>NC_136057.1:769324257-770765090 GCF_964261635.1 Lissotriton helveticus
CAGATGTAACCTTCCTTAACATATTTTGCACCTGTTCTTCAGAGACGGCATAAAAATGTTTCAGCTGGCAGGGGCTATAGGAAGAAGAGGATTCCAATTCTGTGAATTCACGGTTGTCTTCAATGCTATGGGAAAATCCTTGTAGATCCTAGAAATCTTTCCCTGAAAGTGGTTAGCAAGCCTGTCGCAGAACTCTTGAGATTATGGTATTGCTAGCATACAAGTTAAAGGTTTGGTAAATTAATTGAGAACTTTAAACAACTCTTTTGTAGAATTGCCTGCCTGATCGATGCTTCTAATGATGTGGCATCTACATACCTCCTTTATCTTCCTATGATATATAAAAGTGGCTTGCTTATGAGACCTTCTATCAGGGGAGGATTTAGTTCTGCACCATATCCTTTCCAGTCTTTTGCTGGTGGATTTGTCAATTCTTAACTCAGCTGAGTGCCAAGGAGCTTGAGGTTTTAAAGGCCTGTTATTAGCACCTTTAAGAGGAGCAACCAAATCAAAAGCTTTGATAGAGGAGTTGTGATAACTAGATACCGCATTGTTAACATCATCCAATGTGTGTATGTTTGTGGAACAGAATGCAGTTTGGAAATTCTGAGGATTCATTTGTCTCCATGGTCTAATCACACTTCTACCAGTCATTATGTGCCTGCTAAAAACAGTAGGCCCGGGAAGTAAAAAAAAAATGATAGCATGGTAGTCAGTCTAGACAAGGGGCATCGGACAGTCTATTTTCAGCTACTGAGAATTAGTGAATAGGAGGTCCAGTGCATGGTCTGCAATATGAGTGGGTCCTACAACCCTATGTTGTATCCCTAACATTCGCAGAGAAGAGTTGGCAACATCAGAGCCTGATAAACTTTCCTCATGATAATTACTTTCATCCAGTGACATAAAATTATCCATTGCCAACTAATGCGGTGCAAGGCGCTCAACTAACTTATGGCAACAGTTTTTCTTGGGGCCCAGTGGATGAAAAACCAAGCCCCTTTTCAAAATTGTCTTGCGGGAGTCTCTAGCTTAAATACATACATCTCGACCCAATCAGTGAGAAGCGGATATCGGAAAAGGCAATATCGACTCCCCCTCTCATATTGTACTCTGTATTTAGCCTGATCTCCTTATATTTCTCAGGAAAGGAAATAGGAGTACTGGGTAGGCCCTGGGGATGGAACCACATTACCATGATCAAACAGATGTCTGGGTTGAGGGAGAACAAAAGGCCCCATTGTTCAAGTGTGTGTTTGGGGATAGAGTTGACATTACAGTATACACCTCTGATTGCTGGAGAGTGACTCCAAGGGCTAGTCTGCTGGCCTCCTAATAAGCAACAGCAGTGGTTCTCAATCTGTATGCTGCGGCACCCCTGTGTGCCGTCAAGCGTAACAAGGGGCACCACGAATTGCACACTGAAAACATCTGCTCCGATTTTTAATTATCAATATGCTCTTTTCATGAAGCCGCTGACCAGGTAGAGGTGAAAGAAAAACTGATGGCTGAATGTACTAGACTAGAACCTCCACTTTTCCCCAAAGGAGAAAACAGGCACATTATTTGACCGTATCAGATAAATAATAATATCAGTGCTTGTTTCCGTTTGCTGTGTACGTTTTATAAGCCCCTGCTGCCAATAATTCTGTGTATTGGCATTAGGATTTCTGTGTGTGATTTTTTTTTCATTTCTTGGAGCAGCACTTTCTGTCAGAGTCTTGCAAACGCGCTGAGCCACCTGTTGAACAGCCAAAGGCCAGAAGACAAAGGTAAAAGATAATTATTACTGCAATTTTACGGCATTTGTTGACAATATGAACTCTTTATGACACTGTGATGTTTAGGGCTGGTTCCCTTCAGGGAAGGATGCTTTGGTTCGGATCCGTTTCAGATCTCCTCTCCCATACTTTGGCTTCTTTCAAAATCTCCATGGTGTGTCTGTCCAGAATAAAGAAACAGCAGGCCAGAATTTGCAGGGCTTTGGGTTCAAATGGAATGACACTCCAGCTGTTGCAAACATTTTTGCACATTTAAAACCTTTGGTACTTTGTCATCAGACATCTTTTCACCAGCTTCAAACCCTTGCCTTTTCCTAGTTTTAAAATTAGAAAATGCTAGGAGAAATAGAGCACGGAGTATGGGGAAGTGGACCTTGGAGGAGCCACCACTTCGTTTAAAAAATATATATGTATGGGGCATGAGAGACGAAATGCACATTAAAACAAGCAATGGTAAAGCCTGTAGGTCTTGCCATGGCGAGCTGGTAAGATGGTTACCTTTATTATATTTTTTTTGCATGCATAGCCCACTAAAAGGAGGAAGAAGAAAACATGCTGCCACTTAAATTTGATAGCCATATTAAAAATATAATTAAAAACATTTGTTATGTGTCTCCTTTTTACTATTTTCTTTTTAAATATGAACCCTTTTAGTTATGCCATGCATTGTGTTATTATTATTTGTGAAGGAGACAGGAATAGATTACCACATTATCAAGCACTCATTCGCAGTTAGCTGGAATGTTACAAAGTGAGTTAAACACTTAGGGGCCCATTACGATGTCGGGCGGATTGCCACCGCCATGGTGGCGGTGGCGATCCGCCCGACATCCATGCCCGCCCGCCACTCATTTCCCCCCGCCATATTACTATGGTAGGGGGGACCGTGGCGGACAGAAACACCGCCCGCCGCTTTTCCGCCCCGGTCGCCTTGCGGCCGGGGCGGAAAAGGGTTTATATGGTGTCGGTGTCTATCAGACACCACCAGCCACATTAGGATAGGTTTAAAACAATGCCTTTCGGTGGCGGAGATGCCGCCACGGAAAGGCATGCGGTCTTCACTTCGGGGGCCCCCTGCAGGCCCCCGAAGTGAAGGCGAGGTGGGGGGTGCACATGGGGGGTACCTGTGGTACCCCCTAGCATTTGCATACACAATGCGGCAGGCACCTTGCTGTGCCTGTCGCTTTGTGTATGCAAATGCATACATGCATTTTTAGCATTGTGGAGGGCGGTGCTGAGAGCACCGCTCGCCACAATGCTAAAAATGCAGGATGCGCCCACCACTGTGGCGGGCGCATCCTAATATCCCCCACGGGACCCCCGCCCTTATGGCGGGCGGTCCCAAAGACCGATAGGATCCGCCCGCCATCCTAATGGACCCCTTTATATCAGCGATCCCACAAGTATCTAAAATGCAGACAAAATAAATAGCTAGTATTTATATAATAATTAAAAAATAAATCACTAGTCACTTTGAAACAGATTTATCACTGATGAGACAGGAAATATTTTGTGTGCATGTAAACAATGCACTCTTTGAATGATAGTTCATGCTGAGTGTAAATGTAGAGATTTTTAGTATTTCCTTAGTGGTTGTAGACACTTGCTTCTATACCTGTTCTTTCATTAGTCACATGGAAACATTTTTTTTAAGATTAAGCTTTTAGTGACTTTTCAGCTAGTAACATGGTCTTATGCATTGGGGTAGTGGCATTCTACTATAACTAGAGGCAATTTGTTAACACCAAAAATTGTTTAAAAAAAATTCTATATGCTGAAACCAGTGCTGAGGAGTAATTTTTCTGATGTAACCAATTAAAGTTTTTTATTAAACAAATATATTTGTATTAAATTATATTTTTATTTTGTTACATCTATGATTATAATCCCTTAGTTAGCTTCATCACATTATGCTAAGGAGGAAAAATGGAAGTACTCCTGAGGCCTGGGCTTACATCCTCCCCTTCCCCACCCCCCAAAAAAGTAAGATATTAGGGAGCCGTGGCCAGCAGCCAATAGGTCATTGGAGCTGTGGGTCAAAAATGTTTGGGAACCAATGAGCAACAGAAAAGGTTCCAATCACCTTGAACCCAGCATCTGGAATCCATCTGTTGTAAGTCTTGCCCCCCAAAGTGGGGTCACCCCAGTCTAGGACTCTTGGAAAAGGGCCTAACAGTGTTCTGTCAACCCAGCTGGGGTACTCTGGGCAGAACTGAATCAGCATGATGCATCTCCTCACAGCTCCACATCAGAACCGCTGCTACATGACGCTTCCCTGATGCAAGACATAGCACTGCAAGCCACAGTCTCTTCAGAAACACCGCTGAGCGATGCATCTTCGATGCAGGCCTTGGCACTGCAAGTCTGTCAGTGATGGCCTCCTCAACGAAGACTCAAGACTCCACATTGAAGCCCTGCAGCTTCTTCGGGACTGCTGGGGCATTGTGTATTCTCTTTGCAAGCCCTTTGTGAACAGCATCCTCGATGATGACACAAGACCTCACATCGCAGCCTCGCAGCCTCGCAGCTCCTCCGAACTACTGCTGTGTGAGGCATCATTGAAGCAGAGTCTTGCAATGCTCCACAACCAAGATTTAGGTCATTTTATTCAAAGGGCCTAACCTGGGTCCCTTTTTTTTGGCCCTCGTGACTTCATGGTGAGTCTAAAGCTGTGACTTTGTCCTGGTCAGGGGCGACCAGATAACCAAAGTTGGTGCTTTGTACATATAGGCACTATTTACTCCTACATTTTTGAAATTGTATATCTCCTGCTCTACTGATTGGAATTGTGTCTTGTTAGTATCAAATAATTTGTTTAATTTTACTCAATTGTCCTAAATTAGTGTGATTTTTCTTGTATTGGGTCTTCACATCATTACTGTTTGAAGTGCTGCATACATACTGTACACATTGCCTCTAAGTTAAGCTTGACCGCTGTTGTACCAAGCTACCAGAGAGGTAAGCACTGGTTAATAAGATGAGTCTGACTGCTTTTGTGCCAAGCTGCCAGAGAGTTAAGCACAGGTTAATTTGGGGGTTGCTTGTTTTTCTCCCTGACAGAGAATGTGGTTGCTGCTGTGTAGGGTTTCAGCCCCCCCCTCACCCCTCCCCCCTCCTTAACCCCCACAATCAGTAAACCAATTTCCAACACTCCTCCAAATCAATTAATGGTGCAGGGATTCACTTAAGTGTTCCATTCAGATGTTCCAGTAATACATTAACGTAGTCGTAAACTTCCACTCATTCACTGTACCATGTCACTGTATCGTGATCCACAATATCCACCTACTAAAATGTTGCAAAGACTATAATACCTGCCACTATGTCATCAAGCTAAAGTATATATATTAATAAAGAGAGTTTAATTCTTTCTAACTCCTTATCTCCATACATTTACGATATAGTGGCAGTCGATATACTGGATATGACGTTTTTGTTTATGATTTGTTTTGATATAATGACCCCTCATTCATTTACTAGAAAATGGATATCAAGTATATAGATAGTAGGTGCTCATCAACAAATTGAAGATGTTTAATTCTTTGGGACAATGCATCTTCCAGAAGCCTACATTTTAAGATGGCATTTCTCTCATTATGTTGGAAAGGTTTATTCTTATCTAAATGAATCAAACACTCTGTATGGTAAAAGAATTGTAGAAATATTTTCTTCATATTGGCTGTAATCACACTTTCTTAGATTTTTTGGGCAGATTTTCCAGACTAGTTACATGGCATTACATTATGTGAAAATCAAAATTCTTAAGTATATATGGCTCTTTCAAGAAAGCATAAGCTAAAAAGATATTTGAGTGAGGAGTGCAGGACCTTTTTGTGTGGTCACTTTATCCTTCACCAATGTTAATGTTCATTACGCTAGGTTTAGCACTCAGATCCTAGCAATGCGTATATTAAAACAAACTTGCAAAACAAAATGTATCATTCTTTAGAAGCCTCACCTTCATCTGGCGATACCTAGCCTTATAAACTCATGTTGGTGTTGTTTTCATTTTGGAGAAATTCTAACATGGAAATTTAATTACCAGACCAATCGAAAATGTTTGCAAAAAATACACTAAACTCAGAGTGGAATCTTCGAGTCCATTATATATATCTGTTTGTGTGCATAAATGTGTAAAGGATAGTACAAAATCTCTTACTATTTGGAAAATTGAAGGAAATGTAAAACCAAATTAATTTAAAAGAAAAAGGGAAAGGGACAATAGGTTAAACATATTATGAGTTACACTCTATTTTTGATGGCTACCTTGACCTGGTTGAGAAGGAGCAGCAACAGGACTGGAATGGACAGCACACAACCAACAAAAAAGAAAGTTATAAAAAGCCAAGACACAGAGATGGGGCAGGTGGTAGGGGAAAAGGGCATATTAGTTAAAAGGGACCGTACATTAAAAAATGAAATGCAGATAAAGAGGAAGAGAGTGAACAAAATAAAGGTGCGTTAAGGGGAACCTCCAACCAAATAGAAATAAGTAAAGAACTATATTGTTGTGAAAATATAAGGAGATATTGAGGGGGTAGCGACCATCCTCACAACAAAGACACGGTGGGAAAAATAGAAACTAAGAGAAAGTAAAGGAGAGACATGGCTATGGTGAGGGGCCATGTGGATGCATCCTTGGCAAGCTCCTGGTGCTGGCATGTGACCCGTCAAAGCACAAATCGGTCTCAGCACCCAATAATATGGATAAGGCTTCAAGGGGAAAGTGATGCTGCACACTATGCCACTGGATTCAGTTTCGGGTAGCAAGATACTAAAGTCTAGCCCCATCTGAGGCCATCTCTGGGGGAGAGGATATGGTCTCAAATCTGGGGAACCAGGTTCGAGTCTCGGCAATGACGTTCAACATCCTGTGATTCTAGGCAAACCACTTACTCTCCCCATGCCTAACAAAAATCAATGTGTCCTTGTGTAATGCAACTGGTGCTTATGTAAAGTGCTCTGATACCTGATACCTTTGGGTCAAGTTCACGCTATAAAAAAACAGAGAAAACCAATTTAAAATCTCTGCTGGCACAGCTGGTATTGGCTGTACTCCTCAACACGGAAGGGCCCCATGGCAGAGAGGCTTTACAGAGAGGCTGGAGTGCCAGATAGAGTATCAACTGGTCCTGATCAATTGAACAGGCGTGTAACCTGTGGCGCTAGGTGTGGCGGTTTTGCGAACAGGGGTCCAACCTTGTCAAGAGCCGAAGGCCTGTGGGGAGGCAGTACACAGAAGCCCAGCAGGCCTGACAGGACTTTCCCAACACAACACATTTTCCTGATGAGGGATAAGGATTGAGAACCATTTCTTTGCCCTCTCCCATGTCAGATTAGCCTAGTCTTGCAGAGGTCTCAGTGGGAGCCGGGACCCTGGAGACAAGCTTCTCTGCTGGTGTGGACCAGTAGACTCTTGGGCTTATGCTGGTCTAGGTGTGAGTGACTCTCAGCATTAACAGCAAACCCTGACATGGTGGGTTGCAGTGTGGTCTACACGTTTCTTGTCTGGTGGGGCAAATTCACCACCTTTAATCGTGCGGGGACTCAATAGCCTGTGCCACATCCACGATTTCTTACTCCTGGCATTATTTTCCTTTCATGGGGCCTGCCAGTGCCAAGAAGAAAACCCAACCTATTGAGGGGCCCCAGTATCAACAACTTCTTATAAGTGTACCAAATGCCAAACAAAAGTATGGCAACTGACTCACCCCCTCCCTTGGAGGAGTGCCTTTCTGGGCAAACATCACCCACTGATATGAATGCCACAGCAACTAAAGGTGAAATCCGACACATGCTAGATGAATCCAAGAAGGATGTGAGGGTCATTCGCCAGGACTTTGCAATAGCTGTCTTTGGCTTAGACCATTCCCTGAAGAGATGGTTGCCATGGCGGAGGACAGACATGAGACTTACAAATTCAGGGTATGAGTACGTGAGCTGGAGAAGCGCTTCCAACTTCTCCAAAAACCAAGAAAAATATAGAAGATGGTGAGAACAGGTCGCATAGGAATAATCTGAATCCGAGGCATTCCTGACACAGTACCAGACACCAACTTAGTTGAATACCTCCAAGCACTTTTTTCTTCCTTATTAGCTCTCTGGATGATCAAATGATAGAGCTGACAGAGTTCATAGAACCTCTAAAGTGTTTCAGATGAAAAAGAACATGACGCCAGATGTTCTAGCCAATGTTGCCATACGTTTTCCACAATCTCAGTAGGTACTGTTTGTTTGTTGGACAAAATAAATGTTGGGATGATGCCAGACTGATTCCATACACCTCCTCAGGCATGTTGGACTATATACCTACTAGCACACAATGCCACCATTAGTTCGCCTAAACCTGGCAAGGTAGCAAATGGTTTGGGCAACCTGAAAATGTAACAACCCTGACTCCCCAAGGAATCATGGTAACAGATCTAGAATTATTTCGCTCAGTTACTCATGCCCGCTCAGAGAGATACACAAGAAATACACAAAGGGGTGTTTTCAATAATTATTGAACCATTGTGATTCTTGTATAAAATATATGCACTGTAATAATCAGTAGACAGTAGCAGATGAAAAAGTGATTAGCAATATGGAACAGTGAAAAGAATGAACAATTCCACCATCATCTAAAACAGTGTATGAGTGCTGGCATATAAGTACTGGGTATATTGTAGGCCTACTATGCGCTCCCTGACCTAGCTGCAGAGGGCGGGTGTCCTGCTACGAATCAGCTACCAGATGATCTAAGTCCCCATTTCCTGAAGGCAAGGTATGTAGGGCCCCGTCTTGGTCACCAGTTAGACATCTCTCCTCATAGAGGGTAAACAGGAATTAGCTGGGCTGAGACTCCAACACAGAGACAACCTCACAATAACAGCAGAGTGCTCCTCTCTTTTGAGCACACAAAGGTGTATGTATCTATAATAATATTATTTATGCTTCTGTGTTGAGGCCTAAGAAATTGACAGAAATTAGTGTCATTGATACAGCCTGGGATCTAATTAAATCCTTCCTTTCTGAGAGAGAAAAGTCAGTCCGGCTTAATTAGTTCTCCTCTCATTATTTCTTCTCTCCATGCGGGGTCCTTCAGGGGTCCTCGCTTAGTTCCACTCTATTTAATATTTTCATTACACCTCTGGCCAATATAATCAAACGTTTTGGCTTTCCCTTGACCTCTTATGCAGATGATACTCAAATTGTAGTATCGCTTGCCAAAGAAGACAAGGTGTAAGCACCAGATTTTGCGACTGCATTCAGGCAGTTAGCATATCGATAAGCAGGAATTGCCTTAAACTAAATGCAGGAAAAACAGAAGTGATGCTGTTCCGTGCACAAACTTCCTTCTGGACTCCATCCTTCTGGCCAGCAGAGATGGGCCCTGTGCCTAACCCCGTCACCAAGGCCTGAAACTTGGGAGTTCTGATTGACAACAGCTGATGGTGGGAATGTTTGCTGGTGAATCACTATGTTTTATCACTGACCTCTCAAGCTCATTGGTTGCACTAAAAGAAGAACTTCTAGTATTCCGATCTAAAAATAACTATCAAAAATCCTAGGGTATGGGAGTAGGTCAACCTCACACAGCAACTCGAGAAGCTGTGACTGGGAATTTCTTTGATTGGTCTCTTAATGCTATTCAATACCTAGGAGTGTTCCTCCGGTCTGAGGCTTCACACCTATACAACAGTGACACCACCCTCACTGCTCGATGTGCTTTATAAAGATCTATATCAATGGGGTGACTGAAAATTTTATGGATAGGGCACATAAATTGTGTGAAGATGAACTACTGCTAAGATTTTAGTGTGGTAGGAGTCCTGCCCCTTAAATTCCCCTTAGAACTATTAAGGTAATCCCTAACAGATTTTGGGCTTTTAAATGATATGACAAAACACCACGGGTAGCTAGAATCTCTGCTGTACAGGACCTCACTTAACAGTGGATTAGGAGCACTGGATATTAATTGATGCATCACCTATGGCTTCTCCCTCAGATGTATAGTCGAATGGGACTACTGAGTCAATCAACTAGCACGAAACTGCACTACTAAAAGAGGGTGTCAGATCTAAATCGATGACATCCTGTATCCCATCTCCTAAACCAATATTTCGTAATGCAGACTTTTTACCAGGTATGCTAGAAAGTGATTTTGCTCAGTGGAGGGATGGGCCCTCCCTCAAACTTCAAGGTTATTTTGTTGAAGGAATCCTTAAAACAAGAGACCAATGTGCAAAGGATTTTCAGTTGGGCAGAACCAAATTTTTTAGAGTCACCCAAATACTTCATTTGGCCAGTCTACCAACTACTTAGATCGAGGAGTTGTTTTTAGAAGGTGAGACTAAAAAAACATAGTGTGTATAAATAGTGCACTGGAAGTTTCTCCAATGCTATAAGACATGGGTACTCACAAACTTTCTCTCGGGGGCCAAATTTACAGTGTGGTTTGTGGCCAAGGGCCACACCGGTGGGGTTGGGGTAAGTGGGGGAGGGGACGGGACTAGAGCAAAAAAAAAATCTGTGACCATGAAGTTGAACACAGGCCCCTGAAGCGGACACCTTCGTCCACTGAGCCCACAGACCCAGCATACACACATCTCTCTCGCTCTCTCTCTCTCTCTCTCTCTCTTACTCTGTCTCTGTCTCTTACTCTGTCTCTCTCTCTTACTCTGTCTCTCTCTCTCTTACCCTGTCTCCCTCCCTCTCTCTATCTCTCTCTCCCTCTCTCTCTCCATCCCTCCCTCTCTCTCTCTCTCCCTGTCTCCCTCTGTCTCACTCACTCTGTCTGTCTCCATCTCTCTCTCTGTCTCCATCTCTCTCTCTGTCTCCCTCCGGCTCTCTCTCTCTGTCTCCCTCCCTCTCTCTCTCTCTCACTCTATCCCTCCCTCTGTCTCCCTCTATCTGTCTCCCTCTGTCTGTCTCCCTCTGTCTGTCACCCTCTGTCTCCCTCCGTCTGTCTCCCTCCATCTGTCTCCCTCCTCCCTCTGTCTGTCTCACTCTGTCTCCCTCCCTCTGTCTCCCTCTGTCTCCGTTCCTCTGTCTCCCTCCCTCTGTCTCCCTCTGTCTGTCTCCCTCACCCTCTGTCTGTCTCCCTCTGTCTGTCACCCTCTGTATCCCTCTCTCTGTCTCTCTCTGTCTGTCACCAACTGTCTCCCTCTCTCTGTCTCCCTCTGTCTCTGTTCCTCTGTCTCCCTCCCTCTGTCTCCTTCTGTCTGTCTCCCTCCTCCTGCTGTCTGTCTCCCTCCCTCTCTCCCTCCCACCCTCTGCTCCCTCTCTCTGTCTCCTTCTGTCACCCTCTGTATCCCTCTCTCTGTCTCCCTCTGCCTCCCTCTCTTTGCCTCCCTCTGTCTCCCTCTCTTTGTCTCCCTCTGTCTCCGTCCCTCTGTCTCCCTCTCTCTCTCTCTCTCTCTCCCTCCCTCTCTCTCCCTTTCTCTCCCTCTGTTTCTGTCCTCCTCTGTCTGTCTCCCTTTCTCTCTTTCTGTCTCCCTCCCTCTCTCTCTCTCTCTGTCTCCCTCCGGCTGTCTCCCTCTGTCTGTCTCCCTCCTCCCTCTGTCTGTCTCACTCTGTCTGTCTCCCTCCCTCTGTCTCCCTCTGTCTCCGTCCCTCTGTCTCCCTCCCTCTGTCTCCCTCTGTCTGTCTCCCTCCTCCCTCTGTCTGTCTCACTCTGTCTGTCTCCCTCCCTCTGTCTCCGTCCCTCTGTCTCCCTCTGTCTGTCTCCCTCCTTCCTCTGTCTGTCTCATTCTGTCTGTCTCCCTCTCTCTGCCTCCCTCTCTCTGTCTCCTTCTGTCTGTCACCCTCTGTATCCCTCTCTCTGTCTCTGTCTGTAACCCTCTGTCTCCATCCCTCTCTTCCTCTGTCTCCTTCTCTCTGTCTCCCTCTCTCTATTTCCCTCTATCTGTCTCCCTCTGCCTGTCTCCCTCTGTCTGTCACCCTCTGCTCCCTCTCTCTGTGTCCCTCTGTCTGTCACCCTCTGTATCCCTCTCTCTGTCTCCCTCCCTCTGTCTCCCTCTGTCTGTCGCCCTCTGTCTCTCTGTCTCCATCCCTCTGTCTCCCTCTCTCTCTGTCTCCCTCTCTCTCTGTCTCCATCCCTCTCTTCCTCTGTCTCCTTCTCTCTGTCTCCCTCTCTCTATTTCCCTCTATCTGTCTACCTCTGCCTGTCTCCCTCTGTCTGTCACCCTCTGCTCCCTCTCTCTGTCTCCCTCTGTCTGTCGCCCTCTGTCTCTCTGTCTCCATCCCTCTGTCTCTCTCCCTCTGTCTCCCTCACTCTACCTCTCTCTCTGTCTGTCTCCCTCTATCAGTCTCCCTCCTCCCTCTGTCTGTCTCCTGTCTCCCTCTGTCTCCCTCACTTACCTCTGTCTCCCTCCCTCTGTCTCCTTCCCTTTATCTCCCTCTGTCTGTCTCCCTCTCCCACCCTCTGTCTCCCCCTGACTCCCTACCTCTGTCTCCCTCTCTCTGTCTCCCTCTGTTTCCCTCTCTGTCTCCCTCTCTCAGTCTCCCTCTCTTAGTCTCCCTCCGTCTGTCTCCCTCCATCTGCCTCCCTCCGTCTGTCTCCCTCCGTCTGTCTCCCTCTGTCTGTCTCCCTCTATCTGTCTCCCTCTCCCACCCTCTGTCTCCCCCTGACTCCCTACCTCTGTCTCCCTCTCTCTCTGTCTCCCACACTGTCTCCCTCACTCTGTCTGTCCCTGTCTCCCTCCCACTGTCTCCCTCCCTCTGTCTCCCTCTGTTTCCCTCTCTGTCTCCCTCTCTCAGTCTCCCTCTCTTAGTCTCCCTCCGTCTGTCTCCCTCCATCTGTCTCCCTCCGTCTGTCTCCCTCCGTCTGTCTCCCTCTGTCTGTCTCCCTCTATCTGCCTCCCTCCTCCCTCTGTCTGTCTCCTGTCTCCCTCTGCCTGTCTCTTGTCTCCTTCTGTCTGCCTTCTGTCTCTCTCTGTCTGTCTCCCTCCTTCTGTCTCCCTCTCTCTATCTCCCTCTGTCTGTCTCCCTCTCCCTCCCTCTCTCTCTGTCTCCCTGCCTCTGTCTGTCTCTGTCTCCCTCCCACTGTCTTCCTCCCCCTGTCTGTCTCTGTCTCCCTCCCACTGTCTCCCTCCCTCTGTCTCACTCCCTCTGTCTCCCTCTATCTGTCTCCCTCTGTTTCACTCTGTCTGTCGCCCTTCCTTATCTCTGTCTCCCTCCCTCTGTCTCTTTCTCTCTATCTCCCTCCCTCTTTCTCCCTCTGTCTGTCTCCCTCTCCCTCCCTCTGTCTCCCCCTGACTCCCTACCTCTCCCTCCCTCTCTCTCTGTCTCCCTCCCTCTATCTGTCTCTGTCTCGGGCCGTACTATGAGTACCTGTGCTATAAGACATGCATTACATTTCCAAGTGGAGAACTGACTTGGATGCCAAAATACCCGTGGGCCACTATATATCAATCTGGCACATGGCAGCTAAGTCCTCTATCTGCACTTAGTACAAAGAAAGAACCAAAATAATGTTCCAGTGGCGCTTGACTCCAGCTTAGGTAGCACACATGCACTGGGGCACTGACACATGCTGGTGGGTTGCGAAACCCAAGAGACATACTTTTTTTATAGGAGTATCCTGACACCTAATATTTCTGGCAGGTGATGCTGGACGGAGATCCAGAGTATCACATTGGGGTGGACATGGACCCTCTGGTTGTCCTCCTGGGAGCAGTGGACGAAGAGGGCCTCTTAACTCAGTTACTGGGAAACCTTTCTCCCAGTAACTACCTGCAACCAGATTGATGGCTGCACAAAAATTGACGGTTCCAGCAATTCACACTATAGCTGCTTGGTGGAATAAAGTGTGGAATCTCTATGCAATGGAAAGACACACGGGCACAAACAACCCGTGACACGCTGACATGGTTTGAAAACATCTTGTGCCCATTCTTGACATTTATAAAGTGACAGAACTTGTCATCACACACCCATTAAGCCCCAAGAATAATTGATATGGATGACTTATCTATTCCTCCTAGAGATGGAGAGTGAAGTTGGAGGAACCCCAGTGGCCGAGTGGCACATTGGTGTTTGGGTATTGTTTTGTAGCTTGAAGTTAATCTTTGGATCCTACATGTCTGAGATCTCCATGGGGTACAGGGGCCGTTGGGTTTCCACATGGAGAGATCGTGAAGAATGAATAATGTAACTGGTCTTGCAACCAATGTATAAATGTGCCGGGAATCCCAACTGGGGCCTTTTAAATTCAGTCAGGTGATGATTTCAACCATGTTTAGGAATAATACCGTATATAGATAGACAATACCTATCTGTATGAGAACATTGAAGTCTCTGCAACATGATGTTGAGGTGCCATTCTTATCCTGTGCAATATCCAGTGACTGTGGGATTCCCTTTACCCAATCTTAGCAACATACCCAAGGTAAACAAACCTCCTCTTTCAGCACCATCTTTTCCCAACGTCCAAGGGCCCCTCGTTCAAGATGACCTTGCTATTATTCTCCTTTCAGAAGCTAGTGCTCCCTCTCAGGCCTACTCCTAAAGAAATGGAGAACAGATACTCTTTCTATCTTGGGAAAAGCTACCATTCATATTGAACGCATACATTAAGGTCCGAGAATGCTTCACGCTGAACTGGTTTCTGTCACTTAGCTTTTCCAGTTGAGATTTCCAATTAAAAGAGAAAGCTGTTGTGACAAAATAATAGGTGCATGCTGTAAAAGAGCACATTGTATTCAATGATCCTGTCTGTTCCTTTTCCCACTCAGATGACCCATCCCTGCTAAATGGTCAGTTCCTGACACTGCAACAGCCTTCCTAGAGTAACTAGAGGGAAGGCAGTCAGCAAATTTGTTTTAATTCCCTTTTCCTTTCCAAGTCAGACACCACAACATACACAAGCTACTTTTCTCCGACACGTATCAAGAATCTACTTTCACAATTGAACTAGATATTTGACAGATTTGTAAAAATCAACTTTTGTTTACAATCATGCTTTCCCATTGATAATGTAAGCAAGCCTACACAGTGACAAATAGATTTTGGCATCTTGACTTTTTGGGGACATATTTTTCTTTAATATTTACTTTACATCTTTTATGCATTAAACCTGTGGGCTTTCAGGACACACTTATGGGTGATGTGTTAAATACTTAAAAATCGTTTTTCATGTCAAAGCACATTTCCCTACTATGTATGACTGCACTGGTTTTAAAACTGCAGTCTACCTGTACACAATGGTGTTCTCTGAATGGTGATGAATTTAAGGTTGGTGTGAATATATACTACAATACGGAAATTACATATATCTGTCATACCCTAATGCATTTCCTGGAACAACTTACCATGGCCTTACTGTAAAGTTAAATAACTCAACTGAGTCTAACCTATGTCATAGTATATATTTACAGACAGTGCACACATACTGTGACGCTGAATGGTAGTGGCACACAGAGTCATAATACCAGCAAAAACGTCCAGAAAAGGTGAAGAATCTAGGGAGACCACACAGAAAAGTTGAAATGTTACATAATGGGCTTTTGAAACCGGTTACATGCGGTTTGTTGTCCTCTGAATTCTTATTCAACCCAACCCCTGGGACCTGCAGCATAGGAAGAAGTTAAGACCTCCTTTTTGTATGTCTCGAGTCAGCTACAGGCAGCTTTAGCAGTATGTTGGCCAGACCTAATGTTTCCAATATATATAGAGTGGGGCTTTGGGTCACTCCCTTGAGCATGATTGGATGGCCTTGTTGCCTTTCTCACTTCTTCGCTCCTCTTTCAATGACTTTCCACACTATTATTGTATTTTCCCCATCCAGGAGCATTTTAATCTTACATGCTTTTGATAACAGTCGTATAATTGTAAGTTTCAACTGCATACCAAAGAGGACTCTATTTTGTGTGGCAACCTCTATTGAAGTGCTTCCTTTTTCTATTCCCTCTTGTTCCTTAGTGTGCTTTCTTTTACTTCTCCCACAACCCTGATGCTCCTGCCCCATTCCACTCCCTATGTTTATGAGACGCTTGTCATCTCCTTCCTCCCACACTCCCCGATGCTGCCCACCATGCATTGAGTTTTTTACTTTCTTACCATGGCCTAGAAGCTGGAAGGCATAATTGGACTGCTTCCTGTAGACTTCTTTTATTTTACTAAGATGACTGTTGTATCAACATCATGAGGCAACAAGCCATCCCACATAAGGCAGCATGACAGTGCTGATCACATCAGCAGATGTTTCTCCTGTGATGTTGTTACTAGGGGTGGGTGATAAATTCAACTGCGCTGGCAGTGTTGGTGGATTTTTTGCCACTACGTATTATGTTTGTAATGGGTAGTTCAGGCAAAATTCCGCCAACTACTGAATAGTGGAGTTTTTCGAGTGTGCAGCTCAGAAAGGGTAAGTTGGCGAACAGGAGCAAGCTTTGGTGTCCCCTTGGGTGATTTTGCCTCATGCTGTATGGATTCCACTTCATCTTTAAAAATTATCTTATTTCAGGATGTATTTGTTCCATGATAAGCTTTTCTTTTCCATTCTTGGAACTGGCTCAGTAAGACATATTACAGAGAGACTGACACTGGCATTCGAAACTCTGGGTTCCTAGAAGTAAAGTCAGTATTGTACATGCTGGGCCGCATACGTTTCTGTTGCTGACTTAAAAATTCCCATCATATCTAGTCTGTCTGTCCCCTCTTCAACAAAGCCCCACCATTTATCATGATTTAACTACAGCCTTTATATAATACAAAACTGGTGTGGTGTCCTTATATTGGAAGCCTTTAGAGGCAAATGCCGGAAGCCAAGGTACAAAGTCAACAGTTTTTTATGTAAAGAAACATATTATGTTTGTCTGTCTTTTACTAAGAATGGCAATTCCAAGAATTGCATGAGGTGGGTTCACTCACGTAATGTGACATGCTTCACCATAGGCCACTTCGTCCCACCGTGGTAGGATAGTGCCACCAGGGCAGACTCATCCTCGGGTTGGGCTATCCTGAGGGAGTTATAAGATAATCTTATCTTTTTCTGGATTACAGGAGCCCAGTTTCTAACTAAAAAATACAGCAGGATATACCACAAAGTATCCTTTCATGACTATCTGTCAGCTGTTGGTAAGGGGACAAGTAGGATCCAAGAAGTCACCGCTCCTTGACGAATATGTGACTACAGAAGGTGCCTCCCCTCAACAGACCATGAGGCAAATAGCCACCAGAGTATAGGTATCTAAATCGGATGTTTAACATCATAGAGGTAGGTCCTCTGTGTGTGTACAAACACCTCTTGTACCTTCACTTTTATGATAGGGGGTCAGTCACTAACCATGATGAATGCTCAAGACCTATTAGGCGTTTAAAAAAAGGCAGAAACATGTCAGGATGAAACCAGGGGTAGGCAAGAGTCATAGTATCTGCCTCCATACCCGCCATTGCCTTTTGGTAATCCTTTTATCTATACCAGGGTCCTACAGTTATAAAAGGATAATTTGTGGTATACCCTGAGGTATTTTTAGTTAGCAACTGACAGGCCTCAGACATGTTTAAGAAGGCTACGTAAGAGTGTGATACAATGGGTGCTGCCGGCTCAATAGTAGTATTTAATTTGCAGGCCCTGGGTGGATGCAGTACCACTTTACTAGGGTTTTACAAGTAAATTAAATGTGCCAATTCTGTGTAAGTCAATGAGCGAGCACAAGCACTTTAGTACTGGTTAGCATTGGTAGAGTGTGCAGAGTCCTAAAGGCCAAAAAAAGGTTACAAATACAGGAGGGTTACAATAAAATGTTTGGGGGTGACTCTGCCTAGAGGGCCAAGTCCAACATGGCCCCTGAGTCTCTCATAGCTCATAGATATGCATTGGAATTGGGCTTAATGGGGGCACCTTGCACTGCAGGGGTGCTTGGGCTTGTGTTACGATCCTGGCAGTCAGACACTCTGGACCACATAAGTTTCTCGTCTTGTATTCTTGTCTGAAAACATTTAGCTACAAGTAGTTTGTCCTTCCCCTAACCACCCACTTCCCCGCCTCATTTCAAGATTTAACTCCAGCCAATGCCACTCACTCCATTACTTTGTTTTATAAAGCATTTCTTTTACAGTTTTACATCCAAATGTCTAATTTTGTATCATTTTTATCTGGAAAACACGTTGCCTAATGTGTATTATAAGATTACAGTTACACCTTTATAAAGCACACATAGGAAAACAGCGCTCTGCAACTGTATTTTTTGCAAGGTAACCACTTCAACCTCTGCTCTACCCACTGACAGTCTACAGTCTGTACTGCAAACTAGAAATAATAGTTTTTATAGCATTCACTATCACAGTTGTTGCTTCTAAAGAGGGCCACTGTAAGCTTGCCTAGGTTGAGTAAAATGTCTCCAGGTTTTTATTTGCTTATCCAATGCTTTATCACAAACATGTTCTGAAATAGCTCATGTGATAGCTCAGCATGTTTATGCTTGGCTCTAATATTTGTAAGAACAACAGTTCATCTCAACAGTGGAATAATAAAAGTGTTACAGATTTCTCTAATATACCTGGGATTAACAAACAACATGCAAGTATAATTATTGCTTTCTTTTTGGCTAGATTTTAGGAGCGTATAGGTTTCATCCTCAGTTTGGTATGACTGGCACAGACCTTCCTTCTATATGGAAACGAGAGCTTCATAGCTGCTTGTGGGCCTACGTCGTGCATGTGTGTTGTCAAAGATTTGATTTTTCGAGGAAAGTCCGCAACCTTTAAACACGAAACTCAGTTTCCAAATTCACTCAGCATCACTTTGGAAGCGATTTCTTGCACGAAAAGTGGGGTTTGTAAATCTTTTCCTGTAAATCAACTTCTCCTTTGTTGTGGTACTCACAAAGATTGCAAGTTTTATAAAAAAAGTACTTCCAAAATTGCTAGATAAAAACATTTCACATCCACCTTTTCATTCGTGACACCACAAATATGGGTTGACTTTTTAGCCAACATCGTTTTGTGTTGTGGTTACTGAATGTTTCCGACCAGCGACCACAAGAAGAAACCTACAAGCCCCGGCAAACAAAATGCACGTGGCTTATGAGCCAGGACTGGCAGAGCTAGTGGCTACAAACATGAATATCCTAGAGGTACAGCAAAAAGAAGGGCAGCGCTCACGAATGCAAAAAATAGAACCACAAAATACCAAGCAAATTTCCCAATGCTGCTTTTATCTGACTAACACATAGGTTTAGGTGCTAACGTCTGAAATCAAAGAGGACCTTTCCTCAGGGACCTCATTCCACTTTTATAGCAAAGAGGTTGAAAAGAGGCTCACTTGTCAGTATACAGTGTAAAAACATTTTGTTTTACATTTATAGAAAGGAAGTGCGAATCTCCTTGCAACGTTAGGTAGAGAAGAGGTGTTAATATGTTCATTTTTCAGCTAATGAGGTTTTGAATGATAAACGTATTTCATTGTATGTGGTGAGCTGGAGGGGCCTGCTTAACTTTTCACCCCTTTAGGTAATCTCCTTAGCAAAGTATAATGAAATATATTCGTCGCCAAATATTCCACCTGCTGTGCACTGCATAGCTACACAACTGGAGAGCGAGTGCTGATCGGAATTACAATTTTAGTCTCGGCTTTTATGCTACCTGGAATTTCAAAGCGATACTAAAGGGGATGATGGATGATGGACGGAGCGTTTGAGCAAATCAAACACCAGCCCCCAGTCAACCACTGGATTCAAGCTAGCCTGGCTGATGAGGGTTATGAACCCAAAACCGGTCCCAGGATGCTTGTTTCCGGTCCAGGGAAGACATGGCTTGGCAGTTCAGGCCGGACTGTTCCCATGAGGCACAGGGTCAGACTGATTTGCATATGGCCATGTCTGAACTGGGGTGATGGAGTGAGCTAAAGAATGATGATGGATTAAACCCAGATCAGTTCATTGGGGGTGAGTGTTTGATTTGCTCAAACGCTCCGTCCATCATCCCCTTTGGTATCACCTGGAATTTCAAGGCACACAATTCACAGTGCAAATCCAGGAAGTTTAAAGCAGTCACACTTGACAGGGGCCATCTTGACACCACTGATGGTATTCACAGCAGACTCCCAGAACCTCTCTGATTCTAAAATCTAGCCATCCCAAAATAGGG
Organism: Lissotriton helveticus; assembly: GCF_964261635.1. NCBI lineage: Eukaryota > Metazoa > Chordata > Amphibia > Caudata > Salamandridae > Lissotriton > Lissotriton helveticus. The sequence continues at coordinate 769,344,111 of NC_136057.1, forward strand.
TGAACAGAAATTCTCATCAAACCTCTATTCTCTTTTAATCACCCTTTTTGAATTTCCTTTGTGGTACATACTCATTTTAATATCACCACTGACCAATATAGCAATCTTTCTTGTAAATGTGTATTGATGGGAGTCAAACTTGTGACATGTATCAGAAGCAATCAAATTCTATGTGACCTAAACTCCCAGGTTAATGGAAGGAACTTGTGATATAAATTATATAGGAAAACAGATACTTGGAGACATTTTATTTACAGTTCAACACTTTTTAGATGTGAAACTAAACACCACATCCCAGAATAAGTAATCCAATCAAATTTAGAAAGTTCCATGTTGGATTTTCAGGTTTTCCAATATTTTTCACCCATTTTTAAGTCTGGCTGCAGGTGGCTTAGAGGTTTGATACACTCATGTTGACATATAGCACAACATATATTCAGAAAGGAGATTCATCCCTATTCAATCACCCACTAGTTTGGGTGAACTCCCTTTGAGCATTGGCTCACTTGTTGTCTGTCACATTTCGGGACCAGCTTCTAGCATTCTGCTAATATTTGGATTTTGTTTTAGAATTTTTGTAATTAATCAATTAATTTATCTGGAGGTTTTGTAGTGTTCTGTATGTAGCTTTATGGTTATTGATTTGGTGACTACTGGTAACTATGACAAACAAGTATTGATAAAGCCATTATGTTCAAGACAAATACAACATTTGGGCTTTTATTTTATTTTATTTATTTATATAGCGCAAACAAGAACAAGAAGGTTATCAGAGGGCTTTAAAAAAAGGATGGAAGGAAGGTCAATACCCCAATATCTACATCAAGTAAGAAGACACAACATGAATAATCACATGATTCAAAGATGAATGACACAAAGGAGAGTGACACAAAAAACAGGTATATAGCGGGCTACGAGGGGGGCACACAATGCGGTAAAGAAGATCAGCATCACATGATGGAACAGTGGTTGTAGTTCAATGATTTCGAGCAAATGGACCTAGCCCAGATTAAGGTAGGAATTTGTCCATTAGGAATCTTTTGGCTTCCAGTTTGAAAGCGGTTGTTGAGGATTAGTAAATTTTTTATTGCACAGTTAATTAAAACTCACAATTTAACATGCATAAAAATTGGTTATCAAACATTTGAAATTATTTGCGTAGTTCGTATTATCGATGAGTCAGTTAATGTACTTCGTTTGGATCATGAGCTCAGAGTTGCTCAGGGCAGTGACTGGCTATTGCACATTTACATCTTTTTGTGCTTCATTAATTCTTTTTGCTACTGCGTCAAGGTATTTTGTAATTCTGCAGTTTAATTGGGTCTCTTGTGGATTGAAGCACAGTTTGACTGCCTGTCGGCAGGATCTAATCCCCTTCTGATTCCATATTGCACGTAATAGTGTTCTCCTTAGGTCCGTTAAACTGGGACAAATACATATTGTGTGGACTAGATCTTCAGGCCCTTTTTTGCAGAGTCGACAAATTTGGTCGTCCTGAGTCCTCTTCCATGGAGCCAGATGAGGGAGAATTGGAAGAATGCCTAACCGCAGCTTTAGGAATTTTTCTTTAATCTTCAGTTTAAATCCTTGATCTAAATACTCTTGAGGCTTTAAAGTTTTATAGTCGTTTAAGACTATCCATCGGTGTGCCCTTTTTGCCAGAGTTTCTTTGTCTTCCAGCAATGATGTTATTTTAGTTACTTTTGTTACCAGCTTTTTAAAGTGTTTGTGTTCAACTGGGCTGTTCCAAAGGCCAGTCAGCTCCAGATTTTGTAGAGATTCCGTCAGGTACTCTCTAGCGTTTGATCGTTCGCGTCTTTGCAGTTCAGTCCAGAGGTGGGAATGTAGGGTGCCCGGCACTGCGTTTCTGATCTTGTGCCAGCATTTTATGAAGCTGCCCCTTCTTTCCACTGTTTGCTTTTGTACCCCAAACTCCAGACGGATTTGTGCTGCTGAGACATAACTAGGAAGCTGAAAGATTGACCTATAGGTTCTGGCGATTACTTTGTCTATTGTCAGAGCGTCTTTTCCAAAAGTTGGTTCACTCCCATATGTGAGAGTCGGTTGGAGACGAGCTCTCAGTACCTGCAAAAAAGGGTCGAGCTTGTGGTCAGGCAGAAGCTTCTTCAAGGGTTTCATCGCAAGGAAGATCATGGTTCCTTTTCGGTGTAGCGATTCTAATTGAGGTTTAAACGACCCTCTGCTATCCAATAGGACACCCAGGTACTTGTAGCACGTTACTTGGCCCAATTTGTGTCCATCCAGGAGCCAATTGTTCTTCCTGGCCTTCTTGTAGTTCACAGCCATGATTCTTGCCATGATTCTTGTTTTTTTCAAATTGATGGTTAGGCCGTTACGATTCGAGAATGAACTAGTAGTGTTCAAAAGATGTTGGAGGCCTGTTGGAGTGCGGCTTATTAGGACAAGATCTTCGGCATAGAGGAGGTTGGTCAGCCTAATGTCCCCTAGCCGCGGGGCGTGCGAATTGGTACCGTCCAGTTCCCCTGGTAGATCTGTCAGGTAGAGGTTGAACAGGGTCGGGGCTAGGACGCACCCTTGTTTCAGGCCTTTGGAGGTGTTAATTCGCCTTAAAAGGTGCGTCCCGTCTCCCAGCTTGATCTTGAGCCACGTGTTGGTGTGAGGACCAGTTTGAAAGCGGTTGTTGAGGAGATTCTGCATACTTCCAGTGGAAGAGAGTTCCATGTCTTTAGGGCGCCAGAGAAGGCTCGGTGACAAGTTATCTCTTTGCTCAGGATGAGTGGTATCAGGAGGAAAGTGTTAGCGCTTCTTGAGGCTCTCCCACCACAGGATAATTCAAGCTTTTGCGCTAGGTACCTGGGAGTTTTGAAATGCAGGGCTTTGAGCGTCAGAACGGCAATCTTTAACTGAATTCGAGCTTCGTAGGGTAGCCATTTGAGAGATTTTAGGACTGGGGATATGTGCTCATTTTGTTTGGTACCTGTGACCAGTCTGGCTGCAACGTTAAGTGATGCCCTTAGTGGAGCCAGAGTGTATTTGGGAAGGCCACAGAGCGTAGCACTGCCATAGTGTAGTCTCGGCAAGACCAGTGCTTGCACCACCTGCTTGAAATCCTTTTGTGGCAGGAATGATTTGATGTTTCTCAGGGCCCTCATCAGTTAGTTAGCTCCCTTACACACATTGCTGATATGATTTCTCATATTCAGGTGCTTGTCCAGGGTGATTCCGAGAGATTTGGCAGAGTCAATGATGAGGGGGGTGCAGTTGAAGGCTGTGAGGTGATTCAGCCAAAGATCTAGCTTGGGGATCTGGTTTGGGGTAGAGATAAGAAGGAATTCAGTTTTGGAAGTGTTGAATAGTAGATTGTTCTCAGTTAACCAATTTTGTGTGGCCTGAAGGGTAGTGTTGAGTGAGATGATGTTATCCAAGGATGAGATTTTCAAATAAAGTTGTGTGTCATCCGCGTACATATGGTAGAGAATGTTTGTGGAATTTAGTGATTTCATTAGAGTTGCCAAGAAAAGGTTAAAGAGGATAGGAGATAGGGCGGACCCTTGGGGGACACCCAGTAGTACTGGAGAGGGAGTGGTTTCCCTTGACTATTGTGATCTGTGGTGGAGGAAGGAGGAGAACCATTGTAACACCAGACCCGAGAAACCCATCCTGTTCTTCTGAATGGATAGGAGGTTGTCGTGATTAACCGTGTCGAATGCTGAAGAAAGATCAAGGAGGATTAGGAGGCAGGAATCATTTTTGTCAAGCATTTTAAAAATGTCATCCATAAAATACCTGAGAGCCTATTCAGTACTGTGCCCCTTCCGAAAGCCGGATTGATGTTGGTCTAGTAGTTGTAAATTCTCTATGTGAGCACAAAGTTGGGATTGTACGCACTCCTCCAGTAGTTTAGCTAGTGTAGGGATGTTGAAGATAGGGCATAAATTATTGAGGTCAGTTTTATCAGCATTAGTTCTTTTTAGTATAGGTGGCACCTGAGCTGCTTTTAGGCAGTCTGGGATTGTGCCTTGTGCTAAAGAGTCATTTACAATCCTTGTCCAGGTGGGGATGAGTACAATTTCTTTGAAGATGGCCGGGGCAACAGGTCAATGAAGTGGTTAGATGGATTGATGTTCTGAAGAATCTTGTTGATGTCTTTTTCACTGAATGGGGTACAGGTGCCCCATGACGTATTGTTCTTAGTGATCAGACTGATAGGTTTGCACTTATCTAAGAGGTCAGGCGATGGCAGTAGAGCCTTCTTAGAGGCGAGTTCAATGGTGATGAGTCTTGATTTCTCATTAAGGAAACCAGCAAGATCATCGCAAGTAGGTGGGATGACTCCGGAATCCAAGTGGTTTGGGCCTGCCAGTGATTGCTGTTTGACCAATTCGAAAAGTTTCTTGGGGCGGTTTGCAGCTTGATCGAGTTGGTGTCTGAAATAGTCTGCCTTGGCATGGCTGTGTTAGCATTTTCTACCATGTTAAAGTGCGACCTATTGGCAATGCTAGAGAATTTTTTTTTTTGCATGCAGCACTCCGTTGGCGTGCTTGTGTTTCTTTGTGATATACATATTATTTTTTACAAGGGCCCAACGGCTGTAGAGTGCTGCTGGGCCTCTAGCTTCCCCTTTTAAGCTGCCATGCACTTTGTTTTTCTTTTTTAACTTTGAATGTGTCACTCTAACTTGGATGTCCACCATGATAGAATAGTGAATACAAATAGCTGCTGAGTGTCATGACACATGCATGCATGCATTATGACAGGCACACATGAATGCGCAACGAACCATGTGCGTGCATACACTACGACGCATGAATCACAATGTAAGCATGCATCTGCATCATGATGCATGCTCCTGCATAAATAGCCATCTTAGATTGGGTTTTGTTTATAGAAAACCTATTGCAAGATTGCCACCCATGCAAGGCCCTGCGTCTTCATTTAGCTTTTACATGAAAATTCCAAAGAGCATTGACAAAGCAAAAAGCTTGATCTTTTGGAGCAGCGACCCTCTGGCTTTGCCAAAGCTTGGCCTGTCTGTGCGTGACCTGCAGACTGGTGTGTTTCTTCTGTTTCTCTATAAGTTGTGTTTTTATTTGTCAATTATGTCCTTGCAAATTTCTTATATGTTTTTAAGATCAGGCAAGCTAACCTCTTCTCTCCAGTACACATTGAGTGAAGTACAAAACAAATTAGCATGTAAAGTCATTGTGACATTTTTTTTTATATTTGGTTTGTGTGCAATTTATTTTATTTTTTAACATAACACCTGCAAAATATGGAAGAAAATAAACATAGTTTTCATAGTTCTGGTAAGCGGAGAACTCACTGTGCTAGCTTAGGGGCAATCATGTGGGGGTTTTAAGTGTTAGCTTGTTGTTCTCTTAGAGACAGCCAACTCGATATTTGCAGGCCTTTTTCAGTGAAAATATTAGCCTGGCACTACTACATCAATATATGTGTGTTTTGGCTTTGATTGTAATAATTGATGACGCGCTTAACAAAACCAATAGATCTGGCTTTAACGTGCCAGTGAATGAGAACAACATTTGTACATGCCTGTGCTTGCATGGCATGCCACATTAAAAACGCTTCTATGGTCATTGCCAGTGCTGGTTTGTGCTCCAAAAGTTTCGGCAGTGGCAGCACTAAATGAATATATTCAAATAAAAGTCATTTTATACATCTGCCAAATAAAAGTTGTGTCATAAATTTGCCCAACAAGAAGTAATAGAAGAGTATAAACAAATGTATGGCATTTCCTAAGTGCTAAACACGCAACATTATTGTCTTGGTGCCTCTCTATAGTTATAAAATATCATTTTAAAGTTAATGTGCCTTCATGCAACTTTGATGAATCCTTTCTTTTCTGCACCTTTGTACTTTTTGTGGACAATACAATCTTATGAAAATGATTTCATCCAATAGTGTGGAATTTGTGTGGCGTTTACGGTTTTTATGTATTTGCTACTCTTTCATGTATCCTTCTGGTACATTATTTGTACAACATGCAAATTCATGTATATGCCATGCCACCTCCGCTTTGTTTAATTTTGGCACTACAAACTAGCCTAATCTACCCCCACTGCATTCCAATCTACCCCACTACACTCCAGTCTACCCGACTCCACTCCAGTCTACCCCACGCCACTCCAATCTACCCTAATCCACCCCACTCCACTCTACCATTCTACTCTGATATACCCTAGTCCTATCTACCCCACTCTAATCTACCCCAATCTATTCCACTCCAATTCATCTCACTGTACCCCGATCTACCCCATTCCAATCTATCCAACTTCCCCTCTCCAATCTACCCCATTCCACTCTACCTCAATCTACTCCATTCCACTCTACCCCAGTCTACCCCACTCCAATCTACCCCACCCCACTAACGTTTAGCCATGCTGAACAGCAGCCACATTGATGTACCTAATGGCTAAAACACATTGCAAATGCCAATAGCTGTTGCATAGGCAAGCCCTTGTGGCTTTGCCAATGCGTGTTTCTTTTTGCAATCCATGAGAATGCATGTTTTTTCCTGATCTTTCCATCATGTGCTGCTTTCCCCCTCAAATCCTGTCCTGGTCTGCTCTGTGTTGCTCGCACCTTTTATTTCTTATTTACAACTCCAAGTGTGGCACCCACAATTTAAATAAAAGGGAGGCAGCACATGCCCTATGAATTTGAGTGTATATGTTATGACACCAACATCGAAACAGATGAGCACACATGTTCGAGTACACATCATTGAGCCTTATTTCATTTATTTTTTGACGATGCTGCACAACGGGGGGAAAAGGCACTTGCAAAACCAGAAGGTCGAAAGGCTACACAGTATGTCAATTTAACATTCATGATGTGATCACGGACAAGAAAACGCTCATGAACCACATGCAAACTATTATATAGATCCACATTTTAATTTCATTTCCTTTATTTTTGTTTTTTGTCTGTATTAAGCATAGGTTATCTGTCTCCGTAGTAAGTGTTTGCCATTTAACTATATGATTAGAGGGGGCGTGGCTACGCAGGCGAACGGAATGGCCGCCTGACTGTAGAGCTCCGCCGGGTGAGAGAGAAACGGGGCCGTTCGCAGGAGATCCGGCGCTGCGCTGGGGTCGACTTCTGCCTGCCAATGATCCCTGCCGCCATCTGATGCCGCCTGCCTAGTCTGGAGAGCGGGGGACGGCGAGAACGGGCGGAACAGCTGAGGGGTGCTGAGGCCGGTGATGCCTCGTGGGCCGTTCCTTTGCAGCGCCGGAGCGACTGGTGAGTTTCCCTGATTGACCCCTCGTTGTCCCCCTCGGCCTTGGGGCCGCTGTTGTGCTCTCCCAGGGCCGCTGCTCGGCCCCGGTGGTGTCCGTTGGTGGAGGCGTGGCCCCTCGGTGCGGGACCGGCACTTGCGGCCTGGTCCGGCCTTGGGAGCCGGGGCCTCGATTTTCGGGGACTGCCCGGAAGTGCGGCGGCAGGCGGGGAGCGCTGGCGGCGGGCTCCGGGGGTTGGGGGGTGTTTGGCGGGGAGTGTGGCCGGGGGGCTCCTAGGCGCTCTGCGGACGGCTACACTTTGCTGCATTCGGTGGGGACCTACCACCTTTGCCCCCACCGCCTCCGTGCACCCCAGACCCGCGCCTGTCCCCCTGCAGGCCCAGACCTTCTACATGCTCCTGCTCTCCTGCTGCTGAGAATGGCCGTGTGTCGGACGCCTGTGCACCATTAAAAGGCCGACGCTTGTTGCGTGACCGGCGCAACATAGCCCATCTGTGCTGCTGCAGCCACGAGGATCTGACTACCTGGTCCCCACGCTACGACCTCATTGGCTACCTGTCACGGCGGGACCCCAGCCCTGCCTGCTGCTGCTGAGTGATCACCACGGCCGTCTGCTGGCCCTACTTCTTGCGCAGGGCCTCTGCCACATTGCTCCGGCCGGATTAATTTCCTGATGACCTGTGTGCGGCTGTCTTGGCGATTCTGAGGCCTCGGCGGCGCGACTTGGCCCTGGCGCTGGGAACCGGCGGGTACCCCTGATTCTCCAGTCCTGTCTTGACCACCTTGTTGTCGGGGTGCCCTGTCGCTGTGCTCGCCCATCTGGCTGCCGTGGTGGTTATAGGGTCCTGTGCCACTGGTGATTTGCCCGCCATTACTTCCAACATGGTGAAGAAGGACGCCACCCAGAAGAGACTTACCTTCAGTTCGGCGCCCCTCCGTACGGCACCGGTTTCGCCGGTGACTGAGGCGGACACCGGTGCCCAGGCGGCGGCAAAAGACACCGCGGGTATGGTCGCTGAGATGCTGGGTGAGATGCGGGCTGGATTCAAGGCCTTGGACTCTCGCTTTGATGCCCTTGACAAGAAAATGGCGGACATGAGCACGACGATCCAAATGCACGATAGACGCCTGGACCTGGCGGAATCCAGAGTTTCTGACATCGAGGACGGAGCTGCGTCGACGCTGAAAAGGTTGGAGCGTGTGGAGAAGATCCTTAAAGACGTTGCAATTAAGAACGAAGATTTAGAAGCGCGCAGTAGGCGCAATAATATCCGAATAATTGGTGTGGCGGAGACGACAGCTACCGGACGCTTTGACACCTTTGTGGAACACCTCCTAATCAAACTTTTTGGCCGCGACACGTTTACAGCTGGCTTCGTAGTGGAGCACGCACACAGGTCGCTGGGGCCCCGGCCTAATCCGGGCCTGCCTCCCTGACCCATTATAGCCAGGCTCATGAACTTCAGGGACAGAGACGCGGCACTGAAGGCCGCCAGGGAGGCGGGCGAAGTTAGGTGGCAGGGTGACGTGCTTTCTTTCTACCCGGACTTCACGATCATGGTCCAAGATGCGCGCCGGAAGTACACTGGTGTCAAGGCTGCTTTGCGCAAACTGGGGTTACGTTATGGAATGCTGTACCCTGCCAGGCTCAGAGTGGACGTGGATGGCAGGTTCCGCATTTTTGACTCCCCCGCAGAGGCGCAGGAATTTTGCCGCTCCTACAAAAACAGAGGGTCGCCTCGACACTCAGAGGAAGCACAAAAGTCTCCGCCGCACACTGACTCACAGGCTAGTGCTGACCTGTTCAATGAAACTGGACAGGGTTGACTCATCTCCACCCCATTTTTTCCTGGAAAGGCTATTTACCTCAGTGTTGTGCATCTGACCATGCGGTTCATTGTGTTCCTTTTTTCTTTAGCAGCGCTTTCCATAAATGCTTAACTTTGAACGTTGCCCCGATTTGATTCTCGCATGGCGGAGCGTCGCCTACCCCCATGGCGCGAGCCGTACTGTTCTTTTCTCTTACGTTGTCTTTATTTTACAGGTACATTGTTGGACTACTGTTCTTGTTTGTTGCTTTAGGTTCTCTCCGTAAGGGTGGGAATAGCCTCCTGGGGATTGAGGAGTGGCTGGGTGGTGGGTGGTTGGGATGGGTTTGTTTGCGCTTTGGTTCTGTTGTTTGTGCGCACGCACTATTTTACACATTGGATGATGCCTGTGCTGCGGGTGGGGGCGGCGGTTCTGCACACTCATGTTTTATCATATTTCCATTGCGTTTGAATGGCTAAGGTAGGGCAGCGGTCTGGTCCTTCCAGACTTACTTCCATGTCCTGGAATGTCCGGGGTTTAAATGACACGAGGAAAAGACGGCAAGTTCTAAACTACGCAGCGAGACATGGGGTGGATGTCTTATTCCTACAGGAGACACACCTAGTGGACGCTGACTCTTCCTCCTTTGCAAAAAGCTGGGGTACGCACAGGTTTTTTTCTAGCTATAGCAGATATGCCAGGGGGGTGGCGATCTTGATACATAGGCGCGTCCCTTTTGTGCTCTCGGACAGTGTCTCTGATGTAGAGGGCAGGTATGTTGTAGTTACGGGGGTGCTTCTGGGCTTCAAGGTCACCTTTGTTGGAATATATGGCCCCAATTCGGACTCCCCTGCTTTCTTCCAGGGTCTCCAGGATGTTCTGCTGCGTCTGGACACTGATATGATGATCATGGGAGGTGACTTTAACCTGCTGCTGAACCCTACCAGAGACAGTACCTCCTCTTCCCCGGATTGCAAGCCCCGTTCCCGCGCTGTACTAGCGGATATGTGCGCCCACTACCCACTGATTGACATTGAGGCCCGTTTGCACTCCGGCACACCCGCCTACACCCACCACTCGGGATATCACAACACTAGTACCCGAATAGATTATTGGCTCCTTTCCCCGGGGGTGGCCGGTTGGGTGAGAGACCACTCGACGCTCCCACGCACGCTGTCCGATCACTCTCCCATAGTGCTGACCCTGCTGATCCCCAGGCTGGGAGGGTATGAGAGGCAATGGCGCTTTCCTGGCAAAGCGTTGTCTGATCCGGTCTTCAAGGAAGACATTCGTACTGCCATAGAGGAGTATTTTGAGTTCAATGAGGGCTCGGTGGACACATGGGCTACACTGTGGGAGGGTTTCAAGGCCACTATTAGAGGGGTTTGCATTAACAAACATGTAGGGGCTTTGCGCGACATCCGTGCCTCCCTGACCCGCATTGAGAGGGAGCTTACTGCACTGGACGCGGACACGCTCACTAACACAGACGGTGGGGTGGAGGCGAGACGACTTGGACTCCTACAAGAGTTCAGAGACGCTGCAGACAGGGAACTGACATATCTCTGCACACAACACTCAGCTAGGCAATATGGTGAAGGTGATAGGCCCGGCAAGCTCTTGGCCCACTTGCTCCGTCCCCCCCGCCAGGCTTCATACATCTCTGACATGGTGGATGATCTGGGAGTTCGTCATCAGACCACCCCTGCCATTTGTGATGCCTTCCTATCCTACTACAAGAAATTGTACACCTCGAGCCTGACGGCTGACTGTCGCGACCCTGGCCCCTATATTAACGAAATCTCCATGGTGTTCCTAGAGAAACATATGCAGGAATTTCTGGCGATGCCTATCGAACCAGACTGCGTTGTGGAAGCCATTGATGCTTTAAAGGGCTCCTCGGCGCCGGGTCTGGATGGCTTCTCGGCCGATTTTTATAAAGAATACAAGGAAGAACTGGTGCCTCGCCTGATAGAAGTGTATGCGGAGGCGCTTGAGTCAGGGATTCTGACGCCCACGCTGCGGGAGGCAGTTATTATTTTACTTCCCAAACCGGGTCGGGACCCCACCAGATGCGGATCCTACAGGCCCCTTTCCCTACTGAATCTTGACTATAAGATTTTGGCGAAAGTCCTTGCCACCCGACTGTCTTTACTTATGGAATCTATCATTTCGCCAGCCCAGTCCGGATTCGTCCCCCATAGGTCTACCTCCTTTAATCTGCGGACGCTGTTTTCTATTCTTCACAGGATAGACCCGGATACACCGGCAGCTGCGGTGTTTTTGGACGCCGAGAAGGCATTTGACTCCTTAGAATGGTCCTTTTTCTTATCCGTCATGCACCGGATGGGCATGCCGTCCTTGTTTGTCTCCACGGTCGAGCTGCTTTATACTGCCCCCAGAGCAAGACTGCGACTTAATGGCACGCTTTCTGATAGCTTCCCTCTCTCCCGGGGAACCAGACAGGGATGCCCCCTGTCCCCCCTATTGTATATTCTGGCCATGGACCCGTTGGTACGGCACTTTCAGGAGCACCACTTGCACCGCGGGCTCCAGTTCCGGACGGGTCCGTTACTCGTCTCCCTATACGCAGATGATACCATTCTATATGTTAGGTCTCCGGAGACCAACCTGTCGCCCTTGCTGCTTGAGGTGGAACGCTTTGGGAAGTACTCCGGTCTTCGTATTAATTGGCATAAATCTGACATCTTTCCGCTCACCCCCTCCACTGCCCGCTGGGACTGCCCGTTCCCGCTTGAGTGGAATACTGACTCGGTGAAGTATCTGGGTATCCACATACATCTGGACACGGTATCCATGATTCGTCTCAATTACGGACAGGCGTTAGACTTTCTGGAGGATGGTCTCGTGCGTTGGATCCGCCTCCCTCTCTCGATGGCCGGCCGTATCGCCATAATTAAAATGATTATACTTTTGTACTTATTTAACAACATACCGATCCCGCTCACTCGGGTCTTTTTCACCCAGCTGCGCTCTCTGTTGTTGCGTTTAGTGTGGGGGGACAAGAATCCTCGTGTTTCTTGGCGCATCCTGACACTGCCTTATGACCGGGGTGGCTTTGGAGTGCCAGACTTTTATATTTATTACCTAGTCGCGCAATGCGCCTATGCACACCCTTGGTTCCATCCGGACGCTCGGATCCCATATTTGAGACCTGAGGCGGACTTGGTACTACCACTTGCCCTCAACTCGATATTGCCCAAAGGCATACCCAGAGACCCACTTGACATACAAACTGTGTCCACTACATCGTGGGCCTGGATGCAGGTGCGTAGACTGCTCCAGTTGGACGTGCTGTACTCACCGGCACTTCCGTTGCCGAGCCCACACTGGCTCCCCATCACCGCGGAGGCAGTGGTCTGCCGAACGTTGTCCAAATACCAGCTCGCCACGATAGGGGATCTGTTCCCGGACGGCCATGTTTTTTCGGTATCTGAGGATCCGCGATTTACGGACCGGACGTTCATGGACTCCTTTGTCCTGACTAGGGTGAGGTCCATGCTTAGAGCATAGTTTCCCTCGTTCCCACTACCGCCAGATGAAACGACAGCACTGACTTTTCTACTCCAGTCACAGACGGGAGCCCACATGGTCTCCAGGTTGTATGGACTCTGTGTAGCGGCACTTCCTGCTTCGGATGCGAAAGTTCGTGCGGCATGGGAACTTGATCTGGGTGGCCCCATCACGGACACCCAATGGGACGCCTGTTGCCGCTCCACTAAAGAGGTATCTATCAATAGTAGACACAAGCTGATACATTTTAAATTTTTGAGGCGCCTATACTTCACACCGGCGCTGGCCCACAGAATTGACCCGACCAGACCCCATCACTGCCCTAAATGCAAAGCTCCACATGCCGATTTTGCACATCTCACATGGACCTGTCCGAAAATACACGTCTACTGGCTACAGGTGCACCACATCTTGGGCGACATTTTAGAATGTGAATTGCAACACAAGCCGGAAATTGCACTGCTTGGCTATGTCGCTGAGTTCCCCCGGGCCACGCGTAAGCTTGCTGCCATAGGTTTCTTGCTGGCGAAGAGGGAAGTTGCTTTACTTTGGGGGTCCAGACGAATCCCTGATTCCAAGTCCTGGTTGCGCAGCCTTGCCCAATGCAATACCAATAGCGTGGAATACTCCACACAGATACCAACAGCTTCACGCCCTGTCGACATCTGGGGCCCATATCGACAGTATCTTGGCAAGATTACACGGGATGCACACTCCCAAGCTGCTAGCTCTATTGTCCCAGAAGGGGTGGGCTAGGTGGTTTTGGCTACCCTGACGCGCGCTATATATTGCGTTCCACAGTGCTTGGAGTGTACGCTCTCGGAAGAAGGCCTGCGTGAGCAGCTGTTTTTAGATTGTATGCTGGTTGGGGCCGAGATGTTTCCCTCCTCTGTTTCCTTGCATCCCTTGCCCCGGCTGCAATAGTTGCTTCACCCCACTCTTACTTTTGTCGTTTTACCCACCCTCGTCTGCCTACGCCTATACTAATGCCATCTTCCTTGTCAATTGATGTGTTGCTTGCCGCTCTCTCTAGCACGAAGGCACATTCATTTTTGTTTTGTTTGAAAAAGGTTATATCTCTTTGTGTCATCATTTCGCGAATGCAATTTTCCCTCAGATATGGAAAAAGTGAAAATGTGACTTTAGACTGTGTTACACTACTGGTAAATGTCATTGGTCTAGTCCTCCATTTGCTTCCTTTGTATACTGCTCACTAACGTCTTCAGGGTAAACAGTTTACTGTGTAATTGTACGCCTACACGGACCAATCTGATGCTAATAAAGAGATTTAAAAAAAAAAAAAAAAAACTATATGATTAGATAACTTTTGAAGGAGAGAGATGACTGGGAACTAGATACAGGCTGATTTTTCTTTTTGTGCAATAATAGTATGAATAATTAATTTCAATATGCGTTTATATTCGTATTTAATGGATGGTTATTCAATATAAATGCAAATTACAAAAGAAAGAAGTCAGGCAATATGTTGATTGTACCTAGGCCACTAAGCAACACCTGTTGCGGTATTCTGGAGCACTAAAAAACTAATTTCAAAAGGGCCAATAAACACAGGTTTCTAAGAGTACGTAAAAGAGTCCTTCTTTAGTACTCCTTTATGAACTCTTACATGGCTTTGTGAATTGGCCACTAACCATCTAAAATGGGGATTAGATTCAATATTTAAATACAAGTAGTACAAAGAGAAAGGACTGTGCCATCTTTTACTGATAGGGAGGTGGACGTTTTGGGACAATACACAAAGGAATGTAAACGAGAACACCCATAGAACTGCTTCCCATGCTGATGCATGCTTTTGTGAATTAGCCTGAAAGTGCACCAGTACTAGCACGAGCTTGTGAATTTGATTACACATTTTGGATTTAGAAGACTGCAATATTTTACGACACTGGTGATAGGTGTGCGCAACCCCTGCATATGGAAAGCACTGTACCTGACGGGCATGTAATTAGGGGCGATGACAAAGGCCGAAGTCTAAGTGACACATACAGCTATGCTGTGCACAAGTCCGTAATCTAAGCCAATTTGCTTAAATTGTGCACTCTTAAGTTCCCTGTAAATGCGTAGAGGCGGGTGTTCCTGAGGAAGGTTGAGAGTAGTGCCCAGCAACAGAGAGTGCTGACCTGACTGTGTTTACATTCACGAACATTGCCCAAAGCATTCATCGCAGATCACTATCTAACATCTAACTGAAACCTAAATGCACTATGTAAAGTGTCTCAGATAGTGTGAGATAACGCATACATTTCCTCTATTTACACACTGTGTGAATGCAAGACAGCTGGACGAAAATCCTTTTGAGGAAGAGAAAAAGTATTTCATTAGAAAACGACATCTTATAAATTATGTAACAATTTGCCTACATAATATTTGTAGGGGCATATTTATGAGGGCTTCGCATCATGCTTGCACCACGAAACGTGGTACATGCATGAAGCAAACGTTTCTGTCAAGTTTATGAAGCCATGCAAAGCCACTTTGCTCGGCTTTTTATGGCTTCACATATATGGAGAAACTCAATGCAGCGCAAATTCCACCATTGCCTTACTCTGTGCAAAGGAGGCATTCCATGGGCATTGCGGTGGGTGTACCCATGCAACTCCCATTGCTTGTAAACCTGGGAATTCACAGAAATCTTACGCTGCCCCGGGTGAGTTGTAACAAGGAGAAATATCTTTATTTTCCCAAGTTTTTTCTTCTTTCTATGTGTGCTGTATTCTGCAGCACACACAGAAAGAGGAAGATGCCTCAATGAACTGCTTTTGTGCAGGAAGGTGACTCTTCCTGCACGAATACAATCTTGCCTGTCGCCCAGGCACCTTTGCACCGTGGTGGCTCAAGGCTGTTGAGATGATGCCAGTGCCAGGGGAAAGGGCAGGAATACACTTCATTGGATAAATACAGTGAATTTCTCCCCTTTCCCTGTGATGCAGGGCAGCACAGCAAGGTAACTTGCTGTGCTACCCTGCGCCACTGATCTGGTAAATATGTCCTGTAGTGTCTAGACTCTTAAAGTGGGAGTTAGCTCAAAAATGTCATCATCTGCGTTTGTGAATACCTTACCAGTATGTGTATAATTAATGTCTGCCCATAATTTACATATGTTTGGGTCTGAACATCTTGAAAAGGGGGTGAACAGCCATTGATATGACTGATACAAGGTTGCACATTACACATTTGTGCATCCACTATAATCTTTGTGACTTAGGTCCTTAATATCCTTTTATTTCAATCATGTTTAAGGTAATCGAGAGAATCTACCGGGACCTATTTCCTGGTTTTGTATGAAGATTCACAAGATCCAATACCTATTGGTTCTGTTCTGTTTGGTGTAATTGAACAATGTTTCTTCAGTATAGAAACAGATTGGGTGGTAAATGAAAGTATTTGTGAATTTCTGTACTAGAAAGAGATATGTTCTCATGCCCCACCTAAACCTGAACAACATATAGTCCAGTAAATGTTAAAGAGTTATAATATATGCAAACATTAAGTTGTGGAATCATGCTATTGCCTAACATCACTTGTACATTGCTCTGTCTATATAAGACTGCCTCCAAAAACCATTTATTTATCACAGTCTACTGCCAAACACATGAATGAGTAAATGAATGAATGAATGAATGTATGAACAAATGAAATAATAAATATGTGCCATAACAAAAAAAGTATTGCTGTTTTTTTTCAATAAAGTTAGAATAACCTTTTCACCCCGAAATATAATTAGAAACAATTTAAAAGTTTTAAAAATGTTCCACTTGTTGGTTTCCCACTAAAAAAGGGGCAACAAATGATCTAATTATAGTTTCATAGATACACAATGTAAAGGAAGATGCCAGAGCTAATACAGCAGTAATGTTTTGTGACGTCAAGCTCAGTGACAGTAACTAATCTTTGGAAGAGGAGTAGAATAACAATTCTACCTCAGAAGTGAGTTAAGGAAGCTCTTCTCCTGAGAAAATTTGAAATTAATGCGTGGTATCTGTCTGTCACTCATGTTGCTTGCACTGCAGATAATACCAGAACATTGTAGAATAGTGTAGAAGAGGGGAATCTTGCGGTCACAAAGTTCTAGAATGTAGATTGAGGAGCCTGCGAGCTCTGGAATTGGCAGTTGGTATTCTGTGGCTGAGGTGTATGGAATAATCCTGATGCTTCTCTTAACTCTCTGTTCAGTCTATTGAGTAACCCTCTTATCTTGCGTTGGTCCCTGTGATGAGGACAGGCTATGTCCAGGTACACCTCAACACGCTCTGGATGCAGCAGTTAAACGGAGTGTGGACACTCTCAGTAACTGAAGGGTATTCAGGGAAGAACGTTGGTCGCACGACTGAATCCAGGATTGTTGTGTAAAATGGACTCTGGTATACAGTGAGTACATTTGCGGATATTCGCAGGCTGTGACCCTGAGCAGTGAGTAAATGGCTTGTGGTGGCAGTTGCTTGGGTGACTTTACGTCATCACCGCTTCTTGACTCGGGAGAAAACTGTGTGCCAAAGGAATGTAGTGATTTTAACCTCTGTCGAGTCTGTTGACATTTTGAGAAAGAGTAAACTGTTTGATGCCACTCTCTGCTCCTGATGTCAGCATAATGGGGCCTGCTGCTTTCTGACAAGGGTGCGCACTGTACATGAGGAATTCCCTCCCTTTGTCTCTGCAAACTTAAGTGGCTATGAACTTTGGGGAGCATGTTTGATGCCACATACACACAGCAATGAACTGTTGTGAGTGCAAGGGGAGTGTGCTAAGTACGACAATTCACCAATGTTAATGCTCCTTACTCACTGGGGATGCGCACTGAACAGGAGAATTAGTCACATAAGCGGCTACAAACTGATGTGAGCATAATTGACACCATGCACAAGCAGCTACTAACTGGTGTGAGAGGGAGGGGCACCACACTGTTAACTTGTTTCGATCGCAGCACAATAAGGAACATTTGATGCCCAAAAACCTGAAGTAGGGACTCACTCCAGTAGGACTGCTCACCTTCCTTAAATCTGGTAGCGGTTGCTGAGTTTCCTCCTCAGCCTGCAAGAAGCACTCACCTCATTGATTCCGGGCTTCAGAGCCCCCTCCTGCCTAAACAGAGCCAGTGCCTCCTGGAGGCAGATGAGGAACACCACACTGATGTTGGCAGTGATAAGAGCAGCAACTTAGTGTGTATATACATTGTGCTGTGTAATATACTGTGAGACCTTAGCCCCTACTTGGTTATGAGAGTAGAGGAATAGGAGAAAGTGGGGTGGAGGATATTTTATGTGATATCTGAAATAAGAAATGAGTATGCAGAGTGTTACTCCTCCCCCATTCTCTTTAACATCCCCTGGGGAACCACCAATGAAGTGGAGAAAATGGAAAAAAGTATTTCACAATTATAGCATTGCGTGTGGGCCAAATGTGGATCTAGAGAGGAAGATTGGACTATTGCAACATTGTCTAGGAGGCGAAGTCCTAGAGCATCTACCTGATCTGAGTGCTGATGAATCCTGGGGGTTAAATGAATAAGAAATAAGCATCAAGATATTAGATAATCATTTCTTGCCTAGGATCATGGAGGGGTGTCATTTTGGGAAGCACTCACAAAAGGAAGGAGAAACATAGAGGAATTTGTGTTTGAGTTGCATACATTGGCAAGCTCATGTATGTTTGAAGCAACAGATGATGATCTCATCAGGGACCAATTTTTGTTGAATTGTTCAATTGAAAGGATACGGGAGGAACTTTGGGTAAAATATGATCCTCCCTTGGGGGATTTGGTGATTGTGGCAAAATAAGTAGAGATGATGAGATTTGTCAAAGAAAAGAAGTAAGATACGCACATTAAGGAAAATTTTCAAATGGTTGAGGATGAGAAAAATGAGATACAATTAGTTAAGGGTACTCCTGTGACAAAGGGAAAGAGGTGTGTCGGCGCCTTCAGGGGGCAATGCTACAGATGGGGAGGGTTGGCCACAAGGCGAACAGTAAGTAATGCCCAGCAATGAAAGCCATATGTAATAAGTGTGGGAGGAAAGGGCATTTTATGGTGCACTGTAGAAGTAGCTCAGGTAGCAAGAAACCTAAGAAACAACGAGTGTGCAGACCCGATCATGGCGCTTACGGCAAACAGACACCCAGAAGTAAAAAATGCGATACTCCGGAACACAAAAACAGCACTACTGAGAGTAGATAGGGAACTTGAAGTAAGCATCAGAGGAACCAGATGGGAGTCAATATGGCATTACCCCAAAATCACATACAAAGGGAAGGCGCTAGACAGCAAAGAGTGGTATAGCAGAGGAATTACGACGCCGGCACAACTAGAAGTAGGAAACAACCCACTCACCTACAAGGCACTGCAGCAGGTAACCAGACTACCAAACAAGGAATTCTACGAATTCCTAAGAATCAAAGCAGCCATCACCATACAGTATGCACAGAATCTAAACAAGACAGGCCACCAAACAGCGCAGATCTACAAACTAATCACACCACGCACCACAGCTCTAAACAACAAAACAATAGCCTTCTGGGAAGAGACCATACAGAGACCGCTAAATGAAGAGGAGAGGGCTAGAGTATGGACTTCAGCATCCAAAAACAAAGTAACACCGCAGTTGGCACAAACAAAATACTGGATACTACACAGACTACACTGGACACCAGCGAAACTAGAAACAGTGGGGGCAAGCGGAAGTAGCACCTGCTGGAACTGCCATAAAGCAAGGGGAGACCTAGCCCACATGATATACGAATGCCCCAAAGTTAAAACATTCGGGAACAAAGTATACAACCTCATAGACACAATCACAGGAAGCCAGACACAACGAGGCGTAGCGGGTATTGCCACCGCCTTCCTAGCACCACAGCTTCAATCCAAAGAAGAACGCGAACTAATCGACGTTCTGCTGTCGGCAGCGGTAAAAACCATCCTGGGGAACTGGAAGAACACCAGCAAAGCTACCTTTAAACGCTGGTTCAACTGGGTTACATTCCTTCGGGGGGCAGACAACATTACCGCCAAACACAAGGCGGCAAACCATACAGCCAAAGAGGACATGTGGGAAGCCCTCGATGCCCACCTGAGGCAGTAAACCGTAATCCCCCTCCCCCCCCCCTCTCTTCTCTCTTCTTCTCTCTCTCTGGCTCCACTATGCCAAAGTACACATTGTAAGAGCTGCCTAAAGTATGACAACTGTTTTGTTTTGTAAAATTTATTTTCAAAAAAATATTTTGAAATTTAAAAAAAGAAACAACGAGTGTCTGAGGTGTGCAAAGAATTGTACTGCAGATGACAGATGGAGGGTCTAGAAACCCCAAAAATGACATTGAGGTTGAGGTAATGTTTGATGCATGCTCTAGACTAACAATAATCTCAGAGGAGGTATTTAATAGACTGTTCTAGAAACAGAGGTGGCTACACAAAATGGATATACGCCCAGGAGGTTATGGTGGCCAGCCAATAAAGATGATAGGACACTGTGGGAAGGATGGAGTAAAAAAGCTGATATACATGGGGCAAAGTTTATGTTTCATGTAAAAGAGATAACATTTTAGAATGGCCAGCTCAAAAAGACGCATGAGTGTATCTGAAATACTAAAAATGCTGATCCAGAATGTTAGCATGGGTGTAGAGGTGGGATCTGATTTTGGGAAAGAATATGTTTAAGTATTCACAGAAAAGTTTGAATGCCTCAAGCAATATGTGCACAAGCTGAAATTGAAAGAGAAAGCACCTGCTAAAGTACCTAGTCTTCCTTAAGCATACCAAATGCAATGAGATAATCATGAAAGCTAGATGGAATAAGTATGGGAGCAACAGAATGCTTGGCACCCATTGTAGTGGCAAGAAAAGCAGATGGTAGGATTCACCTGTGTGCTGACCGTAGGGCCCTCCACAAAGAGGTAGTTGTTGACAAATTCTCTTTCCCAAACATAACAGAGATGGGCACAACTGTAGCTGGAGCAAAACTCTCCTCAACATTAGATCTTAAATCTGCCTATTACAAGATCAGCCTACACACTAACTCCCAAGAGCTCAATGCTTACATCACGCCCAATGGGGGCATACAAATTTAGATGCATGCCATTCGGTCTGGCGATGGCGGCCTCACAGAATCCCGGGAGGTGTTCTGTTGTCAGGACGATTTGCTGATATTTGGGAATTCTTAGGCATGGCATGAAGAAAGAATTAGACAAGTTTTGAACAGAGTCAAAGAGTATGTTCTTACTGTAAGGAAAGACAAATGTACATTTCAATGTACTGAAATAAACTGTCTTGGGCATTAATTCACTTCTGAAGAGGCTCACCCCAACGCAGATCTTGTGAACACTATAATGAAATCTTTTTTAGGAATGATAGAATTTTATAGTAAATTCATCAGCAACTTTGTCAGCCAAGCATGCCGTATGCATAGATTGTTGAAAAATAGGGCTACCATAGCCAACTGCATCACATGATATCAAGCGGCGAAGCCCCATGGAAGAAGCCAGACACAGTATTGAGTTTGTAACGTAACCATGGTGATCAGTACACTTACTTGGAAAATTAAAGGTCTCAATTTGCCAGCCTAATGCCACAAACTGTGGAAGTATTTATCTGATCAATGTCATGATGCGGTAGGTCTTCAGGAGACACATCTCAAATGAGATGAAGACTATAGATTGAAACACAAAACTTACCCCATGGTATTTAAGTCCTTGGCTTCCTCTAAACATAATGGTGTGGCCCTCCTATTCCATTCCTCATTACAATTCAAATCAGAAGGAAACAAAATAGACAAGGAAGGTAGGGTCATCGTGGTAAAGGGCTACCTCAGGGGCAGGCAGATTGTGTACCTTTGCTTCCATCTATGCTCCTAACTCCAATCAGGTCCCTTTTTTTCATTCTCTTTTGACCCTATTGGGAGGTTTCTCTGAGGTGGACATTATTATGATGGGCGATTTCAACTTACTTGGCACTCAAGCGTTGACAGTACCCACCCCCACAGAGCACCCACAGGCAGCCTCTTAAACAGGCCTTCCGGGCCCTGAGGCTCATTGGTGCTTGGAGGACACTCCACCACAATGAGTACAACTATACTTTCTTCTCCCACACACACCGGACATATTCTAGGCTGAACTCTGTTTTTGTAAGCCAAGCACTGTGGCAAGGTTTGCAGAGCGACTCAATCCTCCCCATCTCTTTCTCAAACCATGAACCAGTCTCACTGACGGAGTAGGGCACACCGCCGACGCGGTACTGACGGTGGTTTTTCCCTACCTCCCTGACAAGGGACCTTCTACGACGGGACAATATTAGGCCATTTTTCAACTTGACATACCCAGGATATCCCACCTGCTAACAATTGGGATGCATTTAAAGCATGTGTTAGGAGTAGGTGCTTAGCATTAAATTCTGCTTTACATAAACTGAGGACCTCGGAACAGGTGGCACTTGAAGCAGAACTACATCTGCTTGAACAAGCACACAAAACCACACCAACACTAACCCTTCAGCAAGAAGTCATGGTAGCAAGGGGGAAACTTAGCACTATTAATAATAATAGAGCAGAAATTACACGTCTCCTCCTCAAACAAACCTCTTACTCTCAGGGTAAAAAAGTGGATACACACCTAGATCCAATTAAGGATCAAATAAGAAAAGGAATACATTGGAGATATACACACAGTTAGGACTTGTGGCAATCTCAGAAATAGAGAAAGCACAGATATTTGTAGACTTCTATAATAATTTTACACAAGAGACCAGGTTGACACTCAAATCCAACCAAAATGAAATGCTGTGAGAGCCTATTTATGAGGTAGAGGTACACAAGGCCATCGCATCCCTAAAACTCCACAAATCACAAGGGCCTGACAGTTCCACATGACATTTAGTTGTGAACCTGGCCCGCAGTGAAAGGCTCTTTTTCACCACTTTGCTGAGACAGGGGCAGCTATCCCTTCCATACGTGAGGCCTTGGTGACAGTGATTCTGAAGCAATGGAAAGACATGAGCTCTGGCTGCTAACGTATATGCAAAAATACTGACCTCGCGCTTTGACAATTTGATGCCAGATTTGATCCACTGGGATCAATCAGGCTTCATAAAGGGCAGACAGACTTATGACATTGTGAGAGGGGTTCTTAATCTAATAGAGAAAGCCATAAATAAAGAGATGCTGGCGGTGCTTTTGGCCCTGGACACTGAAAAGGCATTTGAGATCGTGGATTGGTCCTTCTTCTTTCTCACACTGAAGTGCTTCGGTTTCTATGATGCATTCATACCTATGATCTGAGCAAACTATGCTGCCCCATGGTCCAGAATCTTAATCAATGGAGTCAGCTCTGAGCCCTACCAACTTGGGAGGAGGACAAGACAGGGATGTTCCCTCTCTCCTCTTTTTTTTGCTATGATGATCGAACCGCTGGCAGCACAGAGTAGGGTCACGCCAATGATCCAGGGCATTATGTTTGAAACTACCGCCTCCTCTCTAGCAGCCCTGGAAGATGAACTGTGCAGATTCTAAGGTGTTGCGAGCTTCAGCATTAATTTGACCAAATCCTTTCTCCTTAATCTGACTCTGTCCAACAGTGTTATGGAGACACTCATGGGCTTAACTCCATTTCAATGGGCAAAAAGGGATACAACCTATTTAGGCATAAAAATCACACCAACTTATCAAGCCTCTACAGGGCCAATCACCCCCCATTAATTAATTAATTAATTAATTGTGGGTTTCTAAAGCGCTAGAATCGACTCCCGAAGGAGTATCTCTGCCCTGTAGACTGCTGGGGAACCCGTCCTGTCTTTCCCTGTGAGATGGTCCCTACTGGGTATCTCCAAGGTGAAACCAGGCATCCCCGGCGTATGTGGGGGGCCGTTGTGGAGATGAGGCAAGCTAATGCCCAGAGTTGCCGAGTGTGATCCCTGGTTAGAGTAGGCACCGAGGCAAGAATTATCAAGTCTGCTGACCCTGGTCCTCGACCCTGCCGCGTCGGGAATAGAACCCTGGTCCCGGGCCGTCCTCTGCTTCCGGGTCTGCCGCCTCTAACCAGTGAGCCACACCATTCCTTCGCCAATTGAAAGCATACCTCACGCGATGGGCCCCTCTCTATACTTCGTGGTTAGGTCGCATCAATCGATCAAGATAACTGTTTTACCTAAGGTCTTATACCTTTTTCAGAGACTTCCTTCCAAACCTGCGTACACTCATCATCGGTTTAAATAGCAAAATCGCAGAGCCCGACTACCTCATCACCTTCTTAGACTGCTGAGGGCGGGGATGGCCTGGCCCTTTCAGACTTCCACCTCTACCAAAAAGAGGCCAATTAAGAGTTATTACCGAGTGGTCTCTCCGAGAAAATGACAAATACTGGTCACATATTGATGGAGCCATAGTGGGGAGAGTTACCTGGGATGTTCTGTGGAAACCTCAACTGAAACGGCCACCTAACACCTATCTGAGCACACCCACAAGAGCGACCTTAAAAACTTGGGATGAAGTGAATAGATAAGCAGAATGGACTACCTTCCCTTCAATGTATACGTCCATTCATTTTAACCCAGCATTTCCACCAGCACTAGAACCTGGCCCCCTGAGATGCATGGAAGGAGGGTGGGTGTCTAATGCCATTAGATCTCTTCCACAATTGGGATATCTTAACCTTGGAAAATTGAAAACGTGACTTCCACTTAACAGATCCTGAATGCTACCACTACACCCAATTCAAACACTGGGCATTACGACTGGACATTAGAGTAGCGGCCGCTAGGGACCTTACCCCTATTGAACAATTTTTTAAGCAGCCGTGAGTACTAGAGGAAACATATCCATCCTATACTCTTCATTAGATATGCTTCACAACCCACATATTAGACACAAAACACTCAGGGAACAATTATTGGAGAAAGACATACCAGAAACAAAATGGAGATACTTGTGGAGGGCCAATGCAAAATGTAATCACTCATTGGGCATAGGGGAGGCATACTAAAAGATCATGTATGATTGATATTTATACTCTACCAAATTAAAAGAGATATTCCCAAACACGTCAGACCAGTGTTGGAGAGGATGTGGGTTCTTGGGAGACTTACAACATATATTGTGGGACTGCCCAAGTATTCGCCCGTTCAGGACATAAATCCTAGCACAAATTAAGAACATCCGGGGTTACCCATTCCCTGAAACACAAAGTTTCACACTGTTAGGTCTGAGAGAGGACACACTGAAGCACCAAATTAAAGGAGAAAAAGCGATTAAGAGGCTTTGTCTAGGGTCAACGAAATTAGCAATAGCGGCAGCCTGGGAGAAAAAAAGGAGGCCAGGCACTAACTCAATGGTATTTGCGTCCATGGTAGGCCCTCACATTGGAGAGGATGGTAGACATTTTATGAGATGATTTCAAAGCTTTTGAGTTCATCTGGTGTCTGCTAGTGGCATATCTCTCCACGGGTCTTATGCTGGTGACTTGCCCCACCAAGACGAGGGCTCCCCATCTCTTCTAGTTTTAAGACAACAGGAGCATCTCCTTTCTTTTGTAAGGGTGCCTGCCCTGACTCTACACCTCCCGGGATCACTTCACACAACCCACAATAAACACATACTAGGAACTTCCATTCCACCATTCACTATCCAATAATTTTTTACTTTTATTACCTCTTGTGAGGTCAGGGGAGTTGGAGAGGAGCTTTTTCTTCAGGTTGGGGAACATCTATTATGAGCTACAACAACAATGTGGAGGTCGAGGTATTGTACTGCACACACATTTGTGACTTGTCACAGCATTTAAGAGATACTGTACTTGTATTTTGCTGGTCAACAACGTGGTGATATGGTTCATGCTGCCTCTACATCTGTTTTTATTATGGTATGTAACAAAATTGTAATAAACACAATTTTGCCCCCAAAAATAGTGTGATCTTTGGTGGAATGGGCATTGCGAGACAGAATTCAAAGATGTTAAGAATGCCCTGACCACTGCACCAGACTTTAAAGCGTTTGTTCCAGGGAAAAAATCCTCATTACAACCGATGTCAGTTCAAATGGGCTAGGGGCTGTACTTCTACAAGAAAGTGGACAAGGTGATTTGTTCAAAGAGCACTTAGGCAATCTGAGGTCAACTGTTCTGTGATCGAAAAAGAAGCATTTACAGTGTACTGGGCACTAAACAAATTCATGAACTTTATATGGCGTACTGTGTTCAAGTTAAGGACAGACCACAAATCTCTGAAGGAGGTGTTTACAAAAAAAGAGGCTGGAGGCAATTTCAATTAGAATTAAAAGATGTGTCATTAATCTAAAGGAATATACATTTGACTTACAATATATCCCTGATATATGTAACTTTACGGCAGATTGCTTGTCCCAATTGGTTGATGGCACAGAAAGGAAGAGAAAGTCTACGACAACTAAAGTGAGGAAATAGAATTACACAAAGAAACTGTGTTTGATCACCAAAGAGGTGTTTGAGGAGGAAAATTAGAAAAAAAACTGCTGGAAACAGATCCCATCCAAAGTAAAGTATGAGATTTGTTAATCCAGAAGTGGAATGGTGTAGAAAAGAATGAAAAGAGGCCGAGGCCATATTGGAGGGTCAGAGAAGAATTTCCAGAAGTAGATGGATGCAATTTCAAAGGTACAAAATTGACACCTCCTGAAACCCTCGGGAGAAAACTGATTGACATAGCACACAAAGCCCATCTAGGGATCACCAAAACCAAGCAAAAGTTGAGGTTAGAATTTTGTTGGCCTGGGACGGATCTAATGGTAGAAAAAGAGATAAGGAATTGTATAGCCTGCTCCGGCCATTGACAAAGTAGCAAAATTGCATACTCCACAAACACATTGTCGCACCCTACCTGAGAGTCCTTGGAGGGATATAGCAATGGATTTCATTGGGCCACTGATAGGCGAGAGGAATTCCCCATATATTCTAGTTTTACTTGACATGTATTCAAGATAGCCAGAAATCTAATTTCTCTCTGACATCAGCTTGACCTCAGTTCTAAACTTCCTGGTAGGGGTCTTCTTATGAGAGGGACTACCCATCACCCTTTTAACTGACAATAGTGTTCACTTTTGCCCCAGAGAAATGAAGAAATGTTTGCAATGTAATGGAATACCACACACACCTAGTGCCCTGTATCACCCAGAAATCAATGGGGCAGTAGAAAGATGGGCATGCAGCTGGCAAGAGCTAATGGGTTGAGCTGGGAACAGGGAGTGTGGAGGCGAATAGAGGCTTATTGCTTAACTCCTCATCAGTCAACAGGTTTGACTCCCTTTGAGTTGTTATAGAGTAGGAAACTCAATTCTACCCTGGTACCCGGGAGGATGAAACGGCACAAAGACTGAGTGAGAGATGATGTAGGCCAACAGTGGAGGAAAAAGGAGTTAGAGCTGCAGGCAGCCCCCAAAGAAAGATTTGAAAAATTGCATAAGACCAAATTCATTGAGTTTACAGTGGATGAGTGAAAGCTTCAACTGGCAACAACCAATGGTCAAAATGTACAGAACCTATGAAAGTCATAAAGCTCTTTTGCAATGCGGTCAAGGCCCCGGATGGTAGAATATGGAATCTGGGGAGGGTGGTGAAGAATTACTGGCTTGGTCCCAGTGGGGAGACACATGAAAACAACAATCAGAAAGTGGACTTACAAATGACCGTCCTGTGATAAAAAAAAAAGGGGAAAACACTGCAGTTCATGTCAGATCAAGTGGACAGATGATTTGCCCCCGCATTTCTTAAAAGATACTTAGTCAAATAATACAGCAACCTTCATTACATTGTTAACTTCCCCTTGTCTTTGGAAATGTAATGTGGTACTCATGTCTTATTTTAACTCTGTGAAACCATGAATGAAAATCTTTTCTTAACGTATGTTTATAATTCGCTTGTCCTTTTCAAATACGTTATTCACTGTTATGTGTTTCCATGCTTTATGGGATGAGAATCTGAGGAAACTATCTTTTGTGAAAAAAGGGAGATGTATGGTACCTGTCAGTCACCCATATCGTTTGCACTGTAGAAAATACCAGAACATTGTAGAATAGACCAGAACACTGGAACCTTGCAGTCGCAAAGTTCTAGAATGTAGAGTGAGAAGCCTGTGCGCTCCAGAATTGGCAGTTGGTATGCTATGGCTGAGGTGTAGGGAATAACCCTGATGGTTCTATTCACTCTCTGGTCTCCTTATTGACTAACCCTCTTATCTTGCATTGGACAGAATGGTAATCATGTAAGGCATTTTAGATCACAATATTGAAATACATGTGGCTAAAGTAATAGGGTTTATTGACTGTTCAGTTGTGACTATCACACAGTTTTCAACAATATTTTGTCTATGACAAACACATCCAGATGTGTTTGAAGTGCCACCCCTTACAAACAAATCTTAAAAATGGAAACAAACAATAGTGTTTACTCAAAAGTTTAAACAATCTGGACATTTAATTTGACAGGGTCTAATTATGTTTTTTAAATGCATATCATATTTGCTTCATTTCACCTTCAACGTAAAATACATTCCACATTGTGCACCTTCCAAGTATATGCTTTAACAGGGCTTATTTTATTACTAAGATAATGCATGGGTAGCATTAGAAAATGGGAACTATTTGTCTGGTTACAAAGATTTAATAGTGCGCTCTTTGGACAGAAGAGGTATCCTTCAGGTTAAACCGATCTTACAGGTGCAGGCTTCAGGCAACAAAGCTAGGGCATGCTTCACACTGCAAAGCTATCACTAATGATGTGAATAGTTCAAAGGTGCAGAATCACACAGCGGATACGTATATGAGGTTGCATCAAAATCATAGTCACGCAGGATTCACGCAGGATGGGTAATACTGGTTTGAAAGTCTAAAGACCCACACAGCAGAGCAACTATAAGTTTAAACCAATCACTCTATCTCAGTGTTTGAGTTGCAGAGCTATACTATGGCCTACCAAATATTACACAGATCCAGGTTTTTTTTTCCACAACAAAATGTTATTGTCGACAGCTGAATCAGCCTTGGTGTATCCAAGGTTTACAGTATTACAATATACATAGTAGCGGTATTGATGTCAACATTTACAGTATCAAAATAGATTTAGGAACATCTGAACAAGAACCCAAACAATAAACAGCAGTGGCATATATCTAATATGAAGTCTAAAACATGTAGTTCCCAGCCACCCGGATCAAATAATTGCATTGTTATAGCCCAATTTGTCTCTCATCATCCTGTCATCACACCAATTCCCTGGTAGTTAGTGCAGTGGAATGGGCTCCAGATATAGTCCCCGATAGTCCGACCACCTCTTCCATATTTTGGGGTGTTTATGAGGGCAACCCTCGCCTTGAATATTGGTATCTCCAGTCCCACACAGAATTCAAGTCCCTTCTTCCAAACCCCCAGCAATGGCAGGGATGCATCATTCCATGCCCTGTCAATATTACATTTTGCCATTGTAAGACCATGGAATAGGAAATGGTGCTTGTACCTGTTGCCCCCTATTTCTTCTGTGATATGTATCATGGCCAGTGGAGGTGAATCTGGAATATCCCATCCCAGCACTTCCGAGAGGCAAGCGATCACCCCCGCCAGAACCTCGAAAGTGCCATGCATTGCCACAATTGTGTGTATGAGAACGTGCTCTGCAACTTCCCAGCACAGACAAAGAGGGGAGGCGATCAGTCCTGCCCGCCAAATCCTGTGTCTAGTGAAATAAACCCAGTGGAGGTATTTGAATTGTATAAGTTGGAGGGGTGAAGAGATAGTGGCACCACACAGGGACTCCAGCGCCTCTGCCCAGTCATCGTCATCTATGGGGCCTAGGTCTTTTTGCCAGGCATCCCGTGCTGTGTCGAGTGTAGTTGTGCTATTAGTCACGAGTGTGTGGTATATAATGGTAATTTTGTGGTCACCTAATTCCACCATAAAGACATTGGCCTCAATGGGATTAAAGTTAGGTATGTCTTCTTGGTTGGCTACGTAGGGGGAGAATGCATGGTGGAATTGGAGGTATTTATAAATCTTCGAGCAGGGCATGTCATATTCTGTTTGTAGCTCCTGGAAGAACTTTAACGTCTGATGCTAGAGATGTGGATGGCCTACCAGCCCCCGAATCCGGACAATATTGATAACTGTGGTAGTAGGCCATTGTGCCAAAGAGGGGCCTCCTTTGTCAGTCTACCATTCTGCGCAGCGTTTGCCTCCAAGTCACAAATACAGTCCTAGTTGCTGGCGGCAAAACTTTGAGCGTCGGACCCGAATATAGGATCGTATGTAATAACATAGTGTCCATTAACCAATATTCGACCGTGTAAGCTGGATCTTGTCTGTCCCTGTACTACCAGTCATTAAGGATAAGAAGATGTGAAGCAGCATGGTATGCCTGGACATCTGGAGTCGCAATAGCTCTGCAATATGTAGACTAAAAACAGGTTCTTAGAGCTACTCGTACTAAGCCCCAACCCCAGAGGAAGTGACCGAGGATTGCAGTCATTTGTCTAAACCAGGTGGGTAGTATTGGGTAAGAGTGATTTTGAAGTTTATAAAGGAGGCGAGGCCGGGAAACCATCTTAAATAAGGCAGATCTGCCAAACAGGGAGAGTGGGAAGTGTGACCAAGAGCATATCTGTATTTTGACTTGTATCCACAGTGGGGCTAGATTTCTATCTCATGAAATGGGGTGGGAAGAGGACAGGGACACCCGGAGATATTTAAACTCATCTGGGATCACTGTCACCTCTCATGTCCATTCGCCCAGTCGGTCTTCCCCGCTTAATGGCTCTAAGAAAGATTTATTGGCATTTATATAAAGACCGGAAGTCCTGTCAAAAATTTGCATAATCCTAAGTAGCTGGGGCCTGATCGATTGGGGTGTGTAGAAGAACAGTATATCTTCCGCAGGGAGCACTATGTGGTCTTAGGCCACCCGTGACCACTCAAAGCCACGGACCTGAACGTCTATCCTTGCCCATGCCACAAGCGGCTCCATAACTAGTGCGAAAAGGTAGGGGGATAGGGGCCATCCCTGTTGGGTACCCCGCCCAATGGAGAAGGTCTGCGAGGTCCAGTCTGCCACACAGACAGAAGCGGTAATGTTGGTGTATAGAAGGTGGATATATGTGAGGAGGCGGGAACCGATATTCAGGCGACCCAGGAGTGCAAAAAGGTAAATTCAACTAAGCGAATCAAAGGCTTTATCAAAGTCTGCAAGAAGAAGTGCCACTGGTCTATCTAGCCAGTCTACGGTTGCAATGGCATTATGGGCACGGTGGATATTGTGCTGTGATGCATGACCTGGTATAAAGCCAGCTTGGTCAGGGTGGATCAAGTCGGTGATAGGTGGGACAATACAATTATCGATGACTTTGGCCAGGAGTGTAGCCTCTCCATTAAAAAGAGATATTTCTCGATATGAGGTGTGGAGTTCAGGGGGTCGACCCGGTTTTAAGAATACAACGATTTCCGCATGTCGCCAGTTTGGTGGGAGGCACCCCTTATCATGGGAAGCCATTCGGGCTGGGCGCCTTACCCGAGTGCATATCGGATAAGGCTCTCTGAATCTCCTCAATTGTCAGTGGGGCATCCAGTTCATTTCTCACAGAGTCAGTCAGGGTCCATAGAGGCAGATCGTTCAGGAACCGGTGGATAGCATCCGCCGGGCGGGTCTACCTAGGAGCCTATCAGTCTGTGAAATATTCGGCAAAGCTTGCCGCAATTTTTACTGGACCGGTGAGTATATCCCCAGCAGGGCAGCATATACCTGGGATGTTTAAGGGGCAGAGTGTCTGCTGGCAGAGGTGGGGGAGAAGGGCACTGGATTTGTCGCCCCACTGATATATCCTACTGTGAGTAGCTAACCAAAACGTTTTTGCATCATCTAACAATTCGCTGCCATATGTTTGTTGTGTAGTAAGCAATTGTTGGCATGTCGTGCTCCCATCCTCCCCTCTACTTCAGCACTCCAAATCTGTGAGGTGGGCCTCTGTCTGTATCAGCTTCTCGCGGCACTGTTTACTCTGTGCAGTGCAGAATGCAATATCTACCCCCTTGAATGTAGGTGTCATACTTTCCGACAGGGTTTCGGGGGATTCTACTCTGCCTGTATTGTGGGAGGTCAGAGAGGCTTCTAGGCAGAATTTCTGCTGTCTCAAGTCTGTGGAGGTGGATTATGGATATGAAGATGCAATCGAGGCAAGAGAAAGACTCATGAACACCGGAGAAGTATGTGAATTTGTGATCTGTTGGGTGAAGTCTCCTCCAGGTGTCTCTACCCGTCTCATCCCCTTAATCAGTGACTGTAACCTCGACTCTCACATGTCCATAGGTCGCCCTGTACTGTGCCATATATCGCTCAGTGGGCCCAGTACATCATTCCAGTCTCTCCCCAACTGTCATCAGGCCTGCGGGAATCTCCAAGGTTCCAGGCTAGAGGTGGGTGGCATATATGCTACCCAGAATGAGGCGTTCACCGTATAATGTGCCTGATACTA
Source organism: Lissotriton helveticus (assembly GCF_964261635.1). Taxonomy (NCBI): domain Eukaryota; kingdom Metazoa; phylum Chordata; class Amphibia; order Caudata; family Salamandridae; genus Lissotriton; species Lissotriton helveticus. The sequence continues at coordinate 769,376,175 of NC_136057.1, forward strand.
CAAGTTACATGCCCTGGGGATCCGACCATGTCTTGTCATGAACGTATGGCACGCTACGCTGAATGAGGATCGCTATGCCACGGGCACCCTGGTAAACCTAGAATGAAAAATCTGGACAAAACCAAACCGGGCCAGGCACGGCGTCTTATTACCTAACAGGTGGATTTCTTGTAAGAGCAGGATGTCCACTTTGTAACATTTAGCTTGGCGAAGTATGGCTCCTTGTTTGATCTTATCTAGAAGACTGTGAACATTCCAGCTGATACTGTGGATACCCGGGGCATCTGTCATGGCTGGTGGCATGTTTGGTGGTGGGACATATGGACGTGAAATGGCACATGGGTGGCATGGTCTGACGAGGAACTGCATGTGTAATGAATAGTTATGACACTGAAAACAAACAAAAACTTCCCATAAACCCGCCTACCCTCCCTCCCACCCCAATACCTCATAAACATTGAAGCATCTGTCATGGCACAGTGAGCATCCCATCTCCAACGGGTGGCAGAGTCTACTCCCTGCCAATGGATCTCCGATGAACATCCCTTGTATATAAAAGTGTATTAAAAAGCAAGGGAGTGTATGTGCAAAGGCAGCCCTTATGTTCTTGCCATCGAGTTTTGTATGTCTGTGTACAGCTTTGCAGGTGTTCGTTAAGATGTTGCCGCTCCTGCTGACATCCCATCGAGCACATGCAGGATTTTCTACAAGTCTTGGATCGTCTCTTGGAGTGCGACCGACAGCGTTGCTTGTTGTTGCCTTGACGAGATTATGACTGGTGCCCCCAGACGAAGAATCGGAGTCTATCCTAGATGGAATATGAGGCATGAGTTTCACAGCCTTGTCTGTTCAGTTGAACACCTCCACTGGTGTTTCGAAGAAATGTGTCCGTGATTGATAGGGCACCCTCAGGCGGGCTGGGAATACTGAATCTTCAGGCCACGCAGGCTGGCCTTAGCTTCCATGCAGGACTGTCAGCACTGTTGAACCAGCCTGGTGTAATCCAGGAAGATCATAATGTGGTGGGAGGTGTAGGTAAGTGTTTCCTTCAGCCTGGCTTGTTGCAGGATGGCGTCTCTGTCCTATAGTTTAGAAATTTAGCAATGATTGGTCTGGGATGGATTCCGGGTGGTGGTTTCTGCAAAAGGGCTCGTGTGCATGTTCAGTTATAAATCAGGGAGACACTGAGTTGGGTGGAAGCCAGTCTGTCAACCATTTGGTAAGGAAGTCCTCCATGCTATTTCCCTCCCAGCCTTTGGGAAATCCTACAGAGCAGAGGTTTCTTCCTGTGGGCCCATCATTCTGCATCTTCCACACATGTCATCAGGCCCTTCGTGAGTGTTTCTACAGTGGATACTTTCTTTAGAAGAGTGGTTACTGTATCCTACACTGTCGAGACTCCGACTCAGCAATGCGCTGCACCGCATTACAGCGGTCCTGCAGGAGTAACAGGACGTCTGAGCCCACCACGCTTATCTTGGCCTCCAGCATGTCTCTAGACTGCATGATCGCTGTTAAAAACGCTGCATTATTTGGCATTGGTGTTGTCTGGTCCCCAGGGTCAGGTAGATGGGCCACAGTACCAGTGTTTTTATCCATTGTGCTTTGCTTTGTATTGGCACCGGGGAGTTTATCCTTGACCATTCTGTATGGGATTATAAGGGGGCTGCCTCTATGCATGTTCCAAGGCGCAAAATGGTGCATCGAGGCCGCTGTGGGGCCGATGACTCCGGCCAGACCAGGCCGATGAGGCGGCGGGAGATGATAACTCCACAAGCCGCACCGAGACCTAGCTCAGCCGCCTAAGCGAGCGGGCATCCCCCAAAACCCCTAACGGGTATCGTCACTCAACCCTGTGCTTTAGCTCCACAGAAGGTGGATACGGAATGCAGAGGATTATAGTCCCCACTCACTGCCAGCTCGGGGGCTCCCGGCCATGTGCCTCAGTGTGGACGTTTGGGCCACTGGTCCTCGCACTTATAGTAAGCGATCACAGCTGGCGTTTGGTGGTTATCCGCTGTCCTGTCTAACCAAGAGGAGCTTATGTCCACCAGAAGAGCCTGCGTTGATAAAGGCGGTGCAGGGTTGCACAGCACATACACCCCACTGCCACCATGGCCCGAGCAATCCACACCAACTTTCGGGTAGTCCCAGTTTCTGAGGCCAAGGCTGTGGAGAGTTACTGGTATATTCCTGAGGGGATCAGATCTTCCAATGTCTGAGACCACCCTCAGCAGGCACCCCCAGGGTCAGGCGGGGCATCACACCATGGCAATTTGGGCCTCCTCACTCCCTCGGATTCACCCGGAGCTCCACCCGGTCGCAGCCGGAAAGGAGCGAGAGAGGAGTAGGGGGAAGGCGAGAGTCTTCACCAGAGTCCACTGTAAGCCACAGCCAGGATGTGCTGATCAGCCTGTGGTCTACCTTGGGTCTCTTCCGTCTGGGAACGTGCATCAGAAGGCCCAACAAAGAAGTTGCATTTGGGGCCTCTCCTCAGACTCTGACGATGATGTGGGTCTCGAGATGAGGACGCAGCGGCAGATCCAAGTTTTCAGACAGTAGGTATGGTAAGGGTTTTATAAAGCAAAAGCATTCACCCAAAGGGGTATCTTGGCGCTACTTTGAAAAAACCAAAAGCTCAAACCATATCCTGTCAGCAAAGAAAAACAGAGAATACTCCCTTAAAAGACCAGAAACCTCTCCAGAATCTCCTCTTGACGCAGGTGCAAGAGACAAAGAATTTCATCATGCAGCTACGGAGAAGGCACAGCATCCTAAAGATTTCGGCTTCTCTTTAGGAACCCCCTGAAAGAATTAATATGCACTAAGATGTTCATAAGAAACCCAGGCTCTATAACTGAAATTGTTGGCTGAGATGGAAAAGTCTGGTGGTATAAACTGCATTACGCACCAAGCACATAGATTTAAACACCACATGTTTTCTTACATGTAGCCAATATAAGGTGGCCAGAGTAGGGGAGACATGGTCTCTTAATTTTAACCTCAGAACGTAGAGAACAATCATTAGCACAAACACCAAAGATTGTTAAGGATCTGTTTAATATCACACTCCTATCCTTATCGGAGGCTGATTCAGTTCTCAGGTACTGAAAAACCATACCAGAACAACAGCTTTGATCACAAAGAGAGCAATCAATAATTACATTTTTAAATACCCATAAACAGAACAAATTTAAGATTTTCCATATAAATAAAATATAAAGATACAGTGCCGTGCATGTGATATTGTGTCTGAAGATATTAAAACACTTGGCTGTTTTGAGCATTTTTAAAGAGACAATGTTATAGATCCACATTTGTGTTCAATGTAAGATAAGAAACACGTTTCACCAGTTCACTTTAGTGTAATTCGTTTATGTTTTGACCCAAAGGCAGATTATATCTAAAGCTGGGTTTTGATCAGGACATAAAATAAAGAATACACAATCCAGCACGTGGAACTGGATGCCACTGTGACTAGAAAAAGAGAAAAATGCTATTATCAACCCGCTTGATCGCTACAGGCTCTATTGCTAGGGACCACCAGGACCATGGGCTGCTTACCATAGGATTGAGAAGAGGGCAATAATCCAACACTATATTGTGAAATCAAGTCAGGGGTCAAATGATCCCAAAAACATCTGCAAAAAATGTTTTTGAAAAGACAAGTCAGTTGTCTGAAGAGTTTAAAGCATTGATAAAAAAAGCAGCCATGATTAGCATATGTTGCTTACTCATAAATATGCAGGAGGTGTGACAATGCTACTACTATAATAAAGGAAATATATAAGAGTTCCATATCATCAAAAAGACAAAAATGCAAGGATGTCTTTTAAACATACTGATGTACACGCATACTCACTCAACAATGAAACATTCAAAAGTTAAGCGATCATCATTACAACTGAAAGAATAATGAACAAATCAAATGAGTATCTGTTATAAAGCGGGGTTCTGGTTGGCAGAGGTATACACACTGTCCAAGAAGGAACTACAATACTAGTCAGCGTAAGTCACAACACAGCCTCAATTATCCTCTGCTAACACTTTGGTAACTTGACACAAGGCAGTCAGGCTTAATTTAAGAGGCAATGTGTAAAGTATTTGGGCAACACTTCGAACAGTAACACAGTGAAAACACCACTGTCATGATCCTTCGCAACAGAAGATGACTAGAGGGGACAAAGAGAATCACCACATAGAGTAGTGAGACATGTATTGTTGTGTGATTGCGTTCTGTTTGTGGCAGACGGGAAGAGCCAGAAGTCCCAGAATGCATTGGGGCTGCCGCTGTGTCTTCTCCAGGGTTTGAGACTGCCTATATAAGCCCTTCCCTTGTAAAGGGCAGACGCTTGTCAATTACGTTTTCAGAGCCGTTGGACTCGGGCTCTTTGTCGAGGATCTCCTCCATTGTGCTGTGGATTCTTTGCCTCAATGCCAAAGCCACTTCTAAGTGCCGGAGCACTTCACCACTTCCCTGTGTAAATAGGTGCAGCCGCTCCGCATAGTCCGAACATGTAGAGTTGCGGTCTAGTCGCCGCATAGCGTGACCGGCGGCCATCTTAGGTGCGTGCCGTGCAAGCGCGAGTCGGGTGCCAGAGCTGCTAGAAGGCAGCAGCATGCTCGGCGCTCTCTGTGGAGAGATCTATATATAATAAAATAGCGTAACACTCCACAACGGTGTCCTGTCATCATTGAGGCAACACACACACTACAGTGGCGACGAGGCTGGCACTTGAAAAAAAAAAAGTAAAGAAGGAACCCACAGAGGGAACAGGAAAGGAAGGTCCGGCAGCAACACACATACAGGCCCCATGTGAGAGGGGGCAGGAACACCACAGAGAGTGCGGCAGAAGCATCAGGACACAACAGAACAGCGTGAAGACCGGCAAGACCAGGTACAAGGGCAGCCACCAGCCCAGGGCAAAGAGGAAGGAATCAACACGTAGTAACACCACGTGAGACAAAGAAGGGGTACAGGTCAGCAGGAAGAAAGGGCCCACAGCCAACCAGATAACCAGAAGCACGCTGAGGGGTGCAGCACTGACGAGAGGGGGCCCCCAACAGGACAGGTGCCCTGGCGGAACCGAGGAGCAGTGGTGCAGGAGGTGCAGAGAGTCCCCAATTCCTACCAGAGCAGGGGGAGGGGAACAGTGCACCAGGCAGCCCCAAGAGCCCGGATAAAGCGCCAAAAAAGCGCGAAGCCATGAGCGCGCAGGCGTCTTCAGCGACAGCTCAGATACCATTCCTGCCCAAACCGGGAAAGCCCATGATGAAGTGGGAAGACTGGAGGGAGTACATCCTCAATTATATCGAGGTCTTGGAAGATGAGAATGAAGAAGTATTCACGAGCAAAAGGAAACGAAGGATATTGCTGCACAACCTAGGCCCAGACGGTATCAGGGTATTCAAGAACTTAGTACCCAAGCCCCGACAAGATGCAGATGATGATGTATTTGCACATGCCATAGAAGAACTCAACGAGCATTACCGGCCAGCAGTATGTGTGTCAATAGATCATTACAATTTTCAGCAGAGGAAACAAGAAATAGGAGAGTCAATTGATTAGTACGTGGCAGCGTTGAAAAGGTTAGCGACGACGTGCAGATTTGGCGCACTCCATGACGATTTCATCAAGGACCAGATTGTGATGCACACGACAAACAAAACGGTGCAAGACAAATTATGGGCGAGTGGCGACGCCACGCTAAAGGAAGTGATTGCGATAGTGAAAAAGGCTGAGCTAGCGAAGAGATGCCCAGATGCAGCAAAGAGAGAACCAGTTGTGAGGCCGATGGTGAACAAGGTCGATGATGAAGAACCAAAGGGATGGAAAAAGGGTGCAGTGACAAACAACAGAGGACCCAACAAATGGCCGGGGAAACCAGGACAGCAAGGGAAGCAGACAAGAGGGGCCAGAAACTCATGCTATTGTTGTGGCAGTTTGGCCCATGAAGCACATGACAAGAGATGCCCTGCGTTCCGAGCAAAGTGCATGTTCTGCTGCATAATGGGGCATTACGAAAAGGTGTGTCGGAGGAAAGCAGGCTGCAACACGGTGAAGTACGTGGCTCAAGACCAGGAAAATACAGAGGAGAGTAGGCAGGAGGAAGAGGACACGGTGCTATGCATAGAGGATCAAGTGCAGGGTGTGGACATCCGAAGATCGAACAAACCACAGTGCGACATGCTGATAGGTGGAGTACAGATAAGCATCGTGGTGGACTCAGGGTCACCATATACAATAGTCCAGAGAGCAGTTTGGAACGAGAAGTTCAAGCCTCACTTGGGACAAAGATTGGAACCTCTGGACATAAGGCCTGTCTCGTACACGGGAGAACGCATCCCTATGTGGGGTACCGATCGTTAAAATTTGAATTCAGCGGACGAAGTGCGGATTGCAAACTGTATGTAGCGGAAAAGGGCCCATCGGTCCTAGGTTGGATGGATCAAGGAGACATGGGCATAAAACTGGACCCTGGAGGAGCCATACAAGTGTTGATGACGGCACCGGAACAATGGCCGGACTTAGAGAAACTGAAGAGGGACTTCCCTAAGGTGTTTGGCGGGAAAGTTGGGAAGCTGGAAAAGTTCACGCACAGGATAGTTCTCAAGGACGATGCCACACCGGTATCACATAATGTACGAAATGTCCCCATTGCAGTGAGGGAAGCAGTGTAACAGGAATTGGGGGAGCTGGAAAAGAATGGAAAAATTGAACCCTGGGAGGGGTTCCTCATGGGTGGGGGGTGGCTAGGGGGGTGGTAGGGGGAAAAAAAAGGGAAAAAATAATATTCCTCATGTACATGTTAGCGAGCATAACAGGTATGGAAGGGAGCAGGGCAACTTACCTTAGAACCTGTTGGTATGGTTAACCTGACTAATAAAATTAAGTTTATTAGTTGGAATGTCAACGGCCTGAGAGACAGGAGGAAACTGGCCAGGGTTAACGAATATCTATATACGTCTGGGGCACACGTGTGTCTGCTAGAGGAGACTCATTTAGAGAGACGGGAGTGTGAGTCTGGTCTGGGAAAGCGTGGGTGGGTCCAAGATACTCTATGTTCAGACCAGAGGGGTAGTACGAGAGGTGTGGCAATACTGATCAGAGCCAATGCAGGGATCAGAGTTGTTAAGTTTGAAACAGATCAGTCAGGGAGGTGGTTGGTGGCGTCCCTACAATACCAGAGCACTCCATTTGTATGCGCTGTATACTATGGCCCTAACCAAGATGCTTAAAACCAGTCTTCTAGATCACCCCGGGCCTGTAATCCTGGGGGGCGATTTCAACTTGATCTTCGTTGAAAAGTTGGATCGCACATCCAGAGTTAAATTTACACCCCCACTGAGATCTCGGATGGAGCTTAAGAACCTAATTAAAGAATATTGCCTCATGGATGTTTGGAGAGCCAAAAACAGCACAAAAAGGGATTTTTCCTTTTACAGTCGGAGGCATGGTCATCACTCCAGGATTGACTTCTTCCTCCTAGATCAGTCGTTATTTGCCTCTGTTGACACTATCTCATATATCCCTGCTATCCTGTCAGATCATTCGACAGTGGAGCTAGTAATCAGTTTTAAACAAAAAGAATTGCAGAGGAGGTGGACTCTAGATAGAGCCTTACTATCAGAAGAAGGGATGAGGCTAGAACTGATAACTCTGACTGAGGACTTCTTTGAAAATAATAATGGCTCAACTACCCAGCAGGTGATCTGGGAAACTTTCAAAGCTTTCCTGAGAGGCTTGCTGACCACTGGGTCAATCAGAAGGAATAAGTTGAATAAAAAGAAGAAGGAAGAGGATCTTCTTAAACTTAAATCAAAAGAACAGGAACTTCAGGCAGCCTCAGTTAACCAGACAAACCAGACAAACACCAAAGCTCAGTTGCAAAAAGAGCTAGAAGTCTTGCGGGCAGATTATCAAGCAGGTCTTGATAAGGTTCTTAAAACCAGATGGGATGCCAGCAAGCTGCAAAATTTCTCAAATGGGGAGAAATGCGGCCGCCTCCACGCATGGAAATCACGTATGGATAGAGCTAGAAATCAGATTAATAGTCTACTAATGCGAAGCACAGGTATAATTTCACATGAGGATGAGCAAATTAGGGAGGAGGCCGAATCCTTTTTCCAAACGCTATATACTGCTAAAGCAAATCTCTCACCTCAGGCTGTAGAAAGCTGGCTTAGGAAAATACAGCTCCCTTGTCTGTCCGAAGACGATAACATCTATCTCTCCTCAGACATCAGAGAAGGCGAGATAAGAACCACGCTTATGAAAATGGCTAAAGGGAAGGCAGCTGGGCCTGACGGACTTCCTGTGGAAGTTTATAGGATAGTCCTGGATCAAATAATACCTGTTCTCACAACTCTGTTCAATAAAATCTTTAAAGAGGGGGAGAGGGCCCCAGACTCATGGGCAGAGGCTACTGTGACATTGATCCAGAAGCCAAATAAAGAGCCTTCGAAAATCGAATCCTATAGACCGATTTCATTGTTAAATATAGACTATAAAGTTTTCGCTGGAGTACTAGCAGCTAGACTGTCCAAAATAGTCAAAATAGTCAAAACGATTATCCATCAAGATCAGAGGGGCTTCATCCCGGATAGACAACTCAACGAATTGCCATTTCAAACCATCGCAGCCATAGACGTTGCAGTCAATAAGAAGCTCCCCTTAACCCTGGCGGCGGTTGACGCCGCCAAAGCTTTCGATCAAGTAGATTGGCTGTATTTATGGAAGGCTCTGGCTGGTTTTGGTTTTCCAAACAACTTCATAATGGCTATAAGATCCCTATACAGCTCACCGCGTGCAAAGATCTTAATCAATGGTTCCCTAACCAACTGGGTTCCTATTGCCCGCGGGACTAGACAGGGCTGTCCATTGTCACCTTTGTTGTTTAATTTGTATATAGAGCCTTTTGTTTGTTTGCTTAAATCTGATTTGGTGTTTAAACCCTGTGAGATTTTTGATTTAAAGTTAAAATGTGCGTTATATGCTTATGTTTTCTCCAAACCCTGGGGACGCTCTGCCCAGATTAGTAGACCTAGCCGCAGAGTTTGGAGAGGTCTGTGGCTACTCCATTAATAAGGATAAAATGGAAATCATAGAGTGGAACCAAGATCCTGGGACTGCGGGAGCAAAGTCTAAGATGAGGTACCTGGGGGTTCTTCTGGCCCATAAAATTGAAGATATAACTAAAATCAACCTAGACAGGGTCTCACGGGATGTTTGTGCCCTTTTGCAAAGATGGTCATCTCTCCCTTTAAACATCTTTGGGAGAGTAAACTTGATTAAGATGATCATCCTCCCTAAGCTCACATTTCTATTTAATTCTATCCCCTTATCATTCCACACACCATCTATTAAAACGTTACAAGGGAAGGTTGGCTCCTTTATCTGGAATTCAAAATCGCCGAGAATCTCTTGGAAAAAGCTTAGGAGATCCCTAAAAACAGGAGGACTGGCTCTCCCAGACCTACTGGTCTACTGCCACGCTTTCCATTTTAAAAACTTCAGGTTACTGGCGGATAAAACTGACACATCGTCCCTAGGTTTATTATTTAATGCGCTGCTGCAGGATGTACCACAGGGTCAGGCACACTTTTTGTTTAAGTATGGAGACCCGAAGTTTAAAAAAAAAATAAGACTTAAGATTCTGGGGACAGCTCTAAGAAATTGGGTTTTTGTTAGGCAGAGGCTGGATATTCCCTATTACGCAGCGCAGGCCCCGATCTGGGAATCTCCTGGTACGCCGGTTTGCCTGGAAGACCAACTATCTCGGCCTCTCAGGACAGCGGGGATCGAATATTGGGGGGATCTCCAGGAAGACTCACAGCTGTTAAACTGGGAGGTTTTATCAAGTCTGACTGGGGGAACTCTCACCAGATTTAAATATCTCCAGCTGTCTAGATGGTGGTTATCCAGACCTTGGAATCTCAATAAACCTAATCCCAAATTCGATCTTATATTCAGGACTGGCAGGTGGAAAGACCAAATTTCTTATTGGTACGCAGCTATGTTAGAAGCCGAGAACATTGCAGAATCAGAGTTACATAAACTGTGGGATAGCGTATCAAATCTTGGGAGAGAAATCTCTGTGGGCCTGTGGACCGATTCCTTCACCACCTTGCAGGCTGTGGTAAAGCCTGCAACACTGAAGCGGAATCATCTCTTCACTATGTATAGGGCATATATAACTACCAAAAAATTAATGACATTTTTCAACCTGGAATATCATTGCCCCAGGTGTAGACATTTGGCTGCAGATGATGTACACATGCTCGCTGACTGCCCTGAGATAAGAAATTGGGGTATGGTCCAGGGTTTTCTGGAAGATGTTCTCCAACTACCGTTGGAAATGACCATCAGCACCATTCTTTTCGGGTTGAGCTCTGCCTACAATGTCAATGATCCCCACACAAGGTTTATTTTTTACGTCATGCTTCTTGCTAGGCGCAAAATCTGCAGAGCATGGAAAGACCCAATACCCCCCACCTTTTCAAACTGTCTCAAACATGTGATCTTTACCAGCAAATCCGACATGGCGTGTGACCCCTCAAGTCTGGAAAAAATCTGGGCGCCCTTAGTGGCCTGGCAGGATAGGTGAAAGGTGAAAGGTGAAAGGTATTTTGGTCTTCCTATGATTTAGCCTGGGCCCTGCTGGTTCCCTTATCTTCTTAGTAACGCAGGGCGTCAGATACAGCGCGAACAGGAGTGGATTGGGAAAGCAGTGGCAGCTTGAGGGATCAGGCATTGCTTCTCCTGAGTATGGTTTTTAAACATCAGGGCCAGACAAGGTTGACCAACTCATTTGAGCTGCCCAAGTTTCCCTTCAAGAATTTCACAATGGTATATGAGGAAAAAAAAAAAAAAAAAAAAAAAATTGAACCCATAACTTGTGCGGAGTGCCTGGCGCCTCTGGTGGTAGTAATGAAGCCCAACGGCAAGGTCCGGCTGTGTGTGGACCTGCGCGAACTGAACAAAGGCATCGTGGTGTAAAAGTTTCCGTTGCCCCTGATCGAGGAAATGTTAGCCGAGACCACGGGTATAAAATGGTACTCCACCATTGATTTAACGTCGGCATATCACCAAATTGCGCTATACCCCGAGAGTAGGAAGTTGACATCGTTCATAACACCCTTTGGGTGTTACCAATTCTGTAGAATGCCTTTCGGACTTGCCTCGGCAGCGGCCGTCTTCCAGAAACTCATTCACCGTCTCTTCAAAGACATGGAAGGAATCCAATACTTCCAGGATGATATCCTGGTGATGGGAAGAGACCGGGGAGACCATGACACCAAATTAGCTAAGGTGCTGGAAGAAAAAGGCCTGACTGCAGAATGGGAGAAGTGCCATCTAGGGATGGCTTTAGTCACCTACCTCGGACATGGAATAGGAGAGCAAGGCATCACACCAAAAAAGGATAATTTGAAGGCCATCTGCGACGCCCCACCTCCCTCCAGTAAGGAAGAAGTCAGATCCTTTCTAGAGATGGCTGAGTACTACAGCAAGTTCGTACAACACTTTGCTACCAAGACTCATCACATGCGGCAACTCACGAGAGACAAGATGGCGTTCATATGGACGGAAGAAACACAGAAGAAATTCGAAAGCATCAAAAAGGATGTCAGTCAGGCCATACCCCTGCAGGGGTACAATCCACAAGGACAAACGGTATTGACGACTGATGCCAGTGACAAAGGATTGGGAGCAGTCCTAATGCAAGAAAGGAGCAGCGGAATAATGGAAACATTAAGCTTCGCATCCAGAGCCCTGACAGATACAGAAAAGAAGTTCAGTGTAATCGAGAAGGAAATGCTGGCTGTAGTGTGGGCAATGGGCAAGTTTCGCCAGTTCTTGTGGGGCACAAGGTTCCAACTGAAGACTGACCACAAACCACTAGTGAGAGTACTCACGTCCAGTGGACATGCAAGCGCCACCCCGAGGATAGCCAAGATGACTCGGAAATTATTGGAGTATCGATATGACGTGGAGTACATTCTGGGAAGTAAGAACAAGATGGCAGACTACCTGAGTAGAGCCGCTGCAATGGAGGAAGTCACCGAAGGGATGGAAGCGAGCGAAGAGATGGTGGCTTTGATGGAAGACCCAGAGAAAGTAATAAGCAATCAAGAGTGGATGGAAGCATACAGAGAGGACCAGAACATCCAAGAGGTGATGGAACACATAGTTGGTGGATGGCCCGAGAAAAGGCATCTACGGGGGAACAACAGGAAATTCTATGAAGTAAGAGAGGAATTGTCCCTGGATGATAAGGGAGTGTTCCTGTACAGAGGAGATAAAGTGGTGTCCCCCGTGGGGCTAATTCCCAGGCTATTAGCGATACTGCATGAGGGCCACCTAGGTATCGTAAAAACCAAGTTGAGGGCCAAACAAGGATACTGGTGGCCAGGCATGGACATACAAACAGAGCAACATGTAAGAGAGTGTGACCACTGCCAGCGAGCAGATAAAACGATGAAGCCATTGAGGCCAGCCCTGGGAAAATTCACCACCCCGAAGAATCCATGGGAGGAGTTCTCTATAGACATATTGGGACCTATATTGGATGACCAAGGGACTCCAAAATATCTATGTGCTATGGTGGACAGATACTCCAAATGGCCCGAATTGCATATTCAAGAAGAAATGGACACTGAGACAATACTCAAGGTCCTCATTGCGACCTTTCTCAGGGAAGGCATTCCCAAGTCCATATTAAGTGACAATGGCCCCCAGTTCACTTCAGAGAAATGGCTTAAATATATGGAGAGAAATGGAATTACATCCAAACACACATCCATATATCATCCGGCTGGAAATGGGCAAGTGGAACGCTTTAACAGAGTTCTAATGGGATCCATCCAGGCAGTCATCGTGATGGAGAAGGACTGGGAAAAGGAGATCTTACACATTATATAAGCGTACCGCATCACACCCACGAGTACAGGGTACAGCCCCTTCCAAATTCTGAGAGGCAGAGATCCCTTCACAAAGGATAATTTGGCATGGAAGGAAAAGACAGTGACAAGTAAATGGTCTCCTGCCATGGTACAGAACAACATTGAAAGAGCTCAAACTATTTATACGGAACATTACAACAAAAGGAAGAGTGTAAAGGACACATGCTTGGAGGAAGGAGAATGGGTTAGGGTTAATCTGGCTGTATTACAGAAGAAAGGTGACAGCAAATACAGCCGATCCCTAAAAGTAAAAGAGGTATATGACCGGGCTGCGTTACTCAGTGATGGGAACGTGTGGTCCCAGGATCGCATGGCCCGATGTAATAAGATCTTACAATGGGTCCCTGAAGATCGGGACCCGGCGGCAACAGATCAAAAGACACTAGAGAATAATAACACAATACAGGAAGGAGATAGGGAATTTGAAGAAATAGAGATGGAGCGAGGAGGCGGCGAAAGTCCCAGAGCAGAGGTACAACTTCGAGAGGAGAGAGAGTCTCCCTGCAGAGGAGTCTGTGTACCTAAGAAGGTAGAGAGATGGGGTCTACAATGATCAGCGGGAGAGAAGTGACTTCCACCCCGGTAAGATGAACCAGGGGGGGCAGATTGATTGTGAGGCCTTCTAGGTTCCGAGACTATGAGTTGGGAGAAGGAAAGTAATCAACCCCCAAAGACTGCCTCTTCCTTGTTGATACAAAAGGGGGAGATATGTAGAGTTGCAGTCTAGTGTTCACGCTACGCGGCGACGTAACGTGAACGGTGGCCATCTTAGGTTCGCGCTGGGAAAGCACGAGTCGGGTGCCGGAGTTGCTAGAAGGCAGCAGCATGCTCGGCGCTCTCTGTGGAGAGATTATATATATGATAAAATAGCGTAACACTCCACAACGGTGTCCTGTCATCATTGAGGCAACACACACACTACAGAACACGCTTCAGAATTTTTGAAGGATTCACGAGTCAGCTGCTCCGCTGTATCGGAGCAATTTCCAGTGCGCTCATTACCGAACGCTTTTTTTGTTGAAAGGAAAGCCTCTTCTTTCAAACTCCCTGCCATACTTAAATTGCACACATCCGCTCTGCGGTGTTGGAGTGATTCACCGAGCATGCAACCCTAACACTCTTATAATGAATTACATTTCCATTTTTACAAGCTCTTGACAAGCTCACTCATAACTTTGTTCCTGAACTCAAGGGCCATTTCTGAACCAGCTAGGCTGACGTGCGCTCTCCGGGCGAGAGTGGATATCGCCCCCAGACTTCCTTTCCATTATTATTATTGTTATTTGCATCTTTTTCCGTGGTAACAGTTTGATACTCTGTAGACCCTCCCGGATACCATCATAAGGATGCTGTGATGCCAATACACCATATCCCTGTCTACTGGAGATCAAGTGGCTTTGCAAACAACCTCTTATGGATTATGACAGATAAGTTCAGCCCTTGGTGGTTACTTATTCTTTGGTGACTGGAATTGATATGTCCTGTCGAGCCATATGTGATATGGATTATCAGTTCTTTTATTCGCGTGATGTGTGGTTCAACCCTTCCCAGTGTGAGATGTATGTAAGTTTAGGTGGGGTTTTTTTCAAAGCTTCCATTCATACTGACGTTAGTGAGCAGAGTGTCTAGGAGCATTAATAGCTGTGCTTTCTCTTGCATACACGGTGCCACAAGTGATTAATCGCAAGCATATCGAGAAAGAAGGATTTCTTGTATTAATGAGAGGCCCGAAGAGGCCCAGTGGGGGTGGACCGCTGCCCTTTGTTGTTCTATCCTTTTCCCATTTCTCCTGCATGCTTCCGTGCAGGGTAGGGTATTCTATACTGGGGGGGGGGGCTGTAGTGCAAGCATGAATCGAAATTTGCCTAGCTTCGTAACGGTAAGTTTCAATTCTATTAAGGACACGGAGGCGAGGATTATGCTTTTCTTCCTTCGCTTTATTCCAATACAAATAAACATAGCAGCCAGAAAAGCAATAGGATGACTTTTTCTTATAAAACAGATAGAAAAAACATCATATGCTTCCATAAACTAATGAGTCCAGTTCATCAACATCAATTTCCATAAGTCCTAGGGATAACACTGTAACAGAGTCCTTCCACTCTGTCCATAATGCCTAGAAAGCTCCACCATCTTGTGAAGACTTCCTCTTTCTTCGCGCAAGTCACGCCTTCACATCATTGGTCCTGCTTGGCTCCCTCGTGCCCTGCAATGTAAGGACAGCTTGTGAGCATAACTCCAGTTACTTCTATACAGTCAACCTGACATCTGCCGAGAATAATAGTATACAGACAACTAGTACCATCACACAAAATATTAACCGGTTTACTTATGTAAATACGGGAGGGTTCGCACCAAAGGTGCTGCGGACGGGCTAATCCTCGCCTCCGTGTCCTTAATAGAATTAGAACTTACCGTTACGAAGCTAGGCAAATTTCGATTCTATGTCAGGACCGGAGGTTCCGATTATGCTAGTTCAAAGCTTACTTACCACCTACTGAGCCATGTCCACAACCGGTTTGAAGTAAAACCTTTTAAAGGTGGAATCGGAAGACCAATCTGCCGCCCGCATAAGGTCTTCGTATGAATACCCGCTTCCTGCATGATCCATCTCACCCACCTAGCTATCGTGGGGGAAGAGACAGCATGATGCGGTTTCCTCAAGGCAATCAAGAGCTGCCTTTCGCCCGGAGGGCGAAATTCAATTGTCATTTCCTCTTAGCATTTCAGACAGTTTACCACGCAAAGCTTGGGCACATCCGCAAAGGACGGATAAGAGATTGTCCTGGAATCCGACTTGCTTTGGCGACCAAGTGTAAACATAACCCCGTCAGGGGAGAAAACTCTTGCTGTAATATCCAAAGCTCGGACATTCGAGACCCTACGACAGGACACCAAGCACAAAGGCATGGCCAGTTTAGCCGAAAGCTCCTTTAAAGAAAGGTACTTATTATGTTGCCAAGACAAATAAAAGTTCAGAACCAAATTGACATCCCAAAGGACTGAGTAACGCAGCTCTGGGGGCAAAGACAAACGAATCCCTCTCAGGAGCCTACAGACAAATGGGTGTTTACCAATTGGGGAACCATCCACTGGGCAGTGAGCTGCCGATATTGCCGATCTTATCGCGTTGATGGGATGTGTAAGCCATGCCATTCGTAGCCAGTTCAGCCAGAAAATTCAACAGAGGGACGACGCCTGCGACCATGGGGTCCAGGTCCCGTCGAAGACACTAACGCATCCACTTAGTCCACGCAGACCTGTAGCGTTTAGATGTGCTGTCTGCCCAGGCCTTTGCCAAGAGGCCTTAAGCCTGTCCCAAAAGGCCTGGGAGCGACCAGCGTCTCCTGAAAGCCT
Source organism: Lissotriton helveticus (assembly GCF_964261635.1). Lineage (NCBI taxonomy): Eukaryota > Metazoa > Chordata > Amphibia > Caudata > Salamandridae > Lissotriton > Lissotriton helveticus. The sequence continues at coordinate 769,392,495 of NC_136057.1, forward strand.
CCATGACATGAGGCGGAGAGATCCTTGGAGAATGAGGTGGTGATGTTCCCCGTCCGGATTCCGAAGAAGATGAGGAAACTGGGGGAGTAGGATTGGAGAATTCCAAGAAAGTTCCAGAAGAACTGGAGACCAGACTTGAGACCTCCAATATGGCGTCCCCATCACCACCTCCGCCATCAAGAGGTGAATACGGGCCACGGTCCGAACCACCCACAAAAGGGGGGAGGCATAACCCTTCTCCAGAGTCCAGTCCTGGAGAAACGCGTCTGTGGCCTCTGCAAGAGGGTCCGGCATCCAGCTGAAGAAGCGCGGGAGCTGGTGGTCCAGCCGGGAGGCAAAGAGGTCCACAGAAAAAGGTCCCCAGTGGCTGTTTAACCATTCGAAGACCTGCACATCCAGCTTCCACAGGCTGGAGTCCTTCAGATGCCTAGAATGCCAATCCGCCACCTGGTTGGATTGCCCCGGCAGGTACTCCACCGTCGCCGAAACCTGGTGCGCCAGGCAATATTCCCAAAACTCCTTTGCCAGGTCCGGCAACGCGCGGGAACGAGGTCCCCCTAAGCGGTTGGCCTAACGCACAGCCGAAACGTTGTCCATCTTCAGCAACACGCATGACGTCGCTCGATGCTTGGTCCAACAGCGGACCGCGAAAGAACCCGCGAGAAGCTCCAAGCAATTGATGTGCAATTGCTGTTCCTCTGAGGACCACACGCCACCGGTAGAGAACTCTCCACAACGGGCCCCTCAACCGGACCTGCTGGCGTCTTTTTCTATTACCAGACGTGGGGACGACCCGAAGATTGCTCGGCCATTCCAGGCTTCCATGTGTTGCAGTCACCATGCCATTTCTTCTCTGGCTTCATCCGACAAGGGGACTGACTGATCGTACGACAGGCCTTTCCGGAGGTGGTGTGCTTTGAGGTGCTGCAAGGCCCGGTAGTAAAGCGGGCCCGGGAAGATCGCCTGTATGGAAGAGGAGAGAAGACCTACCACCTGTGCTATGTAGCAGAGTGACGTCTTCGGCTTGGAGATAGTCTGCCTTAAAGTGTGACGGATCTTGGCCATTTTTTGGGCCGGCAGACTCAAAGAAGAATTCACGGTATCCACGATGAAACCTGGAAAAACAAGACTCCGGGTCGGAGAGAGAACTGACTTGTCCTTGTTGATGACAAACCCCAATTGCTCCAACAGGGATATCACCTGCCGCAGTTGGGACAGCAACGTTCGCACACACTGCGCCATGAGGAGAATGTCGTCCAGGTACACGATCATTCTTATTCCGCGATCTCTCAGGGACTCCACCACCAGATGTAACACCTTTGTAAAACATCAAGGTGCCGAGGAAAGCCCGAATGGAAGGGCAATGAATTCGTACACTTGACCCCGCCATAGGAACTGGATGAAACGGCGATGAGGAGGATGGATCGGGACTACCAGATACGCATCCTTTAGGTCCAGCCTGACCATCCAATTCTGAGGTAGGAGGACATCCCGAAGAAGATGGATCCCCTCCATCTTGAAGTGTTGGTAAACCAACCATCCATTGTACTCTTTGATGTTGATCACCGGTCGCTGACCTCCGTCCGTCTTTTCCACCAGAAAGATGTTGCTGAGGAAGCCATGGGGATGCAGCACTGAACAACAGATGGCTCCCTTCTTGAGCAAAGCGGACACCTCTTCGTCAATCAGTTGTGCATCCGGTACGGAGAAAGAGATAGGGTGTGGGTGCACTGCCTGCCGCGGTTGGTCGTAGAACTCTATATGAAAACCTCTCACCATCTGCAGCACCCAGGCGTCTGCTGTGAGTGCCGCCCAGGCATGCGGAAAACCCTCCAAGCGCCCCCCGATGTGTACTCTCTCCCCCGAGATGACACTCACCTCCTGACTGGCCACCGCCGGACTTGCCTCTCAAGCCGCCACGGCATCGGAACCATTGTCCCTTGGCGGGGTAGAAGTTATTAAAGTTCGCTGAGGTCTGGTACTGCCCTCTGCTGGAGCCTTGTCCCCTATTGTTGGTCTGCTGACCGCCACGGCCGGTCGCGCGGCCCCTCCCGCGACCGCCCCCCCTGGGAAAAACGGGACTGGACGACCCTGTAAATATTTGATTGGGCCTTGTCTAGTGAGGTCAATGTGGCCACGAACTTTCCCAACTCTTTTACAAAGGGGTCTCCAAACAGGCCCCCTTGTGCCACAGCTCCTGCTTCGGAGAACGCCAAATCCCCAAACTTTGGATCTAGGTTGATGAGCAAGGAGCGTTTGTGCTCAGTTGACAGGGCGCAGTTGGCATTACCCATAAAGGTTATGGCCCTCTGCGCCCAGTTGGACAGAACGTCGGGGGAGATGGCGGACCCCGTCGCCTCCTCCGCCATGTCCAGGATCTTGGTCATTGGACCAATGGCGTCCAGGAGCTTATCTTGGCATGAATGCCAGGAACGATCTATCCCCTTACGAGGGTCCTTTATATATTTGGCAAGGAAGGTCGCCATTTTCGAATCTAGCTCGGGGGTAAGAGCTACCTTCCCCTCCAACGTGGGGTGCGGACACTCCGCTCTCAGGCACCCCGCGCCTCCTTCTCCAGAGGCTTGCTGAGGCGTTCCACCACAAACTTGGCCACCTCGTCCCCAGGTGCCCAGGCCGCTGACCGTGGATGAATAATTTCATCTGGATCAAGCATGCCCAAGGCGGCTTGGGGCAAGGTGTCCGAGGAACTAGCCGGACGCCAGGACCTCAAAGACCCCTAGTTGTCGTCAGAGTCAGTCGGAGAACCCCCATCTTGCGACAGAGAAAGAGGTGCAGTGGACACCAGGGGCTCAGGTTGTGGGGGATGTGCAGCAGCGGGTGGCACAGACTTGGCCAAGAACGTGCTTTTCAGGCGCTCGAAGGTATCCTTGTCCACCACCTACGCCCCTTCCGCGCCACCCTCCCCGCAAACCTTCTTGGGTGGTGGGGCCACCTCCCCCGCGGGAAGCGGGACGGGAGCTGTGGAGGATCCGTGGGCTTGTGCCAACCTAGCGTATTCCGCAATAATGCGATTAGTTAGGCGTTCCTCCATCGGAGTCACCACCTCCGTGACACACCTGAGAATCGAGGTTTCCACCGCCTCAAAGAAATCATCATCCAGAGGTAGGTACTGCGCCTCCTCCTCCTCATAATAACCATCTTGCCCCCATGGCCCTTTAGCTTAATGACCAGGAATGAATGCTAGTAAACACAAAAGGAACCAGGGGGTCTGAAAGCCCGAATCTGGCTAAGCTGTCTTGAAAGACTAAAAACTCCAAAGGTACCCAAGTCACCATAGAACAGCCTTAGAACAGGGAGCAACTGTCAATCTGGAAAAATGTGAAACACTCGACACACAACAAATATTATTCACATACTGGTCGACAAGATCCATACCATCAGAATAGTGGATTACCATCAAACAAAGACTTAATGATCAGTCATATCATCTGGCTGTCCACCTTGTGGAAATGGGTAGTCCCTTGATCATCGAGACTGAATGCCACACAATCAATTGTTAGTATTGGATCTGGTCCACAGGTATCTATGATTCGCCTTATGATAGCTAATCAATGATGGTTGTGAAAGTTGTGAAAATGCATTGCAACATAAACAAATGTGGTGTGTTAAAGTAGGATGATATGTCCTCAAAAAATAAACTTTAATGCATAGCAGGGCACATCCCCTAATTAAAAACTAGAACAGTGCAAGCGACAATATGAACAAATAATTATCGCAAAATGGGCCATTTTGCGATTTATTGTGTGGCATTCAGTTTCGATGATCAAAGGACTAGCCATTTCCACAAGGTGGACAGCCAGATGATATGACTGATCATTAAGTCTTTGTTTGATGGTAATCCACTATTCTGATGGTATGGATCTTGTCGACCAGTATGTGAATAATATTTGTTGTGTGTCGAGTGTTTCACATTTTTCCAGATTGACAGTTGCTCCCTGTTCTAAGGCTGTTCTATGGTGACTTGGGTACCTTTGGACTTTTTAGTCTTTCAAGACAGCTTAGCCAGATTCGAGCTTTCAGACCCCCTGGTTCCTTTTGTGTTTACTATAATGTGTAGCTGGGGATTTGAATCAGGCGAAGGTCTTTAAATTTTATATCCCTTTGACCCTCTCTTCACTGTTTGTATTGATATCAGGAATGAATGCTGCCAAAGTAGGGCACCCCCCCAAGGACTTGCAGTAGACAACAGGTCCTGACACACTAGAGAGCCCACCCCAGTGCAGGCCTAACCTCCCCAACTACCAACTGAGGGGAAATGGTGTGCAACAGACAGAAGGAAAGGATCACCCCCCACTCTCCAGGGGACTGTGGGCAGATCAAAGACCTGTGATCGTTTTTTGAGTTGGGGCAAAACCAACAATGGGCTGCACACAATGCCCTAGGCGTGCGCGGGCCGTCAGCAGAAACTGACACGGCCCAGCCGCCACCAAGCGCGCCTTCACAAAGTGTGCGATCTCGCCGTCGGTGAATGAAGCAAAGTAAGCCTTGAATACGGACCCTGGCGGGGCGTAAATAATGAATGCACTGATGCGTTACAGACCCCGCAGGGTGTAGTGGTTTAGCGGCTTGGGGGACAAGCTCAGGCAGATCCGTTTCTCCCTCAGCGCGGCTCTGCTTAGAAGTCGCCGCGCCGAGGGAGCACGAGACGCGGGAGCGCCCCCTGGCAGTCCTGATATTCACAGCCGTGCTGGTTTGCCGCGTAAGGAGCAAAACGCTCCCGCGACTGCAAAAAAGAAAGAAAGAGAAGGGACCTGTGAAGGAAAACACCCAAATAGACAGCGCCCCTTCAATAGCGGACTGCTCTCACATGTAAATAGTCAAAAACACGCAACCATTTGGATAACGCTAAAGAAAGAGAAAAAAGGCACTTATCTAGCTGCGCAGCAGCGAAGAAAGAGGAAGTCTTCACAAGATGGTGGAGCTTTCTACGAGTTATGGACAGCGTGGAAGGACTCTGTTACAGTGTTATCCCTAGGACTTATGGAAATTGATGTTGATGAACTGGACTCATTAGTTTATGTAAGCATATGACGTTTTTTCTATCTGTTTTATAAGAAAAAGTCATCTTATTGCTTTTCTGGCTGCTATGTTTATTTGTATTGGAATAAAGCGAAGGAAGAAAAGCATAATAGGAGCCTCCGGTTCTGACATAGAATTGGGAAACTGACATCACCTCTGCTGAATCTGTTCCTGAAGGTTAGTGGCTGGTGTACTGCTAACCAATCTGATCTGACAACCACAAAAAGACTCCACACTAGTTTAGTAAAATAGAGAATAATCTTATAAATAAAACAAGACCAAAATGCCCAAAATCCCAAAAGTAGAAGTTGAGATATGAATTTCTAAAGAATAAATGTAATAATATTGCTTAGAAACAATAAGTGCTTAAATGGGATATCTGGTCGCGCCAGATCAGGGCAAAGTCAAAGGTTCAGGCTCACTGTGATGAAGCATGGGTCGGATACATAGACTGATTAGGCCATCTGACCCACAGTTCCTCTATCCGGACTTGCGGCAACATTGAAAAAGATGTGAGGTGCAGCTGATGAAGCGAGATAGAAAATAAAATTTTGTTTAAACTCGTGAAGTCACACTTCCATAATATAAATTAATAATATTAATGATTTGTGATGTGTTATGCTAACTCAACTTAGATTAAACTTTACACATGGGGTTATTAACATGTGTGCTCATAAACGTGCATTATTGTTGCATCTTTTGTTTGTGCAAAATAATAAATTAATTTTGTCGTTTTCAATTTTGTCATTACTAACGGCAGCAGATTTAAAAGTGGTATGCGCTTGTTTTGCTTCCCTTGTCTGTGTGATGTTATTTCTTCTATTATAGGTGCATATAAGATTTCATGGATTTATGAAGACTGGTAGATATAAAATGCTGCTTTATTTGTTTGCTTCTTGCTAGGTAACACTAGACTAATAGGGTGGGTTAATTAATTAGTAAACTAAGGGTGGAAACAGAATAAAATAATATTTCTTTCATTAATACTTTTCTTGTGTTTGTTTTATACTAGAAAAATAAGTTGCCTGCTTTTGGGCCTAGTTTGCTCGAGTTTGCAAAAAGATGAATTCAATTTCTGCCTGAAGCACGATGTCCACCCTAAAGTTTTCCATGAAAGTTACATTCACTTAACAATGGAGAAGCGCTGTCATTATTTTTGTCGGACATGGCCAAGGTCAGAAACCGGCAGAAAGAACATTTTGATAACTTGGCATCCGAGGAAGTAAAATGAAGCCAGTGAGAACTCTTGTTCAAATTTGTTGCAAACTAAGGAAGCTTTGGAACACGTACAATAAAGACAATGGTCTCAAAGAATATGACAGAATGGAAGTTTTGAAATATGGGGTGACATGTCACTTGTCACTTTCGGACCAATGGGACATCGACTTCTGCAGAAAAGTTTCCTTTACTTAGATTAGCTAGTATAGAAAGGTATAAAAATCTGTGCCCTATGGTTAGGGCTGGCTGCTGCTTTTCAACTTTCAGATGAGGGTGTCGTGCTGACGGACTTTGCTTGGAGCACGTAAGAACTCATAAAGACTTTACTTTATTTCCATTTATTTTAACTTAGCTAGGTACTTAGGATTTTAGAAATGCTAAACTTTAAATTTCTTGCTTGAAACTGTAATTTCCTATAATGTTTTCAAATATACTTACTATGATTCTAATAAAATTACATTTATAAAATTATATTCACAACAATCTAAATTAGTTAATAAAATCTTACTTTTGGAAACAAGCTGGTCTTGATTATTCAGAAGTGTGGGTTACTATTAGCTAGATGCCATCGCCATGGTGGTCATTTAAATAGTTAGGATTTGTTCAAATGATGTTGTCTTTACCGCGGATGTATATAAATTGTAAATAAGTTGTATATAAGTTTAATTTGGCCACCTGATTCAGTAGGTCAAAATATGTCATATTTGATTAATGGGTCCATAAGTTGAAGTAGTGTTTAATATAGTAGGTTATAGAGTTAGGTAGCGTTGCTTATGACATACTTCCTATAGGCCGCTGGATCAATTCTTCTGGTAGCAGAGATTGATGGTTGCTAAAGGTAACCAGTTTGTTATGGTATAAATATAGGATCGATGTTTAACACATGTTGAGTTCGTTTTTGTGCTATATGTGAGTAGTACCGGTACAGATTGTGTGATGAGAAGGTAGTCACACAGGGCATTTGATCTGTTTCAGAATAGTGATATCGCCGTGTATCACAAGTGTTGTGGCCGTGCAACACATTTTAGGGCTAGGTGTGAAAGTTGTATAGTGAGGATTGTCTAAGAAATTTGAACAGCATGAGTATAGGGACTGAGAGCCTGTTATAAAACTCACTGTGATAAAAGTATTAGTATATATTCGAGCTCGAATGAAGGGTAGGGTAATGTCGGTGCATGATTATCTATAAACAGGTGAAAGTCCTGTAGGGGTACATGTTTTATATCTATAAACAGGTGAAAGTCCTGTACAGATAACATCGTTATTCTACTAACGGTGCATGATTTCTATAAACAGGTGAGAGTCCTGTACGGATTTCATGTGTGTTTGAAATTAGGGACATTTTTCCGTGTGAAAGTGCGAGGTTGTTTTGTAAATTATGTTCAAGTGGAACTTTCGAACAGTCACTTAGTTGTGCGTTCTGAGGAAAATGAGTTCATAATTACTTGTTTGAAGGGTAGAGTAAAAAGATTACTGTACTGGCAATTGTGTATTCTATGGGAATAGCGCCTTCTATTCCGAGAAAGAGAATATTTGAGTGATTGAAATTCTATCACTTTTTAGAGAAACAGACAGATGAGTCTTTCTTGTCATTGTTAAAATTAATTTTAATCGAAAAAGTGCTTTAAAATGGTGCTTTGAAAAGATTTTGTGAAGGAGGGGTGAGCGCTGAGGGAGAGAGGTGAGAAACCGCAGCTGCTGTGTACGTCACAGAGCCGCGCTGTGATTGGGTGATATACGTCACTAGCTGTATTCTGATTGGTTCTTGAGTTTCTGACAAGCTGTAAGCTAATAGGCTTTTCAGGAAAATTCCATATCTATTGGTTGAGCAAAATAGTGACGTAGCTCAACTCTCATTGGTTTGTTAGTGTGTTTCGCGCACGGATTGGTTAGTTGTGCGGAATATCTCGGAAATATTTTACGAACAAAGATTTTTAATTAAATTTAAATTTTAAAAAAGAGTTATTTTAAACATGTTGAGAAAAAGCCAACGTTATTTCAGAAGCTAAAATTTTTTATCTCACCTGACAAGAAAATCGAAACGCGAGGTGGTAAATTACTTCATAAGTACAAAACACCTGCAGTATATATGGAAGGTGAATATGGTTATCATACTGTTTTGTGGTTTGATATTTGGAAACACTACACTAAGGATGATGGTGTTTTGGTTTGGCCTGATGATGGTTCGTTTAACGTAAAGGTGTTGAGAAATTTGAGAGAGAAAATGAATGCTCTTATTCCAAAACCAAGACCTACTCAATTTGAAGCTTTAGTCGAATGGGAGGATGAGATGTTTCAATTACAAAGAGAAGCAAGTGGAATTAAAAGACCTCCTAAAACTCCAAGTTATAGAAGGGAGACACATGAAGACAGAATGCGAATGTGGAGACAAGGAAGTATGAGTGAGGGACTCTATTTAATTAGAGAGATGGTTTTAGGTTCTCCTGGTGAAAAAAGAACTGAAAAGAAAAATAATGCTCCTGTAGAGAGTGAAACTGAAGATACAGTTTTAGAAGAAATTTATACTTCCAATAAAAGAAATGAGCCTTTGAGACCTCCTAGGTCATGGTCTACTCCGATGGTTTCTACAGAAATCACACCGAGTGCACCTCCAGTTATTGATTCTTCTAGGATTTATCCAAATAATTCGGAATCTTTTGAAACTCCAAGGAAATTTGAAACTGAAACAAATGCAGATGTCTGTATTGAAGGTAGACATTTTTCATTAATTCCAAGAGAAAGGGAAGCTCCAAAAAATTATGTGAGAGAAGTTAGAAATGTGGAAGCTGAGAATTCTTCTGAGTATTTACGATCAAAAGAAGAATTAATTCGACAAATAACAAAAAGCATGGAAGCTGTGACAGTTCCAGTAACGATTGGTCCTGTTCAGCCTGTCTTTGAACAAAGAGAAATTAATAAGCCAGGTTTAACTATTCCTTTAAATGCAGAAATTCAAAGGGTTGCCGAAAATTGTTATTCAGACATTTCTAAAATTAATTCTTCAAAAACAAGAATGCCTAATCTAACTTTTAATGAGGATTCATTTCCTAAATCACAGATGGGTGCAGAATCTGATGCTGAGTGTTCCGAAGTCAGAGTGACTAAACCTAAACTTGATGTTGCAAAATTAAAAGCGAATTTAGAAGAATTAATAATTGGTACAATAGGTCCTGACAGTTTAAAATTTTATCGAGATGATGAACTTCTGTTCATTTGTAAGAGTATCCAGTGGAAAACGAAAAACAAATATGATCAGTTAGATGAACTGGCAGCAGAACTTGAAATTGATTTAAGCAGGCAAAAGAATTTTGCAAAACATTACAGATTAGACTTTTCAGAAAATGACATTGAGAACTTGAACTCAATGGGAAGAATAATGCATATAAAAGATTTGATTGTTTATATCAAAAAACTGAGAGAATTGAGTAAGTGGAGAGTTAAATGGACAAGAAAGAAGGAAGATGAGAAATTAGAAAAATTGTCAAAACAATTTCCAATGAGAGAGATTGCAGGTGGAGGGTATGTTCATGTCCCATGGTCAAGACAGGACATACTACTGTTTACAAATGATTTTCCGAGGCTGAGAGAAAAACCTGTTGAGTGGTATAGACAGGTAGACAGGTTCATCAAAGTCTCAAAGGTTCTGTGGATTGATCTGGATGGATTTTTTGACATAGTTGTCCCATCGGATCTTTGGACAGAATGCAAAATATCCATAAATTGGCCAAAAGTAGAACCTGAACGAATAAAAGAAACAGGTGCTCCTAATCCGATTGTTATGGATTTTTATGAAAAAGTGATTTACTGGTTAAAAGAAAAAATTCCACCTAAAGAGGTTGATTGGGTTAAAATAGAAAGAACAAACCAAGAACCAAAGGAATCAGTTCATTCATTTTACGAAAGGTTACTGTTGATTTTTAAACAATACAGTGGTTATGAAAAACTAGATGAAAAAGACATGAGTCATTTCGTCTACAGATTTGTTTATGGTCTGAAACCAGAAATTGCTGATATGATTAGGAACAGTATTGTCGGATGGCAAGCACTTTCTGTTGATGACATTTTAAGGAAAGCTAAATACTGTAGTAATGAATTAGAAGTGAGACAGAAGAAGCTCAAGGAAAAGGCAATGTGGGCTCAAGTGAAAGTAGCTGAACAACAGATTGCTAATATTGGAAATAAAAACACAAATTTTGTTCAGACTGCAAATTCAAATCTTGGTCAAGGAAAATTTAAGGGTAATAATATTATCAGAAAATTTAATCCTAAGATCGAAGAAATGAAACAGAAATTGCCTTGTTTTAATTGTGGCGAGATTGGACACTGGAGGGACGAATGTAAGAAACCACCAAGAAATTTAAAAAATCCATTGTTAAATCCACAGATGCAGAATGATGTTGATCTGCAGCGACAGCTACAGTTACAACAGAGTATTAATGAGTTAAATCTTCAGCGACAGCTGCAGCATCAGGTGAATCACCAGCAGAATCAGTTGCCACAACCTCCCTTTCCTAATTGTGGGGGAATACAAAAATATAATTCTGGTGTGGGATTTCAAGGAGATGAACAGGTAATAAAATCCCAAAGGCAAACTGTGCAAAATGCTTCACAACAGTTTTTGTTAACTGAAGGACAGGGAAGTGACTCTGATGATTATTTCTGACGGTGCCGGAGAGAGGGGGAAGAGTGTGTTATTGGAGCCACTCTTGAGGTTGACCAGTCTGGTCCTTTTGTAAACGGGAAAGTTAATGATGTAGACATCACTTTTCTAGTGGACACTGGTGCTACCCGTTCTACTGTTAGATCAGTAGAAATTGAAAACCTACCTCTCTCTGGGGAAACCCTCCAAGTTGTCGGAGTAAGTAATCAACAGATTAGGACTGATCTAACTGACCCGGTACCTGTTGAAATTGGAAATTTTAAAGACAAACACAGGTTTGTGGTTTGTAATAGTAGTCCAGTAAATTTATTGGGCAGAGATATATTGTGCAAAATGAATTGCAGAATATATTGTTCTCCTGATGGGGTTGAATTACAAACAATAGAAGAAGATGGCTTGTACAGAATGACAATGATGTTGATGGAATCAGAGGAATCAAAATTGTTTCCCACATTTGAAAAAGAAATTCTGCCAGAAGAACTCAAAAATACTGTAAAATCTGAAATTTGGGATTTGACTGGAAATGAGATGGGTCTGATGAAACATGTCGATCCAGTCAAAGTTACATTGAAGCAGGGAATAGAATTTCCTAATATTCCTCAATACAAGATGAAAGCAGAGACAATTGAGGGAGTTATACCTGTGATTGAAAAATTCATTAAACAAGGTGTTTTAAAGGAAATTGGGAGTAGTCCTTGTAATTCACCGATCATGGGAATTAAGAAATCGAATGGAACGTACAGAATCGTTCAAGATTTGAGAAAAATTAATCAAATTGTAGTTCCATGTTGTCCTGTAGTTCCAAACCCAGCAGTTATTTTGTATCAGATTCCACATGATGCTGAATGGTACACTGTCATTGATCTTTGCAATGCGTTCTTTACTGTTCCTTTACATCCAGAGAGTCAGGAAATTTTTGCTTTCAGATTCCAGAGTAGGACCCTCGCATGGTGTAGAATTCCTCAGGGGTATACAGAGAGTCCTTCAATCTTTAATGAGGTGTTAAAAAGATCTTTAGAAGATTTAGATTTACCTGGCAGGTCAACGTTGGTGCAGTATATTGACGATTTGTTAATTGCTGCTAAAACAAGAGAAAATTGTGTGACAGACACCATAATACTTCTGAATCATCTTGCAGATGAGGGACATAAAGTGTCTCCAGCAAAATTGCAGTTTTGTAAACAAGAAGTGAAATATCTTGGTCATAGAATTGCTAAAGGGAAGAGACAGGTGACAGTTGAGAGAATAAAAATGATTCAAGCAATGCAGCCACCGAGAACACAGAGACAAGTTAGGATGTTTTTGGGAATGGTTGGCTACTGTCGACAATGGATAAGTGGTTTTTCAGTAATTGCAAAACCACTACAGAGACTTACTAAGTCTGATGTAAAAGATCCAATTATTCTTAATGAAGCTGAGTTGGAGTGTTTTGGGAATTTGAAAAAGAGCTTATGTCAAGCTCCGGCTTTAGACATGCCAAATTATGAGAAAGGTTTTGAACTGTATTGTAGTGAAAGAGAAGGATGTGCATTGTCTGTGTTAATTCAGAGACATGGGAATTTGAAGAAACCCATTGCATATTTCTCTGCAGTTCTTGATCCTGTAGCTAAAGCCTTACCAGGTTGTTTGAAAGCAGTTGCAGCTACTAGTGTTAGTCTTGAAAAGAGCGAAGGAATCATAATGGGATTTCCTGTGAAAGTTTTTGTACCTCATTCAGTTGAAATATTACTGACAAGAGGTAAAACTCAACATTTAACCAGTAGCAGGTTGACAAAATATGAGAAAATCATTCTAGGAACAAACAATGTTTCCATTTCAAGATGCTTGAATTTAAATCCATCTACTTTATTACCTGATTCAGAAATTGTTGATGAGAATGAAGTGGAACATGAGTGTTTGGATGTCATGGAATTTTGCACCAAACCGAGGCAGGATATTAAAGATGTACCTTTGCCTGAATCAGATGTCGTCTACTTTGTGGATGGCTCCTGTCTGAGGACTGAAGGAGGCGTTTTGAAGGCAGCGTACTCAGTTTGTACAGTTGCAGATGTTGAAGAAGCATCATGTCTTGAAGGAATTCGTTCAGCACAAGTGGCTGAATTAATTGCTTTGATTCGTGCTTGTGAAATATCAAAGGATAAAAGAGTTACCATCATTACTGATAGTCAATACGGGTACGGAGTTGTGCATGATTATGGACAGCTCTGGTCCCAGAGGGGCTATTTAACTTCAGCAGGGTCACCAATTAAAAATGCAGTTTTTATTAAAAGATTAATTGATGGTATACAATTGCCTAAAGAGATTGCAATTGTTAAGTGCGTAGCACATACAAAAGGAGTGGATTATATTTCAAAAGGCAATGCCTATGCAGATGAAACTGCTAAATTTTGTGCAAAAAATTGTCGCGCATACAATCGGGAAAAAAGTAAAGAATGTGATTCAAATTCATTGATGCTAACAACAACAGTAGAGACATGGCAGGAAATCAGAGACTTACAAAATGAAGCAGATGATGAGGAAAAAGATTTATGGTTGAGAGCAGAATGTAGACCACGTGATGAGGATGGAGTGTGGACTTACAAAGATGGTAGAATAGTTTTACCAAATTGTTTGATTGCTGACATGGCTAGATTATATCATGGTCCAGCTCACCTTGGAAGAGATGCTATGATCAGACTTTTTCAAGAGACTTGGTTTAACACAAAATTCAGAACTATTGCAGAATCTTTTTGTCAAAGGTGTTTATCATGTCAACAAATGAACCCAAACAGAAAATCGGTTGTAGGGACAGGGGTAATTGGTCGAGAGGGTGGTCCTTTTACCAGGTTGCAGATGGATTTCATTGAAATGCCTCTACACAATTGTTTGAAATATGTCCTTGTGATTGTTTGTTTGTTTTCAAGATGGGTAGAAGCTTTTCCTACACGACATTGTGATTCAATTACTGTGGCAAAACTGCTGCTCAGAGAAATTATCCCAAGGTACGGTTTTCCAGTCACTATTGAGAGTGATGGAGGAAGCCATTTTGATAACAAACTTATGAAACTAATATGTGAGGCATTGAATATTGAGCAGAAGATACACTGTGCATACAGACCAGAGGCATCTGGGGTGGTAAAACAGATTAATGGAACAATAAAAAACAGGATTGGAAAAATGTGTTTAGAAACTGGTGTAAAGTGGACTGATGCTCTTCCACTTGTCTTAATGTCATTAAGAAGTACACCTGATAAAAAGACAGGTTTGAGTCCTCATGAAATTCTCATGGGAAGAGTCATGAGACAAGCTTTTGTACCTGTAGGCAAATTGTTAAGTATAAATGACAGTGCTATTTTGGATTACTGTAAGAGGTTATCTGATATAGTAACTTCTGTGTCTAATCAGGTGGGAACTGAAGCACAATCAAATGAGAAAGTTCAGACTCATGATTTGAAACCTGGTGATTGGGTCAGAACAAAAGTACATCGAAGAAGAAATTGTCTGGTTCCTAGGTGGCAGAAGCCTAGACAAATTATTCTGGTCACTACAAATGCAGTAAAGTGCAAAGGATTGAAAAGGTGGATCCATCCTAGTCATACTATTCCAGTGCCTACTCCTGAAAATTCTGATGATGAGAGTGATACTACGAAAGATTCTGATTCCGAAGTAGAAAGTGAAACAAATCCAGATTCTGAAGATCGACAGGGAAGTCGACATCTGGAATATGTACCTGTGAATGAAGAGTTGAAAAGAAAAGAGTTGGAAATTATTGAAATAGATTCTGGAGAAGAAGAGAATCTATTAAAAGGGAAGATAACTGAAGATTCAGTTAAGAAGATAAATGGAGTAAAATCTATTGAAGACAGAGAAGCTGAACCAATTGAAATTTCTGACCAGGAGAGTATCGAAAAGCAGAAATCAAGCTCTGAAGCAAGGAACGGAAGACCAGAAACTGGGAAGTTGGAGGTAATTGAAGAAGAGGAGGAGGACGAATTACTGAGTACCAGTGATGGAAGACAAAGCATAGTTCCTGACAGAGTGAAACTGCCGAATAGAAAAATTCCTGAGTCAATCATTGAAGTTTCAGATTACGATTCTGGAGAAAGTGACGTGGATGGTGAAAGTAGAAGTGTAAAGAAGAGATCCTGGAAGTCGGAAGTAAATGTTTCTGAACCAAAAAGAAAATTCTTGAGAAAAACAGATTTCTGGCCAGGTGGAAGATTGAGAGTCAGATTCATCAAAAAACCAAAGGAGCAGGTGGAAGAAATAAGTAGTCAAAAGGATTGTGAAAAGGAAGTTGGAGTTGGAAGAAAAATTGAAGTAGTGACAAGAAAGACAAGGAGGATTATAAAGCCAAATCAAAAATATAAATCTCCTGAGTGGTCTTATCTAGTGATTCCACCTGTTATTGATATTTACGATAGCAGCCAAGAAGAAGAAGAAATTGAAGAGATTAGTGACAATGATTGAAGTATAGAGATTTTAATTTGGATCTTTGAGTCCTTTATTTTTGGCAAAAGGCCGAAGAAATCTTGTTAGGTGACATAAGGTCGAAGAAATTTTGTTTTGCTGAGAAAAATTGTTTGTGACATAAGGTCGAAAGAAACACTGTTAGGGTTTAAAAAAAAAAAAAATTATTTTAAAAAGGGGGGTGTAAATAATAATTAATTAATTAGATCGTTTTTAAAATAATTTTTTGTTTTCTTTTAAGGCATAGATAATAAAAGATGCCTTACGTCATGGAACAGAGTACTTCAAGGTGTTCCATTTTTAAGAGATGCTGTAGGATGACTCTGGTGTGTGTGCTCATTTTGATTCTGCTCTGGTTAATTTTAGCTGTTGTTATTCCTTTTGAAATTAACAAAGATTCTCACAAAGTAAATATGACAAGCAAAGCTTCAGTTAGTCAAAACAAACATAGTGTAATAGGCAAAGTTATTGATCATCAACCTGACATTCATCAGGACAAATCTATTAGTGATTTTTCAAGCAATACATTTACAAGGCTTTTGAGCGAATATGTCAAAGTAATGAATGCTAAAGATTGCTATGTTTGTGTTAAATTACCTGCTTCTGTTTCTGAGGGAGTGACATACAATATGCTTCCTCTTATATATGGTGTAACATGTAGTATGTTAGCTAGTCTGTTCTATCAAACTAGACGCTTAGAATATTATTATTCGAATTATGATGAAATTTTTGCTAATTTAAAAATAGAGGCTACTTTAAATAAGCATAAAAAGGCTAAACAGATGAGGGAATTTTTCCTTGTTACTAATGAGCTCACATATGAGTATCCTTACAAAAACAATCTAACCTGCAAATTAAGTGTTGAAGGAAAGAAATTTTTGAACTTAGTTGAGGAGAGGAGAGCAATTTACAAGAGAAATGAAATAGTCAAGCAGACTAAGTCTAGGTTCTGGCAAAAAGAGGATGAGAAGTTAAATGGTAAAACGCTTGATAACGCTGCAATTCACATAGACAAACCAATTAGTGGTAAGCTTTGCATTAGAAGAGACAATACACTTTTTGATAATTACTTTGTGGGTGTGAGCAATTGTGAAGATACATATCAGATTTTGGGAGGTTGGGGATTCAAAGGTGGAAAAGATCCAATTTTCCCTGGGATTTATTTTGTTTGTGGTGATAAAGCTTACTACAACCTTCCTGACCACTGGTATGGGACTTGTTATGTTGGGATTGTTTTCCCTAAAATCTTTCATGTTGATAGAAATACAGAAGGTTTGTTCAAAATTAATAATTATGTAAATAGGGCTAAAAGAGAAACTTTTACAGAAATTTTGGGAGATATTTTTGAAGCAGTGATACCTTTAGTAGGTATAACCCTGAATGCAGGGAGAATGAGAAAATTGTCCACAATTGTTGACAGATTGTCAACAGATACAGCTGATGGTTTCCAATTAGTGAATGTTGAGGTCATTGCAATTAGATCCATGGTGATTCAAGATCGCCTTGCTTTAGACATACTCCTTGCAAAAGAGGGAGGAGTCTGCGGCATTTTACATGTGCAACATTGTTGTACTTACATTCCTGATGAGAGTAAGAACATTGAGATGTATATTAAGAATATTACTGAAATGCATTCAGAGATAATTCCATTGGAAGAAGAAGATTTTTCAGAAAGGCTTTCAAAGAGATTTCAAACTATAAAAAAGTGGTTCCATGATATTGGAAGTTCAATTCTTGGCAAGATTTTGGCACCTTTGATTGTGATAATATTCATATTTGTTCTGACAAAAATTGGTTGTTTGTTGCATAAGAGAAAGAAACAAATGAAAGAAAAGAGAAGAATTTATAAAATTAAAAAAGAAGAAGAAAGGGAAATCGAGTTACAAGAATTACACAGAGCACAGTTTGACAATTGCAAGGATTTTGCAGAAACAATTTTCTAGACATCCTAACTCAAATGAATTTGAATCATTTTCCTAGTAGTCTAAATTTTCCAAATTTTGGGTTGTCGTGTGGTGATTTGTTAATCACCAGATGAGGGAGTTGATGAAGCGAGATAGAAAATAAAATTTTGTTTAAACTTGTGAAGTCACACTTCCATAATATAAATTAATAATATTAATGATTTGTGATGTGTTATGCTAACTCAACTTAGATTAAACTTTACACATGGGGTTATTAACATGTGTGCTCATAAACGTGCATTATTGTTGCATCTTTTGTTTGTGCAAAAATAATACATTAATTTTGTCGTTTTCAATTTTGTCATTACTAACGGCAGCAGATTTAAAAGTGGTATGCGCTTGTTTTGCTTCCCTTGTCTGTGTGATGTTATTTCTTCTATTATAGGTGCATATAAGATTTCATGGATTTATGAAGACTGGTAACTATAAAATGCTGCTTTATTTGTTTGCTTCTTGCTAGGTAAAACTAGACTAATAGGGTGGGTTAATTAATTAGTAAACTAAGGGTGGAAACAGAATAAAATAATATTTCTTTCATTAATACTTTTCTAGTGTTTGTTTTATACTAGAAAAATAAGTTGCCTGCTTTTGGGCCTAGTTTGCTCGAGTTTGCAAAAAGATGAATTCAATTTCTGCCTGAAGCACGATGTCCACCCTAAAGTTTTCCATGAAAGTTACATTCACTTAACAATGGAGAAGCGCTGTCATTATTTTTGTCGGACATGGCCAAGGTCAGAAACCGGCAGAAAGAACATTTTGATAACTTGGCATCTGAGGAAGTAAAATGAAGTCAGTGAGAACTCTTGTTCAAATTTGTTGAAAACTAAGGAAGCTTTGGAACACGTACAATAAAGACAATGGTCTCAAAGAATATGACAGAATGGAAGTTTTGAAATATGGGGTGACATGTCACTTGTCACTTTCGGACCAATGGGACATCGACTTCTGCAGAAAATTTTCCTTTACTTAGATTAGCTAGTATAGAAAGGTATAAAAATCTGTGCCCTATGGTTAGGGCTGGCTGCTGCTTTTCAACTTTCAGATGAGGGTGTCGTGCTGACGGACTTTGCTTGGAGCACGTAAGAACTCATAAAGACTTTACTTTATTTCCATTTATTTTAACTTAGCTAGGGACTTAGAATTTTAGAAATGCTAAACTTTAAATTTCTTGCTTGAAACTGTAATTTCCTATAATGTTTTCAAATATACTTACTATGATTCTAATAAAATTACATTTATAAAATTATATTCACAACAATCTAAATTAGTTAATAAAATCTTACTTTTGGAAACAAGCTGGTCTTGATTATTCAGAAGTGTGGGTTACTATTAGCTAGATGCCATCGCCATGGTGGTCATTTAAATAGTTAGGATTTGTTCAAATGATATTGTCTTTACCGCGGATGTATATAAATTGTAAATAAGTTGTATATAAGTTTAATTTGGCCACCTGATTCAGTAGGTCAAAATATGTCATATTTGATTAATGGGTCCATAAGTTGGAGTAGTGTTTAATATAGTAGGTTATAGAGTTAGGTAGCGTTGCTTATGACATATTTGCTATAGGCCGCTGGATCACAGCCAATGGGATGTATCCATGTCAAGCTACACAGTGGAGGAGGTGCATCGAGATTCTCCACATAATGGCGGCGATGCGTTAGGTTTAAGTGCGAGGCGCTGGGTCCGAAGGTGTGGCGCAGCTACTGCAACAGATATTACATCAATTCTGAAGGCAATGCGTTGTTTCTGAGTCTGATACACCAGCTCTGTTTCACGCTTTAACGAGGATGCACTGGCTCCAACCCACACAAATGCGAAGATGCACCGGTTCCTATAAGGATGCGTGGGTTCTGGTTGTAATGCCACTTAATACCCACTTCCAATGGCCCAGGACTGGTTTGGCACCATTTGCCAGGGCAAGACTTGTAACAATCATAGTCCAAGTGCTGTAGCAGGATAAGTAGCATTCTTTGATGTCCCTTAGATTTACAACAGGAGGCAAGCCAACAACCCCTTGGAGTACCTCTGTGGACAAGTGATGCAGGGCCTTTCCTTCTCACCCAAGCAGGAGACCAGCATTAACACGACAGCTCAGCAAGGCAAGGGTCCAGCAAGCAGCAGCCCACCCCCAGTGGTAGTGCTTTCAGCAGCACAGCAGTTCATCTTCCTGACAGAGACTTCACAGTTCCAGAAGTGTACTGAAGTCATGGTGTCAGAAGTCCAGTATTTATAGCCGGTTGGGCCTTTGAAGTCAAGAAACTTCAAAGAAAGCTTTGAAGTGCACACAGTATTACGAGTTCCATTATGTTGCATTGAAAAAAATAGAACTAGTAATACAGTGGAGGGAATGTCCGTCACGTTTGTGATGGAGTAACCCGTCTGCCAAATTTGTAATCAGGCCTTCCTTTACAATCTTGAAATGTTCTACAAGTTCTGCTCCAATCATTTAGCATCTAATTCTGCCACAATACAGTAGTATTCTTTTCCGCAGCTTCTGTTTGGCTTTACACATATATATTAGTCCACAATAACAAATGATTAAATACACAACATTAGTGCTGTTGAGATTAATTAGGTCTTTTTTTTTTTTAAATATATTTTTATTGCAAAATTAGAAACCACAGGATACAAACAATCAACCAGTGCACTCGTGACATCCCCCCGTCCACTAAGAAGTCCAAACCATACACAGCCATTCAGCCCGCATCCCGGGGGCCGGGCGGCATGTCATTACATTTAATAGGAAAAGCACGGTGCACGTCCCACGGGGACCATGGTCGAAAAGTCGTTGTACGTATCTGCTTTTATCCCCCCCCCCCACAACAACATCCCCGTCAGTCATCCCAGAGGTAAACAGTGACACCGCTCATATCGGGGCCTGCCCTAGGTGCTATCGTTCTTTCCCGCCTGGCTACTCCCTCCAGCCCTTTCATACTCCACCCTGTACCAACCATCCTAGTAGAGTCAAAGCACCCAGGCGGCTACCATCCAGTGGCTTCCGTCCCACCCCGAACCCTCATGAACCAGTCCCCCCCAAAGCCCCTCCCCCTGGCAACTGCTGGGCGTACGCCTCTTCCTGTCAAGTTAGATGGAACCACCACAGTGCGGAAGATAGCACTTCTGTGTTCGCCCCGTGGTGTCCACCGGTTTAGTTCTCCCCATCCTCGTCGTCCACAAAAGAATCACGCAAGGCCTGCACCACTAGCTCCCATGCACGCGCCGCTTCCAAAACTTTCTCATTCCCCATCTTAACAGCCTGCCGCATCCGGAGCACACTCTCACAGGCAGACCACCGCAGCAATTCATTCTTCCATCTACGCAGCGAGGGCCCCCCCCTGGACTTCCAATGCCACGATATCTCCCTCTGCGCCAATATCAGACCCAGATCAAGGAACTTGCTCGTCACCTTGGTGCGTTTAGTGTGCGGGAACCAGAGCAGCAGGCACGCCGCCATGTCGAATTCCACCTCCCTATCTGTCACTGCATTCAGGAGTCCCCCTACCTCCGCCCAATAGGTCCCCAATTGCGGGCACTTCCAAAACAAATGATCCATGTCCGCTCCCAGAGACGAACACCGTGGGCATCGAGCATCCGGCACCTGGAAGTACCGCTGTAATTTCTCTGGAGTTAAATAGGCCCTATGAAGCACATAGAAATGCACTTGCTGAAAGCGCGCATTTCTCGTGCCCTTCCACGTGCGCCGCAGGATGTGTCCCCAAGCCGTATCCGGTATGTGCCGGCCCACACTCTCCTCCCATTTAGCCTTGAGCCCCAGGAGTGGCTCCAGTCCCTCATTCAACATCCTATTATGGAGGCATGTCACAGCTTTGACCGTGCCCGCTGCCATCACCACATATTGGCACGCCATAGTCGTCGTGGGTTCTACGAGCCCCCCCTTCCAGTGCTTCTGTATGGCAGCCACCACCGCCGCGTGCAGGAGGAACCCCCCGTCGGGCAGCCCGAACTGGTCCCGGAGCGCCTCGAACGGTGCCAAAGCCCCATCTATGTACAAGTCGCCTACCACCTGTAGTCCCGCCTCCTCCCAATCCAGCAACGAGGACCAATCTCCTCCGTGCGGCAAGGCCGTCAGCATGCCGATCGGGATCTCCGGCGCATAAGGCCGCGAAGCCCTCGCTCTCCGAAGGCTCCTCTGCCAACACAGCCGGAGCGTCCTTTCCTCCATAATGAGGGCCCGCAGCTCAAGCCTCTGCTGCATGACAATATAGGACAGCCCGTGGCGTCGTATCCCTCGGTCCCGGTCCTCCTCTGGACCCCGGAACACCCTAGCCACGTTCTGTGTAAGGACCTGCAGCTGCGCCGCTAGATAATACAGCTCGAAGTCAGGCACAGCCATACCCCCTTCAACCTTAGGGCGGAGGAGCGTGTTCAGGGCCACTCTACGGCGGCCGTGCCCCCATAAGAAGCCAATAACCATCGATCTCAGGTCTCTGAAGACCCCTTGGGGAATCCAGACAGGCAGCGTTCGGAAATAATAGAGGAAGCGGGGGAGCGCCACCATCTTCAAAAGGGCAATCCTACCCAGAACCGTCAGCGGGAGGGTCGACCAGAAAGACAAGCTGCCCCTCAGTGCCCGAACACAGCGTCCAATGTTGCCCTCCAAGAGGTCCGCAGTCGCGTGGTAGATGCGAACACCCAGATAGGTAAAACAAGATGGCTCCCACACCACGCCCAAGTCGCCGCCAGGAACGGGCGAGTCCGCCCGCAGCGGGAACACACAAGTCTTCGCCCAATTGACCTTAAGGCCCGACAGCCGGCCGGACTCCGACAATAGCTCCATCGCACCTGTCAATGCCCGCGAGGTATCAGCCAGGTATAGGAGCAAGTCATCCGCATACAGCGATATATAATGCCACTGCCCGCCTCTCGCTATCCCCGCGTACCTGACACCCGACCTCGCATGGACCGCCAAAGGTTCCATCGCCAGAGCAAACAACAGGGGGGACAGAGAGCATCCCTGCCGCGTGCCCCTGCCCACTGGGTACGCCGCAGACACCAGGCCGCCCAAACGCACCCTCGCCGCCGCCGAAGCATACAAGACCCTCGTCCACCTGCGGAACCCCTCGCCCATGCCAAACCTCTCCAAAACTCCGTCCAGGAACGGCCATTCCAAACTATCAAAGGCTTTCTCGATGTCCACGGATAGGACCGCCGGGGCTCCCTCCTCGTCCAAGATGGCGTCCATTATCCCCACCAAGCGGCGAATATTCAGCGCCGTGCTCCTCGTGGGTATGAACCCGGCCTGGTCCCTATGTACCAGGCCCGTCATATACGGGGCCAGTCTGGTGGCCAGTATGCGGCTCAGAATTTTATAATCCACCGTCAGCATGGATAGCGGGCGGTAAGACCTCACATCCGCAGCATCCCGGCCAGGCTTTAGGAGCGGCACTATCAAGGCCTCCCGCATGGACCCAGGCAATACCCCAGCCTCGAAGGCTTCAGCGTACACCACCAACAGCCTGGGCGCCAAACAGTCCGCATACCGCTGATAAAATTCAATCGGTAATCCGTCCACCCCGGGCGTTTTGTTGCGAGCCATATGCTTAATGGCCGCCCGTATTTCTGAGAGCGTGATCGGGCCGCCCAGTTCCTTCGCGTCCTCCTCATCTAGGACCGGAAGCTGCCTTGCCCCCAAGTATTCCGCAATGTCCTGGGCCCCCACACCCAGCTGGCCCTGATACAGTTCCTCATAGTACCCCCTAAAACATTCCAATACCGCTGCTTGGGTGTATACCATCTCTCCCTGCGCAGTACGAATGCCGAGGATCGGGGAGCCCCTAAGTTCCGGATTAGCCAGTCTGGCCAAGAGGGTACCCACCTTGTCTCTTTCCGCATGCGCCCTGATGATATATTGCCTGTGATCATAACTACGTAAACGTTCCGTCTCAGTGGCGACCACTTCTTTCGCTTCTAAGAGCTGGGCCTGTAAGTCCGGCCTAGCTGGCCTGCGGCGCTCCAAATCCCTCAGCCTTTCTTCCGCTTTCATGAGGTCAGTCAACACAGCCGTGCGAGCATTTGAAAACCTACCCAAACACACTCCTCTCACCACCACTTTCATTGCATCCCATTCAGTGGACCTACTCGTGGCCGAGCCCTCATTCACTCCGAAATAGCTATCAATGCCTTGTCGAACCGCATCAGAGAACACAGGATCTTCAAGCGTTTCCGGCCGAAGCCGCCACGTTGGAATTACTGAGCGCTCTCTCTGCCACTGAATGTGTACCAATAGGGGGTTATGATCCGAGATCGTTCTAGCCAAGTACTCCGCATGGGAGATCAGCGGGGCCAGGGATCCACTGCAGAGCACCGAATCAATCCTGACATGCAGGTCATGAAGAGCAGAGTAAAAGGAATAATCCCTGGTTTCCCTGTGCCGTTCCCTCCAGACATCCAGCAACCCCCACCTATCCTGCCAGTCCTTCCTGTGCGCGGCTAACCTGCGCACCGGGGAGTCCACCAGGGGGGGATGGGACCTATCCAGAACCACATCCGTGATCGAGTTAAAGTCCCCCCCTAGCACTATTGGGGCCGCCAGGAAAGAGGCCAAAGACCCCGAGAGGCTATCAAAATATCGAGCTTGATCAGCGTTCGGCGCATACACACAGCAGAAAACCACATCCCGTCCATATAACCTCCCCTCCACCGCCACAAACCTGCCATCCGGATCCACAGCTTGATTCAGTAATTGAAAGGGTATCCCCGCCCTCACCCAGATCAGCACCCCCCTGGCATACGCTGAGTAAGTGGTGCCAAACACCTGGCCCCTCCATCGTTTCTGCAAGGCAGTACACTCTTTCTTAGTAAGATGAGTCTCCTGGAGCATGGCAATCTGAACCCCCCTGCGTACTAGATATGCATGGACCTTATGACGTTTCACCATAGTTCGCAGCCCCCGGACATTCCACGTCAGGCATTTCAGATTAGGTAACGTCCCCATTCCAACTTCGTACAGTCCAAAGCAAATAACGAATGTTCACAGCCCCCCCAATGCAGTTGCCCCCCCCAAACACCCCCAAAACAGAAAAACTCCCCAAACCCCACTCCCCAGGACAGAGCTCACGAACCCAATGGCCGCCCCCATCCAAACCTTGAACCAACGTCCCACACTCCTACCCTGTGGTCTCCACCACAGTCGGCCTTAAGGGCCCAAGGGGGTTGAGTCGCCGCCGACCCCAGCAAGCGGAGCTCGCACCCCGCGCCTCCATCCCTCCCGAAGCACTCAGCCTCCCCTCCCGGCATCCCGTCCTCCAACAGCAGGATACCACCCTACCATGAAGTCTCAAACTAGCCCAGTCCAAACTCAGCCGCAAAAGATACCATCCGAAGTCTGTGGGGTCACCGTCGGCCCCTTCAAGCTTTCCGCCTCCGAGAGTTCCTCGCCCGTCTTGCTGCCTTCCCCTCCCGAGTCCGTTTCAGCCCGTTCACTGTTCTGTTGCGACCCTGTAATGGCCGCCGTCGCTGCGAGTGCATCCCTCTTCTCCGCCGCCATTTGAGCCTCCCGTTTCTCCCGCTGGCGCCTGTTGCGGGATCTGATTCGTTGCGATTGCCTCACCCGGGGCCGCTTGGGTTCATCTCTTCTGCTTTTATGTGATCTGTCCGTCCCCGCTCTATACGACTCCAGCCAAAGCCAAACCTCGTCCGGAGTCTGAAAAAAGTGCGTAGCCCCATCCATGATGATCCGCAACTTAGCCGGGTAGAGCAAGGAATACTGAACGCCTTCCTCCCTGAGTTCTTTCTTCACCGTCAAGAATGATGCCCGGTTTTTCTGGACCGCTTGGGTGTAGTCCGGGAAGATCGTAACCCTACTGTTCTCCACCTCATAAGGGCCCGACATCCTGGCCCGCTGAATGAGGAGATCTCGGTCCTTGTAGTGGAGGAGCCTCACCACCATCGGTCGGGGGGGGCGGCCAATCCCCGGCGGGCGAGCAGGAACCCGGTGGGCCCGCTCCAGCGTGAAAAAAGGAGTGAGCCCCTCCGGCGCCACCACAGTGCGGAACCAGGTCTCCATATAGGCCACCGCATCCTCCCCCTCAATCCGTTCCGGAAGGCCGACGACCCGCACGTTGTTCCGCCTATTGCGGCCTTCGGCATCCTCCGCCCTCCGTTCCAGCGAGTCCAGCCGGGCCAACATGTCCGCAATCCTATGCTCCGCGGCCACCACCGATGGTTTCAGGTCCAGCAGCAGTTGGTCATGGTCTTTAACTCTGTCCGCTAGTTTCGCATGATCCGCGCGGAGCAGCCCTAGGCCCGAGGCCACTTGGGCGATGTCCTGGTGCAACGCGTCCTTAGTCGAGGCGATCGCATCAAGTATGGCATCCAATCGCTGGTTCAGCCGCTGTTCTCGGTCAAGCTCCGGGGAGGGACCCTCGCCCAGCCGAGTCGATGTCGCCGAGCCCTCCTCAGTGCATCTCACGGCCACCGGCCCTCCAGTCGCCGCCATTCCAGGGTGCTGCGTCACAGGTCCTGGAGCCCACTGTCGTCAGCGCCCGTAGGCTAGTGCCAGGTAGTCGGGCACCGAGCAGAGCAATGTCTCCACAGAAACTCACAGGAGCAACAACCAGCTAGGTACACTCCGCTCCGCCGCCCCCCTCGGGAGCCTGAGGGGGAAAGTATGAGTCTCCAGGCGGCAGCCAGCCAGGGTCCCCAAGCTCCTGGCGAGTCAAGGCAGCGTCACTCGACCCCAAGGCACAGCACCGCCGACCCCAGTGCCTCGATCAGCCGAACGCAGGGTCTCCTGCCAGTATCCCTCGCCAGACGGCGACAACTCGGCTCAGAGCTGGAGTTCGGGGCCCGCCGAACTCCACGCCGCCATTTTCTTCGCACCCTCGGCAACACCTCAGCCGCCTCTTTGACTCGGTCTCCTCGGGGCCTGCAGTCCCCCAGCGGCTCACCAATAGTGTCCAGCTGTCCCCTCACACTTCAGAGGGCAGGAGCGTCGTCTCCGGGCCGCCTAGGGTTCCGAAAACAGGAGAATTAACGGGATTCTGCGCGGAGCTACGAGCTCACGCCGCCATCCCGATCGGCGTCCAAGCCAAGCCCGAGATTAATTAGGTCTTTTAGCTAATTTTAATACATTAACATTCAATGCATAAATCACATGCCTTGTATTTACCATATTTATAGTGTTTTGATATAGCAGGAAGAGTCCATTGAGAATGAATCATGGGTTGTTCTCATATAGGTAATATCGATCTGACCATGCAAACTCTGATATTCCTATCTCTCTTTAATGCAAAAAAGGGTTTATGACTAACTTTAAGTTTATACTGTACTAAATTCCAGTACCAATTGCTCACTTTTTTTTATTGCATTATGCACAGTGCCAAATGGGTTACACATACTACATGGTTATCATTTCTTGTAGGTTCCTTCGAGTCCAGTAATATCTCCCTTGGGCAGGACGAAGCTATCTTTCTTACACTTCTGAGCAAGCTCAGAGGCAATAGCGTTTAATTATTTTGAAATCAAAAGATGACATTTACTGAAAAATTCGGTTTTATGTGTATAATTTCTCCTAACGCTTAAAAATTGCTGATATGGTAGGTTGTTTTCTAAACTATGAGAGTGATGGCTTGAGTAACACAACAGGATATTATATTCTCTAGGGTAGCGAAAAATGGTAGTGTGCAGTTTGTCCTTCTCAGCTTTAATGGCTATATCCCAAAAGTGTATTAGGTACATTGTGAGTTTAATAAAATGTGCTATTTTTATAATGAGGAATGGTTTTGAAGAAGGAGGTAGGCACAATGAAGTTTTTTGTGTGAGAATAGTAGTCATTTTTATTTTTCACCTGCACAGAGCCTGTGCTGTGCTTGTGAAACCTATTGTATTCAATATATCTTAAAAAGGACTTACTTCACTTCTTATTGGTCTATGTGCTTGCCATGTTACCTTTCCTCCATTTCTATTGGTTGTAGCCTGTTTTCCCTTCTGTGTTTCTCTTATCAGTTTCCCGGTTTACTCATTCTCACCTGCTTTGGTTGGTGGAACTTTTTTTCGTTTGGTTAAGACTGCATAGCATTTACTGTTATCTTTTCCTGGCTGCATGCATTTAGAGCGTGCTTGCTTTGTTTCATTTCACTTGTCCAGTCTGCACGCATTTCTAATCAGCTTGCTTAATCTACTGGTTCTTTCTATGATGCATGTTTACCATGAGTTTTATGCGTGTTTGCTGCCTATAAGTTTTGCTTTATCATCGGTCCTTTATTTAATGTACAATTGGTTGTACGTATTTACTACATGCTGGTTAGTAAACTGCCAGTCGTCGGGTCTTATATTTTTATTTATGGATGCTGATTATTGTGAAATATGTGATATAAAATAGTTTGGTGGCATTTGCTTTGTCTTTGTCCTCTGTGTTCCAGCATCTAGAACAAACATGTGCATTGCCCTGGATATATGATTCGGCTGCCATATTTACCACACTCATCACTTCAGATGGCACATCACATAGCAGCTGGGCCTGGATTTCCATCTTATTGAGGAAGTTATTATTATCCCCACCCTATTGGGATCTTGCCAACCAGCCTCTGAAAATCATTATTGATGGAATGGGGTGAGTGTGTACTAAAGAGCATCAAGCATGAGACTGCATAATATTTCCTCAGGACCACATCTACCTTCCAATCCACTAGATCTACTGTTAAAACATCCCCTGGTTTCAAGGCTGAGCATCCCGCCATGTAATCTACCTTAGTGGATTGAGTGAATCGCGCAATAACAACAATCCACTCACTGTTATTGTCTTAGCAGAAAAGGCCACTTTATTAAGACAGGTAAAACAGTATATTTTTCCTTAAGCAAAGACTAGAACAAACATTGTCATATAAAAAACCCTTTTTGCATAATGCTTCATCTAAAATCCCCCAAAACATTTTATCATCATATACCCAACTAGTTTCAACAAGACGTGCAGAAATACACCCCATGTAATGCACAAACCCCTCATTGACCTTTTTCTCCCCCCTCCCCGACCCCAGAGGGATGGATAAGCCCGCTCCAGACTATCAAAAAACCCCAAAAACGTCACCCAGGAAAACCAAAGAGTTTTCCTGTCCCCACCCCCAAGGCTTGCTGTAACAGAAAATTATAATACACTTTTATTGCAACAAAGATTTTCATTCCCAAAATTTGCCAACAAATCTCTCATCTCCAATAAATAATACGCTTGACCCATCTGAGATAAATGGACCCCATCCTCCCGAAACAGATGATCTTCAGTACCTGTGATATTGTCGTGTGACAAAACTTTAATATCTCACAACAAATAGAGGAGTGTCCCCTTGAGGTTCGTTACATCCTCTGTTTTATAAGGTGCATCTATTGTACCCCAAAATCGGGACAACCAAAGACGTACCAGCCCAATTGTTCTTTGGTCCTGCCAAGTCCAATTTCATCTGTTTAATAAGGAATAAACCAGACAACGGCACTAAGTCATTTTCACCTGGAACAATTGGGCTGGTACGTCTTTGGTATGGACAGAGTTTATTTACAGGCAACCTTGGAGGGGGGCTAGCAATCACGCTGCAATTAAAAAGCCCACAGGAAGCTTAATCGGGCGATGAAAGTTTTTATTGGGCTTGAAGGATCAGAATGGTATTCAGAGCAGTGAAGTTCAATTACACAGAAACAAACTGAGGATTTGGTTGAAGCGGTCAAAAACCGATCAATTAGGCAAAGGCACGTGGGTACACTTAAACAGCAGTGAGGTGCCGGATTCCTGTCCTTTGGGGGAGTGGGAGTCATTTGTCAATTCTGCTGTTTTTAGGCCTGGTGTAATATTCTCTCATTTGAATGGGACTAAGGTCTCCAGTGCTCATTTATTGGCTGTTTTACGGAAAACTTTGGCTAAACTTGGGAAAAAACCCTTATTGTTTGGGACACACTCTTTTCGTATAGGGGCAGTTACTGAAGCGGTCAGGTTGGGTTGAGATTGGGAGGATATCAAGAGGATTTTCCGTCTAGGTTGCGTAAAAGGTTCATTGTCAATAAAAATGCGCACATGGATAGTGGGACACTCGTTCATTAAATGGGCAGCCGTCTTTGCAGAGCAGCAGATATATGGCAGAGCACTTGAAATTCCCTTGCAAAGGGCATGAAGTTTTCTGGAAAGGAAAAGGTGGTATGAGGAGACCCTGAAAGACCCTGAAAGCACCAAAGAATAATCAAATCATGCAAAGCCTAAAACGAGAAACCTCCCAAACGTCATAACAGCAAATTGGCAATTGTGACAAAAACTGTTGCAAAAGAGCAAAAGTAATTGATTCGCGTAATGGCAAAGAATAAGTGCGTTCTCTGCTGAAACCTTTCAACATTCGTCTTAACAAAACATCTTCTACCAAGTCCTGACCCCACCATAATTGGCCATAAAAGGAAATCCCAGCCAATTTCCCAGAAATGGTCGAGTGCAAAAAGCCCCTGTTAATCAAATGCAACACAAACTGTAAGACGAAACGTGAGTTCCCATCAAAATAGTGAGATTTTGCATAACGTGAGAATTCGCTCCAAGACTGTTGATAACTTCGTCAAGTGGAAGGAGCTATAGATTTTTCCACCAACTCGATGGTCCTCAGTCCCCCAGCACCCAGGTGTTCCGCAGAATCTGAGTTTTGAAGTTGTCTGCCCATGAAGCCAAACTGCGGAATTTCTGCCAATTAAAGCAAGACAACGCGTCTGCTATAGCATTGTTAATGCCCGGAATGTGCCTTCCTCTGAAAACAATATTCAATTTGAGGCTCTGTAACATGAAAACACGCAACAGGCGTAGTACCTGTAGATCTTTAGCTTTTTGATTATTAATAAGGTCTACCACAGACATATTATCGATGTGAAAAAGCACACACCTGTCCTGAAATTCCTCCCCCCAAACTAGCAAAGCAACAATAAGAGGGAATAAGTCCAGGAAGGCAATACTGTGGCCATGCTGAAGCCAATGAGGAGGCCATCTCTTTGCACACCAATGACCCTGCCAAAACAGATCGAAACCATGGGCCCCGGATGCATCGGAAAACAGCTGGATCTGCCAAATGGTATTGTCCTCCACAAGAAAGAAGGAGACTCCATTAAAATCTTCCAAAAATGTCAACCAAATCAAAATGTCTTCCCTGATGGCCTTAGTAATTCTAATCCTGTGGTGAGGAAGGTATGCTCCTGACATTGCCATCCCCAAAATCTGCAAAAAGCCCTGCCTGCCCTGACCACCTGACAGGCAAAGTTTAGGTAGCCCAGTAAGTGTGAACCTGCATGAGCTCAGTTTTGTCTTTGCCAATAGCATCCAACAAATAGGACCTGATTTCCCGAACCTTTTCAACCGGCAAATGAGCCATCATAACCTGAGTGTTGATTTCTGTCCCCAAAAAGGTGAGCTTGGTGCTAGGACCCTCAGTCTTTTCAGGAGCCAGCGAGACACCTAACTCTTTAGCCATGCCCTGAAAAATGCCTAAAGCTCTTTGACACTAATCTGAATGTGCAGCTCCAATGAACATAAAGTCATCCAAATAATGACATACATATTTGTGACCACTTCTCTTTGAAAAACACCATTGCAGGAAGGTACTAAACATTTCAAAAAGAGCACAAGACACTGAGCAACCCATAGGGAGAACTCTGTCTACATAAAATGCTCCATTAAAAAACATGCCCAGAAGCTCAAAATCTAATGAATGAATTGGTAATAAACGAAAAGCTGACTGAATACCGCTTTTCGCTAACTCAGCACCAGTCCCAACCATCCGCACCAATTTTAATGCATTGCCTACTGAGGCATAAGACACATTAGAATCAGCAGGAGAAATAAAAACATTAATAGATTGACCCTCTGGCCAAGATAGATGGTGAATTAAACGAAATTCCCCAGCCACTTTCTTGGGTACTAAGCCCAGGGGTGATACTGTCAAATTTCGCATGGGGCACTGCCTAAAAGGACCCACTATTCTGCCTGCTTTTAACTACACATTCAATTTCTTTTGCACAATCAATGGTGACTCCTTGGCAGATTTCAAGTTATCAGCCCAACGATAATATCTTGGCCCCCGATAACCAATCTTGAACCCGTCCTTAAAACCCCAATAACGTTTATAGGCAATTTCTGAATCTGGGTACTCAGCCAGCCATGATTCAAGAATCAACAGCTTAATTGGGGTATGAGCCCTTTGGCATAGGTTGAAAAACTGATCCCCTTCCCCTTTGGAATCTCCACTGTTCCCCAAACCTCTGATTGGTGAGATATTGTGTAATGGCATGTTTCCCTCCACATTGAGAACATTCATGTTTGAATCTACAAAACTGTCTAGTGCAGATATCCCGGTTAAAATTCCAAAAGGATCCAGATATTGGAAACTGTCCTATACCAAACTAACCCGCCCTGATTTGGGTGAGGCGAGGCTGAAAGGGCCGGTATGTAATTGGTAAACCACTTGCTGCACGTGTCGTTGCAGCTGGTTGGGTAGAGGACATCCACTGAAGCCAAAGCTCCGTGTCAACATTGCCCCAAGGTTTGTTGTGGAAGATACTGACTCTAGCACTGAATTCCTCGCCATAGCTGAGCCACGCAAAACCACCAAAGTGCAGTTGTGCCTTACGAATGACGACCATGTATTTGAACATAGCAATTTCCCTATCTTGATGTTTCTCGCAATACACACTAAAGTAGATAAAAAATGCTGCACTCCTATTCTCAATGTTCTTAGGGAGCCTGGGACGTCTAGAAACCTCCCATTCCTCCTCCTTGGACCCCTCCTTAGCCTGAATGTCCCTATGAAGAAGCTTAAAAACATCAACGAACTCATGTTGCCAAATCCTGTTTTTTGTCTTATCTGAAAGATGCGTCCCCAATGGCATAGCTATACCCATATAAGGGAGCTTCTTATGAATGTTATTATCAACTCCCCCACCTGCCTAGTACTGGAGTTATCTATACCAGAAATCTTTTTATCTTGACTTGCATCCTTGTTTGCCACTGCTTGCTATTTACTGTTGATGACTGACCTGCCACCTTCACTACACCCTCCCCCGTAATCAACTCCACTGCATCAGACAAAGAGGAATCACCCACCCCCACAGATCGTGTATTGCACTTGCTCATCAAGGGTTGTGACCAAGAAGCCCACCAATGAGGCTTACCTGTCATTAACTGAGCAGCACGTTTCTGAAATTCTTTGGGATAATCACGCTGACGATGACCTTGTCACTGTTCCTGATACATTGCGCTGTCCGCTCCTGACTTCTGCAACATACTAAAACACTTGCTGCATGTGTCGTTACAGCTGGTTGGATAGAGGACATCCACTGAAGCCAAAGCTCCGTGTCAACATTGCCCCAAGGCTTGTTGTGGAAGATACTGACTCTAGCACTGAATTCCTCGTCATAGCTGAGCCACGCAAAACCACCAAAGTACAGTTGTGCCTTACGAATGACGACCATGTATTTGAACATAGCAATTTCCCTATCTTGATGTTTCTCGCAATACACACTAAAGTAGATAAAAAAAATGCTGCACTCCTATTCTCGATGTTCTTAGGGAGCCTGGGACGTCTAGAAACCTCCCATTCCTCCTCCTTGGACCCCTCCTTAGCCTGAATGTCCCTATGAAGAAGCTCAAAAACATCAACGAACTCATGTTGCCAAATCCTGTTTTTTGTCTTATCTGAAAGATGCGTCCCCAATGGCATAGCTATACCCATATAAGGGAGCTTCTTATGAATGTTATTATCAACTCCCCAACCTGCCTAGTACTGGAGTTATCTATACCAGAAATCTTTTTATCTTGCCTTGCATCCTTGTTTGCCACTGCTTGCTATTTACTGTTGATGACTGACCTGCCACGTTCACTATACCCTCCCCCGTAATCAACTCCACTGCATCAGACAAAGAGGAATCACCCACCCCCACAGATCGTGTATTGCACTTGCTCATCAAGGGTTGTGACCAAGAAGCCCACCAATGAGGCTTACCTGTCATTAACTGAGCAGCACGTTTCTGAAA
This sequence comes from Lissotriton helveticus, assembly GCF_964261635.1. Lineage (NCBI taxonomy): Eukaryota > Metazoa > Chordata > Amphibia > Caudata > Salamandridae > Lissotriton > Lissotriton helveticus. Next base: position 769,425,825 of record NC_136057.1, read on the forward strand.
TTCTTTGGGATAATCACGCTGACGATGACCTTGTCACTGTTCCTGATCCATTGCGTTGTCCGCTCCTGACTTCTGCAACATACTAAAACACTTGCTGCATGTGTCGTTACTGCTGGTTGGATAGAGGACATCCACTGAAGCCAAAGCTCCGTGTCAACATTGCCCCAAGGTTTGTTGTGGAAGATACTGACTCTAGCACTGAATTCTTCGTCATAGCTGAGCCACGCAAAACCACAAAGTGCAGTTGTGCCTTACGAATGACGACCATGTATTTGAACATAGCAATTTCCCTATCTTGATGTTTCTCGCAATACACACTAAAGTAGATAAAAAATGCTGCACTCCTATTCTCGATGTTCTTAGGGAGCCTGGGACGTCTAGAAAGCTCCCATTCCTCCTACTTGGACCCCTCCTGAGCCTGAATGTCCCTATGAAGAAGCTCAAAAACATCAACGAACTCATGTTGCCAAATCCTGTTTTTTGTCTTATCTGAAAGATGCGTCCCCAATGGCATAGCTATACCCATATAAGGGAGCTTCTTATGAATGTTATTATCAACTCCCCAACCTGCCTAGTACTGGAGTTATCTATACCAGAAATCTTTTTATCTTGCCTTGCATCCTTGTTTGCCACTGCTTGCTATTTACTGTTGATGACTGACCTGCCACGTTCACTATACCCTCCCCCGTAATCAACTCCACTGCATCAGACAAAGAGGAATCACCCACCCCCACAGATCGTGTATTGCACTTGCTCATCAAGGGTTGTGACCAAGAAGCCCACCAATGAGGCTTACCTGTAATTAACTGAGCAGCACGTTTCTGAAATTCTTTGGGATAATCACGCTGACGATGACCTTGTCACTGTTCCTGATCCATTGCGTTGTCCGCTCCTGACTTCTGCAACATACTAAAACACTTGCTGCATGTGTCGTTACTGCTGGTTGGATAGAGGACATCCACTGAAGCCAAAGCTCCGTGTCAACATTGCCCCAAGGTTTGTTGTGGAAGATACTGACTCTAGCACTGAATTCTTCGTCATAGCTGAGCCACGCAAAACCACAAAGTGCAGTTGTGCCTTACGAATGACGAGCATGTATTTGAACATAGCAATTTCCCTATCTTGATGTTTCTCGCAATACACACTAAAGTAGATAAAAAATGCTGCACTCCTATTCTCGATGTTCTTAGGGAGCCTGGGACGTCTAGAAAGCTGCCATTCCTCCTACTTGGACCCCTCCTGAGCCTGAATGTCCCTATGAAGAAGCTTAAAAACATCAACAAACTCATGTTGCCAAATTCTTTTTTTTTGGCTTATCTGAAAGATGCGTCCCCAATGGCATAGCTATACCCATATAAGGGAGCTTCTTATGAATGTTATTATCAACTCCCCCACCTGCCCAATACTGGAGTTATCTATACCAGAAATCTTTTTATCTTGACTTCAATCCTTGTTTGCCACTGCTCGCTATTTACTGTTGATGACTGACCTGCCACCTTCACTACATCCTCCCCCGTAATCAACTCCACTGCATCAGACAAAGAGGAATCACCCACCCCCACAGATCGTGTATTGCACTTGCTCATCAAGGGTTGTGACCAAGAAGCCCACCAATGAGGCTTACCTGTCATTAACTGAGCAGCACGTTTCTGAAATTCTTTGGGATCATCACGCTGATGATGACCTTGTCACTGTTCCTGATCCATTGCGCTGTCCGCTCCTGACTTCTGCAACATACTAAAAATACTTGCTGCATGTGTCGTTGCAGCTGGTTGGGTAGAGGACATCCACTGAAGCCAAACCTCCGTGTCAACATTGGCCCAAGGTTTGTTGTGGAAGATACTGACTCTAGCACTGAATTCCTCGTCATAGCTGAGCCACGCAAAACCACCAAAGTGCAGTTGTGCCTTACGAATGACGACCATGTATTTGACCATAGCAATTTCCCTATCTTTATGTTTCTCGCAATACACACTAAAGTAGATAGAAAATGCTGCACTCCTATTCTCGATGTTCTTAGGGAGCCTGGGACGTCTAGAAAGCTCCCATTCCTCCTCCTTGGACCCCTCCTTAGCCTGAATGTCCCTATGAAGAAGCTTAAAAACATCAACAAACTCATGTTGCCAAATCCTGTTTTTTGTCTTATCTGAAAGATGCGTCCCCAATGGTATAACTATACCCATATAAGGGAGCTTCTTATGAATGTTATTATCAACTCCCCCACCTGCCCAATACTGGAGTTATCTATACCAGAAATCTTTTTATCTTGACTTGCATCCTTGTTTGCCACTGCTCGCTATTTACTGTTGATGACTGATCTGCCACCTTCACTACACCCTCCCCCGTAATCAACTCCACTGCATCAAACAAAGAGGAATCACCCACCCCCACAGATCGTGTATTGCACTTGCTCATCAAGGGTTGTGAACAAGAAGCCCACCAATGAGGCTTACCTGTCATTAACTGAGCAGCACGTTTCTGAAATTCTTTGGGATAATCACGCTGACGATGACCTTGTCACTGTTCCTGATCCATTGCGCTGTCCGCTCCTGACTTCTGCAACATACTAAAAACACACGCTGCATGTGTCGTTGCAGCAGGTTGGGTAGAGGACATCCACTGAAGCCAAAGCTCCATGTCAACATTGCCCCAAGGTTTGTTGTGGAAGATACTGACTCTAGCACTGAATTCCTCGTCATAGCTGAGCCACGCAAAACCACCAAAGTGCAGTTGTGCCTTACGAATGACGACCATGTATTTGAACATAGCAATTTCCCTATCTTGATGTTTCTCGCAATACGCACTAAAGTAGATAAAAAATGCAGCACTCCTATTCTCAATGTTCTTAGGGAGCCTGGGACGTCTAGAAAGCTCCCATTCCTCCTCGTTGGACCCCTCCTTAGCCTGAATGTCCCTATGAAGAAGCTTAAAAACATCAACGAACTCATGTTGCCAAATCCTGTTTTTTGTCTTATCTGAAAGATGCGTCCCCAATGGCATAGCTATACCCATATAAGGGAGCTTCTCATGAATGGTATTATCAACTCCCCCACATGCCCAGTACTGGAGTTATCTATACCAGAAATCTTTTTATCTTGACTTGCATCCTTGTTTGCCACTGCTCGCTATTTACTGTTGATGACTGACCTGCCACCTTCACTACACCCTCCCCCGTAATCAACTCCACATTCACAAAACTGGAAACACCAGTTGTTGGCTGCGAAACTGCTGATGGTGAAACTTTCCAGCCACACTTGCCAGAAGACGCTGATTTTTTTTTAATCCCCAGCCCCCCGTTCAGAGCTGCCAACTGAAACCGTCGGGGCGTTAGAACATTCCACTCAAACCCATTGCCCACACTGAGGTCCAAAGTGAGAATCAAAATTAACTGAGGGTGACTAGGAGGAGGGCGAGGTGCTGGAAAAAAAAGAGACTCACTTCCAGATGAAAACCCCAACTGGTCTGGCGTGGGAGCGTCATGCTCACTGTGTGGAAAAAACTCAACTACATCAAAAACCTCCTGGACCTCCCCACCAACTGGTGACTCTGTTTGGTCAAATTGACCCATAGTAAGCGAATCCTTAATGGACAAGTGGGATTTAGAACCAGGGGGACCTCTTGGCACAGGACACTGAACAATACCCGAATTGCCCCCCACCAATGTTGACCCAACAACCGTAAAACTTGCAGACAACTGTTTATTTTCAATATTCTTATGAGCAGGGAACAATGCTTGAACCCCCAAAGCCTCCTACCCACTGTCGCTTCAGTAATCCACTAATGCAGCAGAGCATCTGTCAGAAAACACTGGGGGCGCTATATTGCTCTGAGCACCTCCCTTATGACAATATCAGCTCTTCTTGAGCACCTTATGCTTCAAATGAGCCCTTTTTGCAGGGGAAGGGCTCTCTGGCAAAGAACATGAACTAGCCGCCCTTTCAAGTAAACCCTGCCCCTCTCCAGCCCTCCTCGAAGGAATGATACAGAATCACTTCTGGAGGCGGCCCCACTCCGACGTGAAGCACGCCTCTTAACCCGGCCCACACGAGGGGTGGAGACTGCCCCCAACTGACCTGCCTCCCCAGCCTGAGCCGAAGAGCAATGTGTAGAATGCAGCCTGCCGCCACCACTCCGCCGGTAAGAACGGCCACAGCTCTGCTGCTTCACTACCACATGTTCTCTGTTGAGTGGCACTAGCAGAGCTCGCTGTGCCACAGCAAACATGCTGCCACCGCCTCTGCCACCCCTAGCGCCACATTCGTCTCAGGTGTCCCACGCCCGCCAACACGGCAGCTGACATCCCAGGCCTCAGGAGGTCCTCCTGACCCGCCGCACACAGGACACGAAGCGCGTCACGTACAGCAACACCCTCCGCCATTAAGGTACACTGTAAATAAAGCAAGCCGTAATGAATAAAGGTGACTACACGCTGGCAAGGAGACAACGCGTCAATCCCTTCAAAAGTGTCCTCTAAATCCCTTCAAAAGTGTCCTCCCGCAAAAACCCTGCCTATTTAATACCTACCTGCAAGTCCCGTCCCTGGACCTACCTACACCTATCGCGCCGCATGGATTGTTCCACCTTGCGAAAAAACCCAAGGGGACACCAACTGGTGCCAAGTTACCGCTGGGTCCCCATTCTGATTCAGTTCCTCTTTTCAGAAATCATCTCTTCGTGAATTTGGGAACAGTTTTATCCATTGCCTTTATTCCTGCATGCATCATTGGCTTAGGAGAACAAAGATGGTCAAATTGATGGGAAACCATCCACTGGCACTGACCATTGTGTCTGCCTCTGGTTGCTTCCAATTCACACCCACACATGCCATCAGGACAAGAGAATGAGTTTTCTTGACACACTGCCTGATTGCCTAATGTACGTCCACCTTGTAAGGGCCTTGGATTTTGCCTCCTCGTCAAATTCTGGTTAATTCTACACTGGCATAGAAGAGGCAGTAGTTGAAGGTGAAAGCCAAAGCAACATATGCAAGCCCTTAGTATTTTTGCTTTCCTTGTCCTCCGTTTCATTTGACAGTTTAATAGTTCTTAAAGAATCACCCTAATTATCTTTTAGGGTGGGACTTAGAGAAATACACCTAGTACTGTCTAGATTCGTTTTCATCTTTATACAAGGTAAAGATCCACTCCCGTCTTACTTCTTTTGAAGTGCTTCAGATTTTTCAACAGTAGCTCCTTTCCTGTACCCTGAGTGGGGTGTGCAAAAGACATTTAAATAGTCCTGCAAGTACAACATCCTCTAAATCTTTTTTCCTCTCTTCAGTAAGTAAGATGGTCCCTCCTCTCATGGTCCTCACTCTGTGCTCAGCTGGTTACACAGAGAAGAGCCCGAGGTAGCATCATAATTTCAACATTTCTCCCTGTTCCTATAGCAACCCTGTGCCCGAACAACTTTTAGAAGCTTGAAAAGCATTTTCTTTGCCACTGCCTAAATGTCAATAGTAGTAGAGAGTCTGTGTTCCTTCCCATGTAGGCACATCAAGTGTGGTGTTTTCTACCTGCTATAGACATGTCAAGTAACCCCCATGGTACCTCCCTGGGGTGGTAGTAATTACATTTTCTCAAGGGGGGGTGCACCCTTTCTTTGCAACTCATAACTCCACTCCCCTTTACTCCTTGTTTCTATACATTAGTATAGAAGTAGGGACTGGTTTTAGAGGGACTTGCACCAAGCTACATATCCCAGTACCCCTACTTTTGTTTTCAGGGTCTCTCCGGGGAGGGGGGAGGGGGGGCGCAATGGTGCTCGTGTTAACTCTAGATAAAGAAGACAGATGAAAGGAGGAGAGATCGGCCTTCTTGAAGGTGTGAGTGCCTTTTTTAAGATAGGTGGCAAATGATATGTGTATCTATAAAGAAGGGAACTCAACGCATTTAGTAAAGATTGGACATATAAGGTACTGAGGCTGAAAAGTGAGCTTTGTGTTATGTGGCAATAGTGTGTTGAAGTACATTTGTATCTGGCGAAAAAAACAAATGTTATTGCCTTTGATTAGAGGCGTTGCCAATGAAAGGTAACACTTTGTTGAATTCCATTACTGTCTTTAATAAGATTGAAAGGCAGACATATATTTGAATGATCCCTACTCCTTTCTTTTGTGTTATCCCAGGTGCCGCTGCTGGCTAATACAGCATTTCAGCACATACCAGAGAGACAGCCCTGTAGTGTAATATTCGGTGTTCGTTCATTGGTGCACACCAAGGTGAAGAGAAAGTCCTCCCAGGACCATCCTGCCTACAGGCCTGTGTTGAGGAATATGGCATAGTCACGAGGAGACGAAGGTGAGTGCTGGAATTCCAGAAGACCTTTCTTTGTTGTAAGACAGAGTGATATTTTTAGACACAGAGTTAGCGAATCAGGTGGCAGGAAAATTCATCACCACTTAATCTCCAATTAATACTGGTTCATACTTTACCTATGTGAACAATGATAAGCTCCTGGGTCCATTAAAGCCTGCTGTGCATGTGTGTGTATGTATGGGAGCCAGATCTTCAAATATTCTCAGTCTATTGAGCATGCCTACATTGCGCAGGGTGTTCCTGGCATATACTGATCCCCAAAGCTATAACTGCAAAGAAATATGCATGGTGCTGCCACCAGACAGGCCGCCAAACTAGCCTGTACTCTCTACTACTGCCCCAAAGCCATTGTAGGTGTAAGTCCTGAAAACATGTCCATGTCTAAACTTTCTCTTCTCGCCACCCATCGCTTTCTGTTGCCTGTCCTCCATTACTTGACACATGTTTCTACACATCTTCATTTCATGGCAGCCGTATGGTCATAACTGAACATGCTTCTCTATCGGATTGGTGCGTGGAGAACCCCTTGTAAAATGGTCTGTCCATGGTCCGGTATTACAAACACTGGGAAAACCTCAGGGGCTGCACTTTTAGTTGGAAATTGTACACACTGTAGTATTGGAGGCGGTAATTATGACTGATATGTCTGAGACTTCCTATTAGGTCTTGCTGAGTCAGCGTGCATGCGCTGCTCAGAGAGACATTTAGCAGCGGCTATGGAAAGTGCTCCCAAAGCGGCGACTAGCTTGCTAGAACGTGCACAAGCACGCACGCTGGTGCGAGCGCATCCTTTGCGTGCTTTAGCGCGTCATCGTGATCACTTTCGCTTTCCAAGCGATCGTGATCACGATGACTTTAATTATTTTTTTAAGATAGCGTTATTTTCTTGATTCCTATGCTTCTAGAACTACTGTAGTAAAAAAGGGGGTGGTGATGGACGGAGCATCTGAACCAATCAAACACTCACACCCAGTCAAAAGATCTGGGTTTGATCCATCACTGTTCTTTAGCCCACTCTGCCACCCCAGTTCAGACATGACTATATGCAAATCAGTCTGACCCTGTGCCTCATGGGAACAGTCCAGCCCGAACTGCCAAGCCATGCTTTCCCTGTCCGGAAACAAGCATCCTGGGACCGGTTTCGGGTTCATAACCCTCATCAGCCAGGCTAGCTTGAATCCAGTGGTTGACTGGGGGCTGGTGTTTGATTTGCTCAAACGCTCCATCCATCATCCATCATTCCCCTTTTGTACTGCTTTGGCCGCCATAAGTGTGGCAGGGTATTCTCAGACGCGAGTCCCTTGCTCACTTTGCCACTGGATTCAAGCAAGCCGGGCTGAAGACGGCTGGAATGCCAGAAACCCGTCCTCGGAAGCTTGTTTCCGGTCCAGGGAAGGCATGGCTTGGCAGTTCGGGATGGACTGTTCCCATGAGGCACAGGGTCAGACTGATTTGCATATAGCCATGTCTGAACTGGGGTGGCAGAGTGGGCTAAAGAATGGTGATGGATCAAACCCAGATCTTTTGACTGGGTGTGAGTGTTTGCTTGGTTCAAATGCTCCGTCCATCACCACCCCCTTTTGTACTGCTTTGGCCGCCATAAGTGTGGCAGGGTATGTTCAGACGTGAGTCCCTTGCTCACTTTGCCACTGGATTCAAGCAAGCCGGGCTGAAGACGGCTGGAATGCCAGAAACCGGTCCTCGGAAGCTTGTTTCCGGTCCAGGGAAGGCATGGCTTGGCAGTTCGGGCCGGACTGTTCCCATGTGGCACAGGGTCAGACTGATTTGCATATAGCCATGTCTGAACTGAAGTGGCAGAGTGGGCTAAAGAACGGTGATGGATCAAACCCAGATCTTTTGACTGGGTGTGAGTGTTTGATTGGTTCAGATGCTCCGTCCATCACCACCCCCTTTTGTACTGCTTTGGCCGCCATAAGTGTGGCAGGGTATGCTCAGACGTGAGTCCCTTGCTCACTTTGCCACTGGATTCAAGCAAGCCGGGCTGAAGATGGCTGGAATGCCAGAAACCGGTCCTCGGAAGCTTGTTTCCGGTCCAGGGAAGGCATGTCTTGGCAGTTCGGGCTGGACTGTTCCCATGAGGCACAGGGTCAGACTGATTTGCATATAGCCATGTCTGAACTGGGGTGGCAGAGTGGGCTAAAGAACGGTGATGGATCAAACCCAGATCTTTTTACTGGGTGTGAGTGTTTGATTGGTTCAGATGCTCCGTCCATCACCACCCTCTTTTGTACTGCTTTGGCCGCCACAAGTGTGGCAGGGTATGCTCAGACGTGAGTCCCTTGCTCACTTTGCCACTGGATTCAAGCAAGCCGGGCTTAAGACGGCTGGAATGCCAGAAACCGGTCCTCGGAATCTTTTGACTGGGTGTGAGTGTTTGATTGGTTCAGATGCTCCGTCCATCACCACCCCCTTTTGTACCGCTCTAGAACTACTGTGACATCTTAGTTGCAGCCTCTAACTTGTATCAAGTACTCTAATTTCTCGGTAAGCCTTACAGTTTTCCAACTTCTTGAATTTCTCTGGCATGGCCTCGGTTTCTCTAACCCCCCCTTTAAGTTTTTTTTTTTAAATTTCTGTGTGCCTGTGCCCTGCCACAGAACACATCCGTATCTCCTCCTTAATGATACATATACAGAGATAAAGAGAAAAAGAAAAAGTATCTAAGACGCCAAGCCTAGATTGGAGCGTATAGCAGACCAGAGACCATTAAAGGCAGAGGCATGCCTCCTTACCCACCCCGGTCGGCACCAGACACTGTTCTTGTTGTGTGGGGGGATCTTGCTGTTGTGCCGACAGGAAAGCTCTGAACGGGACCCATATGTCCTTAGGTCTGGAGGACGGGGGATAGTGTTAGTGTACAGGTCACTTCTCGTAGAACAGGAAGACATACTCTGGATCCAACTGTGGATTGTCGGAGCCCTCTTGCCACCCCAGTGAATTGCAACTTCTCTTTTAGCCAAGAGCAGAGCGATGGAAACAAATCTGCGAATTTTAGGAGGGAACTGGACCACATATCCCAATAGAGCAATCTCAGGTAAGGGTTCCATCAGCATCTGTATCATTTTACTTAATGTTGTGTGTACTGTAACCCAAAACTTGTGAATACGTGGACACGTCCAGGCCAGGTGTGCGAAATCTGCTTGAGGGGACTGGCATCGCTGGCAGTGGTGCGGTCTAGTGGGATCTATCTTGTGTGCTCGAGCAGGTGTAACATAAATCCTACGTAAAAACTTGAAATTAATCAGTTTATGCCGGCTATTGAGAGACACCACTTTAGTCACCCTGCAGCAGGCTGTCCACTGCTCATCAGTGATTGGGTTGCCCAGGTCAGACTCCCAAGCACCACAAACCCTGTTGTCTACGACTGGGACTAGGTCGACACGTCTTGTATAGTTGTGATAGAAGATGGGCTCCTTTGCTGCTACCAATGACCATTGTGAGAGGGGGGAACGATTGAGGTTCTAACGGATATTCTGGGAACTGTGCTCGTAGGGCTGAATGCAGCCTAGCTAATACAAATCTATCCATAAATATGATATTCGGAAACATGGCTTCGTCATCTGGATCAACGACGTGGCCCGCTGGAAACAGATCCCCCATCGTGGCAATATTAAATTTAGCACAGGTCTTTTTCAACAGTTGCTCGCCCGTTATTGGTAACATTTTGGCATTAGGGAGTGGAAGGGCAGAGGAGTACAATGTCTGGGTGATACGACCCAGTCTTGCCCATGCCCAGCATTTAGTGTAGACTGACTGTATATCAGTCGGATCTTTAGGGATGCCAGTGGGCAAAACAGAGGCCAGTGTGTTCGGCAAAACAAAATCCGATTCTGGTCGCAAAAATGTAACCCTAGCATCTGGGTGGTACCGTGTCTGTGCAAAACTACATTGCGCTGTCAGATAGTACAATTGTAGATCTGCAACCCCATATCCCCCTCTATAACAGGCGAGCATCATTATCTGCCAGCTCACTCTTGGTGTCTTATTGTACCATACCAACCTGAGTAAGTAAGAGCAGAGAGTGCTAAAGAATTTGTTCGTAAGTGGGATTGGGATGTTATGAAAGAGGTACAAAAACTGCGGGAGTACAATCATTTTAATAAGGGCCACTCGCCCCGCCATGGATAATGGGAGTTTAAGCCAATATTCTATCTGTGCTTCAAGTTTGGAGATAGCTACTCCGTAGTTGTGACGAATGAACTGGTAAGTATCAAGATGGATATGCATCCCAAGATACTTTACTGAATCCGTGCCTCACTCCAGCGGAAATTCCGGATCCCATCGAGTCGTACCCGCTGTGAGGGGGAAAAAACTGATTTACGCCAGTTGATCTCCAGACCAGAGAAGGAACCAAAACGAAGGATCTCTCTGATAAGTGGATCCAGGTTTGTTCGGGGGTCACGAACATAGAGGATCGTGTCGTTTGCATATAAAGACACCAGTAACGGGCCAGTGGTGAATTGCAGTCCTGTGTGTAGGTGGTTTTCCTGGAAATGCCTTATCAAGGGGTCCATTGCTAATAAAATTAATAACAGCGACAGCGGGCAGCCTTGTCTCGTGCCTCGCGATAGGGGAAAGGGTGCCGACAGGGTACCATTAAGCCGGAGTCTGGCCGTGAGTTGACTGTATAACAGAGCTGTGGTGTCAATGAATCCCCGGGGCATCCCCTTTCGCTGCATTATGGACAGGAAAAAGGGCCATTCCAGGGAGTCAAAAGCCTTCTCGGTGTCTTGGAGGACTGCTGCCGCGGGGGTCTCTGGATTTATTTTGTGTAAAATATTAAACCAAGTGCGGAGGTTGAAGGTGGTGGACCGATGTGGAATAAAACCTGATTGGGCTGGGGAAATAATGGATTCCATAAGTAGGGAGAGACAACATGCCAATGCCTTAGCTAGAATTTTGTAATCTATATTTAGAAGCGACAGGGGACGATACGAGCCACATAACCGGGGGTCCTTTTCCGGTTTTGGGAGCAGGATAATAACCGCTTCTCGGAGAGTGGGAGGCAGCATCTGTTTCTCCAAAGCCTCAGCATAAACGTCTAAGAGCCGGGGGGTCAATAGGTCTTTATAGGCTTTGTAGAATGCGCCTGTAAACCCGTCCAGCCCGGAAGCGGTGGACGAGTTTAGGGCTGTAATAGCTTCATCTATTCCTTCTGTGTTGCCATCGGGTCTGTGATTGGGAGCCCTGTAGTAGATCCCAGTTCTGTGATGTATGCTTTAGTGTAGGGGGGTCTTATCATTTGCGCTAGCACTTTTCCAGGGCGGTCTCTCTCCCCGTAGACCTTAGCGTTGTGGTACTTTCCCATGTAGAGGATTTCTCGCTCAGCCGTCTCCCTAAACTCCAAGAGCAGAGCTGCTCTCTTCGTATCATAACTCTGGTCTGCCGTCGCCCTCTGCCCAGTGTCCAATGAAGCAAGCTCTCTTTTCCAGGAGGGCAAGTATGCCCCGCAGATCACGGAGCACACCAGAGCTCTTGAATATGCATGCTCCCCTTAAGTACGCCTTAAAGCCCTCCCATAGCATCGCCTCGGAGTCAACAGACCTGGTGTTCATTTCAAAATAGTCTTCTATAGCGTCCTGAATTTCCTGCCGGAACACCTCGTCATCTACTGCACGGTTGGGGAACCTCCACTGTCTCTCAAAACCTTCAGAGCGAGGGATCTTCAACAATAATAGTACCTGGGAGGGATCGGAATACGACCTGGGCAGTGCTTGAAGCTTATGGAACCAGCGGGACACATCTGGAGAGGCTAGCCAATAGTCAAGTCTTGACCAGGTATCATGGGAGTTTGTATAATGCATATGTAGTGTGGTCCAGGTCCCGAGCGCAGCCCAGGTCCAATAGAGAAAAGTGCTAGTGCAGAGAACACAGAACTTTACGTGCTCTCGGCTTTGTGTCCGGAGCAGTTGGGGTACTATCTAAAGTGGGGTTGAGGGTAATGTTCAAATCGCCTCCAAGTAGTAGGGGCACGGAACCCAACTGCAGCAATCTAGAGTGAAGAGCATAGTAAAAATCAGGAGAATCAGTGTTGGGGCCGTAGATGCAAACTAACGCTATCTGATAACTCATCAGTGTGCCTACCACAAATACAAATCTACCGTCTTTGTCGCATGTAACAGAGTGACACTTGAAGGGGAGCCTTTTATGTATGAGGATGGCTACGACCCTGGAATAGTTGCTGTAGTTAGCAAAGAATGTGTTCAGGCCCCATGAAGACGCAAACCGGGCCTGATCACTAATAGGGAGATGTGTCTCTTGTAAGAAGGCAATATCAACCCCGTGAGGGAGCAGATAATGGAACATCTGCCTTCTTTTGCGAGTGTTTAGTCCCCTTACATTCCATGTAGCAAAAGTAACGCTCGAGGGGCCAGGGTTGTGCCCTAACTGTGCCATATCAGTGTCTTGCTTCGAGGATCAAAGGATAACCAACATCTATACCCATCCAGTGCAACTGCGAACCAGCATATCGTAGTGCTAAGCAATAACAACCAGTCCCTTCCCCCCCAACCCCCACCCAGCCTTCCCGCCCAACTGGAGAGGCAATACCATTGCATATATATATTGCTTAAATAAATACCTCCGCTGTCTGAACTTGAGCCCGTGAGTGCTGTATCTTTATTCCTGGCCCGGCTGGGCATGTGTGAAAAAGGACTATATATATATATATATATATATATATATATATATATATATATATATTGTGACCCCGCTTTACATGGGTAACAGATTACATCACTCAAGTTCAGATTCATTTTCAAGGCATGGGGAGATTAAGTGATTTGACCAGGATCACAAAATGTGAAGCCCACGCCGAGAATCAAACTAAGTACCAAGGTCCATTTCTCTGTTAGGCCACATCTCCCCCGCCCCCTCCAACCCCCACCCCCTTATCCCCAGTACCTCAACCTATTTGCTCCCAAATCCCTCTTTAGGCACTCTGCCTTTTTGTCGCAAGCCCCAGAGTGCCTCTTCTGTCGAGTTCCCATCGCAGGCACTGGCCCCATTCCCTCCCACCTGCATACCCCACAGTCCCTCCTCTGCCTATGTCCCCTTCCCTTTGCAACCCCCACAGTCCCTCTTGGCATCCGCCCCTTTGCTTCCCAACTCCCACAATCGCCTATTTAGGCCCAGTGCCTCTCACATCCTCAATCCTCGCGGCCTCCGTCCTTCCGAAATAACCCCCCCTCTTGACATTCACCTCCACACCCTTTTCCCCACAGTCCCTCTTCAGGGTATGCCCCATTCCCTCCTCTGCCCTTATAGTCCCTCTTCTACCAGTCTCCTTCGCAGCTCCCTCAGTGCGAGCCCTATTTCCTCAGTAGCCTTTGCTAGTTTTCACTCCCCTTCCTTCGCAGACCCTCTTCGGCCCCCAGGCTTCGCTCCACAGTCACTCTCCAGTCCCCTCCCTCATCAGCCATATTCCGTCCCCTTCCTTTAGCCCCACAACCCATCTCAGCCCCGTGCCCGCCCGACTGGCAGTGCTGTGCGGTCAGAGGTGCTGGGGCCCCTGTCAGGGAAGGGTGGAAGAAGGGGGATTTGGGGGGAGTGGCCGACGCAGGGATGTTCCCCTCCGGGCAGTTTGGGAGGGGCAGGTGGAAGGGGAGATTGTGGGCACAAGCCGGGCATTTTGTTTTGTTGGGCTTTATAAAGTATAGCCCAAATGCAGCCCAAAGGAGCCCATATAAGAGGGTTGGGCTCCTGCTCCCAGCCACCATTTTGGGTTTGGTGACCTGGTGGCTGGGAGCTTAGGTATAGTTTTTTGCTTTTTGTGTAGGGAGTGCTGTGTGTGTTATTGCTTCCGAGTAGTTGATTAGCTCAGGTAGACTTCAGCGAACGATTTTCAGGAGGCGGTGATGGCGCAGAAAGATGTGCAAGTCATGGAGGCCCTCCGGCTGCTCAGTGAGGCAGGCCGGATGGACCTCGGGATCGGAGAAGTGGCAGGTGTGGCAAATCCCCTAAGCGTGGCAGCCCATGCTTAATGGTGCAGGGGGGATCGGTATGAGCTTGGGGGAGGGGGACGAATGGGCCTGGTCGCGGGGGGCCACGATGTGTGAAGACGGAGCTGTCGGTACTGTTGAGGGGCCGTTCCCACCTGTCAGCGTGCGGAGGAGGCTGGTTTCCACCCCGTGGTGTGGGGGCGGCATGTGGGTCGTGCGGCAGTAGGTGGTGCTTCCCCTCGCTGTCATTCGTGGGGGACATTGCTGTGGTGGGGAAAGGGGGCGGGGCGGCGGACTGGGGCCTCCCGACGGGATGAAGGAGCCTGGAGCAGGAGGATTGATGGCGGGGGAAGTGCCCCCCCTCCGGGACGTGCTCCATTTGTGCCCAAAGCAGACGCCGGCGGGGAGGGAAGGGAGGGACCGGCAGGGAGTCAGCAGGTAGAAGGCACGAGGGAGTTGTCTTTTGAGTTTCCCTCTGGGCGTGCACTTGGTGTGGTGGCTTTGCAGGAGGAGGCAGGGGATTGTTGAGGGGGAGTTGTATATAGCCCCCTCCTTTTTTCGCAGCCGGGCCAGGATATGGGGGGAGGTTGTCTGCAGGGTGGAGTTCTTTGGGGGAGGGGGAATGGGCACAGGTGGGAGGTTGGGTGGACAGGCAGGGGTTGGGGTCAGGTGGGGCACATGGACCGGGCAGGGTATCCTCGCGGGCCAGCAGTGTGGTGGGGGGTGGGGCTCCAAGTCTGGTAGGGGGGGCAAGGCAGGGGAGGCAGCAGGTGTGGGTGCTTTATGGGGAGGAGACGGGCGCTTTTGTGGTTTTGGACCAGGCTGGGGGGTCCAGGAGTGGGAGGGGCTGGATATTTTCCCCTTATAGTCAGAGGGTGTTATAGACAGAGGGGAGGGGGGCTCCTGGTTGGCAGGTCACTCTCTTTGGGTGGGGTGGCAGCGCGCGTTTCTTTGGATTTTGGTGCAGGCCATGTTAGATTGGAGCGAGGATGAGAAAGTTGGGGGCTTCCCTGGGGGGGGGCGCGGTGAGTTTGGGGTTGAGCAGGAGTGGGGGTGTGGTGTTAGGAGGTCATAGGGAGGGGGGTGCAGAGGTTCGAAGTGAGGGGCCCAGCACATCAGACCAAACTTTTTCTTTGCAGGTTGGGGGGTGTCGCAGCTTGGCAGACTTGGTAGGGCGGGGTGCGGCCCACGGACGCCGAGGTGAAGGAAGGGCAGAGCCCTACACGGCACGTCCCGTACCGCCGGGGGATCCCGTCGCGGCCAGCACACGAAGGCCCGGCACGGCCTCGCTGGCCCCAACGTCCAGTGGAACGCTTTGGTCTACTTTAACGGCAGATGGTCACACAGAAGTCAACGCCGGCGAATACAGTCGGCTCACCCCTCGGATGCTACGCAGGGGCCTTTAGGGCCGGCATGGGACAGGTGGGGCCCGGTATGTTGGTTTTTCCTCAGAGGCATTGTACGAGGAGGAGGCTGTTGTGCTTGACTATGACAAGGATACCCCCGAGGAGGGGGAGCTGAGGGAGGTGGATGAGGGGTGGCCCTCTCATGTCTCTCATAGTGTGTTGCAGGCACCAGTGTTCAAGAGGGCAGCAGTGGCTAGGTCCATGAGAGAACACAGCCCGTGGTGAGGGCTCTTCGGCTTATGTGGAAGAGGCGGTGAGACGGTCGGCGCCTGTCCGGGCACTCTCTTTGGAACCAGGTGAAGTGAATAGACCACGGGCCAAACCAAAAATGGTGTCTATGGGGACGGGGTGTGAAGGGGTTGCGGGGGTGCCGGAGGGGAGACTACACAAGGGTAAGTTTGTTAAGGACACAGGGGTAGGACCTTAAGACGGTGGGCGGGTTAGGGCGCTAAAGTGGAGAGCGTGATAAATACAGAGGTGGCTGGGGGGGGCAAGGACCCTTTACATAACAAGGAGTTGAAGATTAAAAAGCTACCATATATGGGGGTCACCAAACCTTTGGGAGCACATATAATGTTGGCCACCAAAGAACTTATGTGGAAGATGGAATATGTAGAGCTCTTGAAGCTCTTGCACAGGGAGGTAAGGGTTAAGGAGGGCTCGAAGGAGGAGGAGTATGAGCCTGCAAAAAGGCCTAAGGTGCCGGTGACGATTGAGAACTAGACGGCGGCATTTTTAAAATACGCCAGTGTGTATTGGTAGAAATTTCCTGATTCAAATACATGGATGTCATAAGGAAGGCACAGATCACGGGGGTGGATACACGTGGGTGTAGTATGATGAGCAATTTAGAGCACGTATGGCGTGGGACGCGGATGCTGAATGGGGGAACTGGACACGGATTTGTGGCAGCATACCATGGGGTCAGCCACAGGCGGTATGACTGTGTTTAGGGTGAGCGGAATGCCGTTGGCATACCAGCCCTTTCAGGGGCAACCCACCCAGGGACTGTTTGAGGGGCTGAGTGGGTATGGGGACCAAGGGGCAGGGAAGGTTCTGATTGACGGGTTTCAGTGGGGGTTCCATTTGGGATATCGGGGTCCGCGGCAGAATAGGCGGGCCGACAATTTGAAATCAGCAGTGAAACACAAGGTGGTGGTGCAGGAGAAACTGGACAAGGAGGTGCATGAAGGAAGGATGGCGGGCCCTTTTGCGGATTGGCCGACAGACAACCTGATTATATCACCAATCGGGGTGGTGCCCAAAAAGGAGGAGGCAATACTGGCTGATTCAACATCTGTCATGGCCTGAGGGGTCATCGGTCAATGACTTCATTGATGAGGAGGCAGCCTCAGTTTCTTATTCCTCAGTTGACGTGGCCATGTCACTAGTGGTGACCGCGGGCGCGACTGCAGAGATGGCTAAGTGTGACATAAAGTCAGCTTTCCGGTAGTTACTGGTGCACCTGGATGACTCGGATCTTTTGGGGATCCAGTTTGAGGGGAAATGGTATGTGGACAAAGAGCTACCGATGGGTTGTTCCATGTCATGTACTTTATTCGAATGCTTTGGCACCTTTTTGCAGTGGTACTTCACGCGACACATGGGGCATACATTGGTGACGCACTACCTTGACGACTTCTTCTTTGTTGGTGCATCGGGCTCCACGGAGTGCCAGGCAGCCCAGGACACTTTCCATGAGCTCATGGGCAAAATGGGGGTGCCATTGGCACCCAAGAAGACAATGGGTCCGTGCACGACCATGTCTTTCTTGGGAATAGAGATTGACTCTGTGGCAATGCAGGCTCGCTTGCCAGATGACAAGAAAGTTAACTTGTTGCAATTGTTGGAAGGTATGCTGTCAAAACGGAAGGGGACTGCGAAGGATGTACAGGTGCTCCTCGGGCATCTCAATTTTGCATGCAGGGTGTTCAGAGCAGAGAGCACATTTTGCAGGCAGTTGGGTAGGGCGTTGGCAGGTCAGCACTTACTGCACCACCATATTCGCCTATCAGCAAGGGTGAAGGAGGACTTGCGTATGTGGTCAGTTTTTCTGCAGTCTTTCAATGGTGTGCCGTTGGCCAGGGAGGAAGACATCAAGTGGAATGTGCAACTCTTTTCTGATGCGGCAGGCGGTGAAGGCTCTGGTGTTTACTGGCAGGGCAGGTGGTGCGCCGAGCAGTGGCCACAGCAGTGGAAGAATGGTGGGAGGAGTATTGCTTTCCTGGAGCTTTTCCCGTTACTGGTGGCACTGTCCCTGTGGGGAGAGGAATTTGTGCACAAGAAGGTCTTGTTTCGGTGGATAACATGGCGGTGGCGGAGGTCATTAACAGACAGTCTGCAAGAGATGAACAATTTCTGAAGTTGCTGCGGGTTTTTGTGCTTGGCTGCTTGCGTCATGACATTGCTTTCAGGGCATTGAATATACCAGGTGTGGACAATGACATAGCGAAAGCTTTGTCTCGTTCACAGTGGGTGAGATTCCGTGGGCTTGCCAAGGAGGTGGACAGGACACCGACCCCAGTGCCGGAGCATCTTTGGTATATAGGCAACGTACGGTGCTACATCTGGTGGTAGGCTACCTCTCGGGGTCGACATGGGTGGCATACAAGCTGGCGTGGAGGGATTTCCTTGAATCTGGTGCATGTAAGCGGGCAGAGGTTTGGTGCTGGTCAGAGGATGTGGTCTAGTTAATTTTAGTGCTCATTGACAGGGGCCTGACGAAGGTTACCATCGCGTGGAAGTTGGCAGGTATCGCCTTCATGGGAAAACTCCTATGGGGGTACACTCAGTCGGCGGGTGAAGCGGGAAGGAGGATGTTGGAAGGGTGGGATAGGGAGAGGGGGGGAGTGCGGCACGTACCCCCTCACCTGGCAGAAATGATCGCAGATTGTGGCAGCGTTGCCAGAGGTATGCAAGGATGACTTTGAGGCCTGTTTATTCTCCACCCTTATGGTGTGGATGTTCTTTGGGGCGCTTTGGGTGTCTGAGCTCCTGGGTACTAAGCGGAAGACGGGGGTGCGGTGGGCTGATGTGGCCATAGGAGAGGAGGGGATACATATTTGGTTGGCTAGTTCAAAAACGGACCAGATAGGATTGGGAAAAGGAGTGCGTTTGGAGGAGGCAGTGCCAGCCACCACATGCCCTCTAAGATTGGTTCGCCGTTTGCTTGCGAAGTCTCAGGGGGTGGGATTGGAGGCGGTTTTCCGGCATGCTGACGGGAAGAGAGTGACAGACTATCAGCTGTGCATGGTGTTGAGGAGGTCGTTGTGCAGTGTTGGTTTGGATGGGGCGGAATATGGGACACATTCTTTTAGGATCTGGGCAGCCACGGAGGCTCATAACAGAGGTTGGTCACGAGGAGATATGAGGTTGGGGCGCTGGTCATCTGATTGTTATCAACGCTATATGAGGTGGAGCACGGAGGAGAGCATGCATCATCCTCTTTTGTTTGAATCTCAATTTGCCTTTCTTGTTACAGGTTCTGTAGCTGGGCCCCATGCAACGGAGCTGACAATATGGATTGTGGGCCATTCTTTTGTAAAGTGGGCACAGTTTCATGCATGCTGACGTTATTTCGGTGAAATGTTGGGGTTAACGACTGAATGTATCGAATTGTTTGGAAGGGTAAGCGAGGGATTTTGTGGAAAGACCTGATCCCGTGCCTTAATAGAGGGGTGGTAGGGGGCCAGTGCCCGGATATGTTGCTGATTCATCTAGGTGAGAACGACCTGGTAGGTGTTAAGGGTGTGGTGTTGATGAGGGCCATGAAAAAAGATTTAACGCGTTTGAAGGAGCAGTGGGCTGGGTGCCACGTTTTATGGACAGAGTTAGTGCCGCGCAGAGTGTGGAGGGGTGCTTTGAACCAGTGGGCCATTGACAGGGCCCGGAGGAAAGTTAAGTCTGAAATTTCTAGGTTTTGTCGTCATCTTGGTTTTGATAGGGTGGCACATAGTGAGCTTCGGTTCGAAACAGATGAGTTTTTCAAAGGCGATGGAGTACATTTGTCCAGATTTGGTATGGACCTCTACCTGTTGGAGATTAGGGAAGCGTTTGTGTGGTGTTTGCAGGTTCAGGCACGTTCCCGTTGAAGGGGAGACAGCAGTCCTAGTTGGAGGGGCAGAAAGGTGGGGTAGTTGTCTCCCTCGCTTCTTTCTGGGTGGCGGGGATGTTTGAATTTTGACAGGGTTTAAAGAAGATTTGGTTATTGTTGGAGTTGGATTATCGTCAGGGAATGGGTAGGCATGTTATGTTATATCGAAGATGCGCAGGTTTGGGGGTTGGACAGTGATAAAGAGGCTGGGGAAGTTATTAATGGTATTTGGGGGTGATATAATTTTGCATACATGTGTAATGTTGTAATGTTATAATGTTGGAATGTATGGGTTGGTGCAAGTGATTTTAGGGGCGGGGCGGGGCCGGGTGTCAGGTATTTGGTTGGTTAGTGAGGTTTAGTTTTGTATGGCGTTGCCAAGGATTTTATTATGTGATGTGCACCTGTTTCAATAAAGCGGCCTTTTTCACACATCTCTGGGATTGTGGTCTGCTCCCTCCCCCCACCCCTCACTCCCAAGCGGGGCTTGGGGGGAGTGGCCGACCGCAGGGAAGTCCCCCCCCCCCGGCAGTTAGGGAGGGGTTGGGGGAGGGGGGATTTTGGGCACAAGCCGGGCATTTTGTTTTGTTGGGCTTTATAAAGTATAGCCCAAATGTAGCCCAAAGGAGCCCAACTATAAGGGGGTTGGGCTCCTGCTCCCAGCCACCCTTTTGGGTTTGGTGACCTGGTGGCTGGGAGCTTAGGTGTAGTTTTTGCTTTTCCCTCCCTCCCACCCTTTTTTCAATTTGGGAGGTTTTGTTCAATTGGTTTCGGGTTATGTTTAGGCGTTTTTTTGTTGGAACAGGTGTGCAGGGTAATATCTTTGTTTTGTCGCTTGGAACAGGTGCAGTGCGGGGAAGTTTGAATTTTGACAGGGTTTAACCCCTTGACCGCGGCGAAAATTCTGCCGCGGTGCGGGTGATTTATGGCGTGGGCGTGGTTCGGACGGCCCCAGCCCGTCCTCCGCACATGCCCACCGTGACGTCGGATGGCCCATGGAAGGGGTTAAAGACGTTTTGGTTATTGTTGGAGTTGGATTATCGTCAGGGAATGGGTAGGCAAGATATGTTATATCAAAGTTGCGCAGGTTTGGGGGTGGACAGTGATAAAGAGGCAGGGGAAGTTGTTTAATGGAAGGTTGGTATTTGGGGGTGATATAATTTTGCATTGATGTTTAATGTTGTAATATTATAATGTTGGAATGTATGGGTGGGGGTGGGTTCAAGAAGATTTTAGGGGCGGGGCCTGGGGTCAGGTATTTGGTTGGTTAGTGAGGTTTAGTTTTGTAAGGCGTTACCAAGGATTTTATTATGTGATGTGCACCTGTTTCAATAAAGCTGCCTTTTTCACACATGTCTGGTTTGTGGTCTGCTCCCTCCCAATGGGCGGAAGTCTAGTGTTTGACCCACTCGAGCCTGGACAACGACCTGTGTCAATGTCAGTGGGTACTTTATTTTTGCCAGATTTGTATTGTAAAAATGGATGAATAATAGCATTGTAGGCCAGCACAATTACACACGAGAGCTTTCTCTTTACATTTGAAGACACTGTTTGAAGATGTTTTTATAAGTAACTGTGTGTTAATAAATATTTCAGTATTTAATTGATTCCCAATTTTTGTTTTAACTTTTTGGAACATGAGCTTATAAATGCGCCACAAAGCGAGAGGGCGTGGTAGAGTATTTAAGGGGGAACCCAAATCAAACAAGCATTGGCATAGCCAATAGGTTTCGCTTTTGGGACCTTCTAATTATTTAATTATGCAGCACAATATCCTTGGTGCAACAACATCAACTGTTGCGTGGCTAAAAACTTATAAGGTCCCAAAGGCGAGACCTATTGGCTATGCCAATGCTTGTTTATAATTTAGGAAGCTTTCTACAAATTTAGGTGGTATATAGAAAAGCACTTGTAGCTTAGTGGATAAAATGCTATTTATTCCGTGTTAATGTTTTACAATGTGCTGAGATGGGTTTCAAAGGCTGCACTAAAAGATCTGGGTTTACTGTTGGTATGTGAGTCTTTTCATGTAAATTACATTAGTAACTGTGTATATCCTTGAAACAATATTTGTGCCAACACAGTAACTGCATTATATTCTCTCTGTCGAGTCCGGTTAACGTCTCCAGTCCAAATCCATTTTCGTCAGCACATTTCTTCAATCCCAGTTGCAAGGAAGTAATGACTATCAAGGATTTGTTTTATTTGGGATATTTATAGCAACAGTGCATGCCACCCACAGACAGCGCCAAGGTGCCAGGAGGCCAGAGAACATAATTTAAGTAGCAGAGAACAGAAAACATCAAGTGAAGGGAGAACATTCAAGCATGGGCTAGACACTGCAGAGGAACATAAACACACAATCCACGGTGGATGTTAATACAAGTTAGAACTTCGGGTTTTAGATGGAAATAAATTAAAGTTGATCTATCAGCGAATAATACTCTTATAATCCAACCTCCCGCAACAGCGATATTGAAACTAGTGTGAATTTGAAATATATTAATGGCAGCCTCAAAATCATCTGCCAGGTCATGAATGACAGAAATGCTAAAGTTTGTGGTGCACAGCACACTCTGAGCACCTAACGTTGACTAATAAGTAATCAGTGCATACTTTACTATTGGCCATATTCAGCTAGCTTATAGACATATGTAAAAAAGAATGCAATAATTGTAAAAACATAAAAAAGACAAACTTTAGCGTCAGAGCTGGCCGAGGAAAAATAGTTTCAATCTGTCAGGAAAGTCCACCTGTGTACAAACACAAAGTAAATATTTAATATGCGTAATTGCAATATGTAACTTTGGGACTGTTCCACAATAAAACATGTGTAGGTACATTTCAATGACTACTAATAAGCCTGTATCACATAAAGGTTGCAATGACATTGCCCACATAATAAGAAACTGCAAAAGTGCAATGCTGGGCCTTACAATTAGGAGAACTGTATGTATATGATAAATATATCAAACAATCTAAGCCCAAGATAGGTAAGAGGAGATAGTTAAGTGTCAAAGTCAGTCTGGGCTTCCCCCCCAGTTTATACCATCAAACGATTGGACCGCCAGTCCGGTAGGGGGGGAGGGTTGGCTATCATCTACAGAGATAGTTACAGGTGTCGTATCTCCCCCTCTACGACATCAGGTTGCGAGAGTCTACATTTCACTCTGGAATACTCCCCTACCACCACCTTCACGGGAGCTCTAGCTTACCGACCACCTGGGACTCTCGGCAATTTTGTCTCTGACATCACAGATATTGCCGCCAATTCAATGATTACTTCGGCTAATTTCACCGTGCTGGGCGATCTGAACTTACATTTAGACGACCCATCTGACTCAGTAGCCAATAGCCTTCGCTCGAACTTTCTGGCTATTGACTTACGTCAGAAAGGGTTCCACCCGACACATACCAAGGGACATCTCCTCGACCATATTTTTAGCAACTTAGACAACCTGACGGTCGAGGTACCTATTCCCTTACCCTGGACCGATCATTTTTTAATACCCTTTGTGTGGTCCCTAAACACCCGCCCTGTCCAACTGACCAATAATAAACGATGGGGAAGGAAGTGGGCATCGCTTCCGTCCTCTGAGTGGACACAGGCTCTTAACGAACATCCTCCTGTGATGGTGTCCAACCCCACTACGGCCACCGCCTACTTTGACAACTGGATAACCTGCACCCTCGACCAAGTCCTCCCTAAGAAATCCCTTGACCTGATAAAAAGATCTAAAGTCGCTCCCTGGTATTCCCCTGCTCTCAGGCTCATGAAGCAATCCTGCCGTAAATTAGAGAGAGCATGGAGAAGTGATCATTCACCCTCAAAAAAAGCCGATTACAGAGCTGCTATAAAGCTCTACAAACTTGAAATGAAAACTGCGCAAGCTCTCTTCTACGACTCAAAAATTAACTCTGCTGCCAACTCCCCCAAGGAAATTTTTAAAATTGCCAAATCCGTAATTTCCCCTGCCCCCGAGCTTCTGTCCCCAACGGGCGCCCAATCCCGCTGTGATGATCTAGCCTCCTACTTCTTTCAGAAGATCCAAATCATCTACTCTTCATTTTCTGGGGGTAATGAGGCTGAGGGACCCACCATCTTCCCGGAGATAGCTCCCACTGCCCCTCGCACGCTGGATAAATTCCCTCTGTTAGATTCCATCACAATTGACAAAATCATCCCGAAAGTCACCTCGGGATCCCCCAATGACCCAGCACCTCCGCGGATTCTCACTAAGGTCTGGGACGCTATCCGCCCGGCCGTTCTGAACGCTCTCAATGCTTCCATCACCACTAATTCTGTCCCCGCCTCTTGGAAGTGTGCGATGGTCAAGGCTTTATTAAAAAAGCCCTCTCTGGACCAGAACAGCTTGGCTAACTTCCGCCCAATCTCCTTACTCCCCTGGATGAGTAAACTGCTTGAGAGGCACATCAACACCATCTTAGTAGATTACCTGGAATCAGCGGATCTGCTTTGTGTCTCTCAGACAGGGTTCCGCCCCCAGCATGGGAAACCCGAGCCGTGCTGGACCGGGGAGGAAAGGCAGCCATCATTTTGATCGACCTCAGTGCCGCGTTTGACACTGTCAACCATACCATTTTATTACATCGTTTAATGGGTTTGGGTGTGTCGGACGCGGCACTGGAATGGCTGTCTTCCTTCCTAGATGAGCGTTTCTTCCAGGTGTTTGAGGGTGAGGCAGTTTCCATCAAACATCCACTTAGCTGCGGGGTGCCTCAGGGCTCCTCCCTGAGCCCCACGCTTTTTAACGTTTATATGCAACCTCTAGCGGGGATAGTCCAACCTTTTGGTGTGCGTATTGTCACCTACGCAGACGATACCCAACTGGTGGTCTCTCTAGACCACACGGATGGGTCGTCTAACACCTTAGGTCCCTGTCTGGAGGCTGTAGCTAGGTGGATGCAACTCTCCTGCCTCAAACTCAATGGAGAGAAAACGGAGGTCATGCTACTGGGCAACCCTCCATTGACTTCTCTGGCCTCCATCTGGCCCACTTGCCTCGGCGCACCTCCCCTCCCCAAACCCCAGATAAAGAGCTTGGGCATATGGCTTGACAAGTCGCTGGACTTCTCGGCTCAAGCTACTAAAACAGCGGCTACTTGCGTGGGGCTTATGAAGATGCTTCGTAAAGTGCTCCCCCTGCTCCCTTTCCAGGCGAGGAGAATCATGGTCCAGGCCCTGATCCTCTCTCGCCTGGACTATGGAAACGCATTATACCTGGGAGCTCCGGTAGCTGTGACCCACAGGCTCCAGGTTACTCAAAATTGCGCTGCCCGCCTACTATACAACATCCCCCGCTGGCAGTCAGCCAGGCATGCCTTAGACAATCTTCACTGGCTTCCAGTCGCCGCTAGAGCTCAGTTCAAGGCTATGTGCATTGTGCACAAATCCTTCCACCGAACGGGCCCTGCCATCCTGTTTCCCTTAGTTCTGCCCTACGTTCCCCCCAGAGCCCTTCGCTCCGGATCACTGCATCTAGCGACTACAACAAAAATCAACAAAGCTAGATGGGGCGGCCGCTCCTTTTCCCACACGGCTGCTAAGCTCTGGAATTCCCTCCCCCTCGCCCTTAGAGGGAACCCAAAAAGGATGGCCTTCAGGAAAGCGCTGAAAACACATCTGTACACTAAAACTCGTTAACCTCTCGGGTTGCCCTCAACAATCAATATAAGCGCTGCGAGGCCTCTGGGTAGTTCCGGCGCTATACAAATATAATTTTTCATTTCATTTCATTTCAAAGGGATAATGCAGATCTCTGCTGCCCCTGCGGCACATGTTGGGGGAGGGGGTGTCCAACTCTTCAGTGGCCCCAAACCTTCAGGGATACCCATTCAGCCCAAAGCCAATGAATATCTGTGAGATATAGGAGACTAAGGGCTCCTCTTGACATCCTGCGGGACCCCCAACATTTTGTTGTATGCCACTAATAAAGAGGGGTTGAATATTTAGGGAATGTATGATTCTGGATTAATGATGAGACCTTTCAGTGCTATTTTTTCTTCTTAGCGGTATCACGCTGGTCTCCAGGTTGGTATAATTAATTTGCTTTCCAGTTCAATCCAGGGATGTATATAGGTTTCGATTTGAGATGCTACAAATGTAAACGTCATCTGCATAATAGTGTGAAATCTAAAAACTTTGCTCTTTGCAGTGATGGGCCATAACATGGTTGTGACATCGGAAACTTAAGTTTATCTGAAAGAAATGCATGTATTAGATTAAGCTATTCTAATATAGTATGCCAAACAAACGGTGGAGTTGTAAAAGTAATAAACAAAATGTTTATGAAATACCTGAGATCCTTTGCTCAGTTCATAACTGGAAAGAGTAAGAAAGATGACAAGTCAAGTTCTGATTACACCAGAAAATGAGGTAAGCTCAACTTTTTGTCCAAAGAAGGGGGCATTGTTTAGAGTTTGGCAGCTGTGGGACATCCTCTTAAAACTGGCGGTTGTCCACTTCACCCTATTTTGAGTGTACAGCCATCCATGTATACATTATAAATCAGGTTGCTGGGATATCTGACATCTGCCAAACTCTAACCCTTCAAGTCTGACTGACAACTGCACAAGTTCCCATGAAACACTAGAATCGAATACCAGAAAAACTAGGCATAACTATATTCAAATGATAGAAACAAAAGTAGGTGTAAATGAAAAGATCTAAAAGTCCCAAACCAATCACTTACTCTACATTGTATGATGCTATCCGAGGTTTCTGACTGATCATTCTGTCATATTGCTATTGGGCTTTAACGTCGAAACTGGGCATATGAAATCCACAAGATTGTTCAGTACAGGAGCAACTGTAGAGAAACCTATGACCAGTGTTTTGCTCATTTTATGGTAGATTGCACCACGTTGAGTAGCTGAAAAACTAGACAGACAGAATGTGAGCACACTGAGTGATCAGTGCATCTTAAATGCTGGATGGTCTAATTAGTAGAACAAGTTGGTGGGTGACTTGGATGCTGTCGTGGCAGTTCTGTAGCAGGCTGAAATGGAAAATAAATTAAAATAAGCATTGCAAAAGGCAGTAGATCTAGATTAAAGGTGAAAACACACACGCAATATTTGTGCATTGCCATAGTTACCTGCTATTTGAACCTTAAAGCCTTGTTGCTTGAGAAATAGCCCTAACCATGATATACTGAGGCACTGAAACAGCCTTGAGTGTAAAACACCCATCTTTTTAGCAGGAGGTGTATGACCTAGACAAGGAAGTGAGGGAAAGTTGCTGCTGACACAAAAAAGGGAGCTAGTGGATATGGTGAAAAAAATATATATTTTTTATACAAAGCTAGTGATTCAAGAAGAGATCCTTTGAAGTTTTGATGCAAATGTAATGTCTGTATGCAATCGAGTGCTCGTCTGCAAATGGGTCCCAATGTCCACTTAGAGTCAAGACTGTCTTCAGAAGGGGGTAGAGATAAACTGAAAGATAAAAAAAACTTCTTGGATGGTTGAATTTGTTTTCTCCAAGCTTGAATAACATCCACCGACCTGGAACAAGGAACCAATAAGATGAAAGCACAAGAGAAGATATTCTCATAACACCAGGAATACACTTAAGTATTTGTACCAATAAGGAGCTTAGGACAATGGAAAGAGGGAAGATAGAAGGCATCAGTTTCAGGAAGCACTATGATGCTCATCCCTCTGGTTTTAGCTCAGTCTAAAAATTATATTGGCAAAGGGAGGTGGAAGAAGCAAGCAAGGTATCCCTATTTGAGGTGGTCATTCAGGTAGAGCAACACGTCTTCCAAACAAGCAAACAGATGTACATATGTGTGTACACACACACACAGGTTTGTGTACCTGCAAAAAAACAAGCAGATAAACAGTTCTACTCTTGCATACATAAAGTGCCCAATGTGCATGTACTAGTGCACAGTGGCTTTGCACTCCACCTTGGCACATTGTTTTCCCACAAAGCTGCAGTGCAGGAAATCTACCTTCCCTGCATGGTCACCGCGTATTTTTCTTCTTTTTTCTGGATCCTTTATTTTTGCTGGGTTTATAACTATGTACACCTTACTCCTGCTAACTAGGAGTAAAGTGCCTGTGCTCTCCCTTTACACATGATTGAATTGGCATATTCCTTAATGGTACATTTAACGTACATATACGTCCCTAGTATATAGTACAAAATGTACCCAGAGACTGTAAGATGAATGTTGCCAGTGGACTGCAGTACCTATTGCGCCATTCACTTCAGTGACAGTGTAAAACATGGCTTCAGGCCTACCATAGTTTCTGGACTGTAACAGTTTAAACACTCTAATTTGACCTGTCAAAATAGACCCTTTTGATGGGTGAAAACATCCCTTTTCAATATTACCAAGTCACCACTCTGTAGGCCTTGTAGTCCACAAAGCAGCGTGAACGATATTCAAAAGTAGTATATCTAAAGGAAAATGTTAACACATCCTTATAGTCACGAGTAGCACCTACAAGCTACTTCTCACTGTGACAAACCTAGCTGTCCTATGTAGAAAGCCAGAGTACAGATTAAAATCCTAATACTGTATCTCAGTAATGGGTCTAGCTAGAAAAATTATTAAACAACTATTTGCATTTCTCTCAACCAGCCAGGGATTACCATTTGAATAGGTGTGAAAAATGTGTGAAAGGCTCCAAGAAGCACACAATAGCCAGAAATGGCTCCTCTGATCCTCACGGAATATGCAATGTGGGGGCTGCGAGCATCCTTTTTGACATTTCAGTGTCAAATCCTCCTGGAGTGTCCAATACTGCTTGACAGGTGTGCTGGGTTTACATATAACACTGGGGGTATACTTGAAAGGAAGAGAACAGGGTGGCAAGACAATCCTTGTGTGTCTACTGTCTGGTTGCTGATGAATCCTGTTTTGCTCTATCAGACTTTTGTTTCTGGCTTTATTGATGATACTGTGGCTGCTTAAAACTGGATTTAGTGTTAGATGTGGGAGGACACTATGTTTACCAAAGTACGTTCCCCACACACACACACACACAGCACTCAGAGCCCAGGTTTAGTGTGGCTGAACACTGAAAATGTCCAAAGTGGGTAGTGTTGGCCCAGAGAACGTTTACACCATTCTTTAGGGTGTGCCCATGAGTCATTCCTAGTCACTAATTTGTTCTAGGCGTAAATATGGCACCTCCAGACACCAACTTCAGAAAACGTTCTGGAGGTGAGGAAGAATTAGAAGAGGACTGGGCCTGGTATTTGTGACCTGAGAGGAATCCTGAAGGACTGCACCTTGTACTTCAGACAAAGATGTGGACTCCACTGTCATAAGGGTGACCTGTTGAAGCTACAAGAGGCCTTTCCTACAACTGCCAGCTGACCAGTGGCAACTGGACTGGACCCTGCTGTTAGCTTCTGCATGACTGCCTGAGAGTCTTTAAGTGCCTCTCTAGAGGTCCAGGGGGATGGTGGGCTTTAGAAGAGTACTCCTGTGGTGGATTGCGATGTAAAGGGCTACAGACAGGAGGAAAAATCTTTGACAGGGACAAACCTGTTTTGTACATCTAATCAGCATCAAACTCATTCTAAATCCAATTCTACCGTAACCATTGACTATCATTGGCACTTTGGGCTTCTTGGTGCCTTCCTACTTAAACATTTTAAAATTCATATCTCTGGTTCCCTTAATTGATTTTTTGCTATTTTTATGTCATTTTGCTGATTAGATGTTACTCTATTTTTCTACTTCATTTTTGGATTTTTATTGTTTTGCATTTTGACTTTATTTCTCTTTTGGCAGTGCTTAAATAGTTTAGACATTGCCTTTAGTTAAGCCTGTCTTCTCTGTGCCATAGCTACCAGTAGGTTGAGATCAGGTTAATGTAGTGACTTTGAGAGTTCACCTTCACAAGGGTTGTGATTGTTCCCTGAGGTAGGTAGTCACCTATCTCAATTAATAATCCTGTTTCTTACACACAGTTGATTAGGTTGATTTTAGTATTACTTAAGATTTTTGGATGCATTTCTTCTGTGTTATGCTTTAGCCAAAGCTTAACAACATGTGTTGGATGTACGTTGTTACAACGCATGCTTTTACTACGCATGCCTTCACAACGCAGGTTTTTCAACGCAAGTCATTACAACGACTTGCGTTGGGGGTGCTGGATAGTGAATAGTTTAATTTACTATTCCAACTCCAGTCCCCGTGGATAGTAGGGAAGGTGTTGGATAGTAAATTAAACTATTACCTATCCTAGAGCGCCCCCCAGCGCAATTCGTTGTAATGACTTGCGTTGAAAAACCTGCGTTGTAAAGGCACTGCGTGGTAAAAGTTGCCCATGTGTTCAACAAAAATCAAATACATCATTCATTCACTGAGTCAAGCTTCATTCTGGGGTTTCTGGCATGGAAGCCACATTGTATCTTGGGAAAACTACGCGGCACATTTACTAATTTTTAATTCAATTCAGTGCACCAACCAAATTTGCTGCCCTGTATTGCACAAAAAAGCACAGAGCCACGTCTATTAAGATTGACCTGCTGCTGTGCTCCTTTGGGCTGTTGCTCTTAAAGGTTGCCTTGAGTGACACACAGTCTCAGAGAGGTGAGTGTACACTGTGTAGCATAGGATTTGTAGTGGAAGCATTCCCTCAAAAACACACGTATATGCCTAGCCAAACATAAACGATCCCTGCACTGGAAATATACTGTGGGGTTTTAAGAAAACAAATAGTTCTCCTGGTTAGAGCCTGTATCTCGGAAGCATTCATTTTTGACACAAAGACTGGCCTGTCTACCTGGCTTGCGTTTTCCACCAAAAACTATGGGTATTTGCACTGTAACACCTGTGTAATGCCCCCTTGATAAAAAGCAGTACAATTGTGTGAATATCTTTTCAAGAGATGTAAATTACTGGAAAATATTAATAATCATATTACAGGCTGTACGAAATCGAGTGATGCCCTGCCTCTTATTTCCCTTCCTCCCTCTATCCCAGGTCCACCTCCTATGTCTGCTGGACTTTATAAGCTGGCCATGTTGTGCTGCCTTCAGTTGCAGCCTTCACTCTGGAGCCAACTATACAGCAAACAAGATCACTGCCAGTAGAGACCGCCATGCCACATATGCGGGACATGCAGCTCTAGTTGTTCTCTGCAGTTCAGAGCTCCACATGCACTGTTCCAGTCACATCGAAAGATCCACCACCAATTTAAAAATTAGCTAGTCACCAAGTACATAGAACAAAGCCCCATTACAATAAGTCCCATGCCCAGTAACATTCTTTCCAAAAATCTAATAGAACCTTTGGTGTAAACCACAGAGGTTCATCTCTTGTCTCCAGGGCCAAACCCATTAAGACCCTCAACAATGCCTATTAATAATGCTTGGGAATTCTTCCTTGTTGATTACAGAGGCCTGACAAGAAAATATCGATTTTACTTTTTCTTGCTTTAAACCGAGAGAGGAACATGCATTCTGTCTCTGAAAAGGCAGAGCTCTTTGGTCAGAGTGTCAGAGTCAGCTGATAATTGGCAGACACAATCAGGAAGACTTGGGTGTTGTTGGTACCCTGCTGGAGTTTGCACCCCAGAACTCAGTTGTTTGGCAAAGGTGTTTAACTGTATGGAGCAAGCTATTCAAAAATCTTTCATTCTCAAAACTCAAAAAAGCAAGAAAAAAGCTAGAAAACAAGGGGTATTCTTACAGAGTCAAAATCAGTATTCAAATTATTTTACGTTTTCTCATTGGTGTAAATTTCTGTGCTAGGTGGAACGCTTTTGGGAAATGTCCATGTCCCTAATATGTATTAATGAAACAATTATTTTAAAATGATCCATATTGCACTTGAGCAATTTCTAATTACTGTCAATATCAGATGTTACTGTTACACAAGATATTGGTACTCAGATCACTGACCTCAGGAGCATGTGTGGCTGAGTCTATCTTCCTGGGATTCAAACTCGTGACCTCCAGACCACCTTTGGCCACAGCAAGCCTCAACTCACCACACCATCTTGCTGTCTAACGCCCCTCAGTTATAAAGAAATGTGCACTTCAAGGGAAGGTTGAGAAGAAGCATGAGTTAAAGGTATCTGGAACAATTTGTGGAAGTCCCACAAGGCATCCCAGCACAGAGACATGGTCATAAAGGAAGATATGTCACTATATTTCAGAGGGCATTCATCCACACTTTATTGATGTAGAATACAAGCTATTCCATTGAACCTTTACTTTTACTGGGTTCAGTCTCTCGGTTAGGGGATCCAAAGTTTTGGCTTTGATCCCAACAAGTGAAGTGTGCGAAAGTACTTTTTAGTGAGCACAGAAAGTAGTTCAAATTAATGGGAATCATCTTGGCAGGAGTTTAATATCAAACATAATATTTGCAACTTTTCTAGACATGAAGATATTGCAGAGTCTCAGCCAGCAGCCCAGAAAGGACCAGAGTACAGAGTTTTAATTCACTAGTGGAATTGACATGTTGATGCACAGGCTCATTGTTTGCTCCTTCTAGGAGTAATCTGGTTGTCTGGCTCCAGCGGCTCCCCTTGGCAGTGATCTACTCCTATCCTCCTTTGAAACCAGAAGCTGATGAGAAGAAGCAATGGAGAGGATGAGATAACGTGCAGTGATGCAGTCAGAGAGATTGAAGAAGAGACCAATGCTTCGTTGTTCATATCAAAAGGCAGTGAGTTATTGGAAAATAGCAAATAAGAGCGTAAAGCTACCACCTCTTTGATTTATCCACTTTCCCGTCATGCTGCAGGACTGCAGGCTTCTTCCGAAGCAGTAAGTGCAAGGAAACAATGGTGTTATTGCTTCCTATGGTCATGAGAGTGAACCCTCCCCTGCTAGAACCGCACACTGGATTTGCAAAGGCCAAACACATAGTTGCAACTGACTGTGGCTAGAAAGAAGCTGCACAGCTGTCAACAGAACATTGCTCACACCTACATGTTATGGTAGCATCACTTTTGTAGCAACAACACTCTGGCTTCAAATCTTGAAACATAAACTACACAAAGCACGAGAAAACTAAACATGGAACAGTGTTTAGAAGACACTCTGCAATGTCAGTAAACAAACGAAATGAAACGTGCAAATAAAATGTGCAGAAATGCTACCTTATGCCAAATAGCCAAAGAGGTTTGACGATTCCATTGAGACATCTGAACGCTGAGAAAATCAGCTGGCGTCTCTTGGCTGCATTTCCATAGCTGTTTTTCAGAAAGAGGAAATGAAATGCTGCAGATGCCGTAGTTCCCGCTGTGAATGCTTTCAAGTTTAAAGCAATGTCACGAGTGATATATTTCTCTCTCCTTTTATCTTGGTTTACTAATTTATCTTAATTGTCCTCTTCTACTCTTTGCTAAACAGGATGAATCTGAAACCTTTGCATGTGCAGGGCATTAAACAGATGAATAGAAGCTGAAAATGGCACGCCTGCCTCCATCAACAGCGTTTCTGTTATTCCACACTTGAGAAAGCCAAACTTGGACCCTCCCCATTTTGACCAATTTCTGGACCATTTCTAGCACTCGACTACATTTAGAGAAGGGAAACGTTTAGAGACCCACGAATAATTTTCAGCCATTCAGTCAAGTTGTCAATCAATACAAAGGACTGAACTGCTCTCTAGATTTTATGGTACAATCCTGAGTGGAAGGCAGATGAAGGGGTGGTTATTGGTCATGCTGGGCCTCTCTGCAGCCTTTGACACTGTTGATCATTCCATCCTCCCCAATAGAATGGCCACAGGTGTAGTAGCCAACAGCATGACTGAGAATGAATCTAGCTAGCTTCACTTACTGGTGCCACTCAGGAGGGATCTTCTCTTTCTCCTATGCTCTGAAACATTTATCTATCGCCCTTTCTAACTTCTTTTAGAATGAAGCAGTCAATGAAACATAATATGCTGAGGATACACAGATATAAGGTTCTCTGATACTAACATATTTATAATGCCCTTACAGTGAACTCTAGGGAAGGTAATAATTTAGAGTGCTCAGATGGTGGAGTGCACTAACCTTGCAATTCGGATCCAGCAGGAGCGACATGTTTTTCTACACTTCTCCATTCCCACTGCTGACCATACGCTGACAATATGTGGGTTAGAAGAAGACCTGGAAAAGAGAAATTGTATCAGAGAGTGAAACTGGGACATAGATATCATCATTCTTCCTGGCAACACAGCTGGACATTGTCTGCTCTGAAGCAATGTTGATATCTAAAGGAAGGTTTTAGTGATTTTGTCTTTCTGACTTCAGACCTAACTCCTAATATTGTATGTGATTTACTGTTTAACAATCTTTGTATTTCTAACTCTTTATTCTCTTCCTAAAGTTGAAACACAATTATAATCTACATAACAAATGCCATGAATATTTTGCTCATTATGCGTTCCTCACTATAAACAACTACCTTCATTGGTATATGAATACACCCTTTGACTGGAATGAGCGTTAGTATTACAGAGTTCACCTACCAACAAGTGTCACTTTCCCCCACTAAGTCTATACTTTAATACCACATGTCTTTCAAAGGAAAGGTCATCAACGTTTGTATAAAGATGAGGATGCTTGTTGATAATCCTCAATAGAGGATTCCAGAAAAACAGTGTTTAATAACAAAGTCTAAATCCTAAAACACAACTATTGCCCTAAAATACTTCTTTGTATACAGTTCAGTCTTTCCTGTACTTCCAAAAGATGCAAACTTTTAAAATTCTCACAACAAGATCCTGGCCGCAGCATGCATGTATCTCGGTGACCTGGCATGGATGCTGATGACCATGAGGTACTTATACTCTAAGAGTTCAAAATGGTTGCAATCCTTTCCGAATCACGAGAGTCCTGTGTTTTCATTATAAATATAGTTCACATATGAATGTCACGTGTTGCACCCATTGGAGATGTGGACGATCTTTCCAAGCAGTGCCCACTCCATGAACATGACCAGCCTATCCTGTTTCGGAGGATACACACAGTTAGCAGTTCAAAGTATCACACCTCCCTCTGAAGCCAGAGCAAGACCAGTGTGAGGGGGTAAATGTGTTTACAGATCATGACTTTTAAATAGCTCTAAAACTGAAATTACTATATTGAGGCACCAAATAGGACTGCCTTGAGATTCCAACCTCCCATGGAGCAGCTTTGCCATTCGAACCCAACATCAGAGGAGGTTTAAAGTTTGGGAGTGATTCTTGAAAAGATGTGTCCACAAACAGTCACATCAGCACTTGTATTAGCAAATGTTTCTACAGTCTTAGCAAAGTTCAGCATATCATTTCTTTATTTTCAATCTCAAATAGAGCTTAGTACCTGGAGCCTTTATTAATGCAAGGCTACATTTTTGTAATACGTTATATGAAGGTCTCCCACGGGTCAGATATATTCCTTTTGTATGACACAGAATACAGTGACATAGCATGTGGTAGGGTTGAAGTAGAAAGCTAATACTATTGCAGCAAATGCCTTCAATTGGTGAAATATAAGATCTGTTTTAAGATATGCTTCCTGGTTATTAAGTGCCTACAAGGCCTATCCCCACCCTGTGTGTCATAGCACAATCATTCATTTGTTGACTAAAAACACTGAGAAGTGCTCGTTGGCCATTTGAATGGATACTGAAATGTAAATTTGGCTCCAAAGGAAGAAAGGCTTTGTCCTACTAGGATGCCGCTTGCTTAGAGTTAACTCCCATTATAGCTGCCCCTCTGAGCCCAGTCACATTATTGACCGCCTCTAAGAAATCTTTAAAGACCCACTTGTTTTAATGGTCCTGAGCCTGCTATAGGACGACTTGCACCAACGGAAGAGACAGAGAAGCAGCGTGCTTATAATAAATGTTTCATGAAGCATGCAAGTGGGTGTAAGCATTATTACTCTACAAGTGGCTTAAACGAAATACACTAAAGTTAAAAGAAAATTGTTGTAATTTTACTTAAAGTTGCAGCACTTAGAGCAAGAGCTGGCAGTTGGACCTTCTCCAGCTGCTGGTGTGGTGGAAGACACCTCTCAGGCATAGCTGTGGGGGAGGGTTCGCCACATTTAAAGTTTCTCAACAGGTAAGTCAAGCTGCTTCCCCTGTGACTCCTTCAATATCCTGCTGTGAACTTCCTTGGGAGAAAAGCTTTGTGACAACAGTTCCATTATTTCTGTGGACCATGGTGGAACTGGTGTTGAAGAACTGTAATCTTCATTCTCAGGGGTCTCACTAATACAAAGAACTTGGCACAGAAGCTGAAATATGAAAAGACAACTTTATTAAACTTAATTAAGTGAGACTACGTCACACAGGAGCCTTAACAACTGAATGAGGCAGTCTCAAGAGTACAAAACACAGAGGCCTTTTATATGCTTAGGGTTACAAACTCAGCACAAAAGTAAGGAGCAGTCCTAGCTTTTGCAAGCATGCAAAATACCTAATATGGACATACAAGATCTGCAAAATATTAGCCAATAGGAAAACATTCAGAATAGGCATCATATAACCAGAACGTCCCCCTTATGTCGTGTTTCTGCCCAACCCACAAGTAAATTATTTACAGCACCTATAGGCCAATCAGTAATGGCAGGACATGTCTGTATGCAGTTAGGCCAGCTGGTGTCTGAGATTGATTTCAAAGCAAGGACAGAGGGGGGTTTTCAACACGTTGCAGCCCAAAGGGCAGAGACACTTCATGAATAGAGCAGCCTGTGTAAAGGCAACACAAAAATGACGACAAATGTAAGATG
Organism: Lissotriton helveticus; assembly: GCF_964261635.1. NCBI lineage: Eukaryota > Metazoa > Chordata > Amphibia > Caudata > Salamandridae > Lissotriton > Lissotriton helveticus. The sequence continues at coordinate 769,462,315 of NC_136057.1, forward strand.
GAGTCAAAAATAAAGAACCTCAGACCCTCCTTTTGCCATTACACAGGCAAATCCTAAAATTATTTTGCAAAAATTTTCAGGGCTCCTAGTTATTTCAGCGACTATTGACAATGCCAGTAAAACAATAAGAATCAGTCTCCAAACACCCATTCTATGCAATCGCACGGGAAATACCCAGAGTCCGTCGAAGCCTCTCTGGCAGGCTTCTATTGTCCATCAAATCTGCTTCTGTTGTTTTCTTCCGCATGGGCCTCTTCATTCAGGCCTTTCATGGAAATGGTGCTTCTCAGTATCCGTTGGAGTGCCTTACTGGCAAACACTCACAGCTCACTTGAAAGTCTCAATGTCTCAATGCAGGGCACCAATATATTTCCTGTGCTGCAGGCACTACAGATATTGTGCTCTTCGTTAGTCATGGGCACAGATCATCTCATGCAGACCCGGGTCTACATTCTCAGGCTCCAACACTCATTATTCAGTGTCAGAGGACGCTCAGGCTGCTCTTTCATGGGCACCATAATGTAGTGCCTTTTTCCAATCTTGGATCCTCCGGTGCACTGCACTTCCGTTGGAGCAAAGAAAAGGGGGTGTGTGGCCAAAACTCAGGCCAAGGGGCTCAAAGGACTGCACACTGTCAGAGGTTACCAGCACATGACAGGTGGAAAACTGAAGCCTCAATTCTTTCGCTCTTTTGCACTGAAACTCTGGTTCTGTGGCAAAACCAGCTCCTCCTTCTTTTCCGATGTTCAACGCCTTCTGATGAAGCAAGCACAATACTTCGGAGATACCACTGATGGCATGCTGGCGATCGCTGTCCAGTCTTGCTACTTTCTGGGTGCTGGGACTTTTCATCTATAGCTGTCACTGATGGGATTGTGGGTGAGTTCCGCAGGTTATTATGACTTAATCCCGCAGAACCTAGTGATGTAGGAGATGTGACACAGTTGTTAGTTTCCTTCAATTAAGTACAAAAACAGTTCATTGTATAACAAGGGGACTGCAAGCAAGTGGCCTGCAATCTTCAAAGGATTGGCCATACGCCATGGGACTATTGTGATCTAAAATACACTGTCATTCTCAAAGGCAATACAAAGACAAAGGCAGTAGGCAAAACAGTGCCTCTAGCCTCTTTAATTGGGTTTCCATGTGAGAGCATATCCTCTACCATCTAAGGGTAGATAGCTACATGGGAATTCTATCTGAATAGATGTCCTCACACATAGTGGCATTGTCTAATAGGGCAAACATTTCTTTCCCTCAATGATTACGTCTAGGTGTTCCTAAATTCTTTATCTTGAACACCTCAAAAGAGAAATCACATAATAGAGATTATCAGGGACATGTAGATACCTCCCTTTTAATAACTGTGCATCAGGTGCAGTATACAATACAAAGGCTAATGATCAAAATGTGGAAACAAAAGACAAGAACTAGAGAGTCCTGGTATTTCCATGATTTAAAACACATCTAATCCACCAAAAATTAATGCAGCAGAAAAAAGGAACTAAAAACCAAATTAGAATAGGCATTGAATTTGTCATATTAAAAAAACGTAATGTGTCTCCTATTGAGGTGGAAAATTTATCTTACTATAGTATTGAGTCAGTTAACCAGTCCATCACTACCCTGACAGTCAGACTGGAAAACATCAAAGTAGGCCTAAAGAAAATTCTTGAAAACCAGTCTGGTCATACAAAAGGGAATTATACATAATATGGGTGTCTCTGGTACATTACTGCAATCTGGAAGTGTGAACCTGAACAATACAAAAATAATAAAAGGGCTAACTGGTGAAAGGAATATGGAAAAGAGAAATGGGACTAGGACACAGCTAAAATCCCCAATAGCTAGGCACGATGCGACATCGGTCAGGGGAGAAGTAACAAAAGAAAAATCTATAGGAAGAACAAGGAATTACTTGGGTGGACAAAAATCAAAAATAGTTCAGAAATGGTAGCTCTACCGCTGGCCGCTAAACCATACACGGTAATCTCAGCTAATGTTCCAGTTTATTTTTCAGGGAAAAAATAAAAAGTTTAGGTCACCTTTAGCAAGAGCCACAAATCTATAATTTCATCCTTAGGTCCAATCAAGGAAACATAAATTTAGAGCTGCCTGTTCCTTAAGGGAAGAGGACAGTATCGTGACTAATTGCAGGTGACACACTTTGATCCTGTATATCTCTTTTATTTTACTTCAATACTATACAGCCAAATTTGGCATACACTGGTGAAGTGTTGTCTGTCTTGTTCACAGCACGAAAAATCATATCTGTGAAATCTAGTATCAGCGCAAATTCACCCAACTGTTGTGCAGCGATATACATCGTCATGTAGAACCCTTCACAACACAGGTGAACTTGTAATAGTATCTAAAGTAGCAACATAAAACAAAAACATGCATAAAATAAAATTTTAAAAAACACACACATGCCAAGCCATCAGATATACGCGCTGTATATCAAGCACAAAAAGCATAGACAAAGTACAATAGCATATGTAAATAAGCGGTGACACACAACACCATTGCATGCACTTTATGCACTGTGAACCTGCAACCCAAAACCCAATATTCAGGACTGCTTAATTTGTCAGGCTTAAAATCCTCACCCTCCCTTTGACAGCAGATCACCAGTTAGTGGAGATTTGGCTGTCAAATACAACTTACTGTGTCGCTTCTGACACACAGGACCAGCAGGAACAATTCATAAAAGGATAAAATGCAAAAATATGTAAAACGCACAAACATTTCTTTCCAAAGGAATTACGCAAAAACACATCTCTTTTCAACCAACCAAACTCACGTGTCTTGTCAGCCTTAAAATCAACAATCCATGAATGATCTGTGGGCAGGAGCAAAAAAATACACAACACACAAAAGAGAGACATTTCTCATAACAAACAAATATCCTTTATAACTTTTAACCAGAAGACAAAACATGATACACATTAATAAACACAAAAATAAATTTCCATTACTTAACTGTTACCATCTTGTCAGTCAGCTTGCAACATTAAGCTAAAAGTAAAATTGTTTCACTGACACTCCATGTTAGCTTTGTGCCACAATTTCCATTGTGAAAAAGAATTCTTAATTGGCAAATCGTTCTCACTTAGGCATGTAGCCTTCAAAATTTTAATAAAGAGCTTTGTCTTATTTTCTGTCTAAGACTTAATTCAATACCTCATTTTTTTGTCAAATAAAAGCGACTAGCGGACATTATTTTTTTAGAGCAGAGATACAAATGTATCATTTCTGCAGAGCATTTAGCATGATGTTGGGACTTTCAAAGAAACCCTTTTTTCATAGTTTCCCTTTGGAATTAAGTTTTTTAATGTATTGAGAACAAATGCTTGTTGCAATGGTACTTATTTCATCAACCTTAAATAGATGAAGGTCTCAGTTAGGTCCAGCCAAAGTTAAAACCTTCCACCCTGATATTAAACTCAAACCTCTGCACCAGGCACATTGGCTCACTGAGCCATTTAAAAGCAAACCCAAATGGGAACAACCTGCAAATTTGTATTATACCTAAATGTATGCATTTACTGAAGCCTAAAGCACTTTAAAGCTATTGTAAATGGCAAAAATGCCCAAATTTTACCCAAATTCGATTTTGATATTTGGGGCACTTAAAAATAAAGATCCTACAATAGCATTTACTTATTAATCATCCTCAGAATGTTCTTTACAAATTGCAGAGATTGGACATTAGACATATCTCATGCAAATCCTGAGAAAAATGAGTTTTTCACGCCTGCGCCAAGTGAAATTCTATATGCTAATGTCCTCATTATGCAGTATAACATAATTTAAATTAAATTATAATGCTAGGAGGTCACAGTATAAGTATTAAGCTTCATGAATAGTAAAAAACTAATTTTGTAGCACTTATTTTTAATTATTATTTTGCTTAATTAATAATTATTTTTAATAAACCCAATCATTTTTGATAATTCCACATATTAAGGTTCTGTAATTCCTCGAATCTGACTTCATTTTCTTTTTTTTCTTTTTTTTGCTCTGTGCCACGTAGGCCTGCAAAGATAGCCTGACGAACAAGGTGGCCTGGCCTCCCCAGGTCATGTACACATTAACCAGGTTTACTCTGAAATGAACTGTAAGAAACTGACCTCTTCACCTGAAACTTACCTCGCAAAGCCAATTTCCCTGATTGATCTTTGTTCAAGACATCGTTAACTTTTTAGTTTCCTTGCACTTGCCTTATCTTGTTTCAGTATCTGTTACTGTTTCTTTCTTTTTAAATGTTTCTTCATTACATGGGTTAATTATTATTTAGCAACAGAGCAAATAATATGCTTACAGAAATGCTTAAAGAAAGGAAAACCCTTAATTGAAATGTCTTCCTATAATACAAAATAATGAACCTTAGTTTTGGAACCATTTTAAAACAACATTCTGAAATGCAAAGTTTCACCCGTGCAACTGAGGGCAAAGTACTGGCTGAATAAATATTCCTGTTTATTTAGCTTGTCTCTCAATGTTTGTAACATGAGCACGGTTGACGACAAATGTAAGATGGAGTCAAAATTAAAGAACCCCAGAGTCCCCTAATGTGGGTACCAGAAAGGTATCCCTAGAGTGGGATTCACTATCACAGCTTTCCCTCTCATTGGCTTTTCATTTAATTCATTGGTATTTCATCGTTTGCCTTCATTAATATAAGCTTTGATCAACAGCGTTTCCTATCAAATCAATGATCTTTTATGGTCTACAATTTTTTAAATTTTTAGTTCAAGTATTTTTATTAGTTAAAAATGAAAAAGGAGCAATAATTCAGAAATACATGTGATACAAGCAAAATCCAAGCAATACAAGATACACATGAAAATACAGTTGATTACACAGAGGAGCAAATTGGTATAGCAGAGTCAGAGAAGTTGGACAGATGAGTATAGTCTACAATGTATAAACAAAAATCACAATATTAAAAAATATATATTTCTCCCAACACTTGATTCAACAGAAGAAATAGGTCCCCGCCTTGCTTAACAGCAGCAGCATGAAATAAAGGCTGTTTTTTGGAGACTTAAAAATATTTGGAGCATTTAAATATGCACCAAAACGACAAAACATTCTGAATCATGGTTCTTTTGTAGTCCTACATGTACGAGTCCTTTATCTTTTCTGTATGACTACTTCTACTCTTAGCGTAGTGATTGTAGATTTCTGGTGGCCAAGTTTATACAGTGGTCTAAAGCCAATAAAATGAACAGATTCACAGTAAATTAACACAAATACATGCGGGTAGCACTTTAAACAAAATGCAAAAAAGAGAACATGAAGAAACGGCAAGAATGGTGTGAACAACTTTCAAATGGTCATGCTCTCAGCAACTGCAAAGTCTCAAAGCAAATACAACAAAAGATAAAATAGTAAATTTATTGAAATTAAGGCTACCCAAACTGTTTGCATGTCAACAGGCCTGCTCTTGTTTACCAATTAGTATTGAAGCTGGAAGCTGATAAACCTCTTAAGCAAGCAAATGAACACTGGAAATAGAGAAATAGACACTTTAGAATTCTCAAATGGTACAGTGAATTATGGAAGCTAGGTATATGTTATAATTGTTACGTGCAAAGGAGCAGCCAGAAAACTCAAATAACCCCCACTTTGAGCCATATCTCAAATCACACTGAGCATGCAAAGCATTGAACACGACCCTCCTTAGAAGAGTTCCATTCAAAAGTTCTGTCTCCTTTCAACCATCTTACTATCAATCCTCTCACCTTCCCATGTATTCTTTCATTATTCCGTTTTTCATTTATCCTTGTAGTCACTCACACATCAATCTATCCTTTCTTCAATCTATCCATCCTTGCACTGTTTCCTATATAAATTCATTCTTGCACCTATCAGTAAATCCTTGTATCTATCCAACTTGCCACCCATCAAACCTTTGTCTCTTCCTTTCTCATCATTTCACAAAGCTGTTCATTCTTCCATTCACTCAGACTTTCACTTATCGATCCTTTTATTCTTCAGGCCATGCTTTCACCTTTCCTATATTCTTCTTTTCACCCTCCCATTTATCGTTTTACACTTGCATCTTGTACATCCTTTTGCCCTGCCATAAATCCATTTACCTTTCCTTCCACCCTTTCATCCTACCTTTCACCTTTTTTCCTTCTTCTCTTTCATGTTTTCTTCTTTTTGTTCATCCTTCCTTCCTTTTTATACTTTCTTTTCTTGCTTTCTTCTTTTTGCCTGTCAACCCAAGGACACATCACTCTGTCATAACATTTCCTCAGGGTGTTATTTATGAGCATTTCCTTCAAACATGCAGACACACGAAGTCCATCAATAATGAATGTTTTAGAGGGAGTGAGTTCACCAGCGTATAGGGACCAGTTTCCCCTCCCCCCCCCGCCGCTTATGTTCACTACACCACTGATTACACATCTCTCTACCAATTAATTCGTCTACATGACCACTGGCACTCTGGAACGTTCCTGGGTGAATCTCACGGATCATCAATGCATTACCTCACCGGGAATATATTTGCTTACGTGTTCTATGTATGGAAGTATATTGGTTACAGTTATAAAAATGTGAACTTTTATTGGGCTCAAGGGCCCATTACTCCAATGCATATGCTTCTGTTTTGCATTTAACTCATTTAGGAAAAGGGAAGCAAATCTAAATGGGAGTACATCAGGTGCAACAGCACAGGGGCGCACAGCCATATGCGACTCACTGCACCACAACGAGGCCTGTTATTTAGTAACAAACCAAGGGCAGGGAAATGTACTTTACTTGCTAGCACCTGGGCCCATCACACTCTTGCTATGCCATTGCTAAATGAAGTGAATGCAGTAATTTCAACAGGAACTGTCTTGAAATCCTGCAACATAGTTCACATAATCTCACTTTTAAAATAGCAGACAGGTTTACACCAAAAACTGATGAGCCAATCGACTTGTAGAATTGCGTATTGGCATACAAATGGCCCTTCCCTGGTTCTTATCCTCCATTCCAACCAAAAACAGTTGTTGACAATGACAGCATCTCCTGATTACAAAAGATGACTATCACAGCGGAAGAGTCCCTCTGGACTGAAGGCTATCTCCTGTCATCTTCAACCACTACTTGGTGCCCTACTCCCAGATAACTGCATCTAAATTCGCCAATATGCTTATGATACACAATTCCCTTTGAGAATCTCCTCTGTTCCAGACTTCTAACTCCTCAAACACTGTTTGGCATCATCCAGACCAGGATGTCCGGCGCCTACCTGAAGTTCAAGCCTAAAAGGACAGAATTCCTGCAAATTGTCTAGAACAACAAACAAGATACATTTCAAACTTGGTTTAATGACATGAACCACGACGGCTTCGAACTACAACCATATGACAAACCACTTGGAATCGCTCTGGACACCAACCTCTCCCTCCCTCTCCCTCAAGGAACACATTGCCAGGTACCTGATCTCTTGTCTACAGAAATTCCAACTTTTTCTTGCAGAAAGTAACTTCATAACTGCTGGATACGCCCTTGTACTCTCTCATCTGGATGGTGGTAACAACCTAATGCATGGCCTCCCAGACCTCACAATGCCAGCCCCTGCCATTTTCAAAACCAGCAGCAACATTTACAATGCCATCATAACCTGCACTCCAGCTTATCTTTCAGACAAGCTCACTACCACTAGTGGTTCTCTGCACACTCAAAGCCAGGACACCAGACTAAGAAGTGTAAAAAACTGAAAAAACAAAACAAGAGTTATTTTTTATCTATGCACCCATGATCTGGAACACTTTGTTTACGATTCCTGAGTGGTGTCCTAATCCTTCGTTGTGTAATCAGTTTTTTTTATAGGAAAAGATAATTCCTAACAAAAAACAAAGAACAGTGCAAAAAGCCAAAAGATGTGTAACTCACCTCATGTGTAGCTCAAAGCAAAGTGTGCTGCACCACCTGAAGCAAAAAAAGCATGTGACATTAATATGTGACCATGTAGATTGCCAAGACGTAATCAATTATTGTTGGAAGACTCTACAAAGAATTAAAAAGATCAATACTACCTGGACTACAGTACAGATCCTAAAGCAGGGAGGGAGCAAACACTACGTCTTTGGTTTAACAGAGCATAATAGGGTTTGAATGTTATGCTGAAGCATTGGGAAGTTTTAGAAAAAGTCATCATTTGTTACAGATTTAAATGTAGGCCTAGGGTTAACTATTTTAAATAATTAAATTTATTTAACATTATTTTCCATGAGATTTTGCTTTACGTACCAGAATTCTTTTCTATGGGAGGCTTAAATTATCAGTGGTTGGCAATGTGAGGTGCTGGCGGTACTACTGATTCTTTCCGGCAATGGTAATTTCCACTGGCAAATTTGGCTCCACCCCATGTTTCAGGGGATGGAGAAATGTGAGTCTACACTTTGAGTAACTTTGCATTCAGATTTTGTGAATAGTGAAAAACAGTAACTCAATAGTGTAAGAGTAAAGGTACATGTGTAAGTTATTCACAAGTGTAAGTTACTGCTGTGAATAACCTGCTTCTGTTTATCTGAACGTGAAATGCATTGAGACCCTCAGTATTTCCTTTCCAAATCAATAGTATGTCATCAATGTATCTTCAACACAGTAAGATCTTTTCATTGAAAGGATTGTTTGTGTAAGCCCATCTTTTATCATATTTTGCCATAAACAGCATGGCTAATGCTAGGGCAGAAGGACACAACATTGCAGTATCTTTTATAATATTCAGTTCACAATGGAATTTAAAAAAAAACAAATCTTAGTGAGACAAATTTCAGACAGTTGATAAATAAACTGTGGCAGGATATGGTGTAGCTTGGTGTTGTACCTTTTGAGTGCACCATGAGCTTCTTGCTGTGGAATGTTGGCATATAGACTCTCAACATCCATTGTGTTACCTAGATCCCTTCCTGATCATTGAACTGCAACTCTTCAGTCTGGTTAATAATGTTCAAAGTAACCCTGATATACGAAGGGGAACTCATCAATAAATGACTTTAGAAAAATATCTACATACTTGGCCAAATATTAATTGAGTTTACTCCTCATAATATTGGCCTTTCTGGAGGGTTTGATGTATTTTTGTGGATTTTAGGGAGCGTATAAATCACAGGTGTTCTTGCATTCTGATTGCCCTGATATGCAAATTCCATTTATGTTCGTCTGCCATCTTCCTTTCCTTCTGTTAACATCTTCTGGATTTCCTCCTGTAGTTCTTCAGTGGAGTCATAATCTATCCTCCTGTAGTGTTCACCTTTATTTAGTTGACATCTGATTTCATCCTTATGTTTTGGATCTATTTTGGAACATGATGGTGCCACACTTTTCGGATGTTTTCACAGTAATATCATCAGCTTCCTCAAGTCTCTCAATATAGTGTTCTCACACGTAAGGATCTCCATGGATGTTTTCTGTGAAGGTGGGAAAAACATGGATGGCCTGTGTTGGTCAGTAATGCCATGATTTTGCATTCCTTGCTTATTACCAAAGTAACTTCCTATTCATATTTTACGGAAAAACTGTATCAGCTCCATTCTAACCTGAGTAAAGTTAGTAGATTTAGCTGGTACAAAAGACAATCCTTTCTCAAACTATTTCATAGCAATTAAAGACACGCCTGGTTTTGAGTTGTGAGTTGTGTCTCCATGCCTAACCTGTACATCCATTTCTAGGTGCACCCATGCCTTGGTTCTGCCATCTCTTGTCCATGCTTCTCCTTTGTCCTCATCCTAAAGACGTCCTGTACCACATTCTTTAAATATGGTTGTGTTGGGAGCAGAATCACTTGAGGAGTCAGCGTATGACGAGCTCTTTGCAAAAATGTATTAAACACCTCCTGCTCATTCCCTGATATTCCATGAGCGCTCTATTGTTTGCTGATAAAGAATAAAAATATTTCAATAGGTAAAGAAAGGGCTTCTCGCTGCTATAATTGGAAATATTTTTCCATAAATTCTTCAGTTTTTGGGCTATTGTGTTTGTTTTAAATATCATAATTTCTTTTCCATAATCTCTATTTTTGCCAGTTGCGCCTTGGCATCTGTTAATGCTGTATTTTGCTCACCCCAATCTTCTAACTGCTTAAGAGCCTCTAGTTTATGATTTATGATTTATAATATAATTTATACACTGCACGAATACCCGGAGGCGTCTTGGCACTCAGTGGAACTATACGGAGCAGACTAAAGCAAAGTGCTTAAAGAGCACAGGTTAAATAACCAGGTACTAAGGCTTTTCCAGAAAATCATGGGTGAAGGTGCTGTTTTCAGAGTTATTGACAGATGGCTCCAATGAAGAACTGTGAGCCTGAAGAGCAGTGTTCCACTGAAGAGGCTATGAGCTTTTTACCCCCCTCCTACAAGTAGCACGTTTAAAGGAGGCAACCTTCAGCAAATTGGCTGAGCCAGATTGTAATGATCTGCAAGGAGTATACAACTCAAACTTCTTCGTAAAGAAGGCAGGGGCTTTTCCATAAAGAGTTTTATAGGCTAAATAAAGAGCCTTAAAGGTAATCCAATGGCAGACCGGAAGTCAATGCAATTGTCTAATAGAGGCCCTGGCTAATTGATGTTTAGGGATTCTCAAAAGAAATGCTGCCACATTCTGGATGGCCTGCACTTTTTTAAGTGGACCTTTTGAAAGGCGAATGTAGAGGCTATTGCAGTAGTCCAGTTGCGACAAACCTAGAGCGATGACTACTACTTTCAGTAGATCAGCCGGAATACATTTTTCAATTTTCTTTGAAGTTCAAAGGCGATAAAAAGAGGAAGAGGGGAGCTGGTTAATTTGTTCTTTTTATTTTAGTTCACTGTCCAAGAGAAGCCCCAAATTCTTTGCTGTCGGAATTGGTGATGGTGCTATACCCATGTCAGATGGCCACCAGTGGGGAGACCAAATGGTTGGATTGTTCCCAGACTGGATAACTTCTGTTTTGAAGGAGTTAAGCTTCAAGCAATGAACGGCCATCCAGTTGCTCACTGCACTCATACAATTATTGAATGTTACACCGGTTCCGCTTACCTTTTTGGCCAAAGATACTATGATCTGAGTGTCATCGGCATAAGACACCGATTAAAAACCAAAAGATTTACTCAGAGCAGCAAGTTGCGTGACATAAAGAGTAAACAGGGTGTGGGGACAGGGAGGATTACTGAGGAACCCCCCACAGCAAAACAAAAAGATCCTGAGACAAAAGCATCAAGTGACACCACTTGTTGGCGTCCCGAAAAGAAGGATTTGAGCAGTGCCAATGCTAGGTCTCTTATCCCTAATTCCGTCAAACAGTCATTTAATAATTCATGGTTGACCGTATCAAAGGCTGCGGAAAGATCCAGCAGAATCAGAAATGCATTGCCCGCACGGTCGAGAGATGAACAAATTGCCTCAGTGGCTGGAAGCAGGGCAGATTCAGTGCTATGGTTTGCCCTGAAGCCAAACTGCTTGTCATCCAGAAAATGATTATCCCCCATGAAGGAGGAGAGTTGGCTATTCATGAATTGCTACTTTAGCTGGAAAGGGAAGTTTAGCAATAGGTTGATAGTTGTTGGGATCTAGAGGGTTAAGAGTGGATTTCTTTAAGTTAGGGAGCACTAAAGCTGCTTTCCAGATGGTAGGGAAAAAGCCAGTATTAAACATGGTAGAAAAAATAGTAAAAAGGTATTGTGCTATGACTTCAGGAGCCAAATGAATGATTTTGTGGAGGGGGTGGGGGGGCACGCGTCAGCAGGAGATCCAGCTTTAACCTGCAGGATGAGTTCGGTAATCTGTGCCACTGAGGGGGAAATTAAAGTACCTAAAACTGGTTCGTTTAGGACTAGGATGTGATGCTCCTTTTGACAGGCCACAATTAGAGAAATCATTGAAAATATTCAGCACTTTTTCCTGGAACGTGCTGGCTAAGAAATTACAGAAGTCTTCATTGATGATTGCTGTGTCTGTTTGCCTCGGAGAGGTCAGTTATTTTATCGTCTGAAACTGAGTTTTGGAGACATTGCTGGCAGCTTTCATATGTGATGTATAGTATTTGATTTTGGCCTCTAAAATTGATTGTTTGTAATTAATTAGGAAAGCTTTATATTTGTCTCTCTGCTCTCTGATATATTTTGACCTCCACATGTGCTCTTGTCTGCAGCGTTCTTGTTTAATTAATTTAAGCGAGTCATTACACCAAGGCTGGGAGGACTTTTTATAGGTTGTTTTCAGGCTTCTGCAAGGGGCAGTGACATTAAGGGCTGCGATTAGCCAGTTATGATTGTCCTCTGCCATCCGATCTGGGCTAGAATCCTTGATAGTAAGCGATTGAGAGAGTTGAGTGCCCAAAACAGCGGATTGGATTTTATTCCATGTCCGAGACATCTGACGCTGATTCTGGATCCTAGGGGGAGGATTGTAATATAGATTCCATAGTACAGTATGATGATCTGTCCAGGTTAAAGGCTTGGTATGAGTAAAATGAATGATGGGGTTGTTTGTAAAAATACCATCCAATCGATGGCTGACTGTATGAGTGGGACCTTCCACTATCTGGAATAGACCGAGACCTGACAGAGTATTTATCAAATGCTCTGAATCAATGTCCGAACAATTTTCTAAGTTGAAATTAAAGTCCCTCAAAACTGTACAGTTATTCTTCAAAAACATGATTCCAGTACTTGACTGATTTTGTCAACAAATGGAGTTTTTGCCCTTGGTGGGCGATAAATCAGCATGCAATTGAATGATTGAGTTTTTGAGACCTCACTGTTAAAAATTACCACCACAGTGCCATCGATACTAACTGGGTTGAATACTGCTTGCAAATGTTCTCTATAGAATATTGTAAACCCCCCTCACCTTTTAATAGGTCTGTCAAGAAGAAATACATTGTAGCCGACAGGTGTGGCCGCAATGGTTTCAGGGCCAGATAGGTCATCTGCACATGTTTCTGTGGTGAGGAGCACATCTAAGTGCTGATTAGAGATCAGATCAAAAACCTCAAAGTGGTGTTTTATTAATGATCTAGAGTTAATAAAGTCACAGAGCAATGATGAGCCAAACCCTGCTGGGGGTAAGTATTAATCACAGGGGTTTTGCAGGTAGTGGTCTCCCTGGGTAAAGCCACCTTATGAAATTTTAAATTACACATAGGGCATGCCGGGAGTCTGGAAATTAGCATGTTTTCTGGTGCTATCAGAGGACATGTCACAGCTTTATTTGTGCTGTTATGGTTTGGTAAAGCCTCACATGGGAGGTGTGGCTTGCCGAGCCAAGATGGCGGTCACACCTTGAGTGCGCTCCTGGACCCTTCCACCATCCGCTTGCTATCCGCCCGAGGAAAGAGCCATCCAGCTCTAATTCTGCCATCTGGGTGACTGAGGAGCGCCAGGCGACACACCTGGTAGCCGATTTCCATCGAAGGGGCGCCTTTACGATGCAGATTGTGTGACCGGCAGCCCCTGCCTCCAAGATGGCGGGTCACCCTCGTTGATCGGCGAATTCCGCAGCTTCCTGACTTATTAGGCACCTTCACGGCTGGCGCTGGGCGGAGCACCAGGAGGTGCTGGCGGAGCGCTGCGATCCCCGGGGTGCTGCTGACCCTCCCTGGGGCACTTGCCTGCCGACAAGTGGCTGAAGACTCGGCTGGACCTGCTGATCGGGTGGACTGTGTGCGGCAGGGAGCTGCCGGGTGGCCCTCCCCGCCTGAGATCGCTGCCGCCATCTCCTGGGGTCCCTGTGGCGGGACGTGCCCTTCGGCTGTTGTTTCAAGCGGTAGGGACGACTGGCCGCGTGGTGGCAGCCTGAGCGGCTAGGAAGCCCGAGATCGAATGAGGCCGGTGTCTGGCTCTGACCCGGGTGCCCCCCGGCCCGCGCCCGTGTGCGTCGCTGATGGAGGTGGCCAATGGCCTGAGGGGCGCCTCAGCAGTGCATCATGTCTGGCGGTAAGTCCAGTCTGTGGGAGGGTGTCCCGTGAATGTGGGAGGGGGCCCCCTCTGCAGGCATGGGCGGCCCGACACGGAGGGCGGCCCTGGGACCCGAACTACATCCTAGCGAACCAGGGCCTCCTGAGTTCTGTTTTCGATGCAATCCCATATCTGCAGCAGAGCCCCCCGGCCCAGGGGCAGGGGGGCGGCGAGGTGGTGTTGAACGCTTCTTCGAGCAGCGGTGTGGATCATTGTGGAAGCACTTCCTTCCTGCCTTCAGGCCCAGGCCCTGGGTCCACCAGGCCCACGTTCCCTCTTGCTGCGCCAGTGTCACTGCACTTACCTGCTCAGCTTCCCGGGTGGTGCTTTGGGGACAGGGTGATCAGCCCTGTGTATCGGGCGGTGGGAGGGTCCTTACTGTGGGCCTTCCTCCACCCTGGGCCACTACTGTGCTTGGGAGAGGGGCACTGATGACTGGCATCTTCTCGGGGAGCTCGCCTGAACCCTGGGCCCCCTTCCTCAGAGACAAGGCCTGATCTTTTGCGGCTCTCCATTGGATTCCCTGGCTCCACCCGTTGAGCGGCCTGCTGGGTGCGGTGTTCTCCTGTCGACCCTGGGGCCCGGACAGACACCGCTGACGTCGCGGGCCTTCATCTGCCATGGGGCCCGCTGGGAGTGGGGGTCCTATGGAATCCACATGAGGGAGGCCTGAATACGAACTGGTCGCTGTGCTCCTGTTAACCGGCTTGAAGAAGGGAGTGGGGGTGCTGTGGCATCTGGTCCTTAAGTGTGGATTCGACCGTCGATCGGGCAGCAGGCAGGGTAAGGGGGGTCCCTTGGTTGGCACGGCACCTCTTCCCCCCACCTCCTCCCCCCACTCCCCACTCCCGGCGCGCCTCCTGAGACCTGAGGTTGAGAAGAGCCAACCCCTCCTGCGTGGTAGTTGCGACGGTGCGACCTGCTGGGCTTCCCCTCTCTGGCCCACGGTGTGGGCAGGAGTGCTTTGGCTAAACCCCTCCTGCGTGGTAGTTGCGACGGCGCGACCTGCTGGGCTTCCCCTCTCTGGCCCACGGTGTGGGCAGGAGTGCTTTGGCTGTCGTTTTGGGTGGCGGTGACCTGTGCCGGACTTGGAGGACTTTAAGGCCCCCTGGGGGTTATGGCTGTAGCTTCACGAGGCTGGGTGTGAGTGGCCCTCTTGTCCTCTCTTTGGGCCTGTCCTGGGTCATCGGTTGCTAATACATCCCCGGGGACATCTGCCCACATCGACCATCCAGTCCTGGACCGGCTGCTATTCCCAGACTTCTACGTCTAAACCGGGTCGCCGCCCCAGCGGAAAGCTTTGTGGCCCTGGCGGAAGGGGACCTGCATACGGCCCTGGATTAAGACCCTTCGCCCTTCTTTCTCTCTCGCCGCTGGCTGCACATTTTGGGGGGCAGATTGGTCTGTGCCAAGTCTTCACGCCAGCTGCTTGCACCCGCCGAACCCTGGTTAGCCTGAGTTGCTTAGTCAGCTTCCCATTGTGGGGTCCAGTTGTGGAGACTTTGGGAATCCGAGACTCCCTGGGGTTCACCATGGGCTGAACGGATAGGTCAGCGAAGCCCCCTGCCACCCAGAGAAAAAATGGACTGCTTCACCACCTCGGATGTGGGGGAAACCGGGGGTGTGGCTGAACAGGAAGCTCCTCCATCCATGGATTTAGCCACCATCCTACAGGCCATCCATGCATCCCAGACCTCGGTGGAGGGCAAGATCGCAGAAGTGCAAGTAGACATGACTCTCATCCGGCAGGACCTCTGCAACGCAACTGCCCAGATTAAAGAGACTGAAACCTGGATCTCTACTGTGGAGGATGACGTCCAGCAACTTAAGGGGCAGGTGGCCCATCTTTAGTCACACACTCAGGAGTTGCATCACAGGCGGAGGATGCCAAAAACAGGTTCCGACGCAACAACCTCCGCCTGGTGGGCTTCCCGTAGGGGGTGGAGCAGGGCCACGCAGTGGACTTCCTAGAGAAGTGGATGAAGTCATGGATCCCTGGGGCTCTCTCTCTCCTTGGTTTGCGATTGATCGGGCCCACAGGTCCTTGGCCCCGAAACCAGCGCCGTGTGCACCTTCCCGCCTGATCATAATGCAGGTCCTTAATTTCAAAGACTGCGACGCCATCCTGTTTGAAGCCCGCAAGCAGCAGCGGCTCCACCGTGAACACTCTGCTATCATGATCTTACCAGATTACACCGCGAGGTCCTGGGAGGTCAAGCAAAAGTTGAGGGCACTTAACATTCAGTATCTGCTCCTCCTGGCTCGCCTGCGAGTGGTGTTCGCAAACAAGACATTGTTCTTCGACAACCCGACGGAGGCCTAGACCTGGGCAATGGAGGAGCACCCTCTGCGGGCTGAAGACCGAACCCTGGACTTGGGGGGAGCAGAGGGCGGACTTGGCCATCTCAATCCCTTTGCTCCTCAACCTCAACGTGACCGATCCCGCAGGCACCGTGGGCAGAGAAGGACCCACTCGGATTCCCCGCTGGGCCACTCACAGCAGTTGATCATGCTTGCAGAGGGACCCGCGACTGGGAAGTGCTCTGGTTCCTCCGACCGCCTGGATGGCACGGGTGCTTCACCCCGGTGTTCTGTGATTCACCCCCCAGACACGGACCTATCACGTAGCCCTATGCTCCTGAAGGACCGTGCTAGAGCCGGTCTCTACCTGCCAGGGTTGGCCCCGCAGCCAGAGACAGCGCTCTAGCTCAGAACGTTTCTTATTTTTCCAATGTACTCATATACACACATCTGGACACGACAAGGGGTACTCCACGCTTCCCCATTCCCAAGTGTTTTAGTTTGGTTATTCTTGCATTGTAATTTGATATTGTACACATGGGGGGTCAACAGATACTTCAGTTCCCGAAGTGTAGGGTGAGGGGTGGGGGTAGGGGGAAGGTTTGGGAAGGTTCTTTTCCCTATATTGTTATTTTTTGTTTCAGCTACAACGGAACAACCCAGGCTATTTTTATTAGGTCAGGATATGCTCTTATAGCAAGCGAATACTCACATCAATGCGGGCCCCCACGTGCATCTACATACCCCTATCAGACTACGCGTCTTAGACCAGATAACACCTACCATGATCGCTAATACTACGCCTAGGGCATCCCTCCACATGCTGTCGTGGAACGTCAATGGCCTGCTGGACAGGCACAAACGCACAGCGGTTCTAAGATATGAGCTGCGTCTCCACATAGATATTTTTATGCTCCAGGAAACGCACCTCCTGGGTAACTGTTGCCCCTTCTTGGCTCGCTATGGATACGAGAGAGTATGGCACTCTGCCATCTCCTGGGGCTCACGAGGGGTGGCCATCCACCTAAGACGCACCCTGCCCGACGTCCTTTCTCAAGTGATTCAAGATCCTCAAGGGTCGTCTGTGACAGTTTGTGGGTCGTTGGCTGGCTCCCCTCTCACTCTCATGTCTGTATATGCCCCCCCTCGATGCTCACGTCCACACTTGCGCACACTGCTGCCCTGCTGAAAAATATGCCCATGGCCAACATGGTTGCTTTGGGTGATTTTAATGCGGTTTTAGCCCACGCTCTTGACACAACGGGTCTTCCAACCGCTGCCCAAACGGTGCACGTGAAAGCCATGCATGCACATGGCACCCCTGCACCACTCAAATCACACATACCTCCGCTGCCCACCACACACAACCACGCATATATGTGATCTTTGTCCCCGCGCCTGACTGTTCTGAGATTCTAGACATCCGCATTCTGCCCAGAGGCATTTCCAACCAATCTCCAATACTCCTTAGCACAGGGGACCCGCTCCTTCGGCCCGCCAAACATGGAGGAGGAACGCCTGGTTTCTCCAAGATAAAGTCTTTAAAAAAGTGGTGGGCAGGAGCTTAAACAATACTTTGCTACTAATGGTGGTTATGTTGCCTCCCCGGGTACCCTATGAGAGGTAGGGAAGACGGCCATAAGGGGCGTCGCTAAAGGGCAGCTGAAGATCCAAAGGCAAGTGCGGTTGCATGAGATCTCATCCAAGGAAGCGCAGGCGCTCCGCTTGGAACAGCTACTATCTATATCAGAAGATGCCACCCAGGCCCGACAACTTGCCCACTTTCGGGACGACATTAGACAATTATACCTGGATGCTGCTAAGCTCCTCTGGAGGTCTTTGGTGGCAAGAATCTATGGTTGAGGGGGGACAAAAATGGCACGATCCTGCACAGGCTGGCCACATACCCCAGGGCAAACCGTATTATCCTAGAGGTGGTTGACGAGGCTGGAGCGGTGCACTGTGCCCCTCTGGCGATGGCTAAAACCTTTGCTGCCTACTACCGAAGACTAAACACCGTGCACACCCCTGAGCTCTCACTCTCAGCCCTCCTTGAACGGGGTAGGGAGCGTCTCCCTAGGCTAGAAATGGCCACTTAGAAGGACCTAGATCGTCCCATTTCACGGAAAGAAATCGAAGAAGCGATCACCCTCACCTCCTTGGGTAAGTCCCCAGGCCCCGCTGGCTTTCCTCAGGAGTATTATGCGGCATACTGAGACCCTCGAATGTGCCACCTGGTCAGCTTATTCCACGAAGCCGTGGAGAGAGGTTCCCTTCTGCAAGAAACGGATATCGCCACCATCGTGGTTCTCCCGAAATCCCAGCCTCTCTCCCGTAGATGCGCGGACTGCCGTCCCATCTCCCTCCTCAATACAGAAATTAAGCTGTATCCCACCATTCTGGCTAAACTATTGAAACCCTACTTAACCCTGCTGGTCCACCCAGACCAATGTGGGTTCATGCCTCAGTGTGGGACCCGCCATTGCCTCCACAGGCTGCAGCTGGCTCTAGCTCACTGGCACTTGCTTATCTCGTACTTAGCACACTTGTCCGTGGACTTCGAAAAAGCATTTAATTCGGTGGACTGGACATATTTGCAGGGTGTGCTGGCCGAGATGGGGTTCGGGCCCCAATTCAGATCTCTGGTTTGTGTCCTTTACTCCCACCCGAGAGCGCGGGTGCTGGTCAACGGGGTCCTATCGGAGGCCTTTCCCATTGCCAGGGGCACTAGGCCGGGATACCCCCTCTCCCCATTGTTATGCGTCCTGGCAATGGAGCCCTTGGCTTCCCTAATGCAGGCTGCAGACCGCATTTGTTTCTGGGAGTGGCCTAATACTAAAACGGACAAGATGGCATTATATGTAGACGACGTCCTGTTCTTTTTTTTTATTTTGTGTCATTTATAAAGCGCACAGCTACCCCAACGGGGTGTCCCAGCGCTAATTGATTTAACAGAAAGATCTCTCAAGGCATAGAATTACAGGCGAAATAGGAAGGTTTTTAGAGCACGACGGAATTCGAATTCCGTCTTGCTCACGCGCAAGTCAAGCGGCAGTTTGTTCCATCTTTGGGCAGCTCGTAATTCAAAAGTTTTGCCTCCTGACGAGCTTTTTTGAATCTAGGGGTAGCTAGTAAAAATTTGGTATTAGAGCGAAGGGCTCTCGCATTGCAGTAGGGGCGAAGAATGGATCTAAGGTGAGCAGACCCATTGCCCTGCATGGCTCGATATGCTAATGTCATTGCTTTAAACTCAATGCGTTTGCTCACAGGTAACCAGTGCAATTCACGTAGATATGGGGAGATGTGCAACCTACGTGAAAGACCCCCAATTAAGCGAGCAGCAGCGTTTTGTACCCTTTGGAGTCTGTGACAAAGGCCAAAGGATAAACCTAGGTAGAGTCCATTGGCATAGTCCAGATGAGAGATTATTAACGCATGGACTATTGTTTTCCTGTTAGCAGAGGGCAAGTCATTTCTTCCTGGCTGAACCAGCCTCCTCCAGGTCATATTGCCCCCAGATCTTACATTCTTTCAAGCAGGCCTCTGGTCTGCGGCTAAACCATGGAAAATCAGTTCTGGTCCCCCTGCATCTCTCTAGGGATTGCTTTGAGTGGCAATACACCATACCACTTTGGTGACAATCCTTTAAATATTTGGGGATATGGATTACCCTCCTTCTCGAGCTGGGCTGGGCTCTGAACGAAGCCCTGTTGGTTAAGAAGGCGAAGGAAGACCTCCTTAAATGGAAAGCGCTACCTTTGAACCCCCTGGGGAGGGTGGCCCAATTAAAATGATGATCTTCCCCAGATTTCTTTATGTCCTTAAAAATAACCCCTTCTGCTTTCCCAGGACTTGGTTCCGGGAACTGGACAGTCTAACTACCAAATTTCTCTGGAGTGGAGGGAGGGCGCGCCTGGCTCTATCTGCCTGCCGGATTCCCTCCTTCGATGGGGTTATGGGGATGACACACGTATACCTTTATTTTCTGGCTGCACGTCTCCTGGTGGTCCACGACTGGTTCAATAGGGGCTGGTCTGACCCGGCCTATAGGCTTGAGCTAAGCGAACTAGGTTTAAATAAAATCCAGGCCATGATGTACGCGGGGCCCATTCCATCCCGATTGCCTGATGTGACACACTCCGTGGTTTTGGCCTGGCGGGCCTCATTGCATCAAACTGGATGGACGCATATGCTGACCCAATGTTCACCCCTCTGGCATGGGGCCTGGCTCCGGGAGGTTAACGGACTACAGGGATTTAAAACTTGGGAACTTATTGGCATCTCACAGCTAGTGGATGTAGATGAGACACGCCCTCCTTACGCACATCCCAGAGGACCCCCGAATATAGCCCCACTGAGGCCCAGACAATGATGGGAGACTTAGGTAAGAGGGCATCTCCCGCATCTATCGCACTTTAGTTAACAACACCCACACCTCCTTAGATAAGTTGAGGGAACAATGGGTGGACTGGGTGGGCCCCCGTTGAGGGAACAATGGGTGGACTGGGTGGGCCCCCTCGACAAAGTGGATTGGCGCGATGCTCTCATGGCCCCCAGGACAGTCACCGTCTCTGCCAAACTTAAGCTGATTCGGCTCTACTACCTGCATGCTGCGTATCTCACTCCCCTGCACCTTTTCCGAGGGGGCTTGCGCCCGGACGCATCATGTGTGAGATGTGCTCACGCCCCGGCTGACTTCCTCCACATGGTTTGGTTGTGCCCCCGTTTGGAGCAATTCTGGGGGTCTATCGAGGTGGATCTTACAGAGGTATTGGGTTAGGAGGTTCCTCATGACCCACTTCATTCACTATTAGGGATTACGGATGGGCTGGATGGGTCCAGAAATGAAAAGTTATTTTTTAATACAGCTATGATTGTGGGCAAGCGGGACATAGCGGCGGCTTGGAAAAGTCCTGATCCACCTGACCTGGGGAGGTGGCGTAGAGGGGTAGACTGGTGCGAATCCCCGGAGAAAGCCCTTTACATGGCCAAGGTGTGCAGCAAAAAGTATTGTAGAGTGTGGGGAAAGTGGCTGGATAAAGTGGAGGGTTTTGAGTAACATGATTCCATACCTTGTCTGTGTATGTCTTATGGGGTTCGTGATTGGGGGATGCATTGATTACAGGAATGTATTTGACTTAATGATTTCCATGTATCTGCTGATTTGTTTCACATGTTCAAATCCAATAAAATTTGATTATCAAAAGAAAATGTAAAGCCTCACATGAATATTCCAGAGGATTGGGGGAGCTAGACAGTAACTGCCAGAGGGACCGGCACTGGGCGCGGTCCAGGCGCGGATGGGCGCAGACGGACTTGCCTTTGGTGTGCCTTTGTTCTCAGGCCCTGGAGGCTGAGGATTATCCCCTGGTTGTGCCCTAGGACCACCTCCTGCTAGACATGCCCCTGGGTGGCATGATTTGAAGCCCGCGTGCCCTCTGGTCTCTCCTCACTGACTAGTGACCTCAGCTGCACTTGTTGGTACGCTGTTGCCATGTATGGACTGTGGCCCCCTCTTTGTTTGTCCTTCATGTCGACAAGCGTGCCCTGGGAGAGCATGTACAGACACCTAGAGGCCTACTCTATTTCACAGTTTGGCCCCATCTGTCTGTTGAGGCTCTCAGCCATACTTTGGGGTGGGAAGGTCGACTGTGACCCTCTAAGGACTGACTCCTGCACCTGGGCTGTCCCACCCATCGACAGTGGTGGAGGCCTGAAGCTCTAGAACTGTGTGTGCCCTGTGCCACTCACTTGCATGGTGGCTAGGTGGGCTGCATCGGGCCCTGGCACTATCTGCTATAATGGTACGCCACTCTGGTGGTTCTGTTGGGTACTGGAGCTCCCGCAGTCTTCGCCTTACGTGCTGAGGCCCTTTCTTTGACTGTTTCCTGCCCGTTGGGCCTATGACGTCCGTGTCCACTTCTGGACTGACATGCTCTGATGCACAGAGTGAAAACCACCTGGCAGCTCTTATTCACGTACATGGTGGCGGGCAAGCTGCACCACCCTCTGAAGGCCATGGCAGGAATCTCCCTGGAGGCCATCATAAAGGAGCTCACAGGTATCAATGCAACCAGGGACTCCATCCATGGGGCTACTGCCTCAGTGGCTGCTGATCTATAATCTTTCAGTGCTAATCTTTACTCTTTTAACACGTGCCCTGTCACTACGGACCTCAGGGTGGAGGCCTTGAATGATTACATCACTGTGTTGTAGACCAACCCTGACGTTAGTAGTGAAGTGTGGCATCTCCATAGGAAGCTGATCGACATGGAAGATAGATTTCTGACCACTTTTCTTTCTGACCTCACATTTGATACAGCTTACTGGAACCAGCCACGATGCTGCTATCAATGGAAAAAAACAGGAGTTTGATGACCCCGAGGAGTTAGAACAGTACTTGACTGGGTTCTCGGATAGGGACATGGACTCCGCGCCTGTGGAACCTGGGCCATCCCCTGTGATGACCTGTCTTTGTCTGCTACATTCCAGAGGGATTCAACCTTCACCTTCTCTGAATGATTGAGACTGGATGCTGTCTTCAAATGATGGGATTCGAAATCAAGAACAAGGAACACCCAACTCACTAGGAACCTGGGTCATTAAGTATAACAGAAACAATGGTTCCTGTGGAAATAATTACTAGTCTATATTGATAGTAATATGCACAATCACAGTATTAAAGGGTTATAAGAATGTCAGAAGGAAAGGAGACCATGAACACCTCTGTTTGTATTTACAATAATTTTGTTATATCATTATAAAATTATGCGAATTATATACAGAAAAGGAAAAACCATAGTGCTCTGTGTCCCTTGTGTTAATGGGACCTAAAAACATGAGTATTACATTTGTGACATATAAAGCTTGGTTTCCACAATATTTTTTTTTTTTTTTTTTTTTTTAGTTTTCAAATCTGCTTTATTGAGAAAAAAAAAGCATAGTAAAATACACAGCTTGGATCGCCTACAACCCGGAGGCCGGCAGCGAAAGAGGAAGTGCAATACACAGCCTGTTTATCGGCATCCCGGGGGCCCGACGGCATATCAAAGTTTGAAACAGCGTAACCTCTGCGTCCTATGGCGTAGGCCAAGCTAGGATGAGCAGCAGTCGAACAGGCTTTTCTTTTGAGCGAGAGAAGGCTCTCACTGCTGTTTGGTAGATTGCATAACAAGAACCAAGAAACTTCCCAACCAGGTTACAACTAAGAGGCTGTGCATGACTGTGTAGTGGAAATGTGTGTCAATGGTGTATTTTGGTGGTCTCAGCCGGAGGCGCGTCGTGGGTAATGATGCGTCCAGTGCTCATTCTCATGGGCCGTTGGTGTCCGTGGGGTGTCAGTCTGAGAAGCCATGGGGCACGAAGGACACGGCTCGCCAGAGGAGGCGATCCCGCGGCGTGGTGGCGATGGGGCCGTGTAGGTACGGACAGGGGAGATAGGGCACTCCCGCCCAGATAGGGCAGTTCACTCTACGGGGAATCTACGGGGGCAGTGATCTATGTCCGATGAGGGGAGTCTGCGAAGCCGTCCCGAGATCACAGGACATGTATGGGAAAAAATGTCAGTGGCGCTGGGGAGTGGCAGGCTCGTCATCCGACTGCAAATCGTCGTTTGAGCGCTTAAGCAAGTAGTGTACCAGTGGATCCCAAACGTCCTTGGGTCGGCACGAAAGAGGCAGCAGTTCAGCAAAGGTGGTATGTTGGTCTGGTTTCCACAATATTTAAAGATGACCATCAATGATTGAACAATATCTCAGCTGCTGTACGAAATGGTCAGAGCTGATTGGAATGTTTCGCATTAGTTAGCTGTCGATGGCGTTTCGACCCTGTGTGCGTTGTAGCGTCTCATCAGGTCCTATGGGTATAAGGACATCTGTCAAGGGGGTTGCGCAGCTACGTGAAGGATGTGCACCACCAGTAAAGTGAAAAAAAAGATACAGATAATACTCACAAGGGACCCAGCCGGGTGCCTATTATGAGTACAAAGGGCTGGCAACCCTGGATTTGCACAACATAATTATTGCCAGTGTATCGGAAGATGAAGAGACTGTAGTGGTACGAGTGGATCTCAGGTGGAATCCCAGGTGCGCAGGCGGTGCGTCCACCCTGGCCTGCACATGTAGTATTTAAACCAAGGACATGATAGTACCGTCAGTGCAGGTATGGATATTTGAATTGAAGAATGAATCGAGATCTCTAACGCGTGCCGATGCAACACGAGAAGGTAGAACTCCTCCATCTGTCTATCTGGATCATTAGAGCCCTTAGAACAACAGGTTCCAGATAGAGTTCTATGAGATTAATAAGGGCCTGGTTGTCCCCCTGCCCTACAAACACTTCAAAGAGCTAGAAGGCCTCGACACCCTCCTCTCCGAATATAAGAAAGCTCTCATTACTCTCATTCTGGAGCCCAATAAGGACCCAACTAGTTGTGTGAGCTACCACCCCATTTTGCACCTCAATGCAGACATGAAGGTGCTTACAAAGGTTCGACTTATTCTCAAGAGGGTGATCCCGAATCGTACACATGATTCTCAAGTGGGATTTATGCCCGGCTGTTCCTCCCGCAACCATAAGCGTCACTTGATTAATATCTTCTGGCAAATCCATGGTTATATGGCTGATAAGCTGCTTCTGTCTTTAGACGCTGAAAAGGCTTTCGATAGGGTGGGTGGGGGTACTTATTCTGCATGCTAGAGAGGGCTGTGCTGAGTCCTGTTTTTATGACCAAGGTTAAATGCCTTTCCACTTCCCTCTCCTCACAGGTTGATTGCAGAGGCCACTTGTCTCAAACCTTTCCTATCATGCGGGGGACAAGGCAGAGATATCCGTTGTCCATTGTTTTTCTTGGGGGGCCCTTGGCAGCTGCCATCCAACAGTCGGACCCCGTCAGGTGTATTGAAACCCGTATGGGTGAAGGCAAGATTTTGATTTATGCAAATGACATTTTACTGCCCTTGAGTGACTCAGGGGCTTCTGTTCCGCATCTTATCTCTTTGATTGATAGGTTTTCGGCCTACTCTGGGTACAGGAAAAATTGGACCAAGAGTGAGGCACTGCCGTTGACACTCTGTGAAGCCCGACTATCCTTGACAGCTTTTGGCTTCACCTGGAATCCTAAGGGCTTGAAGTATTTGGGCCTCCTGGTCAACAGGCCCCTTTCTAATTTGGTACAGGATAATATCCAGTCTCTTATAGCCTGCATTGAGCAGGACTTCACTCGGTTATCTGCTCTGCAGGTATACCTGTGGGGAGAGTCCAGATGGTAAAGATGGTTACATCTCTCCAGTTCAATTATAATTTATATTGGCATGCTACACTCCTGATCTCAACTCCGCTGTTCTGCACCATTAACAGACATATGAAACTTTTCCTGTGGGTGGGTTGGGATCATCGACTAAAGCCTACGAGCCTGCATGCTGCCATTAGGGCTGGGGCCTACGTTTTCCAGACATGCACCTATACTACCTAGTGCACCATCTCTCTCAGGTGGCCACCATGCTGGCACCCGCATATTCTGCACCTGACGGTATGGGGCTTCTGTACAATGCTCTATTGGTGGTATCCACACGTTGCCCACCAACTCTGTGGGCTACCTGGTCAACGTGGAAGGAGGTAAATCGGCTCTTGGTGGTTCATCACGCGGCCCATAATCGGGCACTGTTGTGGCCTATTGTGGGTATTATTGTTGCGCACCATCGGTCACCTGGATGCCTTGGGTAGAATGAGGGATTCAGACAGTGGGGGACCTCCTGGAGGACGATTCCTTTAGTTCATTTGAAGCTCTCAGATCGACATTCCAGCTACCCCAGTTTCAGTTATGTGGTTACTGGCAGTTGTGACTGTAACTTTGAGGTCTTCTGGGTCATACATTACCTCAGGCTGTGGGGCCTAGATTGGGGAGGCCGGCTCAAATCTGTATCAAATAATATTGACTATATTTACTCACAGGAGAGGCGCGCAACTCATCTCGGATCTACTGGCAGGACGGTCTGGGTACAGAATGTTCTGACAAGGGCTGGAGGGAGGTGTTGGATTGCCACAATTGTTCCCTTAGGGAGGTGCATCTGAAGTATACCTACTTCAAGATTCTCCATAATTGGTACTAGACACCTTATTAACTCTGCAGAGCTCAGCTCCTGCTGACAGATAGCTGTTGGTGCTGCTCCTCTACTGTGTGTGATTTGTTCCATTTCCTTTGGTCCTATTTGGCCCTGGTGCCCTACTGGCATTCTATGTGGCGGACTCTCCACTCTACTAGCTTCCTCCCCTTTCAGAACTAAGCCACGGTGGCTCTGTTACACGACTTTACGGATGTGGAGGACATGCCCTCTCATTGACGATGGTGATTGTCGGCGGCCTTCATGGTGGCCAAGATTTGCTTCCTTCACTATTGGTGTGCTCCTCAGGTTCCCATACACCAGGAATGGTCTGTGAATTTATACTGGTTGGCCACATATGAGTAGCGGGTGTAAAGATTTCAAGATTGCCTGCCTGTCTCTGACGAGGTGTGGGGCTGCTTCCTATGGCTGAGTTCACTCTAATTACATACTGTTGGGTCGGGCGGGGGGGTGTCTCTTGCCCCTTGCCCTTACTTCCCCAGCTGTCCTGGGGGGTGGGGGTCACCTGATGTGGGTTGGTACTTTCTACTGTTGGAGGGGTGCTCCTGTGCTTGGCTCTGTCCATAAGAGAAGGTTTATAGATGGCTGCCTGGGCACTGAGCATGTGTCCGGCTCTGTGAGGACTGTTGCAAGACCGTGGGACTGGTGGGCTGGAGTATAGCTGGGGTGGTACTTGTGGGACACGGCCCATTCTTAGCTGGGCTACGGTAGGCTGTCTGGTGAGGCACCCAGTCTTTTTGAAGCTGTTTATGCTCCTTTAGTCATGTCTGTAGTTTTGTATTTTGCCTACTTGGACTGCAGTTTTTTGTGACAATGATGTCTGTAGTATCCTTTCTATGGCATGTACATGTTATGGGATGTTGGCAGTTGTTCCCTGTAAACCTCTGAAAATCTGAAAAAAAGAATTGTTAAAAAAAACATTTGAGGAGACATTTTATTCTGCTAGGGAATCATGACAACCCATAAATAGTATGCTGTTCCGCTGTATGGCCGAAGAATACTGGTTCACTCGTTTTCATCAGAACTCAGAACTCAGGGATCCCTCTTTTAAGGTTGCAATAACCCTCACCCATCTAGGTGGCATGCTTCATCATTGTGCCTGCTTCTTGCTGGGTGTACGCTGCAATACCCAGCAGGCTCCCAGAAGAGCTCTTTGACGAAGCTCTTTTTCATCTACCCTGACCTGGTGTTTGTCAGAAGTCAGGTCAAAGCCCTAATGATGGGTATTGGTGATAGGTAGATTGGGTACATAAGTGGATTAAAACTTGTCTACGGGTACTCCGTTCACAATTTGTATTCATGGCGAGTGACTGTGTCAAGATTAAAAACAAAACTGAATCAAAAATGGCAATAATGAGCCCATGGTTGTTTTCAGTAGGGTCAGCATGTTTCACAATGTCCCTAGACAAAATGAGAAATCGATATTTATTTGAATGTTATATCTGTTGCCATTACAATTTGGTGCACACAACATTTTTGTATGTGGCCAAAACAGGAAACATGCAGCACACATGTCAGGGGTCCCCCGAAAGGAGACATGCTCAGAATTAATCAGGTATAACATGCCTGTGACAATTAAAACCACAAATAGCATAGGCTTCAAAGAAACGCACCAATTTGGTCCAATATTGAAGTCCTCATAGGGAAACTCGGAGCAACGCACATCATCAATTCTGTGTGCAGAAATCAGTAAGGGTTAACTTATATGTAGAAGAGCGCTGGTCGAACTCCTTATAATGGAAAAGCATTGGTGGATCACCCTAAACCAATATGCAACTTTGTTTTTAAGGCAGTCCTAGTCCTCTCTTGCACCAGTAGATAACATTGGAACCTGCATGAGGATAACCATAGCTTCCTTCCTCTGGGCCCGATTTCTGACGTAGAAACCATTTTCAACCACCCCCCTGGAATGAAATTGGGCAGATGTTGTGGCATAGGTTTTACTGTCCTCTATTGCCACTAACCCTCTTCCATTGCCTCTTCCCGGGCCTCTATCCTGTAGATCGCCTCATGGGGGTGGGGAGGGGGAAGGGGGGAGGATGGAGGAGCCCACCACTGATTGGGGAAGGAGGTGATGGGGAGGTGGAGCTGGAAAAGACGAAAGCCAATGGCTGTTAAAAGATGGCGACTGACTGTATGCACCACTGGATAGGAGAAGGCAGCAGCCTGCTGATTATTTCAATGTGATGCATCCTGCCGTCTATCAATGTCCACCTTTGGTTGGTTAGCTGTGCTCAGATCTCAATCGTTATTTGCTCTACCTTCAGCTCCTCAATTTTGCCCCTTCAATCCTGGAACAGAGATAAAAGTTTCTCATTAGTCATACCCAGAGGAGTCACCCCATCCCCTTCCCCTATGGATAGGGCAGCATACCTGTTGTGACTATCCAGCTGGTCCGCCCCTTTCAAAGATTTACAGGAGTGCACCTCCTCTCTTCCTCCCTCACAGCCCATTACCATGCCAGTACGAATACTAGGACATTTCTGCTGAATTTTAGTGGGGGGAGTAAGTATAACCTCCTGTGAGTTGGGTGTTGGGGTTGGATTATTTGGTGAATTTTCTATACAGAGGAGTGGAGGGTTTGCAGTAACTTGGCACTCAAACAGCAGGGTGTTGATGCTGCAGCTGGAACACCATCACCAAATCCCAATGGATGACTGCCCTCAACACCACCGCCCTCTATACACCCGACGACGTCAATCAAGCAGCAGTTTACCTAGCCGAATGGATCACCACTAGCACTGACTCCATCATACCCATCAAAATTCTCAGCAACAGAAGAACCAACAATCACGCCAACTGGTTCACCCCCAAACTCAAAGCAGAAAAACACTAATGCAAACCTCTAGAGAGACACTGGCGTACCAGCAGCGACCCAGGCGACCTCACAGCTTCTAAAACAGCCCTTAAATCCTGCCACCACGCCATCAGAGAAGCTAAGAAAGCAGCACTTGTCACCTGCCTCCAATCCACCAAAGAAATATTTGACATTATCAGAGAATTCTCCTCAGATGCTGTCAAAAACACCAACTAGCCCTCCCAGTCTCCCTGCAATTTACTTGCTGACTTTTTCCACACTAAGATTGCCAACATCTACAAAAACTTCGAACCCCAACCACCGGAGCCAGATCTCCCTGCTCCTCCCACTAACCTCCCGCCCCGTTTACTTAATGCTTAGACACCTCTCTGCACCCAAAGCACAACATTCATCATGTCCTCCATTCACTCTGGAGCTCTCACCAAACCTTGCCCCCACCATCCTCGGACATAAAGAAATTGGACTCCCACTCACCAGCATTATTATAGCAACGTTCAGCTCTCTCCGGGAACCTGGAAGGCTGCCGAATTCAAACCCCTTCTGAAGAAACCCACAGCGGGCCAATTAGATCTCAAGAACTACTGCCCTATCTCACTCCTTTCTTTTCCAGCCAAGGTACTGGAGAAAGCCGTCAACCTCCAACTCACAGACCACTTGGAATCCAACCACCTGCTCGACCCCTCCCAATCCAGTTTCCACCCAAACTACAGTACAGGAACTGCCCTTATAGCTGCCACGGTTGACGTAAGAGCCATCTTGACCGTAGCGAGCCAGCAGCGCTGATCCTCCTCGACCTGTCAGTGTTCTTCAACACTGTTTCCCACAACCTCCTCATCCAAAGACTTCACTACATCAGCTTCTACAGCAATGCCCTCAAGCTACTATCCTCTTTCCTCACTGGAAGCAGTCAGAGAATCCGCCTTCTGCTGTACACCTCCGACCCTAGGAGCAGCATCTGCAGCATACCCCAAGGCTCCTCACAGCTCCATATGTTCCACGTCTACATGACTACGCTGGCACCCACCACTCACAGCCACAGTCTCAACATCATCTGCTACGCTGAGAACACCAAGCTTATAGTCTCCCTCACTGAAGACATGGACACCACCAGAGAGAACTTCCAGAACACTATGACCAAAGTCACAGACTGGATGAGAGCCTACTACCTCAAACTTATCAGTGAATATACTGAAGTTCTCTTCGGAAGACCCCCTCACCATAGGATAAATCATGGTTGCCCTCTGCCCTTGGACCAGCTTCCAACCCCACCCCGGCAACCTCGAATCATACTCAACAACAAGCTCTCTAAAAGAGGTCAGATCAGCACCTTCACCTATTTCAATACCTAAGAATGCGCTGGAAAGTCTTCAGATGGATCCCAACCGTCACCAGAAAAACCGTCACTCAAGCCTTCATCACCACTCAACTTGACTACTGGAATGCCCTCTAGGCCGGAGTCACCACCCTCTGCCTCAAGCACCTCCAAATAATCCACAAAGCAGCAGCAAGAATCATCCTGAACCTGCCCAGTTGAGCCAACACCACCACCCACCTCCGTAGCCTGCACTTGCTCCCCATCAAGAAGAGATGCCACTTCAAGCTGCTCACACACACCTACAAAGCCCTCAACAACATAGGACCAGAATACCTGAATAACCGCCTTACCTTCTACCAGCCCACCAGACACCTACGTGCTGCTGCCCTGGCCAATGTCTCCCGCATCCTTCATACCCAAGCTGGAGGATGCTTCTTCTCCCACCTCGCACCAAGCCTGGAATTACCTCCACATCCACCTCCTAACATCTACTTTACTTCCCAATTGCAGGAGTAGAATCAAGACCTGGCTCTTCAAGTAGCTGGACCTCACGCTAGGTCCTGGATACCCAGCGGTGTGATTAACGTGCTCTACAAATCCTGATTGATTGATTGATGCTGTTCATAACTTCATTGCTAATGGGGTTAGACAGATGCTTTCTTGCGTGTAGTTGCCCATAGCTGCACAAGGAAAAGTTACTTAATGTTCCCAGTACAGGAAAAGACACCAAGAACACGGGGCGGAAAGGCAAGAAGGCCTGGTCCCAATTTGCACCGCATGTCGAGTGGCAGAGCCCAGAGACAATGCAAAATCAAGAAGTACAATGAGACAAAAAGGGAAATGTGATAACCACTCTTCCAAGAAAAGTTCAGACTATGTGGCAAACAGCAAAAGTACCTTTAGTTACGTGATGGCCCCAAACCACAGATGGACTTCACAGCAGGGCCAAGGGGGGGTGGTCCTGCCCTGCCTCTGACGGGGCCTTCCTTGGCCCAGCGGTGGCCCAGGCACAGCCCTTTGGCATCCCATGTTGCAGGGCTGCAGCACGACTTTTAAAGTGATGATATTCTTGCACAGGTGTGAAGAAGGAAGGAATTCTGGGCTGTGCAGTCCCCAGCGGTGGTGGTCAGTCGCTGCGGCTCACCCTTACTTGTATCAGTGCACCCGATAGAGATCATGTTATGCTAGCAGAGCAAATCCCAGCATTACACAGAAAAGGATTCTTGCCCCAACGGTAATCCTCAGCAGTCCAAAGCAGCTCCCAGGTTGCGGGACTGTAGAGCAACCTTTAAAATAAGAATAATTCGGCACAGGAGTGATGAAGGAGGGAAATCTGGGCTGTGCAGTCCACATCGGCAGTGATATCAGTCACAGCGACTACTCTAACTTGTATCAGTACCCCCGGTAGTGATGAAGCAATGCTGGCAGAACAAACCTCAGCATTACACAGAAAAGGATTCTTGCTCCAAAAGGAAATCCTCAGCAGTCCAATGCAGTCCCTGAATCGTAATTAGATAGACCACTTTCCCGGTGCTTAACGTGACTGCTGGCATCAGCACGCTGCATATGTGTAAATACTGGTCGCCATCTTGAAATTGTGCTTGGGTGAAATAGAGAGTGCTTGATGCAAGGTAATGTTTTTTTATAATTGGGATATTCCCAGAGAGAAAAAAAAACACTCTCATAAAATGAAAAGAATAGCCAGCGTGGGAATTGATTTTCTGTCAATAAAGAGCATGACAAACTAAGCGTATTAGATTGTGTGTGCACTGTCCTCCATCTTGCCTCAACATCAAAAATGCGATGGGATGTCTATAGCTGACTTGGTTCTAAATAAAGTATGGCTAGTGTCCACATGACTAGGCAGAGACTGTTCTCAGAGAAAGTTTCTCACTGTACTGAACCAAGGATGTTTTCAATTTTCCCAGTCTCTTGCTAAAACAATGTATCTATCTGTTCAACCGTTTGGCTAAAGCTGTGAGAACGACTAAATCTCAATGTATTACTGTCATTAGAGAATCCTCAAATGCATTCTGTAGTAAAATGTTTCTTCTAGCTTGTTCCCTATTGGTTCAAATCCTGAGAACCATGTATTCCCACAGAATCTATGAAAGTCTTTGTCTAAAGCCCCTATGAAAGTACATGGATTTCTGTATCCAAGAAAAAACCCGTTTCTCACCTTTAGAAGGCAAATCTGTGTCGAATTTCACTTAGAAGTGTACCGAGTTCTTTGTACTTATGATTTGAATGCTTTGCTGCTAAATTCTCTTATGGCATGCCGATTGTAATCTGCCCATCAACTCTTTATATGAAGCTTTGAAATTACAACCCTTGTCTGTCATTCTTAAGGGAATGTTTCAGCATATTAATGATAAATGACCTAAATAGAAGTAGTGACAATTCCAGTTGGGGAGCACCAAATTCCGTATCAGGATTGGAATTTGAGACAAGATTGTGTGCTGACACCAGCGCATATAATGCTCAGGAGATTGTTTTTTTTAAAAGGGCGAATGGTAGGCCAGTCTAAAGTTGAAGCGCTCCTCTATCAGTAACGGCGGCTGCCATATTGAGTGGAGCATAAACACTTGACAAAGAATGCTCCTAATTGTAATCCTACACAGAGTGGAGTGGGATGCATATTCCAGGAGAAATGACCCGCCTGGAAAATGATCTTCATTAATGAAAGCCATACCTAGCTACATGTTCTAGACATGTATAAGCGTAATGCAGATGTTGAAGGGTGAAGCACACAAAAAAGGACCAAATTCTTAAAAGCTGAAGCACATAAAAAAGGTTTTAGCAGATTAAAAAAACAGAGTATTTTCTGCTTCATAATTGAGATGCTCAGTTTTCAAAGGACTGTCTAGCACAACAGGCCGGACCTGGGGTGAGGATACCCAGGTTCTAACAGGGGATATGAATGTGTGCATGTTTAAGGGGCCACTTGAATTTCCTTCAAAGAGCCCCAGTTTCTGGGAGCCTGCTAGGCATTACAGCTCCCAGCTAGTCAGCACCAGGCCCAGTGATGATTCATGCCACCTAGGTGGAGAAGGGATATTGCATCCTTAAAATAACGATCCGAATCTGTAGAAAACTAGTGGATAAGAGTTTAAATGTATTCTTTGGGGATACAGCAGAATAGCATACTACTTATGGGTATGAATTGATAGTTCGTGGAGACTGTGTGCTGGAGCACGTTAAATATTCTCTCTACATTACAAACATATATCACCACACCAAGATGTCTGAAATACAAGGTTTAAGTTTTGATGGTG
The DNA here is from genome assembly GCF_964261635.1 of Lissotriton helveticus. NCBI lineage: Eukaryota > Metazoa > Chordata > Amphibia > Caudata > Salamandridae > Lissotriton > Lissotriton helveticus. The sequence goes on from NC_136057.1 coordinate 769,496,094, forward strand.
AAAATGGTGGTAACAATTCTGCAGACATCATCCCTATTTGGGGACAATTTTAGCACACCATCAGGGAGCTATCAATGTGTGCATAATTACTTTAGACACTCCCCGTCATAGTGTTTGATGCATAATTGAGTAGGTGATTGAAGCATGGACACCAACTGAATTGCAAACTTAATGTTTGGAAAATGGCATCCCCGGTATTTCTTTGTTGAGACCGATGACATCTTTATGGAGTCTGAACAACCTTTTGTTCTCTCTGCTAGAGTATCTTTTTTAATATCAGGGCCATCTTGCATTCTTTCTATTAATGACTGATGCATGCCATCTAGTGTATGTCCCTGGTCCACATAGTGGATTGTTAATGGAGTTGCTGTGCGTAGGCATCTGATTGTGCTGCTGTGCTCATTAATCTTAATTAACCCTTATGGGACGAGTTGTCTTCCCCAAATATTTGATAGAATATGGGCATTGGATCAAATACACACACTTCTTTGTATTGCAGTTTGTATGTTCCTTCAGCTGCCATTTTTTTGGAATTCTAAGGTGGATTTCTGTTTGTCTGGTTGCAAGGGGGAAGACATTACACCCACTTCAAGGAAACTGGCCCTTAACCTTAGGAAGATTCCAAATTGTGCTGAGGGTCGAGGAATCCGGTCTGTTGTAACTTCTGGTGTGGATCAGAGAATCCCTTAGATTCCTTGATCTCTTGAAGGAAAAGAGTGGTGTATTCAATTGCATTTTCCCAGCATTCAAGATACATCATTTCTTTATTACAATCGTTTTCATTTGATTTTAAATGGGATTATATGTAGCTATGCAAATTAACACTTTGGCATTATTCTTATGCTGTGTTTTCAGTAGAGCTTCTGTATTGTTATTCCTGGCCTGTTTATGTGCTTCACAAAGAAGTTTAAATAGATTAACCCCTTGTTTGGAGCTTCTCTGATAACAGATCTGCTTGATTCTCAAAGTCAATGAGTCTGTTACAGTTGGGAGTTCGAGATATAATGATTCTTCAAATTCAAAATAATTCTCCATTAGTGCTGTTGTTACGCATTCCATGATTAAGTTTATTAGTATGATGGAGTCCATGTTCTCGTTCCTCCATGACTGTGAGAGTTGTTTCTTGGGGAATGCTGGTGTATAAGTCTTATACATTTAGGGTGATGAGAGGGATAGTGAAACCCTCGTGATCCAGAGTCCCTCCATGACTGTGAGAGTTGCTTCTTGGGGAATGCTGGTGTATAAGGATTGCACATTTAGGGTGATGAGAGGGATAGTGATATCCTCGCAAGTGTTCAAGAGGTTCAGAACATCATTGGTATCCTTCAAGAAAGAAGGCATTTCTTGTGCCATTGGATGCAGAAAATAATCCAAACAAATAGACAGAGATTAAAGTACTGAATCAATACAAGATACAATGGGTCTGCCTGAAGGTGGAGTAATTCCCTTATGAATCTAAGGGAGAATGTAGAAGTACAGGATTTTAGGATTCTTCTTCTGGAGGAACTCAGATTCTTTAGGAGTGATCCATCACAGTGTTTCAGCTGCATGCACCCAAACTCAGATTTTCTTTCTGAAAGCTGGCATGTGTCTGTTCTGATGTGTATGCAGTGGATCTCATCTGATATGAGCCTTAGACACTCTTTCCTTTAGTCTTCGATGTTCATGATAACAATACCTCCACCCTTATCTGCTGGCTTAATGATGAGTGATCAGTCAGTTGAGAGGGTATTAATGGCCATTGTCCCCTACTTTGATAAATTGTAAAAAGCAATACCTCCTTCTATTTTTGAGATTTCCTTTAGAACAGCTTTCTTGAATGTTTAGTGCTCCCACCAGTATAGTGGTAAACAGATACTCAGTTTGCTAAGGTGTGCCTAGCAAACAGACCAGACCTGGGATGAGAATACCCAGATTCTAAGATGAGATATGCATGTGTGCATGAATTTGGAGATACTTTAATCTCTGTCAAGGAGACCCAGTTGATGGGAGCATGCTGAGTATTGCAGCACCCACCCAGCAAGAAACAGGCCTGATGATGTAGTTTGCCACCTAGCTGGGTGAGGGCTATTGCCTCCCCAAAATAAGAATCTCTATGATCTGTGAAAGCTTGTCGACCTGAGTATCAATTTATTCTTTGGCCATACAGCGGAACAGCATACTACCTATGGGTATGAATTGATAGTTTAAGGAGACTGTGTGCAGGACAGCATTAAATATTTCCTTCAGTTATGGTTCATACAAATCATGAAAAACAACATTTCGACTTTCTGCATCATAACTTAAGGTTAAGAAATAAAAGGAGTGAAACACTGCTGCTCATTTTGAAAACACTTTAACCAATATGAAAAGGCCTCATCAGTGTTTTTTATGCTGATTTCCCATCGTTATGCACTTGCTCGGTTTGCATTTTGCCTATGGGGGTACCCACTGTAAATTCTGTAGAGGCTGGTTTGTCTTGTGTGAAAAATTGCCTTTTTTATCATACATACCAAGGCAGATTCACATCATCTCTCACTACAGAACACATCACTGGCTCCCCATCCACAAAAGGTCCCAGTTTAAAATGCTAACCCACACCTACAGGACCCTGCACAATCAAGGACCAGCCAACATCAACCACAGGTTCAACTTCCACCAACCCCTCAGACAACTGCGCTCCACCACCCTCTCCCTCTCCCACACTCCTGCTTCCATCGAAGCAGCAGTAGTAGATGCTCCTTATCCTACCTGGCAGCCAAGACCGAGAACCACCTCGCCCTCCACCTGCGGACCTCCCCCACCCTGCAGGAATCCGGAAAAGTTCTGAAAACATGTCTGTTCAACTAACTATACCCAATAGCAGCAACCCCCAGCACCTGGATACCCTTACAGGTGATAATCAGCGCTTTACAAATCCAGTTTATTGATACCCTTTTTATTTAGGGTCAATAAGCATAGACCACCAGCTCAGCTATGCTTGTTCTCCATGGTTCACTTTTGAAGCTTTGTGTGCTTAGGCTACCCCCTTTCTGGGTGCAAGTAGATAGGGATGTCAGATGCACGGGTGACACTCCCCATATATAGTTTCTAGGTGCAGTTTATTGTTGGCACCTGCTCATTGCCCCGTCTGCCCTAAGTTGGCAGGGTATATCCAGATATGCGTCCCTTGCTCACTTTGCCACTGGATTCAAGCTAGTCTGGCTGAAGAGGGGTGTTACCCCAAAACCGGTCACAGTGTGATTGTTTCCGGTCCAGGGAAGATATGGCTTGGCGGTTCGGGCTGGACTGTTCTCATGAGACACAGGTAGAAGACTGATTTGCATATGGCCATGTCTGAACTGGGGTGGCAAACTGAGCTAAAGAACAATGATGGATTCAACCCAGATCTGTGACTGGGGCTGAGTGTCTGAAAAGTTTCAATGCTCCGCCCATCATTTACTTGTGTTTGCTTCATTGCCCCGTCTCCTCACACATTCTTTAGTGTTTCTATGATGTCAGGCACAATTGAACACTGTTAATGCAGGTAAGGGACCCTCCACTCATGCTCAGAATCTTCACTATAGATCATACTGTTTGATAGGCATCAGCACTCACGAAGCAGTCTGCTTATGGTTTGCCCCTGTTTTTATTCTCTTTACTACTCTGGACTTGATTAAATGCTGTGCAGAAAAGGTTGGGGTATTTACCATACCCCACAAAATACCATTAACCCATTGGTGAGGTAATTCAACAGCAGGTATCAGATGCTGAGTTTTATACTCGGAAATAAGCCATAGCATGCAGAATAGATCTTTAAAATACTGATCTCCTTTTTCTCTGGGTCTCCCTCCCGCCCCCAGTGCATTTCATCAGGCTTGATTTGCTGGGATCTATCAAGGGAAAACTATGAGGGTGTGATAATTATCACGGAGCTCATAATTCCTATCCCTGTGCAAACTCTTGCTTACACAGGGATCAGAATTTAGCCCTGTACATGTAATCAGGGACATTGTCTCTACAGGAAGGAACATTTCTTGAGGGTCACAAATGTTCCACAGTAATTGCCTTGTGAAAAAAAATGCCCCTCAACCATTATCTTGTCTTTCTGGTAATCAAACAGATGCATTTAAAACTAGACATCTCCTTGACTTCTTACAGTTAAGGTCCTTTAACAACTTGGGGCAAAATTAGCCATGGTTGATGCAGGGGATAAAAGGAATTACCTTTATAGATGAGGGCTCATTTTTCATGTTTCTCCTGCTGGACTTGTCATCCCACATCAATACAGTAGATCACGCTGGCTTTATTACTTGGCTGGTATGTTTAGCAGGCGTTTTGGGACATACTGAGTATGGTTTTGATCATTTCTAAATGTTATTAACATTTTGGTGGAAATAGGAACCCTGCAGCCACCACCCACTTTAGGCCCATGGAGTGGTGTTATTTACCATGTTCATGGAGCCTCGCAAGGTTCTGCTCCAAGTGTTAGGCACCTGCCTCCACTTCTATGCTGACAAAACATAAGTTGGTGTGTATTTGTGTAGTTGGTGTGATCACTTTACTACTATGAGGAGGGGGCTGATTGCCCTGAAAAACGTAACTCTGGCCAAAAGTACTCAGTTTATTGAGAATGAAAGATAGATTTTAGTGGTAAAACCCATATATTTGCTAAGAAATGCCACTCTGTCTGATTATTAAAGGTTTCAGATCCGTCTCAGTGGACTGATGCATCCACTGCAGGGGCCTTTGTTCGAACTCATGGTCACAAGTACAAATCCGGGCCGGTCCACTCAGCTTTTCATCCATCTGAGGTCGATAAAATGAGTACCATTGAGTTGGAGAATAATAAACATCTGTTATTCTACACCAAGATACCTACGGGTGAATGTGTGCTTTACAAATACTTATGTTATTATTCCCAAAGTAAAGATATTGGGGCATCAGAAATCAGAAGGAGTGCAGATTTGCAAGTGACCTATGTGCCATTTTAACAACATTGAAGTAAGTATATGATCGTTACAAAAATGACGTACACTGAACTCCCTCTGATAATATTTCTATTATACAATGCTCTGTCTTCCACACTGAAACTACAACAAATTCTCCAAAATTCAAAATGTTTCTACTCACCTTCATCCAAATGCATTCTAAACCACCACCATTATTTACTCTAACCCATGCTCTAACTTTTGACTACATCCTAATTCTAACTATCCATCTAAACCTAACCCTATCCCTAATGCTAACTACATTGGCAGGTGTGAAGGCCTTCAGTGTAATAATCCAACACACATTTTTATAAACAGATTCAGTGCTGTATTGGGTTACAAGTAAAGTAAAACAGTACAAGTAAGACATATTTTGTAGAGCTGCATTCCCAACCTAATCTAAACTAACCTAAGACATTACACTCAGCACTCTTATTCCCTCATGCCTTACCATTCTAACAAAGCACACAAAGAAGTATATGCATTCTCAAGCCAGAATACCACATACACAATTTCCTTAGCCACTTAATGAACAGGCAAAGAAACAACTTCCCTCTGACTGACACAGACACCAGCACAAAGATTTAAGACTTTACCATATTGCTCGCTGAGTTGAGTCTCCAAGCAATACACACCTTATTCCTATCCCTCTCAATAACTGCCACATTGTAACCTAATTGTAAAATTTTAAATCCTAGTTTAATCCTAGCTCAATTCTAATCCTTATACTGACCTTGTTCCTTGCACAGACAAAACAGAGGTCTAGTATCTGATTTGAGGATACGCAACACTTCCCGGAGTTTCAGTGTGCCCATTTGCTGACAAATGAGTTTTATCCATTTGAGTCTTGAGCGCACGTAACCTGGGCATGCGAACAGCACATGCGCAACAGACTCCACTGGTGCCTTGCAACCTGGACAGTTAATGGGGCTTGGTTCGCTGGTGTGCCACTTAGCTGATACCTCGTTGACAGGGAGGGTACCACGCCTGAATTGAATGTACAATTTCCTGTCCTTGGGGGCCTGAATTAGGTTGAGGTACGGTTCCAGGAGTCTGATCTGTTTGTGCATTAAGACTTCTGTAGTGAGTTTCCCCTGATCAGACCTGGCAATATGTTGTTGCGCTACCCATTGCCAGTAGTGTCGCTTTACTATAGCTTTATGAAGCAGGGGTGAGACTTATTTTTTCCACACTTCTTGTAGCCCTACATCGGCTACGAGCTTTCTTTCATTTCTTATCCACCCCACCTTATTGCGGGTATCCAAATGAATAATCTCTGTCATGGCTTCAGCATAAGAGAGTAGCTCCAGAAACCTCCGGATTCTGGCCCAAAACAACAAAGGAGGAAGCTTAGCAATGTCACTTATGGGGCGATGTTCCATATCTAGCATTAGGGGGAAACGTGGGGTACTTTGAGGCAACATCACTAAATTCCTTAGGAATTTATGCTCTGATCTTCTGAGCTCAGTTATATTGTCGAAACCCCATAGTTCAGCCCCATATAGGGCAGATCTAACTGCTTTAAGGTTGTCAACCTGCAGAGCTGTGGCAATCGGTCTACTATGGGAAGAATGATGCTCTTTCCCTGGGGCTCCTGTGATACGCTTATGACTCAGTACCATCTTTGTGAGATGGGGCTTCCAGGACATTTTCTCGGAGAGTCTAACTCCTAAATAGTCAAAAGTGCTAACTCTTCCCAGGGGTTGCCCCTCCCCAGAGTCGGTTTGCCTTTGTATGACTTATGGGGATTAAAAACCATATATTTGTTTTTGAGGTGTTTATTACCAAGCCCCTAGTATCACAAAAAAATTGTAATCTATTTAATAGTAGCTGTAAACACGCCTGGGTTGTAGACACCAGCAGTGTCTCGTCTGCAAATAAAAGGGTTACAACCTTTTCCCCACTTAGAGATGGAGCATCAGCAGGCTCTTCTGATAAAAAACTTACCACTCCATTTATGTACAGGGAGAAAAGTGTGGGTGCCAGGACGCAGCCTTGGCGGACTACCCTACTAACAGGAATACAGTCTGTGAGCTGCCCCTGCGAACCCCATCTTATCCGCGCACAATTGTCTTTGTTCAGGGGGACAACCAAATTAAGGATGGGTGGTGGAATACCCATATCTTTGAGCACATGCCATAGCCTCTGCCTGGGAGCTAAGTCAAAGGCTGTCTTTAGATCAATAAAGGCTGAGTATAGGCTGCCCTGACAGATCACTACGGTCTTCCAATAAAGAAGCAGGAGGCGAAATACCTCGTCAATAGTCCCTGGCTTTTCCCTAAAACCGGCTTGGAAATGTGATAGAATTGCATTGCCTTCCACCCATGTCAGGATCTTAGAGAGAAGAGCTTTGCAGAAAACCTTTTGTAGAGCGTCTATCAGGCTAATAGGCCTGTAGTTGCAGGGCTCTCCTCTATCCCTTTTTTTGAATATAGAGACCACCTCTGCCCCCTTCCAGGACCTTGGGCCTGGAGCACCACTCGCTATGGCATTAGCGAGGAGTAGAATATAGCTAGCCCAGTTGACAATGTCAGAGAGGAAGCGATACCTCAGGATGCCATCTGGCCCCGGAGGTTTGGAAGATGTTATTCGGCCGATGGCACCCTCGATCTCTCTCAAAGTGGAGAAGTTGCCTCCCGGAGACTGAATAGGGCAGACAAATTTCTCCATCTAGTGCGGATTAGCATCAGAGTAGAGCTTTTTGAAGTATTCATACCAGGTTTGGGCTGCAATGTGGTTAGAGGGTTGTGCCACTAGTTCATCACTCCAGGTAAATAGGGCCCAGAATGATCTAGAATCGCTGTCAGCCCTAGCTTCCTTAAGTTACTGCCAACGAGACTCATCCCACGTCCTTTTAGCATGGTGTATGGTTGCCTTATAACACTAGAATTCTAATTTAGTCAGTGTCTTTTGATTTGATGACCAGGGCTAGGTTTACTTAAACGTTCGGTTCTGCAGTCCTTTGTGTACCACAAAGCTGGCCCCCCATTTATTTACTAGCCCTTAAATTACTTTTGTATCGCTTTGTTCGCCCTAAGTGTGGCAGGGTATGCTCAGACGTGAGTCCCTTGCTCACTTGGCCACTGGATTCAAGATAGCCTGGCTGATGAGGATTATGAATCCGAAACCGGTCCCAGGATGCTTGTTTCCGGTCCATGGAAGACATGGCTTGGCAGTTCAGGCTGGACTGTTCCCATGAGGCACAGGGTCAGACTGATTTGCATATAGCCATGTCTGAAATGGGGTGGCTGAGTGGGCTAAATAATGGTGATGGATTAAAGCCAGATCAGTTGACTGGGGGTGAGTGTTTGATTTGCTCAAACGCTCCGTCCATCATCCCCTTTTGTATCGTTTTATTCTATCGAAGAGGCGGGAGTGGGCTGAATCTACTTCTGTCATTCCCCCTGCACTTTGGGTGAGGGACAGTAGTTCGAGTGTGCCTGCCACCAGTTCATGCTGTATGCCCATAATCTCATCTTCATATAAGGCTAACTTCCGCCAATTCAGTCTGCGGCAGTTGTTGGATGGAAAGACTTCCTTGGGAATGCTCAGGGAGTGGGTTCCGGTAGGATGGCCTTCCCAAAGTGGCTTCAGACTTAAAACAAGCATTTACAATGCAACGGTCTCGCCTTTGCCAAACTTAGAGCTATTGGCATTGTAAATGACAATATTTTTATTTATGTGTCTATTGCATCACCACAGCATCACTCAGCACCCCAACAGCATCACTCAGGGGCACCACAACATCACTCGTCGCCACCACAGCATCACTCGTCGGCACCACAGCATCACTCGTCGCCACCACAGCATCACTCGTCGCCACCACAGCATCACTCGTCGCCACCACAGCATCACTCAGCGCCACCTCATCATCAATCTGTGCAACCATTCAACAACAACTGGTTCAAATATGTTCTCTCAATGTTTCAAGCTTTATTACAAATGTCACAAAAAATGTTTAATATTTCACTTCTGTTCTTGGATTTTCGTCACAATAAAATACACTGAACATAATCTTCACAAAAGTTATTTACAAAAGTTTAAGATATTGCCATTATAACTTACAATAACTTTTATTTAAGTATTAATTATAAAAAAAAAACAATTGTTATTTGTAATATCAATACATCTAAGTCACGTAAATACAACACATATTGCATTACAAAGGGTACAGGTGTCACATTTGCGAAAGTTATAACTATTGGCATTGTAAATGACAAAGCTATTAATTTAGCTATTTTCAAAACCAACATATAAAAAATGTGTCATTTACAATACCAATAGCTCAAACTTTCCTAATGCGAGACCTATTGCATTGCAAATGCTTGTTGACTCTGTTGTGAATGGTCTGAATGAAATAGAAAGTAGCCATGCCCAACTGGCAACTATCTGTCCTTGAATCTATCCTGTGTTCAAATTTGGTCTTTCATTCTCTCTATAAAGTTGCTATCGAGGGCTTTGATTTTTGGAATGAACAAGACGCTTTAACCCTCCTGCATTGAGAGGTACTGGCTGTAATATGCCCATATAAATTATTTCCCTGCAATCCCTGCCTTTCCCTAGCTAAAAATTACTTGCTATGTTTCTTGAAATGTACTTCTGATCTATACTGGAGCTTTTCCCTCCTGCGATGAAAGGTACTGGCTTCAATTTGCCAATATATAAATTATTTGGACAACCTTGTTTTGAAGGATGACGTGTTAGACCATTGAAGGTTTCCTCAATCCGAACAGACGCTTTTACTCTCCTGCGATGTGAAGTACTCGATAGTTCTGTGGCAATGCACTAATATGCTCGTTTGTCTTTAGTAATTTCAAGAAAACTTTATAAATGATTGACGTCATTACATTTTGACCCGCTGTCCTCTCGTATCCAGAGATACACGTTTGACACAGCTTTTGCACCCCAGTGAATTAGAGCCGCGGCCTAAACTATTGGACTGTGATACTTTATGTGCACTCACCCGCACAGTGGCGTCTATCCCAGTAATCGGTCATCTAGTATGGCACATGATAGTCTCTGTCCTTTAAGTATATGTATTTTTATGTCTATGGTGTCAGTGTCACCTAGGCAACCACATCAATCAGGCTAGCGTCTGCATCGACGCGCAACCACTCCCCCTACCACATGTAGTTTTCACGCGTTGGCGTGACGTCCTCGCGCTCATCGAGCTCGTGAGCCAAGTGAGTAAAGCCTGTATGCTTTGCCTCGGAGTGTGGCTGTTTGTGTTCATACCCCTCCATGCGGGGTCCCACTCTTCAATACTGAGTGGGCTGGTGTATTTGCGGTCCCCGGACCGCCACAACTATTTTAAGTGTTGGCCTTTCCATTTCAGACCACGTCCTATGCCGACCTGCTCCTGGCGGCACCCGCACTTCTTGAATACTGTGATTATCACGCGGGGTGAGTGTATTGAGTAACTGCCTACCTTGCTGTTCAGATTGCTTTCTGTAAACACGCATAGAATTTAGTGCTTTTATCTTTTATTTTCCTCCTCCAGACACCCAATTATGTAATCTCTTCTCGCTTTTGGAGCCCTGCGGGCCCATAAATAGCATGTAAATCCCACATTGTGATACTGCTGATCACGGTAATTAACCCTTTTTGCCACATTAGCTACCATTTATTGCCATTTAGTGAGCCTACTCATATATTGATTTGTTGCCATTGTCTCCCAGGTTCCCGGCCCCCCCACACCCCTGTGTTCCTCATTCCCTTTTTGTCCTGAAGAAGACCCTTTCCTAAATTCACACTGCTACCTAGAACCTGTGGGGTTGAAACATTGACGCTCATCCTATGGGCCTGCATTTTGACCATATTGTTGATTTATTTGCAATGGTTTCCCTTCTGATGGCTTATGATGCAATTGTTTGAACATTCATGTTATAAGTGTGGCTACATTTCTTAGTCAATACGGTTTTAACTATTCAAGGAAGTAGGTCACCCTGACCAGCACTCCTTTCCGATTTCCCAGCAAACCTTCGCACTTACCTTGCACTGACCTCACCTTCCCGCCTCCACCCTCCCTGGGGCACTTCTTTGTTTGTCGTATTTTGGACAACATAATTTATGACTCAATAATCTGCATATGAAACCTATGTTTGGATTCATTGTGATTAAATAACATTGAATCTAAGTTGTATGTATATTTGTTCTGTTAAAAAACTTTATTTTCTATTCAACCTTTCCTTTCAATGGTTCTGTACTGGGACCCCCTACTTATGTACTATGTTCTATAAGTCAGCAGGTTTCTCGCACATGGCCAAGCGTATAAAGTTTTGACGCACCGTCCATAGAGCTTTTCATCACACTGGTCCCCTTCCACTTCGACAACAGATGCAACGCTATCTTCCAACTAGGTCATTACACTCTGCGAATGCCAATTTGCTCAGAGGCCTCAAATTTAAGAACGCTCACCTTAGTGGTAGAACATTTTTTGTATAAGTGGCTTGGCTATGGGACAGTATGCTGGACTATCTTCATTCTGTTAGCTATCTCTGTGCCTTTAGGAAATCCTTAAAGAGCGGGCTCTGTAAGCTCTAAAGCTCTTACATGTCATGTCTGGATGGGTCTACGTTTAGATTAGTGTCAGGATTACTTTTTTTTAGGTGACAGTTTTGCCTCTACAAATAATAGAACTTGGATTGGACAATTCATAACTCATGGAACTGGGAAACTTGGTAGGGCTATGGTTAAGGAGGGCCGGGAGCACTAGACTGCCCACAGCCTATGCCTGCCAGCCAGTGGGTGACTGGTTCTCTTCCAGGGCAAGCTGCAGGCAGTAAAGCACTTCTTCCCCTTTTCCTGCTCTTCTCTTGACCTCAGAAGCACAGAACTCTGCCTCACTGCATAACCTACAGATTGGTCACAAGTACTAGGGACAGGTCAGAAGGTCGAAAGTAGGACCATCGTAGGTAGCACTTTAGTGTACTGATGGCTCAGCAAAGCGCTAACGGCCCTACTAACCCTGGAGGCACTCAGAAGAGTTTTTTAATCCCCTTTGTTGCGTCGCCTTTTCTCCCATGATCCCAAAAACTGGGGTGATATATCTTACACCCATGGGTGGAAGTCCTGCCTGCTGGTTGTAGAGGGGGTAAACAGGATAAGGAGGCGAGAAAGTGTGTGCACGTTTCAGCTCTCCGCTTCAGAATTTATCATACAAATGCACTTATCATTACCAAATGTGTCCTTCTGGCATTGCCAGATGGGCCGGTCCGCATAGGTACCTTGTGATGGCCAAAAAGCAGTCCGTCTTTCATTCACCGAATTCCCTTTCCATTCTAAGCTAACCCGAGGATGTAAGACGGGGAAAGAGATGACGGTTCATTCCATAGACACGACATGCATACAGTATCGCTGTGCTAGCAGAGCTGCTTTAAACCCGTGCCTGCCGACCCCCGGCGCCGTAATGAAGTGTTTTCAAGCGTGGTCATCTCATAAATAGATTTAGACGACCGGGCCGGAGCACTGTGACGTGATCAGAATGAATTGCTTTGAAGTGCGACTGTAAATGCTCATTAAACATCAGTATACAGGCAATAAAACACACAATCTGCTTCTCATATCCCCTGGAAGACCTTCATAAACTCTACATTTTCTGTAACGTTTTCGGGTGGGAAAAGATTAGGCAGATTCTTAGGTCAGGTTTGACTGATGTAGCGTTTAGCCAGTGTCTTGTAATAACAAGCATTTACGAGGCCAACATAGATAAAGATATTAGGGAGGGAAGGGGGGGGTTAAGCTGCATAGCAGAATGGTGTTGGGAGACAGAACTGAACAGGCACACTTAGAAAACAGTGCTGATAAAAATTAAGCTTTGCATGCAGCACTTTTTAAAATATCAATTAACTTTTCATCTCTGGAACATCTAGTGAACAGAAACTGTACTAAAAGAATCCAGCACATAACTAGTTAAGCACAGACAGGAGCAACAGAATGTTACCCTATACACATGCAGAGGATTCACGCAGCCTGAAGTGAACGTACCAGGGAAGGAAAGCAGAATGGTCTGGGCTGATTCAAGGATAAAGCATACATGCTGCAACAGCGGCTAAAGGCTGACGCGGGTCAGGTGGGGGGGGCGATTCGGGGGGAAATCGGAGTGGCCTGGGGCCAAGCTGCGAAGCGGAACGGTGTTGGGAGGCTGACGAATATGCGCCCTCAAATCAGAGATGTGCTACCAAAAAACACAAGCTCAGCGTGCTGCATTTTCTTAATAAGGATTTTGGCAGTGCCTGCTATAAGAAAGACGCGCTGCCGCCATATGCACTGAAAATTATACAATTAAAAACAAAAGATTTGGGTGACCTGCTTTATATGAAGCCACTCGACCGCCATTATTCAAGATTAAATGGGGAATGGGAGATAAGAGAAGTAAAAGTTAACGCAGCCGCGAAATCGATCATGGGGACGCGCTCTGTGGTGGTGGAGGGTCGGAGCGAGGTGCGCTGCAAGGGTGCTGCTAGGAAAGCCAGATGGCGGCTGTGCACGTGCTCGCACACGTAACCGCAAGCTTGAGGCCAGGAAAAGTGTGTGGTTGGACTTTTAGAAGCCCACTTACTAAATGTCTCGCCAGAGCAGCGTATGCGCTGGCTCAGGAGAGACCTAAAAAGCAGTACTAATGTGAGACTACTAAATATCCAGATGACGTTGGATGATTAACCGAAACAGCACCATTTTCCAATCGAAAAGCCGCTTTCCTGATTCAAAGCTGTATTACAATGAGACAACTTAAAATTAACAAAAGAAGCCAGAGCTGTTCCAACAATCCCTACTCCTGAAGGAGCCTTTCCATCTACTGCAATATTGCTAAATTAAGGCAAAGGTGGTAACCATCTCTGGTGGATAGAGTGCTAGATAGCAAAACTGTACTCTGCTTGCACTCCGCGATTTTAAAAAGTTCAATGAAGATTTAGAACAGCATCCCTACAGACACAAATGCCTCATATTGCTTATGACAAAAGTCTGAAAGAGTACCTACTTGGATGGATTCTACCCATCATTTAAAACCCCATACCTCACTGATTCCTCAAGAATCGGTCCTACTCTAGAATGTTCTGAACCGCTCTACCTAGTCCCAACTGCCATGCCCCAGATAACGCACCCATCTTTGAAATTATCTTCTCTTAACTTAAAGAAATTGCAAGCCCCAGCTTACTACTATGTGCTGAACATTATTAACTAAGGGAATTGGTTGATAACCTTGTGTATTACTTGTGTTACTTTACTATTCTTTGGCTTGTAACATACTACATCAGTTATGTAAAAAGCACTTAAAACAATCTTATCTATTTAGTAAATCCATCATGCCTCACAACAAAGACCATCATCAACAAAAAAAGAAGGGAAAAGGGAATACTTAGAAATCCGCTTGAAGAAGAAGGTTGTTGCAATACTGTGAAAAAGGAAATCTCGAGAAGAATCAGTTTGTCTCTAGACCAGATATGCTCTCGCCTTAAACTAAAACATCAGCAACGACCAACAATCCTTACACGCATCCACTAATATTCCCAATGCAACCCCCCCTCCCTATATGAAACAGTTTATCCATGTGAAATTTCCCTTCTTACTTACTTTGGGATCAGGGACGCAGGCGAGCCGTTTGCCACTAGGGATTCAAATGCAGACTGTCCACTGCCACTGCTGTCATGGTGTGTGTAGAAGATGGGCAGAGCATAAGCAAATAAAATAGGAGACAACAGAACAAGATTCCATTTCAGAAACAATCACAACTATTCTAGAGATACTATACATATCACATAGAAATTAAAGCACTTTAAGCATACCACAGTCATGGTAGAATATAGTCGATATGGGCCGTGAGAGAACACAATCCCTAGAGCAAAGCCAGTAACCATCTACTGTAGGGAAATCCACAAGCCACACTAAAAGACGAGCTGAATGCAACATGCTTCATCACTGATCACTGCTGCATGTATTAAATTATAACACGACAACTAGTACTAGAAAGGCTTACAATATTAAAAACATGGAAGGGTCATGGCAGCAAGACGGACCCCGCAAAGCTGCTCAATGAAAACTGAATCATAGTTAGAAGGCTGCTGAAAAAATGGGCTTTGTAACTAGGATCCCTATCGCCCTTAAGGTAATACCCGTTTACCTCCGTTTGTTTTCCTGGCCATCTAAACGTGTTATATCTTCTTCCACAACCCTCTTTCGACTTGCTTTCAGGGCATTAAGCACAGTCTCTCTCGCACATGGGTCTGGTGTGACGTTTTCCGCAGATTTTAATACTGGAGATGTCAACTGGTCAAAGCTGCAGAGACAAGAATTCAGTGAGACTACTAATTTTACATTTTTGGCAGTGATGCTTTTCCGTGCTTTTTTAAATTTTTATTTTTACTTTTTATTTATTGAAGTTTTATATAGCGCTGGCTTCACCCAAGGGTATCAGAGCGCTTTACATTGTAGGTATGATAGTAAAAAGAATACAGGACAAATGTATCAAAAAGAAAAAGCAAACAAGTACAGTACACAAAAATAGCAATGAACGAAATGGGTATTAGAGAGATGAGCAAGAAAATATAACATTAAGAGGATGTCGTAACATTATTATACTATACGCATTCAGCTAGGTTAATTTATCAGACTCAGGCTGGCAGGTATGGTGCATGAATAAGGTGAGATGAGAGTTGAATTGAGTTGCAAAGATTAGGGTAAGGGTTATAGTGGGGGGGGAGTTGGGATGTGTGGAGAGAGGTAGAGCTGGGAGGGATTTTCTCATCAGTTTATTTTGCCGGGCATATATGGTTTGGGGAGAGGGATTAGGGTAAGGGGTAGAAGGGTGCTCCCAACTATATAACAAAATCCACTTTTAGATCATCAGCAAATGGAAAACAGAACAGGTTATAAGAATTAATTGCAAAAAAGCATGCAGCAATTTAAGCAAGCTTCGATTTGCACAACAGCTATAAAAAAAATGCACAACGCTCCAACAAAAGAACTATCGGTACCACCAACAGTTTGATTTAAAGTTGAAGTCTACAAGACATCAGGAGCAATCACAGCAATGCATACAGGAAGCCGCAATGCATACAGGAAGCCAAATATGTAGACAATTGAACAAGTGTTGAATAAGTCACTTAAATCAAAATGCTCACATTCAATGCAAGGATAGCTACAAAATATTAATGCTTATTGAAAATGTCCAGCTGTCTGCACAAAAACAGCAAATAGACGCTATACACTTACATGGGAGAGCGGGCAATCTTGCAATCTGGTGAGCAATCTTCACTGTAACTGGACTGTGGATCACTGTGGGGTTTTTAGCAGTTAACACGTTCTTGCGTTAGTAGCCATCCCATCATAGCATACTGTGTCTGTTGAATAGAATACCGCCGTCTAGGTGTCAGAGCAAAGCGATTCATACATGGGAGCTCTCTGAAAAGAAAACAATGAAATTCTGGGCAACTAAGCAAGGCCATTCAAGCATGTTAAATTATCAAATGCTGGAGAAAGCAGCAGCAAACTCCGAGACTCGCCAAACATTATAGTTAATACAATCGTGTGTAGAACAGACACAATGCAATGTATTTAGATGTTAAAGATAACCAGTGACAAAGCGACGGGCCAAGCGACAATCTCCAGCTCTGCGCTACGTGAAGGAATATATCCCCCTCATTGGAAAATTACTTTGCAAACTTTAATATTTGTAATCCAAAGAACTAGCCGGGAGCCTCTAACCTGGCAGATGTTGAAAGGAGTGCTTCGTGTTCACCCTGGCATATTGATCCGCACACTTTCAACCCCACCCGCCCCACAAATGCGTTCATCCTTCGAAAATATATTGCTAGGTCAGTAGGATGTGATGCAGGGCTTGGATTGTTTCGTCACAAAAACAGTGCACAAAAGATTGAAAACATGCGCCACTCAAGACTTTTATTACCCGCAGGTGAACTTTATATAGCTTTTGACAGCACCATCATTCGCAGACACCTATCAAGAATCAAGTATAGATCAATCACATCCACAGCAGAGGGCAACATTTTCTACTCAGAGCGGATGTCTCCTGTAGGACTTACAGTAGCAAACAGGTACTCTGAAACAGTGAATGCCTTTCTTGTAATCACGGTTACTGCCAGCTGTCACAATAAAGCTTCATTTATCGAACCGAACTCCTGCGGACCTGCTTCATTATTACAAACTCATTTTATTTCTATGTAACGCATCGCCTGTAACTCAACAGACGTGCCAGTAAATATTGTTCACCTACTCAAAATGAAAACAGTATCATAACGGCTCACGTGGCAATTAGAATTGCGTCCCAAGAAACACCTACAGAGTGCTCACTCAACATCTTCTAAGCTTCTAGATATTCTCAAGCTGCTTGTGCTCACGTTGATCCCATCAAGCAAACCACAGGTGCGCTCTCTACAATGCCTTTCAACGCACGCCACCAGCTAAAACAAGCAAGAGAGGAGAGGGAGAAGGGCCACCGTTTGCACAGGCTTTGGGCGGGGCGGCAGCAGACACAGCCCCGGAGGCCCAGTGTGCAGGCACCAAGCGCCGCCCGCAAGCAGCAGAAGTGACACCACTGCCCAGGCGGGTAGGAGCAGGCCAAACCCGAGCAACAGAAACGCGGCCCAAACAGCCTCCCCGCACGCGGTGCCGCACGAGCACCAAGGTCGCGCTCAGGCGCCCGGCTGCAGGAACCATCACTGGCCACGCGCGGGACACCTTAAATATCCCGACCTGCCCCGCGCTATACAGCAGCATAGTCCCCCTGAAGGAAAACATAATTAAACCTTAAATATCCTGACCTGCCCGCGCTATACAGCAGCGTAGTCCCCCTGAAGGAAAACATAATTAACCAGCAGAAACACAGACCGCCGGCGAACTGCTGCACGCGCACCAGCGCGAGACACCGCAAAAATGATCCCGTTCCCCAGGTTCAGGCATGAGTCGTGCACGAGGCGGAAGTGCACGAGACGTCGCCGTGAGCATGCACGCAAGATGAGGAGGATTGCCGGAGAAGACATGGAGCCTGATGCCGATGCCGAGACTGACCTGCTGCGGAGGGAGAGGGACAGGGACACGCAGAAAGAGCCCGGTGAGTGGGGGTGTGTGTGGGATGTGTGTGTGCGCGTGTCTGTGTGTGCCTGTCTGTGTGTACGTGTCTGTGTGTGCGGTGTGGGGCTTAGTTGTAGGGGGGAAGGATTGTGTGTGTCTCTGTTCGCTCCTGTGTGTGTGCACGCGAGCGTGATTGAGAGGCTCTGGGAAGCGCGTCCACATAACCGAACCTGCGCGTGCCCCGGTCTGTCTCCCTTGACAGGCCTCTCGGCAGCAATAGGTCTCTAGGACGAGACCTAAAAAGTGGGTTGTGGTCACTATTGGATGTGAACCCCACATTCATGTTGACCACACTTCTCCAGAGCCTAAGATCTAGAAGAATGTGTTGATACAAGATGGGCTACTTATGCTATTGAATGTATTTGCACCAAGACTGTTAGATGGCGTTCTCCCATTCGCAGCCCTTAATCCATGCTCTAGGTTTAGGATGTTTACCTGGAGTGCAAACTGAGTCCATTTCTTACCTGGGGGAGATCTAGGGAAGTAATAGCCCACTTTGGATTCCCTTCGCGTCTCCCTACTATGTCATCTTTGTCTAAGGGTTTGACTGTGGTGTTGAAGTCGCCCGCTATTATTGGTCTTGATTGTGGGGTCATTTGACCAGTAGCTCCTCCAGTTGCGTAAGTGTATTAGAAGGTCTGGCCCCTCTAGTACCCCTCAAATATATGTTAAATAACTCAAGGGGTTTCCCCAGGGGGCACTTGATGCGGATACCCAGAATATCTGGGCTACCAGTGACAAGAATGGTAATTTGGTCACCCAATGTGGTCTTAACCCATATTATCAATCCCCCTGCCATTCGTCCTATCCCCCTGGTGGTTGCTGGGGAGCAGTAGCAAGCGTACCCTGGCAGATATAGGGGGGCAAGGCTCCCGGTCTCATAAAAAGACGCATATATTGAATCCTTCCTTTTGTTTGTTCCAGTGAGGAAGGGACAGTTCTCTGCTAGCCCTGCCACATTCCAGAATACAATGTTAAGCTGGCAATTGGATTCCAGGCTAGGATAGAGTTTAATGCTCAGGATAGCTAAGAAGGAACTAGTGGGCACCTGGGTCGCTGCTATTGGGCTTGTGATTGTGCCTGAATCTACCCCTATAGTTGTTTACTAGACCATGTCCTTTTGATTCTAGAGTCCTGTCTGTCTCCCCCTTTTGATTTGAGAGCTGGGTGCACTCTTGGCTGGCACCAGCAATAGGTTTTATGGAATAGGAAGGAGCCTGTCCTGGTGACGGTCTTTCCCCAGTAGTCAGTCAATGGCCCCCAGGTGTGAAATGCAAGTTGTCCCATTGATGCTGGGGGGAGGTTAGTGCAGGACTCAGCTAGAGGGATGTAGCGTTTGAATTGTATGAGAGATCATCTGGGGCAGCTTCGGAGTTCAAGGGCAGGAAGGTTTTCAACTAGCCATCTCCTTTAAGGGTTAGTTCGATACAATCAGTAAGCTGTTTGGGGGCTGTGCATCTTCTTGCCCTTACCATATTGTTGCGGATCACAGAGCGACATCCTCTAACATGGCAGATCCAGTGGATTGCTTTGTTAGTCAGTGACTCTTCTCCCTCAAACTCCTTCCTCCCTCCGAGTTTGGCGACGTTTGCCATATACATTTTCTGGACAGGCATGGTAGAGGGGGAGTTAGGGGTATTATCTGCATCCTGCATTGACATGTCGGGGCTGCCCCCCAGTGCGTGATGTTGCTTGTTTCCCCAGAGTGGCTGTAGTAACCCCTCCCTGCAACAATATTTGGGGGTGAATTGTTTTGAGGACATTATTTTCGGATAACGCATGGATATGAGAGTTAGCATAGGGATGAGACTGAGGGTACCAATGTAAGGGGTAGGCCCTTTTTAGCATGCAGGTTGGATGTGGGTTTGGAGGAACAGGGAAAGATTAATTGTCAGCTCTCTAGGCACACTCAGTGAGGGGATGAGGTTGTGGGCTGCTCCCCAGTAATTGTTTCAGCATCCCTGTGAGGCTTTCAATCATGGATCTCATTGGCCCCACTTCTGCCCTTAGGTCACTAATGAGCTGGCGGGAGCCCTGGTCCCAACTGTGGAAATTCAGTGCTGTCTTATGCATCGCCTCAAGTGACTGGTGGGTGTCATTTTTCTTCGGGTCCTCAGTTAGATCTAGGAGGGGAGTGAACCTGTGGCTACATGGGAGTGCTAGGACAGGTTGGCTCGAGGGATGGGTGCTAATAGGGGGTGGGTGGATCTCGCAATGTGTGTTGTAGCTTCCTGTACTCTGTGGGTGGCATTCATGTTGGCACATCTTTTAAACATATATCTGAGACAACCAACAGGCTTCTAGTTAAAAGTGGGGGTCTGAGTAGCCGCAGTGCATGAGGAGGTCGCTGGTTCAGTGTGTAGAAGGCCTTCGCATTCCTCTAACAGGGAGTCAATGCGGTCTAAAATGCAGTTGCTACCTGCGTGTTTTGCCAATTTCTTGGTTTTTTACCCTTTCCCGCTGCCCCGCCTCCCATGCCCTCCACTGCTTTCCTTTTTCTCATCACTTTTTGTTGCCCCATCCAAAAAATGAGCGATAGTGAGGTGCTGGTCTTATAAATGGACTTCGCTAAGCACAACCAATAGACCACACTGCAAGACACCCCCAGAATTCTAGACCTGCTGACTTTCACTGGCTACAAATAATAAGAATAATTAGAAACAGGGAGAAGAATAAAACAATACCAAGAAACCCAAGAAATGTGTCCTTGCGCCGGGATGGCGAGTTGCAAAAAGGTGACTTGTGGAATCGCTACGGTATAGTTAGTCTGTGGGGGCTGTAGACCCAGGCCAAAGCAAAACAAGAAAAAAAGATGCAGAACCTCGTGGGATGGCAGCTGAGTCCATGGTCCTCCAAAGAATGAAGCACAAAGGGGGTGGCCCTGCACTGCCTCTTCCTGGAAATGACGGGGAAGGACGGGCCCGCCCTTGGCCTGAGCGTGGCCTACGCAAATGCTTTTGTGCGCCTCCTGGCGCCAACAATGAAGTGGTGGAGCCTGTGGGCTGTCGTTTCCTACCTTGCTCGTGGAGTGTCTGCAAATGGCGGGGATATGGTCTATCAAATTTAAGGTTTACATGCCTAGGTTGTCGGAAAAAAAATCTTTTAAAGTTCTGGAAATTTAAGCCCAAGTGGTAGTGAGCCAAATGGTAAAGAATTTTCTCACTCTTGTTTCTTAATTTCACCAGTTTCTTGCTTTAGACAGGGACATTAGATTGTCTTCTTTTCTGCCTCTTTTAGTCCATTTTTCCTCTGGTTATCCACCTCCTCTGTGATAACCCTCATAGAAGCGCAGAACAAGGTAAGTAAAAAAGCGATTAGGGTTACATTCTGTTTCTCTCCCTTGTTTTTTTTAAACAATTTTGTAGCTGTTCATTACAAGTTTGCACTGTTTATCTCTATCTCATCTGTCCTTCTTTTTTCCATTTCCTTCCTTAAATTAGCCCTTTCCTTCCTTAAATTGTAAGGGTACTTTGTTCTTGCCCTGCCCCTAGCGTCTTTAGCGTCCTTTCTATTGTTTCTTTGGACCCCAACATTATTTTCCCACCTTCCTCTTCTACATTTATCAATGTCCTCTCTATTCCAGTAGCATAGCTTACCCTTTTTCTTAAGGACATCCTTTCACACACCTGGGTAACAATGACTCTTCTGTTGGCTGTGACAGGACCAGGACATCAAGCAGACATTTCGCCTCGGTTTTGTGTGCCGAACTAGTGAGACCCTTACTCCGATCATGCGCCAGCTGCTGGGGTGTGTATCACTTACAACGCAACTTTTACGTCGTAATGCTGTTACAACGCAGCTATTACAACGCAGGATCCATTACATCGGATGCCATTACAACGCATGGCATTACATAGCAGATGGTATTACAACGCATACCATTACATCGTAAGTATTGGTAAGTATATATTTTTTATTTTATTTTATTTAATATTATATAATTGATTTAATTATTATTAATTATAAATAAAAATAAATAAAAATATTTATTTATGTTTTTAAATATTATAAATTAAATTTATTAATTTAAGTAATTTTTTAAATAAGTATGAGTATAGGAGTATATGTTTTGGGGTACTGAGGTATATGTTTTGGGGTGTTTGGGTATTTTTAGGTTTTAGGGCAGGGTTTGGGTTTTGGGGTACAGGGGTGTTTTTAGGTTTTAGGGCAGGGTTTGGGTTTGGGGTACAGGGGTGTTTTTAGGTTTTAGGGCAGGGTTTGGGTTTGGGGTACAGGGGTGTTTTTAGGTTTTAGGGCAGGGTTTGGGTTTTGGGGTACAGGGGTGTTTTTAGGTTTTAGGGCAGGGTTTGGGTTTTGGGGTACAGGGGTGTTTTTAGGTTTTAGGGCAGGGTTTGGGTTTTGGGGTACAGGGGTGTTTTTAGGTTTTAGGGCAGGGTTTGGGTTTGGGGTACAGGGGTGTTTTTAGGTTTTAGGGCAGGGTTTGGGTTTTGGGGTACAGGGGTGTTTTTAGGTTTTAGGGCAGGGTTTGGGTTTTGGGGTACAGGGGTGTTTTTAGGTTTTAGGGCAGGGTTTGGGTTTTGGGGTACAGGGGTGTTTTTAGGTTTTAGGGCAGGGTTTGGGTTTTGGGGTACAGGGGTGTTTTTAGGTTTTAGGGCAGGGTTTGGGTTTTGGGGTACAGGGGTTTGTGTTTTGGGTTAATTAAAACATATTTACCATTTTTAAATTAATTAAAATATATTTAATAAATTAAATTAATTTTATTTCATTAATTACATTTTTAAATTAAATTAATTAAATTAAATAAATTATTTCAATTAATTTAATTTAATATCAATTATAAAAATATGTACATTAAGTTAATTTTATTATTTTAATTAAATTAAATTATTCCCATTTTTTATTAAAATTACATTTATTAAATAGATATTATTTTATTAAATTAAATTAATGGCTTTTTTAAAATGTATTTTATTTAAATTAATTAAATTAAATTAAATTAATTAAATTAACTTAATAACATTTTTAAAAAAAGGTATACTTACCTATACTTACGATGTAATGCCATGCGTTGTAATACCATCTGCTATGTAATGCCATGCGTTGTAATGGCATCCGATGTAATGGATCCTGCGTTGTAATAGCTCCGTTGTAACGGAATGCGATGTAAAAATCCGCGTTGTACTGACACCAATCCGCTGCTGGAGTTGTTCAGTGTTTACTGCTAGGTTGCTTGTGCGTGGTGTATTCCAGATTTCTGGCAGTGTTCTACTCTGCATTCTTGTCTTCCTCCCTGCATGCATAGAGATAGGTTTTGGGAGTCCTTTTTCTGTTGGTTTTCCCCTTATAGTCCTCCTTCTATCCTGTCGGCGTTGTTATCTTCCTGTTGCGTTTTTTCCAGTTCTAATGATTATGTTGCTTTCTTCCTTACATATGACAATCTGGGTACACTGGCTGCATGGCGCTGTGGTACAACATGCATGGAATAATGTGGTGGTCTGTGGTTGTTTATACACGGTTAGTTGCCATTTGTTAAGTATCTGGTTTAGTAATGCAAGATTAATTTTCTCCTGCTAAAGATATCTGTAGTGTGTTGTATGTATGAATGGATGTGTGCAGGTCATTGCTATTCTTTATTAATTTGGGTTCTTGGTTCACCATTGACTGGCCTATGCAATTTGTTTGCTAGACTGCTCTGTAAGTCAACTAAAATCCTATGATGCAGTACTGTGCACATGATGTTCTGGTTTGTTCAATCTCAATGTATCTAAATGTTTAAATGTATGTTAGTGGGGTGCAGAGGAAGGGGTATTGATTTGATAGTTCTTGCCAAATACACTGTTTACTGATATGGCCTACCCGATGGCAACATCACCCTATCCTGTGACCATAGGAGGATTTACGCTGGTGTCAAGGCATGAAAGAAAAGAAGGCTGCATAGAGGGATGAACAGGACTTGGCATCTTGCTCAGCCAGGGACATATTTTAGATTAGGCTGGTGTAGTGTAATTTGCTGGTCAGACACCTTGCCTCCAGACGTAGGAGGCGTGGCTCGCTTCCTGTTTAGTCCACCTTAGCAACCCAAACCAACATGCAGCTGACATGCTGGAGAGCACTTCCCAGTGCGGAGGGAGTGTATATTTACATATTTGCCTTCAGGGGTGTCAGAATTCTGTACAATATTGATTGAAAACTTGTATAAAGAAGTAACTTAGTCACTATGAAAAAAAGATGAAATTAATGACAACCAGGGAAGGACAACCCAGATTCTATTTCAAAGCAACATAAAATAGAAAAGATTAATTACATGGCTATTACTTAATCAGAAGGGATTTTTAAGTTATTCCTGTGTGTATGCCTGGAGGGATCAGGTTTTATATTCTCCGTGCACTTCCAGAGAGCAGGATCAGGAGTTGGCTCTTTGTTTCTTGAGTCTAGTAATTTTTACATGTACTGATTTGGCACTGCAGAGAGTAGCTTCCCGTAAAAAGGGTGAGAGTTTGAGCCAGATATTATGGGGTGTCACAGTAAATATGCATCTGTCTCCAATCAGGATCTAGTTGAGAGTGATGAGCTGCGAGCACAACTAAGGAAGCTGTGAGCACCTATGATCAGCCATGCTGCTACATTGAGGGTTACCCTCCAGTAAGTAATGCATTACCAGTGATTGCACCAATAACATCTGAACGAGGAATTAAAGGTTTATTATTTTTCAAAAGTCTGAGTTGGGGTGCTGTATGGTACGCTTTGTTGTAGAATGAGAGCTTGAAGGTTTCCATTCTTGACTAGACGAATCCCAAAAGATTTTGTGCAGTTAATGATTTGGGGTTTACATGCCTTTCAAAGATTAAACTTATACGTATAGCTGTGTATTGTAAGCATGAGGGTGATAGGTGGTTTTTTTGAGTTTTAGGTTTGTGGTCAGAGGTTTCATGTGCAATTTAAAAGAGGTGGGGATAGAATGAATCCTTGAGGTACCCCTCAGATGGCAGGTGTTAGGTCTGATAGGGTCCTTTTCAATGTAATGTTTTGGTTGTTTGGGTATGAGAAAAAGCATCTTGGGGCTGAACCATTATCTCCTTGAGAGTGTTTACTAGGATGTTGTGATTGTATTGAAAGCTTCAGATAAGTTGCAGAGTATAAATAGGTAACAATCACGGTTTGCCAAGATATGAAGAGTGCACTCCGTGGTCTGTATAGTGGATGTTTCAGTGCTGCAGGAAGCTCTGCACCTGATTGGAAGGTTTTTTTTTATAAACAAATTTTAATAATTTTACAGAAAAACCCCAGCCAATCACCAAGGCACCATGTCACAAAGGACTATTTGCAGTAATCTGGACAACTCAAAGACCAAAGACATACAAATTCAAAAGGACAAAATGTGGAGCATCCCCAGCGAAATCAGACCATTCCCCCCAGCCACTTCCCCCAGACCCTGCGATATTTCTTGGGAAAGCCACTCGATGTGTACATTGTCTTCTCTTGTGTGGCACACCAGTCCACCCCTGCCCTGATTGGAAGTTTTAAAATCATATTTGGTCTTTTGGCAGTGTATCATTTTCTCACTATCACATTATACCATAGACACATTATGAGAAAAACCATTTGATACATCAGCCCCCTTTGTTCGCATATTAGTATTAATGTATAGTTAGCAGGTCAACTGCCAAACACTACAGGCTTTAAATATTCAATACAAATTGACAGGTACCTGTGAAAAGTATTTTGTCACCATATACATAAGACAATAGTGAAAGAATGGCACAAACCTTTCCACTTGCGAAAGTAGCTTAACAACAAAAAATCATAGCTGCAAGATGTCCCATTGTTATGAGTAATACCTCCAGATAATCCTGGCTTTTCAGCCAACTGCACTTTACAGCTGGGGTTTTGCCCCATACTTATAATGTTAACAACACAATGTTAAGTCCCAAAATAGAATGTGATGTTGAATACAAAGTCAGATCTAACTCGAAGTGAGACACTTGACCTGGGGACACTTGGCAGCAATGACTGTTCACAGAGCATCACATTCAGGTTAAGAGTTCAGAAAAGCAGTGGCAAGCATGCTGAAAAAGTCTGATTTACGGTATTTTAAAATACAGGTCTATAAATTAATCTGTCTAATTTAAACTTTTTGAAGTTTTGCAAGTTACTGTGCTATTGGGAGAATTGATTGAACCGACAATTTCATAATATTCAATAAGGAGTTGGTGAACGCCACTAAAGTGTCCCGAATTGTATAAAAACATTTAATGTAAAACTTTTTTCTTAATCCATTAATAGCCCTGTAAACCAGACAGAGCCCCTGGAGAATGACAGTGTGAGAGAGTGTATCTGAGAGAGTCTGTGAGTGTGAGGCAGAGTGCAATAACAATGCATCTACGTTAAGCACAGTCTACCATTAATCCGTTGTACACACTGCCAATGGGAAGTCGCTGCAGTACTTCTCTTTCAAATTAAGTATGTGCATTATAACAACCCCTGAACTCTGTTTGGTAAACACTGGAAAAACACAGTCAGTTTTTGTCTATTTTGGGAGTTATCCAGCTAAATAAACACTAATAAGCATTGATTTCAAAAGGTTTGGAAAACACCTGTGAAATCCACAAAAAATCAACACTGAACACAGGAAAGCCTACATATTCTTTTGAATATGAATGAATGGAGTATAATGGGAGAAAGCGACATTGTTTTCAACGAGATAGCCAACTATATGGTATAACTGTGCCTTACTGGATGAATGTAAGGTGGATGGATTTGCTCAACACAAGCCATAGCTCATGCAGCCCACCATGCACATAATCCCAATTTTGTATTGGCACAGTCACATACAAACAGCTGTGAAGACAACAACATGACACATTTTGAGTGTGCTAATAACCAACTGGTAAATTTCAATTGTGTTTCACTTTAGCTAGAACCAGAGGGACAGCCCACTTAAAAAAAATGTTTATTCTTTTTTGGTATTCTCACTTTACCACACAGCTACTTCTAAGTGGTACCTTTAACAACCTGACTTGATCACACTGAGCAGTTATTTAATGTTAAATTACATAAGCATTTTGTGTGTGTGCATCCATATATATTTACTGAATCAACAAAGGTAAAAGTGAAAGTACCTAACTATCATTTTTAAGCACTCCCTGCACTGCTTATGACCACCCATAATACATCACTCATGACATGTTAAATTACATTATTGATAACATCACTGAAGTTATCTTAAATGACACCAATGATAACATCACTGAATTATTGTGAAATTTTCCAATAGAGTTTGTGGACTTGAAGTAATTCAACACACAACACTTCTATTCACCTTACTAGGATTACCCTCTTAAAGACTGTGCATGGCCTTCATTTTAAGTCAAGCGGCTGGCAGGTTTATATTTGCCGCTGTAAAGACGTCTTCTGTCAGCCATACGGACAACGCCCCGTAGTTTAATAAAATTCACGACACATTCCTAAGATGGCATAATGGCCTAAACTTTAGAGTCAGTCTTACAACACCAGTTTAAGATAAACTACCTCTAACTGGGACATCCCTACATTCTACATTATTTAATAATCTGCAATGCCTTGGAATCTGTAGTGAAGCTCTGGAAATAAACATGCACAGTTGACAGAATGTGTCTATATCACTGTATTACAGCTATTTAATATGGACATGTGCCTAAATGTCATAGATTTTTAGGACAGGCTTTGGATTTAGGCCACAATCAACTTTCAAACATAGCTCTGCAACTGGAATCAGGGCCGTATTACAGAATAGAGCACTCTCTCCTTGTTAGTGCAGAGCGCTCAGAGCTAACAAGGAGAGAGTGCCATATTAAGATGAATGCACTGCCTAAAGGCAGCTTTGAAGCAGCCCCTCAGTCTTTCACTGTGCTTCTAAGGGGGATTAGAAATGCCCTTGCAGACGGGTTCAGTGAGTGACTGCACCCGCCTGCAAGGGGATGTCTGAGGGAGTCCATGGAACCCCCTTTGCTTCTCTAGAAGCGGGCAGGGAAACAGATCAAAATATTGCTCCCTTCCGGAGGTAGCAGCATAAGTAGCTGCTCCCTGAGGGCAGGAGCAAAGATAGTTCCCGCTGCATCCTGGGAGTGGGTTGGGCCCGGGGGCTCCCCCTGTGGCCCCCAACAAGTGTATGATGGGAGCCCTGGGTGGGCACCTTTTACAGTGTGGACCCTGGGAGATGTGGCTTTCAGGGCCCATAACAGCTCTGGAAGGGGACTGCATGGCTCCCCTTCCCTGCATTTTAAGGAGTGACCCTTGGGAACGGGATCCCCAGGGCCAAACAAGGCACAGGGATGGGGCCATGCTGCCCCTTCCCCTTTATTTGAAAAAAGTGGCCCTGGTCTATAGGGTCCCCAGGGCCTAACAAGGCTCATGGAGGGGAGTTAAGTGGCCCTCTTCCCCTTTAGAAAAATCAAAAAGGCCCTGGGTGATGATGTCCGCAGGGCCTAATAAGGCTTGGGTAGGGGTCCACTTGGCCCCTTCTCTACTTTAATTGATAACAATGGTCCTGCGACTTGGGGTCCCCAGAGCCTAACAATGCTCGGGGAGAGGGGCAACCGCCCCCTAATTTAAAAAATACAGACCTGGGGGATGGGTGTTCCCAGGGCCTAACAAGGCTCAGTGAGGAGGGCCAGGCAGCCCCCTCCTGCTATTTTTACCAAGTGTTTTTATTGCAATTTACAATAAACAATGACATGAATCCGAACAGCTCAAGCATTACATGTATTTTAATAGAGAGTTGGTTTGACGACAAGGGCAGGTAGTACTCAGGAGTGCCTGAAAAGAGGGTGGGCCACATGTGGCACATAATACGATGAATGCTTAGGTCGTTCATCTTCTCTAGTAATTGTACAGCATGTTTCTGAGCAGGGGGCAAGAGAAAACTGGGCTAGTTGGGGCCAGGATACTGTTGGTTGAAACTCCCAGTTTATCGGTGTGCGGCTGCAAAGTGAATGCTATTGTGCTCAGGGTGGTATATCTGCTGTAGGAGCCCTGGGGCCACGCCAAAGGGGTGCGGGCGGCAGAGTCTGAGGATGGTAGGATTGGGAAATGACATAGTAATGTGCCAATGGCACTGGTGATGGACAAGGACCCTGGCGGCTGAGGGATGGCAGGCCGGGATTCAGGGGAGCAGGTCATCATTCCAAGTTAACTGGAAAAAGTGGTTGAGGGTTTTTTTCCACGTAGGTGAGATGGAATGCATGCGTAGGTGGGGACTGCCTTGAAACGCAGGGCCTCGTCCTCGGCCCCCCTTCATCGCAGTGCTCTGTGCCAGGCCTCAGGTGTAGGGGCCTGGTTGAACTGCCAGTGTAATGCAATGACCCATTTGGCAAGGAGGAGAGAGAGGCTATCAAAACATGCCTTTACCGCTATGCGTTTCCCATTTTTGAAAATGCCCAGGGTGCAGGTCTCCTATGTGGCCACATCTGCAGGTACCATCACTGCTCGAATTATTGTGTGGCCGTGCGCCAGAACGTGGACAGAATGAGGCAGGACCACAACAAATACTGTAAATCCACCGAAATCATGTGGCAGCACGGGCAGCTCAACTGAGTAGTGGGGAAGGACTGGTTAAGTTGTCTGTGTGTTACTTAGACTCTGTGTAGGATGATGAATTGGATAGTGTTGAATCCTGTATTGCGGGAGACCAGGTGCGGGAAGTCAAGCGCCCTATACGATTCAGTGTCAAGGAGTGCTTGTCCGAAGTCAGCTTCCCATTTTTCCCTCGGGGACATTAGTGGGGCTCCACTGTGCTCCCTCAGTGCTGTGAGGAGTCATGTTATAGGGAGGTGTCCTGTTCCAGTGTTCAGTAGGGTCTGCATGGCAGAGTGGATCTGGGGCTCCGCTTCTACTTTCACCAATGGGTGCAGAGTGCTGGCTCCTGGAAAGGGTGAAATAATCTATTAGTTACTCAAAGGTAAGAAGCTGGCAGTCCACAAATAGGTCGCCAACAGTGGTTAGAGAGCAGGCAAGCAAGGGCTCCAGCTTCATTGAAGAATGGGAGCAGGGGAGGGGGACAAGGGAGGCCCTGTATAGGGAATGCATGGACATATGGAATGACAAGTGCAAGTGCGGTAGGTAGCTTGTTTGATGCATTTGCAGACAATCATGACTAGTTGTGACTGCTGAGTCATAGGGACCAGCTTAGGTAGTGGAATGTCTGGAGCTCCAAGAGAGTGCCTCGGCCAAAATATGCTGCGCAGTGCAGCCCCCTCCCGTTAAAAAGAGGGCCAGGGCTTAATGAGGCTTGGGTAGTTGGCCACATGCACCCCTTCTGTCTAATACAAAAATGACCTGGGGGATGGGGTCCACAGGACCTAATAAGGTTTGGAGAGGGGGACAACTTTGTCCCCTCCCCCTTTAAAAAACGAAAGGCCCTGGGGTCCCCAGCGCCTAATAGCCTAATGAGGCTCAGATTCTACATACAACATACTAGGTATTGTAAGCAGCTTTGAGTTATTAGACAGAATTGTCTCAGTATCACAATTTCTACATAACATAGAAGTCTGTCTTTACTAGGTTTCAAGTTATGTACATGTGCTTGTTTTGTTTCAGAAGATGGCTTATCTGTAAAGTTTAAATACTTTTTAATACCCGTAGAGCATGTCTCATGAGAGTTTCACTGTCTGCAAACAGTGTAGTACAGCGTAAGTAGGCTCTTTCCATAGAATGAATACTGTTTACAGTACCCGCTTCTCTACTTATATCAACTTCATTTGTCAATGTAGGTTCAGTGACTGTCAGGGTTTTGATACAGATACAATCTATCCATAGTAGGGCATTTGTTTTGGAACAGACACTCAGTATTTTTAGGAACTTGACTTTCTCTGAACAGTTGCATACAGACTGAACACTGTATGCACTGAGGGTTTCCCATATAACTGTGGTTGACTGTTAATGTGAACTACGATTCTTGTGAAGTGTATGGTATAGGGTAAATCTTGTACATAGCCCATGCTTTCTACTCCTAAGGGAGCTGTAATTGTGATGCCTCATAATATTCTGAGCTATTGTATACTTACTTTCTGGACTCTAATGCCATACTAGTGTGTAGGGTAATCTGTACAAAAAAAGCTTGGATGATGTAAGGGGTGATCTCATTTGAGATGTCATCAGTGATGTCATAAATGATGTTATAGAACATGTCATGAGTGGGTACTATGTGAGGTTATAAGCAATGCATGGTGAAGGCACAAGTTATAGTTAGCTCGGTTTAATATAACTGATAGATTTCTGTGTTTTTTAGTTCCAGCTATTAATGTCACCTAACTATAAGGTTAATTTAACCTTTGTTTTTTTCAGTGAATTTCTAAAGTTTTTTAAAAACAAAAACAGTTTTTTTTAGCACACCTAATTATAACATTACTTTAACCTTTGTTTTTTTCAGCCAGGCCCTATGGTAAACCCTCACAGTTAGTCAACCCATGCTGCAGACGGCCTTGGGGCATGCCTGGTGTGGGGTGAGCTGCAGGGCCTGCCTTGCAGCCAGGCCCTGCTTCGAGCTCCCCACAGGCAGCCACCACAATGCTGCTCACAGCCTTTGGCTGTATATAGTGGGGTGTTAGCCACAGGTCACTGTGACCAAAACCCCAGAAGGCTGCTAACCCTACACCCCGCACAGCCTTTGGGTGTGCCTGGCATGGCGTGAGCTGCAGGTCCTGTCTTGCAGCCAGGCCTTGCTTCCAACTCCCTTCAGGCAGCCAAACCCCACACTGTACACAGCATTTGTCCAAGCTAGGCCAATGTGCCAAACCCTCAGCAGGCTGATAGCCCCACACCGGGCACATCCTTTGGTGTGCGTAGTGTAGGGTTGGCCTACATTCCCCTGGGACCTCATTACTTGGGACAAAACATATAGATTAAGGGGAAGGGGCATACAACTCCATCCCCAACCCTTAATTGGGCTAGGGCCCCATTCCCAGGGCCAGGTCCAGTAAGAAGGGGAGGGGGGCAGTGTGGCCTTCCTACTCAAGCCTTTGAAAGTCCCGGGGGATTCCCATACCCTGGTGCTAAATACTGGGAGCCCACTACAAGGACACAGCAGTTTCCCTACGCACACCGATGCAGGCAGTGAAACTTATGTTTGCTCCCACCTGGCGGGAGCATTTTCTAACCTCCCACCAAATGGACACAAACACGTTGAGCTTCACAAATACCCTTGCTGGCTAAGAGCAGCCTTGTATTCTGTTTCCCTGATCGTACTGACACGGGCAGAGAAACAGAACAAGAAATTGCTCCCATCCAGAAGGAGCAGCACAAATAGCTGCTCCCCCCGGGCAGACCAGTGCCAGCTCCTGCAGCATGCAGGGAGACAGCTATTGCCATGGAAGCCTGGGGGCTCCCCCACAGCCCCCAACATTATGCTTGGTTGGTGTGCTCGGTGGGCACAGTGATACCCCTGTTTAATAATGCAGGCCCTGGGGGATGGGGTTCCCAGGGCCAACAACGGCTTGGGAAGTGGGTCCCCAATACTTAATGAGACTTCTCCCCAGAGCCCTATTTAATGAACATATTAAAAATCTTTTTATTGAATAGTAACTCTGTATGCAGATTACAGCTGAGTTCTGTTCAGTATGTACCACACACGTTTTTTGGGTTCTGCAGAAAAGGTTTCTAACAGGTTATAGATTCTACATAGTAGATTCTAAGTATTGTAAGCAGCCTTGAGCTATTAGGCAGAGTTGTCTCATCATGACAATTATTACGTAACATAGAAGACTGTGTGAACCAGGTACTAACCTATGTACTTGTGCTTATTTTCCTTCAATAGATGGGCTATCTGTAAAGCTTTCACCACAATATGAAGGCTGCAGTTAGTGTGATCTTTAGCACCTTCAGACTTTGGTTATTGTAAATTAATATTATCTTTTTTACAAGTTTTGCATAGAGCGTACACTGTTCATTGTAGATACTTTTTGATTACTCTGTGGTGTATTTCTCATGAGAGTTTCACTGTCTACAAATAATGTGTACAGAGTAAACTCTCTCCATCGAGTAAACAGGGCTTACAGCAGCCACTTTTCTACTCATATCCACTTCATTTCTCAATGTAGGTTTGGTGACTGTCAGATGTTTGATGCAGATAAAGGATGTCTGTAGTAGCGTATTAAGTTTGGAAGAAGTGTTGAGCATCTTGAGGGACTTGGCTTTCTCTGAAATGGTTTCCTACATATCTGTGGTTGATTGTTAATGTGAACTAGGCTACCCATGAAGTGCATGGTATAGGGTTAATATTTCACATAACCCATGCTTGCTACACCCAATGGAGTTGTATTGTGATGGCATTAATGATGCTTCATATTATTCTGAGTGTAAATATTGTTAATTTATATACCCTTAGAATATTTTGAAGCATCGTTAATATTTGTGCTACTTTGGCAGCGGAATCAGTGGCCAACAATGATGTTGATAAAACCCCATGGGATGGGCTGAGAAAAGAGAAACTATCTTCCCTCCTGCTAATGACATAGAAAGTCCTATGGGATGGTCTGAGATAAGATAAACTATCTTCCTTCTCGCTAATGACAAAAAAAGATATTAGAGAACTTATAAAAACAATAAAATCCAGATCCCCGCTTGATCTGGCACCTCTTGGCATACTGATGAAAGGTTAAAAAGAAATTTTCCCAGTACTAATAGACATTTTTAACCATTCACTCAAGAAAGGTAGCATCCTAGATACCTAGAAACCCGCAATTGTTAGACCATTACTAAAAAATCATCCTTAGTTCCTATGCAGGCAGAAAAGCATAGACCAATTTCCTTACTTCCTGGTGTTAGTAAATTACTGGAAAAATTTGTTTATAACCATATCTCCTTTTTCTGGGACCATCAGGGAATATTACATCTCACCCAAATGGGTTTTCGGCCCGAAAGTAGCATGTAAATAGCATTACTAATGGTCACAGACAAATTGAATAAACGCCTTGATCAAGGAAGCTCAGTGGTAGTTGAGCTGCTAGACCCAAGTTCAGCCTTTGACACAGTATGCCACCCAATCTTAATTCAGATATTAGAAGAGGCAAGAATTACCGTCTCAGTGCAAAAAAGTTAGCCTCTTTTTTGAACAACAAAAGCTTTCAATTTTGTGGGGACTTTTCCTCTCAGCTTCTCGTCTCTTAAAATGTTGGGTCCACACGCCTCATCTTTATGTCTGCCCGATTTCAGAATTCATATGTTCCCATGGACTTTCAATGGTGTCCTATGCACATGACATGCAGATTGTTATCTCATTGATGCCTGACACTGCAGCAATATCCTATCAACTCAATTCATGTCTAAGGAAAGTTGCAGACTGGATGTCCGCCACCAGTCTGAAATTAAATGATGACAAAATGTAAGTCCTAATTGTTGGCAGAAATCTTTCCATTTGGAAGGAAATCTGCTGTGGGTATTATTGCCACAAGTATTTCACCCTCAGTTTCTGCAACACGTATTCCCCTTTTTCTCCCTGTGTTCATTTCTTTTCATTGGTTCCATGGTTATCCACGTGGTAACGTTTTGGAAAAACAATACCAACATAACAACATCCATACCAATGTTGTGGCAATCTATAAGTATTTCTACCACACATAAAATACATGCCAGGGTAAACTGGATCAGTACCACCTGTTAATCCCCAAACACCCGTAATTAGGAAGGTATGTTCACATTCACTAGAACCAATGAAATATTTATTATAGTCAGCCTGTTGTCTTAGCAAGCAAAGCTTCCCCTTGTGATGCCAATCCACCCAGAGTCATTGAAGCATAAGTCTCACCCTTTTTGTTATCACCCTCCCTATGAGCCTACGGAGGTATTCTAGATTTCTGTTCTACAGATTTTCTTTAATCACTTATCATCTATCCTCTACAGTAGTTATGAACTCTATTTCTACACTATGTAAACTACAGGTTAAATTATTTCTGTACGCGTATACAGTATCAATAGGCTTAGTGGTATGAAAAAATGCACCCATATAATCAGCATTCTTTGAAGAAACCACTATATTAAGTTCTTTTTAACAGGAACATCTGAAAAAACTAAATCGTAGTTTGTGTAATAGTAGTGAAATTACTCCTTGCCGTAAAACAAACTTGTTAGTGCACTACATGAAATTCCATAAGTTAAAGAAAGATGGTGATAAGTCACCCCTTCCAAGACAGATGAAGGTAATTGCATGCACACATAACAATCTCTTGCATCCATAGTATCGACATACTCTTACAAAAGTTTGGTACAAACATTTCATGAGAAATCATCAAAAGATTTATCTTGATGTAAGTCATTCCCTGTTAGTTTCTTAATATCTATCTCTGTGTCCTCTTTTGGTACTTACGGTATTTCTGTGATTGTATCCACACATTCATTATTAGGTTTAACAGGAAACATAAAATAAGGCACTATTGGTATTAACATCAGCAAGACATGTAATAATAGGAAAACACATATAAGACAAGTGTTAAAACACTTTTGTCTATTTGAACTTTGATTTTGATTTCCAGTCTCAAAACTATCCATTTTAAAAAGGAAAAAAAATAAAAATAGAAAAGTGAGAAAATAAAAAAACTAATATATTCAAAAGGGGAAAAATATTCACTCAGCTAATTAGTAAAATTTTGTGGATCTCACACTTTCTTGAATTTGAGCTTCGTCTTCAGCTTCAACTTAAGATCACAGCCTTATTTTTCAAATCTCCTCTCTTTTATTTTTCAGCACTCTTTTTTCAGACACAGTTCGTTTAGGGTAGCTCATACGTTGAGTTGCTTCTTTGACAAAATGCAATGAACTCTTTCTCCCAGTCACTTGTACTTGCGGCAGCCAAATATGTCCATTTAGTTGCTGAGTATCTTTGACCTGAACTTGTGGTCTCTTTGTTCTGCGTACTGTGCTTTCTTCTCTATCTGTATCACTTTGTACAGATTGGCTAGAAACTTCTACTACAGTTGCTGGAATCCTTTTGTTCAAAGTATCTATCAACTGCTCCGTTCATCCAGGCCATTTATCACTCTTGTTTTTCTGGTATACTGTTTACTTCATTTGTCTTGAGACTTCGCTTAGTTGGTTCGCTTTTCTCTCTTCCTTTATCACTTTCACTGACCACTCTCTCTCAATTTCAACTGTAATAATGTTATAAGACATGATTTCCTCACATGATTCTTGACGAGCACCCATTCACCAGAGCAAAAGTCATGTGCTTGCTCTTGTTGGACAGTAGTTGTGACTTCTCCAAGCTGGCGAGACACAGAACTATAATATCAAACAAGCCTTCCAAATCTTTCCACAAAACTTTGGAAACTTTGACAAACTTTTCCACTTGTTTATACCATTCCACTGGCTTCTCTCCCAACCTGGGAAAATCATTTGTAAATGATAATATATCCTGGCTTGACCAAGGAATATGGCCAAACCCACTTCCTGGAACCTCTCTCATAGGATAAACTGTTGTATTTACTGCATCAGTTTCTGTCTCCCTCACAGGATACAATGGTAAAGACACTGAAGCTATTGTTGTATCTTCCTTTCTTTTTGCCCATGTGCCTTCCCATCAAACCACTTCACCCCAATGCATTAGAGTGTTAATTAACTCTTTGATATGCAAACATTTTCCTTAAGCATTCAAAGTCTCAAAATTGTTGTCTCTAAAATCTAATCATTAAGTCTTCTGCAAAGTCCTAGACTTCTCTTCCCCATATGTTTGTGCAATTTCTCATGTGTATTTCTCACTTTCTGTGTAATGTCTTTACTTATACAAAGCAATTGTTCATCCTGATATTTACCTAATCTCTCTGGACTAATTGTACCTACAATAATTTCTTCTAATTCTGCTTTTAATCTGCTCACATCTATACTTGAAGAATTATTCTGTATACTACAACCTGGTACTATTTCCTTTATCCACTCATCTATTTCTTTCGGAGAAGGACCTAAGAATGTACCTGATCTCTGATTCGCTACACTAATTCCACCTGTCTTTGACCCTTCTGTTGATGGTGTCATCAATTGTTCCATTTGTAACATCCTCTTTGGATCTATATATACACTTGTTTATGGTGTTTCTGCTGAATTTACTGAAACTCGAATTAGTAGTTCTAACCCTTCTCTTGTAACAGCATTTGCATTTGCTCCACTATTCTCATCCAACCTTTCACTTCCCACAATCATATTTCTATTGGGAATTGTTAAATGATGTACTTGTGAAAGTCCTTGTCCAATGGAACAGCAGGACCAATAGTTACTCAAACTGATAAAGAATCTGGCAGCACATTTTTCTTGAGTTTAATTTTATGCCCGAAGTCCTTGACCGTCCCAATTTTGTTCCTGAGTACATTGGGAACCTTGAAAATCATTGCCTGAAGAACATAATCATCATTGGGACTGATATACAAAATAGACGATTCTCCCAAAACTATAGGTAGATCACATCTAGGCCGCGAATGAAGGCCTAGCATGGCTAGATGTAACCAACCCACAATATTTTGCTGCCGCATGTATTTTGGTCCACATTTGCCTACCCAACATGCTTAGTCAGCTTGAAAATAGCCAAATAATCCTATGCCCTGTCCCCCAAATGTGTTTGAGGAAGTAGCTAATTTTATACAGTCAGACCAACTTTAATTAAATGTGGTGTCTGCCAAAATAGTGACTGGTGCCTCCTAGTTTGCCATTACCATTACATCTTGTCCTTTAATGGTTGCCCAACACACTGGCTGTTTGATTTTCTTTTTTCTCCCACATTAGTAAATTTTTTCACACATTCTTGCATACCATCCTCACTCAGACTAGCTCTGGCAATCTTGACTTTGTCACCTCCGCTAAAGGGTTTGCATACTGAGTGAAAGTGACCTATCTTCCAACACCTGTTGCACTTCTTGCCTACTGCTGGACACAAAGCATTGTTTTCTAGTGAGCACTGAAGCCACATCTAAAAGATGTGTACTGATTCCTTCTGGGTTAAAATTCTTAACATTTATAGCAGAGACTGGGGATTCCTGTGAGACATAGCTAATAGGAGATTAACCCTCCTGATGTGAGATAACCTGTGAAGCTACACTGGACCTCTTAACACTCTTTGTGATGTCTCTAAATTCTATTGGAGAAGGGTTCTTACATGTTAGCAGATGTTCCTGGATCTTCTTGGAAAAAAAAACAGGTCTCTTATGTATATATCTACACAATTTTCAAATGTGCACGTATCTGCCAGCACCCTAAGTGCTGCAATGTATTCTTCAACATATTCATCGCTTGGCTGTTTACACTCAAAGAAATTGTGTCTTTCCAACAGGATACTAGATTGCTCCTGAAACTGCTTGGCAAGTCTTGCTTTGGCCTCTAAGTACTCATTTGAAACCATTCCTGCTGGAACAACAGGTAGGGTGTCAAGAGCCCTCTGCCCGGTCATTCCCAAATGATTAAAAAGCAGTGCTAATTTCCTGGGCGAATTGATTTCAGTAGCATCGATAGCAGCAAGGTAATTCCCCAAAATGTGGATCCATTCTCTCCATTTGATGTCTGGTTTACCTGTTCTCGGGGAGAAAAAGAGGCGGTTGCATAGCCCCTGCACTTTTGTCATATTGTCACAAGATAAATGCGCCCACCTGCTATTGGAAGGACCAACAAGGATATAAAAGTTTGATAAGTATCTCAAGAGTATGATGTGTGATCCCTCAAAGTGTTTATTCAGGCCATGATCGAGAAGGACAGTTCCTGGTAGCTGTATCCAAACCAATATGGAGTTAAACTTCAAAGATCATGAGCACAAACACAGCGAAAGTGAAATAACTGTACACAGGCCTATGACATCCCAACCTATTCCAATATGGCACCTGATATCACCCGCATATAGTCATAGTCATAGTCATAGTCATAGGTTCTTATACAGCGCACAAATCACCAATAGGTCTCAGGGTGCTTGGCAGTTGAGAGGGAAAAACGGCAAACAGGAGTCGAGTGGGAGGCTGAAATTAGTTAGGAAAAAGCCAGGTTTTAAGGTCCTTGCGGAAAGCCCGGTGATTGGACAGGGTCAACAGATGAGGAGGCAGCTTGTTCCAAAGTAAGGGGGCAATATAAGAGAAAGCCCTGCATCCATTTCTCAAGGTCCTGGCCCGCGGCTGTACCAGGAGGGATTTGGAGCTGGATCTTAAGACTCTGGAGGGTTTGTACCGGAGAAGTTTTTCAGCTAGATAAGAGGGCCCTATGCCATAGAGAAGTTTGTGGGTGAGACTGAGGATCTTGAATTGAATTCTTTGGCGCACAGGCAGCCAATGCAGCTCTTTAAGGCTGGGTAAAGAAGGAGACCTGGGGGGCAGGCCTAGTACCAGACGAGCGGCGACATTCTGGAGGGTTTGCAGCTTGGTCAACAGGCACTCATTAATGGAGGCAAACATTGTGTTGCCGTAATCCAACCGGCTAACGATTAGTCCCTGAACCAGGGGTTTCCTGGACTCAAGGGGTAGCCATTGAAAGATCTTCCGCAGTTTCCGCAATATTGCGTAACAGGTGCCTGAGACCTGGGTCACATGAGCTTTTATAGAAAGAGCACATTCGATCATTATTCCAAGATCATGCAACACCTCTTTCGGTTCAGGGCATATCCTAATTCTTGGGGCCACCAATCATGCGACCAAATTGTCTTTGCCTTGCCGAATAGCATAATCTCTGTTTTGCTATAGTTAAGCTGAAGTTTATTTCCCTTCATCCATTCGCTGATCTTGATCATGCACTTCTTGAATCTAGTGCGGGTTTCTAGGACATCTAAGCTACAGGTGATAAGCACCTGAGTATCATCCGCATAGGACACAGTGGAGAAACCATGAGATTTTATAATGTTGGCCAGAGGGGTGAGATACAGGTTAAATAACAAGGGACTAAGAATATATCCCTGTGGGACCCCCACTGAGAGAGGGGTTTTACTGGACTCCAGTGAATTAACCTTTATATATGTGTGCCGGTCCGCAAGGTAGCTCTTAAACCAGGCTAGGGCTTTGTCTCTGACACCGATCTCCCACAGCCGTTGGTGAAGAATACTGTGGGAGATGGTGTCAAAAGCCGCCGAGAGATCTAATAGGATCAAAATTGCGGATTCGCCTCTGTCCAGAGTGAGACGGATATTGTCCACAACCTCCACTACCGCGGTTTCTGGGCCATGGGCCGCACGAAACCCTGACAGCGAGGGATCTAAAAGCACATGGGCTTCAACAAAAGTAGCGACACGCTGTTTACTAGGTGTTCCAGTACCTTTCCAAAGTATGGCAGTAGTGATATAGGCCTATAGTTGGCCACATTAGTGGGGTCACTCGTGGGTTTTTTGAGTATAGGTTTAACCTGAGCTACCTTCCAACTACTAGGTATGGATGCAGTCTCAAAGGAGGTGTTGAAAATGTTGGAGAGAGAGCATGCCAGAATAGGGAATATCTGATTGCACTTACGTGGGGCCAGCTAGTCGGTGGGTGAACCCGACTTCACTTTCCCAAGAGCTTCCAACTCTTTTTCAGCCGTGGTAGTCTCAAACTCCTTAAGAGATGGACCCTCAGTGTAATCTGAGGTAGGGAAATTACGGGCCGAATCCTCTTCGACTAGGGAGACATCAGGTCCGGAGGCAGCAAACGTCGAGTAAATCGACTTTATTTTGTTATCGAAGTGGGTTGCTAGTGCGTTGACCCACCCCAGGGTAGGGGTAAATACTAACTGCTCCACCTGCGGAGACGTAAACTCATTCAGTATTTTATATAATTCTTTACTAGACTGCGAAGCTTTATTGATCCTATTGGTGAGATAGCCAGATTTTGCGACCTTTATGTTTTTTAGATAGTTGGAGTGAATCCGCTTGTATTTCATACGGTTTTCCAGCGTTCTGGTTTTCCTCCACAACCTTTCCGCTGATCTGCTAGCGATTTTCTCTATTTTCAACTCCTCCGTGAACCACGGGGAAGCAATGGTTTTCACTTTTACTTTGGTTTCCGGAATTACCTTATCCAGAGTGTTCTTAATACTTGCTTCCAACTGATTGGCCATTTGGTCAATGTCATTAGGAGTATCCTTGGGCGGTTTGAAGTGTGTCAGGAAAGCCTCCGGCGTCAGTTTGCGCCAAGGCCGTATTGCCCTGGTCTCTGGGCACTTCATAGTCTTAGGCACATTGCCTCCGACAAAGCTAAATTTCACAAGAAAATGATCGGTCCAGGTCATGGGCTGAGGGGGTTCGCAGGTGAGGCAGGGCATGTTAGTAAAAATTGAGTCAAGAGTGTGCCCTGCCAAATGTGTGGGGCCTAACACCCTTTGCGTTAGTGCCAAGGTTTCCATAGTAGTGATCAAATGACAGGAGTCAGGATCATGTATGAGTTCGGCATGATAGTTGAAGTCTCCTATCAGAATAAAGTTGTCAGTGGCTAACACGTGCGAGGCGATGGTGTCAAGGAGAGTGTTGACAAATTTGGATTTTTCGCCCGGGGTCTGTAAACCAGAGCAGCCCCCCCAAGAGATGTTTTATTATGCATTATGTTGACTATTAATATTTCGAGCAAGGGATTGGCGAAGGATTCGAGCAGGGTAACAAAAATAGAGGCCTTGGCTGCCACTGCAACGCCTCCCCCTCTCCTCCGCTCTCTATCTTGCCTAATGAGTTGATATTCCTTGTGCTATTGTGCATGGAAATGTGGGGTGATACTATCTTTGTGCCCTCACAGAATTATGGGGAGACTCCCTCTAGGAGGAGTTTCCTGTAGAAAGCACTCCAAGATATGGTAAACGATGCTCCAGGAGTAAAATAGTCAATGCAGCTTACACTGGTTCCAAGCGTGCTTGGTCAGTTTGACTTGTGTATCGAGAGAGAGTTGATCCAGGTATTGTCATTCTCTAACCCTGGCTGCGTGGCCTTAAGCAGTCTCATGTTGCCCCCATGTCAATGGCTCCAAAGGAGCTTCACCACGAGGTGGGAACTCACCCAGCTGTGAGCAGTGCCAGTAACAGCCTCCAAAAACTAAAATTGTCCAAAACTATCACAGTACTATGCAATATACTGTATGAGTAAGTAAGTCATTCTAACATTTGATGTAAGGTCTTTAGTCCTGGTAAAGTGCTGCCAGTGCTGAAGTTGGTGGGTTTGTAGATGATGGGGCTGCCCCACTCCTAGTACCAAAAATGTAATATGGGGTGGCTCAATGTTCCAGATCAAACACGAAGCTCCCAATATTGAAATAAGGCTGAAGTTTATTAACACAACAGACCCACAACCTTGAAAGCATCCGGCAGGCTCGCAAATCCTTAGGCAACTTCTGTTATCCTGAATTCCATACCCCCATCAACTTCAAGGAATATATAAACAAACTAGAGGATGCAAGGAATGCAAGCCATTCCCATAATAGATGGAAAGGTAGGTAACAGTCCTGTAAGTACTTGTATGTACATGTGTAATATAAATGCATTGCACTTTGCATACTACATGTGCCGCAGTTTTGTTATAAATACAGAATGTTAGTGATCTCGATGCTCATTAGGAAAATGCGGGAAATTGCAGTAGAACATTTGGGAATCAACTGACAGGCTGCTGCTGTGTTGAAAGTACATGCTTCAGTCTGTATGTCAAAAGATATACTGACGCAGGAGAAAGATATTTAAGAACTCATAGAAAATGTGTCCTCATGTTAGCTTTTTAAAGCACTAACCATCATTTCTATGACAAGAAAAATGTGGTAGGATTTAGGGATGTAGTACAAGATCATCGTCCAGCACGTGATGTCAAGTCAATGGAGGGCACAGTGAGCCAGGCTATGTTGATCCAAAAGTGGGGTTTAAAGAGCCCAGCCTGTGTTGACCATACAATGTCCTAAGGTAGCCTGATTAGCTACAGGAGGCAGTCTGGAGAGGACAAAATGGTGGGAAGGTGCAGGGACTGGGGTGTAGGCAGTTAAGGCCTGATTATGAGTTTGACTAAACTCGGGGAAATGCCCTGAGCCTGGTAAATATATTATCCTGTGTTGAGTCTTTATCAGGTACCGTAATTACCTGTTATTACAAGTTTCTGTCATGAAATTTAGGTGGGATGTGCATGCAATATTAGTGCAGAAAAATATGCATGCTTTGTTTTGCCTCTTTTCCAGGCGTTTTATAAAAAAATATTTCACCAGGTATTTACCGGTGAGAAGTATAAATGGAAAATTGCAAGGGTGAAGTAACCTTCACACTCCTCCTAATTCCGATTCCTGTGCATACTCCTATTTAATTACCAGCCCGACTTGTAATCAGGTCCTTAGAGAGTTCACGTTGTAATAAAGAGGCTACATTAGAAACTAATCTTCGCTCCACTGCTAATAAACCTTTCTATAGTTTACTCGCACTCATCTCCAAGTGCTAAAATGTCCTTGCAGTAAGCATAACAACTCCCTGCTTTGTTCATTTTTCCTTTACTCATTCTTTTTTGTGCTTGTACAGAACTTTCATCTAATTTAACCAAATAATTCAGGCACTGAATGTTCCTAGATGTTTTACATCTTTCAATAGCTGTGGCAAATTACCTTTCTGCTGACAGTCTCATTGTGATGCTTTTAAACTTGAAAGTTATTACATTTGCAGTCAACGTTTCGCTGCCAGTAGT
The DNA here is from genome assembly GCF_964261635.1 of Lissotriton helveticus. Lineage (NCBI taxonomy): Eukaryota > Metazoa > Chordata > Amphibia > Caudata > Salamandridae > Lissotriton > Lissotriton helveticus. Next base: position 769,539,678 of record NC_136057.1, read on the forward strand.
ACATTCCCAGACAGGCAATTTATTATTGACTTGTCTCATAATAAGGGCCAAACGAAGCGACATTCTTGTATACTCCTGAACACCGTGTAAGGTAAATACAAAACATACTGATAAATAAAGAATAAAAAAGACAAGACGTTTAGCAGCTGACACTGAGAAATAAAGATCGCTAATATCAGAGCATGAATAAGTAAATGTTGACCACCATTAAATACCAAACATACTTGGCAGTGGTGAATGAACACGCTACTGCGCTTAAGTTAGTGATTTCGCAGTTGCCACTGCACCTCCGAATTCCGGGAATTAAATACTTTTGGGAAGGCGTTCATGAAAAGGCTAAATGAGCGAGATTATCATATTAGCAAAACCCAGCACAACGTCTGCAAAGAGGGATGAAATATGGAAAACAAGTTTAGGGATGTTTAAACTATTCAAAGTAATGCATGATGCCGGCACGCTCAGCTCACATTTATTTATTCTTCCCAGCCTTGATACACAAACGTCCTGATAAAATAAATAGCCAACTGCATAGTACTGATCCTCAGGGACATATATACTCGAAGACTGAACCCCTACTGCATGCGGCAGCACATTCGGTTAGTCACAAAATGGTTCTTTCTTCCCAGCACCATAGTTCCAGTCCCAAGAGGTGGTTGGACACCACCATGGTGATGTGAATGCAGCATTCCATCAAACTTGAAACAGTAGATGCAGAAATAACCTATTAAGGCCCGGTTAGAAGTTTGGACGGTGGATAGTAACAAGATTGTGATTCCTGCACAATTTTAATGACACAATTGTAAGGGAGACCTGACAGAATCAAACAGGATGCTTAGATTGTGGGCAGAGATAGCAGGTTAAGGAGATGGGCTCTGATCTTCAGGCCACCAAGATGAAAACCAAGCTGAGAATTCATCAAAATAAGGAGTTCACACTTTACAGTACTTACTCAAAATGAATTCTTGTCCCTCCAAGTAGTTATTTGATGCTTACAGTTTTAAAACTGTTACTATGGGAAGAGTAGGAGTGGGCATAATTCGGGCAATTCTGTGCAGTGTAATTACACAGAATCATCTAAAAATTTTGCAAGTTTATGCGCAATTATGCAAGAAGAGTAATTTTACATTAGTGCTATTTTCTTAGTGCAAAAATGTCCCCTTCATATCCAAAAGGGACTAGAGTATGCATTTTGTACTAAGAAATAGTGCTACATGCAACCGAACATGATTTGCGAACACGAGCAGCCACTGACAATAACTAAGTATGCACCTGGGGTAGGATTTTCCCACGATTTACTCCCGCTATTTACACTAGTTTCGTAGGGCCATATGTATCAAGCCGGTTTTGAACCGCAAAGGCCAAAATTCGCAGAATTTCGGCCTTTGCGACTCGCAAACGGCCATTCTGCATGTTTTGGAATGTATGAAACATTCCCAAAATAAGGAATTGCAAAGTTGTGCGATTCCTTATTTTTCCATAGCATTTAGGGAATCGCAATTTTGCGATTCCTTAAATGCTATGTATGTAGCATTTTTGGCTTGCGAATTTTGGTTAAGAATTCGCAAATTACCACCAACTTGTAGTTGATGGTAACTTGCGAATTCCTCCAAAAATGCACAATTTGGCATTTTTAAAGGTGGCATGTGATGCACACACATGCCCATAGGGCATGTATGTGCGCCATATGCACACACATGTTCTTTTCAGGGGTGCAGCAGGGTGTCTTTGAGACACCCCTGCACCCTTGCAATAATTCTCAAATTGTGATTAGCAAATTGCGATTTCGCAATTTGAGAATTATTTTGCATTCATTCCATTGGGCCTCCTGGCCCATAGGAATGCATTGGAAATTATTCCTTAATTGCGAATTCGCAAAATGCGAATTCGCAAATAAGGAAGCTTAAGGAATCGCAAATAAAAAGCAATTTTTTTCATACATACCATTTTGCAATTCCTAAATAGCGATTCCTTAAAATTCACTATTTAGGAAATGCAAAATAGTTTGATGATACATATGGCCCTTAGTGCATAAGGCATTCTCAGATCTGAAATGGATGCGAGGACGCATTTTTCGCAAAGAAAACAGCACTAAATAAAACTGAGACTAAGCAGCAGCATGAGCAGCTGTGCACATTCACTAAATGTGCTCTCCCTGTGGGATTTGTTCCCCCCAAATGACTCTTAAATACGGAAGCGAACATAATCTTGTTATTATTGGTAATTCTGCATCAAACAGTTACTCAGAATTAGAAACATAACTCAGATTACTCTAGTGTCATTAAAATTAATCTCAGGCCTAGACGAGAGATAGCCCCAACTAGTTGAAAATGAGTTGGGTGGCATCGGCATAAACATAGCAACCTGATAGGAGTGAATCAATGCCGTCAGAGCAGAGAAGCTACATAAAGACTGAGAAGAACGGGACTAAAAGTGGAGCCTTGAAGCACCCCACAACAGATGTCTTTGAAAGAAGAACTGGAAGGTGAAATAGTTCAGAAAAGCTGTTAGCCAACATAAAGCCTAAATGCATATTCCCAAGGCTCTATAAGGTGTGATATGATTACTTTGGCAGCATAGTATTTGGATTAATGACATTGCAGATAACTGTTTCTTCCTTTTTATCTGGAGTATTTTACTTCACAGGTAATTCTTAGAAGTAAGTTTAAATGTATCTTATGTCATATAAATCCATAAAAATAATAGTAGTTCCATTACGTAGGGGCCACCATTAAGTAGGGGAAGGGAGCACAGCTGAGAGGCGGGAGTGGGTACCAGCAGAAGGGAAGGGGCCGGGAGGCAGCAGTGGCAGGAAAATGGCATGAGAAGGACAGAACAATGCACAATACAAACAATAATTTGCAATTCAAGCGGTTTCGCCTTTGGGACCTTATATGTATTTAGCTATGCAGCACATTAGCCTGGGTGCTGAAACATCTACTGTTCTTTAACATGGAGGGAAAGTAAGCACCAAACTGCATGACACGTCAGGTATAGGAACGCATGGAGAGAAGATTGCCTTTCAGCGTTAAATGGTATGGTCCAAAGCTCTGTTTTTGATATTAAATCAGGGCCTTCGGTGGTCATATCACAGAAAATACCAGATTTGAAAAAATATTATTGTCTACGGGTGCCAGTGGAAGAACATTTCTATGAAATGGAATCTAGAGAATACTAAAGTGCTTCTGGTATTTTACTGACCTCTGCTGGTCGTTTTCTATCAATAAAGTTAAATAGAGGTAGTTGCCAGAAGAATACACAAAAAAAGTCCCTCAGCAGAAAGCAATTCTGGCACTTTACTGACCTCTGCTGGTCGTTTTCTATCAAGACAGTTAAATAGAGGCAGTTGAACAAGCAGAAAGCAATTATTGTATTTTACTGACCTCTACTGGTTGTTTTCTATTAAGACAGTTAAATAGAGGCAGTTGAACAGGAAAAAAGTCTTTAAGCGGAAGCACACAAGTCCTAGGGCTGATTTCCAGAACCCACAAAGTACATACACATATAAGTATGTACTAAAGTATATACAAGAGGCCTCTAATGCTCAACCTAAAAAGGACACAACATGGCACAATAGATTGGGAAGAAAATAATAAAAAGGCAACAGATAGACAACAATAACAGAAACCAGACAGACAGAAAAAGACAAACAGAGAAATAAAAGGAAAGGCTGCCAAGCAGAACCAGCTGAAGAGCAATACTTTCCCACTGGACCACCAGGGATGAGGCGCAGGCAGGAGCTGTATGTTGGAAACATTTATCGAACGCCATAGCACTGCCATCCAAACTGTGCGGGCAGGTGGATACAGTACTTGTGTGCAACATGTTACTATGGAATTAACGGACACTAGATAAACAATGCCCGGTTCCATTTCCCAGCAACCTTGATCATTCAGCATCAAATAGATCCCATTTAAGAGCAGCTTAAACACTGGATGAATCACAGCAGCTGGAGAACCCTTCAGATAACAAGACAAGTTAGATACTGAAGCATTGCATGTACCGTGGAGAGAAATGTCCTTGCAGACTGAGGAACCGCTTCACCCATCCTCACAATCGGAACCGCTAAGGAAATCCTCAGTGTCCCCATTCCTGCATTTAAACCTAAATGGTAATTCCTAAAACTCATGCACATAAACTTCCCCTAGTGCTTCATATATGCCTATCAGTTGGTATTGGAGAGAGTACTAGAATTGGAATTTTGTGACCGGTAGGGTGATATAACCATGAATTATCCAGTCAGTGGATGGTGTCTCAGCCATGGTGAAAGGTAATTTGTCTCATTTTTCAATGTTTAACATGGTATATTTCACTTCTCTGCGTGCCATTATTATCTGTATTCCTGTTAGATCGTCTGCTGAAAACAGACTGGAACTGTTGATGTAACTCCATGGCATGTGGCCAGAACCTAACGTTTGTAACATCCAGCTTAGTATCACGTTTGACCATAATTGTGACTGCCCATCCTGTAAAATAGAAATGTCTTGTTGTATTATGTCAATCACAGAAGACACTACGTTACCCTGTGAATAAATTCAGGATGATAATGTGGTGATGCCATTTTCAACCACAGCCTAAGGCTTTTCTAAATAAAGCCTATCCTTTTCGCACAATCTCTCAGCAGCCTTCTGTTGAGAAATTTTCCACAGCTTGTTGTATATACTTTACTAAAATCGCCCATGACTTGGGTTCCGAGGACCTAATAAAAAAATCATGTCATCAGAAAGAAAGGACAAGTGTTGCTTCACCTGGGAAAATGTTGAGGTCTTTAGCCAATATAGTCATAAATTCCCAACATGATATGACGTCACCACCCCCGAATGTTCTGTTTGTAAATATCCCTGATCATGCCTGTTGATCCTAAACCCTTCATTGTTACCCAGGAATCTAGATTGACACCCGTTTGTGTCCACAGGCCATACCAACTATCCCTTTCAATTGGGGTCTGATGAATTGAAAGAACCATTATGTATCATGGTATCTCGTGTGTCCTCACTGAAGAGTGTAAAGTGCTGCCAATTTTTGAAGAGTGAGAAAGCAGGAATACGTGGTGTGTTCATATCCTTAATTTTTGCTATACCAAGACACAACATTTGTTGTACTGTTTTATTAAGGAAAATCATTTGATGTTGTTTGAGGCACGCTCTAAATAAGGCCTTTGTTCCCTGAACCGGCCAATCTATTTTTCCCTAGACAGATTTTCAGTCTATGATGTCTTTCCAAAAGTCAAAACTCTGTATAGTCATTTGGGAAATAAAGGAAGCAGAGTATATTAGATTTGTGTTTGTAGGCATATTTTCCTTTATAGGTGTAAGCCTATAATAATCAGAGGCTTGGTCTGTTGTGTCAAACCCGGAAAATGAGCAAACTTTTGTGCAAATGTCTTTGGACTACCTTCTGGAGGTGTCAGGCAGTGTGTGGGATACTAGCTTTGAGTAAAAAATGGGACCATATTGTTGGTAGTAGACCATGTCTCCATAATTACTTGAACCAACATACAATTTATCGTTAGAAAATGCAGCAGATTGTTCTAGATCTGCAAGCAAATTATGCACAGTTTCAATTTCTCAATCATCAGAGAAAGTCCTTGTGGTGATGATATAATTTAAAGAAATTTTAAACAAATAAGGAATTTGCAAAAATCCAGTAGGACCATATACATCATACAAAACCCTGTCCGAAACAATTCCTTCAGGGACTGGAACTGCTATAATGTTCACCAGGGACAGGTCCCTCAGTTCACAGTGCGATGATGCATGTGGTATAAAAGCCAAGTTCACGAGTTGTACTGTAGAGAGTTCTGGGAGAAAGTGTACATTCAAAAGCAGGAAAAGGACTGCCACTAAACCAATCCAGAGTACCAGGAAAAGTAATCCAATCGTAATCAATAGATGTATCAAAGGGGACAACAAAGTAAGACTTTCTCAGGCAATGATAGAAAGCATACATTGTTAGCTTGAAAGGGAGAAGTGGTGTTGGCCGTTCAGGTTGACTTGGATCCGATTAGAAATCATCATAATGCATGAAATAGCCAGACACCGTTCGGTCTATTCTTGGCAGCTCAGCAGGTTTTGTAGAACTAGACTTGATTTGTGGCACGTTCACATAAACGTCATCAATTTTTTTAATTGAGAATTCTGTACTTGTTGATTGTACAGTTGTAGTTGTTTCAACAGGGAGTAGTATGATTTCATTGCTGTTTATAGCTTCTTTTTGCGGAGTGGAGTCTTCAGTCATTATTAAAGCTTGCATCTGACCTTCCTACATGGTGGCAAGAAGAGCCCAGCGGCTACCCAGGAACAGACGTGGCTTATTGTTGAGAATCAGCCACATAGTGTGGTTTGATCAGATCAATTGAGACAACCCGTTTGTCTCGGTGGCCGGCAGGGGCGGAAGAAGTACAGTTCTGGTACCTTCAACAGCAGGACAGGTACATGTTCTCTGTATGATGGTCCAAATTGTTTTTTGGCCACTATCTTTTCTCTGACCAGGTCCCCAATCTTCAGGGCCCAGGAAGGTCTTGCTGGGACTACCTTCACTTCCCCAGTGCTTTTTACTTGGACGTTGCTTTGTAAAGTCCAAAATTCATTAGGTTCCTGTAAAACAGCCAAACTTTCATTGATGTTAACTGGTGTTTCAGCCACCTTGTGCTGACACTATTGAGGTCTGTGTAGACGGGCCCTGTGTACCAGGAGTCGGGGAGGTATCGGATGGTGGTGTAGGAACAGGCAGTACACTGATTCTTGGTGTTAATGAGGGTTTTATTGGTATTCCCCGTTGGGATTTCAACATGAGAGTTCTCCGGGTTCGGAACGTAAGTCTCTCCCTCGCGAACTGACTGGGTTCCGTTGTGACGTTTGGAAGGACTTCTTCTCCTAGGTTGTGTGTCGCGGCCCCCTCGCGGTCTGGTCACGGATGGTGGGGTGTTTATGGCCGTCGTCGTGGCTCCGGTGACCCAGGGAAAGGAGAGACCAAGCAGAAAGGGGCCGTTAGTTCTAGCGTCCTCAGGGAGGGCATGCACCGGGGTCCCAGGGGTGTAGTGTAGGGAGACACCACTCGTGCTCACACAATCAAGTAAAATGCGGTGCGGTGGTGAGGGGAGGAAACAGACTGTGAGGGGGAGTAAACGCGGGATAAATGGACACAAGAGGGGGAAGGGGGACGCAGGATCTCACACGGGGCTATTTACACTAAAGTACACGCTTGCTCCCTACCCAAGCCGCCATACGCTGACGTACCTGGGCAAGCCACGCTCCTCCCCCGGGAGAGTGGCACGGCGACTCGCAGGGTCGTTGGCCTCCTGGCTTCCCCTCGGTCGCTCCTCCGCTAGCTCCCAGCTGTTCGTCGGGTTCTCCGCTTCTTCCTCCGTTTCTCTCGTCTCCGGTTCCTAGTTCTCCGTCTTCACTCTTCTCCGACACTTCGGGGGTGAAGTCACACGCCATCCACATTGCTTCCTCACTTTTGGCCAATCCAGGCCGGCTGACGTATACAGTGGGCGGATCCTTCTCCTCAGTGTAAGTCCAGTTAAAGGAGCCGCGTTCTTCCTCGGCGTACTCCTCGGACTCCGTGTCCCATGGATCGGTCTGCAAAGAAGGAGGATGTGCCGGGTCAGAACCAGGTGCCCACCAGTCACTTACAGCACACCCCCCTACAGCACGCGGCCTCACCCTGTCACACACCTCCCCCCCTGCATTCTCCCGTTTGGGGAGAACAGGCATGCGAGAGAGGAAATCGGCGTTCCCGTTGTCCCTCCCTTTCCTATGTACCACCGTGAATGCATAAGGCTGGAGGAAGAGGAACCACCTCAGTACCCTAGCGTTCTGTGTCCTATTCTTATGCATCCACTGCAAAGGGGCATGATCGGAGTACAGGGTAAAGGCCTTCCCCTCCAGATAGTAACGAAGCTTCTCTACAGCCCATCGGATTGCCAGACACTCCTTCTCGACTGTGGGGTATCTTTGTTCACGGGGGTGTAGTTTCCTGCTTATATACAGTATCGGGTGTTCCATATCGTCCTCCCCTGTCTGAGACAGTACAGCCCCGATACCTGAGTCGGACGCATCCGTGGCTAGTATGAACGGTTTATCGAAGTTTGGTGGTATTAACACCGGACTGGTGGTGATGGCATTCTTCAGTCGTTCGAAGGCTGCTTTGGCTTCCAGTGTAGGAGGAACAGGCAGGCTGTTCCTAACAGATTTTTGGAGCAGGTTAGTCAGGGGGGTGGCTATGTCGGCAAAGTTCTCTACGAACCGTCGATAGTAGCCCATGAGGCCTAAAAAGGCCCTTAGTTCTTTTTTTGTCCTAGGAAACGGAGTTTCGGTGATGGCTTTGATTTTCTCCACTTGGGGAGCTATCACTCCGTCCCCTAACATGAACCCAAGGTACTTCACTTTAGAGTAAGCCGCTCTGGATTTCCTGGCGTTCACGTGCAATCTGGCGTCTCTCAAGGAGGCCATAACCCTGGTGACATGTTCTCGGTGTTCAGTCCAGGTCTGACTGAATATGACTATGTCATCCAAATATACGGAGCTGTAGCCGGCATGGGGGGATAACACCGTGTTCATGAGCCTTTGGAACGTGGCAGGCGCCCCGTGTAGGCCAAAGGGAAGGACATTGAACTCGTATAACCCGTCCTCAGTGGCGAAGGCGGTCTTGTGGCGATCCTCCTCTCTCAAAGGCACCTGCCAGTATCCCTTTGTCAGATCCAGCGTTGTGATGTACTTGGCTTCCCCTATTCGCTCAATCAGTTCGTCCACCCTGGGGATGGGGAACGCATCGAAGGATGAGACGGCGTTCAGTGCCCTGAAGTCCATACAAAAACGGGTGGACCCATCAGGTTTGGGCACCATCACGATTGGGGAGGACCAGTTGCTTTTTGAGGGCCTGATGACGCCGAGGTCTAACATGCTCGCGACTTCCTTCCTCACATCAGCCCTTTTTGCTGCTGGTATGCGATAGGCTCTTAGCTGTACCCTGCTACCCGGGGTTGTATTGATCTCGTGCTCTGCCAAGTGTGTGCAACCAGGAGTGTCCGAAAACAAGGGGGAAAAAGGGCGGAGGTCGCTCAGCAGTTCATGTTTCTCCTTGTCGGACAACTCCGGGTTGATGGGTAGTTCGGATATGGTTGTTTTTTCGCCCCCTTCTGGAAGGGTCAAATTGGCTGATCGGGGTGTAGGACCCAGCCATTTTTTTAGGAGATTCATGTGAAAGGTCTGCTTGCGGGTGGGAGACATTAGTAGCCGGTATGTGGTATTGCCAATCTTTTCCAGAACACGATACGGCCCCTTCCATTCGCTCCTGAATTTCTGGGTGGAGGAAGGAAGTAGCACCAGCGCCCAGTCCCCTTGATTCATGGATCTCCAGCGTTTGCCTTTATCGTACTGTCGCTTCTGTCTTGTTTGAGCCGACTGCAGGTTTGAATACGCCAGTTCCCTCAGTTTTCCCAAGCGCGACCTCAATTGCTGGGTGTAGTCCAGGAGTGACCGCTGTTCGTTGGCCTCCTCGTGCTCCCATGTTTCCTTGGTTATGTCGAGCAGGGACCTTGGTTGCCTGCCATACAATAGCTCAAAGGGTGAGCATCCAAGGCTACTTTGGACCTGTGCCCTTACTACGTACAGTGCCAACGGGAGCATTCGGTCCCAGTCCTTATTCTCGGTGGACAGCAGTTTCTTTAGGGTGTTCTTGAGAGTCCTGTTGTACCTCTCCACCAAGCCATCCGTTTGGGGGTGGTATGCAGACGTACGGATGTGGTGGAGGTCCAATGTCTTGCAGACCTCTTTCATCATGCGAGACACAAAGGGCGTCCCCTGATCCGTCAGGATCTCACGGGGAAACCCAACCCTCGAGAACAGTTCAACGAGCTTTTCGGCTACGTTCTTTGTGGTGGGGCTGCTTAGTGGAAAGGCCTCCGGGAAACGGGTGGCATAATCCACCACCACTAGGGCGTAGGTATGCCCCCTTGAGGAGCGGGGCAGGGGCCCTATGAGGTCCATGCCGACACGTTCCCACGGATTGCCTATCACAGGTAGGGGTTGTAACGGGATTGCTGGTGGTCTGGACATGTTCTTCTTCTGGCACACCTCGCATTGTTGACAATACGTCTCGGTTTCTTTGTAGATCCCCGGCCAGTAAAACAATCGGAGTATGTTTTGTGTGGTCTTCTCTGTGCCGCTATGCCCTGCTGTCAAATGTGTGTGTGCGTAGAACAATATCTGTTCTCGGAAGTCACTCGGTACCACCAGTTGCTTGGGCTCTCCCTCCTTTCCCTCCCGATATAACAGGCCGTTTTCCATAGTGAAGCGGGGGTATCTCTGGGGTGCTCCCGTGGTCTGGGCGACGTGGGCGGCCTCCCAAGCGTTCAGGAGAGACGGGTCATTGGACTGTGCAAACTTGAACCCCCTGTCTAGGACCCATGGTTCGGAGGACAGGTAGGCTTCTGTCGGATGTTTGTTCAACTCCCGTTTAAACAAGGCTAGGAACTGCGGATTGTCCACCCCCAATATCAGTTCTTCAGGTAAGGCACTCACCACTCCTACCTTTACCGTACAGGGTTCCCTCCCCGGGGAGTGTATGGTGATACGGGCAATGGGATACGTCTTGACATCCCCATGGACGCACCGTATGTGTACTTCGCCCTCCTGCCCTATCTGTGAGGGATGTACTAGTGTCCCCCGTATTACAGACTGTCTGCAGCCGGAGTCTAGGAGTGCCTTTACTGGCGTGTGATTTACCCGTACCCTTACGTAGTAGGAGGGCCCCATCTCTGCGCTGTACATCACGGCCTTGGGTATGTAACCCACTTCCATGGGTTCCTCCGTCGGTTTTCTTCTGGGGCACAACCGGGCGATGTGGCCCCACTCCCCACATTCGAAGCATTGAGGCCCCCGTAGAGGGGTTATGTCGGGCCGGAAGGGCCGTGGTTTCAGGGGTTCAAAGACGGCTTTTTTTCTTTCCGGTTTGGGCGGAGGGAGGGTGCTTTTGGATGGCTTCTCCGGTTCCCAGGGAAAGGTGCGTGGAGCGGCTCTAGTATAGTTGGCCGCCATTTCAATCGCCTGAGCAGCAGTTAGTCCTGGATGTTGCCTCAGCCATCTTTGTGTGCCGTAGGGCAGGGTTTCCATGAACTGTTCCAGGATTATACTTGTCATGACTTCCTCTTTACTCCGGGTTTCGGGTCTCAGCCATTTTTCCGCCGCCATTTTCAGACGTAGATATAACGTCTTTGGGTTTTCTCCGGTGATGCCCTTTTCCTTGCGAAACCTAAGCCTGTAGGCTTCTGCGTCCATACCGAGGTGGTCCAGGATCACCCCCTTGATCTCGATATAGGTGGCCGTACCTGTTTGGTTAGCGACCTGGTATGCCGTCTGCGCTTCTCCTGTCAATAAGGGAGCGAGGAAGAAGGGCCACTTGTCCTCAGACCACCCACATGCACGGGCAGCTCTTTCGAAATTGACCAGGAAGGCATCCGGGTCTTCGCCCACTACATACTTCTGCAGGGATACCCCCGAAGGATGAGGTCCTTGAGGCCGTCGATCTCCTGACATAGCCGTACCGGGGGATGCCACTACCTTCTGCAGATTGTCCATTTGTTGGGTCATTGTGCTACGAAACAGGGCTCTGTCTGCATCAGCTGTGCTGATTTGTTGGCCGATAGCCCATTCCAGTTTCTGTTGGCCATCGATTAAGGTCTGTATCACTTGGTCCATTATCGGGTCTTGCTCAGAGGGAGTAGATCCCACTTCTGACACCACTGTAGACGGGCCCTGTGTACCAGGAGTCGGGGAGGTATGGGATGGTGGTGTAGGAACAGGCAGTACACTGATTCTTGGTGTTAATGAGGGTTTTATTGGTATTCCCCGTTGGGATTTCAACATGAGAGTTCTCCGGGTTCGGAACGTAAGTCTCTCCCTCGCGAACTGACTGGGTTCCGTTGTGACGTTTGGAAGGACTTCTTCTCCTAGGTTGTGTGTCGCGGCCCCCTCGCGGTCTGGTCACGGATGGTGGGGTGTTTATGGCCGTCGTCGTGGCTCCGGTGACCCAGGGAAAGGAGAGACCAAGCAGAAAGGGGCCGTTAGTTCTAGCGTCCTCAGGGAGGGCATGCACCGGGGTCCCAGGGGTGTAGTGTAGGGAGACACCACTCGTGCTCACACAATCAAGTAAAATGCGGTGCGGTGGTGAGGGGAGGAAACAGACTGTGAGGGGGAGTAAACGCGGGATAAATGGACACAAGAGGGGGAAGGGGGACGCAGGATCTCACACGGGGCTATTTACACTAAAGTACACGCTTGCTCCCTACCCAAGCCGCCATACGCTGACGTACCTGGGCAAGCCACGCTCCTCCCCCGGGAGAGTGGCACGGCGACTCGCAGGGTCGTTGGCCTCCTGGCTTCCCCTCGGTCGCTCCTCCGCTAGCTCCCAGCTGTTCATCGGGTTCTCCGCTTCTTCCTCCGTTTCTCTCGTCTCCGGTTCCTAGTTCTCCGTCTTCACTCTTCTCCGACACTTCGGGGGTGACGTCACACGCCATCCACATTGCTTCCTCACTTTTGGCCAATCCAGGCCGGCTGACGTATACAGTGGGCGGATCCTTCTCCTCAGTGTAAGTCCAGTTAAAGGAGCCGCGTTCTTCCTCGGCGTACTCCTCGGACTCCGTGTCCCATGGATCGGTCTGCAAAGAAGGAGGATGTGCCGGGTCAGAACCAGGTGCCCACCAGTCACTTACAGCACACCCCCCTACAGCACGCGGCCTCACCCTGTCACAGTCTGGTACCCACATTCTCACGCCAAACGGGAGTTCATACGTGTACAACCCCCTAGGGATTTTCCTGGCATGTTGTTAAGTGCACGCTGGACCTCATATAGGTGATTGACACAACTGCCACCCAAACTTAATACCCTAACTGTCAAGGATTGCTTTAAGTCACGGTTTTTCCTCTCAAAGACCGAATTTTCCTTGGGATGGTACAGGAAAAAGTACTGCAAGGCCCACCCACAGCACCGTGAGACCCTCAGGGGTGAGTAGCATGCTTTAAAAATGCCTGATTGATTGATTGATTGAAAGCTAAACCCCGGATCCAGGTCAGAATGTAATGTTTCAATTGTGTATGTCCTGATAAAGATTCACAAATCTTTTATGGCAGTTCGAGTGTTAGCCAAAAGCTAGTATTCTGTGTTTTTCCTGAAGGCCCCTATGGGGAAAAACTGCTTCAAGCTGTGCTGTTTTCTGTGCTATCCAGAATGGGATTTATTCCCGGGTGGTGGGAATGTGTCCCATAACAGCTTTCAGAATTTGGGGTCTTATACCTGAAGTAGCAAATTGAGATTGTTTAGCCTGAGCAGCCTGAACAGGGTGGACTGTCAATATTCTCATTATGTATTGAGTAAGATTTCTGTAAATCTTTACTAAATCTCTGTTAGAAATGGGATCTCTGGTTGGCCAAGGCTTGCGGCAAAGCCAGGCAGCAACCACCACTCTAGTCAGGGCAAGGGAGTTACACTCACGCAGTTATCATAGGGTTATTCCTATTAGTGTGTACTGCTTGCCTCATCCAGAGGCACCTCCAGTCTCGAGTGCAGTGTCCAGAGACAAAAAGGACTTTCCCACAAAAATGGTTAAAAATGAAAATATGCGCCAAAAAATGGTTTATTGCAGGGCAAATTTTCATTAGTTAAAAAAGTAGTAGATACTCAGTTTGGGCCGAGTTACTAGGCCATGTAGTACTGCAGGGATAAAGTTGTCAACATGTTTCAGCTCTATTGGGCCAGAAGGTCTGTAGAGCTTTCGTCAGGACTTACAAAACAAAATGAACAAACAAAATTGTATACACATATAAAGCTACTCACACAACTTGTGCGGTAATCCCATACTCATAGCAGTTATATGAGAGTTATGTTCTCCACGATCTATGGAAGAATGTACATTTTTAGGCATTTTTAGCTAATAACAATGAATTTACGAAATTTTAAAGTGGGTAAGTGTGGATACTCAGGTAATAATTTTATTAACACTTGCATTACTCATGGAGGAATTTTCAAATGGGTAAGTGCAGTAACTCAGGTAATAATTTTATTAACACTGAGATTGCTCATGCAGGGAGGAAATATTGGGAGGCTATGAATACATATTTGTACATTTTTAAAGAATACGGGCGCTATGCAAACTTAACATCTCATATTTCAAAGTATTTTGTACTGGCCGAGGGGTCTCAAGTTTCATACTGTCGGCAACGGGTCGGGTGCTTTTCTATATCATGTTCATTGCGCACAGGGAAGTGTGTCTTTTACGTAACCTGTGTGACCATTATTTTGTGAATTATGTGGCCGGGAGCTCTTATTACTATTAGAAAACCTCTCTAAACTTTATTGGTGCTGTGAAAATTGCGGACGGTCAAATCTTGCTTAAAAACATTCGATTTAAACGTTGAACAAGCTAGTGTGGCCAAAAGGTTCTAGTCGAATGCTAGTTCCAGTACGTGCCCTTTCATGTTAAACGATAGAAAAGCAGTGTCCGCTTTTAAAACACGCAGTTGGCTCTTACCTGTCGTGTAGGAAAACTCTGCTTCCAACGGGGGACACCTTCCTGTGATGCAGAGCTGGGGTAGAGCAGAGACCTCGATAAGTATGGGAGGGGAAAAGGGGGATCATGCATCTTACCCAAGATAATAGTCGGGGGTATCTTCCGCCATTACCCGCATGGAGGCTACACTCTAGCCTTGTGCTGACTCTGCCCCCGGAGTGCGGAAGTCGCGTTGTAGTTTCTTTTTTAAAGGCAGTTTAGGATTGGTGGTTATTAATTACATCTACTGATTAGAACCATTTGGAGGTACACAGGGGAGGTTTGCGAATAGAAGGACCAAAAACCTTAAGGACACTCTGGTGCATACCCGCCCCAGGTCCAGTACCGTACTGCCTGTAACTAACAGTGTCAATATGACCCCCTTGTCAGGACACTTCCCTTGCATGATCCCCCTTTTCCCCTCCCATACTTATCGAGGTCTCTGCTCTACCCCAGCTCTGCATCACAGGAAGGTGTCCCCCGTTGGAAGCAGAGTTTTCCTACACGACAGGTAAGAGCCAACTGCGTGTTTTAAAAGCGGACACTGCTTTTCTATCGTTTAACATGAAAGGGCACGTACTGGAACTAGCATTCGACTAGAACCTTTTGGCCACACTAGCTTGTTCAACGTTTAAATCGAATGTTTTTAAGCAAGATTTGACCGTCCGCAATTTTCACAGCACCAATAAAGTTTAGAGAGGTTTTCTAATAGTAATAAGAGCTCCCGGCCACATAATTCACAAAATAATGGTCACACAGGTTACGTAAAAGACACACTTCCCTGTGCGCAATGAACATGATATAGAAAAGCACCCGACCCGTTGCCGACAGTATGAAACTTGAGACCCCTCGGCCAGTACAAAATACTTTGAAATATGAGATGTTAAGTTTGCATAGCGCCCGTATTCTTTAAAAATGTACAAATATGTATTCATAGCCTCCCAATATTTCCTCCCTGCATGAGCAATCTCAGTGTTAATAAAATTATTACCTGAGTTACTGCACTTACCCATTTGAAAATTCCTCCATGAGTAATGCAAGTGTTAATAAAATTATTACCTGAGTATCCACACTTACCCACTTTAAAATTTCGTAAATTCATTGTTATTAGCTAAAAATGCCTAAAAATTTACATTCTTCCATAGATCGTGGAGAACATAACTCTCATATAACTGCTATGAGTATGGGATTACCGCACAAGTTGTGTGAGTAGCTTTATATGTGTATACAATTTTGTTTGTTCATTTTGTTTTGTAAGTCCTGAAGAAAGCTCTACAGACCTTCTGGCCCAATAGAGCTGAAACATGTCGACAACTTTATCCCTGCAGTACTACATGGCCTAGTAACTCGGCCCAAACTGAGTATCTACTACTTTTTTAACTAATGAAAATTTGCCCTGCAATAAACCATTTTTTGGCGCATATTTTCATTTTTAACCATTTTTGTGGGAAAGTCCTTTTTGTCTCTGGACACTGCACTCGAGACTGGAGGTGCCTCTGGATGAGGCAAGCAGTACACACTAATAGGAATAACCCTATGATAACTGCGTGAATGTCAATGTGGGGCGGATGAAACAAATATACCGCAATTTCCAATCAAACATTGACGTCTCTGAGGGTTTCCTTATTTGCACTGAACCAAAGGTTGAGCAGTGTTACAAGTGTCCAATTTTGTTGATTAAAAATTGATTACTTTGGGGAAAGAAACGGACACACAAAATCCTCATCCCTCCTTGCTGATTAACTGTTCAAGGGAGTTACACGCCAAGATAAACCCTGCACACACCCTTGGTAGCTTGGCACGAGCAGTCAGGCTTATCCTGGAGGCAATGTGTAAACCGTTTGCGCAACACACACACACAGCAGAAAAACACTAGGCACAACACAAAAAGGAACTCCACACAAGGTTATTTATAAAAATAGCCTTTGTATTACCATAAACGCATTAGATCATAAGCACACATACACACTGTGCCAACTGGCACTGGGCAGTATTTACAGGGGATTATTTACACATGACAGGGCCACGTGGGCCACTGTCAGGATCAGCACTGAGTAGAAATAGTAGATGTAGAACATAGAATAACTGTAGTACAAAATAATAATGGTACAACACAACCAGTAACCACCACGCAATACTAATCACCTTAGGCATAGATCACACAGGGAAACATAAACTGACTAGTATACCATACTAGGCAACATAACCTCCTAATCGTAAATCACATTTAGAGGTCTAAAACAGGGTGTATAAATACATTACGCACAAATCACATTAGGCCTTAGGTAATTACCAACATAAACACAAATCACCAATCACCTTGTGTAGGAGTCACCTTAGGTACTGACCCCAGGCCAACTGGCCTTCCATGGGGCTCAAACGCCCTTTGTCCCAAATGTCAGGGCTGGCTGAGCACGCAGCCAAAAGCTACAAAGCAAACGGACAAGCCTAAATGTGGCAGCTGCCCACTACTTGCTGGGCAGCTGTGAAATCACCAAGAGGGGCACGGGCATTTACTGTGCCCCCTGTAGGAGAACTGCGCAGTGTTGCAGCTGCCCTCTGCCAGGCGGGGCAGCTGTGGAAAAGGGACAGCATTGGCTAGCTGTGGAAGAGGGGCATTGGCTAGTGTTCTCCTCGTGCCTGGGGAGCCCCCCTCTGGGACTCTGTCAAGAAAATGGCCCCCAACGCTGGAGTCCCACTCTGGGACTCAAAAAGGAGAATGCAAACTTTGCCCCCAACGCTGGAGCAGCTGCCTTCTGACAAGCGGGGCATCTGCGAGCCCCGACAATGTGCCCCGGACTCACCTCCCCCCCCCAGATACACAACACAGCCCCTCTCACCGGGACCTTCTCGGGGAGCAATCCGCTTCTCCCTGGGCTCTCCTCTGGTCTCACGTGGTGGCGGCTTTTGTGCTGCACACGGGGCTCCTCCCAGGTTCCGAAGTGTGGGGTAGGAATGCGCGAGGGGCAGGCACCGACAATGTGCCTCGAGCCCCCTCCACTTCACTGGTGGTTAGTGCGGAACTTGCAGGACTAGGGGAGTCGTGCTCCACAGTAATTCTCCCTTTACCCGGTCCCTCTCCTCAGGACCGGGATTCAGCTAGGTGCCCGCAGGGCTCCGGGTCACTTCAGCCTTGACATGCAGGCAGTCTGGGGCTCTCTCTCACTCAAGTTCAAGTTCAAGTTCAAAAGACCTTTATTCGAATTTGGTAAAATTCATAAAAGTACCGAACACACCAAGGCACATATATACATATAATACAAAACAATTATATAAATAGCATTCCATGGTAAAAACAGTTCATACAGTGGTTAAACAGTAAATTTCATTATCTTATAAAGTATTTACAGTAGTATCTTAATGACTGATTCTGATTTCAGGGACTTTCCATAGTCTTACGTGCCCGTATGGCTAATCTTAAAAAAGTGCTAATGCGAAATGTCAGTTCATCAGTGTCCAAGGTGAGCAACGACGTATAGGATTCCTGAAGTGTAAGAGGTCTGAATTTCCTAAAGTATGGAGTTAAAAGCCATTTGGTATATCTCACATAATATTTACAGAAAAACAGAAAGTGCAAATCATCTTGAGTACTTATACCGTCACAGGGGCAGGGGGTAAGCTCTAAATGATGTCGGTGCCCCAGAGGAAAAGACAGCAAAAATTTCACAGTTCCTGCCCTTAGACGAAACAATAGAGATCGCTCCCAACTTGACATTGGGAGTGAAAGGTAAGATGGCATGATCTGCATACAAAGACCATTTCCAATGAATTTCTTGACCCCTGATTTCTGTAATTCACTTCCAAGCCGTTCATTACGGTAAAGTGCATAAAGTGACTTTTGGACCTCAGATTTATCCTTTAATTCCATAGCCGTTGGCTCGGTAAACAAAGTACCTCTACCAATTTCATTAAATGTTTTGAAAACTTCTTTAAACCAGGGGATCTGCATGCCATTTTCACAATTAAGGCAGTCCTTAATGATGTTTTGCGTAAGGACAGCAGCCTCGTTCCTCCAGATTCTAATCCAGAAGAGAGCTGGTCTTGCTTTAATAAAATCATTTATGAAGGGGAGGTTGAGTTCGTTATGGCAGATAAAATTAGAAGAGGAGATCGGTGCTCCCAGCAATTTTCTGCAAAAGCGGTTTTCCTCTCTTTGGATGCTAATGCTGCTGGCCGATCCCCAAACTTCAGCTCCATACGTGGCAACAGGAGAACACTGTAATTTAAAAATTTTAACGATGGCTTTTGTGGCGCCAATTTTCTTTGGGCGGGGGAGACTCAGGACAGAATTGTTGGCTTTCGAGAACTTGCTCGTGGCGTGGGCCACATGCCCACTCCACGAGCCGTTCGCAGCGAAAACCAACCCCAGGTAAGGGAACTTATGGACAGATTCTAGTTTATCTGTTCCAATTCGAATTGTGCTGAGTTTCCTTTTGCCCGGCCCACAGGACATAATAAAAGACTTTTTAAAATTAACTTTCAAATCCAGTCCCTCCATAAAATTTACAAAACTATGTACAAGCAGACGTAGAGCGTTAGGTGTACGTGCCATTAAGACAGCGTCGTCTGCATATAAAAGCACGGGTAGGGGTTTGCCTAAAATAGTTGGGACATCAGGGGCAGCTTTCTTTAGACAATTGGACAGACCATTGATATAAATAATAAACAGCAGGGGTGCTAAGACGCACCCCTGTCTCACCCCCCTCCCTATCTCAATGGCTCCCGATACCTCTCCGCCCATCCCAATACGTACCCGTGCTTTCAGGTCAGTATGGAGATAGGCTAAGAATCTAACAAGAGTTGCATCAAGACCGTTTGACAGGAGAGTTAACCAAAGCTTAGATCTATTCACAAGATCGAATGCGGATGAAAGATCCATAAAAGCTAGGTAGGCAGGGGATGAGCGAGCAATGCAGTATTTGTCGATAATCAATTTTAAATTTAAGCATTGCTCGACTGTTCCTACCCCGCTCCTGAACCCCATCTGGCAGGGATCTAAAAAGTCAGAATCAGTCGCCCATTCCAGTACCCTATTATAAATTATTCGTCCTAATATTTTTAGAGTATTATCCAGGAGGGAAATAGGACGGTAATTTGCTGGGTCTGATCTGTCTCCCTTTTTATGGATGGGGACGATGATGCTAGTAGCCCAGGTGGCAGGCATGGCTACATGTGGGAGACTGTTAAAGATGTTTAGGAGTATAGGCGTCCAAAGAACAGCATTAAATTTAATAATATCGATAGGGAAGCCGTCCGGCCCGGGCGCCTTGTTACCTAAGCTCTCTTTGATGGCTTTCCTGACTTCTAGATCCGAGATCTCTAAGCCTTCTGTTTGGTCCATATTAGGGAGAAATTGCTCATCAGAGGGGGCGGCATAGATATTAGAAAAATGGGTCTCCCAGGCTGCACTAGTTATATTGCAACTAATTTGTGTAAGCTCTTTGCCCATTTCTCTCGTTCTCCTAACAGCCAACCAAAATGGGGCGCTGCCACCCAGATTGGCGCTGATAACCAGCTTATCCCAGTGGTCGGAGAGCAAATTTGCCTTCCTTTTCGATATTTTGTCTTTGTAGTTTTTCCTAGCAGCTCGTACTACATCTTTACATCTGGGTTTGGCAGAGAGAGCCTTTCTTAACTCTCTATTGGCCACGGAGCAAGATGTATCAAACCACCGTGGCTCTTTGTGTTCAGTAGGGAGTGGGACTGACAGGAGAGTTTTTATATTTGAGCATAAGGCTTCAAAATCTGTAATCAGTTTTTCATTATTAGTGCATGGGGAGGAGAGGCATTTCAATAAATCGGGATGTGCCTCCTGAATCGTGTCTATAATGGCCCCACAGTCAATTCCCCTCCATTTAAGGCGAAGGCCGTCAATAGAGGGTGTAATGTCCCTTGCCCCATTTAGATTCATAAAAATCGGACTGGGTGCGAAATTAAAAATAGCTAACAATGGATTATGATCACTGAAAGACGTTTGTACCACAGAAGATTTGATTAGACAGTCCGTTAACAGAGGTGATGTAAATATGTAATCGATAATTGAACCGTTATCCCTGCCCTTAAACGTGGGGGCATAGGGAAAATTCATATCATACCCTACACTCATTACATCAACAAGATTAAAATCTGAAAGTATACTGATCAATTCCAAGCCCCTGCGGTCATTACAGTAATCAGGATTAGTAGATCCATAGTTCTCTATAAGTTTCACATTAAAATCACCCCCAATCAGAATACAAGTCTTGGTGTCTACTGACAAAGAACAATCAATCATGTTTAAAGCCTTAGATAATGCAACAAAGTTTTTGTTCGGTACACCATAAAAATCATTGTTATAAAAATTAATTAAATAAATTGTGGTCTTTGATTTCAATTTATATTCCAAAATTTGAATATTGGTATTGGCAAGGTTGTCTAACTTCAGGTCACTGATTGTACCGCCTGCCAAAATTCTGATCCCCATAAAGAGACCACCCACTGCTCGGCCAAAGCTAGGTTTTACTGATGTCAGGCTGAAGCAGTGGTAGCCTTCAATATGCAGGTTATCAACAGCCCAAGTTTCTTGGAACATAAGTATGTCTGCATCATTAATTAGTTCAATCCAAGCAGGGTCCAGAAGCTTGGATTCTAAACCTGCAACATTCCAGCTTAAAATTGATAGGCCATGTTTGAACCCATGTTTGATGGATGTACTCCCAGTATTCCCAATATCATGGTTGAGTGAATCATTAGAAATGGCCGGGATGCTATCCGACAATATAATTTCTGTAGCAACAGTTTTAACGTGGTGCAATGCAGCTGGAATTGTGGCACCCTCTAAGTTACAGGCTTTAGCATCGTTGCACATTTCTTTATTGGGGGATATACTCAGTCAATCCTGTTCATCTAAAGATGATAAATAATCGAACCGATTGAAAGTAGGAATATTATACATTGGCCTAACATCAGTCATCTGTGCAAACTGGGACGGGTTAGGGATTGGGTAAGACCTATCCCTATAATTACTCTGATGCATAGTTGGGACTTGAAAGTGCTGCGGAGGGTTAGGGGTTAAGATTGGCATTGGGGGTTGTGAATGGCAGTTACGGTTGTTGAAGTAGGCGGCGTTTGGGTTCTGATTTTGGACAAAAAAGGGTGATTTACTCCTTGCTCCAAAATTCATATCCTGATAAGAATTAGTGGGGAGATTATTGGGAAAATTGGCCGTGGCTTGTTCGGTGGGTATCAAGTGTCGGTAGAAATATCCTAAGGGGAGGAGCGTGGTGTTGAATTCCCTGGGCGATGGTAGAGGGGCATTGGCTAGTGTTCTCTCTGCCCATAGTGGATTTCTGAAGCTTATGGTGACACAGTCGCCCTCAAATTTTTTCCTAAGTGGTCCAATCCAACCCACTCGCTGTGTGTTAATAATCTCCCTTGCACCATCAATAGGGTAATTGCAGTTAGCAATTAACCAGTGCAAGGTTTTGTTTTTAAGTGATATGGGATTTTCATCCTGATCCTTTCTTAGTTTGGTGACATTTACTAACACTAGTACATATGCACCGCATTCCGGTGGGAGGTTAATGCGGGCAGGAACTTGTCTGGATGTTTTTGGAATAGGTTGGGTCGAGGTAGGATTGCTTATTGAAGTTGCGGGGTGGCCTGTGATGCTCACATCTAGAAGTTTAGTATTAGTAATGGTATTGGTACCAGGGTCCTTCTTTTTATCTGTGTGTTCACTATTGGTGTGCGATGTTACTGCTTTTTGTTTAGTAGGTGGGCCATTGGCCAGTGCAACAGATGCAACTTTGTGTGCATTGTTTGGAATTGTTGGAAGTGCTTGTGAAATATTTGTTTTAGGGCCTGCTATTTTGGTGGTGTTGCTATTATTTGTACTTGTTGCAGGACCTTCCTTTAGGAAATTCTTAAGAGGGCTGCTCAGTTCAGCTAGTTGTTTTTCTATTCGAATTAGCCTATTTTCAATGGGGGATAGGTAAATGTTTAATAATTCCCCCAGTCTTTCCAACAGAGGGTCGTCTGCCTTATCTGTGTTATCATTAGTATCCATTGTTCTACCCTGCTGAACCATTTCACTTTCATCCCCCTGAGATATTACCGTAACCCTGGACGTGTTATAGTTGGGGGCAGAGTTGGTATTTTTCCCAGATTTCCTTTGTGCCCGGCCATATTTCCTGGCCATGGTGACCCGGGGCTTTGGTGCATGTAACTTCAGTTTTTGAACTGCCCCCTCTCGCCTGCCTCTCACTTGCCTGGTGTTATCAGCAGATTTTACTTTGGGAGAGGGGTTAATAGGTAGGTCAGGGGTTTTTTCCAGGTCTGTGCTAATATCAGTATCTGAATCTAACAGGGGAATGGAGGCAGAAAGGTTAACCTCGCTGGGAATGGTGTGAATGTCAACACATACGTCAAGTAGGGGTCTGATGTTATTAGGCATAGCTCGTGCAGGTGTAGTGGCGGTAGCGATGAGGCCAAGTGAGGAACGTTTGGCATGCGCCAGATCTTGTGATACCCTGCGTTCTAAAAGGCTAATGCCCTGATTTATGGCGTCATTGGCCTTCGTTATAAAGAGGTCGATGGGGCCAGTCACAGTGGCAGCTGTTCTGCTGCGAGTGCCCCTTGGAGACATGATGACAGTTACTTGGCCTTATTCTGCGATATAGGTTGCGACGCGGAACAAACAGACAATAATGTCAATAACACCTAGCAAAAAGACAGATAATCCCAACAATGTTTTCTGTCTCCACAGTTTCCAGAAGAAGGTTGCCCAATGGGCCAATAGAAAGTACCTTAGAATAATGACTAAATGGGGTGGCCCCGTCCCGTCCTCCTCGTGCCTCGGAGGGCCACAGAGGGCCCGCCCTTTGCCCGGGCTTCGCTCCGGACAGCTCCCGCGCGCGACTCGCGGGTGCGAGGGGCGTTCTGTTCTTTAAGGCGCCTTCTGGCGCTCGTGCAGCGTCACTCCCGCCGCCGGGGCACCTGGGTAATGTAGTCCCCCCGGGTAGCGCTGGCCGTTTCCCTCACGGCGGTGCTGGGGCGCTGGAGCCTGGACACACGCGCTGGCCGTTCACCTCACGGCTTGGTAAGTTCCCCCAAGGGAGCTCTGGCCGCTCCGTTCTTTAAGGCGCCTTCTGGCGCTCGTGCAGCGTCACTCCCGCCGCCGGGGCACCTGGGTAATGTAGTCCCCCCGGGTAGCGCTGGCCGTTTCCCTCACGGCGGTGCTGGGGCGCTGGAGCCTGGACACACGCGCTGGCCGTTCACCTCACGGCTTGGTAAGTTCCCCCAAGGGAGCTCTGGCCGCTCCGTTCTTTAAGGCGCCTTCTGGCGCTCGTGCAGCGTCACTCCCGCCGCCGGGGCACCTGGGTAATGTAGTCCCCCCGGGTAGCGCTGGCCGTTTCCCTCACGGCGGTGCTGGGGCGCTGGAGCCTGGACACACGCGCTGGCCGTTCACCTCACGGCTTGGTAAGTTCCCCCAAGGGAGCTCTGGCCGCTCCGTTCTTTAAGGCGCCTTCTGGCGCTCGTGCAGCGTCACTCCCGCCGCCGGGGCACCTGGGTAATGTAGTCCCCCCGGGTAGCGCTGGCCGTTTCCCTCACGGCGGTGCTGGGGCGCTGGAGCCTGGACACACGCGCTGGCCGTTCACCTCACGGCTTGGTAAGGCCCCCTCTCTCACTCTCGGGAGCCCCGGGGAGAGATGCTGAATTTCTCCCGGTGGTGCAGGAGCACGGGAGAGGCTCCCGTCCGCTACCTGACTTCCTCTTCCCTTGCGGCCCCACCCACGTCACCTGGCTTCCTGTGCCTTCTGGGTCGCGGCGGCGAGGCTGGTTTTCAATCTGGGCAATGCAGGTTAGGCTCCAGCTTTAAAGTACAAAGTCCCCGGCTGGGTGGGCACCCGCTAGGGGTATTTACCAGCACAAGAGCCCCTGGCATTATGGGAACCTGCTAGGGGTATTTACAAGCACAAGAGCCCCTGGTGGGGTGAGCACCCGCCAGGGGTATTTAAAAGCAGCAGGCAATGCGGGGAAATCCCGCATTGCCTGGGAGCCAGTACCCAGTGGCTCCAGCAGGGAGCCAGTACCTATTGGCGGTTCCTCCTGGTGCCCAGCAGCAGCAGCCCCCCCCCCTCAGGTCAGGAACAAGAGAACCTTTTCATGGGGTCACAGCCCCTTCTTATACACCAATTTCCTTTGTCACCTAGAACAGGGTTTAGGGAAAACCAGCTGCAAATGGTTTGGGAGCACTTGGGCCCTTTGTTTTGCTCAGCTCCTCTTCTTCTATTCACAGGATGGGCCAGGGACATCAGACGCATCACAGAGGGCGGAGCCAGCATTGTGGAGGGAAGGCACAGCCCTATTCAGGTCCCAGGTGCAACTCCTCCCTCCCATCTACATGCAGATCTCCTTATTCACCACCGGGCAGACCAATCCTGGCTCCTGGAGCCAGGCACACCAGCCAGCCCCTGTCAATCACAAGTCAGACAGGCAATTCACAGAAATGCCAACTTCTAAAAGTGGCACTTCCCCACTAGTCACATTCAATCTGCGTGCACCATTGCGCAGCATTTATTCTCATGAGTTTGCACATACCAAACTCGCCCCTGCACTCCTCTCACACCAGGAATTACCATGGACACATATATCCCCCATGCATTCCTATGGTAGGGCAGGCCGATCTCACCACATGCACTCAGACTGCGCACGCACTTTAAACTGGGACACAGTGCTAAAGTGCACAGAAGCCAAAAACAACTAACATCAGGTCACATTTAAAAGCAAAAAGTTTAGGGGTGAACCTGCCAAAAGGGCCAAGTTCTACACAACCCCCTTCCAGCCAAAACACAGGGCAGACCAATCACCACTGTGATGGGCTTCCCTGCTTTGGGCGATAGAAGCAGATGCAGGCCGGCAACTGCAGGGACACCCTCCTGTTCTACGCCAGGGTGAACCCATGTGGTTCCTTCTGAAAAAGCTGTCTGGAGCAACTGGGCTACCCCAATGGTACTCCCCAGCTGTCCGCGACGAGGACCAGGCCCTAGGCCACCCAGATGCCACAGGTCCTTGCCCATTCACGGAGAGGGGGGTAGTAACCCCTGGCACATAGTAGCCATTCTCCACTCTTCCCCTCCGCAGGACAGTTCTAGACTGCCACTGATCCTCCAGCCTAGGGTCTGTACCCCCAGGCTGACCTGAAGTGATGGGTGAGGCTCTCCTCCCCCTACCTCTCCTTCTAAGGTTCCGCCCTTTCCTCCTTTGAGAGGTACCCATAGAACACCACTCTCCCACCAGTTCAGGACCTCTCTCCCATAACTGGTCTCCCAACCTAGAGTTTAACCCCTCAGGTTGCACCGGGGTCAGAGGTGAGGACTCCCTCCCTCTGCACCTCCTTCCAGAGTTCTGCACCCTCCCAACTGGAGTGGTACCCCTGGAAGATGAACCGGTCAGGACACTGGTTACAGATGTCCTTCCCTCCCGGTCAGGCAGATCCTGAACCTGCCCTCCTACCCTTGGGTCTAATCCCTTTGGCGGAATACTTGCCTGGCACTCCAGGACTTCTGGGAACTCACACACTATCCCCCCCAAGGGTAACACATGACTCATATGTTGCGTGACCGTCTGCCTGGCGCAGATCTCCCGTCCCCTGTCCACCTGACAGTGCGCGAAGATCCCCCAGAACAGAAGTGGTGTCACTATGGTCACTCCAAGGGAACTCAGCCCAACTGGCTGGTCCCCGACCCACGGGTTCTTCCACTGTGGAACACATCCCCCATTCACCCCTCAATTTGGACTTCTGTGCCTCCCAACTCGATTGGCACTGCAGGACACTAGAACCACTGGAGCTCTATTTACAGACACTCCAGGTTCCCTAGACACTAGGAGATCCTCCTCAAATGGACTAACAGGACAGCCTAGGCCCCCAACCTGGTGTTCCCTGAAGAAACCATCCAGGTTCTGAGACTGGGTTTCGGGCACTTGGGAACACTCAGTCTCACACTCACTCCTACTCCACTGAGACAGGATGTGAGCCCCTACACCCCTCTCGCTACTCTGGGACCTAGCTGGGCTACTCTGAACCTCTTCCACCACTCTGGGCTGGAAGATACCTGAACCACTACTTTTGGGATCACTCCCTAATGCCTCTTCAGAACCTCGGTCACTTTCCCAGAGGTCTGCTTCTTCTGCAAGGACCCAAGGGTTAGCGAACCAACACACCAACATTTGTTGGCTCAATCCCTCAAAACAGCAACTGAGCAGCTGCTCTTTGATAACCAGGTTGAACAGTCCTTCATAATGCTGTTCCGTGTTAACCCTTATCCAATCAACCAGTGCTTCATTACATTCATCCGCAAAATCCCCCCCAGACTGGTGAGACAGTTTCCTACTGCCCCTGAACTTCAACCTGTACTCCTCTTCTCGGGAACAAGGTACCATACTCTGGGAACTGGGAATGGGACTTCCTGCACTGGACTTTAAATTGCTGCCACCACTGGACCCCACCCTCACTGGGGAATCCAGAAAAGTAGGAACACACCACGCAATACTAATCACCTTAGGCATAGATCACGCAGGGAAACATAAACTGACTAGTATACCACACTAGGTCTCATTCTATCTGCGTGCACCATTGCGCAGCATTTATTCTCACGTGCTCGCACATACCAAACTCGCCTCTGCACTCCTCTCACACCAGGAATTACCATGGACACATATATCCCCCATGCATTCCTATGGGAGGGCAGCCCAATCTCACCAGACGCACTCAGACTGCGCACGCACTTTACACTAGGACACAGTGCTAAAGTGTGCAGAAGCCAAAAACAACTATCATCAGGTCACATTTAAAAGCAAAAAGTTTACGGGTGAGCCTGCCAAAAGGGCCAAGTCCAACAATCTCTATAAAGTGTCCCGATTCATGCTGCTGTTAAATTAGCAATGTCTGGATGTAGTGTATAAGAAGCTAAGACCAGCCAGGTTGCTCCTTCTTTACTGAGTGGACCGAGTCTCACTTGTTCTGTGGTATGGGGTAGGGCGCATTTAAACCAATTAATATCCTCTTGATAAGTTAATTGGACTTCAATGTCCACGTATGAAAAGTATTCCACAGGTGGTTCATCTTCAATGTTAGTGTGAAACAACTGTGTACGTTCATATGCTGGTGGGAATTTAACCCATAAGTAGAATACCTTTGATCTGAATGCTTTGTGTGCCTCAAAAACGAAGATAAAATCTCCACCCGTTGCCGGGAGGCCATGTTGTAATAGTTTGTTATTAACTGCCTGCCTGCAATTTTCTGTAATATTTTAAGCCGCAACCTGCTCTTCAACATCTTTAGCTTGATCGCTCATTGTCAGAGAAAGAGTATTTAGCTAAAATATTTATGGAGATGTGGTATGCACAATGTGGGAACTTCTAATCCTCCAAGATTGAATAACGTACAGACAATACATAGGGTATACCTAATCAGCTGAGGAGGATTTGCTTCCTTTCCAACTTCGGACGTATCCTGTTTAAATGTGAGTAGGGGTTTCTGAGAAAGCACAACTGAATCAGATTGACCATTAAAATAAGAACCTAAACAACATTATCAGGATATGTCGTGTAGTTCCCACTAATCCATAGGATCTGCGCCTTATTATGACAACATAAATTAGGGGCTTGGTGCCAAGACTGATTCTGGACATCACAGCAGGATATGTTGGCCTATAGACCAGCTAGCTCACACATGCTGCCGTAAGCCCCCCCAATCTACC
The DNA here is from genome assembly GCF_964261635.1 of Lissotriton helveticus. Classification (NCBI taxonomy): domain Eukaryota; kingdom Metazoa; phylum Chordata; class Amphibia; order Caudata; family Salamandridae; genus Lissotriton; species Lissotriton helveticus. The sequence goes on from NC_136057.1 coordinate 769,567,965, forward strand.
AGGGAGCTAATGGTTTCTGACAACCACTGACCATGAGAACACTGACCCCCTCAGAGATCATGGAAACAGTACAGAACTTTTCACTCAGTCACTAGAGCTCACTTATTCTCAGAGATGTATACAGAGACTACACAGTGGGACATGTTCAATATATTTATTAAACCAACGATATTCTTGTATAGAATACAAGTACTGCAATGATTAATAAAGAGAAGCAGATAAAAGTGATTACAAGCACCAACAATGTAAATAGTAGATATAGTTCTACCATGGGGCCAAGACAATGTATATATGCAGGCATATAAAACAAGGTAGTAATCAAACATACTCCTATTATGTGAACCCTACTCTAAGTGTACCTAAAGTGTGCATAGGTGTTGAACCAGGAATCCCCCCAAGGGACGATCCAGCCCCATTACCTGGTGGGAAAGAATGAAGGACCCCATCTTGGTCACGAACTGGACACCCCTCATGAGATGTCAGACCACTGTGTGATGAATTATCAGCATGAAAGAACCTCTGGTGCCTGCGGAACTGCCTCCTCTGCTAATCTATCAGGATGCACATCTTTCATGGTTTAAATCTTTTTATTGATTTTTAAGGATGCATAGATTAACATTAGCCATCACCTACATTCCTTGGCCGGTTGGGAACAATAAGAGAATAAGCATTGTCAAAGAAAATGAGAAAAGATAGAAGTTAAATATAGAAGAAGAAGGATTAAAGATTATGGTGCCTAAGGAAGGTCCCTGATTTTGTATTGCTAACAGGTGGCCACAGGGGGGATTATCTTTCTTCCTGGGAATGGTCTTCTGGATGGGAGTGTTTGGTAGGGAGTTGGAGTACTCGGAGGTATCTTGGGCAAGCGAGTTCCCTAAATTTGGAGGAGAGGAACTCGATGGCGATGCTCCATGTTTTATCAAATCTTGGTAAGGTGCGAGATAAGCCTGCCCTGAACTTTTCCATGCCCATTAACTCCCAGACCTTGTACAGCCAGTCTAATTTAGTCGGAACCTCTTCAGTTCCCCAATGGGATAGCAGCACCTGTTTAGCGATGCCTAATGTTAGAGTGATTGCCCATCCCCTACATGAATTAAGAGGGTGGGTAAGGGGTTTGGAAGTCTCAATAGAGTGTAACTGGGAAATATGGGTATTTCTGTGTGGTGAATGAAATCGATATCTGCAGAATTGTGTCCCAGTAAGTCTGTATTTTCGGGCACTGCCTTGCAATGTGCCTATAGATTAGTGATGTTATGGATATGTAGATAGCCCTCTCGCCGTGTGGATGAAGATAGAGATGACATGTGTACATTTGTACATTGTGAGAAAAGAGACCTTGTGATAATGTTGTGTGAGGCCTGACGAGTAAACAAGTTTAGTTTCAGGGAAACTAATCCAACATTCTGGCACAGGCATATATGTGCAAAAGGTTACTGCTGAAAAAGTCTCAAAGTTGTTTTCAAAGTCAGCTGTTGGAATAAAGGACTCCCGATGGTAACTGGACATATTGGCTTGGGAAACAGAAACCTGCAGTGGATAGGGGCAAAAGAACGTTGACATTGTCACATTCATCATGGCAGTGTCCGGATAAGTATAGATGACATAGGGACTATGACCACACCCCTTTGGGCATCAATGGGCAAGTGAGCATAGATCTAGCATTAAGAAACATTAAGATTTTGTCAGAACGTGAAGGAAGTGGACTGAATAGGGTCACCTGGGTCACTCATAACCACCTCTCAGCCTTCCATACAAATGACTTGTCAGTCAGACAGTAGAGAATACAAACCAATATATGTGTATTCAGATACTCCCGAGCCCAGTCTGCCCAGTCTCTAGAAATGCTGCAGAGGGACTGACAATCAAAAGCATAGAGATACATATTATACTATTCGTAACAGGATTAAAAAGCGTCCATAATGGAATTTTCCAAGCAGATGCAGCTAGACAGTGCAATGCAAAAAAAGTTACATTTCGATGCTCACATCATACATTACCTCAGAAGCTCAAGGTTGTTTCTCCCTGCACCTGCCTCTGGACAAGTGGGAGAGGACCTATATCTAGTGGGAAGGTATGCAGCACATGAGCCGTGTATTCATTTATGAGGAATGCTTCATCATTCTGGGAAACAAAACTTAACGGGCCTTTTCTCAGAAACTAGCAAAGGTTAGTTTCACTCACGCAAGTTACGTTTCGATGCTCACATCATACATTATCTCAGTAGCTCAAGGTTGTTTCTCCCTTCACCTGCCTCTGGACAAGTGGGAGAGGACCTATATCTAGTGGGAAGGTATGCAGCACATGAGCCGTGTATTCATTTATGAGGAATGCTTCATCATTCTGGGAAACGAAACCTAACAGGCCTTTTTCTCAGAAACTAGCAAAGGTTAGTTTCACTCACGCATCTACAATGGCGTCTAAACCCAAAAATGGTGCTGCAAATGCTAACTTACATAAAGCAATGCGTAAGCATGAATTTTCTACTCTAACAGACTCTCCTTTTAGCATGAGCTAATCATTTTCCTTGTGTAGGAAGAAGACAGGTAGGGAATTACAATAATATCAACATGTTCATGAGCATTCCATAGTATCGACATCAGGAGGGGAGATTGTGAGAAGAGAAGTCTCAAAAATCCCTTCATCTATGTTCATCATATCCTCGATCTCCTTCTGGACCATTATTGCAGCATTAGTATCATGAGTCGATATTTTCAATTTGGGGGTGGGAATATTGGTACAATCGGAGCAACAAAAGGGAAGGCACTGAATAAGGGCACAACAGAACACCAACATTAAAATCAGATAAATCACTTTTTCGAGGATCCAGCCCCAGATACCAAACAGAGCCCAATTCAAATTTCCACTCCCTTCACATTCTCGATAATATCTAGAATATGCTGGGTAATATTTTTTTCCATATTCTTGATGCCAATTATGCACTGATGGTCTACTACAGAGCACACTCCTCCACTCTTACTAAGATTAAATCAAATGTATATCTAGTTTGCTCAGAATATATTCGCATACTTTCTAATTGGGTGGTGATGTCACACAAAGCTGCCACTGTAAAGTTGAACAATATTTGCAATTCACATTCAAAATATTCTGGGGCTTTCTCACCCCTGGCCATATATGTCATTCCCAAGGTAACAAGGGATGACAGAATTTACCCCACAGTGACCCCATTACTATAATTATTAATCTCTATGTCGGTGACTCCTTCACAAAATTCTTTCGTCAGAGTCCTTTTTACCCATCGGACATTAGGCTTGGGATTGACATGTTTGCAAGGCACACCTAGAGGCAACACCATTCCCAAAGCCATATCGCCTGTACCATTATGGACATTAGAGTATGTACCATTGGACAAAAAATAGAATCCAGGGTGTGCATAAATTGGTCATAATCCACATCAGAGCATCCAGAATTCATACCAAAGGTATCAGGATCTGTATCATTCACTAAAGAGCTTGTACTTTTAAATAGCACTGTGTCTGAACAGCTCACATACAGGTCTGTGTCTGGTCTATTCACAATGGGACAGCAAGCAGGATAATACCAACCCTTTAACTATCACATCCCTATAATGACAACCTACTAAAGTAATATTCTGTTCCTCCATGTAGTAATTATCGCAGTATGTATCATTAGCATATCCTGGGTAGCCCACTCCCAGTGGCATTCTATAATGTAAGCAAAAACCTTGCTAAGCAAAAACAAAAACTCCAGAATCTTATGGAAATTCTGGGTGTTGAGTATAATTATAATTCACAAGGGAAAATGGATAAGCAGTCCATAAACTGGTAACTGAATCAGTAGAGTAGCAAGCCGTTCCCTCCCCCAAAAACTTCAAATGTGTGTCTAGAAATACATTACTGACCTTTTGCATCTAGTAAATAGATGACTTTCCACTTTTCTGGGTAAACCACATATTGATCATTCTCCAAAACCCATGTCACACGATACATTATCAAAAGCAATAGAACCACAAAGGTGACACATAATATTTTTCTTTGAAGTGTCACATCATAGTGTGCCAAACAACAAGAATCATTGGTTGCTCCTCATCAACAACCCATCTACCAAAAGGATGCATAATAAATGATGAAAGAGGGATAAAAAAGCAAATGGAATATATAGGTTCCCAGTGTCTGTCAGAGCCTCACTGGTACAGGCTCCTAGTGTTCGTCAAAAACATTGGTGCTCTTGAGCACTGGCGGTGGAGCTTGATCTGTCCTAATTTCGGGTTCCCACATCACCATAAACTAGCTCCGTTGGTACTATTGCAAAGTACACCTAACTTACACAGTACATCCCAAACTAATCTGACTTCTCCTTTGGTGCACTGTTCCTCAGACGAGGGTGCTGATTTTACCTGGTGACTCCAGGCATAGAGGGATCAGTGAATAGCTGCATCTGGATAGCTCGTATTTCTGGTGGAACAGCCTCGTTCAAGAGATCGTTGTTCTCCTAGTCACTTTGCGTCCATGCAAGAACAGCGTCTCTAAATGGAACAAAACGAGGTATCTGTTCACACTCCCGATCAGCTACCCCCTCCTTAACCCGCTGGTCAAAGGGTAACAGCAGAGGGACCCTACGACTGTGAGTCGCATGGATCCAGTTCTTACGGCCGGCAACCTTGACTGCACTACGTGTTGACAGGAGTACCTGTAACGGTCCCTTCCACTGTGGCTCCAAACTCTTTTCCGCTGAAAATTGCGCACCAGGATCAAATACCCAGGTTGAATATAATGTCCGGGCACCTCTGGTGTAGCTGGTAGGGGTTCCTGGACCTTTTGGTAAATAGAACGCAAACTTTCAGTTAACTGGCAAAGATAATCTATCAACAACAGATACTCAATGCCAGAAAACCACTGAGGGCGCAGAACGCCCCAGACATTTGGCAGGCATCCAAACACAGCCTTGTAAAGTGACAATCCTGTCCTAGAATGTGCTGTTGTTCTTGTTGACAAAAGAGCCAATGGTAAAGCATCTCGCCACTGTAACCCTGTGGTCTCCTGAATCTTTGCTAGTTTAAGCTTGAAGAGTACCATTGTACTCCTCAACCAAAAATGCTGACTGTGGATAATTGGCAGCATGAACTTCTGCTTAAAACACAACCTATCACACATCAATGTAATCATCCTAGCATTAATATGACTTCCATTATCACTACAGATCAAACAGGGCAAGGCAAAATGAGGAAAGAACTCCTTTAGAAGTACCTTTGCAGTCGTAATGGCTGTATTGTCTTTAGTGGGATTAGCCTTGACCCATTTACTGAATGCACAGACAACCAGCAAAACATACTTCAAATGATTGCACCTATCTAATTCTCTGTAATCCATCTGAAGGACCTTTACAGGGAAAGTGGGTGATGTAAAATTACCGGGTGGTGTAGGAGTACCCTTCCCAGGATTGTGCATCATGCATATCATGCAGTACTTCACTAAATGTGCAGCTGTTATTGAAATGTTATTATTCTGCCATACAGGGTCTAACAATTGCAAATACCCGTAGCACTAATATGGGCTGGGCCATGAGCCATTGTGACTACAGGTAGAACATATGCATCTGGCAACATCCAGCTCTGCTTCCCTGACTTATCAATCCAACATCTCTCGTCGTTCAACTGTGCTGTACTTTCTTGCCACATTGCTAATTTCTCTATTGTGGCCTCACTTCGTTTCTCTTTCACATTTTCAAGTGTATCCTCAAACATGGTGACTTCAGGCCCTCACCTAACGGGACCTGCTACAAACATCCTTTTCATTTAAATCGGGGCTGTTTCTTTAGCTGTCTGATCTGCAAAAGTATTCCCTTACTTACATTGTCAGTAACATTCCGGTGGGCACTACTCTTTACTATGGCCAATTTCGTAGCGAGTGTCAAAGCAGATGAAATCCTCAATATGAGGTGCCCATGCTGGATCTTTGTGCCATGCGAGGTGAGGAACCCTCTCTCTGCCCAGATTCGCCCAAACTTATGTGCGACTCCAAAGGCGTACTGACTGTTAATATAAATATTGACAACCAGTCCTTCACTCAATTTGCAAGCTTGTAGTAAGGCAACAAGCTCAGCAGCTTGGGCCGACTGATAAGGAACTTGTGATGTCTCAACTACTGTACGCAGTGTGGTGATAGCATATGCAGCAGTTGTAGTGCCATCTAGTAATTTAAAACAAGAGCCATTGACATATAGTTCCCCTTGTGGATCAAAGAAGGGAACTTCAGTCAAGCCTAACGTCCTTTTGTCCCTTCTTCCGTCCAGAAAATACAGTCATGTTTATCAATCTCATCACTCTCAGAAGGGAGGGGCAGTAACGTGGCTGGATTCAGAGTGGCACATCTTTTGATCGTGATGTGTTTTGCAAACAATGTCAACTCATAGCCAGTCAGACGTGCACTGGTGAGGTGCTGTGCCTTTGTCTTATTCAAAAGTGTATCCACAGCATTGGGTACCATGACTGTGAGGTCCGTATCAAGTACTAGTCCAGACGCGACCGCTCTTAGACAGTTCGGGTGGGCTCTTGCGCAGGGGTCAAGAACAGAAGAGAAATAAGCACACGGCCGTTGCTTATCTCCAACTTTTTGTGTTAAAGCAGCCATCTCATGGACGAACAACACAAATTACTTGTTATAATTGGGGGTGCCGATTACTAGAGCTGAACAAAGCGCAGTTTTCAATTGCTCAAAAGACTGCTGACATTCAGTCATCCAAGGCAAGGGTTCATGCATGTCTTTAGTGGTTAGCAGAAGCAAAGGTTTGATTAGTAAAGAGTGGTTAGGTATCCACTACCGGCAGTAGGAAGTGATACCTATTAAAGTGCGCACATCTTTCTGAGTCTGTGGAATGGGCATTTAACAATGGTACTGATGGGCTCAGGAGTCAATCTCCTACCCTCCTTCGAGAGTAGGTGACCTAAGTAGGTGACCTCCTGTCGACAATACTGAAATTTTGTCCATGTTGGGCCAAATGCAATAACAATTTAATGGTACTATATCCACAACCCTGCTCAGGATCAGAAGCAATAAGCAGGTCGTCAAATACTGCACCAATACATTACTTTGTGGGAAGCGAAAGGATATCCAATTGACCTTTCAGGGCCTGACTATAAATGCTCGGATTCAGCGTACAGCCCTGAGGAGTTCAACAGAACCTAAAACTCCTATCAGCTAGGGTGAACCCAAACAGGTATTGTAAATTGATACTTGTATAGCGCACTACTCACCCGCAAGGGTCTCAAGGCGCTTGCACGAATACCACTGTGGAACCCATCCTTGCTTTCCCTGTGAGGTCTCCACTTCTGGGCACCCCCAAGGTGGAGGCCAGGCATCCTTAGCGTTGTGGGGGCCGTTGTGGAGATTAAGCAAGCTATTGCCCAGAGTTGCAGAGTGGGACTCCATGATTGGAATAGGCACCGAGTCGAAAATTATCAGGTCCCTGGAATTTTGGGCCCAAGACCCGCCGAGGCGGGGAATTGAACCCTGGTCCCAAGCTAGACCTCTGCATCAGGGTCTGCCGCTCTAACCATTGAGCCACACTTCTCCACTATCTGCTACCTGGATGAATAGGAATACTGCAAAACGCATTTTTCAAATCAATGACAGAAAATATTTTAGCAAAAGAAGGAATCATTGTCAAAAGAGTGGTATTTTCAGGGACCACTGGAAACTGGGGAACCACTGTTTTATTAACTTCGCGCAAAGCAATCACAAAACGATAAACATCTTCATGCGTCCGTTTAAGAATTGGAAGAATAGGGATATTACAAATATTAGCAGTTGTCTTCTCAACCACTCGTTCTTAATCAAATCCTGTATAATTTGCAATAAGGCCCACGCTCCTCCCTGCAGTATTTTATACTGAGGGATCCGAGGTGAAATAGCACCATTCTTAACCTGTATTGAAACTGGCGATATCTGCAACAGTCCCACATCTGTGTCTCCTGTTGCCCAAGGAGTAGATGGCACATCTTTAAATTTAACAGGAAGGGGCACATCTTTGGACAAACACTATTTAGCACGCACTACATCTGAACCCATTGTCATATAGACACCCGCCGGAGAACAATAAATCATAGCATGCAATTTTTTTAACAAACCCGGAAAAAGCAACCGAAGCAGGTCTGAAAGTTGTAGGTGCACTACTGCTTATCTCTACTTTTTGTTCCATGGCAACATTAAGCACCTGACTCGCAGTTATTTGAGCACCTTCATGCATAACTGGTAGATTTACCTCTACCACAGCTTGGCTTGGTAAACTCATTTCATTGTCCATAGGTCTTATATCTAATAATAAATCCATGTCTCCTACGGACAAACTGCCCCTTGAGCGCCTATCATTGTTGTGTTCCTGTACTCCATTGTCCTTTGATCTTGAAATAGAGCAAAATGTTTTTTCAATTTTAAGTTCCTTATAAATTTTAAAACATCAACTCTAGTTTTCACATAGTCGAATTTTGCCGGCGGGCAGTATGATAGGCATAGCTTCAGGATATTTTGTTCGTTTTCTGATAGTACAATGTTGGTCATATTAATTATGGTAACTTCATTTCCAATTGTAGAGTCCATTCCTATTTCTTCTTCTTTGCGCCTGTGTTGCTTTGCCCCCTTCCGCCTCTGTTGCCTCTGCCTCTTCCTCTTTGTGTGTCGACATTGGTTCCTTGAGGTCTTGGCCGTAGATTGAATGCCTCTCCCGCTCTAAAAAAAACAAACTCTTCTATGACAGAAGGCGCCATTGCTGCACCTTGGCGGTTTTGTGTCTCATCTAGATCTGTGTCAACCTTTGAGCTCTGAATGCTACTAAGGTCTGACTGACCTCCAGATCTCATTTGGCCTTTGGGGTTCATCCGTTGTCTCCGCAGATGATCAAATTTTTCGCAAAGTTATATTTTTGTCCGCAATCATAATCGTTCTTGTCTCTCATAAATTTTTTTGCTTTTCTTTCTCTTATCATTTTCTCCAATTTTTTGAGTTGTTCTTTCATTTCATTTAGAAACTTCTCTATTGGTTCCTGATCACTTTCTTTCGCCAACATTTCCATAATCTGGACAATTTCCTCCATGATCTTTTCCCGGTCTATATCCACATATTTGACCAGGATCGCCAACATCCTGCATTATGAATTATGTTTATTCTCCGCCCATTCGGAGAGCATGTTTGGGTTCGGATTTTCGTAGGTGGGAGCCACCATAATGCGAAGCCCACGGGGTATCCGCTTCACCTCCAAGTATCTCTGGAGGGACTTTGACTCCCACCACTTGGACAATTCACTGCGTTTGAGTTTCTCTAAACGCCTCAGTCGTGCCGTCACATCCGAGATTTTTTCTTTACTTGTACTTGTACTTGTTCCCATTTGTTTCCCAGGAACAGTAGTATCATCAAATATCGAGAGTGCAGCCTCCTCTCTCTTTCAGCAGCTGACATGATTCAATTTATTTGCAGCTTGCTGCTGTAGCCAGAAACCGCCAGTCTCTGCGTGGTGCTATGCTCGCAGAAAATACATTATTACTGGCTTCCCCTCTTCCCGCACTGACTCCGCAGGTGTCTCCAACCTGGATTACTCTGGCATTGTCCGTGAGTCAGCCGACTCACCAGATTCTGCTGCGAGTATCCACAGGTACGCCTTACACCGTCTGTAGAGTACAAGCCTGCCACTCCAAATTTCACAGTGCAGCGGCAGGCTTAACTTTGCCTCCTACGTGCTCCGGTAACTGCCATCACTTCACCCGAACAGAGGGTGCATCGTTGGGCAACATTGTACTATCAGAAAACGAACAAAACATCCTGAATCTTGGCCTATCATACTGCCCACCAGCAGAATTCGACTATGTGAAAACTAGAGTTGATGTTTTTAAATTTATAAGGAACTTGAAATTGAAAAAACATTTTGCTCTATATCAAGATCAAAGGACAATGGAGTCCAGGAACACAACATTGATGGACGCTCAAAGGAGCAGGTTGTCTGTAGGAGACATGGATTTATTATTAGATGTAAGACCTATGGACAATGAAATGAATTTACCAAGCCAAACTGTGGCGAATATAACAGCGGTAAATCCACCAGTTATGAATGAAGGTACTCAAATAACTGTGAGTCAGGCGCTTAATGTTGCCATGGATCAAGAAGTAGAGATAAGCAGTAGTGCATCTACAACTTTCAGACCAGCTTCCAGATATATACCAATTACTGGCAGGGATGCCATTGATATGCACAATGAGTTGGTGATAAATGATTTAAAAAACCTGGAAAAATGTACAAGTGTAAAGCATAAAGTTTTGACCCGGCATTAAAAACAGTATTCTGCCCTGGTTACTAAATTAGCATCTAATGACGGCTGTATTGTACGCAATGCGGACAATGGGGGGATTGTTGTGTTGTGGGACAAGGGCAGTTACCTAATAGAGGCATATAAACAACTGAACAACCGAAGTAACTATGCGAGGGTCACAGAAAAGGCTATGCACACGAGCTTTGGGTTGTTTAATGAACAACTAGAGGGATGGTATAATCAATGTTTGCTTACGCATGATGAATTCCGATTCCTAAAAATTGATACTCCTTTAACACCGGTATTCTATTTGATCCCAAAGGTACATAAAAGTCTTGATAATCCACCTGGATGCCTCATCATTTCTGCAATAGGTGGGGCTTTTGAAAACACGTCCAAATTTGTAGATTTTTTTCTGTGTCCTTTAGTGCAATCACTCCCGTCTTACATCCAAGATACAGGGGACTTTCTAGAAAAAATCTATGATTTACCCTGGGAGGCAGACCTGTTGCTGGTAACAATTGATGTCACCATCATCCCCTTTTGTATCACCACGTTATATACCAGCATCAAGCATGAGGATGGTTTAAAAGCTACTAGACATTTCCTCAGTAACCTACCAATCACATTGTGGTCCAATACACAGATATTGCTAGCTATGATTTCCACCTGTTTAAAAAACAACTACTTCCTTTTTAATGAAGATCTATTCCAGCAGACCTGTGGAACAGGGATGGGCACCTGCTTCGCCCTCAGCTATGCAAATTTGCTTATGGGCTGGTGGGAGGAGCAGGTGGTCCGGGTGAAGTATCAGGTAGAATGGGAAAACAATGTACTACATTGAAGTCGCTTCATTGACAACATTTTCATAGTATGGAAAGGAACAGAAACCTCAGTGAAGGAGTTTATTAAAAAACTACAAGACAATGAGTTAAATCTAAAATTTACAAATACAATAAGCAATAGTGCAGTTAACTTTTTTGGATTTAACAGTCTATGTAAAGGACCCCAAGCTACATACTAAATTGTACAGAAAACCAACCTCTAGCAACACAGTGCTTCATGCCACTAGTTTTCATTCCCATAACCTTATAAAAAGCATTCCATATGAAGAATGTTTGAGGACAATCCGTAACTGTAGTGAAGAGAAAGTTCTCAATCAGTAACTACCGTGCTTGAAAAACCGGTTTAAAGCACGAGGCTACATGGAGGGTAATGTAAAAGCTGCGATCTACAAAGCTCAGAAGAGAACTAGAGAAGATATCCTCTTCAATACAAATCTAAGTAAGCCAAAGTCTAAAATCAATAAACAAGCCAGAATGATCACCACCTTCAATCGACAACATAAGAAGGTGAGGAGCATTCTATCGAAACACTGGCATTTAATCCGCAATGATCCCCTGCTGGGTAGCATAGTAGCTAAAATACCTGCCATAACTTTTAGGAGCAAAACACACAAGATAATGGACGGAATGTTGCACAATGGCAAAACATTCACCCCAGTCACAGATCTGGATTTAAGCCATAGTTATTTTGCTCACCAAGCCACCCCAGTTCAGACATGGCCATATGCAAATCAGTCTTGACCCTGTGCCTCATGGGAACAGTCCAGCCCAAACTGCCAAGTCATGTCTTCCCTGGACCGGAATCAAGCATCCTAGGACCGGTTTCTGGCTATCAGCTGTCTTCAGCCAGGATAGCTTAGATCCACTAGGGCACTCAGTGTGGCCCTGTGTGAATCTGCGGATTGAGAGCCCAATCAAAACAGATCACACACCTACTGACAGACACTCAGATACCCACTTACACCCCACTGCTACTCAGGCACCCACACCCCCACTCACAGACCCACAAACGCACTCAGAGACACACTCAGCCACTGACACATCTATTCACACACCCACTCACACACCCATATAATCACTCGAACACCCACTCACAGACCCACAAAACCAATCGCACACCCATTCACAGACAGACACTCACACACCATTCTCACATAATCACACCTTCACATAGCCACTCACACACCCATAACATACAAGCACACTCTGTCACATACCCATAAAACCACTGACACACCCATTTACTTAGCAATAGATACAGGCACTGTCACCCCCACTCACACACATATACAGCCATTCATGCACCCAGCACTCATTCAGTTACACATGCACTTACACACCCATACATCTAGTTATATACTCAGTCACCACCCATACAGCCACTCACATACCTATTTACAAAACCATGCAGCCACTTACACACCTAGTTAGAGAGTGACAAAAATACATACACACCGATTCACACATCACTTATATACCCGCCACTAATAGAGCCACTTACACACGCAGTTACACACCCAAACACTCACTAACACAGTCAGTTACAAATCCATACAGCCACTTACATACCTATTTAGAAACTCATACTCAGACACTTATAGATCTTGTTACAAACTGATATAACCACGTATGTAATGTACTAGTATGTATTCTGAAGTTAAATGTATTCTGTATTTGCTTTTCAAATACCTACTTGTGTTTAAAGAGTAATGGAATATGATAGGATGAAGTGAACTATGCTTCTTAACGGCATCCATAATTTGGGCAACAGTTGGTATATTTAGTTCGACTGGTATGACGTTTCGCATGAGGCACCATATTGTGCAGTTTTTGGTGAACCAGCGAGAATGGTAAGTATGTGGTCAAGTTGTAGGGGTCCTACAGACGGTCCAACTGGTGATTATAATGCACCACCTTCCATCTATCTTATCATGCTCTGATGTGTCCTTGTATGTATGGTTTTCAGGTGTTTTGAAACAGATGATGGGCCCTGTGAACACTTCTTCTATGTATCTCTTGGCAGTTTCTTGCTGCATTTATTGATTTGGAAACTTTTTGGGAAGTTTGCATTCTGCTCTTTACATTGTTTTCTATCCTCAGCAGAAGAGATCTTAACTTCGAAATGCACTTCTTTTAAAGGAAAATAAATTGTACAAAGGAGCTCTGTTGCAGAAAGATGTGACACTAGCATATAACTGATTTAGGGTATGGTTTTCAATGTTGATGGGGGGACAGGTCTATCATGGTATTGCACAGGATCTGCATATCCATAAAACAAGTTGAAGAAAAGTTTGTATTTGCAAATAGTTAAATAAGCTATGCTACATTTATTTGTTAATTGTTAGATTTAAATTGTATACTGTGTTAATAAAATGTATTTATAAACGTATAAAAATGTATATTACTGAATTGAACTTATGGGCCAAATTGTAGTACAATTTATATTAAAAAGTGGTGAAATTCACTAAAAAAAACAAAGGTTACAGGGACTTTATAGGTAGGAAATGGCATTAGAAAACAGTAGAAATTCACAGACAAAAACAAAGGGTTACAGGGATGTTATAATTAGTAACTAGAATTAAGAAAAACTAAGAAATTTACTGAAAATATGTGAGGTCATAAGTAGTGGATTGCGGGTGCATAAGTTATTGTTATCTCTGGTAACTATAACGGTTGAATTTATATGGTTTTCTGAGTGAAAAATCTGAGCCTAACTATAACATCCCTGTAACCTTTGCAGTGAATATATATATATATATATATATATATATATATATATATATATATATATATATATATATATATATATTCACTGAAAAAACCATAGGTTATAGACCATATATAGTTAGGAATTAGCATTTAAAAAACCTTATTTTACTCACACAAAACCATTGAAATTCCATATATAGTTAGTTGCACTAACTATATATCGCGCACCCGCAATCCACTGCTGATCATGTCACATATTACATCATTCATGACATGGTCAGTGACATCACTGATGACATCACTGATGACATCTCAAATGACATCACTGATGACATCACTGATGACAACATCCAGTGACTGTATGTTTCTGTAAAGTTAAAATATGTCTTACATATTGAAGAATGAGTGGATGTATAAGTGTCTGGATGAAGAATTTAGTAGGTGCGTGACTGACTGTATGAGTGAGTGATTAAATGTGTCTCACTGAATGCATGGGTTAGTGACTAAACTGTCTTAATTTGTGCATCATTATGTCTGTTGTTCTGTAAACTGCTGCATGTGTTGATCATTAGCTATACGAGAGGCTATATGTGTTATTAATTGGTTGCCCAAGTATTTCTATGGGAGATTGAGTTTGTGTGGGGGTGGCTGGAAGGTGTGTGACTCTGTGCATAGATGTGTGAGCAGTTTATTCACTAGGTGTATGAGTTCAAGAGTGCATGTGGAAACAGCTACATGGGCAGTTGACTGTGTGCATGAGTGTATTGATGAGTGAATGGATATCTCAATGCTACATGTCATAGTAAGTACATATGTAAAACACAGTACATGTGAGAGTTGGCATATATAAATAACTATGCATGAGAGCCACTGAATGAGTGAGTGGTTGTATCGATCATTGTGAACTTGTATCAGGGATTGTATAAGAGAGTAAATATGTGTTAGTATATGTTTTAATAAGTAAGGTGTGTTTAACTGTATAGTTGAAGAAATGGAGGTGAGATTGTTTCTTTGCATGACTGACTGGGTGTGTGAGTAACTCCATGGATGAGTGTCTGTATACACTGAGTGTATCTAAGGTTATATTAGAGTCTGAAGAGGTTTATCGTATTTGCACAAGAATGATGTCAAATGAGATGTCATCAGTGATGTCATTTGAGATGTCATCAGTGATGTCATCAGTGATGTCACTGACCATGTCATGAATGATGTAATATGTGACATGATCAGCAGTGGATTGCGGGTGCGCGATATATAGTTAGTGCAACTAACTATATATGGAATTTCAATGGTTTTGTGTGAGTAAAATAAGGTTTTTTAAATGCTAATTCCTAACTATATATGGTCTATAACCTATTTTTTTTCAGTGAATTTCAATGGTTTTTTAATAGCAAATATCATAAGCTGTCGAATGTCAAGTACGTGGTAAGTAAAAACATTTTCGTGTTTATGCACACTGATCTGCTTTGAATGCTGCCCCCCACCCCTCATTTCTATTAGGAGTACTCTCTCTTTGCAGATAGTGAAGGGTAGTTAACGCAGGCCTTTGCCCCCGTTGTAATCCGTCGTGCCTGCTTCTCTCTCCATTTGATTGATTGTTCTCTTTGGTTCATTCTCTATTTACAAACAAGTACAGAGTCGCAATACTCTGTTTAGTCTTTGCAGATAGCTAAAAATCGTGTAAAAAAACAAAAGGAATCGAGCAAAATCAGTAGGCCACTAATGGGATCTCTTTTTGACCTCCCTAAAATAGAAACATTAGGAACAACCTGTTGATAATACCAATGTGTATGTACATAAGCGGCGTTCATTTGTGTTCACAGTACCCCTTGTTGATTGTTTGAATCCAGCATTGAATTGTTCGAAGTTGGTTCTCTTAAGAATCTTCTCTGCCTGCAAACGAGGAAGAATAGGAATATTCTCTCTCCCTTTGCAGATAGTGAAGGGTAGGTAACGCAAACCTTTAACACGTCGTGCCTATTTCGTTCCTCATTGATTGATTGTTTCCCCAAACATTGACTGTTTGGGAATTGGTTCTTTTTGGAGGTATTCCCTGTTTGCAAATATACGTAGGAAAATCTTTGCAAATAGTGAAAGGGTACGTAATGCGGACCTTTCTCCCCCGTTGTAATCTGTCATGCCTATCTACTCCCCACTGATTGATGCACCTGTTTCACCCGGACCATTTACTAGAGATACGTCATCTGGCCCGACCAGAGAGCACCCCTAGTGAAAAGGACATATGCAATAATAACGAAGTGATCACTGTATCCTGTTAACAGAAACTTTAGCATGAAACAACCTGGAAAGAAAAGAATAGGAAAACGAAAATCAGTAGGCCACTGATGAACATGAACTTTTATTAAACAACGAACAAAGAAACGATAACATAACGTAATGATAAAACCTATTAATGTCCTAGAAACAAGAAAATGTTAAAATATGCCAGTGGTGAGAGACCAGAAAAACAGTAAGAGAAACCAAATCACCCCTCGCTGTCCCACCGCCTGCCACGCCAAAAAAATCGATAGACTAGGGAAAATGCAAGTCAGTAGAACATCCGCCCCCACTCTGGAAACTTCCAAGGTGGGGCAGGGTTGCGGCTACGCCCAGCCGGGAGCAGCCCATATAAGGCGGGTCCTGCTGCCACGCCTCGGCCAGGAGATCCTAACGTAGGGTGTAGCCGGAGGAGAGGCCGAGGCCAGCGGGACCCGGCCAGGGGATTGCCTTTACAACGCTGAAGAGTTGCAGGGGGGGGAATGTCTCCTCGACCCTCCCCTCTCTCTCCCAGTCCGGCCGCGGTGGCCCTTGACAGTTTCAGGTAGTCCCGCCATATGCTCTTCCGGTCCGGCCACAAACGGTCGGGGGGCCGAGGCCGTCGGGATCCGGCTGCAGCCGATAAACCAAGGAACCCGTTCATGGGGCCAGAGCCAGGGGCGTCCGGCCGACATCCCCCGGAAGCCCGGCCCGAAGACGGACGGGACACTTCTTCTTTCTTGAATAATGGCTGCGACAACACTGGGGGGGGATGTCTTGCACATGCCTCCGACCCCCCCCTCGTCCTCATCGCCTGGTCCGGCCATAACAAATCTCAAGCGAGACGCCGTGGGGTGCACTGGGAGGGAGAGACGGTGCGAACAGGCCTCTCCCGCCTCCCCAGGTGGAGGCTTCCCAGCTGCACCCTCAGCGCTCCAGGCGCCCGGAAAAGGGTTCTTCCACTGTGGCCATGCTGCAACGTCTCGCCCGGCAGGGTGGAGCCCGTCCGCTCATTTGACCCCGCGATCGCCAGTAGCTACCGAACTCTCAAAATGGCAGTCGACCTGGCAAGAGCAGGCCCAGCATAAAGAAATGGCCCGGTCACTGGTTGACTCCACCACCGTAGTCCTCCACGACCTTGAAGATTCTAGAGGAGCCGCGGGAGTCTCCGACCCCCGATGGGGAATGACTGCCATGATCGCCCGTGGAGTGACGAAACTGTATCCGCGGGACGTCGCCGCTCCCATGCTGGCGCCAGCCTCACTTTGAATTACTAGAATCCTGCAGACCTCAGTTCCGGTGAAAGCACAGTGTGACCCGGTAGGAAAAATTGTTGCACCCCCTCCCCTTTTTGACTGATAGTTCAAACCACCGATCCTTTCCTTTGCCCTTTTAACGGAACTTTGGACTGCCTCCCCCTCTTTTACATTTTCTAGAGAAAACAAAACATTAACCACTACATTAGCATAGCAGTTGACACCAGAACTGTTTTCAAATTGAAAACCAACAACATCTTCAACAGAACCTTTTTGTTTCTGCTGTGACCCTGCTACAGCACAGGCATTGTCCCCAGCAGTAATTCTGCAATGCCGGTAAGAATAGCTGTGGTGCCTACTGAACTCACTCACCCCGGCGGCGCCCCACGCCGTTATTTGCTGGGCGGCAACTTACTAGACATCACTTTCGTGCCATCTAGATTTCAGCGCGTTCTGCTGCCTTAGAACTATTCGCACAACAGACTGCTACTGACGACCCACCCCCAGGCAACATCTTCTGAATTTTCATAATTTGAAAGAACTAGTAACATGTCCTCATCAGGAATTCAAAAGAAATTGCCACGGTCTCTTCGTTGTTTAAATGTTTTTACTGTTTTTGTTTTGTTGTATATATTTATATGTTATTAAAGTTTTATATTCCTACTACTTTGTTGGAGTGCTATATATTTTTAATGTGACACATAATTGTAAAAACTTTGATGTACAAAGAGTCATTCCTGGAATCTTCCGCTTCAGGCTCGGTCCCTTCCCCAATCACAATACAGGATGGTTTTCAGATAGTAGGAACACGTGTGGTGTGACGGATCTCATCGGGTGTGGGCCTTGATCTACTATAACTCCTTTGAAGAGGGGTGATTCTTTACAGCTGGAGCCATAAACTACATCTGCAGGGCTAGCTGATAGCCTGGACAATCGGACACAGAGGAAGAGGAGTGTCAGAGGGTGCGGTAGTGAATAGGGCGAAAGGGAGGTGTCGGGCGGGCACAGAGTGTGATTCTCAGGGAAGAGCAGCGCAGATGGGGGGAGGTTTATTGCCCATGCATAAGACAGAGAGCGGGGGTGACCAGTGCCTGGGGAAGATGCTTGCGAGGGTGGGGAGCCATGCTACGAATCGACAGCGTGCAGAGAGTGGGTCTGGTCAAGGCATCTAAAATGGCTGCCGTGCACGACAAAAGTGTGGCATTTCAAAAAAGGCAAGATGGCGCAAACAATGTTTTTCAACACTTCCTCATTTCCTTCGAATCGAACGTTAACAGACGTTGGTGCATATTACCAAAGTTAAGCGATATTTATCGCTAACGATGCTTACCAACGAATTTTTTACCGCTAAGCATCGTCAGAAATTATCGAAGATAAACCTTGCTATTATCAAGGTTTATCGCAAATGCGATAATAAACGGCCGCAATGCATGAATATCGCTAAAAAGTCAGCGATATTCATGCATTACCGAGCTAATGCTCTTAGCCATTTTATCCACCTCCCATTGGATAACATGGCTAAGAACTGCTCAGGGCAGGTGTTACTTTTTGGAGATATTCGCGCTTAGCGCGAATATCTCCAAAAGTTGGTAATAGGAGATAGATATCTTGCATGTTGTAATGCAAATTATTGTGGTATATGGAACTCATACCATAATCTCTCAGGAAAGCAGAAACTGATCCTTTTGGGACCGCCTGAAAAGGCCTAGGGGGTGAGTGGTACTCTACTTTGCCCCCTTTTCACGTTCCGAACTATTTTATTTTACTCTCTTCTGTAATTATACAAAATAGCAGCGATAAGATGCATCGGAGACACACAGTGAGAGAAAGGAGGCCGGAGATGAAGAAGAGATGTCAAATACACATTGGAGATAATATAGTGGCAGAAGGGAAGTAAATATGAGTAAACTTACCATGTAACATAAAAATGTTGCACTCTATACTATAAGTCTCATTTTATACTACAATCACTTCGCTACAACCTCATAAATTAAAAATAAAAATGAATAATGTCTCAAACAATTTTTGATTTCTAAATATAAATTTATTCTTCAGAATTTTCTAAATTTGAAAGAACTAGTAACATGTCCTCATCAGCAATTTCCTCATGAAAAGTCTGCAATGATGATTCTTGTAACTCTATGGTCTCCAAACATTCGATAAATTCGCCATCAACAGATTGATCAAAAAAATCATTCAAGTCATCTCCTCCTTGTGACAATATTTCATTATTGGTGCTGTCAATTTCAATCAATGTAGTGGAATCATTCAAGTCATCTCCTCCTTGTGACAATATTTCATTATTGGTGCTGTCAATTTCAATCAATGTAGTGGAATCATTCAAGTCATCTCCTCGTGACAATATTTCATTATTGGTGCTCTCAATTTCAATCAATGTAGTGGAATCATTCAAGTCATCTCCTCGTGACAATATTTCATTATTGGTGCTCTCAATTTCAATCAATGTAGTGGAATCATTCAAGTCATCTCCTCCTTGTGACAATATTTCATTATTGGTGCTGTCAATTTCAATCAATCTAATGAAATCATACACGTCATCTCCTCCTTGTGACAATATTTCATTATTGGTGCTCTCAATTTCAATCAATGTAGTGGACAATTCAAAAGAAATTGCCACGGTCTCTTCATTGTGAGCCATTTTATTTTGAAATTGCTTGCTGTAAATTGCAGAAAAAAATAATCACTTTCATTTATCGTTTTTAGTAATACATAATATAAAACTAACTTTATCAAGTATTTAGTATAACAGAAGGACTGCAAATAAATAACAGAAAACATTTTTCAAATTATCTTCAAGTGTACAACATAGTTCCCCTTACAAATTAACAACTCACCTTTTTAAAAGTAGGAGAAGTGTTAGTACTGTGTAAATCAAACACCAGAAATTCACCACCAAAAATTCCTCACAAATGTACCTCAGACAGTAGTATCACAAAATGGCTGTGGTTTCCTCTCATTTGACATATATACATAACCAATTAACTTTCATCACACACAAATACAAAACCAAAGTAACATTTTAATTGGTTCTAAATTTCAACACTTTCAAATGTGTTTTCCCCATGCAATTTTCCATAGGACATTTACACACGTCTACAGCCTGAATGGCTGAACGGAATTACACCAAACTTGGCAAAATGGTACATCAAACCTAAGAGGTCAGGAAGGATCTACTATGCCCCCTTATGGTCATTTGCCCCTTCGCTTTGGCCTCCTCTTGTCTCTCGATCCTACCGAGAGACAAGATGGCGGCCGCTACGGACTGTTTGGAATGTTGACAGACGCCGGAGAACCAATCAGCTTCGCAAAGCTCCGTAACGCGAAAAGTACGCGAAGCGGAGCGCTGTTACAGATATATATCTTTTTTTGAACGTTAATTTCTCAAAATCCACTGGAGCACATATATTGAGACCTAGCAAAGGCACATCGGGCTACCAGTCCCTAATATTTTGCCAAGTTTCGTGCAAATCCATTCAGCCGTTCGATTATTGACATTTAGATACGTCTACAGCCTGAATGGCTGAACGGAATTACACCAAACTTGGCAAAATGGTACATCAAACCTAAGAGGTCAGGGAGGATCTACTATGCCCCCTTATGGTCATTTGCCCCTTCGCTTTCGCCTCCTCTTGTCTCTCGATCCTACCGAGAGACAAGATGGCGGCCGCTACGGACTGTTTGGAATGTTGACAGACGCCGGAGAACCAATCAGCTTCGCTTCACAAAGCTCCGTTGCGCGAAAAGTCCGCGAACCGGAGCGCTGCCCGGTCCGCTGTTACAGATATATATCTTTTTTTAAACGTTAATTTCTCAAAATCCACTGGAGCACATATATTGAGACCTACAAAAGGCACATCGGGCTACCAGTCCCTACAATTTTGCCAAGTTTCGTGCAAATCCATTCAGCCGTTCGGGCTAAAAGTGAGGCCAACCGCCCTATGGAAAACTCAATGTTAAAAACACGTTTTGGGACCCCCCTTTTTTCTCGACCCCCCCTGGACGAACCCCCCCCCCAATTTTCAGGGGCTGCTCAGAAACAAAATGTGCCATTTTCCTGAAAATTTCAGCCAATTCCGTCCACAAACGCCAAAGTTATTCGACATAGAATTTTCAAAAATCCCATAGAGAAAAAATCCTAACTATATATACCTACTGGCGACCGCCAGTAGGTAATATATATATATACATACATATATATATATATATATATATATATATATATATATATATATATATATATATATACATATGTATACATATATATACATATAGTAAAGTCCACATTTGTAAAGCGCACAATCACCCGTAAGGGTCTCTAGGCGCCGTCGGGAAGATTAAGCGAGCTATTGCCCAGAGTCACATGGTGCTGGGCTAACCTGCCGCCGGAGCCGGGGATCGAACCGTGGTCCCCAGATTCCAGCGTCAGTCGCCCTGGCCGCGGCGCCACACCATATATATATATATTTGGGCTTTGATCCAGCCCTAGGGCAAGCACACACTGTTGAGCGCTCCTATTGCTATAGGATCGTTTTGGTGAAAATATATATATATATATATATATATATATATATATATATATATATATATTCACTGAAAAAACCATAGGTTATAGACCATATATAGTTAGGAATTAGCATTTACAAAACCTTGAAAATTCACTGAAAAAACCATAGGTTATAGACCATATATAGTTAGGAATTAGCATTTAAAAAACCTTATTTTACTCACACAAAACCATTGAAATTCCATATATAGTTAGTTGCACTAACTATATATTGCGCACCCGCAATCCACTGCTGATCATGTCACATATTACATCATTCATGACATGGTCAGTGACATCACTGATGACATCACTGATGACAACATCCAGTGATTATGTGTTTCTGTAAAGTTTAAATATGTTTTACATATTGAAGAATGAGTGGATGTATAAGTGTCTGAATGAAGGTTTTAGTAGGTGCGTGATTGACTGTATGAGTGAGTGATTAAATGCGTCTTACTGAATGCACGGGTTAGTGACTAAACTGTCTGAAAGTGTGCATCAGTATGTCTGTTGTTGTGCAAGCTGCTTCATGTGTTGATCAGTAGCTATATAAGTAGCTATATGGGTTATTGATTGGTTGCACAAGTATTTGTATGGGAGACTGAGTGTGTGTATGGCTGGCTGGGAGGTGTGTGACTCTGTGCAGATCAATGTGTACTTGTATCAGTGATTCTATAAGAGAGTAAGTATGTGTTAGTATATGTTTAAAAAATGTAAGGTGTTCTGTGTTTAACTGTATAGATGAGAAAATGGAAGTGTGATTGATTCTTTTCAGGACTGACTAGGTGTGTGAGTAACTCCATGGATGAGTGGCAGAGTGTGAGTGTCTGTATAGGTGTATGAGTGCATATGATAGTGTTGTCAAGATGAGTGATTGTATGTATGAATGATTGTATGAGTGAATGTGTGTGTAGACATAGGAATCAGTGAGTGCGTATGTAGTAACTAGTATTGGTGTGTCAATGGTTTCAAAAATTATACTCTGTATTTAACACTGGGTGTAACGGAGGTTATATTAGAGTGTGAGGAGATGCATTGTATTATCACATGAATGATATCATCAGTGATGTGATCATTGATGTCAAGTGAGATGTCATCAGTGATGTCATTTGAGATGTCATCAGTGATGTCATCAGTGATGTCACTGACCATGTCATGAATGATGTAATATGTGACATGATCAGCAGTGGATTGCGGGTGCGCAATATATAGTTAGTGCAACTAACTATATATGGAATTTCAATGGTTTTGTGTGAGTAAAATAAGGTTTTTTAAATGCTAATTCCTAACTATATATGGTCTATAACCTATGGTTTTTTCAGTGAATTTTCAAGGTTTTGTAAATGCTAATTCCTAACTATATATGGTCTATAACCTATGGTTTTTTCAGTGAATTTCAATGGTTTTTTAATAGCAAATATCATAAGCTGTCGAATGTCAAGTACGTGGTAAGTGAAAACATTTTCGTGTTTATGCACACTGATCTGCTTTGAATGGTGCCCCCCCCCCTCATTTCTATTAGGAGTACTCTCTCTTTGCAGATAGTGAAAGGTAGTTAACGCAGGCCTTTGCCCCCGTTGTAATCCGTCGTGCCTGCTTCTCTCTCCATTTGATTGATTGTTATCCAAGTATTTACTGTTTTAGAATTAGTTCTCTTTGGTTCATTCTCTATTTACAAACAAACACAGAGTCGCAATACTCTGTTTAGTCTTTGCAGATAACGAAAAATCGTGTAAAAAAAAAGAAAAGGAATCGAGCAAAATCAGTAGGCCACTAATGGGATCTCTTTTTGACCTCGCTAAAATAGAAACATTAGGAACAACCCCTCATGACAAATACAAAACTAGTGAGATGAACTGAACTCCACACAATGATGGCTGCAAAACAGCTCGGCTCCGCCACCCACCCCGCCCAAAATAACGATAAAGAGCGGCTGCCATGATTGGTTGCGGAATGGCCACGACGGAGCTACGAAATGATGCTGCTCTCATGCTAACCCCAGCTTCAGTCTGAAACATCCAGAAACACTGTAGACTACCAATTCGATCAGTTCCGGTAGCGCCCCAATGTAACCCGGTAGAGAAGAACTAGCCCTCCCCTCTTTCACTGATGGTTCTTGTTGCCTGTCCCTTCTGTTCTCATTTAACAGAACTATTTAGCCTGCTGAAAGGGGTTGTGTTCCGACCGCTGGTTGGTGGAGACATTTTGACTATATTCTGGACCTGCGTTGTCGCGTAATGCGTCATATGACGCGCCGCGTTAGCGCATCCGGAAGTCATCCGGGGCGCGCAGCGCGTAACGTAAGCATAACAAGTCATGTGACTTGTTAATAAAACTTTTCATTGGTTCATTTTACTTTTCTTATTGTAATGATGAAAGGCTTGGTCATATGACCTAAAAATTACGCTTTTCATTACTTCCGAACATTATTTTTTCTTAAATATATGTTATAATGTTCCAGGCTAATGTACTTTCCCGGAAATTTTACAACTGTCCTGCAAGTAAAATATATTCTTTTTTCGAGAAAAAGAGCGTTTCTTCGTCCCATGATGGAGCCGTTGAGCAAAAGAGGGTCGACCTGCTGTCTTAGTCGCCGATACGCCTGAATATGAGATTCTTATCGATCACTTTATGTTGCAGGAATAGAAAACACAACAGCCCTTGACCATTTATCTTTACTGCGTTCCTTCGTATTATACCTTTTACCCTTCATGTAATTGGTCTGCTTTATTTCACTTGCCTTTTAATGATTCTAAAACAGTGACTATTATTACAAACTTTACCAATGTATATACTACTACCATGTTTTCTTTTAAAAACCTTTATTGTGAAAATTTCATTATACAAATACGAGCCTATAACCACGTGGGCCGGCCACGGAGCAAACTGTAATCGTATGTCATGAGTAGACATTTACACTGTAGAGGAACGTAACGGGCGGGCCATTAGGTTGCAAGAACTAAGGTGTCTAACAGTTACGGAATCGGTGGACGTACATTTTATAATTAAAATACGACAGGGCCAGTTACAATAAAATTATCTAGATATACATTTGCGGGCAAGTACCATGGGTGACGTTAATTCGAACTTTCAACAGTACAGTAATCAATAACACATCAGAACTTAATATCAATAGGGATGTCGAAATATTCAATCAATTCTCGTCCCCGCCCGCCATGTGCTTCAAAACTGCATACGTATCTCGTGATTTCAAGGTTCTGCAACCAGTACACAACAAGGAGTTACGAGTCCCATTTATTCCGGCGCCATTTTGGGCGAGGACGGGCAGGTCCAGGATATAGTCAAAATGTCTCTACCAACCATCGACTATGATGATGTTCATATGCTGTATTTATTAGAGTAACACTCATCTGTCCACATGAAATTAATTTGCCACAATCTAAACATGTCATTTTAATCTTTCCAAAGTTCTTCTAAATATTTGGGACCGTTTCCCTTGCCTCTGAAGCTCTCAGTGCCACTTCTTTGATGAATGTACTAGCAGGTCAGGGGTTCTCCTCCAAATCTCTCTTTTATGCAGCACTATAATTAATTGGTGCCACCTCTCCATATGACGATGCATGGTATAGTTACCACAACTATATTTTTTTTCGGTTCCTCTGGAGAGTTCATCGTGGCAGATGAAGCGTGTAACGTACCGGGCATTTACCTTTTTTTGCATGTACAGGAAAGGAAAAAAAAATCGAGCGTCCGAGTTCTAAGGTGTCCCAGGGCCATTTTAGTGGAGGACATGATACAGCGATAATGCCCTGGATAAGGACACTTCCTTCGGGCACCCCACGCCGTCTTTCGGCGCAGCATTGTAGGATGGCCACACCAGTGCGGCAACTTGCTAGACACCACCTCGGTGCCATCCGGATCTCGGCGCCCCACTGCAGATGAACTGCCTCCACATGGAGAAGCGGGAGAGGCTCGTTTGCGCCGCCTCCCCCCCCCCTTCGGGCACCCCACGCCGACTTTCGGCGCAGCATTGTAGGATGGCCACACCAGTGCGGCAACTTGCTGGACACCACCTCGGTGCCAACCGAATCTCAGCGCCTTGTGTTGTCTTCCATTCCGAAAATATTGTTGGCAGCATTTTGAAAGGAAAGACAAACAGCCGTTTGTGGCCCTCACTACACCGTTCTCCTAGTGAGTCTCACATTGTTACATTTAGGAAGAATGTTGAAGAGTAGTATGTTGAAAATCTGAAGCCATTGTTATACAAACTCTCAACCAGCCTTGGATGGAAAAATCCTGAAGAATGTACAAACTGAAAACCAGTTTTTCTCTGTATAGCATCAGCAGCAACGCTTGAGTCAGCTTTGTGTGAAGCCGCCATTTTGATTCAATCAATAGCGTCCCCCTGCACACATTCAGGGACCTGGTCGTGTCTTCAGGTCAAACGGATTGTGGGACAAGATGCACAAAGGAAAAGGAAAAAAGTTCCGCCGGACCCCGGGAGGTGGCCGCCTATGTCATGGGCGATCTTAGGCCACACCAGGGCAATAGTGAAGCTGCAGCAGGTGCAAATAAGCTTCAGACAGTGTTACAAGCGCTGCTCAGAACTCTCAACTATGACACCACCTCGGTGCCATCCGGATCTTGGCGCCTTGTGCTGGTTCCGGCCTATTCACACATCGGTCCGCTACTGACGCCACCTCACAGGCCAACGGGGCACCCCACGCCGACTTTCGGCGCAGCATTGTAGGATGGCCACACCAGTGCGGCAAATTGCTGGACACCACCTCGGTGCCATCCAGATCTCGGCGCGTTGTGCTGCCTTCGGCCTATTCGCCACAAGTGCGCACGCAACTCAGCTGCATAGCGAGTGAAACACCAAGGGGCGCCCCACTGCAGCCGAGGAACCTCCATCTTGGGGGCGACGCACAGCATCACATTGCTTTCCAATGCAGTCAGATCCTCAAACAGCCCCCACTGACTGACGCGAACTCACAGGCCAACGGGGCGCCCCACGCCGACTTTCGGCGCAGCATTGTAGGATGGCCACACCAGTGCGGCAAGTTGCTGGACACCACCTCGGTGCCATCCGGATCTTGGCGCGTTGTGCTGCCTTTGGCCCCATTCGCACATCAGTCCGCTACTGACGCCATCTCACAGGCTAATGGGGCGCCCCACGCCGACTTTCAGCATTGTAGGATGACCACACCAGTACAGCAACTTGCTAGACATCACCTCGGTGCCATCCGGATCTCGGCGCCCCACTGCAGATGAAGTGCCTCTCAACTATGAAACCACCACTGTGACATCCAGATCTTGGCGCGTTGTGCTGCCTTCGGCCTATTCGCACATCGGTCCGCTACTGACGCCATCTCACAGGCTAATGGGGCGACCCACGCCGAGTTTCAGCATTGTAGGATGACCACACCAGTGCAGCAACTTGCTAGACATCACCTCGGTGCCATCCGAATCTTGGCAACTCAACGCCTAGTGGTATCTTCCATACAGAAAATATTGTTACGCTACCTTTGGCCCCATTCGCACATCAGTCCGCAACTTAGACATCACCTCGGTGCCATCCGGATCTTGGCATCTCAGCGCCTTGTGGTGTCAGTCAGAAAATATTGTTGCGCTGCCTTTGGCCCCATTCGCACATCAGTCCGCTACTGACACCATCTCACAGGCCAACAGGGCGCCCCACGCCGACTTTCAGCATTGTAGGATGGCCACACCAGTGCGGCAACTTACTCGACACCACCTCGGTGCCATCCGGATCTTGGCGCGTTGTGCTGCCTTCGGCCTATTCGCACATCGGTCCGCTACTGACGCAAACTCACAGGCCAACGGGGCGCCCCACGCCGACTTTCAACATTGTAGGATGGCCACACCAGTGCTGCAACTTGCTGGACACCACCTCGGTGCCATCCGGATCTTGGCGCGCTGTGTTGCCTTCGGCCTATTCGCACATCGGTCCGCTACTGACGCCGCCTCACGTGCCAACGTATTTTCTCCGCATTTTATACCCTATGCCGCATAACAGGTCATGTGACTTGTTTATAAAACTTTTCATTGGTTCATTTTACTTTTGGTTTCCTAATGATGGAAGGCTTGATCATATGACCTAAAAACAACACTTTTCATTGGATGAAAACTTTTTTTTTTTCCAAACGATGAAAGCCCCACCTTGTTTCTGGATGTTTCAGACTGAAGCTGGCGTCAGCATGAGAGCACCACCATCTCGTAGCTCCGTCGTAGTCATTCCGCGAGCAATCATGGCAGCCGCTCCCCACCAGAAGCCTGCAGGAGTCGGGGCCCCCAAAACTTTTGATGAATTCTCAAGGCGGAGGGGACGCTTTCGAGAATGGGGTCCAAGACCTAGCAGACAAGCGTCCGATTTCCAAGGTGTCCCAGGGCCATTTCAGTGGACCAGGCCCAAAAAGGAAAGAGCCTGCCGCCATTTTGAGAGTCCTGTGACAGCCGCCTATCGCTGCACCGCAAGAGTGGGCGCAACTCAGCTGAATTGCGGCTTTTGACACAGTGGACCAAAAACGGACGGAATGGCAACTGAAACGGTAAAGGGGCGCCCCACTACAACAGATGACACTCCACCTGGAGAGGCCCGTTCACGCCGCCTCCCCCGGGGCGCCCCACGCCGTTATTCGGAGCAGCATTGTAGGATACCAAAACCAGTGCGGCAACTTACTGGACATCACCTTGGTGCCATCGTTCTGCTGCCTTGGAACTATTCGCACAACAGTTTGCTACTGAAGACCCACCCCCCGCGACGCCCCACGCCGTTATTTGCTGGGTGGCAACTTACTAGACATCACTTTCGTGTCATCTAGATTTCAGCGCGTTCTGCTGCCTTGGAACTATTCGCACAACAGTTTGCTACTGATGACCCGCCCCACGCCGGAAATCTGGACGTTGTGCTGCGTTGGGACTATTCGCACAGCCGACCGCTACTTCGTTGTTTTTCCCTAAAAATGTTTATATGTTATTACTATTTTTGTTTTCTTGTATATATTTATAAATTATTAAAGTTTTATAATCTTACTACTTTGTCGGAGTGCTATATATTTTTAATGTGACACATAATTGTAAAAACTTTGATGTACAAAGAGTCATCCCTGGAATCTTCCGCTTCACGCTCGGTCCCCTCCCCAATCACAATACAGGATAGTTTTCAGATAATAGCAACGCTTCTGCTGTGACGGATCTCATCGAGTGTGGGCCTTGATCTACTATAACTCCTTTGAAGAGGGGTGAATCTTTACAGCTGTGGCCATAAACTACATCTGCAGGGCTAGCTGATACCCTAGGACCAGCCTGGACAATCGGACACAGAGGAAAAGGAGTGTCAGAGGGTGCAGTAGTGAATAGGGCGAAAGGGAGGTGTCGGGCGGGCACAGGGTGTGATTCTCAGGAAAGAGCAGCGCAGATGGGGGGAGGTTTATTACCCATGCATAAGACAGAGAGCGGGGGTGACCACTGCCTGGGGGAGATGCTTGCGAGGGTGGGGAGCCATGCTAAGGATCGACAGCGTGCACAGAGTGGGTCTGGTCAAGGCATCTAAAATGGCTGCCGTGCACGACAAAAGTGTGGCATTTGAAAAAAGACAAGATGGCGCACACAATGTTTTTCAACACTTCCTGATTTCCTTCGAATCGAACGTTAACAGACGTTGGGGCATATTACCAAAGTTAAGCGATATTTATCCCTAACGATGCATTGCAAAGATTTTTTTACCGTCAGAAATTATCGCAGATAAACCTTGCTATTATCAAAGTTTATCGCAAATACGATAAAAACCGACCGCAATGCATTAATATCGCTGAAAACTCAGCGATATTCATGCATTACCGAGCTAATCCTCTTAGCCATGTTATCCACCTCCCATAGGATAACATGGCTAAGAACTGCTCAGGGCAGCTGTTACTTTTTGGAGATATTCGCGCTTATCTCGAATATTTCCAAAAGTTGATAATAGGAGATAGCGATGTTAGCGACTGTTTCCAGTCGCTAACATCTTGGCATGCCCACTTTGCATGTCATTAGTGATAAATATCACTCACATGCAAAGTGGGGCCCAAGATGGTCGCTATCTCCTACTAGCCGTCGCTAACTGGTGTTAGCAACAGCTAGGTAATACAGATATAATTTTATCTCCGCGAAGCGGAGCGCTGTTACAGATATATATCTTGTTTTTGAACGTTAATTTCTCAAAATGCACTGAAGCACATATATTGAGACCTAGCAAAGGCACATCGGGCTACCAGTCCCTAATATTTTACCAAGTTTCGTGCAAATCCATTCAGCCGTTCGATTATTATTATTATTTATTTTTTTTGCCCCGCGGGGCCCTTTTAAAACCTCCACATCAAACCTAGGGGATCAGCGAGGATCTACTATGCCCCCTTATGGTCATTTGCCCCTTCGCTTTGGCCTCCTCTTGTCTCTCGATCCTACCGAGAGACAAGATGGCGGCCGCTACGGACTGTTTGGAATGTTTACAGAAACCGGAGAGCCAATCAGCTTCGCTTCGCAAAGCTCCGTAACGCGAAAAGTACGCGAAGCGGTGCGCTGTTACAGATATATATCTTTTTTTGAACGTTAATTTCTCAAAATCCACTGAAGCACATATATTGAGACCTAGCAAAGGCACATCGGGCTACCAGTCCCTACAATTTTGCCAAGTTTCGTGCAAATCCATTCAGCCGTAAGATTATTATTATAATTTTTTTTTTTTGCCCCGCGGGGCCCTTTTAAAACCTCCACATCAAACCTAGGGGGTCAGCGAGGATCTACTATTCCCCCTTATGGTCATTTGCCCCTTCGCTTTGGCCTCCTCTTGTCTCTCGATCCTACCGAGAGACAAGATGGCGGCCACTACGGACTGTTTGCGGCCACTACGGACTGTTTGGAATGTTGACAGACGCCGGAGAACCAATCAGCTTCGCTTCACAAAGCTCCGTTGCGCGAAAAGTACGCGTCCTAGGCCGCTGCCCGGTCCGCGCTTACAGATATATATCTTTTTTTAAACGTTAATTTCTCAAAATCCACTGGAGCACATATATTGAGACCTACAAAAGGCACATCGGGCTACCAGTCCCTACAATTTTGCCAAGTTTCGTGCAAATCCATTCAGCCGTTCGGGCTAAAAGTGAGGCCAACCGCCCTATGGAAATTAACATGGGAAAAACGCGTTTTGGGACCCCCCTTTTTTCTCGGCCCCCCCTTGACGAACCCCCCCCAAATTTTCAAAGGCTGCTCAGAAACAAAATGTGCCATTTTCCTGAAAATTGCAGCCAATTCCGTCCACAAACGGCAAAGTTATTAGACATAGAATTTTCAAAAATCCCATAGAGAAAAAATCCTAACTATATATACCTACTGGCGACCGCCAGTAGGTAATATATATATATATATGTATTACTGTGTATAGAACCCTGGTTCATGCAATAAAATACAGGCACATAGTGTGAAATAATTATGAGTTTTATCAGGATCCCTGGTTAATGTTTTATTGAATTAAATGTTGTTTATTAATAGCTCATTGATTCAAATCAGGACTGAGGCATTTTAATCGGATCTGTATGGTTAGATGATGTTACTGTATCTGTATTTGTGTGGTGATCAGAAGTTTTAAATATTTATTGTATGCCTTTATTTATATTCATATCACAACAATACCCTTTCAGGCATAGAGTGCTGCAAAAAATGCAAAAAATACATACAGGAGCTGTTCTCCACCAAAACTTGAGAGCTACTCTGCTTCTTTTATATATTACCCAGTTACCTGGTTGAAGGCATGAGCCAAAATGCATAGGTACCCTATGTTGGTGTTGTTGCATGAAAAAATTCTATTAAAAACATGAATTAAGAAATTGGACTCACCAGCGTGTCCTGTGCCGTTATTGTGGGGATAGTGCAGCTGCACCGTTGGAAAGTCACAGTTGTTTTAGAGGAATATATACATACATTAATACACAATATATATTTAAATATATTCAGGCACGTTTTTATCATTTTATTTTTCCTTTTGAGCAGTAGGGCGACGCTCCTCTGCCTTATTAGAGGAGCCGCTACTGGATAGATAGAAAGATAGATACCTATGAAATACCTACATTTTCATTGTAAAGGTATGTGTCGTAAATGTATATGCATGGTAAAAGTTGTCATGGTACAGGCATGCATGGTAAATGCATATGCAAGGCATATGCAAGATAATGGAAGCGTGGTTAGGGTATTGCATTGTAATGACCACTTTGTAAGGCTGTTTCCCCCAAACCACTGGGGCTTGAAGGCAGACTTTTGCTGATGAACATGTTAATGGACCCAATTAGAGTTATAGCATGAAAAGCAAATCCATCATTTAGTAGCATATTTTAGCACAAAATTAGTTCACATATCAATCTTTTATGCAAGGATGCATTTTACGCAAAAAAACAATGAAAAACATGTGTGAACAACAGCTGCACATGTTCAGCTTGTTCATATTGATCTCACTATAATTTTGCCATGAACTGCAGCATAATTACTCAAAATGGCATAATTTGGGACATTTTACATATCAAGCGTACTTCAAAATTTCCGAAACTACATAAATTACACTGGTATAATTAAAATGTTGCAAAAACAAGATGACGGATGGAGCACTGAAACTTTTCACTCACCCCCTGTCACAGATCTGGGTTGAATCCATCATCATTCTTTAGCTCACTTCGCTACCTAAGTTCAGACCCAGCCATATGCAAATCAGTCTTGACCCTGTGCCTCAAGGGAAAAGTCCGGCCCGAACTGCCGAGCCAGGTCTTCCCTGAACTGGAAACAAGCATCCTGGGAATGTTTTCGGGGTTACACCCCTCATCAGCCAGGCTAACTTGAATCCAGTAGCAAAGTGAGCAAGGAACTTATTGTAAGGATCCGGTTTCTGTTTCCGCAGGAGTGCCAGGAGCCGATGAGAACCCCAACCCTTCCTCCCCACACCTCCTGTGCCTATCAAACTCTAGGCCACAGTGGTGATATGGAAGGAAAGGAGGGAACAAAACAAGGAAAGTAGGGGAAGACAAAACACTGGACTCTTCGGACCCTGCTCTCTTCTGCTTCTGTTTGATGATGAAGCTGCAGGGAATAGAGGGGTTAAGACAACAACCAATCAACCACTCCACCCCTTCAATGATACACCAAGACCGACAATCACCTGAGAGTACACAGGAGTGATAATGTAAACATCTACTATTTCATCTGGAACTGTATAGTAGAATCAAAACTTTATGGTGTTTGGGTATAACCTAAATGGAGGAATAAATATTATAATGCCAGTAAGACCTCTATGTGTGCACATTCACAGGAATGAGGCTCTTTCTCACCTATTCGATTTCCCTCCAAACTTATGGAAAGATAAGGAGCAGGCCTTGAGTCACAACAGGTATGACCTGTAGAGTAAGGTGAACATACATAATTACCTCAAGTGGTATGCATCAAATATACAAAGTAATAATAGTGCGCTACAAGCGCTTTACCGGGTCTTCTGGTCCTTATACTGTGATAAATGCCAGCATCCGGGAAGTCCAGAGAATGCAAGGGAGTAAAATAAAAAGGGGAATAAAGAATACTCACCAGGCGGACCACAAATCCCACAATGCCCCGTAACCCCACACTCCCCTGCTCCGCAAATACCGGCCGCTAGACGGGACAGTAATCCGGCCCAACGACGGGTCAGCAACTAGCAGAGTGTATGGAATCACGAAGACACCCGGGTAAGATAGCCGGCACTGGTCGAGGGAAATAATAAACAGGTCCCACGTTAAACAGCTCACGTGGGTCTACCAGGTAGTGTAGGTAGGAACACTCCGTACAGCCTGTACGGCGTATAAGCCGAGAGACACTTGACTTGCAAAGATTGGAGTTGCCAAAGAACCTCAGAGCGGTACTCTGAAGAAAATAGAACAGGAAATCAGGAACTCCGTGATAGCGGACGTTCAGAACGGATGTCTGCGAATAAGTGACTACCAGCCGGGAACCACACTGCGAAAGGTCAACAGTGAACGAGTACACAGGGACAAGCATACACACTAAAGGTGCGCATAGGAATGAACAAATGGCTAAGCGGAAGTGTCGCAAAATACCAACGGGGAAACTAGAGCGCAAAGCGTTAGACTCCGGGAGGAACGAGCTTTTGTTCCGGCCCGATTCCCTCGCGCATGCGCAGTTCCTTGAAACCATCTTGCTTTGGTTTCGATGTTTCATCTGTGCTATCCGCGGATGCTCGGCAGGCATGACAGTACATCCCCCCTAAGGATCCCCCCACGGGTTTAGGTTTCTGAGGATGTTGTCTGTGGAAGTGCTTCACTAGAGTAGGAGAATGCACCTGACTAGCTGGTTCCCAGGTCCTGTCCTCCACACCATACCCTTTCCAGTGTATGAGATATTGTAACTTGTGCCTAACTCGTCTGGAATCTATGATGGCCTCCACTTCATATTCTAAACCATCGTCCACCTCCAATGGAGGAGGAGAGTTCGGAAGGACCGTTCCAGGTGTAACAAGCTTCAATAAGGAGACATGGAACACAGGGTGTATTTTCATTGTAATGGGAAGGTCGAGTTTCATAGCCACAGGATTGACTGCCTTTATGATCTTATAAGGGCCTATGTACCTGGGTTTAAATTTACAAGCTCCTTTCAAGCTGATATGCCTAGTGGATAACCAAACATTGTCTCCTTCAACATAAAGGGGTTCCTGACGTCTGTGTGTATCTGCTCCCTTCTTGTACTTAATCTTGGCCTGATTCAAGGACTCTTCTGCAAGTTTGTGATTACGTTGGATCTCTTGTACTAATTCAGTAGCAGCAGGAGTAGTACACAGGGAGGCCGAACCAGGGAGTAGGCGTGGGTGATAGCCATATGTACAAAAAAAAGGGGTAAAATCTGTGGAGGAGTGACAACTATTGTTATATGCCATCTCGGCCAACCAGACTAATTCGTCCCACTCTGTTAAAGACTGCAAGGTCTGACATCTAATATACTGCTCAAAACATTGATTTACTCTCTCTGTCTGACCATCCGTTTGTGGGTGGTGACTAGATGAGAGGCGTACATCTATAGACAAGAGAGCACATATTCCCTTCCAGAACCGGGACACGAATTGGGAACCTCGGTCAGATATCAACACAGAAGGTAAGCCATGCAGTCTGACAATATGTGACAGAAACACAGAGGTCAGAGTCTTAGCAGTTGGTAAACCAGGTAAAGGGACGAAGTGTGCCAATTTAGTAAAGGTGTCCACCACCACAAGCAATGTGTTGTTCCCTTTCCGTGTAACAGGCAATTCGACTATAAAGTCTAAGGACACTGTGTGCCATGGTCCTGGGGGAGTCGGTAAAGGCCTCAACAATCCTACTGGGTTCTGATGTGACACCTTGCTCTGAGCACAAATATGACAGGTTTGTATGTATTTTTCTGTGTCCTTCCCCATTCCTGGCCACCAAAATCGTCTCCTCAACAATTCCAACGTCTTTTTGTAACCAGGATGTCCTGCCAAAGGATGAGAATGACACCATCTGAGAGCTTGTTCCTGTAAATCTGTAGAGGGAAGGACTAAACCACTATCAACATGGTAGAAATCACCCACCCTGACCACTTCTTGTGTTTTCAGTATAGACTCCATCTTATTAGTACTCTGTTCGAGTCTTACTTTGTCAAGAAAATCATCTTCAGAGCAGGTCCCTCCTATGAATCTGTCTGGAGGGATGATGGGAGGTGTCTCCTTGGGGTTTTCAGCAGTAACATATCCTAAACGGGAGAGAGCGTCTGCCTTCCCGTTCTTATGCCCTGCGCGATACACAATCACAAAATCAAAATCGCTAAAAAACTGAGTCCATCTAAGTTGGCGCATGGTTAACGCCCTGGCTGATTTAAGGAACTGTAAATTACGGTGATCGGTCAAAACGGTCACCGTGTGGTTTGCTCCTAATAGGTACTGTCTCCATACTTCAAACGCCTTCTTAATGGCCAGTAATTCCTTATCCCCTGTACAGTAATTAATCTCAGCAGGATTAAGTTTGCGTGAGAAGTACGCTACGGGATGACTAATTCCTGTTTCAGGGTCAGATTGGGACAGGACACCCCCTACCGCTCTTTTGGAGGCATCAGCTTCCACCAAGAACGGGTTGGCAGTATCAGGATGTCGTAGAATAGGGGCTCTGGTAAATGCCTCTTTCAAAGTGGAAAAAGCGACATCGGCTGCAGGTGTCCAATGAAAAGAGACACCTTTCTTAAGTAAAGAGGTGATTGGCAATACCAGTTTAGAAAAACCGTCGATAAAACGACGATAAAAATTGGCAAAGCCCAATAGACTCTGCACCTCCTTGATACTGCGAGGAGTGGGCCACTGGTGTATGGCTTCTACTTTCTGGGGATCCATCCGAAGACCAGAGGAAGATACTATGAACCCCAAAAAGGCTACTTCGGGAACATGAAAGAAACATTTCTCTAGTTTTCAAAACAAACTGTTTTCCCGTAGTCTCTCCAGAACTCTTCTCACATGACTCTTATGTTCCACCATCGAGGAGGAGAAAATGAGAAGATCGTCAATATAGGCGATTACAAACTCATTTATCAGGTCTCTCAACACCTCGTTGATAAAAAACTGAAAAGCTGCAGGGGCGTTACAGAGCCCAAACGGCATCACTAAATATTCATAGAGACCGAATTTTGTGCAGAAAGCCGTCTTCCACTCGTTCCCCTCCTTGACTCTCACCAGATGGTAAGCTCCACGAAGATCTAATTTAGTGAAGATAGTGGCAGTTTTTATTCTGTCAAGGAGGGCTGAAATCAAGGGGAGTGGGTATCTGTTCTTGATAGTGATGTCGTTGAGGGATCTATAATCGATGCAACATCTCAAGCCGCCCTCGCGTTTGGGTATAAAAAAAAATGAAGAGGAGGCAGGCGAACGAGAGGGTCTGATGAAACCCATCTGAAGCATGTTATCCAAATATTCCCTAAGGTAGACGTTCTCTTTCTCAGTAAGAGAATACACTCTACTACTTGGTATCTTAGCCCCTGCCTGGAGGTCAATTCGGCAGTCATATTGCCTATGTGGGGGAAGAGATGTTGCTTGTACCTCATCAAAACCGATGCGCAGATCCGAATAATCAGAGGGTAGATCAGAAAGACCAATCGAGGCAAGTGTAACACCACTCCCACTCACACACCTGTGTCTTTTACATGCCTCACTAGTGAAATCCAAAGAACCATTACTCCAGTCTACCCTAGGGTTATGTGTACGCAGCCAGGGTAATCCCAACAGAACAGGAAATTGTGGTGATTTTATCAGATCAAACGAAAGCACCTCATGGTATCCTTGTTCTAGGGTTAGACTTAAGGCTACCGTCTGATGAGTAATAGGCCCTGATTTCAAAATGCTGCCGTCTATAGTGGTGACTTCTTCCCAAACTGACTTCTCTGAAATTTCAATAGCATGCTGACTGGCCCACTCAGTATCCATGAAATTTCCTGTTGCCCCAGAATCCAACATGATAAGGGCTGCAATCGACTTGTCTTCATACGACAACCTAGCAGGAATATAGAAATGACTGGGTATAACAGAAGAGGTGCCAAGAGATGAGACTATCAAACCTGAGTTACCCGATACCTTAGTCTCTCCAAGCATCGGGCTTGTTAGTTTTCCGACTTCTTGGTTTGGGTAGGTTTCACAGGGCAAGTTCTCAAAAAATGGCCTGATTTGCCACAATAAAGACATAACTTGTTTTCCCTTCTCCTCTGTCTTTCTTCTTGACTCAAAGGACCTCTTATGGACCCGATTTGCATAGGCTCCCCTTCATCAGGTGTCTTTTCAGCGTCGGTCTTTCTGTGATACACATAGGACTTAACTTCGAAGCGCCCTTTTTCTCTTCTACGTTCTTGTAACCGGTGGTCTAACTTGACTACCAAATCTATCAGTTCAGGACAAGTATCAGGTGGATCTACTACATGTGATAAAGCATCTTTTAGTTCATCTCGCAGCCCCCGATAAAACAAGGCACTGCGTTTACTCTCAGGCCAATCAGCTTCCGCTACTAGTCTCTGAAATGTGGTGATATACGCGGAGAGCTCTTTAGAGCCTTGTTTGAGAGACAACAGGTCGGTGTCAGCAGAATGAGTAAAAGTATGTTTGTCAAATATCTTCTGCAATTCTCGTTTAAATGCTCTATAATCATGTAAAATGGGATCATTCCTCTCTACGAGCGGGATAGCCCAGTCCGCTGCTGAACCCCCCAAATAAGAGATAACAAAAGCTTCTTTAGCCTGGTCTGTCGGAAAACAACTGGCCTTACACATAAAGTGTAACTGACACTGGCTTATGAAGGTTGACAATTTAGTTGTGCCTCCTGTAAATCTTTCAGGGGGAGCTAACGGGACTGATTGAGGAGTAGTAACATGTACAGTGGTGCTGGGCCCAGGGCCCCCTTCTGCGTCCCTCGTAGCCGGTCTATCTCTTTGTAAGGTATCCACCCTCTGGGATAATGCCTGTGTCTCTAACTGAAGACTACCCAACATATGGGCCAGATCTTCCATGGTCACCGGGGTCATGGCACTCAGGCAGAAAAAGAAACTTGGGCTTTGCGCTCTGTAAGGATCCGGTTTCTGTTTCCGCAGGAGTGCCAGGAGCCGATGAGAACCCCAACCCTTCCTCCCCACACCTCCTGTGCCTATCAAACTCTAGGCCACAGTGGTGATATGGAAGGAAAGGAGGGAACAAAACAAGGAAAGTAGGGGAAGACAAAACACTGGACACTTCGGACCCTGCTCTCTTCTGCTTCTGTTTGATGATGAAGCTGCAGGGAATAGAGGGGTTAAGACAACAACCAATCAACCACTCCACCCCTTCAATGATACACCAAGACCGACAATCACCTGAGAGTACACAGGAGTGATAATGTAAACATCTACTGTCTCATCTGGAACTGTATAGTAGAATCAAAACTTTATGGTGTTTGGGTATAACCTAAATGGAGGAATAAATATTATAATGCCAGTAGGACCTCTATGTGTGCACATTCACAGGAATGAGGCTCTTTCTCACCTATTCGATTTCCCTCCAAACTTATGGAAAGATAAGGGGCAGGCCTTGAGTCACAACAGGTATGACCTGTAGAGTAAGGTGAACATACATAATTACCTCAAGTGGTATGCATCAAATATACAAAGTAATAATAGTGCGCTACAAGCGCTTTACCGGGTCTTCTGGTCCTTATACTGTGATAAATGCCAGCATCCGGGAAGTCCAGAGAATGCAAGGGAGTAAAATAAAAAGGGGAATAAAGAATACTCGCCAGGCGGACCACAAATCCCACAATGCCCCGTAACCCCACACTCCCCTGCTCCGCAAATACCGGCCGCTAGACGGGACCGTAATCCGGCCCAACGACGGGTCAGCAACTAGCAGAGTGTATGGAATCACGAAGACACCCGGGTAAGATAGCCGGCACTGGTCGAGGGAAATAATAAACAACAGGTCCCACGTTAAACAGCTCACGTGGGTCCACCAGGTAGTGTAGGTAGGAACACTCCGTACAGCCTGTACGGCGTATAAGCCGAGAGACACTCGACTTGCAAAGATTGGAGTTGTCAAAGAACCACAGAGCGGTACTCTGAAGAAAATAGAACAGGAAATCAGGAAATCAGGAACTCCGTGATAGCGGACGTTCAGAACGGATGTCCGCGAATAAGTGACTCCCAGCCGGGAACCACACTGCGAAAGGTCAACAGTGAACGAGTACACAGGGACAAGCATACACACTAAAGGTGCGCATAGGAATGGAAAAATGGCTAAGCGGAAGTGTCGCAAAATACCAACGGGGAAACTAGAGCGCAAAGCGTTACACTCCGGGAGGAACGAGCTTTTGTTCCGGCCCGATTCCCTCGCGCATGCGCAGTTCCTTGAAACCATCTTGCTTTGGTTTCGATGTTTCATCTGTGCTATCCGCGGATGCTCGGCAGGCATGACACTTATGTCTGAGCATATCCTGCCAATGTAGGGCGTACAAAGCAAACACAAGGAGATGATGGACGGAGCGCTGAAACTTTTCAGACACTCACCCCCAGTCACACATCTGGGTTCAATCCATCATTGTTCTTTAGCTCACTCTGCCACCTCAGTTCAGACCCAGCTATATGCAAATCAGTCTTGACCCTGTGCCTCATGGGAACAGTTGAGCGCGAACTGCCAAGCCAGGTCTTTCCTGAAGACCTGCTTGCAGTGGCTTAAGACACTGGAGTGTTTGTTGGGAGCAGCATAGGATGCCCCATGACAATCCCATAGGGACTGAGTTTAGTTTTCTGTATAGGTTTGGCTCTTATCGAGAACATTTTAGAACAGATTTTTGCTAGCTTTTTATTCAGTGTATTATTAAAGTACTCAACTGTACCTGATGACTTTGGGTGGTAAAATCTATAGAGCCTTGCATAATTCCTGAACGACAAAGGACACAAAGTCAGAGCCCTTGTCACTGGATAGCTCAAGAAGGACTCCAAGTTGAGGTAGAAAATCTCAGATTAGTCTTTTAGCCACTGTAATAGCATGTGCTCTTGTACAAAGGTACACCTTAATTGAACCAGAAAATATTCAAACGATCACTTGGACATAACAGTATGAACAGCATTGAAGCATTTGAAGAAAATCCATCTGTGGATTGACGAAATCCTCCTATGGAAGTGGGTGGGCAATGAGTGTGGTTTTAATCCCTTTTCCAATATTACACTCTTGGCAAGTGGCAGAGTGATAGTAATATGTTTGAGAAAAGTAATATATAAAAAATGGAGCAATGCCATGGTACAACCTGGTGAGGCGTGGAAGAAAACTTTCAGGGCAACCACTTGCAGGGTGTGGTCTCTTAACACTTTATCATAGTACCTGTAAAAGAAACCACAAACACTGAATAAATATATAATGTGTTTAATAGAAAAATAGCTAGCAAGGCAATTGTCTATTCAACGGATCAAAGCTTCACCCTCAGTCAGTTGGAGCATCTTATGATAAAATCCATTCATTTTAGTGGTACATTTGTACCTTTTTTCAGTGCAAGTGAATGGAAGCGAGACAATCAAAACATTCAGATAGACTCTAATGAGCAGGTGCCAGGCTCTTCTTATTTGAAGAATGCAAGAATATATTGATGGGACAAATACTGCAAACAACTGCTTTCTTAAATTCTTGCTTTGATGTGCTAATTTCAGAACTAGACTTCACTTATTAGAAGGGTTCAACTAAAATGTGCACTATACAAAAAAATATGGACTAAAATGTGTGAACGTGTGCAATAAAGCTAAGGTTTTAGTGGGCTTCAAACAGGTACACACATAAAATAGCAATTGATTATTAAAATGCATCCACACACATTAAGGCACATATATGCATTAGTATTTCTCAGTATGTTAGACATGCATCCTTGGAGAGGTTTCCCCTGTCTTTTTGCCTCTACCTTCTGTATTTTTGATTGTATGCTGGACTTTAGATTTGCTTTTTGTGTACTAAGTGTTCCCTGTGTAAATTGCGATTATGATTGGTTATCCATGTTTGGCACTGTGTGTGCCCAGGGCCTGTAAATTAAATGCTACTAGTGGGCCTGCAGCATTGATTGTGCCTCTCACATGAGTAGCGCTGTAACCATGTCTCAGGTCTGCCACTTTAGATTCTGCTACTACAGTTTTAAACTGCCATATCGACCTGGCAAGTGCACCCACTTGCCAGGACCAACCCTTCCTGTTAGCTACATGTAAGGCACCCCAAAGTAGGCCA
The DNA here is from genome assembly GCF_964261635.1 of Lissotriton helveticus. NCBI lineage: Eukaryota > Metazoa > Chordata > Amphibia > Caudata > Salamandridae > Lissotriton > Lissotriton helveticus. The sequence continues at coordinate 769,609,633 of NC_136057.1, forward strand.
ATGGTAGCACCTTGGTCAGGGTGCAGTGTATGTGGAAGGTAGGACATGTACTGACTATTTATTTATTTATTTATTTATTTTCGAGATTTTTATTGCGCATACGAATACCCTGGGGTGTCTCGGCGCATGAGGAGCTAATAGAGATCAATCATCGCTTTACTGGTTGTCAGAACATCAATTTACTGGTTAAACAACCACGTTTTTAAGAGCCTGCGGAAACTCATCAAGTTAGGGGCAGTTTTAATCGCCAGTGCTAAAAGATTCCAAAGTTTCGGAGTAGCCACCAGAAAGCGCCTATCTCCCCAGGTGGCAGTTCTCGTGCGCGGTACTGAAAGGAGACAGGTATTAGCAGATCTAAGTTGCCTCTTGGGGGTATACAGCTGAAAGGCTTCTGTGAGAAACCTGGGTCCGACGCCATGCACTGCCTTGTAGGCAATACAGAGGGCCTTAAATTTTATTCGGCTCTCTACTCTCAGCCAGTGAAGATGACGAATGGCGGGAGTAGTGGGCTGGCGGCGGGGGATATCAAGAAGAATCCTTGCAGCCGCATTCTGAATAGACTGTAGCTTCGTTAAGACACGCTTCTGAGTGTTTAAGAAGAGGGCGTTCCCGTAGTCTATTTTTGAGAATACTAAAGTTGAAACCAAAGTCTTCCCAGCTGAAATAGGGAGGTAAGGCAGTAACTTCTTGATTTTTTTTAAGATGAAAAATGCTGATGACACAACCTTGTTGACGTGAAGGCCAAATGATAGTTTACTATCAAAAATCACTCCCAGGTTTCTGGCCTTTTCTACCGGGACAGGAGGAGGGCCCAGCTGTGCAGGCCACCAGATAGTAGACCATTCCGGGGAAAGCCTGCCGAAGGTCATGATCTCGGTCTTGTCCGAGTTAAGCCTCAGACAATTAGAGGCCATCCAAGTACTGACCGCGAGCATGGCTTTTTGGAAGTTGGCTGCCACCACTGGGCCGTCTCTATGGATTGCCAGAACCAGCTGGGTATCATCTGCGTAAGATGTAAGCCGTACCCCATGGGCCTTGATTACCCTCGCTAAGTCCGCTACGTAGATGTTAAATAACGTGGGACTTAGCGAGGAGCCCTGTGGGACTCCACAGGGGAGTGCAGAGATAGGGGAGTAGAAATCACCCAGCCTCACTGTCTGGGTGCGGTTTTCCAGGAAAGATGAAATAAGATCCCTGGCCATACCGTTTATCCCCAGGGCTGTGACACGGTCGACCAAAATGGCATGGTCGACCGTGTCAAAGGCTGCAGACAAGTCCAGAAGGATCAGGACGGCCGCACCTCCCTGGTCCATAATAGCTCTGATCTCATCTGAGGCCTTTATTAAGGCGGTCTCCGTTCCATGCCCTTTCCTAAAACCAAACTGCGTTTCGTCGAGAAGTTGGTAAGTATCGACGAACTCTGAGAGTTGCTTATTCATCAGAGATTCGCATATTTTGGCAGGAAAGGGGAGACACGCAATGGGTCTATAACTGGCCACAGCTGTAGGATCCAAGGAGGGTTTTTTCAAAAGTGGTTTGATCACAGCCTTCTTCCATGACCTAGGATATTGACCGGTCTGAAATGCCGTATTGCAGATTTCCATGAGTGGCCGTGAGATCACTTCTGTAAGATTTGCCATCACAGATGGAGGACAGGGGTCCAAGGGGGAACCAGACTTAGTGGTGGAAATGAGTCTGCTAATATGGTCTTGCGTGATGGGAGCAAAACAGGGAAGGCGATCATGATCATGATCAGAGGTTACTTCTTCCTCAGTGCAAACTCTAAGTCTAGTCCTTGTGTCCCCTTCGAAGGATGAGTATATGTCTGCCACCTTGGTAGTAAAAAAGGTGGATAGATCATTACAAAAAGTCTGTGAGGGTTCAACCCCGGGGCCCGTGGAGGGAGTGGACAAAATGGCAACAACAGAGAATAGCTCTCTAACAGAGTTATTGGCATTCTTTAATTGGGCCGAAAAAAAGACAGTTTTTCGAGCGATGATCGCCTTTTTATATATTATAAGGGCATCTTTATAGGTTTGCTTGGCTATGGGGCAGTAAACTTTCCTCCAACGCCTTTCCAGGTTCCTGCAGTGTTGCCGATGAAGTCTGAGATCTTCAGTGTACCAGGCCGCCGATGGAGACGTTCTATTAGGTCTCATAAACTTCTCCGGGGCCACTTGATCAGCGGCATTCCGAATCCAATCTTGGAAGTCGGAAGCTAGTAATGCAGGATTGCCTCCTCCCTTGGGGCAGGAAGAAGCCAAGAGATCTAGCATCTGAGGGATATCCGCATTCTTCCAGGCACGAATCCCTGTCCTGGTTCGTGGCCTGGGGGGGGGGGTTTGTAATCCGGGTATGTATCCCAAAGATAATAGCCCTATGATCTGACCACATGATGGGAAGAGTATCCAGTACCAAAATATCGGGATTATTGGTGAACAGACCATCTAATGTATGTCCCGCCTGGTGTGTGATTCCCTTGACCAATTGTTGAAGTCCCAAAGTTGAAAGATCGGCAATAAGTTGACTGGTTTCATAATTATCCTGCTCTTCCAAAGTGTGTTTTACATGTCCTGATAGTGAAATACTGCCAATGTCATTGATCATTGTTGCAAGAGCTATCTCTCCCATAGGTTATCATTGGAGTAAATCTGTAACATCTTACAAGTGTAACTTTCAATTGGGAAGAGATAGAGATTTGGAGTTCAGAAATTAAAAATACATCTTTTAGTGAAGTTGTTTTTAAATTATGTGTTTAAAAGGCCACTTATAGAAAGTGGAGGTTTTCTTGCTTTACCATTTGTGTCCTGCCTGCTTGTCGAATCAACATCTGGTTTAGACTGAAAGGGGCTGTTTGTGCATTCACTCTAGACAGTTAGACAAAGGGAGCTGATGGGTGCCATGCATAATCTGATGGCCCATCGCCAGGCTGATGGCATTCTTGAGATAGAGTGGTGGGAGGAGTTGTCACTGACACCTGAATATGGATATGCCTGTCCTCTCACAATGCTGCCTCCACCCCCATGTATTGTGTCTTGAGCCAAGGTAGGGCAAGACAGGATCTTGTGGTGAACAAAGACTTTCATTTGTAGTGTATCTACTTCAAAGGCCAAAAGGGGTGTAAGCCAATGCCAACTACAGACCCCATTTCTAGCACAGTATATATGGTATTAAGTAAGTATGGGTGAGTGATAAATTCCGCACCAATGGTGGTGTTCACAGAGTTCTGCCCACTCTATTTTACACTGTAACATGGAGTTCTAGCTAAACTCTGCAAGCCGTGTTTTTCCTCACATGTGGCTTACCAAATTTAAATTGGTGAGCGAGAATTTGCATCCCCTAGCCTGATTTTCTAGCACTAGAATGGCACCCAATGAGATTTTATCCACTCAGGTAGTGGCAGCAGGTCCTGACCATTTGATGTGAGAAAGCTGCCACTCGAATCGAAAATCTACTGTTGCTGCAACAAAGAAATAATGGCCTCTGGCACACCACGTGGTGCCTTTCATATTGATTTTGCAGTGCGGAACAAGCTCCAGGTTCTAAAATTCAGCACAATCAGCGCAACATTCTGAATGTTGCTTGCTCGCTGAACTTCTGTAATCGCACAGAGTATTTATGTAACTCTGCAAGTTCTGCCCAACATATGCAGATGGATTTCCTTTTTTAAGCACCCCCTCCCCCACACTGGGAGTCGAAATCCCTACAGCTCCATCGAATATAGAACATTTATTTTCGTTTTTCATTCTTCATTATCATACTTTACAACATTCTCAAGTGTAGTAAGTGGATTTGCTGGGGAAATACCTTTATTACAGCAAGTATGTTGAATGATGCTAATACTCAATTTTATTACAACGTATAGTGTTATTGTTAAGACAGGTATGATCTCAATCACAGTCTCAAAAATCTTCATTCCCCAGAACCGGAATGTCCCTGACAACCAAGACCAGATGCTGCTTATATTGAATCAAAGCCATTTTTGATCTTGTATAATTTCTTATAACTACCCTTAATGTGATCCATCTGCTTGTGTATGTAGGGGTCTATTGGGGGGGTGGGTACAGCACTCCGAATTTACTATCACCCAGACCTCCTCTTTGGCTGCTAGGGTTTAGTCTAAGGCCATTCAATTCTGCAAGAGCGGATGCTCTTCTGAACACCAAACTGATCTGTTATCAAACCTAGTGTCGCAGGGATTCCGTTCTGCTACAGAACTGTGCATAGAGACTTGGAACCTCAGTGAATTAGGGTGTGCCAAAACTCACCTTAGTACCCAAAATCCCCTACCAGACTAGCTACAGTGTCTCATTCGTTATTACAAACTCCCAATGTTTAGACAAACCAGAACATGGACTTAGTACACCTCAGGTAACGTGGAACACATGAACACTCTTTCGTTATACAATTATTTCAATCCAGAACAAGGAGTAAATGAGGACGCATGTACATTTGAAATGTTTAGTTTCTAATGCAGTATCTTAGCTAATACAAGCAAACATATTATAAGAAACAAAGTAATCAGCATAGTTACTAGTCCATAGAATACAAAAGGTGAAAGCATGTTAAAATGCTAAAGCGAAGAAGGTTAAACAATACCTAATTCTCACCCTCCCTAGCTAGTATATTATATTATATCTAAGAAGGTCTCTTTGGGTTTTAGCAGGGCGGGCCCATACCTCAGATCCTAGTGGTAAGGGATCACATCATCTTCCACCAGCTCTCTGCATGCAAAACACCATCAAGTGTGTGTGTGTGCTCTGTGCAAAGCAATATAAAAACGCGCCTAAAGCCAGGATTTGGCCGCAGCTGCATGTATGTTATGTCTAGGAACGTGCGAAGATCATACCTCACAACAACCACTGTGTTGAGATATCCTTGAAGGCTTCAGCACTCACTGTACAGACACAGCTCACCAAGCAAGGCTGATATCAGAGTAACAACATATTATTCTCGTGTGAATCAAAACACTCTACTAGACTCAAAGCTAAAGTAACAATTATGTGTTGTGTGCAGAAGCAGCAGAAAGGTAAAATGGCGTTTAAACTCCTAATAAGCTCATGCTAACTTAACACAGTGTGAAGGCAAAGCACATCTATATGACACCCTCCCTTGATCAGAGCACTGATAAGATAAGATAACATATGATAAGGGGCTCATTTTTGAAAAGCGGAGTTCAAGAACGACAGTCAGTTCAAATTTGAGTAAGTGAGGAAAAATATTATCCGTCACCCAAAAAACAACAATTTAGTGTTCACTTTAATCAAAGTCAATAGGTCTGGGGCTCAAAAAGTTTTCCATAGCTTCCGAAAGAAAAATACGAAAAATGTTTAATGTCAACCATGGCATCGACAGACCTTAGCCCAGCACTGAATATGCAAAATAAGCAGCAACAGCTTCCAAAAGGAAGTCACTGTTCCCATCCGAAAATAAGTCAGCCATCCAATTTATTAGTGGGAAAGAACATACATGCTCTTCAATTACCGGAGCCTCTAGCACCATCAGAGGATAACTCGGTGGGTTCTCAATGAAGCTGTGTGCCAAGAAATCTTGCGCCGCTGCGAATATATTCCAACGACCCAGTATTCCATGCATCGCTGCCAAGGCCATAATCCCTCCGTCAGAACAAAGCAATTCATGAGCAACTAAGGGGCTCATGAGTTGATTAAAATCCACTTCAGGAGACACCATATTGCAGAGATACAAATCCAGGGCCCAGTCGAAATCGCAGCTCAGGTAATGAAAGACAGGCTGGACACATGTGAAATAGGAAAATCGAAATGATAATCCATAAGCTGCACTTAAGGTGGCGAGCGGCAGCGCACCATAGTATTCAAGCATCCTGTTACGAAACAGTGCCAGCCACGACAGCTCGTCTTGGAACACAGGATGTGCATCCATTTTTAATAAAAACAAAATAGCACCAGAACGCCTGCAGCCAGCGCCAGTAAAACGGGAAATCCACCAAATAGGCTGGAAAAGTTGAATGGAAAAAAGCAGGAATGACTCCAAATATCTTTTGAAATGAAGTCACAAGACCCCTGCTAACTACTTAAAAAAATTGCGCCAGCCCCGATGTGGAGGATGCGTTAAAGATTGTATGAATCAGCTCACTGAAATGCAATGGTTGGTCAGTATTTAATAAAGCATGCACCTCTGTGAGGGTGTTTGCTACGTGAAGGACAAATGTTTCTCGAGCAGATGTCAGGGCAACTTCTTTTTGTGACGATAGGGCTCTTATTCGGCTTATCTTATTGAACTCTGCTTTCAAGGTCGGAATCCTCGGCCAGATGGAAACATCCAAGTTTCCATGCGTGGGTGGATACAAAACATTTTTACAGCAAACCACACGTTCACTGACTGTAACGACATAACCAATGCCTTTTATTAACCCACAGCAATCTTCATTATTTAAAAGTAAATAACTGCCGTTTGCCAGTAATGTGAATGTGGGGACGATAGCGGGCACGGGTGTACCTTTCAAAACACAGGCTAAATTAGGCTGTTCTTGATTGCAAGAGCCGTGTAATTGAATATGTCTACACATTAATGAGTGATCTGGTGTTTCGGTGCACTCTTCACCTTTCAGATAAACTTCCTTTCCCTCCCTAAGGCAACTGTATGTAAAAGGAAGCGACCAGGCTTCATGCAGATAGGAGCTACCAAGAGGCTCGTATCTACCAATGGCAAAATATTTCATACAATTTTTAAATTCAAAAAGAGCAAATGGTAAAGTTATTAACCCGTGGATAAGCCACGTTGCAGTAGTGGCCTCCGCCACAGAGAATGGTAAAGACTCCAACCTTTCAATGTGTAACATGGAAAAAGATGCATCGCTCATTGAAAGCAAACGTTGCTTATCAGTCAAATTAAACGGGACAAAAAGAGAAGAGGTATTCATGTAATTCCAAGGCACTTTCCCGGACTTCAGAGTCTGCACGGTCCACGCAAACTGCATAATAGAACGCAATTGATTTTGCCCATTCTATAACACAGACACTTCTTCTTGCACAATATCAACTACAGATGACACAATATTATCCAACGTGTAAATGTGTGAAGAAAGCGTGTTAATGCTATTATCCACAACAGCAAGCACGTTTTCTAAATTAGCTTGATCAATAGCCCTAAGGCGGGTAGCCGCCTCAATCTGTGATGTTTTCCAGATTTCATTGTAAACTGCATATATCCATCGTCTAGATCTACCTCTAGCCAGGCCTTTTATGAAATCATTCAAATCAACATCGTCATTCAGTTTAGATAAATGCAGTTTAGCAGATGCCAAGGTAGAATGTTTGAGCCAATTCTGACATAATTTGCCTACTGAATAAGTGGTGACGGAATGGTCATTCTCAAAACGGGGATCGACCCTGACCTGTGTAAAGCCATCAGCGAAACCCAGAAAACGATGTTGGCACGAGTCAGCACTTCTGTGCCACAGCAGCCATCCTTTGGGATCCAAACTGGATATGTTAAAGGACTAATTTAGCATTAGATTTTGCAACTCCCTGATCGAAAATTTTGTAGCATTACCCCAACCTGAATATTCTGCCAAATCAGGGAAGGAAGGGGTATTCAACTTTTTAGAAGTAGCCAATCCAAAGCACGTTGTCTGTGAAATGGTAGAATTCAAGAACAACATATGATTCGGGATGAGACATGCACGGTGCAATGCCTCAGTGCCTTGTACCTGCCAACTTTTAGAACCCTAAACAGATTTAAGGTCAACCATTTCCTTCCACAACTCGTAGCCTCCAACAGCTAGCTGGTCTAGAAAGGACTTCGAGTACAATAACTTAGTAGCGGTAAGTCTAACCTTGGACATGGACTTTTATGTCATTTTAAAATAAAATGAAGCGGGATTGGACTGATTAAAGTCAGTAAAATAAGTGTACTTTTTCAAAAAGGTACTCGAACTGCCTCGCAAAGGAGCTGGGCAATGCTCCCACTGTGTATAATTTACAGGACTCCTCCTGGAGTTAGTTTTATGTAGTGGTTACCAAAATGTTGAAAACAAAATAAATCACCATAATTAGCAGATTCTAAATACAAATCTTCAGCATCAAAGGCAGCATAATATTTCAAATCAGAAAACAATGCCTCTACGGCCTGAATATCCTAATCATCAGAACGTATGTTTTGTTTAGCTACATCCTCCATGTTAATTCTAAGCACATTAGGGACATTTATAACTTCAGTGGGGCCATGGATTTGAAATTTAACAGCATCCCATAGTATCCCATCCAGGACAGGCCATGCAGTGATGTTGACAAAAGCCATGTCTCTCTTCAATCTGTGTGCAGTATGTGATGATGAATGGGGTGCCAATGTTCCATTTAGATGTCGAATGCATGTTCTCTCCTCGACATAGTGTCCATTCACGAGTCGGAAAGAATTAAACACAAAACCAATTGACATAAAAAGGTAAATCGAAAAAAGCACCAGCCAAATATATGTCCAAGGGGGAATCAAAAAATGTTTTTTAAATAAACTTGTATAGACTGCAATCCGTGAGGGCTTTCCTGATGTGTGTGAAACACAGTCAAATGAAAATCTGGATTCTATGGCCAAACGAGTTGGTAAATCAGGCATCGATAAGTCAGTTAGGTAAGAGTAGTCAAGTTGAGTACCAGGCAATGTACTCAATAAAGGACTGCCGGTGTCATACTAAGAAGAATTGGCCACTCTGTGTATCTTGACATTGTCAATGGAGATATACCTGTTTTCCTTACGACCTGGAAGTGGTGGTAAAATGACTGTTCTTGTGCCCTTCACACCAAGCACAGGAACTGGAGCTCGGTAAGAAGGACCAAATTCTTTCTTGTTTTCGATCTTCTCCCGAACTAATTCTCCGACTTGGGGTAGCCAGCCAACTACCGGGATCTGCAACGCATCATCCGAAGTGGAGGGTAAATGTTCCTTTGCAAGACTGTCTCTTGTCTTTTGTAGAGTCTGTAAAACATTGCAATGTTCATCTGCGTCAAAGGAGCCAGCCACAGCCACCGAGTCTCGACCGTCAAGGTCCGGTACCTACATCTTGATGCCAAAGAGCATTTTGTATGGGGTCCTGAAGAACCGGGGTTTAACCCAGCGGCGTCAGGGACATGCCTAAGATCTTTGAGTTCACCTGTCTTTGGTATTCAAAGACACAGAATACTTCTGGATGGCGTCAGAGACCAAGTTTATTAGCTGCAGCTAGTAACAGTGATCCTAGAAATACATCACGGTGTAAATTCTCAAGAGACTGCTCATTTTACTAAGGCGAGACGTCTCCTTTGATATCCAATATTCACATTATAAATGTACACCGACTGCACAAAATTCTAACCAATAAGATACATTTTCAAACAAAGTATCACATAGCAAAAACTCAATTTACAGTTTCCCAACCCAAAAGTTAATTATTAGGAATGTCCCAAATTCAATCTCCACAAGCCGGACAAACCTATAATTGAAAGCATAACCCATGCAATGAAGAAACATAAAAAAAGAAACAGTAACAGATGCTGAACAAGATAAGCATGTGCAAGGAAACTAAAAAGTTAACGTGTCCTGAACATTGATTGGCAATCTCAGATAAAGATCGATCAGGGAAATTGGCTTTGCGAGATCAGTTTCAGGTGAAGAGGTCAGTTTCTTACAGTTCATTTCAGAGTCAAAAAGAAACCTAGTTAATGTATACATGAACTAAGAAGGCCAGGCCACTTCGTTCGCCAGGTTACCTTTACAGGCCTACGTGAGGGCAACACAAAATGGTGGCACAGAACAAAATGGAGTCAGACTCAAGAATTACAGAACCTAGTCCGCCAACCCAGAGACCTTCTAGGGAGATTATTAAGAGCACGCTGCACGCCATTGAGATGGGCCAGCCAGTTCCTGCCAGTGCCTATAACTCGAGCTGTCAATGATTGCTTTAAATCAAGGTTCATTCGTTCCACTACACTGTTACCCTCAGCCCTGTATGGAGACGAAAACTTGACTTGGCCCCCCAACGAAGCCGTGGCATCCTTATAAGCCTTAGAGGCGAAAGCAGGACCCTGATCCGAATGGAAGGTACCACAGGCAAAAATCTCTACAAAGACACGCAAATCCCTTATGACAGTTCGTGAATCAGCACTGCGGTGAGGCCAGACCCATACAAAGCGTGTGCACGAATCAACTGCTACTAAGATGTACTTATGTGCAGTATCAGAAGAAAAAGGACCGCAGTGATCTAAATAAACACAACCTAGTGGTTTATTAGAAATGAACAACTGTGTTTGGGGCGGACGCGCAGCAGTTGAAGGCTTAATCTGCAGGCAAATGCCACATTGAAGGACATAATCGCGCATCTGTTTGTACAGTCCCCACCACCAAAAACGCTGTTGCAATTGAGCCACAGTGGCTGAAACGCCTGCATGCGCAGACGCAACTCCTTCATGGACCGCTGTGATCAATGTATTTCTGCGATCCGAGTTGGGAATCAATCTCTCCCCAACGTCAGGTATTTTCACATAAGGAACCTTATCGGGACTTATGTGGTATGAGTACTTTGAAGGGAACCCCTTAGGATATTTACCTCCCTTCTCAGTGGCAGCAACAGCCGCCAAGATATCATAATCAATCTTACTTTTGGACCGTGTAACTGCTGCAACTAAATATGTCGATACCGCTGATTTCGCTGCCTCATCAGCAAGCGAGTTGCCAACAGCGTGAACTCCTACGCGCTGATGACCAAGAGTATGAATTACAAACACAAGTGGCAACTGCTCTTTAAGCTCAGCCACTTGGACCCAGATCATTTTATGTTTTATTGTGCTACCCTTTGAATCACGAAAATCATTATGAATCCAAAAGAACCAGTTTTCATTGTAAGACTGGACACAGTAGTAAGAATCACTTACAATAAGAGTCGTCACACTAGGATCAGCGTACTCCAATGCAAGCATCAATAGGAACTTCCTGTGCCCTATATGGAGTATATTCCTGTGGCACAGCTGTGCCAGTGTAAGTTTCGAACACATTAGTGTTTGCGTTCACAGCTGGGAAGGTCACCCACTAGTGAAAAATTTCGTAAGGGTAAGCTACCTCGGCACTCACCACCATAATCACAGCCATGCCTTCCACGGGAACATTACAAACCTGCAAATGATTGCGCACCGCAATGCGACTATGTTGCGGAATGTTCACTGCGGCCATAGCGACAAAGAAAGAAAGAGGTACAAAGTAAACTTTGTAGCACAACTGGGTAGTAATTCAAGGAAACCGTTTTATAGAAAGATTCAAGCTTGAAAAGACCTATATAAATATAGGTAGGTTTGTCTGACACCACCGTTAACCGGAAACAATAGTGAAGGGGTTAAGGACTGAATATTGCACTACTCAAGTGTCATGTAATAAGACCACCACGATTGGGCGCCATGTCGCAGGGATTCCGTTCTCCTACAGAACTGTGCATAGAGACTTGGAACCTCAGTGAATTAGGGTGTACCAAAACTCACCTTAGTACCCAAAATCCCCTACCAGCCTAGCTACAGTGTCTCATTGGTTATTACAAACTCCCAATGTTTAGACAAACCAGAACATGGACTTAGTAAACCTCAGGTAACGTGGAACACATGAACACTCTTTCGTTATACAATTATTTCAATCCAGAACAAGGAGTAAATGAGGACGCGTGCACATTTGAAATGTTTATTTTCTAATGCCGTATCTTAGCTAATACAAGCAAACATATTATAAGAAACAAAGTAATCAGCATAGTTACTAGTCCATAGAATAAAAAAGGTGAAAGCATGTTAAAATGCTAAAGCGAAGAAGGTTAAACAACACCTAATTCTCACCCTCCCTAGCTAGTATATTATATTATATCTAAGAAGGTCTCTTTGGGTTTTAGCAGGGCGGGCCCTTACCTCAGATCCTAGTGGTAAGGGATCACAACATCTTCCACCAGCTCTCTGCATGCGAAACACCATCAAGTGTTTGTGTGTGCTCTGTGCAAAGCAATATAAAAACGCGCCTAAAGCCAGGATTTGGCCGCAGCTGCATGTATGTTATGTCTAGGAACGTGCGAAGATCAGACCTCACAACAACCACTGTGTTGAGATATTATTAAAGGATTCAGCACTCACTGTACAGACACAGCTCACCAAGCAAGGCTGATATCAGAGTAACAACATATTATTCTCGTGTGAATCAAAGCAATCTACTAGGCTCAAAGCTAAAGTAACAATTATGTGTCATGTGCAGAAGCAGCAGAAAGGTAAAATGGTGTTTAAACTCCTAATAAGCTCATGCTAACTTAACACAGTGTGAAGGCAAAGCACATCTATATGACACTAAGACAATGGGGATGGCCTGTGTAACTTCTTCCAATATCTTAGCATTGTGTCTAGGCTCTCCAATTGCCTATCCTACACCATAGTTGGTTAAGAAAATGGAGAAGAGTCTATTCATTTTAGAGACCTTTGAGGGTCCCTCTACTGTTGGAGAGGGTGACCAACAGAGCAGGGGAATATAGCCAGGGTAAATTCTGCCCACTCTCGAGGCAACCGGGGCAAGGCTTTCTTGCCACAGACAAAATATGCATACCCTTCTTGACATTGACACTTTGTGTAAAACTTCATGTCAGTGGGGAGACGGCATTACAAGGGGGTTGCTTCATGGTGTGTAATCTCTGCAACAATGCCACATACACTTTGGCCCACAAAGACTCTCCAGTTATTTGCTTTAAGTTGATCCTAGAACAACCCCTTTTCAGAAAAGGCAAGATGAGTACCATCAACTTAGTAGTGAACGTTGAGTCTGTTATATTTTACAAAGCCTTGGAAAGACCAAGAGGAGGTGCATATTTTTATTGTGCATTTTGCTGTTTTAACTATTAACAACAATTAGGGCACATATTGCAACTGGAGGTAGATACAATGTATCTACATTATTTTCACAGAATAATTTTATGTTCAGCATATCCTTTGAAGAAAAGAGTTATGTTGATGCACTCTGTTACATTTTAATAAACGGGTACAGTTTTGTAGTTTCGCCCACCATAATCAATCTGGGACCTCTTAGGCAGCATATCTGTTCATACCAGGGATCTTCACTTAATAGCAACAAGGGATATCCAACAGTGATCATCGATTGAATAAACAGTGATCAAGAATAAAAAATCTAAGACATCATCCTTAGTAAAGTGAAAATATAGTTGGGCAACTGGACCATGATCAATAAAAGTTAATGGGGTTGGGTAATCGCAGCATGCAGCGCAGAACATAGATCCCATGCACTAGCCCTCTCCAGGCACTCCCAGAGAGAGAGGATCAACAAACAAGTTGGTTCAACACACCCCGGGCTTTAGGCTCTGAGGGGGAGAGCGTGACAATTACCTCATAGGTTGGGCCACCCTAAGTGCCATAAGCTTACAGTGGAAGAGTGTCATCTCCACTGTGGTCAAAAAGGTCATGAGAAGCACATGCCAACTCTGTGGCTAGGGGTATTTTCCCAGTTCTCCGGCCTAGTCATACCGAAGCAGCGCGCCTTCCGAATCAGCCCAATACAGGAACCTTTGGTACCAGACAACTGATTTTTTGGAGGAGTGTGGGCTTTCTAAAGGCATGTTATGGAGCTCTGTGGAAGTAGGAGGGCAAGATCAAAGAAGCCGGACATGGCCTTATCTGTTTTAGAGCGTGGGAATAGGCCGAGGGCACAGACCTCCCAGCTGTGAAGATTGCATCATTCAAAAAGACAATGTAGGTGATTTGTACCAGACTTCCAGAAGTGCTGCAGTGATGGGCACATGCAGAACATATGATGCATGTCAACCCCGCAAAGATGACATTAAGGGCACAAGGAGTCAGCCCCTGGAAACTAGGCCTTTATCTTTGCTGGGGTTAGGTATGCTCTGTGCAAGATATAGAACTGTATTAGTTCAAAGCAGGCATTGCGGGAAACTGTAAAGGGGTGATATAGGGCTTGGTCCCAGTCTGCATCACTGAGCTCCCTCCCTAGGTCAACATGTCAGTGTCCATGACAGAACAGATCAGACATGTCTCACTTCTACTTATGGGTGTCTCAATGAAAGACACACCCCCAAGACATCAGCAAGTGTGTGCAAATACAGCAGGAAGAAAGAATAATGGGCAATATTTCTCAAGTAACAGAATTTAGGAACTATTTCATACAGAGAGCAGCAGTGCGGCTCAAGGACAAGAACAGTATAGTTAACTTTTTGATACTCCCACTCCCCCCATTCCATAGCAATGATGTATGGTGCCCAGGCCTCCCTTGGCAGTCTTTCTCCTTGTCACAGCCCCTCTGCCTCGCTGGCCTCATCGTCCTCTTATCCACCCACCTGCCCTTGGCAGTTCTTCTTTTTCTCACCCCCGCCCCTCCCACCCCGGTAATGTTTATTTTCCTGCCCTCTCTCATTTCCCCATGGCCTTTTATTGTTCCCCTCTTCCCCACACTTCCTGCATCACAGAGCAACGTGAAACAAATGCTGCTGCCGGGGGCCATTACAGTAGCCCCTTCCACCCTCCTCCTACCTTACATTGAGATGGAAGGAGAGTGAAGGAGGGACATTATCGGCCCCCTCAAGCAGCATATGTGACTCACTGGAAAACGTATCAGAATAGTGCCAGAAATAATTATTTTAAACTGTAATCTGCGCTTTCTGGCATCAGACATCTCATTCCCCAGTTCTCGCTGTCTGTGCAGTGATGGTTTGCTGGCTGAGCCAGAGTATTTTTGAGACCGCCACATAATGCAGCAAATGTTACTTGTGCGGGGCCGCAATTTTCTTATTTTGCACCCCAAATCAAGCCTTGATTTCCTAGGGAGGGTGAGGGGGGGTGGGTTGGGGGGTTCTCTTCTGGGTCCCTTCATTTATGGGATTCTGCCTCGGCCATGCAGACTTTTCTACTTATTATCTCTCACTTCACTGGGTATCACCAAATTAAATAAACCACCCAGTTTAGTCTATACTCTTCAACCACACTGTGCAACTCTTCACCAGACTGGCCTGGGTTTTCTCTAATAATGGGGATTTGTTTATCAATGGTCATCATGTGAGGAGGAGTCCAAGGAATGTGATTAGAGATTCTACCACTAGCTGATGAGTAGTCTCTCAATGGAAGGAGGGGTTTGCGGAAGGATGAGATGGGATCTTCATTGTATGTGTTGCTGGAATGAGGGACAAGGAAGTATCTCCTAATCAGTCTGCTGTCCTTCCTAAGCTTGTTCCAGTAATTGTGTGGCAGTGCTTTTGGAGATCTCACTGACCAGCAGCGAGAGACCTTACAGATCCACAGTAGTGTAGCCTGCATCTTGTATTGTCACTCGCCTGCCCCTGCCAGGAGTTTTGCTGTCAGTCAGTCTCATTGCACAACTTGTTTACGCGTTACCTCCTTGTGCTCCATCCACCGGTGATCCCACAGGTACTCTTCCATTTTCAGGTTTATCACTGCCCCATTTCTGTTGATTCAATGTAACGTTCCCTGCATATGTATATCACACAGTGCGCTGATATATTTTATAATGAAATATGATTTTTTTTTATGTTGGAGCTCTATAACGATTGTTAAGTCTATTTTTATTATTGTGTTATAATTTACTTAGTTATGTGCAATTTTAGTAATCAGAGTTTTTTGCTATAATTTCTTGGCACCAACAATAAAATTAACAACCTTAACTCTTATGTTTTTTTGTAGCTTGAATGTGTCGGTGCAGCCACACCATGAAGTGTCATGACAATGAGTTGAGTGTGACCGGAAAGCTAAGGTCCACTTTTTTCAGGTAAGTGAACGTGGGAGCTCGAGGCAACCTTTCTGCTTGGTTTTGGAAAGTCAAGCACCTGCATATGTGAAGGGGTGGCTTATATAGCTATAGAGGAATCCAAAATGGCTAGTGACCTGGAAATCTCCCGTTTTTAATACCGCGAGAAATCCCAGACCACGTACTCCCTCAATAACCGTCAAACACACAATTTGGAAGTGGTCCAAAAGATCAGTGTTGGGTTCTCTGGAGTAATTGAAAAGTAAGCGTAAATGCCAAAACCTTAATCCAGGGAGTTAGAGTAAGTTTCTGGGAGAGCTTCTTTACCTCTTAGCTTCTGCAGATCTTGTAAACTGCAAAAATAAGCAAGCATTAAGGCTCATAATCAAGTAAATTTACTTTCTTATCCCTTTTTCAATGGTTTCATTCATGCCTGTTTCTCAGCTTCTAATGCACACATGTAATTCAGAAAACTCTTTGAGAGTAGGTACTAGAGATTTAGCAGCGTGGGCTATGTGCAGAGTCAAATCAGAATGTGGGAGAACACAGTTTTCTTAGTAGTATGATCAACAACGCATTACCCCATCACACTTAATCCTGAGAGGATTAATAACCAGCACCTTTAAAAGGTAATAAATGAGTACTGAGTAAATCCCATTGTAGCTACAGAATACCAAAGTCATGGTTACCCCCCACTTTTTGCCTGACATCTGATGCAGCCAGACTTGACGTGCCCTGGGCCTATGTTCTTTCCTAAGACTGTACCTTTGTATCCACAACTGGCATCTCTTTGGCCACAGGTAATCCCCTTGTAAAAGGTACCATGGGTACCAAGGGACCTGTGACCAAAGTAGGCCTCTAAGAGCTGCAGCACCTATTGTGCCACCCTTAGAGGCCCTATTATACAAGGACAAGGGAACCCAAAGGAAATTCGGTAGGGACCTTGGGTAGTATCATATTATAGAGAACAGTGGTCCCTATTCTAAAAGAATAAACAAGGGGAGATAATCATACACTAGATAGAAAGTATGTCTTTTGTCCAGCCGGACAAGGATTTTATTTTCATAATAGTTTTCAATTAGTAGCTTTTAAGAAACAGTCAATAACAAGTGGGCAAAGCCGTGACCCACAAAACACAAGACAAAACAACGAAAAGGATGTAATCTGAAAGTAATCCAAAAGTATCTTAAAAGTAATTGCTGTTTATTTCAAACTGCTTTTGAAAGATATAACAACCTGTAACAATTGCAAATCCATTCCAAATTGTATTTGTACTTGGTTCTAGAAATAAAATACAAGTATACCTTTTTTATAGTTACCCAATTGGTCTTGATTCTGTCTCTGAGTGTATGCAATCACTCTTTCAGTGAGTGAATAAAATAAATGCTTAACACACCCTCTGGATAAGCCTAACTGTCCGCCCACACAGCCACAAAGAGAGCTGTTAGAACTTACCTAATTTAGCCTCTGCTACACCTCTGGGGACTCACTGGACTCTGTGCACACTGTACCTTACTTTGGTATAGTATATACAGAGTCAGCTTCCTATCATGGGCCACTCCAAAAGTGTACTTTGAATCATTAAAAATAGTAACACTTTTTGTATAGATAAGCACAGGTTAGAATAATCACTTTGGCAACTTGAGCACAGTGCACCTGGGATAAACAATGACCCTCAGAAACTTCAAATAGTTTAATGAGAGCAAAAACTATCATTTCAGAGACATGAACCATCAACAAAATATAGGAGTTCACATCTGAATATTGGTGCATCAAAGACATAACATGGGCTTAGATGGCTGGTATCTAGTAAGCAGTCATGGGGCTCCTCATCTTGGTCTCTGGGTAACAAGAAAGCTGAGTTTGAGACATGACAGCGGACTAGGATAATATAAGTCGTAGGACAATCAAGCTGTGAATAGATTTTGGGTTTCAGTGTTGAGCAGATTAGCAACTACAACAGTGTCTCAATGATGGTAGAGCCGGGGACAATATTTTCAGAGGCTTCTATAATAAATGTAAATGTATGTATACTTGTAAAGCGCACTATCACCTTTCAGGGATCCTGGTGCTGTATACCGCTGTGGAACCCTTCCTGGCTTGCCCTCTGAGATGCCCCCTACTGGGTACCCCCAAGGTGAGGCCAGGCATTGTAGCACTTTCGGGGTCATTGTGGAGATTAAGCAAGCTATTGCCCAGAGTTGCAGGGTGGGACCCATGATTAGAGTAGGCACCTAGGCGAGAATTATCGAGTCCGTGGACATTGAGCCCAAGACCCTGCCGCGTCGGGAATCGAACCCTGGTCCCGGGCCAGACCTCTGCCTCAGGGTCTGCCGCTCTAATCGGTGAGCCACACTTCTCCACTACGTGACAGTTCTACTGCTGTTAGACCAGTGGAAGACCCACTTCAACTGTGTCAACGGCAGAAAAGTAATAGGCTACGGGCTTATATTAATTTCAGTAGCAGAGGAATTTTGTAATTCTGTGTTATTCTTGTAACGCAGAATTACTAATAAATTCTGCCACTCCACCAGGGGAATTAGTCTGCAGTGTTTGGTTCTTAAACAGGGCTGGAAGAGCAAACAGTCCTCCTATGTTTAAAAACCACTACAGGTTAAGGTTTAGCCTGCAGGGACTTTGAAACATAGAGGGAAAGCTCCTTCTTCTGGCCCTGTTTGGTAACCCCTATATGTACTTGAGGGGCATGCACTGCAGTGCGTACCCCTCGGCGCCCTTACATATACTGCAGTGATTACTGCAGAGTATGTAAAGGTGCTGAGGAGTATGTAGAGTGCATACCCCTGAAGGTCCTTACATACTCTGTAGAAATCAGTGCAGAGTATGTTAGGGAGCTGAGGGGTATGCACTACTGCCATTGCAGCATTTTGATTGGTTTAGGGGAGGGGAGGGAGGATGCATGCTTCCTGTTACTGCTGAATGCTGGACCCGGCCAGGAACAGATGCAGGAAATGGGCGAAGTTCTCCTCAGAGGCATTTAATAAGGCCCTTGACCAGGACGGACCCTCCGGAGGTTTGGGAATAGAGTCAGCCTGTGAGGAATTAGACACACGTATTCTTAAAGCCCTGGACCGCATTGCGCCATGGTCGTATAATGCACCACTGAGGAAATCTAAACCAGCCCCGTGGTTCAATGATGAACTTCGGGGTATGAAAACAGAATGTAAACACCTGGAGGGACTGTGGAGGAGAAGCTTCTCTGAGATGGAAAGGAATATCTATAGAACTGGCCTGAGGGAATATCATGCCCTAATTAGGAAGGCCCGTAAAGCCTACTATTGCAGCAGAATTGAAGGAGCTGACAATTCCATGAAGGAATTATTCTTGGTATACAAAGAACTGTCCGACCTCTCGAGTACAGCTGAAGAAATCTGAACTCCTTCTCAGGGGTCTCACTGATACTTAGTCCATTCAAATCAATAATAAAGAATTTGGGCATGAAGCTGAAATATAAAAGAAAATTTTTATTAACCTCAAATGAGTGAGACTACGTCACACAGAAGCCTTAGCAACTAAATGAGGCAGTCTGGCAGAATGGTCTTACCAAGTGTGGCTCAGGGGTTAGAGGCGGCAGACCTGGAGCTTGAGTTCGGCCCTGGACCAGGGTTCAATTCCCCGCCTCGGCGGGTCTTGGGCTCAATAATTCCACGGTCTCGACAATTCTCGCTCCGGTGCCTACTCTACTCACGGGGTCACACTCTGCGACTCTGGGCATTAGCTTGCTTAATCTCCACTACGGCCCCTCGTGGCGGGATGCCTGGCTTTCACCTTGTGGATACCCTTCCAGGGTTATCTCACAGGGGAATACCAGGACGGGTTCCCTAAGCAAGCGCGGAGATGCCCCAGGGTAAGTCCTGCGCTATATAAGTTTCATACATTTACATTTACATTTACATTTCACGACTTATATACTCTTTATCCTGCCCCAGGCATGTAAGGGAGTTGTACCAATTACATTCCTAAACAAATGGAAAATCTGGAGAGTCAGCAGGTGAGTAGCCTTTGGGGTTTTAGCAGGATATGAGCAAAACATTATAATTACATAGTTCACAAAGGTTAATCTGATTTAGATGGCACTGCAGGGCATGGCATGATTACATGTACAGTATCCCAACCCAAAAGTTAATCATTAAGAATGTCCCAAATTCAACCTCCAAAAGCCGGACAAACCTATAATTGAAAGCATAACCCATGTAATGAAGAAACATAAAAAGAAACAGTAACAGATGATGAACAAGATAAGGCATGTGCAAGGAAACTAAAAGTAAACGATGTCCTGAATATTGATTGGCAATCTCAGACAAAGATCGATCAGGGAAATTGGCTTTGCGAGGTCAGTTTCTTACAGTTCATTTCAGAGTCAAAAAGAAACCATAGTTAATGTATACATGAACTAAGAAGGCCAGGCCACTTTATTAGCCAGGCTACCTTCACAGGCCTACGTGAGGGCAACACAAAATAGTGGCACAATATAAAATGGAGTCACTCTCGAGAATTACAGAACCTCAGAACCTCCTTTTGCTATTACGTAGGCAATAACCTAAACTCATGTTAATCTGAATCTAGGTCCATATCAATCTTCATTAGGTCATCTAAGTGTTGCTGTAGCATCATCCTATTATTCTCTACTTCTCTCGGGACAGGTCTCTGAACACACATAGTAGCACAAAGACTCACCTCTGGTGGACCATTTTTGGATGCTAGAGGCGGGGCCACTTCCTCTTCCATGGCAATTCAGTCAAATGAGAACTTAATTAACATTTACTTTATACAATTGCACTGGAACCGCTTGTGCAACTGTGCCCAAAGTCCGTTCAAAGCCTCTCTGGCAGGCTTCTATCGTCCATCAAATCTGCTTCCATTGTCTTCTTCCGCATTGGGCCTCTCGATTCAGGCCTCTTCATGAAAATAGTACTGCTTAGTTGGAGTGCCCTCCTGGCAAACACTCACAGCTCACTCGAAAGTCTCAATGTCTCAAGGCAGTGCACCAATATCTTTCCTCTGTGGGTGGCAGGCACTACAGATAGTGTGCTCTTCATTGATCATGGGCACAGATCATCTCGTGCAGACCCAAGTACTATTAATTTGAAAAGAGCAACAGACTTTCACGCTCAGCAGCACTTTCAGGCTCCAACACTCATTATTCAGTGTCAATGGACGCTCAAGCTGCTCTTTCATGGACACCATAATGTAGTGCAGTAGATCCTCCGGTCCACTGCCCTTCAGTTGGAGCAAAGAAAAAGAGGTGGTAGCCAAAAACTCAGGCCAAGGGGCTCAAGGGACCGCACACTGTCAGAGGTTACCAGCACATGACAGGTAGAAGACTCAAGCCTCAATTCTTTCGCTCTTTTGCACTGAAACTCTGGTTCTGTGGCAAAACCAGCTCCTCCTTCTTTTCTGTAGTTCAACGCCTTCTGATGAAGCAAGCACAATACTTTGAAGATACCACTGATGGCACGCTGGCGATCGCTGTCCAGCCTTGCTACTTTCTGGGTACTGGGACTGTAAGGCCAAGACGTCTGCCATTCATCTGCAGCTGTCACTGATGGGAATTAGACTTATCAGCATTCTGCAGGTCATGACTCGATCCCGCAGAACCTAGTGACATAGGAAATGTAGCACAGTTGTTAGTTTCCTTCAATTTAGAACAAAAACAGTTCAGTGTTTTAACAAGGGGACTGCAAGCAAGTGGCCTGCAATCTTTAAAGGAATGGCCATACGCCATGGGACTATTGTGATCTAAAATACACTGTCATTCTCATAGAATACAAAAACAAAGGCAGTAGGCAAAACAGTGCCTCCAGCCTCTTCAATTGGGTTTCCATGTGAGAGCATATCCTCTACCATCTAAGGGTAGATAGCTACATGGGAATTCTATCTGAATGGATGTCCTCACACATAGTGGCATTGTCTAATGGGGCAAACACATTTTTTTTCTCTAAATGATTACATATAGGTGTTCCTAAATTCCTTCTCTAGAACACCTCAAAAGAGAAATCACATAATACAGATTATCAGGGACATGTAGATACCTCCCTTTAATAATTGTGCATCAGGTGGACTATGCAATACAGAGGCTAATGATCAAAAATGTGGAAACAAAAGACAAGAACTAGAGAGTCCTAGTATTTCCATGATTAGAACACATCTGATCCACCAAAAATTAAAGCAGCAGAAAAAAGAAACTAAAAACCAAATTAGAATAGGCATTGAATCTGTCATATTATATAAACAAAAACGTAAGGTGTCTCCTATTGAGGTGGAAAACCTGTCTTACTATAGTATCAAGTCGGTTAACCAGTCCATCACTACCCTGACAGTCAGACTGGAAAACATTGAAGTAGGCCTAAAGAAAATTCTTGAAAACCAGTCTGGTCATGCAAAAGGGAATTATACATAATATGGGGGTCCCTGGTACATTACTGCAGTCTGGAAGTATGAACCTGAACAATACACCAATAATAATAATAAATGGGCTGACTAGTGAAAGGAATATGGAAAAAGGGAAATGGGACTAGGACACAGCTAAAATCCCCAATAACTAGACACAATGGGACATTGATCAAGGGGAGAAGCGGCAAAAGCTAAATCTATAGGAAGAACAAGAAATTACTCAGGTGATAGTCAAGTTTGTGACACAACACCAAGAGTATGGGTGATACATAAAAGTCAAAATAGTACACAAATTTTAACTCTACCGCTGGCCGCTACACCATATGCGGTAATCTCAGCTAATGTTCCAGTTCCTTCTTCAGGGAAAAATGAAACCTGGTTTCCTTTGAGGAACAAAGTCATACACTACTAAGGACGCAGACTAATGCAATATAGAAATTAGGTCACCTTGTACAAGAGTCACAGATCTATAATTTCATCCTTAGGTCCAATCAAGGAAACATAAATCTAGGGCTGCCTGTTCCTTGAGGGAAGGGGCAGTAACGTGACTAACTGCAGGTGACACACTTTGATCCTGTATATCTCTTTTATTTTACTTCAATACTATTATGGCCAAATTTGACATACACTGGTGAAGTGTTGTCTGTCTTGTTCATAGCATGAAAATATCACATCTGTGAAATTAAGTATCAGAGCAAATCCACCCAACTGTTGTGCAGCGATACGCATCGTCATGCAAATCCCTTCACAACACAGGGGAACTTGTAATAGTATAAAAAGCAGCAACATAAAACAAAAACATACATAAAATAAAAAACACACATGTCAAGCCATCAGATATACGTGCTGTATACCAAGCACAAAAAGCATAGACAAATTACAATAGCACATGTAAATGAGCGGTGACGCACGCACTTCATGCAGCCCAAAACTCAATATTCGGGCCTGCCTAATTTGTCAGGCTTAAAATTAAAATTACACTTTGTTTTACTTTACACACCCTCCTTTTGACAGCAGATCACCAGTTAGTGGAGATCGGCTGTCAAATATGACTTACTGTGTCGCTTCTGACACACAGGACCAACAGGAACAATTCATAGAAGGACAAAATGCAAAAACGTGAAAAACACACGAACATTTCTTTTCAAAGGAGACATAATAAAAACACATCTGTTTTCAACATACTGCTGACACTGCTCATAATACACAAAATCTCAACTGTAACCAACCATCTTTTGTAAACATGCTAAACCACCTTAATTTTAACTTTCCAAAAGTAAAACTCATTCACAGACACTCTGCGTGTCCTGTGCGCCAACCCCCATTGAGGCCTTGCCTTTTTTTTTTCTTCTTGGAAGGCCGGCCAGGAATGCACTTCTCGGAGACAAAGCCCTAATTTAATAGGATGCAGATGTCGACGTGAAAGCCTCACAAAGTCCTTCAAGAGCTAAGAATAACACCTCAGCAGACCATCTGTTTTCACTTACTCCTAAACCCCCACCGTACAGACCTTAAGGTCAAAATCTGCCTTGCGAGCTCCACGCTCCTCAACCCCCCTCTCTCTTCCTCACTCTAAAGTTGACAAAGACAAAAAAACCTTCCTAACTCTTTCCAACCTGCAATAATCAACCCTATTTAAAAACACATGTTATATATTTTACTCCTTTTAGGGGCCACCATTTATTTATTCTTAGATTATTAAAACATTTACTGTGAAGAATTCGCAGAGCACAACAACACAACATACCAGCTTTAAAACAAATGCTTGTTACCACCCCATGCAATGGTACTCATTTCATCAACCTTAAATGGATGAACGTCTCAGTAGATCCAGCTAGAGTTAGAACCTTCAACCCTGATATCAAACTCAAACCTCTGCACCGGGCACATTGGCTCACTGAGTCATTAAAAGCAACCCCAAATAAAGGAAAAACCTGGAAACTTGTATTATACCTAAATGTATGCATTTACTGAAGCTTAAGGCACCTTAAAAGCTACTCTAAATGGCAAGAATACTGTTTAAATAGTCTATTTTACCCAATTTCGACTTTGGTATTTGGGGCACTTAAAAATTAATATCCTATGATTGTGTTACATATTAATCATCCTCAGAATGTTCTTTACACATTGCAGAGATTGGACATTGGACATCTCTCATGTAAATCCTTAGAAAAATGAGTTTTTTACGCCTGCGCCAAGTGAAATTCCATGTGCAAATGTTCTCATTTTTGCTGTTCAACACAACTTAAATTACATTTTAATGCTAGGAGGTCATAGTATGAGTAGTAAGCTTCATGAATATTAAAAAACGATTTTAGAAGCACTTATTTTTTTTTTTAAATACATTTTTTTCATAATTAATAATAATTCCTTCTTCAATAAAACCAATCATTTTTGATAATTTCACATGAAAAGCAAGCTGCATCCCTTGCCTATCATTTTTAGATGCATTCATTCACAAGCCTAAGTACAGAAGCCTAACTTAAAACATGGCAAATGTTTGCGCCACTTTTTTTTTAAAGGACAATTATTTTAACATTAAAACCGAGAATATGCTTACAGAAAATGGTTAAAGAAAAGAAAACCGCACTTGAAATGTCTTCCTGTGATACAAAATAATGAACCTTATTTTTGTAACCTTTTTCAAAACAGCATTCTGAAATGCAAAAGTTCACCCATGTTTAACTGGGAAAGTCCTTACTGAGTCAACATTCCTGTCTATTCGTAATTGCTTCATGTTGCTTACTTAGCGGCAGCAACAGCTGTTTCTTAGTGTTGAAAACGTGGGCACGGTGGCAGTCTTATTTAAAACAGCTACAAAACACACAATTTCCCTTTTGAGGCCTTTCATTCCTAGTGAATGTGAATTCTAACTTTTTTTTTTAAGCATTGAAGAGTTTTGTACATGTGCGCAATTGCTACTCTATAAATGAAATAACAACATATAGCTATTGTAGCATATAATATGGTTCATTTCTGAATTTTATTTCATTTCTAATTAATATTAATTAACTAACATTTTGCATAACAGACTAAAGACAACAAGAAAGACCACAAACACATATTGAGCACATTATCAAACATATACAGAAAGGGGTGAAAACACTCAGGACGCACAATACAGCGCACTTAACAACAACATTTCATAAATAGCGCCATCACTATTCACGTACAGAAGTTGCACTAATGGGAAAATCACATAAACATTTAAACACACATTTAACCCACAGATCAACACTCAGAACGGAAACAAAGGACAGCCCACAGACTGTACTTAAACCAAACGCTTCTCAATAGTGTTCCGAAAGACTGCAAAAACAGCCCAACAGACTGCTGTATGTCCAAGAAGCCAAAATACACTCAATTCCCTAGCTTTGGCTGGCAGAACACAAAAAATCGCCCTGCATATCTCCATTCATAAAATTGCACAGAACAGAGGATCCTTGTATGTATTATGTCCATATTTTAATTCCCTGGGGATACAGAATCACCAAGGAAGAAATATGTTTTTATACCTAAACCTATTTAGGTTTTCCCTCTAGGGGAGCTGGCTAATTTACTTCACATCACACTATGGTACCTTCCAAAAAGCAACACATTCTCTGATGTGAGCTTGAAAACAGGTATGCCAAAAATACTGCAGAATATGCAAATATTATAATCAAAATCGCGCTTAAGGTACTCTCCGTACGTTGCACCGTTCAAATCTTATACAAAGTAGAGAAAAGTCTCCTCATTACCTGCCTACACGAATTGCAATTCACATATACAAACCTATACAAATCCAAAGTTGGCCAACACAAATTCCAAAATTCCAAAGCTATACCAAACAAATGGTTGTCCAAATTCTAACTGCCAAGTTCTAAATGACCTAACGTTTTTTTTTTAAAATCCTCACGCCAAAAAGGTTCTCAGTCAGGAGTGACATCATGTGAGGATCAAATTCAGGAAGATCAGAAATATACTGGGCTGCAGAGACAAAGAATCCCCAGAACCTCTGTGCACAGAGTACCTCCTTAGTAGAGTCCTGTCCAGTCCTCCTCAGTAGACTTCTGTCTTCTGACAAGATCACTCCCTCAGATAGCCACTTCTCTGATGAGGCCCGCGTTGGCCGCGCCATTTGAAGAAATCTGAACTCCTTCTCAGGGGTCTCACTGATACTTAGTCCATTCAAACCAATGATAAAGAATTTGGGCATGAAGCTGAAATATAAAAGAACATTTTTATTAACCTCAAATGAGTGAGACTACGTCACACAGAAGCCTTAGCAACTGAATGAGGCAGTCTGCCAGAATGGTCTTACTTCACGTCTTCTATACTCTTTATCCTGCCCCAGGCATGTAAGGGAGTTGTACCAATTACATTCCTAAACAAATGGAACATCTGGAGAGTCAGCAGGTGAGTAGCCTTTGGGGTTTTAGCAGGATATGAGCAAAACATTATAATTACATAGTTCACAAAGGTTAATCTGATTTAGATGGCACTGCAGGGCATGGCATGATTACATGTACAGTATCCCAACCCAACAGTTAATCATTAAGAATGTCCCAAATTCAACCTCCAAAAGCCGGACAAACCTATAATTGAAAGCATAACCCATGTAATGAAGAAACATAAAAAGAAACAGTAACAGATGATGAACAAGATAAGGCATGTGCAAGGAAACTAAAAGTTAACGATGTCCTGAAGATTGATTGGCAATCTCAGACAAAGATCGATCAGGGAAATTGGCTTTGCGAAGTCAGTTTCTTACAGATCATTTCAGAGTCAAAAAGAAACCTTAGTTAATGTATACATGAACTAAGAAGGCCAGGCCACTTTTTTCGCCAGGCTACCTTCACAGGCCTACGTGAGGGCAACATAAAATGGTGGCACAATATAAAATTGAGTCAGTCTCGAGAATTACAGAACCTCACAGCGACCCCTATGATCGACTCAGAAGAATTCTGCAACCAGGTTTCAGAGTTTTTCGCAAATAAGGTGGATAGGATTTACTCTGCCTTCCCGGATATGGGCAGGGCAGGCTGTAGTAAAAGTGTAATTCCCACCATCCCAGATAGGGAATGTCTTACGGCATTCATGGTGCCCCCTCGGGAGGTCCAATGTCAGATTGCAGGCAGCATTAAATCAGGTTCCCCCAGAGACCCGGCGGCTCCTAAAGTACTAAAAGGTAGTTTAAAAACTCTGGAGCCCCGTATTAGATATTTTTTAGAACTCTCCTTTGAATCAGGGCAGGTGCCTAAGATCTGGAAGAAGGCAGTGGTCCTCCCCCTGAGGAAAATAATCGAACATCAGCATGGAGCAGCTTGAGAACCTGCGCCCCATTTTGCTCCTTCCGTACTTTGCAAAAATTGCAGAAAAGACTATTAATAAACAGCTTTCCACGCATTTTGCGGCCAATGGCCTGCTTCATCCCACCCAGTCGGGTTTCCGTGCTCTCCACTCAATCGAGTCTGCACTACTTCTATCTATCGAAACCCTGCAGAAATACTTGGATGTAGGGCAAACAGCGGCACTAATCCTGTTCGATCTGAGTGCCGCTTTCGACACTGTGGCTCATCACACACTGCTACAGTGTCTGAAAAAGGGTGGAGTAGTGGGAAAAGCGTGGGACTGGCTGGAGTCTTTCTTAACAGACCATAGCTTCCAAGTGGCGCAAGGTCCTTTCCGATTCAAAGAAATCAGCCTGACTGAGGGAGTTCCTCAGGGCTCCAGCCTTAGCCCCACCCTTTTTAATCTGTATGTCGCACCTGTAGCTGATATTAAAGACAGATTTGGGGTAGCAGTAGTGTCCTATTCAGACGACACGCAATTGGTGGTGACGCTGTCACAGCCAAAGGAGCATCTGAGGTTCCGTGATTTCGAACCAGACTCCATTTTGTTTGAGTTGTTTGTGACACCATTTTTGTGTTGTCCTCACGTAGGACGTGGAGGTAACCGAACGAACAAAGTTGCATGGGCCTCATTGTTCATGTATGCATTAACAGGCCCTTTTCTGACTTGTGAGTGAATTGCAGAGAAACTGACCTCTTCACCTGAAACTGACCCTTCGCAAAACCAATTTCCCTTAAGTTTGATTCTTGTCTAAAATTGCCAATCAATGTTCAGGATATCGTTAACTTTTAGTTTCCTTGCACATATCTTATCCTAATCAGCATTTGAATTGTTTCTTTCCGTACGACTTTTCATTACATGGGTAGTGCTTTCAATTATGGGTTTGTCCGGCTTGTGGAAATTGAATTTGGGACAGTCCTAATAATTAACTTTTGGGTTGGGTTACTGTAAATTGGGTTTTTGTTAATGTGATACTCAGTTAGAAAATGTGTCCTATTGGTCAGAATTTTGCGCAGTGGGTGTACATTTGTAATGAGAAAATGGTGTATAAAAAGTGATGTCTTGCTCTATGAAAATTGAGCAGTTTCCTGAGCTGTACACCGTTTTGTATTGCTTGGTTTACTGTTACTAGCTGCAGCTAATAAATTTGATCTCTGACGCCATCCAGAAGTATTCCGTGTCTCTGTTTGCCAAGACAGGAGAACCCGAAGACTTTGGGCGTGTCCCTGGCGCCGCTGGGTTCTAAGAAAACCCGGTTCTTCAGTTGGCGCCCACGTGGGGCGACTTCAGCGGTACCGGTCCAAGCCTGAGGATCGTGAGGAGCCACGTGAGGAAATTCTGGAGGAAGGCCGCCACTTCATCGACCCCTGCATGTCGAAGTGGACCGAAGGTCTTTTCTGCGAGGCTTCCGGCTTTCCGACGGCTACGAAGGACTGCTGCCCTGACTGTCGCCCTGTCTTGGACCCTTGATTGATCCTTTGTAAAGCGAGACGATAGACGGTCTTCTGGTGGCGTGACAGATATTTTGGTTAAGTATAAGTGGGTCGCTCCAACGATTTTGTTTTGGTTCTTGCTTTTGTTTGATTCGGTAGCTACAACAATCGAAGCCGAGGGGCTCGTATATTTGCGAGTGTATCGATAGCTGATAACCCCTTGAAGTTTGAAGCTAGATTAGTGAGCTATAAGATGCCTGGTCTTAGCAAAATTAGGAAATGGTTTAGTTGTGGTTGTAACAGGGATTCCCGATTGGAGGATTCATGTCTGATACCTCCGGTTGGAACTCCGACTTATGAGCTCTATTCAAAACACGGAGTGGGTCCTATCACTTATAATGAAGTGTGGGTCCCTATACAAGGAAAGATGGTGTTTTACGATGGCCCCAACATGATAGCTTCGAATTAAATATTTTAGATAATCTGGAAGTTGCGCTATTTAGGAAGAAAGCCCGGCCGGCAATGTTTGACTCTTTCCGCCTTTGGCAAAATGAAGCCAAACAGCGAGAAATTAAGCAAGCAAAGAGAGATAGGAAAGATAAGAATATGTCAGTACTACAAGCTGCTAGGCAGTTTAGGGAAGATGGATAAGAGCGTGCGAGTGAAGTCTCAGATAGACAACGTTGCATGGCCATAGATAAATGTTATCCGGCTTTGCCGCCTTCTCCTCTGAAAGTAATTGAAGATCTCCGAAAAGATCCTTTGATCTCTCATTTACTGAGATTGCCACCCCCTTATGTGCAGGGTGCTACTGCGCCTCCATTACCCCCGGTTGTTCCACCCTTTGTTGTTCAACCTCCTGCTGTTGTTCAGCCACCCGGTGCTCCACAGATGGCTTTGCCTCCTACTGCGCAACCCACTCCAGGGTCGCAAGCTTTGCTACCAGCTTTGCCTCAAACTCCTTTGCCTTCTCTTCTGAATCTCAGACTCCTATTGCTCTTGTTCCTACTTTGCCTCAAGATATTCATTTTCCTGTTTTTACGCCTACTTCTCCTTCTGCTCGAAAACGAATGACTGAGACTGTTGTTAATTTGTTGTCTCCATTGTTTGGGCCACTGAGTATGACCCCTGTTTCGGAGTCGTACTCAGCTTCCTAGTTCCGAGGAATGGACAGTGTTGGATTTGTTGGCTCGTAGATGGATTTTAAATGCTTCCAGGTATAATTTGCCAGCGGTTATGGATGTTTTCTTTCAGTGGGAGCCGCCTAAGCAAAGGTATGTTTTTGATGTAATGTGTACTTTTCTCCGTCAGGAATGGGAAGATAATGAGTTGGGTCCGATTCCGCAGGAAGTGCTTGATGTTCAGTCCGAATTTGCTAAAGGGACGATAGTGGAATCTGATGTTACAGATGCAGTGGAGATGATACTTGTTTTTAGGTCTAGATTACCGCCTCAGACATTGTATGAACCTGATTCCTCTGTTAGGAGGAAAGTGAAGCAGTATTCTATGAGAGAGGGTCCCCCTGTATGGAGAGAGGAAGTTGTTGCTAATGTTAATCAGGGTATTCAGGGTGTACCGCCACATTTTCAGCGAGTGTGGGTACATGTTCCTTGGAAAAGAGCAGAGGTCTTGGCTCTTAAGCAGACCTTACCTCACCCCCGTAAGAATCCTGCCGGTTATTACAAGGAGTTGTCCCAGACAGTTGAAGCGTGTATTATGAATTTAGCTGACATAGATATGTTAATGGGTAATGTAGTTCCTCAACCTTTGTGGGCAAAGATTCGTCATGAGAATCATGCGCAAGAATTAGGAGATACGTGGGCTAATATTGTTGCTGCAGATGGTCGGCAAGTAGGAGGTGCCAAACTTGAGCCCTTAGTTGCAGAATTACCTGGTAGAATTATTAATTTGATGAAAACTATGATGCCTGCTTTGCGAGTGATTTGGGACAAGTTAGCAGCAGGCAAGCAAAAGAAAGATGAGAGTGTGTCTGATTTCTTCACAAGGTTTGAGGAAACGTTTATTGATCATAGTGGTCAGGACATGGGTACGGAAGGTGGTCAAAGGTTGTTCGTGGACAAATTTGTCTTTAATTTGCTTCCCGAACTTTCTAATAAGTTAAAGGACTCTGAGAGTTCATGGGCTGTTTCTTCGTCGGCCCAGATATTGGCTACTGCACAATATTACAAGAATAGGGATAAAGATGAGAAGGATAAAGCAGAGAAGAAAACTAAAGATCTAAAGACAAAGGTTCTTTTGCAGCAAGCTTATCTGCCTCGTCAGAATCAGCCTCAGTTTCAGCAACCTCCACAGTTTCAGAGATTGTTACAAAAGCCTGAGCCTTATGCTGCGCAATTCTTTCCTGGTCCTAATCAGTGTGCTTACTGTAGAGAGGAAGGTCATTTTAAGAATAGTTGCCGGGCTTTGTTACAGTGTGCGAATGGCGTATCTGGTCAGAGAGGTCGTGGTGGTTTCCAGCAAGCTCCTAGGGGTAGGGGAAGTGGTGTGTTACCCTAGAATGAGCGTTCCTCTTCCCTTCAGAATTCTGCAAATTATTTTGACAGACAGAATGTTCCGAGTGGTCAGTCTGCACAGTACTATGTTGATGATTACTATGTCGAGAGTGAGAGTGCTGGTTATAATGATAGTTAGGACAGCCATGGGCAAAGAGAGGGAGTAGTGTCAGTTCCAGTAGACCAGAGTGGACCTTATGTTGAAGTGATTTCATCAGGTGTGGCAGAACCTTTTCTTTTGGATACTGGTGCGACGAAGAGTTCTATTATGCACTCTAAACTTCCTGGCGCACCTTTGTCTGGATTGACCAATGTTTCCGTAGGATTTCCAGGCGCCCCAGTTCGTAATCCGGTTTCTAGCCTTTTGTTCCTTTCTATTGGTCCTAGTGAATTGGAAGCTCCACTTATTCTAACGACTGGTTGTGGTGAGAATCTGTTGGGTTTGGACTTGCTGAAAAGACTGCATGTGACATTACATTGCTCTCCTTCGGGAGAACATCTTACCTTGGGTAAGAAAGGGATTTCTCCGATGTATTTGTCTAAAGATTGCCTTCCACTGGAATTGCGTTCTCTTCCTGATACACTTTGGGCTACAGGTCCCAATGATGTTGGTCTTTTGCAGATTCCACCCTATGTTGTTACCCTCAAGTCGAATGCTAGGCTACCTCGTATTCCCCAATATAAAATATCGAGTGATGGCGAGAGAGCTCTTCTAGCAATTATTTATGATTTGGTTGAGAAGGGTGTAATTGAAGAGACGAGAGGTAACGTGTGTAACAGTCATGTTTTGGCTGTCCTTAAGCGTACTGATGCTTCTCAGCCACCTGTGTATCGGTTTGTGCTCGATCTTCGAGAAGTGAATAAGATTGTGGTGCCACAGTTTCCTGTTGTCCCTGATATCACTGCTTTGTTGACTCTGATTCCTGCTTCGGCAGCCTGGTTTTCTGTTATCGACTTGAAGAATGCTTTCTTCAGTATTCCAATTGCTGAGGAAAGTAGAGATATTTTCGGCTTCTCATTAGGAGGTCGAAGCTTCCGGTTTAAGAGAGCTCCCCAAGGTTATTGTGAAAGTCCCTCCATTTATAGTCAGGCGTTGAAAACTCAGCTTGATGATTTTGTATTGCCTTCTGGTGCTACTCTTATCCAGTATGTTGATGATTTGCTGGTCGCTGCCGATGATGAAGAGATTTGTGAAGAAGCTACTCTTTCTTTGTTACGACATTTGTCTGACCTTCATCATAAAGTGTCACCTTCCAAGTTACAGTATTGCCGACAAGAAGTAACCTACTTAGGTCATCTCTTGTCGAAGGAGGGAAGAAGGTTGACCCCAGAATGAATTCAAGCGATTGCGCAAATGAGTGTGACATCCACACAGAGAGAAGTGCGTGCTTTCTTAGGTATCACCTCGTATTGTAGGCAATGGATCCCCAACTTTTCATTGCTAGCGAAACCTCTGTTGGCATTGACTCTTAAAGATACTCCGTATCCTCTCCCTTGGTCTGATGATTGTCAGAAAAGTTTTTCTGAATTACGTTATGCATTGTGTTCTGCTCCGGTGTTGGGTACTCCTGACTACAGTAAACCTTTCACGTTGTATGTTCACGAGAGAGAAGGTTGTGCATTGTCAGTGTTGACTCAACAGTTTGGAGACAAGCAACGTCCATGTGCGTATTTTTCAGCGACGTTAGATCCGGTAGCTAAAGCGTTGCCGAGTTGTCTGAGAGCTACAGCGGCAGCGGCTGTTTCTATCCGACAGTCTGCTGGTTTGGTATTGGATAATATGTTGATTGTGATGGTCCCACATGCAGTGGATACCTTATTGAATAGGACTAAGACTCAGCACCTTACTAGTGCACGTCTGTCAGGTTATGAGCTGACTCTTTTGGCTAGCCATGTTCACATTAAGATATGTAATGTGTTGAATCCAGCTACGTTGTTGGCGATTTCTGTGGAGACAGATGCTCAAGAACAGCATGATTGCTTTCTTAGGACAGAGGAGGAAACGAAGGCTAGAGTTGATTTAAAAGATACTCCTGTCACGAATGTTGATGGTACCTTATGGGTAGATGGTTCATGTTTCAAGCTTCCGAATGGTGAGACGACTGCGGCATATGCTGTCACAACTTTACATACAGTTGTTGAGACAGCACGCATAGCACAGAATTCTGCGCAAGCAGCAGAGTTGATTGCATTGACTAGAGCGTGTGTGTTGTCAGAGGGAAAGCGAGTGAATGTCTATACTGATAGCCAGTATGCGTTTGGTGTTGCCCATAGTTTTGGACGTTTGTGGAGAGAAAGAGGATTCCTTACTTCTCATGGTGCGAAAATTCAGAATGGGCAGTTAGTGAATGAACTTCTGGAATCACTTACTCTCCCAAAGCAGATTGCAATTGTGAAGTGTAGTGCGCATAAGAAAGTTGTGGATGATGTTGGTGGAGGGAATGCGTTTGCGGATGAAGTTGCGAAGGAAACGGCGAGAGATATGATGAGCCGTATGTATGTTGCGGGCCCTGCTAATTGGGTTATGGCTGGTGGAATGTGTGAAGACACAATAGAAATTGTGAACTCAATTCAGGCTGAAGCTACGGAAAAGGAAGTGAGTACGTGGAGAGAAAGTACGGGTATGTTGGATTCGACGGGTTGTTGGGTTGAGTTGTCAGAACACCAGCGATGGTTGTTGCCTGATGCGTATGTGCTCCCAGTGGTTACTATGGCTCATGGAATGGCTCACATTAGTTCGAAGGGAATGTGCAAGTTGTTGGCTCCAGTATGGCAGAATGCTGGAATTCCGAAATGTGCTGAGAATGTGGTGAAACATTGCATGATTTGTTTGAAATACAATCCTGGAAAGGGAACCCCAACTCCAGCTGGTCATTTTGCTCCTCCAACGTATCCGTTTGAAGTGATACAGCTAGATTACATACACATGGAGAGATGCAACAATTTGAAGTATGTCCTTGTGGTTGTTTGCGCCTTTTCCAGATGGATAGAGGCCTACCCCCTAAAGGATAATACTGCCTTGTCTACAGCCAAGGTTTTGCTCAAAGAGTATTTCACTAGGTATGGATTGCCGAGAATTGTATGGAGCGACAATGGGAGTGAATTTGTGGGTCAAATCATGAAGAAAGTATGTGCTGGTTTGGGAATAAAACAGAAATTCCATGCTGCGAATCACCCCCAGTGTGCTGGACTTGTTGAGTGCTATAACGGCACTTTGAAGCTGAAATTAGCTAAGATACAAGCGAGCACTGGTCTTACATGGCCGGATGCCTTGCCGTTGGCTCTTTTATCAACAAGGACGACAGTGCATTCTCGTGTGGGACTTAGCCCATACGAAATAGTTTTTGGTCGTCCAGCGAATGTTTGGGGTGTGCCTCGTCCTAAGAAATACAGCGAGATTGAGTACCCTATGTTGGTGGATTACTTACATGACTTGACTGCTAAATTACGTGTTCTCCACCAACAGGTCTATGACAGTTTGCCGACAGCTACTGTAGTTCCAGGCCATACGATTCAACCTGGTGATTTTGTCTTGACGAAGAATTTTCAACGAACCAAAAACTTGGACCCGAGATGCACTGGACCATATTTGGTCCTCTTGGCCACTAAAACTGCTGTTAGAGTAGCTGGTAAAAAAAATTGGGTGCATGCCACCCATACTAAAAAAGTTCCTTTGCCTTTACCGTATGATAAGTGGGTGAAGGGTGGAATAGCTGATTCCGAATGTGAAAGGATTCCTAGATTTGTACCTTTTAGTGATGCACATTTGACATGGACTCAGTCAGAACGCGAGGATGATGATGTTCTGCAAGCTGCTGTGCCTCCACATCTGAAGCTCGACACGACGAATCCGGAGCTCCTTTTTAAAGACCCAACTGTGCTTGGTAAAGAACGCTACAATTTGAGACCAAGAAAGACTGTTCTCATGGACAAATAAAATTTGATTTTTTTTATATAGTGAATTACACCTTGTCAGATCAAGAGACTTTTTTACTTTTTTCTTTTTTGAGTCACCATCGGACTCAGCTGCAGGGTCGCGGTACAGCCTTAAGGGGTGAGCCGCGTATTGACATAAGGTCTGTGGTTCAGGGTCGTTAGTGCGATCTTGGCGCACACTTAAGTGAAGAAGGTAATAGCTGTGAGCAGCACGTTAGAGGATGGAGTCTTTTGGGTCTGATGAGGGTGTTAAGAGAGTTGATCCTAAAATGAAAGTGTGTATATTGATTCGTAGCAAATGTTTTTTAATACTGTGTTTTCTAATGCTTTTGAATATTATGTTAGCTTGTGTGAGTTGGATTGTCTATGTTACGCAACAGACGCTTGCATCTACATCCCAACCTACTCTTTCTTTTCCTACTGTCTCCCCACATGAGTTTCATACGTTGCCTGAACATGAACAGACACGAAGATCAGAATTTGTGAACAATTCATTTATACAGATGTTGCATCAGCATCAGTTAGTTGTAAATACTACGAATTGTTGGGTTTGTGGTCTTATGCCACATATGACAGATAAGGGAATGCCATATTTGGTTTTGCCTTTTTCGCCTAATGGGTCAGTATGGGCACTCCAAGCAATGTTTATCTATGTGAATGAAGCATCTCCTGTACGTTCCGTCAAAGATAATGCGAGTAATAATGCCATGATACAGGGAATAGTAGATATGATCAGAGCTATTGATGCGTATAATGCTATCCCTAAAGATGAGGTACGAGCATATGTTGGTTGGAACAAGACGAGATATAGTATTAGTCTGACAGAAAAGGAGAGACAGAAAAGGTCTCCTCCTATTTGGATTGTACCCCACCGAGGTCATTTTTGTCTGCAAGGTAATGGTCAGAGTACAAGAGCTCAGCTTGGTAAGGGTGTGTGCGTTCACACCTATGTCTATACATCCCAGAAATCTCCAATGTTCGTGCCAGCTAAAGGCAGGTATTTTGTTTGTTACGACAGAGCATATACATGGTTGCCTTCTGATTTTTCAGGCACATGTTATGTGGCATTTTTGCTTCCCCCAACGTATACAGCTGCTTTCAATTATCATAAGACAAGATATGGTAGAGGTGTTATCGATGCGAAAGATACTGTCGCACAAGAAGTTGGGGACTTCTTTAAGGGTTCTCTGCCCTTTTGGGGTCCTAT
This sequence comes from Lissotriton helveticus, assembly GCF_964261635.1. Taxonomy (NCBI): domain Eukaryota; kingdom Metazoa; phylum Chordata; class Amphibia; order Caudata; family Salamandridae; genus Lissotriton; species Lissotriton helveticus. The sequence continues at coordinate 769,646,214 of NC_136057.1, forward strand.
GGCTAATAGTAGAAATATTCGTCAGCTTACGAGAGTGGTCGAGGCCACTATAAATGAGACTGCAGGTGCCCTTAGCAATATTACAGCTGAGCTTCAAGCGGATCGCCTTATGACATTACAGAACCGCTTTGTTTTAGATATTATACTTGCAGATAGAGGTGGGGTATGTAAATTGATCGGGTCTAGTTGCTGTGTTTTCATACCAGATAACGCCCCGACAGTGTACCAAGCCATCTTGAGGTTACATAAGTCCGCTGAGTCTATACATGTAGACGAAGGGAACTGGCCATTGATAGAATGGTTTTGGGAACTGCTGTCCAAATGGGGATGGAAGATTCTGATGTTTCTTGGTATGGCTTTAGCAATCCTTTTCTCGAGTTGCTTATGCATCCAGTGTGGTCCCGCCATTTGTAGTCTTTGTGCTACGATCTGTGTGAGAAGACCAGTCCCGAGAGAAGCGAAGGATAATAAGATGATGTTACAGCAACACCTTGACGACCTGATGAGAATAGATATAGACCTGGATTCAGAATGACGTGAGTTTAGGTTATTGCCTACGTAATGGCAAAAGGAGGGGCTGAGGTTCCGTGATTTCGAACCAGACTCCATTTTGTTTGAGTTGTTCGTGACGCCATTTTTGTGTTGCCCTCACGTAGGCCGTGGGGGTAACCGAACGAACAAAGTTGCATGGGCCTCATTGTTCATGTATGCATTAACAGGCCCTATTCTGACTTGTGAGTGAATTGCAGAGAAACTGACCTCTTCACCTGAAACTGACGCTTCGCAAAACCAATTTCCCTTAAGTTTGATTCTTGTCTAAAATTGCCAATCAATGTTCAGGATATCGTTAATTTTTAGTTTCCTTGCACATATCTTATCCTAATCAGCATCTGAATTGTTTCTTTCCTTACGACTTTTCATTACATGGGTAGTGCTTTCAATTATGGGTTTGTCTGGCTTGTGGAAATTGAATTTGGGACAGTCCTAATAATTAACTTTTGGGTTGGGTTACTGTAAATTGGGTTTTTGTTAATGTGATACTCAGTTAGAAAATGTGTCCTATTGGTCAGAATTTTGCGCAGTGGGTGTACATTTGTAATGAGAATATGGTGTATAAAAAGTGATGTCTTGCTCTATGAAAATTGAGCAGTTTCCTGAGTTGTACACCATGTTGTATTGCTTGGTTTACTGTTACTAGCTGCAGCTAATAAATGTGATCTCTGACGCCATCCAGAAGTATTCCGTGTCTCTGTTTGCCAAGACAGGAGAACCCGAAGACTTTGTGTCCCTGGCGCCGCTCGGTTCTAAGAAAACCCGGTTCTTCAGTGTGCCATCAACTTCTCAGCGTTTATGCAGGAACTTGCAGTATGGATGGCAGACAACTGTCTTAAATTAAATGGAACTAAGACAGAGGTGCTGATAGTGGGTAGGGCCCCTTCAGTATGGACTTCGGCATGGTGGCCTCCGATGCTGGGTACACTGCCCACTCCCAGTAATCTGGTCAATAACCTGGGGTTCTGGCTGGATAACAAAATCTTGTTCGAGCACCAGACTAAACAAGTGGCAGGTCATTGCTTTTGTATACTGAGGGTTCTCAGGAAAACACTGGACCTCCTACCACTGCCGGCCAGGAAAACCATGGTCCATGCCTTAATTACCTCCAAACTGGATTGTGGCAATGTCCTGTACTTGGGAGCCAGCACAAAGTGTATACAGAGGCTGCAACGCATTCAAAATGCAGCTTCCCGCCTGACCCTGATGCTACCCAGGAGAGGTCTACTAAGAAAGCGCTCAAAACACTGCATTGGCTACCAATCAGGGAACGTGTGATATTTAGGGCCCTCTGTGTGGGCCATCGAATCCTACAAGGGAAGGGCCCTAGGTACCTGATGAACCTGCTCAACCGATACCACCCTACTCGACAGTTGCGGTCAAGCGGGACGGGGCAGGTCCAGGTCCCAAAATTCAATAGAGTAAGAATGGGAGGGCGCTCCTTTAGAGTCATGACCGCCACACAGTGGAACAGACTGCCGCAGAGGCTCCGGCTGGAAACATCAGAGGCGGCCTTCCGTAGGGAGCTGAACACCTTCCTGTTCCCCAAAGATTAACATCATGACTGAGGGCTGCCCGGAACAAAAGATCCTCCACATACAGTCAATGTAAAATTACTCAGCGCGGGGACACACTAGCTAGTGTAACCAGGAGCTTTACAAACTTCATAATAATAATAATAATAACATCCTAGCATCCATTCTTCGATGAAAGGGAGCCTTTTGCTCCAATGAAATAGCACCAAATAACCACTCTGCCCCAGCGCAGATTTCTGCGGGATCTTGCTGAATTTTAATTTAATTCTGTGAAATTCCGGGAAATCAAATTACGCCATTTCAACCCACCCCTACTTTTAGGTTTGGCAAGGGATTTATTTCAGCAAGTCTAATGGCCAGTTTAAATTTGCATACAGGCTTCAATGGCAGGCCCGATGCATGTTTAAGAGGCTACGTAAGTGGGTGGCACAATTAGTGCTGCAAGCCAACTAGCATTTAATTTATATGGTTTACCACTTCATTAGCGACTTAAAAGTAAAATAAATATGCCAATCAGGTGTAAGCCAAGGTCACCATGTTTTAGGGAGTGAACAAAAGCACTTTAGAATTCAGGAAGGCTTTCAAGACACACCTCTTCCCACAGACATAGGCTTGTCTCCCCCTGCCTAACTGCTGTTAGCGCCGGGACGCCTCTCTGCTGGGGCAGCTGTTACGCTTTATAAAACTATATATAACATAACTTTAGCACTGGTCAGCAGTGGTAAAGTGCAAAGTCCAAACACCAACCTAAACACACATCATATCCATAAAGGTTGCCCGAAATCATCAGATGTTTACTAACAATACATGAATAAAATGAAGCTGCATTTAAATCATCTCATCATCCTCTTGGTCTATGTTAGAAAGGGGATTTCTGGTTGGCTAGGGTCTGCACCTAGGCCAGGCAGAACCCACCACTCTAGTCAAGGTAAGGGAGTAGCTGATAGAGACTTTTAGCTGCAGATTCCTCACCTTAGAATTTCCAAAGTGTCAGGCTGGATCTGGAAACTTTTGCTCGAGCAATACTCCTTGCTCGTGCTGTCAAGTGGCTCCATTCAGCTCGGCGTAACATCGTCAGTAGCGTCAGTTATGATGTTGTGGTCACCTATCCCAGCGCCACCTAGGTGCACAGACGTCAGTTCTTTTCTTCCCGTGCCATTTAAGCACCGATCTAGGAAGAGCTACCCCTACTGTCGCTTTTAGACAGGACTTTTTTAGCTTTTAGCCGACTTTGGAAGTTTTTCCCATTGTGTGTCGAGGATGTCTTTGAGGAGGACAGGATTCAAACCATGTGGCGCATGTCACCGCGCCATATCAGTTACTTATCCCCACCTTGCTTGCCTTTAGTGTCTCTTGGGCCATGGCTTGGAAGGCCGTACGGGAGCAAGCTATGAAGCTCCTTGTGGCCATGGCAGTCGACACCATCCAGCGAGACTCCACGGAGATCCCAGTTCTGATCGAAAAAGAGGAAGTTACGGGACTGCTCCCGGAGCCCCAAGTTCTCTTTCTCCCACTTGAAGTCCATGGAACACTTGGGGAAGAGGCACAAGAAGAAGAAGAAGCCCAAGCAGACTTCATCTTCGCCTCGACTGTCATCCATCGAGAAACGAGGTAAGGAGCACCAATGCTTCAGGCACGGTTCTCTGGATCGGAGCTAGGTTTGACTTCCTGCATCCCTCCCTTTCTGAGATCCGGAGTGACCCCCGCTCAGATCAAACGGTTTTACGAGGCCATGTACCGGGTATTTGAGTGGGCTGGCCCCTCTGGTGAGCCTTTGGGCCCTCGGGATCAGAAGGGGCCCAATTGGATTTGATGCCATCAGCTCTGGCCATGGTGCCAGTGGGACCTTGGAGATGCAATTCTAGATCCGGGACGGTGCAGGTCATGCCAATGCGACCTTCCCCGGCATCGGACCCGAAGTCGGTGCCTACAGAGCTGCCGGCCCACCAACGGCTCCACCCCCATCCTTATCCCTGATGAAATGGAGTCTAATCATTGTTGCTCAAAGTCCGATTCAAGCGCCGGTATGTTTTTGCCCTGAGCGTTTTCTTGATGTTTGAGGCATGGGAGAAGACTGGGAGGGGTCTATGGACCCTTTAGAGCACCAGAGTATAAAGCAGATGAACTAGTAAGAGGAATTGGGTGGGGCCAGTGGACTGGACACATCACCAGATGCTGGCATGCTCTCTCTGCCAACTGTGGCTCTGGAGAAGGGGTCTTCTTATGGCATGGTGGTAAGGAGGGCAGCTGAGGTCCTTGGACTGGAGTTGCCCTCTGTGCAGGTCAGGACTAATCTCCTGACCAAATTGCTTCAGCCTGAGGTTTCTGACCCTTATTGCCCTTCAATGAGGTACTTACTGATGTCCTACTAGGCACGTGGTTCAAACATGACACAGGGGCTCCTGTGAATAGGACATTTGAACGCCGCTATCGCCCGGCTCAGGCCGACTCAAAATTCCTCAGCCAACACCCCATCCCCAAAAGCTTGGTAGTGCAGACTGCTACCTTCCAAGGCATGTTCCCTTCCACCCTTCCAGAGAGGGAAACCAAGAGGCTGGAATCACTTGGGAAGAAGATGTTTTCTTCTTCCGGCCCAGCATTTCGGACAGTGAATACTGCATGCTTATTGGGTCATTTCTTCCATTTCCTTTGGGAGATGGTTGCGCAAGTGCTGTCCCGGAGGAGGCCTTAGCTGAGCTCTCCATGGCAGTTAGGGATAGGAGAGAAGCAGCAAAATTCACCATCAGGGTGGACTTGACACAACATAAAACATCTGGCTTCTTGGGTGATGTTCAGGCTAATTTGATGGACATACCCTTTGATGGTTTCCATCTGTTTTGTGACAAGGCAGACTTGGCCTGGAACGGTTCAGTGATTTTCCTGCTACGGCCAAATGCTTGGGTCTTTCTACAACATCTCACGGCCAGTCTAGCTTTTGCCCCTTTCATGGCAACCGAAGGGGGTTCCAACCACACCAGCCATATCCTATCCACTGTCCTGCACAGACTTCCCAAGTTGTGCAGGAACGTGGACGCAACTCATTCCGTCCTAGGAATGGTAGCCAGAAGTCATCAGCCACCCTGCCGTTGGGGCAGCCGCAGCCTCCAAGCACTCCTACTCTAACTCTACAAGACCACGCCACTCCAGTGGGAGGGAGAATCCATCATCATTTCCCCCACTGGAGGTCCATACCATCGGACAAGTGGGTCTTGCAGATAATTCAAGATGGCTATTCTCTGACTTTCCTTTCTTTTCCTCCTCCTATTCCACCAAATCGAGAATGGCTGGTGGAGGGCCATTTAAAATTGCTCCAAGGGGAAGGTACAACAATCATGGTCAAAGGGGCTACAGAGAGGATCCCAGTTTCAGAAGTAAGCAGTGTATGTTATTCCCGCTACTTTCTGATACAGAAGAAGAACAAAGGGTAAAGGCCCATTTTGTATCTTCAGACCTTCAATCTCTTCCTCAAGAAGGAGAAGTTCAAGATGCTTACTTTAGCTCAGTTCTTGTCTGCCCTAGACTAAGAAACCTAGATGGTAGTGTTGGACCTGCAGGGTGCATATTTCCGCATTCCGGTCCTGCTGGCCACAGGCTTTACCAGCGGTTCAAGGTACGCCACAGACACTTTCATTTTACTGTGCTCCCCTTCTGCCTTACCAGTGCCCCATGGGTATTGACCAAGGTGATGGTGTGGTTACAGCTAATCTACGCAGGTTAGGGGTTTCAGTCTTCCCCTGTCTCGACGACTGGCTGTTGAAGGCATCCTCACCCCAGGCTGTCGTTTCCCACCTTCAGACTACCGCGAACCTCCTGCATTTGCTGGGGTTCTCTATAAACATGCCGAAGTCACACCCGACTCTTTCTCAGATGCTCCCTTTCATAGAAACTCTTCTGGACACAGTGCAGTTTCTGGCCTATCCACCGGAGCAGCAGGTCCAGGATATTTAGGTTATGCTTACGATGTTTCAGCCTCTATCCTGTATTTCGGTGCGACTGAGTTCGAGGCTATTGGGCCTCATGCATCCTGTTGGTAAAGCATGATCAGTTGGCGTATACGGGCTCGCAGTGGGGCCTGAAGTTCCAGTGGGCATAGCATTGAGGAAATCTCACAGACATGGTCCAGATCTCGGAAGGAACTGCAAGAGATCTGCAGTGGAGGTTAATGAACTGCGATTGATTTGAGGGCATACTCCTCTAACTTCCCCAACCAGATCACAATATGGTGACAGATACGTCACTCCTGGGATGCAGTGGCCACCTATTAGATGTAGAGATCAAGGGGCGGTTTGGAGCTTTGAGCCATTCAGTTGACATTGGCAGCATTTCTTTCCTCTGTCAAGGGGAAGTTAGTGCATGTGTTTGCGGACAACACCACTGCTATGTGGTACTGTAACAAACAGGGTGGACCTTTTGTCAAGAGGCTCTGTGTCTCTGGACATGGCTGGAACACAAGGGCATAACCGTGGCGGTTCAACACCTGGCAGGTTTTCTAAACCCCTGGGCGGGTGAACTTAGCCATCAATGCTAGCGTATTAAGAATGGCATCAATGTCGGGGGTAGTTTTTTCAGCAGTGGGGAGAGCCTTGGTTAGATCTGTTTACCTCTGAAGAGAACGCGCAATGTCAGCAGTTTTGTGCGCTTGAGTTTCCAATGCGGCTATCGCTCTGCGACGCTTTTCATCGCGAGTGGAGTTCAAGCCTGTTGTACGCCTTATCACCCATACCACTTCTGACCAGGGTTCTGAAGAAGATCATGAGCAACCGGGTGCAAGACATTCTTGTGGCTTCGGACTACGCAAGGAGAGTGTGGTATCCGTTGCTTCTGAAAATGAGCATTGTTCCTCCGATCAGGCTGCCATTTCAGGAGGATCGTCTGTCGCAGCAGGTTCTCCCCTCGAACCTTTCAACATTCCGCCTCCATGCATGGAGATTGATCGGCAGCAGTTTATGGCTTTTGACCTCCATACCGAAGTATGCAATGTTATATTGGTGGCCAGGCGGCCCTCTACTAAGACAGTATACGCCTGCCGTTGGCAAACGTTTGAATCATATTGTACAGAAAGGTCTATTGACCCACTTTCTGCTTCTCTGTCTACTGTTCTTCTTTTTCTTCTTACCCTTGCCCAGCAGGCCTCTGCTTTGGGTAATTTAAAGGGTTATCTTTCTGTTCTATCTGCTTTTTTGCGTCTGCCAGACCAACCCTATCTCTTTAAGTCTCCAATTGTAAATAGGTTCTTGTTTCCACCCACGACTTTTGTCATGCCACAGTAGGACCTTAATTCGGTCCTCACTTTTCTTATGTGTGCTCCGTTCGAGCCTTGCACAAATGTCCCCTCAGACTGCTTACTTTCAAAACAGCCTTTCTGGTTGTGATAACATCTGTGGGAGGGTGAGTGAGTTGCAGGCGTTATCATGTAAGCCCCTCAACATGATGACTTAGGCAGATAAAGTGGTGCTTCGTTTCTTCTAAAGGTGGTAACCACATTCCATCTGGGCCAATCTATCACGCTGCCCACCTTGTTAGCTCCTCTGCATCCCTCTAAAGAAGAGGATTGTCTCCACCATATGGACCCAAAAAGACCATAGTCATACTACCTTGACTCACAAAAGGGTTCCGGGTGGACAACCAACTCTTTGGGGGGTACGTGGGAGCTAAGAAAGGTTGGACAGTGCAGAAGAGGGCCATTTCTCACTGGGTCATTCTCTGCATAATGATTGGCTATGCTTTAGCCAAGATGCATGCCCCCATAGGGATTAAGAGCCCAGTTCCACCAGGGAAAAAGCTGAAACTATGGCCTTGGCTCAGAGTGTCCCAGTCCTGGACATCTGTCAGGCAGTAATATGAGCTTCTTTGCACAAGTCTGCTGGGACAGTCAGGTCTGCAGAGACAGGCATTTTGCACGTTCGGTCCTGGAGGAATTTCTAGTGTGAGGAATTTTTCTGCAGCCCCCTGCCAGTAGGGTATGGCTTGGGTTTCTATTCTAAGGTGGGGAATCTGTAGATAGAAGTTTCTATCAGATGAACAAGTTACTTAGCTTCGGTAAGGCATTATCTGGTCAAAACAATATCTAGCTGCAGAGTGCTTACAGACCTACCCATGCCTCCCCGCTCTGCTGACTAATTTGTTAGGGCTAGGGTTACTCCCTTTTTCAGGGCCCTAGTTTTGGCAGACAATTACGTTAGTCACTTCATGGCTCTGCGCGTCAGGCATGGAAAAGTAAAACGTACTGATGTCCGCCCACATGGGTAGTACCTATATAGGTGAACGCGATGTCATAGCTAACGCTAACGTTCCCAGCGACATCACACAGAGCCAAATGGAGCCACCTGACAAGGCAAGGGGTATTGCTTGAGCAAAGGTTTCCGGATCCAGCCTGACGCCTGGGAAATTCTAAGGTAAAGAATCTCTAGCTAGATATCGTCTCTACCAGATAATTTGTTACCGAAGGTATGTAACTTGTTCTACATAACCAATATAACCCCTGCTCACCCCTTTGTTAGCTTGGCAGAGCCCCTCATACGTGTTAACCATGCTACCCTTCACCTCAACATCCAATGCCTTGCAAACGTACCTCATATCACCCTCCTCAGACTTGTAAGACAGTGTCTGACAGTTTCTGTCTCTCAACCCACACTTTTCTAGGCAGTCTTCACACACACGTACCAGGGCTTCTAGTATGGGGAAACCCCTCTCCCTGCACCTCTCATCTAGAGTCAGTAGAGTGCCCCTTCCACTATTAGGAATATGATCCTCAGTGTCAGTTTCCCAATCCACCTCAGGTACCCTTCGCACCCCTGGTACTACCTATAAACCTGAATCCCCTGATGTATGTCAACTACCTCCAAGTCAGGCACCTTATCTCTGGGTGTATGTACTTCTCTCTCCACTAGATATAACATGTTTGCCGCTATCATCTGAGCTGAACGCCACCCTCATGGTTTCCATCTCCAGCCAAGCTCAGTTCCTGAGCAACACACATTTCATTTTGATTGGCTAGACACTCATGGCCTCAAGAGTCTCGTGTTACTCATCAAGCTCTCTCATTCTCCTCTCTTGAGACAGAATCATTTGCTTTTCTTCTCTCTCAAGCTCCTCATCACTCTCTCTCATTCTCATCTCATGAACCATAATTGTTTCCTTTTCTTCTATTTTGAACTTCCTGTCCACCAGCTCCTCTGGGAGACACACTTCTGGTGGACCCATTACTGCCTTGCCTGGAGGACCCTCTCCCTGCAGGCACATTCTGAGCCACAAATTCCCCTGACTAGTTTTCCTCTCCCCGTTCCTTGTTATAATATCCCTAATCCTCCCCAAACTGTATGGCTACAACAACTGCTGAGTCACTCAGGTGAGACATGACTGATTTTTAAGGGGTGTCACAAAAAATAGAACAACAAGAAAGCAGTATATGGTCACTTAAGTCAAGATGCAGAGTTTGTAGTGCAACAGTGAGTCACTGTGGCGCTGCACAAACGCAAGTCCTGTCCTCACCGTTGAAACCAATGTTAGAAATGGGGTTTCTGGCTGGCTAGGATATGCACTAAAGCGAGGCAGAACCCTCCACTCTAGTCAGGGTAAGGGAGTTACACAACATAGATAAACCCTGCTCGCCGCCTTGGTAGCTTGGCAGAGCAATCAGGCTTATTCTAGAGGCAATCTGTAAAGCATTTGCTCAAAACTCACACACACACCAGTGGCACACTAAACACACCACTAAAATAGACTCCATGCAAGGTTATTTAAAAATATCCTTTGTATTATACATAAACCACATTAGACTGCAATCACTTAAATCACTTTGCCAACTTAGTATACCCATAATCCAGAGTACACATCAAAATAAAGTACAATTTAAGTAAAAAGTTCAGGTTACATGAGTTTCTTCTGTGTTCTTTATTTCTCAACCTCTTACGCCCAGTCAACATGTGTTTCGTCAGACATAAGAGAATTATAAATAGGAGCATGTATACACATTTTGTAATAATGTTTGATACTTACACACATGTTCTCATCCTTTGCAGCCTTGAAGAAGTTACGGTTGTAAAAAAACACGTGTCGACTGCCATCATCCTCTGCACCATGATGTTCTATGAAATGGATTGTCATCTACTAATTGTATAAATGCAGTCTGAATGTGACCAATAGATACATGTGTACTGTAAATCATATGAAATACGATGTCCAGAGTGGATCACCTTTACAAAACATTAAATAGAATGAAATCTTCAGAATGATTTCCATACTGGTGTTTCCTGTGAGGTGTCATATTTATTACACATGGGATGCTTGTCTTGTATTCTGCTTATGAATAGAGATTTAAATATTGGGAGTGCCGATGTAAGGTTTTTGTACTTTATTTTAAAAATGTAAACTGAGATCAGGACTATTTAAGCTGGCTTTCAACTGAACTCCATACAGAACAATGGTTCTGACTCCAGAATACCAGACTTGATTTATCACTGTACCTGAACCGACTCTAAGAGCAGCTCCTATTTGTTTTCTACAATATGTCTTCACTATCAGTGCTCCAGTGTAACTGAAACATGAGTGCATAACATTTTACAAAGCCTTAACATAAATATATACATGTATTGAATTAACAAACCCTTTTATATTGGCTTGTTCTGAGTTAATGTCCTGAACTCTGATTTTTCTTTGATTTGTATAGTCCTTTCCTTTGTTTATTATAAATAAATTAAATGAACAAATAAATAAGTTTTTGGTTGCACTGGTACTGGGATGTGGTTATCCTCTGAGATGTTCTTGGATGAGTTTATTACCAGGAATGGGGTATGGTGTGGCTGGGTTTATTGTTTAATAGCAGTATTCCCAGGACATGTATTTTCCATATAGTGTGCATAGTGTGCATTTTATTGGGACGTGCTTCATTACAGCAAACATTGTTTTGAGCTGTGTTTTTTTCTTTGACATAGCTATGTCTAGGGCATGTTTATTCCCACGAAAGTTTCAGGGCTGGTTGCAATAATTCTATAGTAGAGTTCATATTTACCAATGTTTATTGTCTACTAGGCCAGGGCTTTCCTTAGTGATAAAATAATCACTGTGTTCATTGTGTTTTTTTTTCTCTAGGTGTGTTAGTGTTGTGTATGTGTTTATTCTAGTGTAGGTTTACTCCTGTGCTGGTTTTAAATATAAACATGATTGATTGGGGCTGCATTTTATCTCCATATGGTTAGTCTTGGCACAGAGCTACCTTTACTTATTATATTCTTGGCTTTGTTCATTATCATGAAGGGTTTCGTACTAGCTGCATTCTTCAGCAAATAGATGTGTTCCTGGGCAGGGTTAGTTCGGCTGCATTTATTATTAAAAAATTGCCTTGGATCCGCGTGAATTTATTTTCTAATAAAGATAGCATTGGTCTGTGTTTATTGTATTGCTTGCCTGGTTCTGAACATTGTCTCTTAAGTCAGGGGTTCTTCTGCGCTGCGTCGAGTGTATTCATTGGCCTGTTTAGCTCTCTGCTGTCTTTATTTTGAGGAAAGTACATCACAGGTTATTGCTGTCTGGTAGGGACAGTCCTGGGTGATAATAACTAAGTAGGGCTTCTGAGCTTGTTACTGGTTTTGTGAAGTCTCTAGTAAGGTTAGCCTTGGTTTGTGCTTAATTATGTTCAGCCCTAGTCCTGCGGAGTGTTTCTTATCATTTAGAGTTGCTCCTGAGCTGTGTTTATTTCTGACGCCCAGCCCCGGCGTGTATTTATGACGGGCGAGAGTTCGGTTCTGGATGTGTTTATTCTCAGACTCTCCTCTCGCGCGTGTGCGGTGTGCTCGGTTCCGTCAGGGATAGTGCAGCCTGGGTCGCTGCTGGCAGCGAGCGGGTTACTCCTCCTCCTCTCTGCGGCGGGGGTGTGCTTCTCCCTGCCTCTCTACCCTTCTCCTGTTCGCAGACCCTCTACAGCAGGAAGATGGCGACGGACGGTGCGAGCGCCGCCGGGGAAGGAGCTCTCTCCCCTGAGCCGGGGGAAGCAGCCGAGAAGGTGAGCAGGCGTTCTTGGCTTGGCGAAGATCTGGTGAATGCGGGCCCTCATACCTCGCATGGCTGGGGCCCCTGCACACGCGCTCGGTGGTCCCCGGGGATCCGGCATAAAAGGAAGCGGAGCCCGAGGTGCCCGTAGACCCATCTCCGGGGATGGCTCCCGGCTGGGCAGGTGCTGGAGCCCCGGCAGAGGCGCCTCCTCTCTGCCGGAGGTGCAAGGAGACCCCGGGCAGCCTTTGTTCTGGTGCTCGGCTCTCTAATAGTGCATTTGTTGTGCACGGCTCCCAATCCGTGCAGATCACTGTGCGGGGGCTGCAGCAGCGCCGGGACTCGGCTCCAGTCTCCGCTGAGCACAAATGCAGACGCCGAAGGCTGGACGTGGAAAAAATGTCTCTTTGTTGAAAAATTAATCTCCTTTCCGTCAGCGTTGTTTCTTTCCATTAGAGATACTGCATCTTCTAGTTAGAAACGCAGTATCTCTTTTCTTGACAGTGTTTCCTTTTCTGACACGCTGCGCGTGCCGTTCTATGTGACACACACCAGCCCTTTCGCTGAGACAATGTATCTCCTTTCAGGATACACTATCTATATTCCAGCCATGTCCGCGGCCCCCCTCCAATGTTTAAACCTGCATATTTTTATCGGTGTAACTTGACTCGGTGCTTTGCCGTGTCGGTGTAACGTGACCACCCCCGAGGGCTAATTTCTATTTATTGCTTCAAAACGTCCCTTTGGATGGCGAGGTGCGTGAGGCTCCGAGCTGCAGCCTCTGCCTCCCGGACCCTGCGCGGCCTCCGACGCGGCTTATTGTGGCTCAGCCTGTACTGAGTGATGGTTCTTAGCGCCGGCCTGTTGACATTCAGGTTAACTATTGGCCTGCTGGGGGGATAGCATTTCAGAGCCTCCCCCCGCCCGCCCAGCGCTCCCTCGGTGTCACCTCGCGGCCGAAGTCCCCACCGGCCGAGGGGTGCTTGGGTTACAGAGAATGTCTGTGACGCTTAATCACGTTTTTCTTTATTTATGTATTTTTATGGGTTTCCACCGCGTGCGCCAGGCCCCATGGGCATCAGAGCACTCCACAGCAAACCGCATGTATTTTTTAAACGTTCATTTTACAGACAGCAGTTTGTTGGTAAAGCGAGCGAGAGTACAGTGTTCCATACAGAGCTGGGCGCAGTTTTTCTTTATAGCACAGCGCATATGGCAGCCTTTTAACCAGTACCCGTCCAGCAAGCAACCGTGCGCGTCAGCGTACCGGGGCTGTTGCTTTGCTTGTGTGCCTGGAAGTTTAGACTGGTTCTCAACTGACCCTTTGGTGCACCTGCAGCTATACGTTTTTAAGTCGAGTCCATCGGTCTGTCCTCCTTAGAGCGCTCTGTGCGCCTCTGACGACTTGTTTGTATGGTTAAACTGAGAATATATGTGTACTTTAAAGGATTGTGCACGAATTACTAAAAGCCTCGAGCAAGCAGGTGGGTTGCTAAACTAGACGGTGTATGTGCGGGTGCACTGTGAAATATCACATTTATTTGAGCGGCGGCGCGCCAGTGAGTCATATACGGCTCATTCTTTACAATAAGAAATGAAAAAGTGTAATATCGCGCTTTCTGGTGGTGACTATATTGTGCAGGTACTCATGTATTTATGTAGGGTCACATGCTACTCTAGGGATAGTCCGTATATTAGTGGTTCTTTTTATAGCGCCGCATTCCACAATGAGCTCACTTCAGAGCGCTGCAGAGTGCATGCTTAGTCTTCGGGCTATTGCCATCAGCTGAACCACGAGATTAAGCAAGGTACGACGGTGTAAGCTTAATGTTCTTTGTATTAACTGCTGTGGGAAGGTCCCTCGCACAGGGTTACTGTTTTTAAAGTATATAATATGACATATTAATTAATGTTCGGGATCTATTCATTGAATTTCTTTTATTTCATTTTGTCCATTAACTGTGATAGATTTGTACATGCATCTGGATGACCTCACACATCTTGTAATATGTAATCTGTTTGGTTATATTCAATACCACATAGTGCAAATTAATGTTCCTTTAGTCGTACACTTGAATAGAAGGTACTTAGGTTGGCAAGCTTTGGAAAAGCAAACATGAATGGTGTAAGTCAAACATTGTTTGAGAAGTAACAATCTAGGCAATCATAGAGAACACAGATCAATGTCAATATTAGAAGAAAGGAAATTAAGCTACAACAGTAAAGTGAAAATCCAGTATTTTATTGAGAATTAAGCAAAAAATCACATTTTAAGACTTAAGAAAAGGTTCAAATTAAAAAATTCTACATTTGGAGAATTGACATAATAATAAAAACATTTTATGTATTAAAACATTTCTTTTGGTAAACAACGAGTAAAAGGGAAATGAGTGGCAAGTTGGAACTCATTTCCCCTTTACTTGTTGTTTACCAAAAGAAATGTTTTAATACATAAAATGTTTTTATTATTATGTCAATTCTCCAAATGTAGAATTTTTTAATTTGAACCTTTTCTTAAGTCTTAAAATGTGATTTTTAGCTTAATTCTCAATAAAATACTGGATTTTTACTTTACTGTTGTAGCTTAATTTCCTTTTTTCTAATATTGACATTGATCTGTGTTCTCTATGATTGCCTAGATTGTTACTTCTCAAACATTGTTTATCCCTGGTCTAGGAATCTGATTCTTTTTGAATACAGGGGGTCCTTGTTACATATACAGTAAGTCAAACATTGTACTGTTCCTTTCAGAAGTATGCTAGTGATGGCTCTCTTTGGCGAAGCTTTGATCAGAGGCCCTGGCTGTGTGTGTTCCACTGCACTTGCTCTTCCGTTTCAATCCCCTACTCCCACCAACATTGGTGGCCAATTGACATAAACCAGAGACAAAACAAAAATTGACGTCCATCTTTACTAAGCCATGTGTAGCCTAAAAATTATTCAGGTCCAGATCATACATTTGTCAGTAACTGCACAGAATGGAGGTAACGGCTAGTAGTTGGGTAGCAAACCTTTCTCTGCACAATTGTGAAAATTCATTGAGTTTTAACCGATGTTGCAGTTATAATTCATGGATGTATTCACTTCACCTGGTAATTAACAGAGCTATCTTCGACAGATTTTTTGCTGGAAGGTAAGGTGGTTGAATTACTAGGGGCACCAGTGTTTTTGCCAGTGGTTTCAATCTACCATGGCAAAGTCTAAATGTGGTGAAATGGGCTGCCAGTAATGTCATTACCCACTCAATCCTTTATGTCGTTATTACTAGCACAGTTCCTAATTCAGTCCTAATTCCTTTTTTGTGTAAATGTCCCTTCTCACCAACATTGACCATGTTTTTAAGCATGCCTATCCAGTACTTAACAAATATTTTAAAGGAGACTTGGGTAAGTGATATGGATGTCCAAGATCAATTAAAAGGGACATGTGGTGAAACCTAGATTAGCATAATTGATTTTATAGTGTGTTGCCAGAAGTCTCAATTTCAACTTCTATTGATTGGCGAATGACTACTATGATCCAGGACAGTCACTCTTCAGATGGGCCATTTTCTTTGTTTCTAACCCCGCAGCAGCAGAGAGGTTGTCACATTATCGAATCTCCCACCCACATTAATTGTCAGTCTCAATAATTAGTGAATGGAGTCATTTAGGCCATTCCACTGATTGCGAAATTGAGGCAAATGTTCCTCCTTTGTGCACTTTCAAATCTAACCTTTAACTTCGTTGGAGAATTAAAAAAAGTACTCACATTTTTACGTTTACTGAAAGGATACTTTAAATCTACGTTTTTGGATTTCTTGCGGTTACGTTTTGCAACGATACCAAGAGGTTTGGGGTGAAGGGATAGGGGTGGCTCAAAGGACATTTAAGTTTCACCTGCTATCTTGTTCATGATCACAGTGTAGGGCACCTATCATCTCTTCACTTTTTATATCCCTGAAATTGATTGAGCAGAACAAATGATCAAAAGATCCAATTTATAATTACCTATGGTGTGACCTCTGTATTTTACACATTTTAGATTAGCTTCAAATCCGCTCTTTAACGTTTGAAATTCAGAGACTTCGCAGCTCTCCTACTTCTAAAAAAGAGAAGTCACAATATTTTGTAATTCAATACCTAGGCCTTCTTCCATCTGACAAATAATGCTTGAAGGTACATGTTGTCATAACAAACTTAATGTGCAAAATGCATAGGCATGTCTGTAACTTAAAGCGTATCTTCATGAAAGCTATTAAAGCCCTTTCTGCTAGCTCAGAAATTGTGATTTCAGCCTAGGAAGTGTTGTTTCTGCATTTTAATTTTGTAAGTAAATTTAGATAATCTTGTTAATTTCAACAACTCCAAAGTCCATTTTCTATACAGTTGCAACACATACATTTCATGACTGAGCATCCAGATCGATATTGGGCATGAATATGGCCTACAAAAATTAAGAAAATAGGCTTCATCAGTGATCTTTCACTCCACAATAGAATGCCAGTTCCTGCAGAACACCTATCAGATTTCTTACTCATGGTACTATGATACTTCTGTAGTATATTAAAAAAAAAAAACAAGCAAAAATAAAAAAGACCTCTGTCCAGAACTATTTTTCTGCCAACCGTGGCTACTGGAACTCTGTATGGGAGTGTATGCACAACAAAGTAAGTAATTTCAGCCACTAAAACAGATCAACATATAAAGTGAACAAGAGCAACCCAAATGTCCATGCGAACCTGGGAATTACAAGAATAATACTCAAAACTGAACTCATGGAACTCATTTCAAAGACTTTTTTAATGCGACAGTAAACTTACTGTAATATAACTTGACAAACAATCCTAGGTTACCAGTAAAACATGCATTTATTCACCTTATGCATCCCACCTTAAAATGAATATTAGAACACTACTAGTGCAAAGTGACCAGTTGTGAGTGTTATTCTTGTAATTTCATACACGAGGTGTATGGAATTAAATGAAAAAAAATACAAATAAATATAAAATTGAAATTAAATATAGACATAAATAAGCTCTGTAGAAAGAAACCTCTATCATTCCGCCCAAATGGGCTAACATTTTAGGTGCTGGGTGTCAGATTCATAAACATTTCCAGTATCTTTTGTGGATCAAAATTAATTGAAATATCCACAAGATCAGTATCAGAAAAAATGTATTAGACAATTATCCCAAACATTCAGTCACACCCCACTGGGCAACGGATAAACATAAGATCAGTGTCACAAATAAGTTATTCAATAATAATCTATGAAATTCAATCACGCCCCATTGGGCAACTGACATACACGAATTGTAACTATTGCAAACACCATACTCAAAAATAAGAAAAAAGCAAATTGAAATAAAATTAGATATCGTATCCCTTTTGCATTCAAATGAAACCAAGCTTGTGCAGCTGATAAAACCTGCACCCCAAAACATCGTTTTCGCAAATACTGTGCCTGCAAACAAACCAAAATCAACTTTACCTTATTGACTAATAAAGTCATAAATATTACATATTCCTTAATGCGTGCTCTCTCTGTGCAAAATTAAAAACAATATTAGTATCTAAGAAGTCAAAGGCTGATCCGTTAGCTCATTCCTATAAATATGTGTACAATTCTTCATCCACATTCAAACCTGTTGGTACTTTGGTATTCAGATGTAAAATGTACCAACATTCTAGCATCCTCAGTATCCTTTCTCTGGCTCCTCCCCAAGGTGATTATTCTATTTGATCAATCGCACTATAGGTCAGATGTTGTGGGTTACAGTCATGATGTTGTTGAAAATGTCATGCTATAGGATAAGACTCGTCCACATTCCTTATTGCCCGTATATGTTGCATGATGCATTTGTGTTCCTATAGAATAGTACTCCGAATGTATCTTTTCTTACAGGGACATGGCAATAAATAGATCACAAAATCAGTTTTACAGTTAAGAGATTTTTTTATTGTAATTTTTCTCCCAAATCAGGATAGGTCTCTGTAATATTTACTCCTTGTACACATGCTTTGCATCTGCTGCATTTCCGGAACCCATTTAGTGGTTTAAGCCAAGTGCCATGATTGGTAACTTGGTTCTTAACTAAATAGTCCTTAATCAACAGTGATCTCCTGTAGGTGATCAGGGGTCTTTTCTCAAAATCTTTTCCCACCACCGGGTCCTGGTGAATCAAGTGCCAATGTTTATGTACATGTATTTATCTATATATGTACATGTATTTATATAGCGCAAATCACCGACACGGTATCTAAGCGCTTGCTTAGGGAACCCGTCCTGGTATTCCCCTGTGAGAAACCCCTGGCAGGGTGTCCACAAGGTGAAAGCCAGGCATCCTGCCGCGAGGGGCCGTAGTGGAGATTGAGCAAGCTATTGCCCAGAGTCGCAGAGTGTGACCCCGTGAGTCGAGTAGGCACCGGAGCGAGAATTGTCGAGTCCGTGGAATTTTGAGCCGGAGACCCGCCGAGGCGGGGAATCGAACCCTGGTCCACAGTCAATCTCAGCTTCCGGGTCTGCCGCCTCTAACCACTGAGTCTCGCTGGTAGTCTCGTCTCACTTTACTGTGTACTCTATTGGCTGTAGTGATAAAGCTACACTCTTGTTTTACATCTTTGCCTGATTTTGTTGTCTTCCCTGTTGTGGCTGCCTTCCTTAAATCCTGTTTTTTTAATCAGTTGTTATTAAAAACAGATCTATCCTACTTTCGTGGACACCTGTTGTTTAGCATGTCTTGGGTCTAATTCGCTATATCCTCTTTTGCGCAATCTGTTTACCATCTCATCTTCTGTCTTTATGAAAAGATTCTGTGTACTGCAAATTCTCTTTGCTCTTAATAGTTCACCATATGGTGTGCTTTGCTTAAGAGTAACCAGATGTGAACTGGTTGAATTTCCAGAGGTTTCTTTTCTCTATATTCTAGATGTAATAGTGCAGTCTACTACCCCTAGTCTGACATCTAAAAGAAATCAATACCTTTGTCACTTACATGACTAGTGAAAGATAGATTTAAGTCATTGTTGTTAATCTCCATCACAAATTTAGTAACATACCTATGGTCACTGTTCCATAGTATAAAGAGGTCATCAATATACCTAAGCCATATGATGATGTTGGATGACCAATCATGCATTCCTGTGTCGCGGAGCACATGCTCCTCCCACCAGCCCACATGCAAATTTGCATAACTGGGGGCGAAGTAGGTGCCCTTTGCAGTCCCTTGTAGTGGCTGAAACAAATCATTATTGAAAAGAAATATGTTACTTTTCAAACACCATTCACATTCAATCATACTCAACAACATTTCAATGTGTTTGAAGAAGTGGTCTAGTTTTCAAACAGTGTCATAATGCATTCGTCCCATCAGTGTGTCTAATGCTAGTGTAGAGGGAGTTGATGTCTAGGCCTACCATCAAATAATGAGGTTCCTAATAAACATCAAAAATGTGTTTAAAAACATCAGTTCTGTCCCTAATGTAAGAGGGTAGGTCTCGCACGTAAGGTTTTAAAAAATAGTCTACAAAGGTGGAGGCATTTTACAATAAGCTACCAATAGGCAAAATATTCGATCTACCAGGAGGACATTCCTTAACTTCGTGTATCTTAGTCAGAAGATACAATGTGGGCAATTTTGGGAGTACGTTTCACAAAAAATTGTACTCATCAAAGCGGAGTAAAATGGCTTCTCTCCCCCCTTAAAGATCACTAAGATTTCTCCTTCAGATTTTCAAAATCAAACATTTGTGATAATTTAATTGAGTGCACGCTTCTTGTAAATTAATTTCTTTGGGCCAGATGACTATATTACCACCCTTATCAGAACCACAAATAACATATTTGTCACTATGAGACCATTTTTTTCATTACTCTATTGAACTTCAAGTTCCAAGGCATTTTGTATTTATTTATTTAAAAAACCAATACAAAACAAGCAGCGTGTCACAGTTTAGCACAACCACAGCAAAACAGCTGCATAATATCCACATCGAAAAAACCCTCTTTCCCCACAATCCAGAGCCCAGTGAGAGAGGTGATACCCTCGCCAAGCACTGTCCTAACATTATGCTCCCCAACCACTCTGTCTCCCCCAATATTCGGAGATAGAGGCCCAGTGGTACCCCCATCCAGAGCCCAGTTAGATCCGAGAACCGTTTCACGCTACGCCTCTCCCCGCCCTCATCCATCCCATGATATTTCCTCCATTTTCCCCACACTTTACGGAACGTCCGCGGGCACCCTCTTGCCTTGTATGTTACCCTCTCCGCCGCCATATACATGTCCATTGCTCTTGTCAAGTCTCCCAGTTGGGGGGACAGTGATGCTCGCCACGTGCGGGCCACATCCCGTTTTTCTACCACCAACGCCAGAAGCGCAAAGATAACTTGCGGGCACCCCAAGTCCACATCCCCAGGTATGCCTAGCAGCACACATTTGGGATCTACAGGCAACGTTTCCTCCAGTACGTTACTCAGCTCACCCAATACGCGGGACCAGTACAATTGTAGCATGGGGCAGTCCCAGAGAATATGATAGAAATCCCCCTGTGGCTAGGGGAGAGTGAGCTTTCGGCCATCCAGGCATATTTGAGAAATTGAGTAGTGTGGAGACCGAACTCCGTTGCAAGTGTCCAAAAAGGTTTGAGCCCACCCCGCGCCACCACGTCGCCTAAATTGGAAATGCCTATGGCATCTCAGCCTCTGAAACCCCGCAGTTTGTGGAGTTCCTTCAGCCAGGTACAGTGCCAAATCGGGGTCTGTTTTGTGGGCTTGTGTGTCCAGCCCATTACCTTCGTCGCCCTGTCCCAGACTGCCATGGTTATTTGCGTGGCTGGAAGTAGGTGTCCTCTCCCTCGCTCTCCATATAGAAAGAACATGCATTAACTATGTGCCAAAGTGCTCCTCTCTAGCCTATAGGCAGGGTGGTCTGCCGGTACATAGATGCAGTCATTCACCGGCGTCAAATACTCCGCCCAGTTATAGGCCTCGATATCCGGCAAGGATATTCTCCCGTCTCTCTCACGTACATGTAAAATGTCAATTTGGTGAATTTGTTCATTTGGTACTTTATACTTTCTATCTCCTTACAGTAATGGGAGATATTATATATCCATTACTTTAGCATAAGACACTTTATGTATTCCACTAGCTCAGGGAAGCTAAGATAACATTCTTGTTTGGATCTGTCATTATATGAGTAGCTCTGGACAGATCACAATAGTTCAAAATCGGTCTAGTGGAATACCGCGATGGCACAACACGTTTGCACTTGGCACTTTTGCACAAGACACTTTATGAATGCCAATAGTTCTGGCCGACATGTTGAATTAGGGGTATTTTTATATTGTAATAGTGAAATGCTAGTAGGAAGTAGAAATAGAATGTGGAAGGCTTCTTTTTCTTTTAAGTGATATTTATGCTGTTATGTATATGGAATACTGTGATGGCACTGTGTCTGCATTTAGCACTTCTTGCACAAGACACTTTAGCAATACCAATTGTTATATCCAGCACTTTAGCATAAGACACTTTATGCATGTGACTAGTTCAGGCCAGTTAAGTTAACACTCTTGTTTGGATCTGTCATTACATGAGCAGCCTTGGGCAAATTATAATGGTTAAAAATAGGTCGAGTGGAGTACTGCGATGGCACAATATGTTTGCACTTAGCACTTTTTGCACAAGACACTTTATGAATGCCAATAGTTCTGATCTGACAATGTGGAATTAGAGGCATTTATCATTGTAACAGTGAAATGCTATTAGGAAATAACACGTGGAAGGCTTGTTTTCTTTTTAGGTGATATTTATGCTGTTCTGTATAAAAATGACTATTTTTTGAATATATGAAGATTTTATTCAATTTTATTCTAAGACTGCTAAAAACTCCTGTTAAGATTTTGTTCTCGATATAAATGCTTTCTTGTTTTGTTTGTCCTCTGCTTTGCTCAATAAAAAAATATATAAATATTCCCCCGTTGTACTGGTTCCGCTGTAGCGTCCTCAGGGCAATCCGGGGATTCTTCCCTAGCCACGGTAGGGAGCGTAGTTCTGTTTCAATCACCAAGAACATCTGCCCGGGGAGTGGGAAGTATTAATTTTGAAGAGCATATAGGAAGCGGGGCAAGGTGATCATTTTGAACATCACGGCCAAAGATCGTAAGGGGGTGTGCCTTCCACCACTGGGCGTCAGCCGCAACATTCGTTATGACCCGTTGAATATTGTTTTGGTATGACAGATGTCTATCCGTGGTTAAATAGATCCCCTGATACTTGAATCCCGTCTGTGCTATCTGTAGTGCCCCGGGAAGGGGTGGCCACGTCTCCCTGTCTCTTGGGCTGTATGACAGATTTGTGCCAATTGATCGCATAGCCCAAGACTGACCCATGTCTATCCATGAGGTGAAACAGGGCGGGAACCATGTCCTCCGGTCGAGTGACTTATAACAAGATATTATCTACATATAGCAAGATTTTTTTCCTCCCTTGTGTCTGACGGCATGATCTGAAACCCCCCGTATCTCCTCATTCTGTCTGATCTCGCACGCCACTATCTTGACTGTAAGGGCGAATAGTAGAACCCTGCCTGGTTCCCTGCCGAATGGGGAAGTCATCTGACAACAGTCCATTCACCTTAACCCGCGCTCGGGGGTCTGTATAAAGAAGTCCGACCCACTTCCGGAAGTTGGGCCCAAAGCCAAATTTGACCAGAGCGGCTTCTAGGAATGGCCAATGCACAGCGTCAAGTGCTTTTTCGGCGTCTAAGGAGAGGAACATATGGGGATCATCACGGTCCTGCACCGCCATGAGCCAATTGTGGGCCCTCCACAAGTTCTGTCTGGTTACCCGCTCTGGGAGAAAACCTGTCTGATCGTAGTGAACTAAGCCCAAGATTACTTGGCGTAGACGGAGGTCTAAGATGGTCACCAGGAGTTTGGTCTCTATGGTGAGGAGTGAGATTGGGCGATAGGAGGCACACTGTTCCGGGGTTTTTCCTGGTTTATGTATGGGAATAATCGTGGCCATCCTGCGATCCAAAGGGAGAACACCCTCCTACGCCGCATCACAGAACAAAGCTAAGAGATTTACCGCCAGGAGGTCTTCCCCTTTCTTATAAAATTCCACCAGGAATCCGTTTGGATCCGGGCTTTCCCTGGACGCAATTTAGTTATTGGGTCTTTCAGTTCATCCCCCTATAAGGCATATTGTATTTATCTTTATGGATTCGTCATTCTCTTATTTTCTTGAGCTCTAGGACTACACTGTTACTTAAGGCATCTATGTTGTTGTGCAGCATAATTGGGTTGAATTTAGACTTCGGTTTGAATGGAGTCACCATTCTATCTCCGCATAGTAAATTCTGATCAGATATAAGTTCAACCTCTAAAATTTTTCCCTTCATCCCAGTGGTTTCTAATTCCAGATCTCTATGTTCTCTCATAAAATCAATGTTAGCTACAGAGACATTACTCCATATTGTCATTTCTGATGTCTTTGTGGCAATTTTTTGTTGTGTTTTTTGAAAAATGTCGTGAGTTTCAACTTGCGTGTGAACAGATAAAGATCTAAACTGCTTTGTACATAATTAAAGGTTGCACTGGGGCAATATACTTATATTAACAATTAAACAGCATATGCAATAAATCACTAACAGATTAGCAGAATGATAAAAAAAAACAAGAAAATCATCAAAAGAAATAAAATAGATGAAAAATGTGTATGCTTCCAACTCCAAAGGGAACATTACCCTAATCAGAATGCATATATGTATTTATTTAGGATTTTTCTAAAGTGCTTTCAGTAACTACAGAGCACTCCCCAAAAATAGCTTTAAAATCCTTTGTCTTCTTAATCATTCCAAAACATGTTTACGCTTCCACATCAAAAACCTTAACTGTATTTGTGAACTATCTGTCCAACCCTTCTGGACTCATCAGCCCCTTCCTACACAGTCCGATATTTATTTTTGATTTCTTCTCCCACACAGTCCGATATTTATTTTTGATTTCTTCTTCCAGTTCTTGGGCGTTACTTGTTTACGTATCTTCAGGCTTTGTAAGATCCGGGACCTTTTCTGACATCCCTAACTCAATGTAGCTGCTAAGCTATTTAGAATTATTTTCTTCTCTGCAGATGAATTCTATTTTATGACATTGTTGCTTCTGAAGAAGGTGCCCTCTCAGAAGACCATTACCATTGTTCAATCCACCAGTAAAACATGCTTACTCTCTGTACCACACCTCAAACATCTACACCCTTCTGCTAAACGCAGTTTAATATGTTTACATTAAGACCAGTGAAATCTCAGCAAAATCTTCTGTTGAACTAGACATACTGGAAGCCAGGCCAAAACATCTCTAACACTTTAAACTATTCCTAATTTTTTGTAGTCTCTTAGGTACAGCCACCATAAAAGACATTTGTGCGTCCTGAAGACCTACCTAATGACATTAGCTCCTATGGAGTTCAAATTAATCTGCAAAATGCTTCCTTCATTCCTTCATCTCCAAAGTCCTGAACCCATGTGCCTTCCCAGTCAAGTAATTTCATATCTCCCCTGCTTCACCCCTTAAAGGCATGCTTTAGTCCACTAGCACATAATTAGTAAACAGGCGATTTCACAGTTAACAATTTTTTGACATGGGGGTTCTAAGCACATAAAATGGGCTCCATAATTTTTACTAGATTTTCATTGATTTTCAACTACAATACACAATGTAACATCAAACCATGAATTATGCACTCATTCCTTCTCTCATCCCATTGCCCCTTTCGTCCATTCTCCCCTCCCTAGACCGTCACTACTTTTCAAAGGGTGCCAATTTGCCATACATCGAGACCACAGAAGTTTATATCTGCTACCTTTGCCTCTTCGTAGCTGCCTTCCTGTACCACTTTTTAATACCCTTACGTATTGCCTTCCCACTTGGAAATATTTAGAATTAGAATTCTCATTGGGTAAGTGAGTTCCTTAAATTCCTGCAAATTATATCTCAGTGGAGGTGTCTTCGTGTCCCAAAACCAGATAGTTTATCCTGCATCTCATAAGAACATGACTTACTAAATAAGAAACCAAGTGTGTTTTTTGGAGAATTTCTTTACATAAACATCTATGTACCTCAGCATTCCTAATATGCTATACTTTTCATTTTAACATCAGTAGTGTTCTGTGAAAGAACCTCATCTTGGGACTTAGGGAGTTCTACTCACTATTGTGAATTGTCACATCAGTTTGGGTGTGGGCCACGGTCTCTTATGGAGCTGAAGAAAGGATCTATTGCACATCATTAGCTAGAAGGACCTCTTGATCTTCATGTTAGCACCTACTAATTACAGACCTGCATGCCTCTGGTGCACATGCCGATACATTAATGCACAGATGTTAACAGCAGGCACAGTCCAGTAGAGTCATTAGTCTTCTCTTTAAGTGTTTTCTGTAATGCAGTCAATTCTACGTTGTCTCCAGGTCTTGGATACAGTTGTTCTAAGCTCTATTTCCTGGGACCGGTGATCACTTTCACCTTTATCACCCAGCTGGAATAATGTAACTTGATGGAACAGATCTAGGGAGACATAGGTGTAATCCAGTATTGCGCAGATCAGCCAAGATAATCCTCCAGTAGCAACCCACAGCACAGCGAGAACAAGCGCAATACTGGATTACACCTTTGTCTCCCTAGATCTGTTCCATCAAGTTACATTATTCCAGCTGGGTGATAAAGGTGAAAGTGATCACGGACTCCAGGAAATAGAGCTTAGAATGACTGTACCCACACTTGAACGTTGCCGGGCACCTCAAGGATCGGAACTCGCCATCAATCGCAAAAGAATCAAGTTCAAGGCAGCTGCAGAAAGCAACATGCTGGAAATTACAAAACAACACTTTGACTTGAGGAGCGGATAAGGGGAAGTCGAGAAATGGGAATGCTTCACCACGAACATGGAAGCATATGCAACCAAGATTAAACCACCAACCCTGCAGAGGTTCAGCGGCACAAATCCCATATTAGAAACTGCGAAGCAAGAAATCAGGGTCATAAAAAAATCCATTTATCACCTATTGAGACAACTCCGCCACCAGCCAAACAACAAAACACATTTGCAATCTCTAAAGAGGCAAAAAATGCTACTAAAAAAACTGAAAAGGGACGCCACTAGAGACACAGAAAATTACCTTTTGGGAAAAATTACATGACGACACCAAGCACAATAATAGTGCTAGATTCTGGAGAACTATAAATAAATGTATCCACCCCAATCACGACGGAACCTCTTCAAACATCTCAGAGGATGCCTGGGCAAATTATCTGAGGTCTCACTTCCATCAAGCCACGGAACACATCGCTAACGTTCAAGAACAACAAAAAATGACGGAATCCCAAACCACCACTAAGGCTTGGGCTGCAAACAACCTCATGGCATCTTGGAAATCAGGAAACGATAAACTCAAAGAGGATCTGCACGTAAACCATACTAATTCCATCAAACGGCAGATAGGGAAGGAGAGAAGGCGCTCCCGGCCCAAATGGCATTCCCCCAGTTCTCTATAAACAAGAGCCAAAGCTTTGGGCAGAAGTGCTGGAACCTCTTTTTGGAGGAATAAGGGAGCTGAACTTCTTTCCATCCTCCTGGAGGGGTTCAATCATCTCACCAATACAGAAATCTGGAGACAAGTCAAAACCACAGAGCTACCGTCTAGTGACCCTAATAGATAATGAGGCAAAATTCTTTGCTGGAACACTACTAGAGGAGCTCCAAGCATGGGCAAAAGAAAAATCTGCAATACCACTACATCAGACTGGTTTCGCGAAATCAATTGGGACAACTACAAACATACTCGGCATGGCAATGCTTATGGATAAGGCAGAATCTGCAAGAAGGCCCCTTTACTTATGCTTCATCGATTACAAGGCTGTCTTTGACCATGTCAACCGGAACAGACTCTAGCTTAAACTGCAACGCTGGGGGGCTGCCACAGTCCCTACTTAATCTGCTGATAAATCTGCACACCGATACATGGGTACAGATAAAGCTGGGCAATGGGTCTTTCCTGTCAAAGCAGATTCCAACAGAAAAAGGGCTAAAACAAGGATGCGTTCGGCGCCCACACTTTTTAATCTGTTTATAGCGGATCTAGTCCCGAAATTAATCAGCTGTAACTGACATGCCCCAAAAATAGGAGACATATCGCTACCCTGTCTGCTATACGCGGATGACATAGTCCTGATCAGTCAAACAGAAGTAGGGCTCCAACACCTTTTAAATGCTACACACGATTTCTCCAAATGACCTACAGATAAATCTGGATAAAACAAGAACCATGATGGTTGGGAAACAAGTATTTACAGTGCAACGGTCTAGCCTTTGCAAAAGTTAGAGCTATTGGCATTGTAAATGACAACATTTTTATTTATGTGTTGGTTTTGAAAACAGATAAATAAATGGCATTGTCATTTACAATGCCAATAGCTTAATCTCTTGCAAATGTGAGACCTATTGCATTTTCACCCACAGAGTGCCATGCACACACACACACACAGAGCCACACACACACACACAGAGCCACGCACACACACACACACACACAGAGCCACACACACACACACAGCCACACACACACACACACACACACACACAGCCACACACACACACACACAGCCACACACACACACACAGAGCCACAGACACACACACAGAGCCACAGACACACACACACAGAGCCACAGACACACACACACACAGCCAGAGACACACACACACAGAGCCACAGACACACACACAGAGCCACAGACACACAGAGCCCCCCCCACACACAGAGCCCCCCCCACACACAGAGCCCCCCCACACACAGAGCCCCCCCACACACAGAGCCCCCCCACACACAGAGCCCCCCCACACACAGAGCCCCCCACACACAGAGCCCCCCCACACACAGAGCCCCCCCACACACAGAGCCCCCCCCACACACAGAGAGCCCCCCACACACAGAGAGCCCCCCACACACACAGAGAGCCCCCCCCACACACAGGGAGCCCCCCCACACACAGAGAGCCCCCCCACACACACAGAGCCCCTCCACACACAGAGAGCCCCTCCACACACAGAGAGCCCCTCCACACACAGAGAGCCCCTCCACACACAGAGAGCCCCTCCACACACAGAGAGCCCCTCCACACACACAGAGCCCCCTCCACACACACAGAGCCCCCTCCACACACACAGAGCCCCCTCCACACACACAGAGCCCCCTCCACACACACAGAGCCCCCTCCACACACACAGAGCCCCCTCCACACACACAGAGCCCCCTCCACACACACAGAGCCCCCTCCACACACACAGAGCCCCCTCCACACACACAGAGCCCCCTCCACACACACACAGCCCCCTCCACACACACAGAGCCCCCTCCACACACACAGAGCCCCCCCACACACACAGAGCCCCCCCACACACACAGAGCCCCCCACACACACAGAGCCCCCCACACACACAGAGCCCCCCACACACACAGAGCCCCCCACACACACAGAGCCCCCCCACACACGCACACAGAGCCCCCCACACACGCACACAGAGCCACACACACACAGCCACACACAC
Source organism: Lissotriton helveticus (assembly GCF_964261635.1). Classification (NCBI taxonomy): domain Eukaryota; kingdom Metazoa; phylum Chordata; class Amphibia; order Caudata; family Salamandridae; genus Lissotriton; species Lissotriton helveticus. The sequence continues at coordinate 769,674,874 of NC_136057.1, forward strand.
ACACACAGCCACACACACACACACACACACACACACACACAGACACACACACACACACACAGACACACACAGACACACACACAGACACACACAGACACACACACACACACACAGACACACACACACACACAGACACACACACACGCAGACACACACACGCAGACACACACACACACACACACATAGCCACACAGAGCCACATCAATGAGGAGCTTGTGTGGCCTCCAGAAGCAGTTCCGCAGCCCACTCTACACTTAGACCGCACACCCAGCTATTACCGCTGGGGGAAGATAAGCCACCACAAGTATTTGCTGACCTCACAGGCCCTTTTAGCTGTCGGATCACTCACACCTAGGGATGGTACATACAGCCGTTCCTCGCCCGCACGCCAGGCGGACTGCAAACACAGGGCTCTCTACACCCACACACCGTCTCCGAGGCTATCTCACCCCTCGAAGCCACATACCAGCTATAGGCCTCCAGGCAGCCAGGACTCCTTGTGTTCTCCGTCCACCTCTGCCGCAACTCTTCCAATCTTGTACCCCCGATCCAGGCCTGGCAGCTCCAACTCGACCGCAACTCCCCCTTGCCTTTAGCTAACGGGTCCAGCACGAATACTGTGCTCCCGCAATCTTCATTCGTACTTGCTGCCACAACAATGTTCTTGCCAGGCACCCCTGCCATTTCAGCACCATTCACACCCGGCACAGGGTAGGGGGTCCGCAGCCCGCACTTGCAACACAGGTTCCTAGCAGCTCCGGCCACACAGCACAAGTACGGCAGCCGCCATCTTGCAGTCGCAATACACCTCCGGCTTCAAGTTTAGCTTAGTGTTCTCCGTCCACCTCTGCCGCAACTCTTCCAGCGCTCTCAGCAGTCTCTACGCCCAAAGGCGGGCTCTCGCTCCCAGCTCCGACGTGGGGGGAGGGGGTTACTGCTCACCTCAGCTTGTATCTTCACGCAATCTCGTACCCCCGATCCAGGCCTGGCAGCTCCAACTCGACCGCAACTCCCCCTTGCCTTCAGCTAACAGGTCCAGCGTGCATACTGTGCTCCCGCAATCTTCATTCGTACTTGCTGCCACAACAGTGTTCTCGCCAGGCACCCCTGTCATTTCAGCACCAATCACACCCGGCACAGGGTAGGGGGTCCGCAGCCCTCACTTGCAACACAGGTTCCTAGCAACTCCGGCCACACAGCACCAGTACGGCAGCCGCCATCTTGCCGTCGCAATATGCCTCCGGCTTCAAGTTTAGTTTACTGGCTCATCAGGGTCGCTCACCCTCCGCTCCAGGGCTCAAAATGGTCAGAACATTATTCCCAGTCCGATACTTATTTTTGGAAATAGTATTACAATAAAAGGAGATGAAGCATTCTAAAGCGTTGCGCGTATGTTTTGCTACTCTATTAAAAATACGTAATTATTTTCTTGGTATATCTCCAAGCCCCGTCCTTTTCAGACTGGGCACCCAGACTTCCTGCTGATTTTAAAAGGTTCCTTATCTTCTTTATGTGGCTGCCTGGACCCATAAAGAAGATAAGAAACCTTTTTCTTCAGCAGTAAGTCAAGGAACCCAATCTGAAAAGGACGGGGCTTAGAGGGAAAGAAGAACGTCACTAGGACCTCTTCTCCAGTGGCTGGCCACTATTTAGGAGCCAAAAACGATTCAGAAAAGGGGGTGGTGATGAACAGAGTGTCTGAATTAAGCAGACCAGATGTGAGTCCCTTGCTCATTGCACCATCAGGATTCAAGCAAGCCGGGCCGACGACGCCTGAAATGGCAGAAACCGGTCCCCGGAAGCTTGTTTCCTTCCCAGTACAAGAATTGGCTTGGTAGTTTGGTTTGCCCTGTTCCCATCATGCACTGGGACAGGAACAGACTAATTTGCATATAGCCAAGTTCTGAGCTGGGATGGTGCAGTGAGCTAAAAAACGGTGATGGATCAAGCCCTGATCTTTGGACTGGGTAAGAGTGGTCTGCTTAATTCAGGCACTCTGTTCATCACCACCCCCTTTTCTGAATCACTATTTAGGAGGCCAGCCAATGGAGAAGAGGGGCGGGGCTTAACCTCAGTAGTGATGTTCTCTCTATCTCCTTAAATCTCGCCAACGAGACTGCGCATGTGCGCAGCCTACGCTAGCCGAGACCTAAAAACCTGCTTGGTTCTGGGGAGAGACCAGAATCGAGGGCACAACGGAATATAAATACCTGGGGGTAAAACTAGATAAAGGCGGACAGTTTCTAGCGCTACACCTTTATGAATTAGGCATAAAGGTGTAGCGCTAGCCATCTCCTTAAAAACGTAAACATAAAACTAAAAGGCCTTTCGATCCTGCCTTTGGCACAGGTGGCCCGCGCAAAGCTGCTACCAACAATCAGCTATGGCAGCGAGGCACAGAAAGGATGAGACGCCAAAACACTTGATGCCACAGTAACATCTGCATACAGGATCCTCTTCGGGCTACCTAAATATACATCGCCTGCACACATTAGATTCGAGTTTGGTCTCCAGAAACAATCAATCACAAGGCAAGGGGCTTATATCATCAACTGGGATAAAGTGCGGAAAGCCAAACAGGGAACTCGCAATGAACAGTTATGGAAGGAGATTCAATTACACACTGCAACCCCTGCTGCGGAGTATCTCAACAGCAGTCTAAAGAACAGGGGGCTAAATCAGCTTTGGGAAACACCCACAACAGCCACCACCTTTAAAAAACTTGTATGGAAGACAGTGAAGCATCTTTTGTGGCTGGAGGACAAGGCTGACATATCAAAAACGTCCCATGGATGGATGACTCTAAACTCCTATGCAAAGCCAACATCACAAAATTATTTTAACCTGGGGTATGCAAAAAACATAAAGATCAGCTTTATGAAATATAGGCTCGGCTTGCTACCATGTATACAGCATTTACCACTTTGGCTAAGGGAGAAAGAAGGTTGCACATGTCGCTTATGTGGATCAGCGTCAGAAGACCTGCTGCATATATTATGCTCCTGCAAAGAACTTTTAAAAGAACGGAAAAAACTGTTAAAACAACAATTTAACTTACGAGGGATACGCACAAGGAGGCAAGCAGTACTGGCATGCTTCGCATCAACCGATCCACGACTGAACTGCTTTTTAGTAAAATATCTGAGGATATGCCAGCAGAAAATGCCAGAATTGCAGCTATAAAAAGCGACTATATACCCTACAGCTGTACCCGTCGGCGTTGAGCAATGCTTTTAGTAATAACTTATAAATACAAGAAATGTGATGACAGTAGTTTTAAGAATGTACACTTTTGTTTTTAAATTGAAATTCTTTTGTATTGCAATGGTTTTAATTAACTATGTAAATAAAAAATCTATCTATCTAGGACTTGGGTGATTTCATAATGTCCTCCATGGGTAAAAGAAAAACAAAAAAATACAGCTTAAAGAGAATCACTTTGAGAGACATCCAGCAGTTTCTGGATCAGATGCCTTAAGTCTTCTCTCAAAAGATCTGTGCGCGTGAACTCTGAGCTATAAGCATGGGTCTCTTTATGGTTTGCATTTGGTCCCACTGCTGCTTCTTCCATCCTCTTCAGACTGCTTTGCATGTCTGTTTGATAATGAGTCTAACTAGCGATCATATACAAATTAAAATGTCTTTAACTGTTGTTATGTTGTTTTTTAGCTGCTTGCAGCTTCGATTATTCAGTAATGATTGTTTAAAAGAAAATGACAATGGGCCTCCATTGAGGTCCTAGTTTGATCAACATTATTTGCAATGATGGGATTGAGGGGTAAAAGGAGTGTGACACATTTGATCTACACATCATTTTGTTATAGAATTTCCACTAAGTATAATCTATAGCAGCTTTGAATATTGTTACATTTTATGTCCAGTTATCCATCTACTAGATTGTACTAAAATCTGCCTCTTCATTGCTTTGTGGATTTAATATTTCCATCAGAATATTTGCCTTCGAGTCCATCTCATGCTAGTCCTGGTCTAGTACGTAAAAAAGTTGCCCCTCGGCTGAGCGAAGTGTTCTGGGGCTACTGATACAGTGATAGGCGTACACATTCCTTTCAGAACTCTCTGGCAGACCTTGTCATCTCCTGGTTACAGTATAGAGTCTCATGAAGGTCCTAGTGTGGGCCAGTAAACATGGTGGTTGGACCATCACAGTGGGGTGTCCCACATCTGTCCAGCTGCCTCTGATGGAATTATTAATTCAATTCATGGTCTATCAACCTAGGTAATACATCCCAATACTTTTAACATGGTCACTGTGTGTAAGGGTTGTGACTAAGCTACTGTGCTTCCTTTATATACTGCCTGCAAGAGAATCTCCATTTACCTGAGTGGAGAGCAGTGAAAGGAAAAGCTCCTCGCTAAGGCAAAGTCCCCTTTTGATCCTACATTCACTGCTAGTTGGCAGGAGAAACGTACCAGAATCGAATGAGCAAAGCAATTAATCATAAACACTTTAACTTCTCTCTGCTGCTGCACCTAATCATAAGTGCAGAGCACTGCCAGCGGGTAAGTTTTGATGGGGTGAAGAAGAGCATGCATGTGTGTGAATGAATGTATGGATTTGTAAAGCGCAAGGCTACTATTGGAGTGTCCAGGCATTAGGCAAAGGCAGAGCGGGAGGATGACCAGTTTAATGTTTGAACAGGTGTGTTTTCAGTTGTTTGCAGAAGGATTTCTTTGTCAGGGATGCATCTTGTGGCCAAAGGGAGTTCGTTCCAGTATTTGGCTGCCAAAATTGAGCATGTAGAGCTGTACCATTTCTTACACCCGGTGAACGGGATAGACAATAGGAGGGCAGACGGTGACCTCCGGTTTGTTTTAGGGTTGTAGGTGGTCAGTTTATCCTGTAGGTATTTAGGGCCTGTTCTATAAGAGGGTGTGTGTGCCACTGTCAGGCCTTTAAATATGATTATTTTCTTCACTGGGAGCCAGTGCAGTTGGCGATGATACTGAGGTATCGCTGCATGTTTAGGAAGGTTAAACAGGAGGCGTGTGGCCATGTTTTGTATTTTTTTGAAGTTTCTGCATAAAGCAATCTGAGATGCCTAGATATAGGATGCTTGCGATGTTTAGATATAACCAGAGCCTGTACCACCATTTTCTGAGCTTCTTAAGGCAACAGCGTAAGAAATCTCTTTAGCATTCTGAGGATCCAACATGCGGTTTTTACCAAAGCTGTGACTAGGAGCTTGAGGGATAAGTTAGTATCCACAAGAGCAGAAAGGTTTCTGGCCACTTCCGTTGGAGGAGGAGGAGGAGGAGGAGGAGGTGCCATGTAGTTGACAGGCCAGGCCCCAGTCTAGCCGGGTTAGGGGTTGTTGCCAAACAGCAGGTCCCCTCTTTGTTGGGTTTATTTTGCAGGGAATTAGCTCTCATCCATCCCATCACTCTGTTAAGCAGGCTGCAAAATTAGTTTTTTTCTTGGAATCATTTGTTGCTGTAAGTCAGCAGGAGTTGTTGAAGTATGGATGGTGGGTTCATTGTCGGCATTGCTAACTTAGCATGAGCTTCGCTGCCATGAGGCTGCTTTTGTACACGACACTACATGCCTTTATTTTGCAACACTTTGTTTGTAACCTTTTCACATGAGAACTGTCTGCTTTTTGCGTTCTCTGCTGTGCTCTGAGGTTTAGTCTGCACACTATGTACAAGGTCGATAACGATGCCCCTTGTTAATCTCTTCTGGTCAGTCCCTCACACCTAACATAACATGACACACAGCTGCACTACTAAAAGTCGTATGCTTTAAGATTGCAAGCGAAGCATGTTGTACACAAACTTGGAGAGAGACCATTCCAGAGAGAAGAGCTGTGCTTGTCCTGAGATGTAAACCTTTCTTCTAGGCCGTGAGGTATGGGGTCTACTGATAAAGCCCGTCTAAGCTAGATCTTAGCACGGGGTGGGTGGTTAGGCACTGTAGCCCTTTTCCCCTGTCTTTATAAAATGATATCGCCATCTGTATTCTATGGAATTATGACAATGCTGACAATATTATTTCTGTTCATTTTACTGCTCGCAATGGCACGTGTACTGTAGCATAAAGCAGGTTAGTTAAAATAAACATTTTAAACTATACCGTGACTCTGAATACTCTTATTGTGGACAAGTATGAGTGAGTGAGTGAAAGAGTTGTCTTGCTCCCGCGATTCCTGAGAGAGCCGGGAGTGTTATGTTCTGAGTTGTCTAATCATTGGTAGCTTCGCTTTTAGTCGGAGAACGAATGAGACACTATTGCTAGTCAATTTTTGGGATTTTGGGTACTGAGGTGATAGGTCGGTACACCTCTATCTACAGAGGTCCTGGTTTCCTGCACATAGTTCTGTGCATGTGCAGGATCCCTGCAACATAGCGCCGCCAGCGTTTGGTCTGGTTCTTATCTGCGAGAAGCTGGAGTAGTGCTTGTGCTTGTCCACAATCCCCTCAATTCTGTTTCCGGAGACAGCTGTTACGGTGTAACATCCTATATTGATGTTTTTATAGGTTCTTTCAAGCTTGACGTTTTAAAAAGGCTTCTCTCTTTATTTTTAACCCTTTATTGCGCTGACACTTGTTAGGTTGTTACTCTTTGTTTTCCGTGATGGCGGTTGATATTCGGCCTCACAGCCCCGCAGCGCTCCAGACATATCTGGCTCAATATGGAGTGCCTGATGAGGAGCTTATATTCGTGGTGGAAGTGAATCCAGCTTACCACTTCGAGGTGTTTTATTCTTGGGTGACCTTTCCGGCAGTGGATGGAACGGATGGTCTGTTTCATACATTCACTGCCACATTCCTTCCTCATAATTATCAGCCTTATAGGGCTCTTGAAATTCTGCTTACAGCTTGGCAACACCATATTTTGTTTAATGGCACCCTACCTCACCCAGCATCACCGGTCTATTTAGGTCCTTTATCGATTGATGGGGCCACTTGGCCCGTTTTGGCTGGGTACACCCCACACTATGTTATTTAACTCTTGCAATTGTTGACCTTTGTGTCTTGCATATGTCTATGATATGCGTGCATTGAGCTGTTATACAATACGTGATGGGCAACGTCCAGGTGCAACCATCAGTCCTGTTATGGTAAATTCGGAAATGGCAACCAGCCCACGAATAATGATGAATTGCCTTATTGGCTTGCTGAGAAATATGGTCAGCTAGACGCTGTTTTTCCTAATATCTCTCCAGTGGAGAAACACAGGATATTGACTATTAGTTTGCTTAAAGACTTTCTTCCTGAGTTGGCTGGTTGTAACACTTGCGGTAAGGTGTTTGCAGCGGTATATTCGAAGTGCTCAGCACTCCCTCCATGACCGTACTCCCCTCTGTGATTAAACGTGTTCAAGATGAACACGGAGCAAAGCGGCTGTGGAGCTGGGGAGGAGACTGGTGGGGGTGTTCGACGTGGTTGTGGATATGAACCTTGCCAATGTCAAGGGTGATGCAGTGAGCTTTCAAGTGGCAAACTGGTTGGAGGCTGTCCCTGAGGCAGACAAACCACACAAATTACCAAGGATTATTGCAAAGGCCTATAAGACCATGGGCCGCAATAGTTTGGGAGTTAAGCCTTTTACTCGCAAACTCAAACTCAATCTCAAACACAAAAAAAATTCAGTCTGATAAAGATGGGCATCCAGTCTTTCCTAAAAAGAACTGGAAAAATAAAAAGCAGGGGCAGCTTCTGAGCGTACTTATGACTTGCGCGACTGCGCAAAAAATAAGACTCCTGATAGATTTCAAGTCCCTGATCAGTGTTCTCCTTGTTCTTCACAGGACACATCTGGCTCTAAAGTCGGTGGAGGGGATCGCCAAGATCATGGCTAGAGTCATCCTGCGCCACAGGGATGTGATCAGCCTCGTCAGTTTGACGTTAAAGGAAAACAGGAGGGTCTACACTGTTCTCGACCTCCTTTTCAAAAGAAAAAAGTTGCTGCTTTAACATCGAGATATGCCTCCGACGGTGAGAACACGACTACTGGATTGAACTGGGCAGTGACTCTGCTCGACAGTGCAGCAGAAGTTACCATTGTGCGGGAGGCACTGCGTCCTTGTCTGGAGGCGACATCAACTGAAACTTTCATTACTGTTGAGACAGCAGACACAGGAGTTGCCCCCGATCGACTGTAAAATATAGTTTTTCAAATTGAAGGTGACATTGAGTGTGTAATCACAGGGATTTTTTGGGGAGATTCAGATCTCTTCTTACGATATTTTGTTGGCGGAGGCAGATTGGCCCCCACCATTTGTTCTGGCCACAACCATGGGGAGAATGTGATACTTCCGAGTTTTTCACATTACGTCACCAAAGAGCACGCGGAGACCTTTGCAGCTAAGTGTGCTTCGGCCCTTGCACCGGCGGTGTACCATAATCAAGTGGGCAGGGATAAAGATTCTCCGCCACATGAGATTCCATTGCGGTCTATGCCACAACCTCAACCCCAATATCCCATCAGGCGGGAAGCTAAAGGTCCTGTTTCTGAAGTTCTAACTGAGTTGGAGTATCAAGGAGTGATTAAAACGTGTGTGTCACCGATGAATAATCCTCTTTTTACTGTATCCAAACCAGATGGGTGTTATCGCATAGTTTTAGATTACCGGCATATGAACTCTCATTGTCGTACTTTTGCGGTACAGAATACCCATAGCTCTGCTCTTGTAGACAGTCTTGTTCGTAAAAAATATAAAACAACACTTAACATTTCGAATGGATTTTATAGCCACGGCCTGTTCCCTGAATGCATTCAATGGACAGCATTCACGACCGGTGGAAAACAAAAACATCTTTGGCCTCTACCTATGGGGTATAGGAATAGCCCCTGGGTTTTTGCCTCTCGTGTTGTCTCTTTGTTAGACAGCATTGATTGACCCAGATGCATAGTCGTACATTGACGATATTTATCTGACGGACGGCGAACTTTGGCCGCATCTCTGCAGTGTTGACCACATCATTCTTATGTTTGCTGACTACGGTTACAAATTTAACTTTGCTAAATCACACCGCCTGCTATGCAGTGCTCCTTTTGGGCTATGAGCTCAATAAAGAAGGTAGGGGCTTGGCACCTCACTTTCTGGAGAAATGCACAAGTTTGCGGTCTCCCATTAATCTGAAGAAACTTCAGTCTTTGCTGGGATTTCTAAAATTCGGGCGGTCTTACATTCTCAATTATGCCCAGCATATCAAGCCTCTTTATGCTTTGACACAACCTACATTTTCAAAAGCCAGCTGGCTTCTGGAACATTCAGCTATACTGAAATCTTTGCACTCTGATCTTCTTGAATCCAAGTACTTGTTGACACTTGATAACCACACAAATCTGGTGATACGAATCATGCCAGGCACAGTGGGTTTCACTTACTTGACGTACAATGCAGGTGAGACAATACCTATTGCTTACAAATCGCCCTTGTACACTTCAGCTGAAATGCGTTTTTCTACTGTTGAAAAAGTTTTGACAGCTGTGCAGATGGCGGCCCTGAAGGAACGCATACTGGCACAGGGGAAACACATTTTGGGGGTTACTCGTTACCCTGCCTTAGAAGCAGTGCCAAAGGCAAGTGTATCAAACTCTAAAGCATTACATCCCCATTGGATACAATGGGCCACTTATTTGACTTCTCTGGATATCACGCTTATCTTTGACCCATCTCTTCAGACACAGGAGTTCTTGCAATATGAACACGTTCATCCACCTTCTCTGTTTATGCTTCCTTTAGAGGAGTACACATGTATTATTTACAACAATAGTTCGACATAACCGCCCACTGGCTCTAAACATGCTTATTTAGCGGCTTGTGCTATTGTGGCTAGTACAATAGTGAATGGAGAATTCAAGTTTAATATAGTACATATGCAGGCGCTAGGAGACTGTACCGCCCAATTGACTGAGCTGCACGCTCTTTTTCTTGTTCTCGAGTTTGCAGATCCGAATGTGTCTACTCTTAATTGTGTGTGATTCTTATTATTGTGTTCCGTCTTTCATTGACAACTTATTCTTATGGTCTCAAAATGTTGTATACGCACTTGGAGAGAGACCTTTCCAGAGAGAAGATCTGTGATTGTCCTGAGATGTAAAACTTTCATCTAGGCCTTAAGGTATGGGGGCTGATGACAAAGCCCAGAGGTCTTCTTTTTTATAATGAACTAGATCTTAGCACGGGGAGGGTAGTTAGGCACTGTAGCCCCTTTCCACTGTCTTTATAAAATTATACCTAGGCAATAATAACAATAAAATACAAGAAGGGTTGTAAGGAAAGAGAACATACAAAATCACTATATTAAAAAACTTATATTTTAATGTACATTTATCATAATTTATAAAAACAAATTATACAATAATTGTTGCCAAAAAAAGGGAATTAAAACATTGTAATTAAGATAACGATTTACACAGCTAGAAAAGCATATAATTATATCAACACAATAAGTAGCTCGACGCGCGTTTCGGCGTTAGAGGAACGCCTTCTTCAGGAGCCACAAATGATGCTGTAATAAAAAAATATAAAAAGAAAAACATATATCATATTTCATTCTACCAAATCATAATTAAACAATTAAAAACAAATTATGATGAATGAAATATGATATGTTTTTCTTTTTATATTTTTTTATTACAGCATCATTTGTGGCTCCTGAAGAAGGCGTTCCTCTGAAGCCGAAACGTGCGTCGAGCTACTAATTGTGTTGATATAATTATATGCTTTTCTAGCTGTGTAAATCGTTATCTTTTAATTACAATGTTTTAATCCCCTTTTTTTGCAACAATTATTGTATAATTTGTTTTTATAAATTATGATAAATGTACATTAAAATATAATTTTTTTATTATAGTGATTTTGTATGTTCTTTCCTTACAACCCTTCTTGTATTTTATTGTTATTATTGCCTAGGAATGTTACTAGCTACCAGTTTTTCCCTGTCCTAGGAATTAGATTATTTCTGATTCAGGGGGCCCTTGTTTCTCTCGCATTTTTTATAAAATTATACCCCATTCGTATTCCATGGAATTGTGACAATTTTGACAATATTATTTCTATGCATTTTGCTGCTAGTAATGGCACGTGTACTGTACCATAGAGCACAGTAGTTAAAATAAACATTTTAAACTATACCTTGACTCTGAAAACTCTCATTGTGGACACGTATGAGTGAGTGAGCAAAAGATTTGTCTTGCTCCCGCTATTCCTGAGAGAGTCTGAGTATAATGTTCTGGATTGTCTAATCATTGGTAGCTTTGCTGTTAGCTTTGCTGTTAGTCGGATATGTTGGTACACCACTATCTACAGAGGTCCTGGTTTCCTGCGCATAGTTCTGTATATGTGCAGAATCCCTGCAACATTGTTTGTCGTCCGCATATGAGAACATGGATGTCGATATTATCAATGAGAAATGTCAATGGCATCATATAGTGGGAGACTCCGGGCTCATCCCTGAGGCACACCATATTTGAATTTTTGGGCTGGCGCCTAGTGTAAATTTGATGGAATCGATAATTTCCATCGGAGCGGACTCTGTGCTATGGAGGGCCCTAAAGCTTGATAGTGTCGGGTGTAAGAGATGATTAGTGTCCAGAAATTGCGTGAATTGAGAGTTAACTAATTGTTCGATAAGCTTAGAGGCTTCAGGGTCAGAGCAAAAGGTCTAACATTTGATAGGATATTAGGATCCACCTTGGTTTTTTTTAGCAAGGGGATTACATTTGCCCTTTTCCAGAACAGGGCACCATGCCTGAGTGTATGGAAGGTGGGTCCTAAGCATCCCTTTAAAGGCTCATGATTTGAGGGGGAATCGGATCCAGGGACGAGCCGGTTTACTTTTAGAGAAGATCTATTACAAGTGTTGGAGGTGAGAACTGAGTGAGTTTGTCCTGGGCCTGTGGCAATGAATGGTATATAGTATTTAATGCCTCTTCAGGTTGTATTTCCACAAGTTTATTCTGGATTTTCTGAATCTTTGCTTCAAAGAAAGTGCTTAACTGGAAGCTTTGGATAGTACTCGTGTCAATAGGGGGTGCAGTGCTTTTAGGATCTGTAAAATCAGATACAATTTTAAAAATGTCTTTTGCATTATTATTTGCTTTAATGACAGCATTGGTGTAGAAGGTGTGGCGTGCTACCTTTAGATTCATATGAAAGGTGCTAAGTACAGTTTTATAATGTATTTTTTTGGACACATTGTAGCATTATGGGAAAATTATCAAGGTGAATATTAAAATTACCCAAAACTGTGAAATCAGCGTAGTGGAGGGTTTTGTGGCCAGGGCTTGAGTGATGTAGTTAATGACCTCTCCTGTATACCCTGGGGGACGTTATAACAAAACTCCTGCAAAAGAGCATTGGGCAGAGGGTGAAATGATGAAGCAGAGGGTCCTCCACCTGGGAAGGTGTTGCATTTAAATGTGTTTCTAAAATCGGTAGCCACTCCATCCTCCCTCTTTTCAATTCTTTCTATGTGTAAACATTTTTATGTGCATACATGTTTTGCAGTTGGTTATACAAGCATGGGGATGTTGATGGGTGCATTTATATATGTATGCATTTGTTGTACGATGCATTGACCTGTGTCTATTATTGGACATTCTGGATACTCTTGGCAACATTCTGTCTATACTTGACATGCTGACTTGGCAGTGGACCTACCTTCACATATAGTAGCCATTCATCATGTTCTGGCTATCAATGGCATAAGAGAGCGATCCTTGACACATTTGTGGCATTTTTTGGTAACATTCTGGCTATCCCTGATCTGTGAGAGACTTGCTCTTGACATGTAGTGGGCATGCTTGACAACATTCTGTTAGTCTCTCTTGCACTGTAGTTGTTATCTTGTCCTATTTTTGAAATCTTTGGCAATAGTCTGGCTATTTCTGGAACATATATTGTGGGCATTTTTTATAAACTTCCTGCTATGCTTCGCATAATGTAGGTTCATCCTTGATATATTGTGGAATTTGTTGATATTCTGCTTGTCCCTAGAATAAAATTCACCTATTCTTGACATAATGCCAGTGTTCCGGACATAATTGTGGCTGCTCGTTGCATAGTGGTGGTGGTACTGGCACAATGGTGTTAATTCTAGACTTGTGCCTATTGTTCACATGAACCTGGCACAGTGGTGGTGATACATCTTTTACGTATACTGCACATCCATGGCAGATAATGATTATGATGATAAAAAGGAGCATAAAGTAGAATTTCTCTGCGTGACCGTAGTGTATATTCATGCTTTTTGAAAATGTATAGCTTTTGTTTCAACGCTAAACGTATATTCACTAGCATTGCAACACACAAATACTGTTAATAATAACTTCAAGCATCTGTTTGTAGGACTTCATTGGGTTCATTGTGCAAAATAGTTTTTTGGGGTATTTCATTGTGAAATGTCTGGGTTTTCAGAAACTTTGAGATTGATCTTCTGAGAAAAGAAAAATATTTCCAAAATATATTCAAAACTGATACTTGAGGAATAATTCACACCAAATTAATAAAACATATTGGTTCAGTTGTATAAGAGGGTATATGCTAGGGGTGTGCAAAATGTGTCCGATTTGCTTTTGTCCAATTATGTGAAATCTTGGCAAAATTATGAGTATTTGTGCTAAATGCTAATCCACCATTTTGTGATAAAATGTCGTGTGAAGAGGGCTTTGGGAGGGGCGGCCGACCGGAGGGAGGTCTGTTCCTCCCAGGGGGGTTTTGGGGGCCTGAAGAACCGGGGTTTAACCCAGCGGCATCAGGGTCACGCCTAAGATCTTCGAGTTCACCTGTCTTGGTATTCAAAGACACGGAATACTTCTGGATGGCGTCAGAGACCAAGTTTATTAGCTGCGGCTAGTAACAGTGATCCTAGAAATACATCACGGTGTAAATTCTCAGGAGACTGCTCATTTTACTAAGGCGAGACGTCTCCTTTTATACCCAATATTCACATTATAAATGTACACCCACTGCTCAAAATTCTAGCCAATAAGATACATTTTCAAACAAAGTATCACATAGCAAAAACTCAATTTACAGTATCCCAACCCAAAAGTTAATTATTAGGAATGTCCCAAATTCAATCTCCACAAGCCGGACAAACCTATAATTTAAAGCATAACCCATGTAATGAAGAAACATAAAAAAAGAAACAGTAACAGATACTGAACAAGATAAGCACGTGCAAGGAAACTAAAAAGTTAACGATGTCCTGAACATTGATTGGCAATCTCAGATAAAGATCGATCAGGGAAATTGGCTTTGCGAGGTCAGTTTCAGGTGAAGGGGTCAGTTTCTTACAGTTCATTTCAGAGTCAAAAAGAAACCTAGTTAATGTATACATGAACTAAGAAGGCCAGGCCACTTCGTTCGCCAGGTTACCTTTACAGGCCTACGTGAGGGCAACACAAAATGGTGGCACAAAACAAAATGGTGTCGGACTCGAGAATTACAGAACCTCAGACCCTCCTTTTGCCATTACGTAGGCAATAACCTAAGACTCATGTTAATCTGAATCTAGGTCTATACCAATATTCATTAGGTCATCAAAGTGTTGCTGTAGCATCATTTTATTATTCTCTACTTCTCTCGGGACAGATCTCCGAACACACATAGTAGCACAAAGACTACAAATGGCGGGACCACACTGGATGCAAAGACAACAAGAGAAAAGGATGGCTAAAACCATTACCAAGGAATGTCAGAATCTTCCATCCCCACTTAGACAGCAGTCCCCAAAACCATCCCGTCAATGACCAGTCTCCTTCGTCTACATGGATAGACTCAGAGATCTTATGCAACCTAGAGATGGCTTGGTATACTGTAGGGGCATTATCTGGTATGTAAACACAACAACTGGATCCAATCAATTTACATACTCCTCCTCGATCTGCAAGTATGATGTCTAATACCATACGATTCTGCAAAGTCATAAGGCGGTCTGCTTGAAGCTCAGCTGTAACATTACTAAGAGGACCTATTGTCTCATTAATAGTAGCTTCAACAACGCGGACAAGCTGTCGAATTTGCCTACTATTGATCATAGGACCCCAAAAGGGCAGGAAGCCCTTGAAGAAATCTCCTACTTCATGTGCTGCAGTACCTTCCTGATTGAAGACACCTCTACCATATCTCGTTCTATGATAGTCTGAAGCAGTAGTGTATGTAGGGGTAAGCAAAAACGCCACATAACATGTTCCTGAAAAATCAGGTGGCAACCATGTGTAGGCTCTGTCATGACAAACAAAATATGTGCCTTTAGCTGGCACAAACGGTGGAGAAGTCCGGGATGAGCACACACACTCTTAGCTAGCTGAGCTTTCGGATTCCGACCAGTACCTTGCAAACAAAAATGGCCTCGGTGGGGGTACAATCCAAATAGGGGGAGACCTTTTTCGTCTCTCCTTCTCTGTCAAGCTGGTATTATATCCAGTCACGTTCCAACCAACATAAGCCTGCACCTCATCCTTAGGGATAGCATTATATGCATCAATATCTCGGATCATAGCTACTATTCCCCTTATCAAGGCATTATTGCTGGAGTTATCTTTAAGGGAACGTAAGGGGCGTACCTCATTTGCATAAATAAACATGGTCTGTAAAGCCCACACAGACCCATTAAAAGAAAAAGGCAAAACCAAATATGGCATACCTTTATCTGTCGTATGAGGCATAAGACCACAAACCCAACAATTAGTGGTATTTACTACTAACTGATGCTGATGCAACAACTGTATGAACGAGTTGTTGACAAATTCTGTTCTCCTTGTTTGCTCATGTTCAGGCAACGTATAAAACTGATGCAAAGAAACAGTAGTGAAAGAAAGCATAGGTTGGGAGGTGGGTGTATAGGTCTGTTGTGTAACATAGACAATCCAACCCACACAAGCTAATGTGATACTTAAAAACATCAAAAAGCACAGTATTATAAAACATTTGCTACAAATCCATGTACAAAATCTTGTCTTAAGATCTATTCTCTCAACATCTCTTTCAGTTACAACAAACTCCATCCTCTAACGTGCTGCTCGGGGCAATTTTCCTTCTTCACTCAAGTGTGCGTCCAGGCGTCCTAGATGTCCCTAGAACCGCAGACCTTTCGTCAATACGCGGGCCACCCCTTAAGTCTTATACCGCGACCCTGCAGCTGAACCCGGATGGTGGCTCAAAAAAGAAAAAGAAAAATAGTCTCTTGTCTGAGAGTGTAATTCACAAAAAAATTAAAATTGTATTTGTCCTTTTTAGACCTTAAGTTGTATCGTTCTTTACCAGGCACAGTTTGATCCTGAAAGAGTGTCTCTGGATGCGTAGTATCAAATCTCAAACATGGCGGCACAGCTTCTTGCAAGACTTCATTATCCGCACGTTCTGACTGAGTCCATTCCAGATGTGCATCGCTAAAAGGTACAAATCTTGGAACCCTTTCACTCTCGGAATCGACAACACCTTCCCGGGCCCACTTATCGTACGGTAAGGGCAAAGGTATTTTCTTGCAATGGCTACCATGTACCCAGATTTTCTTGCCGAACACCTTAATAGCAGTCCGAGTTGATAACAGGACTTGGTATGGACCGGTCCATCTTGGTTCCAAGTTCTTTGACCTCTGGAAATTCCTGGTTAGAATCCAGTCGCCAGGTTGAATCGCGTGGTCTGCGTCTACAGAAACTGAAGGCAAAGTGACACAGCAGCCGGTTATGGGGCTGTGGGGCTTTGCGTTCTTTTCCCCACCCACCCGTCCCTGGTTGGTGTCAGGCAGGGGGATCCTGGAACGGTTGTAGTTAAAGGGGTGGGGTTTTTTGCGTTGGCAGTTTGGACGGTTTCTAGGGAGCTGGTGCATCAGTGGGGTTTGCTGTATGGGGTATTGCCTCTGGAGCAGGTGCTGGTGTATTGTTCCGTCGTCAAGGTGGCGGTTTTTTCCTAAGGACTGGGAGAATTTAGGAGGTCTGCTTTTGCCGGGGGGGGGAGATAAGTGCAACAGGTTATTTAGTTAGGTAGAGAGGCAAGTTGAAATCGGCTAATTGGTCATGTTGTTGTTGTTTGGGGGAAACCATGTTTAGGGGAGGGGGTGGGGGTTCTGTTAGGAACATGTTATTTAGCAAGGTGTAGTTTTGTACGGCACAGGCCAAGGGATATTTTTTGTGAGGTGCACCTGCTTCCAATAAAGCGGCCTTTGTCACACCCCTTAAAATGAGTCTGTGTCGGTGCTGTTCCCCCCCCCCACCCACCCCCTGGTGGGCCCAAAATTCATCCCTGTGTAAATGTATGAGGTAAGGACACATTTTGCACAGAAATAAAGTGCAACATAAAAATCACCACAAACATCAGCCGCTCGTGCTCTATTCCTATGCGTTTGTGGAACATTTTTACCCTGATTCTTGCATTGTTGTAAATATTTACCTCAAATGGCGCATAATGATAAAGTAGGAATTTCGCTTAACAAGCCTTACTGAAAATTCACCAAATTACACAAATTATATCAGTGCAATTTAAATTTAGCCTAGGCTTAGTACATAGTGGTATGGCTGTTAGTTTAGGACTTGTGTGGAGGTATTTCATCACCCACATCGATAAAGCTTTCTATTATGTTATCTTTGCTGCTAACTGATGCCTGACTCGTTGAGACTGACATAGCCTGTCTATTTTATGATCATGTAAACTCGGTGTAATTGAGGATTGGCATTGCCATATAAACCTCTAGTCTTAATTTATCTCTTCCACTTTACGACCTGCAATAGAACAATTTCTATAACACTTCATTTTTCCACCATGCCTATTCTGATATGATTTAAAGGCATAAACTATATCGGAGAATCTATTAAGAAGAGGCAGTATGGAAACTAATTAAAGATGATGCAGTATACATTTAAAATGTAATGGGCTGTGTGGCATTGTATAGTCAAATTATTATAGCAACCTAAATACCTACAGCTTTTTAGCCAATTTTACTGAAATGATGCTGAAAATGCTATTGTTTTTAATGCCATTTTTTGCAATGTTTATTCAAGTAAAGTACGGTCCAAACCCATAGTAACAAAAAAATTGCCATTTGCCTGGGACACTACAAAATTATTGAAATATTGTATTACTTCCTCTTTGGAACATCTTCATCATTAGTACATATATGTGAATCTCTTGCTACAAAATGCACCACATGGCCCTTTTATTTCATAATTTTCTCAGGTGAAGGAATCTCACCACGTCAAGAACTTCCTTTCTTGGCTGGCCGTGTCATATGTGACATCATTGTCGCCACTTCACATGTCACCTGTGGCCTACATATTCCATTTCTGCTTTACTCCGTTAAAACTACCATGGTGATCTGCACTGACATTAGCACAGCCAATTAGAAACTGATCTAGCATATGTGAACTGATGCAGCATGACTGCTAGTAACATTTGAAAAGGCACGTGCATTATTTGTTGTTATGGGAGGGTTACTGACAATTGTGACCAAAAACAGTTTTAAATGCTGTGCGTTGAAACAGTCGTGATTCCAATGTATGTGTAAAACCATTGTTACTACATATCCACTGGCGCATTACTAAATATCATGTAAACAGAAACCAAGACTGTATTTTACAGTAAGTGGGAAAGATGTTTCCATTTTCAACTAGTATGCTCATAATTAAAATCCGAAGACGGCATACTGTTGCTGTGAATACGCAAGCGAAAAGAGTGTGGGAAGATCTAGACGTCAACTGTATTTGCATTTTACTCCTAATTGCCAAATCGCTGGTTCGAGACTACATCTTGGATGTTGCTAAGCAACGGATCACTAACGAAAGTGGCGTGATCCGCAGCGCGGAAATACTTTTGTTACAGAGTTTCTGATTATATTGATTTTTTATTTTTTGGTAAATATTCTGTACCGGAAAGGCTGTTCCATTTATATTTTTCTAACATTTTTATCCGGTGAGGGTGCAAGGGAGGTTGTCAGAACATATAATGCTTTCAGTTCATAACTCTTCTTCAAACAGAAAGTAAATAATTATTGATAAAAATAAATCTTAACACTGATTCAATAGACAAAACGAAACTATTTCAACAGCCTTCTCATATTGTTGATAATGTCTAGTTAATGTGGTTTGAAACTCTTGGCATTGGACACCTTTCAAGCAGTGAGGCAGGCTTTAATAGAATCCAATCTTCTATTGATAAATGCCCTTATTACACCTAAAGACCTTCAATACATTGCATGATCTGTACATGTTTTAGCCAAGGTTTCTTCAACAAGTAGCTTGTGAGCTACTGATAGCTCTCCAGCTTCTTAGAAGTGGCTCTCCAGTGTGCTGCCAAGCCTGATAAATGAGAAGCTTTTGCTTCTCTGAATCTATATGTAGACTTTGTATTTCAGACAACTCGAGTATTTTCAGAACTCATAAACCAATGTTCGAAAGCGGATATTTGAGGGATAAATCATGTGGCATTTATTGCTAAGGCTATTCCTTGGTGTCGGGGGTATTGCAGCTATGGTTGGTATGCATTACAGATGCAGAGACATTCCGCATTGACAAAGCATGTTTTATACTAATGCTGGCAACCACGTCTGATGCACTGAGGGCATCACAGCTTGTACATGGCGACCAATATTGTAATCTGTCTGATGTGGTCGCTGTTACAACACTAATAATATTAGTCGCTATGGATGATTTTCATTGGCCATAAGTGGCTCTTACTACAGAAATGGTTTGAGACCGATGTTTTAGCCAAACAGAGGTTAAGAAAAGGCTGCTTTTGGATGGCAAGCATGCATTTATGAAAATAGATGTATTTCCATATTTACCGAGAATTTTGGTGAGTTTTCTCGGATAACGTACCATTTAATAAAGCACTTGCCTTTTTATAAGTGCTACGTTGGCAAATGTATTCTCTCTGCCCTGTATCAACTGAACAGAAGAAACTGCCTTGCTCCACATCGTATAACTCATTTTTCTCGTTCACACCTAGAAGTGCTCCCTCTCATGCACTCTGATGTCTGGCCACCCTGTGTCCATAAAGCAAAGTTGTCACTAGTGCACTGGCTTGCTTGGGTTTTTGAATGAGTTGTGGAAGAGATAGGGATTGCCTTGAGCTAGGCATTGATCCATGGTATTAAACATTAAGAGCCAAATACCAGTGAAAGTTCTGGAAATGCACAACTTGCATTAACGTGTCTTTATCCTAGCTTTATATTTTGTGCAGAGAAATACAGCACTTCACCAAGGTATTGTTTAATTAAATATTATCATCGTTCTTTCCTACCATTTGTAGGTTGTATGAGTTAAGATACTCGTTAGAAAGCTGTAAAGAGATTTTAACTATGTAACAATACTGGCCTGAAAGTCAAGTACTCCTAAATCAATGACATCCTTGATACCTGACATCACCAGTGATCTCATCTACACAGCATCTTTAAAGAGACCTCAAAGGCTACCATTTCAGTTGATGGTATGCATAGCTGGGTTGCAGGTTAGAATATTTTTTGGCATATGAAGGTACATTTAGGGATTTATGACTGGACTCTTGGATAAATGATTATACAATTTTTGTGGTGCTTTCTGAACATATGGCACATTAGGGCCATGATTTCATATTCAGGCCAAAATATGACATGGTATAGGATGACAGATTTGGGCACATGAATGCACCTTATAATATATAATGTCTGATGTGTATGATTACCTATTCTGCCCATATGAAACCTTTTCTTTTTTGTGCAGGTCAGGTCACTTCTGGTCCATTCATTATCCTTTCACTCATTCATACACCCCACTATTTAGGACTCTCAGAAGCTTAGTCAACCCATTGACTCACAGACTCGACTACTCATCTACCCATTCATTCACGCATGTATTTGTCAAGTTTAAAACTCACCTGCTTATTTGTTCACTCACTTAAACAACTTTCTCATCTCTGACCTATTGCAGTTGACATCTGACTTTTCCCTTGATAGCTAACAAGTATTGAAGATTACAGCAATTACATTAATGGGTATTTTAAATTGCCAAATACAGGATTAATCATGTAGAGAACTGAGAACTATACTTTTACGATTTGGTGCATTAAGTCTTTTGTAATGCCATCAGGGATGCTAAATCTAACATAATTCATTTTGTCTTCTTTGATGTTTAATTGCCTGGTTGGTATATTGCTGTATGAGGTAAAATTATTAACATGGGAGTGTGGGAACAATGCAGACAAGTAGAACACTAACGATTGTTGGTTCTGGCAATGTGTGTTTTGTAATATTGTGTTAGCGCAAAATGGATCCTCACATAAAACAATTGACATGAGGATGCCTTTAACAGTAAAATATTGTACGAACTGGTGGATTTGTACACTCCTAGTAATAATCAATTTCTGAAGTATGCACTCCCTCGAGTTATCCACAAATGTCTAGTGTTGTTAAACAGTGGAGCTCACAAGCCAGATGTACAATAGTACAAAATAA
The DNA here is from genome assembly GCF_964261635.1 of Lissotriton helveticus. Classification (NCBI taxonomy): domain Eukaryota; kingdom Metazoa; phylum Chordata; class Amphibia; order Caudata; family Salamandridae; genus Lissotriton; species Lissotriton helveticus. Next base: position 769,696,273 of record NC_136057.1, read on the forward strand.
TGTATTCTTCTTTTTTCATCCAACTAGGTGAAAGGCAGTGTTAAAAGCGCAAAATAATGGAAATACATCTGTCGTTGAATATGCCACTGGTTCACCAGCATTTCACTTAAATCCAAAAGCACTTTCAAGATCCACACATAATGCATGGCCCTAGACAACCTGAGTAGCAGTTGATGCACATCGAATGGCTACAACCATGAGGTGTATGTATTTTATTCATAGCCTGTTTCTGTAGCTTAAGTACAATTTGCTCAAGGTAGGGACTAGCACATGCGGTCAGCATATTAAAATAAGCATTATCAAAGCCACCATGTCTCCCTTGGCAACTTGGTTTTATGGTTCATTTCTAGAATTTGTTTTGCAAAAAATGCCACAAAACTATAAGGAACACAATGCCGCTACCTGAAAGTCTACAATACAAAGTTTGTAAAAATAAAAAAAAATATTAACTTGCCAATATTAGTTTGAGAATAATGCGGGTTCTCCCAGGCAAGTGTACTTCAAACAGGTGTTGAAATCTTATTTTATTTTTCAGGGTCTCACATGGATCCTCTGAGTCCTAAGCTTTTCAACATATATGTTTACCCTTTAGCATACATAGTGGTTGCTTTTTGGTCTTGTCTATTTTCTTATACATTTTTGGGGTCTGCAAAGGTGGCCATAAGAGCTGTGGCCACTTCCTTCCCAAAGACAGACTATTAAACACCTTGGGTATCACTGGATAGCAAGCCAATGATGTACTATGGAATTAATAGAGCATCAGCTGTCTGTTTCAGCCTTTCTCAAAAGTTTGACGATTGGCTCCTCACCATTTCCACCCAAAAGATCGGCTGTCCAAGCACTCATCCTTTCTCTTCTAGAATATTGCAATTTGCTCTACCTGGCCTTCTAGGTCATCTCTGAAGAGGCTTCAGATTATTCAGAATGCTACATCTCTTCCCCTCTGTCCTCTTCTAAAGCATGTCTCCTTTCCTACCTAGCACCAGAGCCTGCATTGGCTCACTACTAATAAGTGTATTAAGTTTAAAGTGCTATACTTTATGCATAAAGTCTTGACTCAAATGGGAGCCCTGAACTTTGGGAATCGAGTGCATCCACACCTTCCCAATCGTTTTCTATGCTCAGGTAACCAGAACTAAGTGGTGATCCCACAAGTCAATTTGGTCATACAAAGAAGGTGCTCTTTTTCAAATTTCGTGGGCCTATAGAACTCCCTGCCCTTTTATTTAAGGATTTGTACATCTATTGAGAGTACCCGCGAGCACTTGAAGACCTGGCAATTCTAATCCTGCTGGTTCTACCATGTTCTGTTATGTTAGCACTTGGGAAGCCCTTTGGGCAGCCATGGGCTTTAATAAATCACAATAACATAACATAAAGATGACCTCTTCCTCCTGATATTACTGGCCCTTTCCGCTGCCTTCAACATAGTCCACCATCCCTCCTCATGTGCACCCTGGAGTCTTGAATGGGATTCACCATCAATTTCCTTCAATGGTTCTACTGCTATACTTCCAACCAACAGCAGTCTGTTCACATAGGCACCTCCAAGTCACAACAGTTTCCTATCACTTGTAAAGTTCTCCAGGGTTCCAAATTGTCCCGTTATCTTCAGTCTGTACCTGGATCTGCTTGGCCCGCTTCTCACAGATGCCCACATTAAGATTCAGCAATATGCTGATATTACACAACTCTATTTGAAAGTCTCCTCTTACACATGATCCAGACTTGGATGCCCAGAGCCTACCTAAAGTTCAACCCAGCCAAGCCAGGATTCCTGTTATTTACCAAGAACAGCAAACCAGATACTGAACAAATCTGGCATATTGACATGAACTTGATGGCTTCTCACCTCAACTAAGAGTTGTATTAAGGCATGGGCAGAGTGGGCTTTTGGCCAGAGTCCCCACCCTTTAAGAGGCCCTTTGGGGAAATGATCTTTCTGTCTCTGTCTCTTTCTATATCAACTTCTCTACCTCTACCTCTCACTCTGCTGCTCTCCACCCATTGCCACCAGACTGTAGACTAAGAAGTGTGAAAAGGGAAAAAAATTAAGACAGCAGGCCTTGTCCATCTAGGCACCCTGGATCTGGAACCTCATCCCCGTAGCCAACAGGAATGCCCCAAAAGTTCACCGATTTAGGAAGGAGTTGAAAACACGCCTATTTAAAGAGTACTACATCACAATATATTAATCTACAGCTCAGCTTCTGCAAATGGTATAATTTACATTTTACTTAGGCCTAATGTTTAGGTGTAATCCATGCGCTCTAGTGTATTCCACAAACTCAGCTATGTCCCAACATGTTGAGGTGTGGCCTGGCGTATGCTGGTATCACCCTGTACACTCAGATGTAGTCCGATATGCGTTGGTATGGCATAAAATAAAACACTATTACACTACGTGCTTAGATGCTCCACCTATATACATGAGTACATCGTACTTCATGATCAAGTATAGCTCTATTTGTTAAGGGCAGCTCTATTGCTCCAAGAATAGTCTTAGGTATTTTGAACTGCCACATATTAACAGGTACAGCTTCATATGCTCCGTTCAGCCTGATATGTTAAGGACTTGATGCTTCAGGCAGACTCCAATCGGAGGGGGTATATTTCCATATGCTTATTGCAGCATATTAGTCTCAAAGCATCACAGCACACACATAATCTAATATGTCTATGAACAGTATTATCTACACAATGAAGTCTTGTAGGTTCAGGTACAGCTTCCTAGTTATGTCCTCATCTACACAGCCCAGGCACTCAAATGTCCAGGAGCTTCGTAAATGCATAAATAGGTTTAGCATATTGAACTAGACCTCCGCATCATGTGTGCTGCTATTGCTTTATATGCACAATGCAGACTCGTGAACGTATCGCCTTGTATGCCCAATGCAGTCTCGAAATGTGCAATAACGAAGTTCTTATTTTCGGGCACAGGCTTATTAGCCCAGCACATCCTAAAACTGCCAGTTTATCCTCACCTTCCCATCACAACCTCGTAAGCAAAGGCTTTGTCTATTATAGCAAAGGTGGTCTCCTATGTGAAGACCTAGGTGGATTTGCCCAGTTCGGTGACATAACTGCAGGCATAGCCACGTGTCCAAATAGTCTTATATGTACACGGGCATCTAATTAGCACAGATAGAGGTTCAGATTCCCCTGAACAGCCTCAATGTGTAGCTACAACTAAATGCATTCAGGCATAGTCTCCTATAAAGAGTTTTATCTTTTAAGTGCAAGCATAGCTACATATGCTGAACGTAATCCCTTATGTATAAGCAGGGCTTTAAATGGAAGGAATAAACTGAGGGGTATCTCAAAGGGGAGTGGCTGATGTACTTAAGGGCGTGGCTTATAACAATTAAAAATGCGACAACCATGGATTTGTTGTATAGAATATTGGAAATGCTTCCGTTTTGACATGATGAGACTGTGAAAGAACGAGTCTCTTTGAAGTTACATCAAAGGCTGTTAAGGGTGGTACTGCTGAAGAGTTTAAAAAAAAAAAATCCTTGGGTGAGGGCAAAAATGCAGAGCCTGATAGGGACACGTCTCAGCACCTGCTTTTTGGAACTGGTGAGCCTGAGTACCGGCTGGACCTGGTCCACTTAAAGCCCTTTGCACAGGTGATTGCATTCTCATTTCATAAGAACAGATGTAGTTTCAAATATGCAATTTGGCTTTGCATGAGAACATAACTGCATAGGTACATTGCATTTTTTGAATTATATATTTAAATACATTTCTGCAGTTGACGAAAGGCTCCCTATAGAGCACTGTGTATTTTTCAATTATCTGCTCTATGGGGATCAGTAAAAATGTATTACTGTAAAAGGAGAACACTTTTCTTTTTTTAGGTCTCGCCTGGCGTAGGCAACGCGCATGTGCTGCACTAGCCATGTGAGGGCTTCTTAGAATCAATACGGATGCCGAAGCTTTCAGAGGCGGACTTGAAGCCCCGCCCATCTTTTTCATTCGCTGGCATCATCCTCCATGCTAAAGGCTGGCTAATGATTGAAAAGGAGGCTTTTTAGTCCGTCCTTGGGGATGCTTTTTCCCTTTTGCATGTGCACACCGTGTATCGTATGGCTGATTCAAGCCTTCGGCGGCATCCACTGGGATCCATTTGTGTCGGTTCTCTTGATCATTCTGAGACGGACTCAGTAGCAGACGATGTCCAATTTAAATTGTCCAGATTCACGCAGCACTAAGGCCTCACTGGGTGCATTCAACACAAGCAGCGGAAGGATCCGGAGATAGGCGATCTTTCGCTGCTCCTTACCGCATCATGACTATTTGAAATATATACGTAGACAATATTTTTGGTGCCCTAGGGGGTGTCACGGCAGCTTTAGGAAAAAGTCCGCATTACGTGGGGGAGGGAGGGGGCGAGGCAACTGCGCCAACCTTGAATAACTATTAATGTTGCCACCGTCATTGCAGAAATGGCATCTCTTTACGTTATCAGACACCAATGATGCTCAATTGCACGAAGGTTGGCTTTGTGGCATATTACTGTGGAGCACTTAGATGAGTGAACAAGGGGGGAGGGGTGAAATGTTTTTCCAACCTGTCACAAATAAGGTTGCTCCCCCGACAAACTTGGTGCTGCTTACGTGCGTACTAACATTGGTGCACATAACATTCGGCAATCCTCTATGGTGCCTGGAGGCATTAAGGCCACCAGTTGCCACTGCGCCACTGTTTCTGTTTAAACTAACACCAATGATAATACATATGGTTTTCCCCGTGGTGTGGACCACTGTATGTGTTGTGTTCATGGAAGGAATTTCCTGCTGATTTAATTTTAAGATACATCTGCAAAAGAGGTATTTTCACCACCAGATGGCACTGCTCCATGGTTGGAATGCTCTGCTCCATAAAGCGGGGAGCGTGCATTCCAGGGGAAGCAATTAAGAGTTATAATCACGCTGTCCCCGTGTGGAGGAGGATAGGGTAGGAGGTAGGGGTGTCTGCTGACCCCTCCAATGTGGTGTCCATAAAAGGCAGTTCGCCACACTATGGGGAATGTGAAAGGATTGCTTTGGTACTTACACCTACAGGTGCGAACACGGCACGGATTCAAAACATTTAACGGTGCATTACAAAGATTATATATACGCAACGAGTTGTATAGTTGCCAATGCCTTGCTTCGCACGGAGAACCTCCTTTCAGGGCGGAAGAGGCAGAGATGCCTGCTCTGAAACTGGGTAACCAAGGTAAAGTCCCTTCGTCGTCGGTCCGAGTACGCACTGTGATCTCAGTTTCCCCCGTAAATAAATAAATAAAATAAATTCAGTAAAATAAATAATTCCCAATGCCTCCAAAGGTTATTCTTCACTTTCTATCTTCTTTTTACTGTAGTTCTCCCTACTCTTCTACCTATCTCAGTTTGCCTCACTTTCTTCTCCTCTTGTCACTTTCTCCCTCATTCATTCCATACCTATTCCCATTGCTTTTGCTACCTCCTCTCACCCTTTCCTACCACCCTCTCACGTTCCTGGTACCAACATCTCCACCCCTCTGCAGGATTTCTTTCAGTCGCGCCCTCCCACCTCCATTGCATGTGTTATGTCCATAGTGTCCACCCCCTTTCCTCTTTTCAAGACACTGTGTACATCCCTTCTCCTCCCGCTCTCCTCCCTCCCCACCCCCACCTTCCATTCCCTCCCCTCACCTCACCTTTTCTTACATCCCTTCCCCTGTTTTTCCCCCTCACCTTCCTCGGTTTATAATTCTCTTTCTCGCCCCCCTCATTTTCTTCACTTCTTTTCCTGGCTCTCCTTTTTCTTCATCTTTCCCAGTCCTTGCTCCACCTCTTCTCTCATTTTCTTTTCTCCCTCCAGCTTCCCTCTATACTGTATCTGTCTTCTTACTACCCTTTTTCATGTTTCTATCCTCCTCTGTTCTTGTCTTCCACCCCTCCTTTGCTACCACTCTGCATTTTAGGAGCTCTTGTAGCTTCTCCTTGGCCTGCTGTTGGTGGGACAAGCAGTTACGGGGGTTCCCGCTGTGGAGTTTTCTGTTGAAAGTTGGGCTCAGGGGGAACGGGGCACGAGAGACATCTCTTTTTTGGGATCTGGTCAGCGAATATTTTTTTAAAGGGGTGAGAGGAGGAGGGGCGATAAAGATACAAATCTGACATCTCGCTGAGCAGAGGAAAACTGAGTTTGAAATGAGGTCTGAACCCGGGGGTGACCCCTTGTGGATGCTTAGATAAATAAGACAACACGTCGGCGGGGGTGGAGAGTACCCAGTGGGGGGATATCCATTTGAAAAAGATGCAAGACCGTAGAAGAACAAGAGAACCTGAAGCGAGGTGAGAGATAAGAATAGAACTGGAACCAAATGGAAAACAAACATTAAAAATGCAATAAGTTTCGCCTTTCATTAAGTTAAAGCCATTTGCTTTGCTATACAATACCATCAGCAAAGCAAATGGCTTTAACTTAATAAAAGGTGAGACCTATTGCATTTTCGATGGAAGGGCAGACCCATACGGGATACTGTACTAGTACCTATGTGGGATTACGTAATGCTAAGGTTGAAAGCTTCATTAGCTTTTCAAGCGTGGACAAGGACCGGAACTAAACCAGCCAATGGCCTGGAGTTTGTGGAAAAGGTTTAGTGTATCTTACTGCCTTCTAGCAAGTTATTTGACTGGAATGCACGAGGACTTATTTTATGCCTGTAAAGTACCATCAGTCACTTCCATTTTTCTCCCACATTCACCCTATATAGATAGCCATCCGTTTTCAATGCTTTTTCCCAATATTGAGAAGGCCAATAGGGTTGCCTTTAATGTGAATTTATGTGTGTAACAGACACAAACATTTATCAATGCTTGTGTTTACATGCATTTGCACACTGAAGCAGTACCTATTGGGTTTACCAATGCTTGTTTTCTGTAGGCCAGGCTTTATGACATGCAGGAGTCAGAAGGGAGCCGAGGGAAGCTGCTTGTTTCCATCCACTGGTAGCATATATTTGTGTGTCTCAGCTGGGGAGGCCTGGTAAGTTGGGAAACATGGCTGACTTTTATTAGTAAAGGAGTTTGGAATTATCACTTTTAGATGGTGGTCTAACAACAAAGTGAGTGTTTCTTTTTCCAAGACACGTATCCCTAATTTAGTTTTTTATCTATATGTCACTTAAAACAAGCATTTACAGTGCATCGGTCTCGCCTTTCAAAAGTTAGAGCTATTGGCATTGTAAATGACAAATTGTTATTTATGTGTTGGTTTTGAAAACAGATAAATAAATGGCATTGTCATTTACAATGCCAATAGCTTAATCTCTCGCAAATACGAGACCTATTGCATTTGCACCCCCACACAGAGCCACACACCCACACAGAGCCACACACACACAGAGCCACACACACAGCCACACACACAGCCAATATTGTCGTCCTATTAAGTGCTCTGTAAATAGAGTTAAAAATGTGATTGCTAAACACGTGTCCTCTCACTGGCATGAATTGGAGATCAGCGGTGACTGATGAGCAAGCAAATGACAATAAAGCCAAACATTGGTAAGCAATTTCGTACTGAGGCTTAGTCATAGCTCTGTCCATTTACCGGCTTGCAAAATCCCCAGCTATTTGAGCACACACATTTCTCTACTAATGCCAACTGTAAGCTAACAACACGTCTTACATTAGACAGTGCAAACACTGTATTAGGTGAGACATAGAAATAACTCAGAAGATCATATCTAGTCCCGTTATCTTCCCACCTCAACCTCAGTGCACCTGTTTTTTTTTTATCACACTTGCGTGTTGAACATATTTCTATGCGCTCTTAATATTAGGGTAGAATTGTGAAATTTCCTCTTTGGGTCTTTTGGCAGCGTCATCGGTGGATACCAATATTCACTAATGGCGAGCATTCAAGGCTTATTCTGGGAGATGGTAACGGGACTGAAACTTCAAAATAGTATTAGATAATCACTTTCGATAAGCTCAATATCCATCCAGCAGAGTTGCAGCTTTTTGGCATGGTTTAAAGGAGGGGTTATGGAATGAACGTTCATTAAAGCGCTTCGCAACTCCTAATATAAACCCTGTTCGCCAAACAAACATCTGACGACTCAATAAGGGTAGTAATGAGCTCTCATTAAAGCGCTTCGCAACTCTTAATATAAACCCTGTTCCCCAAACAAACATCTGACGACTCAATAAAGGTAGTAATGAACTCTCATTAAAGTGCTTCGCAACTTGTAATATAAACCCTGTTCCCCAAACAAACATCTGATGACTCAATAAGGGTCGTATCCTGCGAATTACTAATGGGAGCTGTTCACCTACACCCACTCAACGCCACTAGACTGTGCTTTTCAAATCACTATGCAACATACAAACCAGATTTTCCTATACCTAAAATGGCCGTTGAAAGCATGCGAACAAGCGTTTACAAGGATTAATACAACCTGGTCTTGTACATTTTAGTAGTCGGCCCGCTTATCTCTGAAGCAGGCCCAGTCTCACATAGCCCTAGATTCTGTTTACCTGCCACGTGTGCATGCGGCATCGTGCACGGCAATGAACTTGCTATAAAGCTGTTCTGCCGAATGCGCCGAGGCTAATATCTCTCCCCTGTTCTCCATCGTGTGGACCCAGCCTGCTACAGCGAGATTGTCTCCACGGCCGCTCCTGGGAAAGCGACTACCCTGTATTGTAAAAGAGCGCGTCTTCATATGTGCGCATTAAAGCAAGACTGGAACCCGAAACACCCGTACACGACGTTTGAGGAAGTATAAAGATCATTGTAACGGAGACACCCTCACCTCGTAACCTTTCTGTGCTCCGAGAACGACCTAGCAACAAGCGCTCTCCATGTCTCTAAGCCCCGTCCTTTTCAGACTGGGGGGGCGTGTTTTTCTTTCTCCCCTCTTCTCCATTGGCTGGAATGTAAACAACTGGCGTGTTTTTGACTTGTTGTTTACATTCCAACCAATGGAAATAGGAGAGAAAGAAACGAAAAAAACATGCCCCCCCAATCCGAAAAGGACGCGGCTTACAGCGAGAGAATGACGTAACTGAGACCTCTTCTCCAATGGCTTGCCGCCGTTTAGGAGGCCAGCCAATGGAGAAGAGAGGCGGGGTTAACCCTCGCCACTCAGTCCTTAATTCTCACCAGCGAGACTGCGCATGTGAGCAGCCTACGCTAGCCGAGACCTAAAAAAGGAATATTTAAATGGATCCAGAGGCAAGTAAACAATATGAATTGGGCAATATAAAATAAAGTGCTCATTTGGATATATTTCTATTGAGGATTCCTACATTTAGCGTTCAGGTTGCTAGTGCTGTCAACTTTTTAAGATGCCATTCCGTGATCAGTGCAAGTTTGTAATTGTATACACTTTGTTCACTCCTGTATTGGCTGAGGTAGTTGCATAATGGTATTTGTTCATGCAAAATATTGTTCAAGAAGCAATAACACATAGAAAATGCCTCATTTAATTGCACTTATGCAAATCGGGTCAAAAATACACCAGAGTTCCACCACATGTTTTGTATTGTAGTTCATGTATCTCTGAGTTGTGTTTTTTCCTGTCGGTTTTGTAATAAAAGCTCCATCTTCCAGATGACTACACACAGTACATCAGCTAACCCTGTGATGGGATCAAGAACTGATGATGGTTTGGGTTAATTTTGTATGCATAAGGAGTTTACCAAGAACCAGATGCAGGTGAATAGCTGTGATAGGCAGTTTCTTAATTGGTTTTTGTAGTTTCCTCTAATAGATTATTAAGAGGGCAGTCTTTAATTTAAATGGTTAAATGGTGATGGGTGAGGAGTGCCTGGAATGAGGGTTAAAGTACTTTGCAATATTCATTTTTATGGTATAGCTTTAGGCTTCGAGTTTGCATTATATGCATATGTAATGAGAGGTCATGTTTTGTGAGCTCGCCATCTTCATATTGAAAACCTCAAAATTAACTGGGCCGATCAACACTTCAGAAGACCCCTGAAGAAATCATGCTACACTTACCATGGAGTGAGGGTCACATTAAAATTCGGGTCAGTTGAAAGCTGCCACTTAAGCTTTTGCTGAAATACACTGAAGAACGCAGATGACTTCATGAAGTCTTGTAGTGTCATTTTCCCTGGATAAATCACCTCTTGTTACAGATAAGATTGATCTTCGAAACTTGGGGTGTTCTCCTTGACGGGACTGCAGTGTTTTAACAAAACTGGGCCTAAGTATCTTGTGGGACAGCTTGTAACGCTTCACGTTTGATAATCTTCTGTGAATGTTGAATGTCTACTCCACCACAAGCTTGCGATTCCTCAAAGAAAAAAAATACTTTCTAGATAATGGAGTAGTGCTTGCCCACTGCCAGTGTCTGCAACTGTGGAGATCTCATCATCTGCATGTGTCTACTGACCTATGCAGGCACATCCAGGTGAAGTCTACTGCTTGAGTGGGATCCTACTTCTCCACGCACAGGAGCCGCAGTGATGTGTTATGATCCTTCATGTTGAACTCCTGATTTGATAATGCTGGAAAATGAAATCATCTGTTAACTGGATAAACATGACTATCTCTTAGTAGACATTTGAAGGGAAATCTACCCATGTGCCATATCAAATAAGTCTGCCCAACAGTGAAGAGGACCTGCTGAGCTCCAACTCATGCATTTATTGTCCTCACTTGAGATTATCAGCAGAGTGGTCACTCATTCACTTACCTGAACGCTTCATAGCGCACCAATATGTCTTTAGGGAGCTAAAGCGCTCACCTGCACTCTTCTGAATTACACAACTCTCAGGAACTGCTACTTCTAGTTTGGTGAGAGCCTGGCAAGTCAAATTAGTTTAAAGTGCTCTTGATTCCTCTTGCCAGAGCCCACACCTGAGCTGTGTGTTGATGGACAATCTACATACATGGGCCTTGGGACTCCTGGCCAAATGGACAGAGGTAACTTGCTTTCCAGGGAGATTGCAACTTGTCTGAATTTGCCATTTAGTCGTAGATCAGTTTGAACTGCTATAGGCATTAATGCACTGACTGTGCTGCTCCTTACCCCAGAGTCTTGGACTCTTTCTATTTGTCTTTTTATTGCAACCTCACAGATTATGGAAGCTAGTAAGCATATAAGCGGCCTATATGTTCAGCTGTGCTCTCATGGTTAGGGATTTATTTATAGGATCACTTTTAGCCACATTTAAGTACTTTTTGCCTCTGACCATGTTTGAGAATATTGTTCGCTAAAGATTCTTAACAGAATTACACCAAATTTGTCAAGAAGCTAGATCTTGGTCCGCAGAATGTGCTTTATGTGATTTGGTGTAAATCCATTCAGTAGATTTTGAGAAATATACGGACAAAAATAATTGTATATTTTGGTAGTTGGGTACGCAAGAATCTCGAGAGACTCTCATCGGAGTGCCAATTTAAAAAATAGAGTGTTCTAATCGGGCCAATGAGCTTTATTTCCCTTTGGTCATCTCGCTCCCATGGGACTCAGATTCTCACAAGAGCGAGCACTCTGACTGGCTGCCAGCATGATGAGAAAAATGTTGCCAGTAGCTATTATAAGACTCGGGGACTTAGTCCCCTGTCCTTAGGTTAAGAAAATAAGGATATAAGGGGGAGGGTAAGGGATGCCCTGACCGCCTAGGCCCCATGGGAGGGACCCAGAAAGACCCTCCTGGGTTGAAAGAGAAAGCGACAAAAAATGCAGCGATCCTGTGAGACTCTCACAGGATGGAAAAAGGAGAAATGACATCCATGCCACATTTATTTACTATAAGCCCTTGGAGCTGTAGTCCTAAAGGGGAGGGGGGGCTGCATAGCGCCCTCCCAGAGGCCATGGGGAGCACAGCCCCAGGGCCACCCACAACGTTTATGGGGAGGGAGGATGCGCAGCTCCCCTGCCTGAGTCATCCAAGCCCACTCTTGGGCCAAACATATTATGTATGGGGACGGGGGTCACGTGGCCCCCCTCCCCAAGCCATCAGAGGCCCCTGGGGAACTGAACATATTATATATGGGGAGGGGGAACTCGTGGTCCATCAGGGAGCCCACCCCGGGGTTGAAATCATTAAAGAAGGGGAGCTGGACCTTGCGCCCCCCTCTAGAGAGGGACTTGAGAGCCAAAATGGTTGAAAATGGGTAGAAGGGCCATCTGGCCCCCCCTTCCTAAGCTTTCAAAGGCCCAGGGGAGCTTACCACTGGGGCTGAAAATATTGAAAACGGCAAGGAAAGCTGCATGCTCCCCACACTCCCCGGGACGTAGCGGTTACCTTGCTCACACCAGCATGGGCAGGGAAACTTGTGTTTGCTCTCGCTTGGTGGGAGCATTTTCCAAACTCCCACCTATTGAGAACAACTACCAAGTCCACTCCCAGCTGTTAGGTGCTTTGAAAGTTCTCCCGCCCATTTGGAAGGGACTTTTGATCTGTTTCCCTACCTGCAGTGTTGTGGGCCGGGAAACAGATCACAATAGTGTTCCCGCTTTAGGGAGCAGTATTAGTAGCTGCTCCCTGAAGGCAGGAGCAATGGCAGCTCTCAGGAGCCAGATGGTGCCTTGGGTCTCCTCCCGTGGCCTTGAATGAGACTATGGTGGGTGCCCTGGATGGGCACCAGGGCACCCACCTTTAAGTTGGGGCTGAAATTAAATGTTGCTGGGGCCCGAGGATGGGGGTCCCTTGGGCTATAGTCAGCACAGGGAGGGGTGCTGTGTTCCACCTCCCCATGAAAATTATGCTGGGCTTGGGGAATGGGGTCCGCAGGGCTGAAATCGGCCCGGGGAGAGGGGCCATGCACGCTCCCCTCCATCTCAAAAGAATGCCGGGCCCCTGGGGATAGTGGTCCCTGGGGCAATAACTGCTTGGGGAGGGGTCCGCATGGACATGACCCTATGGCTAATGGGTGTAAGTGTTTACAAAACACATATGGTCCTAATGCACCATAGGTGCATTGAGGTATTGGACACATTATACACATTTATATTCAAGAGTACCTGTGTGTGCAAGTGACAGTTGACTTGTGTTGATTATGTTCCACATAAGTTTTTTGATTCTACCGATTTTTTTTTTTTTTTTTTTTTATTTTTTTTTGATTTTTTTTTTTCTCAACAGGAGCAAGATTCTAGGTAGTAGATACTAACTTTTGTAAGCAACCATGACTTATTAGACGGAATCGAGTCAGTCAGTGTTGGCTACTCCGCTAAGGCAGAGGAGCGTCGCACCACTGCACAAAAAGGAAAAATAAAATGACAATAATTGTATTGTTATTGTCATTTTATTTCTACTATTGCATGCGGTCAGTGGCCTGTGTGCAGCGTGGGGCGGGGCTGGGCAGTACAGGGAAATGAGTGCTTTTTATTTCCAAAGTGTGCATGAACTGTTTGGCCGGCCCTCATGGACCGACCACACAGTTTATGCGCATGTTCCTACCAGGTTGCATTACACAGCATGGTGAGGAGCATGCACAGGCTCCCTGTTCGAGTCTGAGCGCCGATCCCCGGCGCTCAGACCAATCGCAACGCTGCATTGCAGTGTTGTGATTAGCTCTGGGGAGCCTGTGTGGCAGGTGCTTCTTGCTGCCGGACGTAATGTTGAAGAAGAAAGAAGATGCATGGGAGGCAGCAGCCGGCCATTCTAAGGTGTTTTTCTTTTCTTTTCTATTTTATTTTAACTAACCCCCCACCTCACCACCCCCGTCCGGTAGCAGCCGCTACTGGTGTCAGCATAACAATTTCGACATAACCTAGTATACGGCGTGCATCAGGTACTAACCTATGTAAATGTGCTTGTTTTGCTTGAGAAGATGGGCTATCAATAATGATGTCACCATGGTATAAAATTTGCAGGTAGTATGATGTTTAGCACCTTCATATCTTGGTTATGTTTTGCAAATAGTGTCTTTTTTTATAATTGTTGCGTAAAGTGTACACTGTCCTTTGTAGGTACATTGTAATACTCTGCACTGTATTTCACATGAAAGTTTTACTACTTGCAAACAGTGTTGTACAGAGTAAACTCTCTGCGTAGAATAAGCACTGTTTATACTGCCTAGTTCTCTACTGGTGTGAACTTCATTTTTCAATGTAGGTTCAGTAAGTTTCAGTGGTTCGATACAGATAAAAGCTGTCCATAGTAGGTTATTTGTTTGCAACTAACATTCACTATTTTCAGGAACTTGGCTTTTTGTGAACAGTTGAACACAGATAGAATACCATACTCAATGAGTGTTTCCTATACATGTGTGGTTGATTGTTAATGTAAACCATTGTAGCTGCAAAGTGTATGGTATAGGGTCAATATTGTACATACTGCAAGTTTTATACACCTAAGGGAGTTGTATCTGATAGCGGTAATGTTGGCTGGTATTCTCCTGAGCTATTTTGTACTACCTGTCAAGCCTCTAATGCCATAGAAATGTATAGAGGAATATGCGGAAAAAAGAAGCTTGGATGATGTCATCAGTGATGTTATCATTTCATTTGATATGGCATCTGTGTCATAAATGATATCATAGATGTCATGAGGGATGTCATGTGGGGTCTTAAACAATGCATGGCTGTGGCACTAGTTATTGCTAGTGCTGCTAACTATAACTGGTGAATTTCTGTGTTTTTTTTTCCTTTCAGTTCAAAACGTTAATATTGTCATTGACAAATTCACCTAACTAAATGAAATCCAGTATTTGTAAAGCTCACAATTACCCAAGGGTGTCAAGGCGCTGGGAGCCGTCGGAAAGATTAAGCGAGTTATTGCCCAGAGTCACATGGTGCTGGACTAACCTGCGGCCGGCACCGGGTATCGAACCGTGAACCCCGTGGTCCGGAGTTGGGCGCCCTGGCCGGTAAGCCACACCTCTGAAGAACTGTAATCTTCATTCTCAGGGGTCTCACTAATACAAAGAACTTGGCACAGAAGCTGAAATATGAAAAGACATCTTTATTAAACTTAATTAAGTGAGACTACGTCACACAGAAGCCTTTAGCAACTGAATGAGGCAGTCTAAAGCGTACAAAACACAGAGGCCTTTTATATGCTTAGGGTTACAAACTCCGCATAAAAGAAAGGGGCAGTCCTAGCTTCTGCAAACATGCAAAATACCTAATATGGACATACAAGATCTGCAAAATATTAGCCAATAGGAGAACATTACAAGAAAATCATCATATAGCCAGAACGACCCCCTTACGTCGTGTTTCTGCCCAACCCACAAGTACATTATTTATAGCACCTATAGGTCAATCAGTAATGGCAGGACATGTCTGTATGCAGTTAGGCCAGCTGGTGTCTGAGATTGATTTCAAAGCAAGGACAGAGGGGGGGTTTTCAACACCTTGCAGTCCAAAGGGCAGAGACACTTCATGAATAGAGCAGCCTGTGTAAAGGCAACACAAAAATGACGACAAATGTAAGATGGAGTCAAAATTAAAGAACCTCAGACCCTCCTTTTGCCATTACACAGGCAAATCCTAAAATTATTTTGCAAACATTTTCAGGGCTCCTAGTTATTTCAGTGACTATTGCCAGTAAAACAATAAGAATCAGTCTCTAAACACCCATTCTATGCAATCGCACGGGAAATATCCAGAGTCCGTCGAAGCCTCTCTGGCAGGCTTCTATTGTCCATCAAATCTGCTTCTGTAGTTTTCTTCCGCATGGGCTTCTTCATTCAGGCCTTTCATGAAAATGATGTTTCTCAGTATCCGTTGAGAGTGCCCTCCTGGCAAACACTCACAGCTCACTTAAAGTCTCAATGTCTCAATGCAGTGCACCAATATTTCCTGTGCTGCAGGCACTACAGATATTGTGCTTTATTAGTCATGGGCACAGATCATCTCATGCAGACCCAAGTAATATTAATCGGGAAACAGCAACAGACTGTCACACTCAGCAACACTTTCAGGCTCCAACACTCTCTATTCAGTGTCAGAGGATGCTCGGGCTGCTCTTTCATTTAATCATAGGTACCACAATGTAGTGCCTTTTGCCAATCCTGGATCCTCCGGTGCACTGCACTTCCGTTGGAGCAAAGAAAAGGGGGGGTGTGGCCAAAACTCAGGCCAAGGGGCTCAAGGGACTGCACACTGTCAGAGGTTACCAGCACATGACAGGTGGAAAAATGAAGCCTCAATTCTTTCGCTCTTTTGCACTGAAACTCTGGTTCTGTGGCAAAACCAGCTCCTCCTTCTTTTCTGATGTTCAACGTCTTCTGATGAAGCAAGCACAATCCTTTGGAGATACCATTGATGGCACGCTGGCGATCGCTGTCTGGGTGCTGGGACTTTTCATCTGTTAGCTGTCACTGATGGGATTGTGGGTGAGTTCCGCAGATTATTATGACTTAATCCCGCAGAACCTAGTGACGTAGGAGATGTGACACAGTTGTTAGTTTCCTTCAATTTAGTACAAAAACTGTTCATTGTATAACAAGGGGACTGCAAGCAAGTGGCCTGCAGTCTTCAAAGGAATGGCCATACGCCATGGGACTATTGTGAGCTAAAATACACTGTCATTCTCAAAGGCAATACAAAGACAAAGGCAGTAGGCAAAACAGTGCCTCTAGCCTCTTTAATTGGTGTTGGGGTTCGGGATTGGTAGGTACAGTAGGTATGGAGTCTGACACCTGGAATAGACTTTTTAAAGAAGGCTTTATTTTGAGATAAGCTTTGCGTCTCCGGTTTGACACTCTCAACCGGGCAAACTCGTCCGGCTCCGTCTTGACGCCTCGGGGAAAAATGGGATGTTCCAGGGTGTTTCTCCCTCGCCGGGCTCCGTAGTCAGCCAGGCCTCTGGTTCTCGGGGGTAGAAGTCTTGACCGGTAAGTCCCTCTCGGGTTAGGCACATCCCATGGAAAGAAACAGAAATGTAGGAACCATTAATACTCGTTCCGTTTTATATACAAGGTGTATGGGGCCGGGGAGTGAGGGAAACCTTGTGCTCTAGTGTCTCCACCACACATCCGTTCAGGTGCTCTCGGTGCTCGTGAGGGAGGGGGGGGTTGCTTGGCGGAAGATTACACACTATGTACACAGGCTCATTCACTCGTTTGGTTGACTGCGTGTCACCCAGCCCGCCACTCTGCCCCGTACCTTGGAAAGCCACGTTCCTCCCTCAGGACCGTGGCTGGGCGGATCACCGGGTCGTTGGCCTCCTGGCTTGTAGTCCTCTGCTGGGCTTGTCAGGGTCGTCTCTCCCGCTCCGCTCGTCTCCGCTTTCCAGTCTCACGTTCGGACCTCGCCTTCTGCTCCGGAACTGCTGTTCAATCTCTTCCGGGTTGGGCTGCCTTTTGACATCGTCATCGCCCAGGGGGGCGGGGTTTCCTCCACACAGCCGGGATCCTTAAAGGGTCCATACGCCTCGTCGTCTCTCAGCTCCCACCGTGACCTGTAGTCAGAAGAAGCCCACTCCTCCGGCCAGGTATCCGCAGTCTGTGAGTCGGGAATAGAGACAGGTGAGAGGGGGGGGAACAGCCGACCACCAGTCTAAGTCAGTATCAGGGTGACCCGCCCCGTGACAATTGGGTTTCCATGTGAGAGCATATCCTCTACCAACTAAGGGTAGATAGCGACATGGGAATTCTATCTGAATGGATGTCCTCACACATGGTGTCATTGTCTAAGGGGCAAACACATTTTTTTTCTCTCAATGATTACATATAGGTGTTCCCTAATTCCTTATCTACAACACCTCAAAAGAGAAATCGCATAATACATATTATCAGGGACATGTAGATACCTCCCTTTAATAATTGTGCATCAGGTGGACTATGCAATACAAAAGCTTATGATCAAAATGTGGAAACAAAAGACAAGAACTAGAGAGTCCTGGTATTTCCATGATTTGGAACACATCTAATCCACCAAAAATTAAAGCAGCTGAAAAAAGGAACTAAAAACCAAATTGGAAAAGGCATTGAATTTGTCATATTCAAAAAAACGTAAGGTGTTTCCTATTGAGGTGGAAAACGTATCTTACTATAGTATTGAGTCAGTTAACCAGTCTATCACTACCCTGACGGTCAGACTGGAAAACATCAAAGTAGGCCTAAAGAAAATTCTTGAAAACCAGTCTGGTCATACAAAAGGGAATTATACATAATATGGGTGTCTCTGGTACATTACTGCAATCTGGAAGTGTGAACCTGAACAATACAAAAATAATAAAAGGGCTAACTGGTGAAAGGAATATGGAAAAGACAAATGTAACTAGGACACAGCTAAAAACCCCAATAGCTAGGCACGATGCGACATCGGTCAGGGGAAAAGTAACAAAAGAAAAATCTATAGGAAGAACAAGGAATTACTTGGGTGAACAAAAATCAAAAATAGTTCACAAATGTTAGCTCTACCGCTGGCCGCTAAACCATATAAGGTAATCTCCGCTAATGTTCCAGTTCCTTCTTCAGGGAAAAATGAAACCTTGTTTCCTTTATGGTACAAAGCCATACACTACTTAGGAAGCAGAACAAAACTGACTAATGTAATATAGAAATTAGGTCACCATGTACACGAGTCACAAATCTATAATTTATCCTTGCGTCCAATCAGGATACATAAATTTAGGGCTGTCTGTTCCTTAAGGGAAGAGGACAGTATCGAGACTAACAGCAGGTGAGACACTTTGATCCTGTATATCTCTTTATTTTACTTTAATACTATATAGCCAAATTTGACATACACTGGTGAAGTGTTGTCTGTCTTGTTCACAGCACGAAAAATCATATCTGTGAAATTTAGTATCAGCGCAAATTCACCCAACTGTTGTGCAGTGATATACATCGTCATGTAGAACCCTTCACAACACAGGTGAACTTGTAATAGTATCTGAAGCAGCAACATAAAACAAAAACATGCATGAAATAAAAAATAAAAACACACACACATGCCAAGCCATCAAATATACGTGCTGTTTATCAAGCACAAAAAGCATAGACAAAGTACAATGGCATAAGTAAATAAGCGGTAACACACAACACCATTGCATGCACTTTATGCACTGTGAACCTGCAGCCCAAAACAGAATATTCAGGCCTGCTTAATTTGTCAGGCTTAAAATCCTCACCCTCCTTTTGACAGCAGATCACCAGTTAGTGGAGATTTGGCTGTCAAACACAACTTACTGTGTCGCTTCTGACACACAGGACCAGCAGGAACAATTCATAAAAGGATAAAATGCAAAAATATGTAAAACGCACGAACATTTCTTTTCAAAAGAAGTCCTAATAAAAAAAAACACATCTTTTTCAACATACTGCTGACACTGCACAAAATATCAACTGTAACCAACCATCTTTTGAAAACATGCTAAACCACCTTAATTTTGACGTCCCAAAAACTCTTTCACAGACACTCTGCGTGTCCCGTGCGCCAACACCCTTTGAGGCCCTGCTTTTCCAAGCAATGATTTCACCATCTGTTTACACTTACTCCTATCCTACCTCCCTGACCTTAAGGTCAAAATCTGCCTTGCGGGCTCCTCAGCCCTCTCCCTCTTCCTAAGGCTCAAAAAGACAAAAAGCCTTCCCAACTCTTTCTAACCTGCAATAACCAACCCTATTTAAAAACACATGATATATATATTACTCCTGTTAGGGGCTACAATTTATTTCTATACTTAGATTATTAAAACAGTTACTGCGAATAATTCGCAGAACATAATACCACACATACCAGTTTTTAGAACAAATGCTTGTTTGCAATGGTACTCCATTTCATCAACCTTAAATGGATGAAGGTCTCAGTGCGGTCCAGCCAAAGTTAAAACCTTCCACCCTGATATTAAACTCAAACCTATGCACCAGGCACATTGGCTCACTGAGCCATTTAAAAGCAAACCCAAATGGGAACAACCTGCAAATTTGTATTATACCTAAAGGTATGCCTTTACTGAAGCCTAAAGCACTTTAAAGCTATTGTAAATGGCAAAAATGCCCAAATTTTACCCAAATTCGACTTTGATATTTGGGGCACTTAAAAATAAAGATCCTACAATTGCATTACTTATTAATCATCCTCAGAATGTTCTTTACAAATTGCAGAGATTGGACATTAGACATATCTCATGCAAATCCTGAGAAAAATGAGTTTTTCACGCCTGCGCCAAGTGAAATTCTATATGCTAATGTCCTCATTATGCAGTATAACATAACTTAAATTAAATTATAATGCAAGGAGGTCCCAGTAGAAGTATTAAGCTTCATGAATCGTAAAAAACGAATTTTGTACCACTTATTTTTATAACCCAATCATTTTTGATAATTCCACATATTAAGGCTCTGTAATTCCTTGAATCTGACTTAATTTTCTTTTTTTATTTTATTTTGCTCTGTGCCACGTAGGCCTGCAAAGATAGCCTGACGAACAAAGTGGTCTGGCCTCCCCAGGTCATGTACACATTAACCAGATTTACTCTGAAATAAACTGTAAGAAACTGACCTCTTCACCCGAAACTGACCTCGCAAAGCCAATTTCCCTGATTGATCTTTATCTGAGATTGCCAATCAATGTTCAAGACATCGTTAACTTTTTAGTTTCCTTGCACTTGCCTTATCTTGTTTCAGCATCTTTTACTGTTTCTTTCTTTTTAAATGTTTTTTCATTACAGGGGTTAATTATTATTTAGCAACAGAGCCAAGAAAATACTTACAGAAATGCTTAAAGAGAGGAAAACCCTTAATTGAAATGTCTTCCGATAATACAAAATAATGAACCTTAGTTTTGGAACCTTTTTAAAACAACATTCTGAAATGCAAAGTTTCACCCGTGCAACTGAGGGCAAAGTCCTGGCTGGAGTAAATATTCCTGTCTATTTAGCTTGTCTCTCAATGTTTATAACATAAGCACGGTGGCTGTCTATTTAAAACTAAAACTAAGACATTTCAAGTTTCAAAATGCGTGTGCAATACAGCAAGGTCCAATGTATTCAGACGATGTGTTTGCCTGTTAATATCTAATAAAATGTATCTAAGGAAAATGCTGTAAGTTTATTTATTTTTCGCAAAACACCCAATTTCGTTTTTGGGGGCTTTTTTATTCCTAGTGAATGTGAATTTACATTTTAGTTTTTAAGCATTTAGACATTTTGCTTAATAGACTGAAAACTTCAAAAAGAAACACATACACATTTGAGCTCATTTCAGACATAAACAGAAAGGGGTCAAACACTCAGGACACAAAATACGGCACGGTTTAGCCATGAATTTCATAAATGGCGCCATCGCTATGTACTTACAGAAGTTGCACTAATGGGAAAACCACATAGACATTTAAACACACATTTTAACCCACAAACCAATACTCAGAACAGAAACAAAGGACAGCCCACAGACTGTACTTAAACCAAACCATTTGTAAATACTAGTTGTAAGTCATATTTACAAGAAACGCTTCTCAATTGTGTTCCAAAAGACTGCAAAAACAGCCCAACAGACTGATGTATGTCCAAGAAGCGAAAATACACTCAATTCACTAGCTTTGGCTAGCAGAACACCAAAAATCGCTCTGCATATCTTCATTCATAAAATTGCACAGAACAAAGGATCCTTGTATGTATTATGTCCATATTTTAATTCCCTGGGGATACAGAATCACCAAGGAAGAAATATGTTTGTATACCTAAACCTATTTAGGTATTCCTTCTAGGAGAGCCGGCTAATTAATTTCACAACACAACATGGTACCTTCCAAATAAAGCAACACATTCCTCTATATGCGCTTTGAAACAGGAATGCCAAAAATATTGCAAAATATACAATATTATAATCAAAGTAGTGCTTAATGTACCTTTCGTACGTGCACCGTTCAACAAAACCAAATAGAGAAAAATCTCCTCATTACCTGTCTACACAAATTGCAATTTGCATTTCCAATCCATACAAATCAAAAGTTGGCCAACACAAATTCCAAAGTTCCAAAGCTACAGTATGCGTTACTAAACTACCTTACCTTTACCAATCAAAAGGTTGTTCAAATTCTAACTGCCAAGTTCTAAATGACCTAACAGTCCTTTTTTAGAATACTCACGCCAAAAAGGTTCTCAGTCAGGAGTGACATCATGTGGAGGATCAAAATCATGAAGATCAGAAATATACTGGGCTGCAAAGACAAAGAATCTCCAAAATCCTTGTGCACAGAGTAGTAGAGTCCCGTCCTGTCCTCCTCAGTAGATTTCAGTCTCCTGACAAGATCACTCCTCAGAAAGTCACTTCTCTGATGAAGCCCACGTTGGCCGCGCCATTTGAAGAACTGTATTCTTCATTCTCAGGGGTCTCACTAATACAAAGAACTTAGCACAGAAGCTGAAATATGAAAAGACATCTTTATTAAACTTAATTAAGTGAGACTACGTCACACAGAAGCCTTTAGCAACTGAATGAGGCAGTATAAAGCGTACAAAACACAGAGGCCTTTTATATGCTTAGGGTTACAAACTCAGCATAAAAGAAAGGGGCAGCCCTAGCTTCTGCAAGCATGCAAAATACCTAATATGGACATACAAGATCTGCAAAATATTAGCCAATAGGAGAACATTAAAAGAAAAGCATCATATAGCCAGAACGTCCCCTTTACGTCGTGTTTCTGCCCAACCCACAAGTAAACTAATTACAGCACCTATAGGTCAATCAGTAATGGCCGGGCATGTCTGTATGCAGTTAGGCCAGCTGGTGTCTGAGATTGATTTCAAAGCAAGGACAGAGGGGGGTTTTCAACACGTTGCAGTCCAAAGGGCAGAGACACTTCATGAATAGAGCAGCCTGTGTAAAGGCAACACAAAAATGACGACAAATGTCAGATGGAGTCAAAATTAAAGAACCTCACCTCGTCCATAACTATAATGTTACTTTAACCCTTTTTTTAAAAAAAATATCTATATTAGTTTCTGACCAAACCCTGCTGCTCTCCACACGACGGGTGATGCAGCTTGAAAGGGCGGACTCACAGGCACTGCAAGGAACGTTGTGCACTCCAGGAATCAATTTTTATTCAGCCTTATAAAATACCTGGCCTCATGGCCTTTGTCAATGTCCGTACCCTCTCGTCATGATACCATGAAATACAACAACAATTCATACAATTGGATGGAAGTGACGGACTTGGAAACAAATGACAGGGTTAGGACCATCTCAGTGCACGAGCATTTACAGGGTGACCATCTTATGCTGGTGTCAAGATGCATTGTGAGGCATTGGCAATCTACTTTTATATTTTTAACATTTATCAAATAATTAGGTAAAACTTTGCTGCTCGTCAAATTCATAAAAATATTGTCAGTTCTGTAAATATTCAATAAATATGTAATCTAAAAAATATTTGCTACAATGCATGTTAAAATGTAAAGAATTTCGAAAATTATATATTAAATCCTTTTCAAGCTATTTGAACCATGCTGCTACCCAATTACTCTTTATTGGGTAGAATTCACAAAAACCGTAATCTTACATTATAAAACTCTGATTATCTTTGCAAGATTCTCACTGCTAGCCCAAATTGGATTCATATATATATATGACAATGTAAAACTATGTATACCAATACAATTGGCTATTTTCTAATGTTGACATGTACACCACTTGGTTATTAGGCCCTGAATGGGCTTGAATAATTTTCTATCCCAAGCTCATTTTCCTAAGATCCATCCTTAACCTCCAAGTGACTATGTGCTGGAAGTTTAAAATGTACATCTCTGAATGCATTGGTCTAAAAGAAAATATGTGCTGAAAAAAGTGCCTGTGCTCCAGTTAACCTGTTGCTACCCAATGTGTGTCCACAGTGCCTCATCACAATTCAATCCCCATGGGGCTCTTGTCCTCATCTTAATGATGCTTCAACTGTCTAAACGTACTTACCCTGTCCCCTCCTCTTTCTTTCAAGGGGACCTGATCCAGACAGAAAAAAATGCAACCATTTACCGTCACTATTATGTTCTGCAGCAAAATGTCTGGCCACTGGATATGACTCATCTTTGTTTGATATTGCCCAGATATGTTCTGCACCCTTTTCGTCGCTGGGTGCACAATGGTGCCCACTTATCTTATTACACGGGCATACCAAGCAGTAAACCACAAAACTTGAATTACAATTCAAAAGTTTTGTAATCTGTTTGAAACCTTTATTCCATGGGGCTTCATATGATTTAGTTTTGCTGCTGCTTCTGCATGCCTTGCAGCTGGTGCAAAGAAAGAATCCAATTACCTTTGTTTTTTCTGTTGCTTTTTCAGTATGGTAACTATGTACTAATAAGTCTTAGTTATATGCCTGTTCTGTGCATGATATGGAGTACTGAGGGTAGTGTAGGACCAATAGTAGGATCTGCCTGCAGGATACCCCAATGACGTTTTACCACCCTACAGATTTCGTTTGACTCTGTCAAAAAATTCAAATTCAATCTAGCTGCTGGAATCCCTCCTTTCTCTTTCTGTTTAGGGATCAGCAATGTCTGCCTGTAAATGGAATGCATCTTTCTTGCTGCTTCTTCCAAGACTTTTTTTGGAATACTCTGTTTTCAAATCTAGTTATAGCTTCTTGTTCTGCCTGTCTGTAGCTTTGCATTGTGGAGCAATTGTGTTTAAGCCACAACCGCTCCCCGTATGGGATGCTGTTTACCAGGCTCCGTGGGTGTTGGCTTTTGGCATGTAACGTAGAATTGCCAGCTGTCTGTTTTCTATACAACCATGTTGGCAGATGATTGTTTTCCACGTATACAAAATGATCTAAGAAGGACACTCCTGTACTACTAATGCAGCTAGTGAATTGCAAATAAAACTATTATTGTTCAGAATAGTTTTTGCGTCGTCCTGTGTTCCTCTCCACATGATAAATAAATTACCTATGTACCTTGCCCATAGGGCCACCTTATCCACCCACTGATCTGAAAACTGCCCAGGCCACAGGCTTCTCCCATCCGCCCAAAAGTAAATGTGTGCAGCTGGGGCAAAGCACGTGCCCTTAGCGGTACCTTGCTTCTGTTGATACAATTGCCCAGAAAACAGAAAAATATTGGTATTGAGACAGAAAGATATAAGTTGTAACACCATCATATTATGTTCCTAAAATTCCAGCAGTTTCTCCTTAATGAAAAAATCGACTTCTTGTAATCCCTGCTGTGTACAGGCTTGTGATGTCAAGCGTAACAAGTAGGAAGTTCTCTTCCCATACAATATTCTAAATTATTCTGATAAAAATAGTGGTATCCTTAACATAGGAACTCAAATTCTTCACAAAATGAAAAAAGAAATCCACAAAGATTAAAGCATTCTCTAGCAGGTTGGATGACATAATTGGGGTGCTATGGGGGTGCTTCAGTGTTTTTGTGTATCTTCGGTATGTGATCACAAGTGGGAACCAGTGGATGTTCTATCTTTTTGTAAAATTATTCATCATAGTCTGACTCCTTTGTCCCTCCAGAAACCCATCAGATCATAGAATGCTTGTACACTTTTTTGTAGTCCTCCTTAGTGATTGGCTGGAGCATTGTTTATCTCTCATGTTGCCTTAATGCTTCTTCATGACTTTTTTCCCCAGAGTTTTATAGAGCACGAAATAGACCTGAAGGTATCCATGAGCACCAGTTGCATTACAAATGAACACATTCATTTTCTTGTTAGGCACGGGGAGATTAAGTGATTTTCCCAGAATCACAGGATGTTGAGTGTCCCTGCTGAGACTTGAACCCGGTTCCCCAACTTCGAGGTCAATTGTTCTAGCCATTACGTTACACAACCTTACTTTGTAGCACCACATTTTCCCACCTTGTCCGAGGATTTTATAATCGGAGATGTATTGTTCTTAACGGCTAACACTGCTTGCCATTGTTCCTTAGTTAGGTTTCGACTTCTCTTGGTCATCCATTGTCTTGTAGTTGTTCTTAATTTGTCCAAATCTCTTATGATCATCTCATATAAGCAATTAAATGGTATTTGTGGTATATACCTAGATTTTGCTCTGAAATTACACTTGCCTTTGCTTTTTAACATCCCTGCTTGATCCATGAACTGTAGTAGTTATTTATTTGCTCTCTCCCTCAGCGTGGAGGGAATTTCGTTGAGCTCATGCAAAGTTCATAGTGCCTCTAGAACCTGGCCCATTAGAATATCAGTAGGTTCCATCTCCTTCGTTGTTTCAACCGCTCTTCTTTTAAGATGTAACATGAACCTTTTTTTTACTTAATTTTCTGTTAAACTGATAAAAATCTATAGAGGTCTGTGTATAATCCCACTCCGATGTCGGACAAAATAAGTCGCATTTGTAGCATCACAAATTTCAATTGCTCTAAGTGTTCTGTCCGAGAGATTCACAATAGCTGAATTTTCTTGCCTCATTTGCGGTAACCCCCTCTTTTGCTCATGGTCATTCGTTGTGAGGCTGATTGTTTTGTTCCCTTTAGCCCCTCTTCGAATTTTTCTCCTGCGTGATCTGGTGGGCGTGATGTGAAGGGGTTCTTTTCCACGACTCCTTGATTACTTGCTATTCCTTTTGAAAATGTACTACATCACTTGTACTCCGCCTGGGAAGCTCCCTTCCAGCCTGGACCTCAGATCTGTTTCCACCCCTGATTCTGAGGTGTCTCTTGTGCTTACTATACTCTGATTCCTAGATTGTTGCAGCACTTTTCTTGGGCTGTCAAATTGTTTGGCGAAGGTTAGAACCCGGCTCGATTGGTAATCTCTCTGGTCCCTCGCAAATTTGTTCTGTTTGCGTTATTTTCTATTATTTTCATAGGGCACCAACCAAACTGTCATTGACTGTCTTAGATTCTCAGAACTTTCTTTTGCTTGATCTTGAGCAATAGCTTCCTCCAAATTTGTAATTTCCTCTAATAATCTGGTTCTGTCACTTTAGGCGTACTTAACTAATATCTCAGCCATACCTCTGACTGAGGCCGTAGTATACTCCGCCCATTCCTTGTGCAGATTTGGATCTGGATTCTAGTATGATGGAATCATGTAGATTCTTAATCCTCTTGGTATCCTATTTACATCAAGATATTGTTGCAATGAGGAAACAATGCAATGCATGTTCACAATGTACTGAGACGTTCTAACCCCATCGTCTGTTTCCATGTCTGTCACTGCCTTCCAATTGTATAATTTGTTGGTGTACCTAAAGGTATAATGATGAGAGGGTAGGGACATTGACAAAGCTCAGGAGGCTGAAGCACATCTTTCAGTTTTATTTGTTTGGTTGGATAACAATCAAATAATTTGCAAGTCATTCCTGGAGTGCACGACATTCCTTGTAGTGAAAATGTATATATATATGTATGTTTGTCTATATGTATGGATGTGTGTGTATGTATGTATATATATTCACACTAGAAAGCATCAAGCTAAAACGCATCAGCTGTGATGATTTTTGTATTTTGCACTTATTTGTATGTGATCTGTTGGGAGGCATACAATAAATATTTTGTTTCATGCTCCATCTGCTGTTTTCGGAGCTTGCTCTGTGCCGTTGTCATGAGTTGGTGAATCGACTACATATGGATATATATATATATATATATATATATATATATATATATATATAATATTCCACCACCCACAGGGGGGTAAAAGATGCTAATGTCCTGCTATCTGTAGCTCAGGATTCCAGCATGCCTTGGCTTAGGGATGAGGTTCATGTTTTTTTGTAGCTGCATGTATCCGAAAATAAAGTCCAAACTCGAGACACTAAGCACAAAATAACGGTTACAGCTAATAATGTTGCCTGAGTAATAATGGGCAGTAACAAAGGCAATCTCCTAAACGTTTTAGAATATGTGAGTAGTCAACAAATATGATTTCTAATTCGACAATAGTCCCTAAAACAGATAGATTAAAATAGGGGTCTAATAATTCTTATATTGAATGGCTGCAAGAACACAGACTGGGAAGAAAAATATGGCTGTGGAAGCCAAAATGGGAGCAAAGTGAATAATCCAATGAGTTAGGAATTGCCTTTCACTCCATGGACATCTTATTTTTCCTTCCTTCCTGTCATCTCTCACACAATTCTTTTATATTTCATATTCATTGCAGACAATGGCATAGGCTGGTGTAATGAAAAAAGTAAATCATTTAGATCTTTAAATGAGTACATTTCTCAGTGGGATACATTATCAGTATGTTATCTGTTCAAGACTATGAAATTCTAACAGCATCCTGGAAATTAATTTATAGACGATATGATTCTCCATCCATCCCTATCAAACCCACCACATGTATTTGAAGAACTAGCCAGCAAACACTTGTATGCTTTATAAACGCTTTTAACCTGTCTTTATTAATTGGATAAAGTACTGCCTGCTGTACATTATAAGGATATTACAAGTCACTGAGGTGTTCCATGACCATAAACAGGAAAACAGAAGACCTAGGTCCTTTATCAGGTCATGGAGCTTGAAGGTGAATTGTAATATCCTTATAATGTACGGCAGGGGGTACTTTACTCCTCCGTCGTCTTCCTCACGGAAACCTGGATGAACGCCTCTTCAGCGCCCGACATCGCCATCTCCATCCCGGACGGCTACAAGATCATCCGGAGGGACCGCGTCAACCAGACAGGAGGAGGCATCGCCATCATCCACAGGAACACCATCCGCATCACGACCAACACAGACGACACCCTCGCACCCGCCGAACACCTGCACTTCCAGATCCACGTCAACCCCAAGACCACCTTCAGAGGCACCCTCATCTACAGACCCCCGGGACCACGCACACAATTCAGCGAGGACATCACCGACTTCGTCAGCCCGCACGCCCTCCCCTCCGCCGACTACATCCTCCTCGGGGACCTCAACTTCCACCTGGAGAACAACAACGACCGCAACACCACCACCCTGCTGGACAACCTCGCCAACCTCGGACTCAAGCAACTGGTGACCACCCCCACCCACCACGCCGGACACACACTCGACCCGGTCTTCTCTTCCAGCAAGGACATCGCCTTCAGCCACGCCACGGGACTCCACTGGACGGACCACAACTGCGTCCACTTCAGCTTCAGAAGGACCACGCTCCACCGACACCAGCAACAGGCTCCCTGCAGAAGCTGGAACAAGATCACTGCAGACCAGCTCGCTACTTCCCTGAGCAAGAACCCTCCCACCAGCACAACGAACCCCAGCCAAGCAGCCACCAACCTCACGAAATGGATCAGCGACTGCGCAGACGACCTCGCCCCGCTGAAGACCCCGCCGAGCAGACCCGGCAGCAAGAGAGCCCCATGGTTTAACGACGAACTCAAGAGCTCCAAGAAGAACTGCAGAGCACTCGAGAAAACCTGGCGCAGAGACCCAACACCAGACAACATGACTGCCCTCAAGCTCGCCACCCGAAAACACCACCAGCTGATCCACGCCACCAAGAAAACCGCATTCAAGGAACGACTGGACAACAACGCACACAACAGCAAGGAACTCTTCAACATCGTGAAAGAGCTCTCCAACCCCAACGCCGGAAACAACGACATCACCCCTTCGCAAGACCTCTGCAACTCCCTCGCCGCCTACTTCCACAACAAGATCGCGGACATACACAACAGCTTCAGCACTCAACCGACGCACGCCACGACCGAACCACCGCCCCCCACCACCACCCTCCGCGCCTGGACCCCGATCAGCACCGAAGACACCATCCGCACGATGAACTCCATCCACTCCGGATCTCCGACAGACCCCTGCCCTCACCACGTCTTCAACAAGGCCGACGCTGTCATCGCACCCCACCTGCGGGACATCATCAACACCTCCTTCGACATCGCCACCTTCCCGGAGAGCTGGAAGCACGCCAAACTCAGCGCTCTACTCAAGAAACCATCAGCAGACCCTACCGACCTCAAGAACTACCGCCCCATCTCGCTGCTCCCGTTTCCGGCCAAAGTCATCGAGAAGACCGTCAACAAGCAACTGGCCGCCTTCCTCGAGACGAACGGCTCCCTCGACCTCTCGCAGTCTGGCTTCCGGGCCAACCACAGCACCGAGACGCCCTGATCGCAGCTACCGATGACATCCGAGCCCTGCTCGACAACGGAGAAACAGCGGCCCTCATCCTCCTGGACCTCTCCGCGGCCTTCGACACGGTCTGCCACCGTACCCTAGCACAGCGCCTCAGCAACGTCGGAATCCAGGAGAAGGCACTGGAGTGGATCACCTCCTTCCTCGCCGGAAGGACACAGAGTCCGCCTCCCCCCGTTCAGATCGGAGGCCACCGAAGTCATCTGCGGCGTTCCTCAAGGCTCCTCGCTCAGCCCAACACTCTTCAACGTCTACATGAGCCCCCTCGCGGCCATCGCACGCCATCACAACCTGAACATCATCTCCTACGCCGACGACACCCAGCTGATCCTCTCCCTCACTAACGACCCCGCCACCGCCAGAGCCAACCTGCACGAAGGGATAACAGACATAGCCAAATGGATGTCGAACAGCCGCCTGAAACTGAACTCGGACAAGACGGAAGTCCTCATCCTGGGATCCTCACCCTCCGCCTGTGACGACTCCTGGTGGCCCCCCGCCCTGGGCAGCGCACCCACACCAACTGACCACGCACGCAACCTGGGCTTCATCCTGGGCTCCTCCTTCTCCATGACCAGACAAGTCAACGCCGTCTCCTCGTCGTGCTTCAACATCCTGCGCATGCTACGCAAGATCTTCCGATGGATCCCCACCGAGACCAGGAAGACGGTCACCCAGGCCCTCGTCACCAGCCGTCTGGACTACGGCAACTCCCTCTACGCCGGAACCACCGCCAAACTCCAGAAAAGACTCCAGCGGATCCAGAACACCTCAGCACGACTCATCCTGGACATCCCCCGCCGCAGCCATATCTCCGGACACCTGAGAGACCTGCACTGGCTCCCGGTCAACAAGAGAATCACCTTTCGGCTCCTCACCCACGCACACAAAGCCCTACACAACCAAGGACCAGGATACCTCAACAGCCGCCTCAACTTCTACGCTCCCAAACGCCAGCTTCGATCGACCTACCACGCCCTCGCCGCCGTCCCCCGCATCCGAAGAGCCACCACAGGAGGAAGGTCCTTCTCCTACCTGGCCGCCAAGACTTGGAACTCCCTTCCGACCCACCTCCGCCTGACCCAGGACCACCTCGCCTTCAGGAAGCAGCTCAAGACCTGGCTGTTCGAGCAGTAG
Source organism: Lissotriton helveticus (assembly GCF_964261635.1). Classification (NCBI taxonomy): domain Eukaryota; kingdom Metazoa; phylum Chordata; class Amphibia; order Caudata; family Salamandridae; genus Lissotriton; species Lissotriton helveticus. The sequence goes on from NC_136057.1 coordinate 769,727,382, forward strand.
CGGACCCCCTCCCCCCAGCGCCTTGAGACCCTCCGGGTGAGTAGTGCGCTATATAAATGCTCTGATTGATTGATTGATTGATTGATTGATTATAATGCATGGCCACACCATCACCCTTCCCACAACACACTTAAATTCTTGATACTTGTCTCTTTCATGTGACAGAGATAGGGTCATTGTAAACATGAAGTATTAAATCAGAATTTATAGTGCAAAAAATAATACACCCAAAAGCAGTTAGATATTTGTTGCAAAAAGATAGTTTAATACAAGTCACGTGGAACGAAATGCCATAGGTCAGAATTTGTAGAAACATGCAGAGTAATTTTACCTTTTTAATTAAATTTCCTAAAGGGTGAAAAAAATAAACATATTGCCATAAATATCTGTTTTCTGATTCTCAATGCTCATCTAGAAAAACTGAGCAGAAGATAGATAAAGGGTCAGACTGATTTGCATATGGCCATGTCTGAACTGGGGTGGCGGAGTGAGCTGAAAAATGATGATGGATTAAACCCAGATCAGTTGACTGGGGGTGAGTGCTTGCAATGTCCAGTACTCCGTCTATCATCCCCTTTTGGTTTTGCTTTGTTCGCCCTAAGTTGGCAGGGTATGCCCAGACATGGGTCCCTTGCTCACTGGATTCAAGATAGCCTGGCTGATGAGGGTTATGAACCCAAAACCGGTCCCAGGATGCTTGTTTCCGGTCCAGGGAAGACATGGCTTGGCAGTTCGGGCTGGACTGTTCCCATGAGGCACAGGGTCAGACTGTTTTGCATATGGCCATGTCTGAACTGGGGTGGCTGAGTGAGCTAAAGAATGATGATGGATTAAGCCTAGATCAGTTGACTGGGGGTGAGTGCTTGCAATGTTCAACACTCCGTCCATCATTCCCTTTGGTTTTGCAGAAGATAGATAAGCCAGGTTTTGTTTCTGAAACAGCTGCTTTAATTAGGCTTGTTGACCTTCCCCTTTGGATGCTGTCTCTGGCAGCAGGCTTCGTGATGTCAGAACTCAACTGTAAAAAGTTCTTACTGGTGAGTGACTATGCCATTTCTTTCTTATAGATGTCTAGCTTCGTCACAGGTCGACAAGAACAAGGGAATTAGAGATGGAGTTTTATAAAGGGATTACAGGCTCCCATGTATTCTACATTCTATAGTGAAGTTGTTTGAAAGGCTAGAATATCTTAATGTTGATAGAGGTTTAAATGGTGTGTAAAATGGATTCTTATTTGACTGTCAAAATGGATTAATATAGTCAACTCACAAAGCAGAGTCTATGACAAACTTTCTATTTCTGCACTCAACTTGTCGCTGTTCTCCAAGCAGTGGCAGAACAAAACTTGAGGGAGCCCCCTTGCAAAGTGCATGGAGTGGCCCCCCTCCGGACTCACTTAGGAGCTCTCAGGCCAGGGTACTGTGCTGATGGGGCTCCCTGGAGCTCTAGGGCCCCCCCACACCACGTGGGCCATTGTTACGCCACTGGTTTCAAGTGTGCTTTATCTTTCAAATTACAATGCCAGCATTGCGTACAATGTTCGTGAACAAATAGCCCCTCAAGTGGTGAAGAGATTTTTAGAACTGACTCGATTCATCGTAGCCTCACTCCCTGTAGAAGAATGATTTGGGCATTGAAAGGGTACACTCTGTTAAATAGCCACAAATGTGGAGGCTACTGACCTATGTAGCGATGATCCTCTCTGTGCTCTTTGTATGGCCAGACTCTCTCACTCCATTCACTCCATGTGGGCTGCAGGCCCCTCCCCTTGCACGACGACTTGACAGAAAACTGCTAAGAGGAGGAAATATGCAGATCCCTCATTGGAAAGTCCCATTCTGGCCCAGCTAACCTTTTTAACGCCATTGTTACCTTTTAAAATACCTTTCAAAAAAATGTTTTACAACAGCAAGGTGAAATGGTACCGAGTTGAATCGAGATCGCTTTCGTTGTGGGTTTGGGGAAATCGTCCACTTTGCATTTAAGGACTTAAGGCCTCATTTTGAGTTTGGAGAGAAGTGTGCAATGTTCTTAAAGTCTTAACAAACAAATAGGCAACCCCTGGCTCTTGGCAGTTCTCTATGCAATGCCTGTGGCATGAATCCTTTCAGAATCATTTAATCAATGCTAAAGTTCATGCCTGTTCTTTCTATTAAAGGACTACTTGACTAGATCCCTTTATTAGCCTTGATACTGACCCGTTCAAAATGTAATGTTGTTCATCCTCCTGCTCGACAGCTGCATGATGTATATAATATTTACTCTGGCTATGGTGCCTTTCGCTGTCTTATAAAACTAAAGTGTAGGCTGGTCTTAGTTGCTCGATTGGCCATAGTTGATCAATTGGCTTAATTGCTGTTCTTGTGCCTTGTTGGCTTTTAGCTCAGGCTGTACTTGCACTTTCGCTATAAAATACTTCTTTTTCTGAGAATGGAAGGATGGACTTTTAGTTTTATTTTAACTCTTGTCTGCCTTGTAAAGTGATTTAAACAGCAAAAGGTAATTGCAGAAAAAGTGTGAATCAGTCTTGAGCACTGGGCAGTATTCCATTCCATTACTTTATTTCTTGTCGATGCAATTACAGGTAGGACAATTGTAAGCAAATCAGTCTTGAGTCACATCGAAAATGATAGTTATTGCTAGGCCACATGATGGCTTAGGGATATTGGATTTTACACCACTCATGATTGTTTAAAGACGTTTAAAGTGTTCAAACTGTACGTTTATGTGTGTTCGGCAATGCTGCGCTCCTAGTGGCCTTTTTAGAGTCAAAACAAGCACTGCAGGGGCTTAACAAGCACCCCTGCTGCGACCTCAGCACGCTGGTAACAACACTTTCAGGGTTCTAAATTTTAAACGTGCTTTTCTTGCAGAAGGGAGAAATAAAGGGGGGAGTGGTAGAAGTTCACTTGGCAGTATAACGATTGAAACTTTAAACTGTTTAATTTAAAAATCTCTGCTTACTTTAAGATTTGTAGAATATTCTCGCTGTACCGGTATGCTCTTTGGTGATACACATAGCAGTCAGTCCCAGCCCGTGTTGCTCCCACCCTCTTCACCGAGTGATGGCCAATGGGTTCATGTCAAAGTAGAAAGAGGCCAACACTGATTTAGGTGTCGTAATACTTAAACTATTACTTCAAATACAAAAGATATACTTTATTTGAATTGTTCATTTAATTAAAATAATTGTGGCTACATCCCCTTTTCATGCAAATTCACTGCATTTGTTTAATAAGGCAGAGCGTTTTCGTTACCCTATTTTAGAATAACCGTGTTCTTTATATTATTTCACAATATAGTTGCTTAACCTGTTTTTATTGAAATAGCTCCTCTTCCTAAAAAATATGCAAAAGTACCTCTTCAAAAATGGCAATAGCATGCATACCTTAGTTCAAGCTCTGACTCTTAGTTTAATATGTTAGCCTTCTTTAAGCTCGCTCCACCAGAGATACCCTGTGATAAATACATCATCTCTGCTGAGCACCAACTTGTCTACTCTTTTCCTTACTCTGTTCTGAAATTCACTTGTTTGGTTTAGTAGCATAGAGGGATGTGGACCCAAAGAAGACCATCTCATTCCCTCGATATAATTAGTCCAGAAACTATAAAGGTCAGAGACGCCTAGCTTTGGCATTTAACCGGTCAATCACAAGGCCTTGAAATGCAGACTCCTATCCTCAGGTAAGAAGTGCACCACAGGAAGAACCTGGAGGGACACAGATTATTCATTCTTCATCTGCACCATTCTGCACAAGAGGAGGACACCATACTTATTGCATGTGAGGAAGAGCAAACCACCTTCACAGACACAGCTAGTATACTAAAAATAACCAGTTGAAGAAATGTATCACATTTTGTTCATTTCACCTCTGCATGTGATGTGCAAAACATGCCTTTCAAGCTGATGAAAAACAACCAATTTCCAGTTAAAGTTGTTGGCGAGTTCATGGTCTTTACGAAATTGGTTGTATTTATACTGGGGTACTCTGGAGCAGTTTAAGTAATTTGCAATTACTGCTCATTATCTGCTATATGTAGTTTGCAATAAATGGCCGGTGGGTGCGACTCTAATACCATCAATACAAAGTAACATCCTCATAATACTTGTAGCCCATAGAATCTTGGGCTTCAAAAAAGTGTGTGATGGGCCTTAGTGTATTCCCCTCCTTCAACAGGTTCACCAGGGGTCTTTGAGTACCAAGGTGATGAGTGGGGGGAGGGCATTATTGGGCATCTTCACGAGAGGTCGAGGGACTGGTTGGAAAATGCATCTAGTAGGAGAGGTAAGATAGCAATAAGCAAAAGAGGCTACAGAACTGACAACATCCATAGGTATACACCTTATATCTTCCTAGGTTGCTAATTTCAGGATGAAATCAAACTGTAACACAAACCTAGTTTGAATTTAAAATAGTAAAAGAGCATATCGTAAAGTGGGTACAGTGTTACCGTTTCGATTGTGAATAAGAGCTAACCTGCTTAGGTCTGCAGGGAAGGATTTATGATAAATGATTGTTGTTTTGTGAGAGGAATATTGACTGTTTAGTCATTCAAAGCACGGTGATATTATAGGTGCGGGCCATTGTATTTTTGTATCGTAAGGTACCTGATAGAAGTTAGTCTGAGAAGATTGTTAAAGTGGGATATATACAGTGGAGACTAGACCTCTGAGGGAGTTATCAATTGTCAGAAAAGAGATTGATCATGATCATAAAAAATGAAAGCAATGTATGTGAAAATACATTATCTAATGCTATAATCCAAAATCAAATATGCTGTACTATAATCAAAACACATGTTTTTCACAAGTTCTGATCAAATCTGTTATCTCACTGAGGAGTGTGTGACCCTTCTGTTGTCCTTGGTCAAACTCTTTGTCAATTTTACCTTTACCTAAAACATTGCTCTATGGAACCGTTTCAAAGCACAGTAAGGCAAAAATATTTACAATAGGGTAACGGAGATAAGCGCAGAGCGGGCAGGGAGAATCTAGTTTCCTGTGCCCGCACCAATAGTCAACAGAGCTTGGGCAGTGCAGGAGTGGGATTTCTGTGCTGCTCCAACAAAGGTGCATATCAGGGTGTTTGGCTGGGACTGGACACACCCAACCAAGAACAAGTAAAGAGAAGAAGTAAGGCATGAAGCCAGGAAAAATCGAAGAGAAGTCTCAGTATCACAAACCTGTAATACAGTTGTGGTGGGCTACAGAAGTCACAGCAGCCCCACCCCAAAGAATTTCATAAGTGACCCTAAGTTTCGAGGGTCAAGAAATCTGAGCAGTCGCCCCCCCCACCCCAGCTCCCTCTCCCCCGATTTTCAGCCAAAGACCAAGCACTCATAGCCTGGGAATGCAGGGTGCTCTAGTCCATGTTTTTGTGGCGCTATGTGTTGTGGTTTAAGAAAGACAAAAACAAGGTATGTTGTTTCTGATGCTCTACTTAAAAGATGCATTGCTGACATTGATTTTTCATAAACGTTATAATGCTTTATTGATAATAATGATAGGAGATACAAATGCTTATGATGTCCGTGACGGAGGAATGGTTTATAACGCGATTCCTGGTCTGTTAATGTGACAAAGCCAATAGGCCTACTTTATTTAAAGTGAAACCCTCCTATTTTGTAATGTTCTATAGTATATGGCATGGGAGGGCGCTACAGGGTTTTTTGGGGTTCAAAACCCTTTAGGGGTCAAATGTGATTTCAGAGTGTCACCAATGTATTTCCACCCACATTACATATTTATTTATTTATTATTGCATAGTATTTAGTAGTGTGTGTGTGTGTGTGTAATAAATGTACTTTACCTTTTCCAAAGAAAAAGCACACACTGGACAATCATTTATTCAGGGTTATTGTTGCATGTCCGTGAATGGTGACTACTAGCCCGCACCACCTCCCCTGAGTAGGCCTTGAACTTCTCTGCTTTGTTGCCCTTAGAACGTCAAGCGCTACAATGACGTGCTTGGTTCCCAGCAAGGAGGTTATTGGGGTCTTATTACTTACTGAGGCCTCACATCCCACTCAACTAATAGCCCAGTTTCCTTATACCTTTACCACTACATATGTATTTGTATCCTGCAATTAGCACATGGTACTTCATCCTTACAACCTGCAATGCTTCATTCCTGTAGAATACCAAGGTCAGCATTTTAATAGGGAACAATTCAGGGCTTCCTACAAACCAATACCGAATTTGGTCTGGGTCAACTATTCGGGCGGGAGGTAAACTCTGCTCCACTGGCAGAGTTTGTCCCACTCCACTCTCTGCCAGGAGCATTAAGTTCTGGAAAATTCCATAAACCAATGTGTGGTGGAGTTTTCCTCACATGCGGCTTGCCAACGCTAAATTGATGAGCGCGTAAAATTGAGCGCTAGGACGAATCCCACTATAATTTCTCAACTTGGGCAGTCCTGGCAGCACGCTCACATTCGTGTTGAGAAAGCGGTCGCTCGAGTAAAAATTCTACTCCCGCGACAGAAAGATGCAGCACCCACTGTTGCGGTGCGTGGTGCCGTTTGCACTGATTTTACAATATTGGAAAAATTCCCGGCACTAAAAATCAGCATGAGCTGCACGACGTGCCAAAAGCCCTCCGCTCGCAGAATCTCACTGAGTTTTTATGTAACTAATAGCAATTCCACAGAGTAATACTCCACGAGTTTCAGCCACCGCATATCACCGCATATGTGGAGAAGCGTGGCTCAGTGGTTAGAGGCGGCAGACCCGGAAGCTGAGATCAGCCGTGGACCAGGGTTCGATTCCCCGCCTCGGCGGGTCTCAGGCTCAAGCATTCCACGGACTCGACAATTCTCGCTCCGGTGCCTACTCGACTCACGGGGTCACACTCTGCGACTCTGGGCAATAGCTTGCTTAATCTCCACTACGGCCCCTCGCGGCGGGATGCCTGGCTTTCACCTTGTGAATACCCTGCCGGGGTATCTCACAGGGGAATACCAGGACGGGTTCCCTAAGCAAGCGCCTTGAGACCCCTGGGTGATTTGTGCGCTATATAAATCGAAATACATTTACATTTCAACTATAAAAAGAAAGGAATCCTCCCGTGCAGAAAGGTTTAGTATCCAAGTGTTATCACAGTTAAAAAAACAAACAAAAAAAAGTAATTCTGAGTATGGACCAAACAAGTGGCTGGAGGTCATTTGATACATTCTCAACCTTAAAAATTGGGTATTCAAGACCACTATGCGTATAATTTATTTTTCAATTAAAATCTAAATGACCTCTTCGGGTTTGAAAAAGTTACACTTTTTAAAAGGGGGGGGTCCTTTTTTTGCAAAGAATTATAGTGTGGAAAGTAGCAGTGGCCATCTCTCATGTTTTACTGCTATGTGGTACTGATCTGCTGATTAGTGTTGAATATAACTTATATTTATACTTTTCAAACTAGTGTTGCAAGCTGTTCAGATACAATAACCCCAGGAAAATGAACAAATAATATATACTATTGTCAAAACCATATCAGTTACAGACTGTACTCAATTTAAGCCCTGTACAGCCTCATAATCCAGAATGCGTTAACAATGCTCTCTAGTACACCCAGGGAGAAACCAATGCCTGAGATTGACACTGCACCATATTCAGTATGTCAATGCTACTAAACCCTTAACCCTCTCCCCCATCATCCGTAAATTGTTATTTTGTGGCCACTGGCTTTAGATTTCAAACAAACATTCTTGGGAACTCTGTGCCAGTATTACATTATTATATGTTTACTTTATGCTTTTAAAGTCCTGAATGCTCACAAAATTGAAAGAGCCTAGCACGTGATGTAACTGTACTATAATGCCCCAGAACTTCATACTTTCATAATATTATATAATATTCTACGGTCATGAGTCAAACTTTCAGAATTGGTTTTACACATGCAGGCAGGACCGATCAATAATGCCTACTCCTCTGTGGCTGGTGTACCTGTAGACTTACAGCTGGCTCAACTTACCATATTGCGCTAGCCTGTAGAGTTGTGCTTTAGGATGAATAAGTTTGATTCAGTCATGACTCTAGGGCATTACCTCTTTGATCCTCTAGTGTTACAGGTGGTGCAAAAGATGAACCACTCATCAGCCTCACCTTACCAATGTGATCTGCAGCTGTAAGAATACTGTAATTTCACAATAGGTATTTTGCATACAGGCAGCTTTCCGGTCTTCTAAGTGAGACCAAAAAATGCAAAGCTTGTTAATGTAGCGACAACTCTGACATTACTTAAATGTGATGACATCATAAACCACCAAACTTCAAACCTTTCCACTCCTTTGAACCATATTTAAGGATAAAAAATTAAACAAAAGTCTCACCTGAGGGTTTCATCTTTAGGTAAACAAAATATTTTTTCTGTTGATTATAAAATAAACACTTAAATAAGGGATTGCTTAAATAGGGACTTTATAACTATTTAAACCCTGACTAAAATTGTACCACTACTCTTCTGTCAAACATTCAAAGAGCAAAATATTTTAAATGCATTAGCTCAAAATACAGAAGTCTACATTTAAACAGCTTGTTAAACTTAACAATCCTTTTGATGTATGTGTATTTTAATAATTGGGCCTAGTGATGGTAGTACTCCACAGATCATTGTGGAAAATCCTAAATAGTTCAGGCTTGCTCCACGTTTGCTCAGTGAACAACATGTTACCGTAATCCCACAACCCTTACTACATCAGGTTTTTGGTAGAAAAATGTGTTTGTTCGTCCCAGGATTTTGAATCTTGTATGAATGTTTGATGAAAATGAGTTCACCAAGCTGAACACCATACATTTGTGTAACATGCGTTTGTTAAATTTTGGAGTTTTGTCCTTGTGTGCTGGCACGTTAATGTAGCATCAAAGGACCTGATAATAATTTGGCTGGTTAGTGATTGCATCATTTTAACTGTAGTCTGAAAGAAATGCTAAATTCACCCTTTCAGGAATGTGTTTTTCTCACACCTGTGATACTGTGCTTGTGCATGGAACTGGAGCTAGAGTGTCTATCAAATAGATTCTCGGTTGACTCTCACCATGTGCTTTATCACAGAAGGCTGGGCACACATAGCATGAAAATGGGAAACATAATAGGATGCTCATTCTTTGTGTTCTGAACCCTGAATCAGAAAACACTGTGCACAAGGCCCTCTGAACTAATGGATCTTTAGCAAGAAAAATCCAGGGATTCTCGCCACACCAAGTCCTTTGCCACAGGGCTTCTTCAATGTGATTTCTTACTTGCCCAGGCACCCTTCTAATTCACATCAGCCACAATTTTTAGCGCAAAGTGATCTGTTGTGGAGAAAAGGGTAGTAAACATGAGTATTCATCCCTAGCCCCTGAATTGCAATGGAAGTCAAAATAAGGGGTTGACAGAAGTCACGATGTTCATTCCGTGGAATTGCATAAAAACTGCGAGATTTGGTGGAGTTCCGCTAATGGGCAAATCAATCCATGTCACGCTGCAATTTAGCACCAGTAGCAAGAGCAGTGATGACAAATTAGGGTGAATGGCACCATGTGGTGCGCAAGAGCGTGTGTGCAGTCGATTTTGCTTTTGCTGCAGCTAGAGTAGAAAATCTACTTGAGTGGCAGCAAATCTACTCAAGAAGCAGCCCTCTGACCACCCATGAACCCCTGCATGAGAAAATGGTGACAGGGAGCGCCAAATCTCACCCGCACTCCTGAACGCTTGCGTGCAAAAATCCTGCCATGCAACGAATGGTGGAATTTCACTGGAACTCGGTGTTACAAGAGTAAAACAGAGTTCCTAAATTCCGCCAAAAATGTTCTGCCCACCCCTCATCAAAATCTCATTAGCTTTAGGCTTGTACAAGTCTTGAGCGTAGGGTCAGTTGCTGGGTTACGAGATGAGTGGCTGACCTTTCTTTGGGCGCTCAGTCCATGCACCCCAGAGACTGACTCAGCCATTGAATATCTGAAGAAGTCAGGGTTTGGGCTATGAATGTCTGTGCAATGACCCTCTCCCTTTCTCTTCCTCGCTAACTCTCAGTGGCGCTTTAGCATATTTCACAGTTCTTCTTCCGGGGCATCAGACATTGGCAGAAGGTCAGCACTCTGCTTGTATTAACACCGAAGTCCTCTGACACTTGCAGCAGTGAGGACGACTATCATTACAAGTGAGACCTTTGTGGCGATGGCACACTTATACTTTCAGTGCTATGGTGAGCACCAGGGGGGTTAGAGCCCCCTCAACGTCGTCTATATGTAAGCCCCACTATTTGGCACTGTGCTGTAAGTCTGAATATTAATTGGTATTGAATTAGCCATTTTATTTTACAGATATTTCGTGCATGAAACCATATTCGCTAGCAGACTTTTAATTGAAAGTTTCTGCTTGGTTAGGGCATTTTGTTTGTCTATAAAGTACTCATTAGAAAATTAAATGGAAACCTTGAATAAGAGTATTTTATTTGTGACTTTGCCGCTGCTGTGTGTCTTAGTGAGCTGGACGCTTGGCTGACAATACGTTCCTGGGTCGGGGTATGGCTGACTCAGCCTTTCGTTCTAATGAGGTATGTGCACTCGAATAATAAATATATACAGTTGGTAAAATCTGGTATTTGCAGTGCTTAGAGGCCGCTGCAGTGTGGTGAGCAAAGCTATATAAAGGATGTTAATATTATTATTATAGTGCCAGTGACCAGAAACTCATCAAATATAACCAGTGATTGTTCATAGCGATTGTTTTGTGTGTCTTTTTCTCAGCTGCCACTTTTCAGTGCTCTTGCGTTGCTGAGTTCATTTCCACTGCGCATAAGTCGATGCTTGCATCAGGAATTGATTGACACCAGGAATGTCCCTGCTTTGTTGGACCCTTCTGAATGTCTGACTGCTCTTCATTGCCTGGTAACCTCTGTTTACGGTGCCATAACACCGTGGATAAAAAGATCTAATCGTGGGCCCTACACCTAGAAAAAACACACACACACACACTCTCCCCTTATTATCAAGTTAATGTATGCATGCTTCCAAGTGTTTCCTTGGCGACATTGCCCAGAAAAGTATATATTTTTAGCTGAAAGTGCAGTATGGTTGCCAAAGGTGTGTTTTATGTTCATTTTTTGTGTCTTTCTTAGAGAGGTAAAACGTGCTCTGTAAGCAAATAGTCTGGTTTGTGTGATTTGTAAGGACAGTGTGCAAAGCATTCCGTTCTGTCAGTGAAATGCTATCGGCTGCTGTCACCGACTCCTCTCTTGAAAGGTCTCTTTCTAATGACATTCCTGGAAAAGAACTGGCGTGAAAGCCCTTGAACATGTGCAGCTTATTGAATAACGACAGAATGTTGCATTTTCATTGCGGCGCCTCAGAATGTATGCCTGTTAACTAAGAGTGGAGCTGTGTGCAAGTGCGAGTGTGCGCGCGCAGCCAACTTTCAGGTCGTTTTAGGGTTTTCCAAACAAAGAGCAGTCCTTGCTTATATGTGGAAACTTACTAACATAATAAATTCTGGACAGAAATACAGTGCTGTTGCCACGGCTGCGGATGGACGTCAGTAGCAAAGAGTCATCAATCCTGAAGGTGTTGAATGCAAGAGAACCTGTTTTTTTTTCACCAGTGCTGGCAAATGTTAAGTATTTTATTTGCAGAACTCACAAAGCAGTCCTATATGAGGTCATACGTTAACACCCATTTGCAGTTGGGCACACATCTTTGAGATGCATGTGCTAGCAAGAAACCAATACTTTGTTCTGCATAAGAAAGACGCATGAATTTGTCCCTCATTCTGTACCTGCTTTGTGTGTGTTTTTTTTAATGTAATCAACCTATTTGAGATAAAACAAAATCTAAATCTTTTTCGTTGTGATCATGACCATTGGTTCCATTATATAGAGGTTTGCTAATTGTTTGACATCAACCTGAAAGAGACAAAACAATGTCTTTTAATATTTATTTATGTGTAGTGTTTATATAGCGCAGACCCAGCCACACGGGCAACAGAGCGTTTTAAATACAACTGGAAAGAGAACTCTTTACTATCTCTCTGCTGAACCTAAAAGGAGAAGGCTCCACCGAATAGGCAGTCGGTCTTCCACATCATGTAAGTGGATGTAGTTTCACTTGCTTTTGAGTGGCTCCTGTAGTATTCTTTCACAAGGATAGTTTCAAAGCATCACACATGGCCAATAAGCTCAATTGAGTACCCAATGCAATAATATTTAATCATTGCTTCTGTCTTTGAAGAGTCTGGCTGAACCATGTTATTGAAGTTCAGCATTCAAACAGTATGCCATGACTAGCTTGTGCGATGTCTACATATTTTTTTTGATTTCTTATTGCAAGCATATGCAGTACAAGCATTGGCATAGCCAATATGTCTCGCCTTTGGGACCTTATAACTGGACTACTGTTAACAAGTAGGCAGTAGCGCTTGTGAAAAGCACAGCGCTGTAAAAAAAAATTAACATATGCAAAAGCGGGCGGCCCCCAGACGAAAGCGAAAGCACGGCGCATTGTGTTGATAGTAACCTGACCCATGAGGAATGCAGCTGCAACCCTGCGCTCCGCTGCTCGCTCCCGAGGCTCCTGAGTACCTCTGCGAGATGTATGGGTTTAGCCTATTTTAGCTGTTTTGTACAGCAGTTTGGTTGTTCAGTACGTGCAAAATGTTAGTAAATGGTGTTATGATACAGCAGTATTGTTGCATTATTTGTTACAGTGAGAGGTGTGATATACAACCAAGGCATCTTTATAATCAGAAGCTGACATGCGTAACATATGTGAAAGGACACAAACTTTCCAGTAAAATGAAATGTCACCAAAGCATTTCCTGTAACCAACCTGTATAGAAAATATAAACGATGATGGATTGACACTTTAGAGAACCATGAATTTAATTAAATAACTCAATGGCTATATAAACAACATCAAAGGTGTTCACCACCATCCACAAACAACTTCAATTGCTTCTTCAGCCCGATTGCCATGTTCCTTAAAGTTGCGTGTGCAGAACATATAGCGATTTTTACCATGCAATGTTATTTTTATTTTAACTTTGGGAGAATAAACGTTGCTAATAAAAATGTAGATACCAAAATGAAAACCTATTTTTTTTTTAACATGACGTGTATATTCATAATGCCTTGCTCCTCTAAAATGTTCTTTGTGGTCCTCTGTGTTTTCCAATAAAAATTCATAGCTAGTGACTCGGGGATGTGTAGATTATTTACTTCATAGGGTGCACAATCTATGAAACCAACCGGTAGTATTCTGCGTCTTCTGAGAAGATAGTATTGTTTGATCACTGGCTGGTTGCATTGGAGACTTTTATGAGCTAAGGGATGCTTGGTTATAGATTGGTTGGGGTGGCTCTTAGGAAGTTATGAAGTATATTGGGATTGGGTGTGTGTATGGCCCACTGGGTGGTTGTGAGAAGCTTGAGAGGGGTCTTTTACCACTGCAGTCAATAAATGTATTGGTGGTGTTTGCTCCAGTGGTGTGCGTTTTATTCGCTAATTTTCTTACTGCTTAAAAGTTTTTAAGTGTTCCAAAATAGTAACAGAAAGGGGATAAAGTATAGATGATGTTTTATCCAGGGTCACACAATTTGTATAAGCGGTGAAGGCAAGATTCAACCTAGGATCCACAACCCAAGTAATATAGTCAACAATAAGAATAGAGCATCCTGCCTGTCTACTGTAGCAGGAGGGAGAACGGAGAATGACCTGCGATGGGTGGAGAGAAATAATTCAAAGAAATGCGAGCTACAGTTTGAGAATTCGGTGGTCTAACGATATTTGCGAGCTAGTGAGCGCGAGAGATGGGGCCCCTGTAAAGAAGGGTCTACCGAGTAAGAGAGAGTGATGTTGCGGAGATTGCAGGGGCAGAGTGAGGAAGGGTAGAGGGGCTATCATGAGTGAAAGGAGAGGAGTCTGTTACGAACTGAGCCGCAGCAAATGAGTGAGATGGCGAGGGAGAGCACATAAGGGGTAGAAAGTTTGAGGAAGAAGGCAGGGCAGTGTGTGGTGAGAGAGGAGATGGCGTGAGAAGGAAAGGAGAGCCTGTGATGAGTGGGGACAAATAATGAGCAGGGAGAAAAGAGAAAAAGAGCAGATGGTGAATGGGGAGACGTAGTGACAATGAGAAGAGAGATAGGTTGTTTCTGCAAAAGGAGGAGAAAGAATGAGAGGAAGGAAGGAGCAAGTAAAGTATAAAGACAGAAAAAGTGGGATGAAGTTTAAATGGAATTATGTAACTTAAAGAGACTGTATAGCAACAAATGCAAAACCAAGCTGCACTGCAACAACTGCCACAGGCGGAGCGCCCCAACTATTAAAAGCCAGAGGACCCCGTGATGGTACGAAACTAGAAGGAAGATGTGGCATTGGCTGGGGGTGGAGGAATGAGGTGGATGAAATGCAATGACCCGATTTAGCAAAGGGCATAAGCACCAACCTGGTAGAATGTCAGTTCAGTACGTGGTCCGAATAATAGATGCCTTAAACCAGACCTATGAAAGTAGAGGCATGAATGTGCAGTCTGAGGGGAATGGAGTAAACCAACAGAAAATGCAGCCAACCCTGAGCCTTTTGCAACTTCAGCTTCATCCTCAGGCTATCATGAAAGCCCCAACGAAAGAACTGCCTGGATGGTGCTTGGCTGTCAAAAGCACTTTAGGGGTCACTCTTGGGTTCGGAACACTAAACTTTTGAAAAAATGAACGGTAAATGTGAAAAACAGATTGGCTACGGGTGTCTTGAGACCCGTGTGTGAGAAGCCTGCCCGTGCACAGCTTACTAAGCAATGGTTAATGCAGGGTCAGGGGGAGGAGAGGTTTAGGATGGCAAGCAGTGACTTGGCCCAAAAAAATAGATGCCGTAAACCAGACCGAAGGGAGTAAACCAACAGAAAATGCAACAAATCCTGAGCATATTGCGCAAAGTGCATGTCAAGGGAACTTTTATGTTCAAAGTTCGAAAACAAATGTTTCCAGCTTCCTCGCACGTCCTCATGAAAGTGCCAACAAAAGTACCAACTGGATTGTGCTCAGCCATAAAAAACACTTCAGATGGAGCTATCAGGTACAGGCCGCCGTAAACTTTTGAAAAACTGAACGACTAACACTGAAAACAGATAGACAACGGTGGCCCTGAGAACACTGTGGGAGCAGCTTGCCAGTCCAGAGCGTAGGAAACAATTAGCAAGCGACAGCTAAAGCACCGCACGTTGTGTGTAAATAGTAACCTGACCCACGAGGAATGCAGCTGCCACCCTGCGTGCCGCTGCTCGCTCCCAAGAGCAAAACACCGTGGGAGTGAACATTACAAAAGAGGTGGGACATGCACCCGCCTTTAGCCATTTGCGTGCTTTCATTATTGAAAGACACACGCAAAAGCCAATCCAGTGTGTGGGAGGAGTCAGACCCACACGGAGTAAACACAAGAACCTCGCAGAGCAGCGCATGTGCGCTGCTAGGCTCGACCTAAAAAACGAAAAAGGCTTGCAGTGGCCGCAACCTTGCAGTAAAAGAGTAATTTAAATTCAAAATCCTTTATTAATCAAATATATTTTAATAGAACGGTATTTGTGCTTTCTTCCAGATGTGTGTATTTAGAACATGTGTACAAATAGATTTTTACTTCTAATACACATCATGAGAAATATGATTATTATTGACAAAAACAAAAGGCACTATTTACTTTTAATTACTGTAAAATGAAAATCTAGTGTAAACACACAATGACGGCTAGAAAATAAAAAAGATAAAAAGAAAAAAAAACACATTAGCTAAGTAAAACATTTGCCCACTAATCATTGCATTGAAGTGGATGAGAACATGTAATCAGGAACAAGCTCTAGCAAAGTCAATAGGTCTTGGCAATCTAAGAGCTATAGGCGTTATCAATGTTAATGTCTATAGCCGTTGACAATGCTAATGGCACATCAATGCAGCCATGCGCACTCTGTGCCAGGTGAGGCCTACCCTCCCTGCAGTGTCACCAGGGCAGCGTGTAATGTGCCCTCGCCCCTCAGGGGGCCCGAAAGCAGCGCAGCAGACATGCATCGCCATACAATAGCGACGCCTCCACAGCAGTTCTCCTCTTACAAATGGCATCATGTAATGACAATGTTATTTTCAGTAGTTGGCATAATGTAAGCTATTGGTTTATGTTATTGTGGTCTCCCTGCATACGTGGAACAAAATATAGGTTCCTATTAAGTATGTTTATTTCCACTATATAGTTCTTGTTTCATCACGTGAAAGGGATTAATGAAAATGGTATATAAAGGGAATGTAAATATAACTTAGTCACTATCGTTTCCATGCGATGGTCAGCATTAAATTTGTGACTATTGAAAATCAAGCACAGAGGCATGATAAAATAATACATCAAGGGAAATATCAATATAAACTCACACTTCTTAGATATTTCATTGAGGCGTTATGTGAATGCATACCTTAAAAGTGAAACCAAATCATTGTGTTTATTTGTACACTGATTTGCTGGTTAAACATTTTTAATTGTAATTGCGCCCAAAACACACACTTAAATCACACTTCTATCACTGCAATGGAAATAGTTAATTTAGGTATGTATTTACAAACAAATCATGCGATTAAAAGCACTTGTCTAAGTGTATGTTCTGAAATTAAATCAGAATGACTCAGAGTTAGAAGTAAAGTTGCACCCGCAAATCAAAATAAAAAATTATCCCAGTAGGTTGAAAGTTTTTAACTTTGATTTGCTGGTGCAACATTACATTTAATTATAAATGCAGGTGAATTATTTTCACAACATGCATCTAAACAAAGGCTTTGTAAACACTCACCAAAATAAGGTCTTTAAATTGAAGTGAGAGAAATATGATTTAGCCATGTGTTTTGAAAGTCAATCACTGGCACACAGAATTACAAGTATATCGTTCTAATGCTGGACCGGAGTGTTTGCATACACCAATCGTGTAAATTAGTTAAACAATCACCCTCATAAAGCAGCATCTGGCATTTGACCTCTGTCTTTGAATGCATAGCAAATGTGACAAGATAAGAACAAGATTTACAGTCATTTTTACATAGGAGCTTGGAGCAGCGAGTGAAAACTTGAGTGCCCATGTTAAGTACTCTTATACAAAGAAAAAAGTAGCTTCTGAAACAGATCCTAAAATAGAAGCAGTGGAGGAATAGTGTAATTGGAGCATGCTCTTGGCGGGTGCTAAAAACAGGAAGAGTCATGACAAATGCAAATGGGGAGAAAGAATATGAGAGTGACGATGGAGAGAGCAAATGGGAACAGTATAGTCTGGCTGAAGCCCACAAAATATATACATGTTTCTTCAAATCGAGACAGCACATGCTCTGTCTCGCCAAGACCTACAAGTGCTGCCCCTTTACAGTTAATAAAACTCAATTAAAAAAATGTGCTGTCCCTCACAGTGAAAGAGAGCCATTGGCTAAAGGGAGCTGACATCCTCATCCTTGGATCTAACCCTTCAGCCTGGGACAACTCCTGGTGGCCTACGGCACTGGGGGCAGCCCCGACACCCACCGACCACGCACGCAACATGGGAGTCATCATCGATTCAACACTCTCCATGAACAAGCAGGTCAACGCAGTCTCCTCCTCCTGCTTCAACACCCTCCCCATGCTCCGCAAGATCTACAGGTGGAGCCCGTCAAATACAAGCACAGTCACCCAGGCCCTCGTCAGTAGCAGACTCGACTATGGAAACGCCCTCTACGTGGGAGCCCGGCCAAGCTCATCGAATGAGTGCAACCACATTCAAAATGCCTCTGCACGCCTGATCCTCGACGTACCACGCCACAGCCACATCACCCCCTCACCTGAGAAACCTGTGCTGACTCCCCGTTAACAAGAGGATTCCCTTCAAGCTCCTCATCCACGCACTGGCCCAGCCTACCTAAACAGACGACTTTTCTTCTACATCCCCAACAGCCAGCTCCGCTCCGCTGTCCTCGCCCTCGCCACCGTCCCTCGCATCCGAAGAACAACCACCGGCGGCAGATCCTTCTCCCGCCTCGCCACCAAGACCTGGAACATCCTCCAACTGAGCCTACGACAGACCCAAGATCTGCTGACCTTCAGGAGGCTATTCAAAATTTGGCTGTTCGACCATTAGGATCCCCCCTTTTTTCCCCAGCGCCTCGAAACCCTCACAAGTAAGTAGTGCGCTCTACAAATCCTTGATTGATTGATTGACACATTGCCTCTAGGCTGTGGTGTGTGAAAGCAAATCGTGAAAACAGAGAGACAAGTGGTTAAAGAGGGCTGAAGCATAACCCCTCTCTTATTGTGTGTGTTTGTGTGTATATATGTATATATATATATTTTTTTTAATTATGAATTATTTTGCTTGCATGAGGCTGGCAAGACATATAAAGTTATCTCTGGATCAGACCTAACCAGGCTGCAAAAATGAACACTCAAAAACTGAATATAATTGACACATGTCGAAAGAATATAACTGCAACATTCCAACCTGCGTACAATGAGACATGGAGATTGGCTTTATAAACAACAAAGTGCTAAATCATGGCCTGCCTGGTTCCCGATCCCCCTCTGCTCCTTGCGGCGTTTGCCTGTGTTTATACCTTGCTCTGCTTAACACCTCTAATGTTGGACATTGATGTGTGTATCTACTTTTATGTAAACTGTATTGCACGTGCTCAACCTTTGTAAAGCGCTCTGATACCTCCGGGTCTAGCCAGCGCTATACAAACCTCCAAAAATACATAAATAAATATGATGGGCAGTGATTTAGAACTATATTTCTACCTTGCATCTGTGAAATATGGGCATTCAGCGTTAAGGCTTTAATAAATTGGGTGTTTCAAACTCAAGAAACATAGACATACTTGCCCCCAAGCCAGCCTAAGATTATGAATCTTTACTGCTGTTACTTACTCAGTTACCTGCAATCCTATATTACATCTGTTCCACAAGCAGTGGCTGATGTATGGTGTATTAGCTTGTGTAAGACACAGTATTTACTACTTGTGTGATGATCTGAGAATACAATGGAGCCCTAGCGCATGCACATCTGATTTGTTATAGAAGCAGAGAGCAAAAGGCTAATTGTAGACCAGACAGAATCTGGCAGTGTTTAGAAAAAGGCACAAAAATTGCAATTTAACATCAACATCGAGTCATTCAGTGGTCTTTTAAAATATTTCTGAAAGGCTTAAATTAGTAAATTAATGAAGGAGTTGTATATCATGGCTCTGCAGAATACATCTCCCTGCAAACTCAATCTCCCTAAACTACTTCCTGACTGATACACAATGAATTGCGAAACTATGTCTTATAGGTTTGTTAGGCAAGCTAGATGCTAAGCAGTGTTGTGGGTTGTGATATGTTGCACAACAGCCAGTGTCCTTGAACTGTAGACCCGCACCCTCTTTTTGTGCTGCTGCTAGTTTTGGGATCTGCAGCTGGTTCACGTAAGGTAGGGAGCATCCAAAGATGTGGTGCTGTATTTTTTCTGCAGACATACTAAGACCTTGATGTGGGTGCGTTTGTGGCTGTTAATAATTTTTGGGTTATTCTTTGAGCCACTGCAGTGACCGAAGAGTCATAGAATTTAGGATTCCATGGGCTTCCATTTACCAAATAGCCTGGATGTGCCACTCTGGACCTCCAAGAGGCATGTAATATGTTGTTCTGGGCAGGCTGACCTAGAGTAAAGGCAGATTTTATGTAGTTCCAACTACTACTGAGTGCCTCTCTGCAGAGCGAAAGGGGATGATGCATCTGAGTACACTAGTTTCATGATGGAATGCTGACCACATATTTCATATGGATTCTGGGTCATGTTCAAGCCAACAGTGACTTTTGGGATTTTGGAGATTTGGTTCTGTTTTTAAAGGCCTGAGTTTTGACAGTGCCACTATATATTATGTATAATGTTGTATAATAATGTTTACAAAATGGATGGGCTTTGGTTCCATTCCTTTTAACTACTGACTTTCTTCAACGTGTCTCAAAATGATGTATTGGCTCAGTCTAGTGGGGTATTTGTAAGTACATAGATTTTTAGTTTGGGAGTATGTCAGTCCTCCCCGAATAAGTCTAAAATCGTGTCCGGTCCAACACAAAAGTTCAGTAAATAAACCTGGCCCCACCTCTCGTAGCGATGGACATAAACTTAAGGAAAAGTATGTAAATTATTCCATAGTATCAAAACTAATTGAAAAGGCAAAACAAAGCACAATAAAAATATTACCCACCCAATTTCCATTAATAGAGGAATATTTCATTAGTGATACCAAAACAACTAAAACCCATTAACGGGAACCAGAGATATGAATTTTTTAAGTTTTAGACCAAAAAGCGCTATAATAGATAAGGGACCAACCAATTAACCACAATAAAGCAGAGGTTGGATAGCCAAAGTAAGGTGTCCCAGTCAATGATTTTATCTTCTGACTAAGGGCCTGATTTAGATCTCGATGGGTGGGTTACTCATCACAGCGGTGACTGACATCCCGTCAGCTGAAATATAAATCCTATAGGATATATTGGGATATATATTTTATTGAACGGGATATCCGTCACTGTTGTGATGGAGTAACCCGTCTGCCGAGATTTAAATCTGGCCCTTAGTCTTTGTAATGAAAGTTGAAATCCTCCAGCATGCAAAGTTGCAAGATGTATCTGGCATAGTCCTCTCGAATCAAGATAGCTGTTGGGCGAGGTCCTGCTGGCACCGTTGTTTTTCATGGGAAAACCTCCAGGCTGAGAACATTTCAAATTTCATGGCTGTCGAAGTACTCTCATTGTGCAAATTCTTTTTGCACCGTTGCCCAGTCAAGAGTTAAACTTTCTGATTTTAAGAATGTTTAGCTCCACTATTCGAGCAAGCCTAGAAGTCATATCCGATGAAGTTGGACACCTTTGCCGCAAGGTCCTGCTGATGCTCCAGAGTCCTTGGAATTCTTTCGAAGTCCCAGTTTTTCAGACGTTGTAGTGCAGCACTTCCTGGTCCCTTCTAAGGCTCCAGGCCCTCGGGACAAAACCTAGGGGCAAAGACTCACTCCAGCAGATGCCACCAGCAGTGTCCAAGCATGAGACTGCTTGTTTTGTCACTGTAGCCACACAGGAGGTCATCTAATCAACCCCTTGAATCCCGTTCTCAGTGCTAGATACAAGTGGAAATATGTCTCTGTACAAGTAACAAGCAGGTCCAGGCCTCTTCTGTTCTTCTGCATGTCTATATGTGTTACAAGAAGCTGTGAGTTAGAGGTCACTTTTATATGAATTACTGCCCAGTGAGTGGAGGGGTGGTCATTAACATCCCAAACAAATGAGAAAAACCCTGCCTGGGGCAACCCTTCCCACTTTTGCCTTACTGCCACCTATCCCACAGTGTGCAGTACTGAGGGAGCTCCAAAATGGCTGCACCCTTATGCCCTTGGGGGTTTCTGTGAACCAGCAAGGAGCATGTGTTAAACCTGGCATCCTTGGCATGGTTTCCTCCTAACGTTTTGCCTTCAAACCTGCTGTTTTTTTGTGGCTTTCAGATGCTTTACCACTGCTAATCAGTGCTAACGTGCTTGAGCTCTCTCCCTAAAACAAGGTGGAATTGGCTTATTCCTAACTGGCATACTTAATTTACCTGTAACTCCCTAGTAAAGTGGCACTACTTGTGCCTAGGACCTGTAAATTAAATTCTACTAATGGGCCTGGATCAGTTATTGTGCCACCCACTTGGAGAAGTGTGGCTCACTGGTTAGAAGCGGCAGACCCTGAAGCAGAGATCGGCCCGGGACCAGGGTTCAATTCCCGACGCGGCAGGGTCTTGGGTCAATGTCCGTGGACTCGATAATTCTCGCCGAGGTGCCTACGCTAACCATGGGTCCCACTCTGCAACTCTGGGCAATAGCTTGCTTAATCTCCACAACGGCCCCATCAGCGCCGGGGATGCCTGGCTTCACCTTGGAGGTGCCCAGGAGGGACCATCTCACAGGGAAAGTCAGGACGGGTTCCCCAGTGGTATACAGCGCCAGGACACTCCGATATGGAGTAACAGTGCGCTTTACAAGTATACCTCCCTTACCTTACCTTACCTTACTTAAGTAGCACTTTAAACATGTCTCAGGTCTGACATTAGTGTGTGTGGGCAATATTTTAAGTACCATGTCGACTTGGCCCAAACTTTCCTTTTCAATGCATGTAAGTCACCTCTAGGGTAGGCCCTGGACAGCCCAGAGGGCCGGGTGTATGTATCTAAAACGTGGGGCATGTACTTTTTATTTTAACATGTCCTGGTAGTGAAAAACTCTTACATTTGTTTTTCACTACTGCAAAGCCTACCTCCCCCATAGGCTAACACTTGGGTTACCTTAATACCTTTAATAAATAATAATTCCAAAATGGGAACGTGTAACCAGTTCATGTTTGGTGTCTTTGGAATTGTAATGCAAAATCCTATTATACGGTGGAGTCAGATTGGTGTCTGTCGGTATTGCCTGTAGTAATGCGTGTCTGATTTGCACGTATCTGTAAAGTTCATTGGGTCCCAGGTCATATTGCCGTTGGAGTAAGGTGAATGGGATCACAGTGCCCTTGTCCCACAGATCTCCCACCGTAGATATACCGATGTTGTCCCACTGCGCAAACCCCTTGCTCTGTCGCAGACGTCCCAGTGCCTTAGTGTCCCAGAGTGGTGTGAGTTTAGTGATCTATCCTTTCCATCCCAGTTTCGCTTGAGCCGTGTGCCACAGCGTGACTGTGTGCCTCATGGGTCCTAGTAGCTTTGTCGCCTGGTGTTTGTTGTAGAGAACGGCCAGCATGCTATTGGTTCCTAATTGCGCCCTGTCGGCCCTGTAGGCCGGGCTCTTCCTGTGGCGCATGACCCACTGGTTCACTATTTTGAGTTGCGATACCCAGTAATATAGCTGTAGGTTTGGCAGTGCAATTCCCCCCTCATACCAGCTTCTGTTCAATTTGATATGGGCAATGCGTGACGGTCGGTTATCCTCAAATAAATTGGAAACCAATGCCGTGACCTGTTGGAAATAGCGCAGAGGGGGTATTTTCTAGGGCATACAGGAACCTCGGAAGAGCCATCATTTTATAAAGAGCAGCTCGACCAAGAAGGGTCAATGGTTAGGCCGCCCAATGCTTCACATCGCTACGCAGACGTTCATGGGGAGGTTTTAGATTTTTTTCAAAAAATTCCGTCGCACTGTTTGTAATATGGATGCCCAAATATTTTAAGGAGCCCGAAGCTATCAGAAGTGGGCAGTCCGTTGCCAATGAGGGCCCTGGTCCCCTCAGCACGCTGATCACCGATTTTGACCAATTAAGTGTATAGCCTGATGTTTGCCCATGGGTGTCACAGAGCGCAAGGAGTGCTGGGATGCTCCTGTCCAGATCTGTCAAGTAGATTAGCATATCATCTGCATAGAGCGATATTCGGACCTCCCAACCCTCATTCCAACTAATCCCCTTCAGCAACGGCATTGACCTAATCAGTGTTGCCAATGGCTCCAATACCAAGGCAAAGAGTAAGGGGGACAGAGGACAGCCCTGTCGCGTTCCTCTTGCCAATGGAAACGTGTGCGAGATGTGGCCGTTTGCGGTCACTTGGGCCCCTGGGTTGGTGTACAAGAGGCGGATCCAGGCAATGAAGTTGGGACCAAAGCCCATATGGGACAAAACTGCAAATAGATATTCCCATTCCACCATATCGAATGCCATTTTGGCATCTAGAGAAAGGTCCACTGCCGCCTCCGACAGTAACGGAGCGCGCGCTACAACTCCAGGCACCCTTCTAAGATTCAGAGCCATGCTTCTGTGTGGCATAAAGCCCGATTGGTCAGGGTGGATCAATTAAGGGAGATGGGTCATTAATCTATTAGCCAGTAATTTAGCAAGAATTTTTGCTTCTGCGTTGAGAAGGGAGATCGGACGATATGAAGAACAATCTGCCGGGGGTTTACCGGGTTTCGGTATAGCCACAATCGTTGCGGTGCGTTGTTCCAGCGGGAGGTCTGCCTTCGCCAAGCTCTCGGTATACATTGCCAGTAGTGGTTTACTAAGTTTGTCGGACATTAGTTTATACAATTCTATGGGGATCCGGTTCGGGCCCAGAGCCTTCCCAGATTGTATTGATAGGATTGGCCGCTGCGTTTCTTCCACTGTCAGGTCTGCCTCCAGCTCGAGGACCGCCTCCGGAACTGCTATGTGACTGAGGGAATTTAGGGCTGCCTGTTCTGTGACCTCTCTCTCAGGGGTATAAACTGTCTGGAAATAGTCCGCTAGTATATTCACTATTTCCTCAGGGTGCGATCGCAGTTGACCCTCCTGGGTATATAGTTGCTGTATTCCCCTGCTACTCCCTCCCCTCTTGTCCAGCCAAGCCAGCATTTTCCCTGCCTTGTCGCCAATGTCATAAATTCTATGGGTCGTGCTATTGATATCGTCAATGTCCTGCGTCGTGAGATGGTTCTGACACTGCTGCTGGCATCGTTTCAGTGCATGTGCCGAGTCCGTCGTGGGATCTGCCATATGGGCCATGTTCGCTGTGTGAAGTGCCAGTTCCAGTTCCGAGAGCTCCCGCCGGTGTGTCTGCTTGTGCCCTGAAACGCAGCGATTGCCTGTCCTCGCAAGACCGTTTTGTAGGCCTCCCACAGAATCGAGGGAGAGCTTACCGATAATGCGTTTTCAGCAAAGTAATATGTGGTTGCTGTCCGAAGACCTTTTCTAATTTTAGGGATCTTGAGATAGGTAGGATATATGGGGTAGATTCGTTTACGGGTCTTCTCCCAAGTGGAGAGAGTCAACATCACCGGTAGGTGGTCTGATATGCCCCTGGGCAGTATTTCAATGGTGTCAGTCGTTCATGCCGTTGCCCAGCACCAAAAAATAGTCTATACGGGACAAACTATTGTGGACTGGCGAATGATAAGTGTATTGTTTGGCTATGGGGTGTTTATGTCTCCATACATCCGCTGGTCCCATTGCTTCCATAAAGCCTGAGAGACTGGGGGGTGCAGGTGCGCGTGTCCTCACAGGGAATGTGTCCAGTGCCGGATCTATTATAGCGTTAAAGTCCCCTCCCCAATGATGGTGTCTCCTGGCGGGAGATTCAGTAAAAACTCTCCCAATGCTGGTAGTGCAATGGAGTGGAGGGCCGGCGGTATATAAACTGCTACTACATTTAGACGCCGGCCTTCCCACTGTCCATGGATCGCCGCAAAGCGGCCCTGGTCATCTGTCTTGTGATGTAAAATAATGAAGGGAGAGGTTTTTTCCACCATTATACCTGTGCCCCTGGAGCCAGAGGTGAATTCAGAATGTGCTACCATTCTGTAGCCCCTTCTATCAAGTGCCTGGCATGCCTGTCCCGTAAGGTGCGTCTCTTGAAGTAAAACTAGTGCTGGGCCCTGGCGCTTAATCGCTCGTAACACCAGCCCCCTCTTGATTTTGTCCCCCAGACCTCTTACGTTCCAAGTGAGTAGTTTAAGAGGAGGGACTGCACTGTGGTGCGTCACGCCGTCAAGGGCTACGGGTTGGGAGTGATCTGTCATCCTGAAACGATGTGAGTGCGCCCTGTCTGTGTGCCGTCTTCAATGTAGCATACTTGCCGTCCCTTCTAAGTGTGTGCGTGCTATCCCTGATATAGTGTGTTGCAACGTGTGGATCTTGAACCAAGTGAATATGATTTTTAATAGACATTAGAAATAGTGTCTGTAGCTTAACTCAAACCAAATATAGCAGAGTTATTTTATATGACCTTTCGCTTTTCACATAGGAGCAGGTACATCCTTGCACACTAAATTAGCTTTTGGCGGCTAGTCACTGTAGTCATAAGCCAATTCTAAATTCTTGAACATTTAAGATTTCTAAAAAGTTATTTTGACCGGTTTGCCCATAGGTTTGAAAGCTACAACAGTCAGGCACCACAAATGACATTTAACTTTCCACACCGTTGGTTTGTTTTCCTCCACTTTACACTATGGCCTTACTGGAAAGTTAAATATGCCATTTAGGAGTTGCTCAATTATTTTTATTAGTAATAGGTTAGAGAACATACACTGGACAAAAATGTTTCAGTGTGTAGCATTTAAAAACCAGCATAATCAGTCCACAAGTAGTTGGGTGAACACACAAAAAGTGGTACGTTCTCACTGTAATAATCACTCATTTAATGGTCTTTCCACCTCCACATTGAACTGCTTAACAGACTATTTTACAACTATTTCCTTCTCTGCTGTCTGCCTTTCAAGGGTTTTGCTGGAATATGCCAGCGCTTCATGCATTGGCACAGTTAGTGTGTGATCTATTGGTTTTGCCAGTGCTTATGTGGAATATTATTCTCTCCTTGACCCTGTCTAAGCAAGTTTAACCTGGTTCACAGAATCGAGTCTCTCCTTACAGCCACTTCCAACAAGCTATACATGATCTTCGATGTCAGTGGTTCGGCTACCCTTATTAGTATTGACTTCTCAACATACTTTGATTAAGTCGCCCATCCCATATTACTCTCCAGACTACAGGACATTAAGATGGAACATGGCTGCCTAACTTCTTTTCTGTCTAGTCCGGAATAAGATGTGCTCTTTCCTACTTTCAGTTATGTAGTGTGTCCCTCAGGGTCTTTGCCTAAATTCTATCATTTTAGCTGGCGACCCTTATAAGATGGTTTAATCTCTAGTTCTTTTGCTATCCAGGCAGCTCCAGGTAGCTGTGAAACCAGAACTCCCATCTCTCCAGCTGCATCTTCATAATTGTCTTCTAGCAGTGTCCTGTGGATGTTCCGTAGACACCTTTAGGTTTACTCGGGCAAGACTGAGATACTGTGTTTGGAGGTTCTAGTTGGTAGAACTTCTGGTGTATAATGTTTCATTAAGCACTGTCTTTTAAACCCCAGATTGTTAAGGTAGTGCTTCCTGATTCTTGGCTCTTGAACGTCCATGCAACATTCTTTAATTTCTAACCAGTAGTCCTAGCGAATGATTACTTGGGTGATATTAGCCTTAATTTATTATGGAAATGCTGCTCATTTAAGTCTGCACCATTTTATGCTTAACAAGCCTCTGCTAGTTCAGAATTCAGTTGCCAGATCAAGACCTTCCCTCCAGGAAACACACAATAAACCATCTAGAAAGCTAATACGGACTCCCTATATCCCTAAATGTAAGAGAACCCTTTTAAGGACCTTTTTCGTCTGTCACAGAGGAGTACACAGTATCAGCCCCTTTATCTCAATTTTGACTTTCTTCATTACAAACTCTCAAGGAGCAAGTGCAATAATGGTAATAGCATTATTAAAGATTTAGGCATTGTCCTGAAATAGTATGATTAGAAGGTCCAGAAGCAAGACTGCGTGACCATGTGAGGCAACAGTGGAGAAACGTGTACACCGAAGGAGAGGGACTACAGAATAACTAAAGCTCAACTAGTCCTCAGAGTTTTTAATCTTGCCATAGTTCCTTCTCTCCCAAAAATAAAAGTTAAATCCGTTTGGGGATCTATATACAATTTAAATTTCCTTTCACTAGAGACAATGCCCACTATCATCACGGATGCACCAGCACCCATCACGGGTAGCAAAAAGATCTTCATCAAAGAGCCCCACTTCAGGGGCCTGCTAGGCATTGCATTGCCCACCCAGTGTGGGACAGAATACTTTGATGAAACATAGCACTTTCGAAGGTGAGATTTCTTTTTTCTCCTGAACAGATAGATTCCTCATAGCTCTGGTGGGTCAACAATAATAACAAAGAAAGTAATACATAAATCTTGACTACGGAATTAGACTAGTCCCTGTGTTTTCCCAGAACTTCGTTCTTTTGATTTATGATTGAGTTGAGAGGATCTATGTTGAGCTATACCAACCTCCCACCCCGTTTCTTGTTTTGTGTATTAATGGACTATGCCAATACCTGCTTATTAGGACTTGCCACTAAACTGTTCACCAGATTACGGCTTTTTCAGAATATGGCAGTGTGATTTATCTATGGATAGGGCAGATCTGATCACGTAACAGATGCCTGAAGTAGACTATACTGGTTAGTCGTTGAACAAAGATTTTTTTTATTTTAATCCATGTGCCGAATCACTGGGCCTTCCTTGGTACTGGTGCTTCCAGGCTCTAGGCTGTTCTGTTTCGTAAGAATATCATTCTGTTCTGGCTCTGATGTTATGGAATCAACTCATGTTTAATCTATGAGTAATCCCATACCAGTAACTTTTCGTAAATCTTTAAAGAGATCTATATATTTTCTTACTTTTGAGAGTGTAATCTGTTTTGTGAAGTGTGTCAGTTACGTGCTTTATCAAGATGAAGATGCCATTCAGTGATTGTGCACTTAGAAATTGTCTATTCGATTCTATTAATTTAATTATGTTCTACCGTATTTCAGTAGTTCTACAGTACTTCAAATCTTTCAGACGTTTATGGTGCTCTAGGAAGCTTTGAAGAAAAACAAAAGTTGATATGACTAGCCCTTCACAATATGCTTACAGTTCAATACATTTGTAATCGAGATGTGCAGCTCTTTACTATATGGAGACACTGTCTAAAAAACATAGAATCATAAACTCATCAAACATTTATACTTGTGTGTAAAGCTTTTAAACTGTGTTTGATAAATATCATGATAAACTCGCCATAGGATTGTACTCTGCAGATGTTGCCTAACTTGCTGGTAGGCATTCCTAAGCATAGCCTTTTTCAAAAGCTTATAGGTCATGTGCCAAGAAAGGATGGGTAAGCACCATTTTTGCCACTAGTGCATGACTTCTTATGGCAGTGCACAGTATGCCAAAGAAAGCTTCTCTATGTTTTGGGAGTTGATATTAAATATGTTTTTGTTGTCTTTGGAACAGAGCTTTATTATTTCACAAGAGCTTCGGTTCTTTTGAAATGCTCGAAGGATCTGATCTTTGGCACCAGGGATCAAGTCCTTCAGCTCCATTTTCAAATCGACATCAGTAATGAGATCAAACAAATGTAGATAATAACCTGGAATTTAAAGATATTGGTTTTAGAGTGGGTACATCACAGGCATCCCTGGACAGGAGTTCAAATCAATATACAGATACTGGCAAGATGCTTGCCATTGTGCTCACTGCTTCTACTTTTCCCTTAGACCGCAAAGTGAAAATCCTTGCGAAGGGACCGCAGATGGGGGCCATGTTGCTTTGTGTACATTATCCCTTGAAAAATAGTGTACCTTTAGTTATCCTCGCAACATTTGAAGGAGGCTCAGTAGGAGGAGTGAGCATGTGGTACTTATTTTCATTGCTTCCATAGCCAGTTGTTTTTTTGTACCATAAAAAGGGCTCGATAAATATTGTAAAGGTTTGTCCATGTAATGCAAGAAGTCCAGCTTTTCTTGACGATTGATTTTCTTCAAACATGTATTCCACTGTGCTCGTGCCCAAGTGAGCATTTTTACTTCTACTGACTTTTCCATATCATTCATATTGTTCGGGAGATTAAATATTCTTTTTGCCTTTATTGGCATTTAAATTGTATTCCTTTTACAGATTTAAGGCATGTTTTAATTGTTTCTCCTTATTTTTTCAGAAAAAGGGGTTTGACGTGGACAGCCTCACCCAGTCCGAATTACGTTTTCTTCTAAGTATCCTAGAAGGAGAATTGGAAGCAAGGGATCTTGTGATTGAAGCTTTACGGGTAAGTCTTATTTTCAGACTGACATTGAGACTCTGTTATATTGGTCTATAGTAGCAGTCTTGGTATGATGAGAGCAGGCTTGCCAATGCCTCAATACGTCCACGATTAGAATACTGCCAACCAGACTATAAAGAGCTTGAAAAATTATTTGCATCTGGTACTTGGAGAAAAGATTCCATATGATTATCACCACTTCCTCCAACCTGGGTGCCTGCAAGCTGACTGACCGCAGTGACCGCAATACTGCTTGGGATAGGACTAATTACCATACCCTACCCGGCTCCCAACTCCCTGAGGAAGCCCCAGGCCAGATGGCCGATGTCATGGGGCGAAACACGTGTTGGCTATAGAATATTCTCACTTGGCTACGAAACATGAGAAAGATAAATTGGAATTGATTCCAAGAAATACTTGCTTTTCTTACTTGTTCCAACACATTTTCAAGTACTCTAACAGTTATGGGAAAGGGGTTTCCAATTGTCATGAACGAGTAAACCTCACAAGACCAGCTACTACCATAGGTTCGCTGAGGCATCGGACCCTTTACCCCCCACCCTCTGAACAAATATCACCAAGTTGTTTACCACCTAGCAGAGAAAATAAGTACTCAATGTTCTTATTAGACCAGGCTTGCTGCACCTAGTAAAACTCAGGACTGTCACTCATGTTGCTAAACATAGTCCAAATTCCATGAAAAATGGGGTTGCTAGCCCGATCTTCCAATTCAAGACAGGAACCACCTATTCCAGCCTTTACATTTCCTCGTGGGTAGCTGGTGAAGAGGCAAATTCCATCACAGTTGCCGACGTTCCTGAAAAAGGGTTATGTGGTCACCAGACAGAACTATCTGACTTTACCATATCATGATATCAAAAGCATCAGATCTGTGACAATGATGCATTCAAGGTGCATTATATCATACCTTCAGAGGGCAGGATGTTATTTTCTGAAATGCACCTCCAGTATGGTAACAGACGCCTTGATAATAGCACTCTCTTAAAAACGAAGAAACATTATTTTCTTCAAGCAGGTCTTTATTTAACTTGTTGCTACCCTCTCCCTTGATATTTAATGCTTCATAGTATGAACATCTTGATTCTTTACCTACCATTTGTTATGCAGAATGCACCACAAGGAACATATAACATATTGAAAAAATGTGTGTGCTTGTGTAATGTTGTATGTGGCATATGTTGCCCAACATAAAATGCTAATTTCAGTGGAAGACCTTTGCCTCGGATTTATAAAAAAATGAAGATTTGAAAGATGTGCATAATCATTTTCAAATACAAAGTTTTGATCTAGCTATACTATTGCACTGATTATCAATGCTCCTTTACTTTAAGGCATATTTTACAGACCCACTGCTATAACTTGTTACAAAGATGGAAATTAAATAAAAAGTGAGGACTGATGCATAAGTTCTTTGTTTTCCAACGTGCATTACATTCTTTAAGGTTATGAAATTAAATGAGTAGGAAATATATCGCCCAATAAGAGACCACAGAAGCACAGTTAAATTAATTCAATATGTTATAGAGTTGGCTTACATAGCTGTTAAACCATGGTGACATTGTCTTGCTCATTGTAAGCAGTACCTCATTTCAGATGTAAAAGGGAGTACAATTTACGCTGGGGCTGCAAATCCAAGAAATAGGGGTTAAAGAAAATCTTCCAATACATACATAAATCTTTGCAGAATCGGTTAAAAGCAAAGTACTGAGAACATTTTCTAACTACCTTAGAAGAAATCAATGTATCAAGAAGATTTTAATGAATTTTAGCAGATTCATTGGCTGATTACGCACATTATCTAAGAATATGGCTTGTACAAACTTTATTACCATTTTTGTATTAATGAGAAGCAATATCTAGTTTTCTTTATAATTCACTTGATGAAACCAAAATGCACACGTGTCCTAAACAGCAAAACCATTAGGACCAGGAAACACTCAAGCATGTAGTGCCATTATGCAAAAGACCTGCTTTCCCCTTACTCAGTCAAGATATTTTAATTTTTTTATATTTTTCAAGATAGTTGAACATTGTGAATAGCCACTTATATATATTTTTACAGTAACAGCACTCACCCTTGTTCACTTTGTCTCTCAAAAGAACAGCGAAACCATACTGAATTATTAAGTGCTGCAGGCGTCATTTAATGTAGTGACTATAACACATGTTTATACTAATATATTTAATGTTTCTGGAATTATACGAATGTACATTGTGTGGTATATTCATATCTTAGTTATAACTGAGTTTGCTGTTCCATTATGATGTATGGTAAGAACCTAGAATGTTGAGGGTTTCAGATGATGCAAAGGGAGTGCGGAGAAGCGTGCGCTTGGGAGCACATAAATACCTGTGTGGTAATATTATGATGGATTACATTTGTTTTATTTGCAGCCCAACTTGCAGTTGAGAACTTACTTCTAAGTTTGTAATGGGAATAAGCCTATAGTAAATGTCACTTCATTACGGGATATTGCTGAAGGTACCCTATGGAGAACTCCAATTTGAAAAAACTAGAATTGAAGTACAAGTTAAATATGCTGTGCAAGTTTTATAGTGGCTTTTTAGGATGCATAGGTTTTAACTAAATGATTGTTATTATATCAGTGTCTTGTGCAGATACCTTCATACGGTCTAATTGTTTGTGTTTTGTCTTTCAATACATGTAGTAAGCTGGAGGCATTTGCATAAGTGTGTGTCATTTGTTACCCCTTTTTTTCAATTGGGCATGCCTGTATTTATGCCAAGTTTAAATGTTCAGATAATCATCCATTATTCATTTGGGATGTCTTATGGGGGTCATCGTAAGTTAATGTAGAAAGAGACATTGGTGAGAACACATCACAGAAGAAGCCCTTGCTTCTCATTTTCACAGAAAGCCCATGTGGAGACTTGAATCAGCTGTGAGTGCGACATGTTTTTGTTGCGGTGGTTAAATGGAGGGATGGCAGCAAAATAGTTGAACTACTTTCTGCTTCACACTGTGATGGACTAAAACACTGTTTAAGGTTGCTTCATGAACATCAAAACCGATTATAACTAGAGTTCCTAGTGTTATATTTTTTTTAACGTTTTCATTTGTATTCATCCATATTTTTGCTATCCTATTGGTATTTATGCATATTTATTTTGTTTGTGCTTTGTGAATAAATTATACCTAGAATTGTATATTTCCACATGTATTTAACTGATAAACATGCACTCCTACTTTGATGCCTTTTGTGTTTTAGCTAATTAAGCAATATAACAAAACAATACACCCACAGGTAAATATTAGCATTCTACTTTAAATATATGTTGACTTATGCAGTCATTTAAGGATATCGCATCCTCTTTTTTTAACTTCCCATGCTATGTATCGACTCCGCTGTTGGCCTGGAGTTTACCAAAGACAACATGGAGAGTCACAAAAAAAGAAGCCTAATTTTCTGTATTTTCTGCTTTAAAAAGTGGGCTGCAGATGGTACATTTATGAATAGATGGTGTTGGGCTCGGATGATTGCACTTGTTTTTCTCCTGGAGAAGTCTTTGTCGTCACGGGGTCGGTGAGTCCTCCTTTGGGTGCTAGTGAGCATGGGCATCGGCTCCATTCTTAGATTGTTTTTTTCCGCCATCGGGTTCGGATGAGGATCGAGGCGCTCCGGACCGACTTCCACAAAGAAGGTTATATTCGGAGCGTATTCCCTTTCCAATTCGACGGTATTGTTATCGAACGCGACTACACTTCCATTTCGACGCGTTTCGAAGTCAACAACAAGATTTCCAACTGCTACGTCGACGAGACCAAGAAGCCCATCTCGACGTAGTCCAGCCCGGAGTCCATGGAAAGGACTCCATTCAAAAAATGTCCAACGTGTGGTGCTAAGTTTCCACACAAGGACCTACACGAGGTGTGCAACCTCTGCTTGTCCCCTGAACACGAATCCAGGGACTGTGAAGCCTGTGCGGCATTCTCCTCCAAGTCGACGATTAGAAACCGTCGAGCCCGAAGACACGAGGTATCGAGAATGCAGTCACAAGCAATCCCGGAGCTGTTCGAGGACCAGCATCCCGAAGAGGAGGAAGAAGAGGAGGACGAGGCGGGGTCACAAGCGGACGAGTCTGACGTCGAGGAAATCGACGTTCATCAAACCGTGAGTGACGACGTCCCCTTACCAAAGAACAGACCCCCGCACGGTGTCGACCCCGCCCTCGAGCCCGGTCAGACAACCGAAAAAAGTTTCAGACGCCCCGCCTTCGGGCCCGGCAACGAAACCGAAACACTCGGTCTCCCACCATGGTGGAACCGAGAAACGGCCCACCTCGACATCGACACCGAAGCTCCATACAAAGGAAAGCTCGAAGTCGAAACAGAGACATGCTTCGACGTCGAAGACAACCTCGACACCGAAGACATCTTCGACACCGAAAACATCGGATTCGAATAAATTCACGGTGCCGAAAATACAAATGGACAGTCAGAAGAAAAAACACCTTTCGGACCCAAAAACTTCGGTACCGACACAGGAGCATCAAACAGATCCTAAACAAAAGACTCTGTTTATTGATCCACAAACTGGCAAGGTAGTGACAGAACTACCTAAAAAGAGGAAGAATGAAAAGTCGGACGACAAAACTCCTCCTAAGAAGAGAACAATGGGGATGAATACAACTCCTCCCCTTTCTCCACAACCTAGAGACACACCCTCTTCTCCTCTTCCTCACACTAGGCCAGCTACTCCTTTACGCCCATCTACACCCATAACAGATGTAGAAAGTGATACAGGAGAGGGAGAACATCCTAGGGATGACGAAGACACAATCCCAGAGGATGAAGATCCATGGGAACAATATAATGTAGGGTCAGATAACGATAACAAACCTGACCTGTATCCCTCAAAACCTTCACCACCTGACGATAATACTGGTTTTGCACAACTAATTAATAGAGCAGCAAAATACCACAAGGTAGAGCTACATGCAGAACCTCAAATAGAGGATTTCCTGTTAGAAAAACTACCTGCTGCACAAAGAACATCAGGTACACTACCAATGCTTAAGGGCCTCCTCAATCACACATCAGAGATATTCAAAGACCCGGTGAGGGCTAGGGTATTAAACCCAAGAATTGATAAAAAATATAAGACAGCTCCAAAAGACCCAATATTTATCAAGGGACAAATTCCTCTAGACTCACTAGTGGTCACAAACGCTCGCAAGAGAGCAAACTCTTTAACTACAGGAGAAGCTCCACCTCCTGACAAAGAGTCTAAGCTAATAGATGCCTCCGGCAAGAGAGTAGCATCCCAAGCGGCAAACAGCTGGCGCATAGCTAATACGCAAGCGCTACTTGCACGGTATGACAGAGCTCATTATGATGAATTAGAAAAACTCATCACTCACCTCCCTAAAGAACACCAAAAGAGGGCAGATCAACTCATACAGGAAGGAAAGATAATAACTAATACTTCCATTAAGTGCGCCCTAGACGCAGCAGACACTGCAGCAAGATCCATAAACACAAGCATCATGCTAAGGAGACATGCATGGCTTAGAGTTTCAGGGTTCAAACTAGAGGTACAAACATCATTATTGAACCAACCTTTTGATGAGAAAACACTTTTCGGCTCAGGGACAGATGAGGCCTTAGAAAAGATGAAAAAAGATACGGAAACGGCTAAATCAATGGGAGCATTGCAACAGCCAACTCAAAGAGGTTCCTTTCGTAGGTCCACCTATAGAGGAGGATCCAAAAATACAGGTACAAGCCAGCAACCAACCTCTTTTACACCGACATCACCCAGAGGTAATTCTAGAGGTAACTACAGAGGTAACAACAACAAGGGTAGAGGTCGCGGAAACAATAACAACCGCAACTCTCCAACCCCAAAGCAGTGACTTCATACAGCTCCCCCCAGACCATATAACACCGGTCGGGGGACGCCTATCACAGTTTCTACCCGTCTGGGAAAACATCACATCAGACAGGTGGGTGAGACAAATTATCCAACATGGTTATTGCCTGGAACTCACAGCTACCCCACCAAACATCCCCCCCAAACAGCGTCCAATGAGACAAGATCACCTGACACTGTTAAAACAAGAAGTACTATCCCTGCTAGAAAAGCATGCCATAGAGAAGGTTCCACAACACCAACAAGGAACAGGAGTATACTCCCTATACTTCCTGATCCCCAAAAAAGACGGGTCTCTAAGGCCAATACTAGACCTGAGACCTCTCAATGCATACATAAATTCGGAACATTTCCACATGGTCACGCTCCAACAAGTACTTCCTTTACTGAAGAAAGGGGACTTTCTTTCTACACTGGATCTAAAAGATGCTTACTTTCATATCCCTATTCACAAAGCCCACAGGAAATACCTCAGGTTTGTGATAGAAGGACAACATTATCAGTTCAAAGTCCTTCTGTTTGGTGTCACAACGGCACCAAGGGTTTCACAAAATGCCTAGCAGTGGTTGCAGCTCACCTAAGAAGACAACAAATACATGTCTTCCCCTACTTAGACGACTGGCTAATAAAAGCCAAGTCACAAGAAGAATGTCTGCAAAACACACAAAAGACAATTCAGCTGCTACACCAGCTAGGGTTTACGGTGAACTATACAAAGTCACACCTGCAACCAAGCAAGGTTCAACAATATCTAGGGGCTACTATAGACACAGAAAAAGCCAAAGTATACCCCAATCCAGTCAGGATCCAAACAATGCTTACAGTCATTCAAAGATTCCAACCACAACACTCACTAACAGCGCGAGTGTTCATGCAACTATTAGGGATGATGTCATCCTGCATACTGCTAATACCATATGCAAAACTACAGATGCGTCCGCTACAAGAATGCTTAGCGACACAGTGGAATCAGGCTCAAGGACAGATTACAGATCTGGTGTTGGTAGACGACCGCACACACCGCTCTCTGAAGTGGTGGAACACAACAAACATTGCCAAGGGGCGGTCGTTCCTAGAACCAATTCCACAGGTGATAATAACAGCGGATGCATCGCTCACCGGATGGGGAGCGCATATGGAGAAATATACAGTACAAGGAAGATGGAGTGTGCAGGAGAAAAGACTGCACATCAATCATCTAGAACTACTAGCAGTGTTTCTAGCATTGAAAGCCTTTCAAATGCATGTTATCAACAAAGCAGTCCTGATCAGAACAGACAACATGACAGCAATGTATTATATTCAAAAACAGGGGGGGACGCACTCTCTCCAACTATCCAGACTAGCGCAGGAAATCTGAAGATGGGCCATTCCTCAAAACATCTATCTATTAGCCGAACACCTACCAGGAGTTCAAAATCAGATAGCAGACATCTTAAGCAGATAGTCAGAACAAATACACGAATGGGAACTGCACCAACAAATACTGCAGCCATTCTTCCAAAGATGGGGACAACCAGAGATAGATCTCTTTGCCACTCATCAGAACGCAAAATGCCAAAGCTTCGCATCCAGGTACCCACACCACCTGTCGCAGGGCAATGCGTTATGGATAAATTGGTCCAACAAATTTGCATACGCTTTTCCCCCTCTCCCACTAATCCCATTAGTGGTCCGAAAGCTGCAACAACACTCAATGACCATGATACTAGTAGCACCCACGTGGGCAAGACAACCGTGGTTCACCACGCTCCTGCAACTCTCACAGGTGCCACACCAAAAGCTAAGAATTTTACCCATGCACCTTACACAGAACCATGGAGAAATAATGCACCCAGATCCCAAACAACTGAACCTAGCGATCTGGCTCCTGAAATCCTAGAATTTGGATACTTAGATCTACCCCCAAATTGTATGGAGATCATTAAGCAAGCGAGACGTCCCACCACCAGAGCATGCTATGCAGCTAAGTGGAAGAGGTTCGCGGTATACTGTACCAGTAATAACATCAACCCTCTGGACGTATCAACAAAAGAGATTATTTGCTATTTACTACACTTACAGCAATGTAATCTTGCGTACACATCTATCAGAGTACATCTAGCAGCTATAGCAGCGTACCTACAAAACAGGCAACACCTATCCCTGTTTAGAGTGCCAGCAATCAAAGCCTTCATGGAAGGCCTTAAAAGAGTCATTCCACCAAGATTACCACCTTCCCCGGTCTGGAATCTCAACATAGTACTCACCAGACTAATGGGACCACCTTTCGAACCTATGCATAGGTGTGAAATACAATTCCTTACATGGAAGGTGGCCTTCCTTATAGCCATTACCTCCCTCAGGAGAGTAAGCGAATTACAGGCATTGACCATACAAGAACCATTCCTACAGTTACACCAGAATAAAGTGGTTCTTAGAACAAACCCAAAGTTCTTGCCTAAAGTGATTTCAGCATTTCACATCAATCAACCAGTGGAACTAGCAGTCTTTTTCCCAAAACCACAGACGGTAGCAGAAAGGGCCCTACACACATTAGATGTCAAAAGGGCAATATCGTACTACATTGAAAGGACACAAAATTTCAGGAAAACTAAACAACTATTTGTAGCGTTTTCCCCAACACATAAGGGCAATCCTATCTCTAAAGCGGGCATCGCCAGATGGATTGTAAGATGTATACAAATATGTTACATAAAAGCAAAGAGAACGTTAGCTGTTCCTCCTAGAGCTCATTCTACACGTAAGCTAGGAGCATCTATGGCATTCTTAGGAAACATTCCCCTAGATGACATATGCAGAGCAGCAACTTGGTCTACACCACATACCTTCACAAAACACTACTGTGTTGATGTGCAGGCTACACAACAAGCCAGAGTGGGCCAAGCTGTATTAAAAACTTTATTTCAAACGGTTGCGACAGACACGGGTGACCACCGCTAGGGAGGTAACTGCTGTATAATCTATTCATAAATGTACCATCTGCAGCCCATATGGCTCGAACGGAATATGCTACTTATCAATATGCATCTGTTCTTGGCATAGAGGGCTGCAGAGTGGTACATGCCCTCCCTGCCTCCCCGGAAACCTGTGTCTGTCCCAACATTATCTTATTTAGATACACTTACATGGGCATCCCTTTCTGTATTCTACTACACTACTCCATCTAACCCTACTATGGCAAAACAATCTAAGGATGGAGCTGATGCCCATGCGCACTAGCACCCAAAGGAGGAGTCATCGACCCCGTGACGACAAAGACTTCTCCAGGAGAAAAACAAGTGCACTCATCCGAGCCCAACACCAGATGGCGATCTATTCATAAATGTACCACTCTGCAGCCCTCTATGCCAAGAACAGATGCATACTGGTCAGTAGCATATTCCTTCCTGTGTCTATTATCTGTAAAAATCAGTAGAAACGGAAAACTTGGAGCCTTAATTATAACTAGGGCTCCCGGTTTTATGGTATTTTTTTTAAACTTTTTCGTCTATATTTATTTTTTGCCCATCTTATTGGTATTTATCCATATTTATTTTGTGTTTTGCAAATATACGGAGTCATGAAATGATATATTTCCACATTTATTTAACTTATAAACATGCACTCATACTGTGCTGCCTGTCGTGTTTTAGCACATTAAGCAGCCAAATATAGCAAAACACTACACCTTCAGGTAAATATGAGCATTATTATACAAATATATGTTACCATACACCTGCATTTAGGGAAATCTTAACATTTTTAATTTCCCATGCTACCTATCTGCTCGGCTGAGAAATCACGAAAAACAGCATAGAGTCACCTTCAAGAAGCACACTTTTCGCATTTTTCCGCTTTTAAGAATAAATACACACAGGAAACACTTTGTTTTCTGTGTGTAATTATCTGTAAAAATCCAGAAAACCGGGAGCCTTAATTATAACATAGCTCAGGATTGGCTACTAGTGGATTACTCCGGTGTACCTTGTGGCGCAAACATCATCGTCATCGCTCCATTTTAAAGTATAATGCAATGAGGATTGGCTACTAGTGTATTATGGAAATTTAGAGTGGTTCAGGCAACATCATTGTTGGACATTAACACTGAAAGTTCTGATAAACGTTGTATTTAAGTGAACACTGTGTGACCGATATCTGTAAAAGACTGTTGCAAAGTTCACCACAATTAAAACCTTGGACTTTGTTCAGAAGATTCATATATAGGTATGTAGTGTGTTGCATTTGACTCTTGTCCTATTTGATTACCTTGAAAGATAATAGGTCCTGAGGTCATGTGAACTGTGGTATTTTGGTTCGGGTCAAGAACATTATTACATTATTCTGTGATGCATTCGTTTCTCTTAATTATTACATTAAGGGACTTTATTCACATCCTTTATTACCATGCAGAATGTAATTACTCCACCATTTGTTTAACATCTTCTAGTGGTCCTAGTATAAAATGGGAGAAATGTCTTGGCCCAGAGGATCAAGATGTCTTTGATCACTTAAATGGAAAGTTCAAGTGAATAAGATAATGCTTTGTATGAATAGGAGGTGTGCATAAAAAATGAGGCAACTATTACTTATCTAAAGTGACAACAATTTGAGAAAGATTCGATTTTGGTGAAAGATGAATCTGTGGAGGACTGCAAACCTTAATTAAGGAGATTAGACTTGTCGCGTAGGTTTGATTCTAGTGTTGATGAGCATATTATGCTAGAGTGTTTAATGCCATCTTGGGGGGTATGGAAATCCCCTGCACTTGGCTGGGAGCGGACATAGTGCCAATTTATAAAAAGGGTTCTCCTCTGCTCCCAGCCAACTACAGGCCGATTAGCCTCATAGATGTTCCCCAAAAACTCTTCTCTCGTCTCCTCCTGGACCAGCTCCTTGATTGGATGGAGGCCAATGAAATTCTTAGTCCTCTCCAGGCTGGCTTCAGAAAAAACTCGTCCACCATGGACCAGATCTTCCACCTCATCCTCCTATACTGGAAAACGGTGAGGATTCAGGGCGGGAGACTGTACATGGTGTTCGTGGATCTGCGGTCAGCCTTTGACTTGGTCCCACGGAAAAAATTATGGGAGGTCCTAAAGG
Source organism: Lissotriton helveticus (assembly GCF_964261635.1). NCBI lineage: Eukaryota > Metazoa > Chordata > Amphibia > Caudata > Salamandridae > Lissotriton > Lissotriton helveticus. The sequence continues at coordinate 769,767,996 of NC_136057.1, forward strand.
AGCTGGGCGTACCAACTGAGCTGCTGCATGCCATAATCAGGCTGCACGATGGCAACTATGCGCAGTTTAGGTGTGGGAGGGATGGAGCACTCTCCTCAAGGTTCCCTGTTCTCAGGGGGGTAAGGCAGGGTTGCGTCTTGGCGCCGACCCTGTTCTGCCTCTTCGTGAACAGTGTTATATCTTACCTTGATGAAGTAAAAGATAATGACGCCCCTTCTCTGGCAGGCAGGAGGGTGCCAGCTATCATGTTTGCTGATGACACCCTCCTGCTTTCCAAAAGCCCAATGGGGATCCAGAGGATTCTGGATGGATTTGGTCTTTTCTGTAGACAACATGGTCTAGAGATCAATACAGAGAAGACCAAATTCATGATTTTTAACCCCTCACCAAAGAGAAGACCAAATCCCACTCTGGGTACAGCTAGCTTAGAAAGGGTCACAACCTTTCAATATCTGGAGGTGACTCTGCACGAGAATTTATCTTGGGATCCCCAGATAGTGAAATCTCGGCTAAAGCTGACCCAACTATCAGGTGCAAGTGAAATCTCGGCTAAAGCTGACCCAACTATCTGGTGCAATCCTGAAGGTTGCAAATACTTCGACCTACAAACCTATAAGTCCGGCACTGGAACTGTACAAAACGCAAGCCAAGGCGGCTGCAATGTACGGCAGCGAGCTTTGGGGGTACAGAGCAGGCCTGGATCTCGTCAGAGTAGAAAATATCTTTCTCAGACGCCTATTGGCTCTCCCCCGTGGCACACCCCTGATTCCCCTGAGATTGGACGTGGGTTTACCCTCCATCGCTGCTGAGCTGGAGTCTAAGCCAGTACGTTTCTGGCACAGGCTTTGGTCCACCAGCGAGCTTGAACATTACAGGAGTGATCTCACCCACGTATTGGCCCTGAATCAACGAGATAGAATTCCCTGGCTGGCCTTTGTTAAGAAGGAACTGTGCTGTTTAAATCTGTCAGAACTCTGGGAAGCCCCAGCAGTAGGCTGTCTAAGGCTATCCCGCAAACGACTTGTTCAAATTTATAAGGAAAAAAGCCTCGATCTACTTTTGACCTCGACCAACAACGGCACCCTAACTGAACGTTTCTTACAATCCAAAAATTCCTATGAGTTTGAGGATTTTATGGATATTATTTATCCAATCCTTGCCAGGAAGCTGTTCATACAGTGGAGGCTTGGCATTTTACCGATCAAAACTTTTACTTCCAAATGGCTTCAGAGGGATGATAAATCCTGTCCAGGTTGTAACTCCCACGATGAGGAAGAAACCCATCTTTTTTTCTTTTGTCCTGCATATTATAGACCAAGGAAATACTGGTTGGTCCCTCTTTGCAGGAATCTGGGTTTCAGGAGCTATATAGATGCCTACAGAGTTTTAAGAACCAGTACTCTGCCTCATGTAGTTTTTGCTGTGGCGAAATTCATTATGGCTATGTGGCTCATCAGGAAAAAATTGTTAAACGGACATAACCCTAAACTATGAACTTGTCGTTATATTCATGGACTGTGTTTTTATTAATTTATGTCTATTTTATTCCTGATTAAGAAATGTCCACTTTTTCCCTCATCGTCCCTGGAATGATGCGTTTTCATTTAATGTACATGTGTTTTGATATTTGTAATTCTTTTTTTTTTAAATGTTGTTAGATGTATTTATCATGTATCTTTTATGGTCTTTTAGACCGAAATAAAGAATTTTTGGATTGGATAATAATAAAGCCAGAGAAGAGTTATGGTTATTTAATGATCTTTCTTTGGCAGAATGTATTGCATTTGTGAAGAGACTGGATCATAGGTTAGCATGTGTGGATAGAATTAAGAAAAAAGGTACAAACCAATATAGTATGAGCGTGGTAGACAATAAGAGAGAGAGCGTTGACAAAAGCACATGTAAGGATGTTCGTATAAATCTCAGCAGTGATTTAATGTCATGCTTTTGTCAAGAAATTTGTGGTAAGATGTTAGAGGTGTGGCATGATTAGTCTTCTAGCTAACAACAACAATGAGCTCAGGCCGGAATGGCACATGCAAAATATGTGGAAGCAAAGCAAGTATTGTTGAAATATCGCAACAAAGAGAAGATAAACGACACTGAGAATGTGGAAGATGATTGTAATGAGATCATTGTACAAATAACAGGAAGAAATCATCAAAGACCCTATGATGAAGTGATTGTTGAAGTGAAGGTTGATATTTAGTTTCATTCAAGAGTAAAATTAACTATAATTTCCTAAGATTTGTTCAGAAATGGAATATGAGAATGGGCAAATGTTTTAAACTGGTTATAAAACCAACTGGTTATGGGGGTGAACTGATAAATTCATGTTTTTTTCAGTGGTGAATTGGAATATAAATCAAGATATGCAAAGGGTAAAATTTATGTCATGCTAAAAGGTGAGGCTCTAGAGAATTTCCAAAGGTTTTCAGTGGGACTCTAGATTGGTTAAAATATTACACACATAAGATTAGACTCAAAGAAGGTGCGTTTCCATTAGTAAATACAGAAAGGAATATACCAATAGAAAAAAAGGAATGCAGCAAGAGTTAAAGAAACTACAATCATCAGAAGTTGAGAGGGTGGAAGGCACAAAGTGGTTGACTCCTGTAGTGACTGTACTCAAACAGACTTGTGATGTGAGATTGTGTGCAGATTTAAAAGGGTTAAACATGTTTGTGGCGGTAGACAGATTTTCCATTCTTGGTATTAACAAATTGTTAGGTATGTTGAGTGATGTAAATTGGTTTTCTACCCTTGATCTATCGCTGGCGTACCTTGAGATTAGATTGCATCAAAGTTCAATTGCTTGCGCCGCATTTGTGACACCCAAACAGACATTTAGATTCAAAAGGGTGCAATTTAGACTAATCTTAGCCACCTCAATTTTTCTAGAGGGTGATGAATAGTATCCTAGGATATTTAAAAGGTTTTAAAGTGTATGAGGATGATATCGTAGTGCATTGCAGTTATATTGAAGAACATGATGCAAGGGTGAGAGTGGTTTTGAGTAGGCTGAATAAGAAAGAGTTAACTTTGAAAGTGGAGAAATGTAGATTTTACAGAGAGGAATGTGGCTTTTTGGGTCATACTTTGTTTAAAATATAAGAAGGAACTAATTAAAAATATTAATCAAATGCAGCCATCTGAAAATAAGAATGAACTTGCATCTTTTTGGTGTTAGTGTTTAAAAGTATATTTTTACCTAGGTTTTCTGATAAAACTGCTAGAATGAAACTGTTAAAGATAAGGTGGAATTTGTGCGGGATGATGAATGTGAATGGGAGTTTCTGAGGTTAGATATTGAAGGAACACAAAGATTACAGAACTATTGTCCAGCAAATGATATATAGTATGAACAGATGCAAGTATCAAAGGTTTATGTGTTACCCTTACAAAGGAGTGGGTGTAATCAAAACTAGTTTACAAAGGAGTGAGATTAAAGAAAGACAATTGTGTTTACAAAGGAGTGGGGGTTAGAGGTAAAGAAAAGGGAATTATGTTTATTTCCTGATTTTTGAAAGATGCTGAAAGAAGATATTAGATAATAGAGAAACATTTGGTGGTGTTTTTGGCAATTTGGAAATTGAATGATTTTGTTTTGCTAGAAAATGTATAGTAAGGACTGACCACAAGCCACGGATAATAAAGGGTCAGATGTACCTAGGTAAGTGTTTGTGATTACCAAATAATGAGATTGTTTTGTGATTTGCTATTTGGTAATCGCAAACAGCAATGCACAAATGTGTGTTTTTTTGTTTTTTTTTAGATCCTCATTTACCACCATGGTTTCGATCTGCTGAACTGCTGAACAAGGCATAAAAAAGTACAGTCGTGCTGTCTCAGTCGAAACTGGCAGGGATAGAGAATAGCGAATGGTAACCTATTCCCAACAGCAACGACGAATTTCAAACCGATCCGAACACCTTGTTACCTAGTTGGCAGATACTAACCATTGAGCCAATTACCACCATTGCTATTGCTTGCCAGACTGCCGATGGGAAGAGACAGAATAGCATAGCAGGGAGATTGTACCATGGCAACATAATCATCGGACCTGGGGGGAAAAAAAACAAAAAAAAAGAAACCCCCGGTTCAAACAGTGGGACCCGCCGAGTAAGTGCCAAAATGCTCTCTTATCTTGTTTTCCAGCCCTGGCGAGATCAAATTTCGAGATTTGGAGGATTGAAGTACACCAGTCTTGAAAAGAAGGAGCGGAGGCATCCTTCCATCGCTTTCAAATTTCTCTACGGGCTGCCAGGATGGAATAGAACAAAAGGTTCTTGGCTGGACTCCGAGTCTGGTCCACTACTCCAAAGATTACGAGGCGAAGGTCAATCGTTACTGTAAAGCCCAGAGAGGATGTAAGCTTGCTGCTTATTGAGTCCCAAAAAGGTGCCAGATGAGGACAATCAAAAAACATATATGCGCGTCAGGAGCCTCTTTTAAGCCACACCGTGCGCAAGCCACTGGGCCCCCCGGGGAAAACTTAGACAACCTCTGTGGAGAGTAATATGCCCTATGTAGGGTAAAAAGATGGTTTCTGCGGAGCCAGACTGGTTTAACTAAGTCCCACAGTACTTTGCAGGACATTAGCCACAGATCTTTCACATTCAGGCCAGGCATCAAAGAGCCTCACAATAGCTCGGGAAGTTGGAATTCCCCATCTATTTCTTTCAGGATTAGATTGTACCATAGAGAGATCTCTTTTTTAACAGGTGGTTTATCTAACAAAAGAGATTCAAGTTGACAACCTCCCCCTAGTGGCAAGTTATTCCAGCATACGGTTTGGGTGGTAAATGCTTGAGCCCAGCTCGATATTTGCAAATATTTAAATCTAGAGAGATTGGGCCCCACCTTACTTACTAGATATTCCCAATGAAGCAGGGTCCCTTCCACAAACAGATCTCCCCAAGCTGCTATTCCAGCCTCTCTTAGTGGGAGTGCTAGTGTATCACCCACCCAACCTGGAGCCACGGCAAGATCCCATATTGGAGACCTGCTGGAGTAATACCCCAATTTTATTGAAGACCTCAACTTAGCCCAAGTTCTTGCCAGATCCTGCAGCACCTTCAATTTTACCTTTTTAAAGAATTTGGGGTCACCAAATTTAAACAAGAAGCCTGACTGCCCAACTCATTCACCCTTCAATAAGGCCAAAAACATACTCCCGGTCCCATCATCTGTTGCCATTTTTAGCAGCATTCGTGCATGTGATAATTGAAACGCCCATGCATAAATCTGTAAGTCTGGACCTGCCAGCCCCCCCTTCTCCCTACGGCGCCTAATTTTCTTCCAAGCTATCCTTGGATTTTGCTTGTTCCAAATGAATGAGGTAATATCACCCTGTAACTTAGCCAACAAAGATGGGTCGAAATAAAGTGGGATTGTATTAAATAAAAAAGATACCTTCGGTAGAATAGGCATTTTCACCAGATTTACTCTGCCCAATAAGGACAAGGGGAGGTGCGACCAGGCTCACATTAGCTTTCGACATTCTTTTGCAACTACAGCAAAGTTAGAGGAAGCAATCAGATTGATATCTCTAATGATGTTTAGCCCTAGATATCGTAAACTTGTGCTGAGTTGCTCATTGAATCCGCTTACGTCATCGTTCCACACCATTATCTCAGTCTTCGAGACATTTACCTCGTATCCTGAGACTTCCCCGAATTCCAAAGCTAACTTGATGGCTGCAGGAAACGCGGTACTAATCTCTGATGTCATAATCATAACATCGTCCGCATATAGGGCCACCCTCTTTTCCCAATCTCTATAAATAAAAGGCTTGATAGTATTGTCCTCCCTTAATTTATGAGCAAAAGGCTCAATATAGAGATCGAATAAAAAAGGGGATAGGGGGCAGCCCTGCCGTGTTCCTCTTGTGACTGCAAAGGGTTCAGATAGACCCCCATTACCCAATACACAGGCAGTTGGACTTTGATACAACAGTTTTACCGCTCTGCGAAAACCCTCACCCACATTGAATTTGGCCAAGGCCCCCGACAGGTGTGTCCAATTAACCCTGTCGAAGGCCTTGGTGGCATCCAACGTGAGGATAGCCAATGGCCTGGAGTCCATGGTCGCCATATCTATAGCGCCTATTAGATCGTAAGTTAATTCGAAGAGTTGGCGACCCCTAACAAAACCCTTCTGATTGGGATGTAGAATATCTGGAGCAACCTGGCCCAGCCTTTTTGTAAAAGCGATGCAAAGATTTTGTAATCTGCATTCAGAATTGATATAGGATGGTATGAGCCGTAGTTAGTAGCTGGCTTACCCAAATGTGTGTTTAACACAGTTCCAGTGGGACACAAAGAGACATACCTCATTAATATTCATGAGGTAGGTCTTGGTTTGCGACTCATTTGGAATCACAAACATCACAGTAATGGTGGCCTGCTGGGGTCAGCAGACCACCATGTCTGTGATTTGTTTTTCAATAAAGCATTTTTTTGTTGTTGTTGAAATGCAGCCGTTTTCCTTTAAGAAAAACTGAACGTGTTTAAAAATGAAGTTTTCTTTAAAAAATGTTTACGATTAGGCAGTGTTCCAAGGAACCATTGCCTGCTCGTAAAAATAATTTTTTACAAACATTCACAAAGGGAAAGGGATCCCTTCCCATTTTTAAATGGGTAACCACCAACTTGAAGTTGGTGATAAAATGAAAAACTTTTGCAACCGCATTTTGGTTGCATACCATTAGTGCATACCCGTGAGATTCGGTATTAGGGAGGGACACCCTATACATGCCCCTTCCTAATACTGAATCTCAAACCCAATTTGTGATTCAGTTAAAGTTTACCGAATCATAAATATGGCTATGTAAATGAAAAAAAACTGTTGCAAACAGCTCTATATGGGCAGTTTGCAAGTCCGTAAAAGCTTTGTACATCTGGCCTGAAGTTCAATTCATATCGAAGGAGATCACTCAATTTTTGAGTGAAAGGGGCAAAAGTCATTTAAAAATTTGCAATAGCGCATGGTTTGTTGGAGAGATTAAACAAAACATTGAAAGAAGCTATTCAAGTTGCTAAATATTGCACATAGTTTGGAAGTGAAAAAATGAGTGGATGCACACAACATGGCACTACTGGTCAAGATACCTTTAAGTTATTCGGAGGGAGAATAGAAAATATCATGTGGTGTCCTGCTTGCTTTAACGAAGGAAAGCAGGATGAGGATGTTTGGGAAGGTGGTGAGTAGAAACCGAGAGAAAGTTAAGTGGATAACAATATGTTGATGGTAGGAAAGCAGAGAATAAACTTAGAATGATAGTTGGTCATTTGGTTAATTTGAAATCTCTTGGGAGTCATGGGAAGTCAATGAAATTTACTGATGCTATGATGGTGTTGAAAGTCTTCAGAAATGCCATCAAGATGGATGACTAATGTATTTGGAACGTGAAAAATTTTGTGAAACTCCAGTGTAATGACTATGAAAGCAGACTTCATCATCTTGAAGATCACTAGATTCACAAGGTATACAAATAAAGGGTTTTGAAAAGATGTGGTCGAAGCATTAAAAGACTAAATAGGTTTGAGAACTTTGTTTTTTTAAGTGACATTAATATTATATAAGTAGGGTTCTGTAATTTTAATGCTGTTTTGGTATAGTTCTACTTGTATAGAGCTTGCAGAGAAGTTAAAATATTTGAACTTGATCATTCACTATTTATGGTTCACTGTACATACTCCATTAAAAGAAATTGTTGTCTCCTTGCCCCTTTTGGTTTTAAAACTGTACAGCATTTGCTTAAGACCAGTGGTTTGACATAGTACAACCATTCTAAGATGTTAGAAATGATCGCCTCTGCTAAAAAGAAATAAATGATGAGATCTAAAACTGGCAACCGAATTTAGGAAGTGTGATTTATAGTATGTTACAAAGCTTTGGTTTGGATAGTGCTCATCCACACTGACTTGTGGTTGACTCCAGAGGAGCCTGGTGAAAGGCTTTGTTTATTGATAATGTTTTTAATAAAATAACGAATATATCGTTTAATAACTGGAAACTCCTGGACATAATAGTGTTATGTAACTTCAAAGAATGTTTACATTGCTGCAGTGTGGTTACACCCTAAGGAATGATCATGTTACACACTAACTTTTTTCTCTCACCATATCATATACATTGATCTGCCATTACATGTCCTGAATACATTCACACTGCCGAATCTATTGTCCTGTAGTGCAGGAGCCAATACATTCTGTATAATGTTTATGAAACCAAACTGTGTAAAACATAATGCCCATTTCCTCTTCTTACAGGACTGCCACGTGTTTTCTTTCAGCCCTTTTACTTCCAGCTATTTCTTTATTTTAAGGTGGATATGTGTATATGTTGGATGGTTCAATGGAGCTTGAATATTTTTCGGATTATGCAGTGGAATATATGTAAAAATACTTCACTTATTAAAGGATTGTTCTTTGAGGAACCCTGAATGCAGAGTGCTGGCAGATGAAAACAAAAGGCATTCACCCAGACCTCATCATACCTCAACGCATCCAGGTGGCAGGAGAGTTTGTTTCTTGGGGCAATCTCCTTCGAGCTTGTTTTATAAGAGGATCAAAGCAAAACTGAAGGTCTGTAAGTCTTATCGGTACCAGGCTTTTAGGGGAAAGAAGTCCAGGGCTATATTTACTACTTAATAGTCGCAAAATACTGGTTGAAATTTGCAACCAATACTTTGCGCCTTATTAATGTTTAAAAGCACTTACCTATGTACTTAATAGTCTGGTTTTAAAAATCCAAATCGTGGTAGGTCAATGTCCCACGTACCTAATCCATGTTAATGAGGTAAAATTGCAACACACTATGATTAGTTGCCTTCACAGGGATGGTGGCATGCTGACATTAGCAGGCTCCCATGTTTGTGATTGCTTTTAAATCAAAGTCAAAGTCAAAGAGATTTTATTTGTGTTGGTACTCGACAGAGGACCACAAATATAACGTATAATACAAAAAAGTAACAAAAGTAAGTGCGTCACAAATTAATATAAAAACAACATAGTTTTAAAAAATTTGTAAAAATTATAACATACAAATTCATTCGTAGGCATTGTGCCCACTGTTAACAGTTCTTTTTCATTTGTTAACCTGCAGGTTCTATATATTGGATCAATATATTGAGCACGAGCTGCTACTACTTTAGAATTAGGGCAAACAAATAATAGGTGCTCCACGGTCTGCTCACCCCCTTGGCATAACGAACAAAAATGAGAGAATTCCCCAACTGACCATTTTAATTTATAGGATTCAACAGGTAAGATCCCTATTCGTAGCATCAAGATCACCCTCCTTGCACTATGAGTAAGGGAGAACGATATATAAGGCTGAATATGTTTATACTCTATATGTTCAGTATATGATTTGAATGTTTTTAGTTTATTGCTATGTGCATAGTCCAAATCAAAACTCAACCTCGGTGTGAAACATTTAAGAAAGAGTTTTAGTTGCGATACAGACCAGGTCAGTAAAATATCTGTAGTAATTTCAGCCATTCGAAATGCAGCTGTCATATTCACTAAAAAGGTTTGCTTAGCTGCTTCTGTGTCAAATGTTTCTTTTTGTAGTAGGAATCTAAGTGTTCCCTCCTTTGCATGAAGAAGATTGTAGGCCCACCTGATAATGTTGGCCACGGCCGTAGCAAAAGCACTAGTAATTGCAAATTCTAACCTTAAAACCTGTACTGGTGTTGCAACCGGGACCTTCATCATTCTTTTCAGAATTTTTCCCTCTTGGCGATCCATGAAGCCCCATTGTTTTATAGGGATATATTCCGTAGCATATGACAGAACTGCAGGAATTTTCACTCTGTATATTTTCAATAATGTAGAAAAATGCCTGCTCCCCGTGGCACTATAGAGTCTTGAAAGTGCTCCAGCATGTAGATCAGATTTCTTTACTAATTTATCTATATGTTTTATATTTGTTAGATTCTTAGAAAGAATCCTGCCGAGGTATACATATTCTTTCTCTTCATCGATTTTTTCACCTCCTAACCTCCAGTTGTATTTAACACTTTTTTTCCTCCCAGAGAAGGCAACAACTTTTGTTTTCTTCGAATTCGGGATTAAAAAGTTTTCATTTGAGTAATGGTACAAAATATCAAGAGAATTTTGCAGACCGAATGGGGTAAGATCAAACATAACTATATCGTCCGCATATAGCAATGAATGTATGCTTAATTTGCTTATTTTTGGAGGCAGGCTTGAACCCTTCTGTAACTGGTTTGGCAAGTCACTGAGGTATAACGAGAATAACATCGGGGCTAGTAGACAACCCTGTTTTAAACCATTTTCTGTATTTATAACTTTCGTTAAACCTTTTTCGCCCCCCATTTGGACTTGACACCAAGTTGTAGTATGGAGACTTATTATTACCTGTAGCAAATATTCATTGATTCCAAGACTCCTCAGTTTATTCCATAAAGTAGATCGATCAACACGATCGAATGCGGTCGAATAATCAATAAATGCCATGTAGACCGTCTGTTTTCTTTGTGTGACATATTTATCAAGAATAACCTGAATAATTGCAATATTATCCGTGACAGAGTGCTTCGGTCTGAAACCAGCCTGGAACATAGGTATCAGACCCAGCGAAAAAGCCCAGTTTTTTAATTGAAATAATACTTCAGCAGCAAAGATTTTTCCGGTAGCATCCATCAATGCTATTTGGCGGTAGTTTCCTGCTACCGTTTTACAACCTTTTTTATAAATAGGGATGATGATGCTCCCCTGCCATGATTTTGGTACTTGTCCAGTGGTCAGAATATAATTGAAGAGCGGGGTTAAAAAGAAACTCCATTCCTGAGGATTCATCTGTAGGACCTTGATCGGGATTTGGTCGGGGCCGAAGGCACCTGTATTTCTTGCCTTGCGAATGTGGGTTTCTACCATAATTGTTGTTGTTTTAGGAATTAATGTTTTCAATTTTTCCTTTACTTTATCTGCACAGTTTTCTTGTAATTTGACCATATTTGATTTGTAAAGATCTGTCAGATAAATTTCCCACTCTTTCGGAGGAACTGGTACTGCTAGTAGTTTCTTTTTTGTTCCTGTAATTTTAGCTATTAATGACCAATATTTTCTCTGGTTTGGTTCTTTTGCAGCAATTTGTAGATCGACCCAGTTACGATCTTGAACGGTTTTTTTCTTACTTATTTTTTCTCTTCTCAGTTGATTTTTCAGTTTATTTATTTCTTTCTTTTTGGTAGGAGAAGAGTGTAGGTATTGAGCTCGTATCAATTTGTTTAGTTTTTTCTTTGTCAGTGTATTCCGGATTTTATTTGTATTGTTCTTCATTTTATTACCAATAATTCCTTGAAGATTCATTTTTATTAGAGCCTCTTTGAGTTCGGTGAGCGTATTCTCAAAGTTTACTATAGGATCTTCCGAATACAGTTTCTTTAAGAGGTGGTTATGCTCAACCAGTATTGTTATTTTGTTCATAGAGGATGGATTCCAAAAGATACGTCTCTGACCGCTGTTTACCAGAGTTACATTTCTATCGAGGATCATTGGTCTTTCTTCTACAGATTAAGCCGACCAGTTGGTGCATAGTTGCATCATGGCGTGATCGCTGTCTGATGTGAAGTTGGAGTGAAGATGAGACATGATTTCAAATAGGTCTTTGCCACAGATAATATAATCTATTATCGAAGGACTCCCGTTTCCCTGTCTTGTATATGATGCCGGGATGTCTCCTTCAATATTCCCATTCAGGATTACTCCATTTATATTAGATAACACTGATAACAATATTTTCCCTCTTTTATTGGATCGAATATCTTTGGGGAATAGGGGAGTAGACAATTCCAGGCTTTCCTCTTCAAAAATTCTTCCCCACTTTTTAATTTCGGGATTAGAAATTTTCCCGTTGAAGTCACCCAAGATTATGTAAGATGGAAACAGATGGTCTTCTATTATTTGCATAATAATTTCCAGCGTATCTTCATATAAGGTGTCATATTTTTTTCCAGGGGGGGCGTATATATTAAAGAGCAGGATTGCTCTTTGTAGGGTCATGTTATAGGTTTTCAGAAAGAGCTTAATACATTGCAGATTGTCACTGTTGGTCTCTACTATCTCTTGTGCCCATATGTAATCCTCTCTTAATAAAATAGCCAAACCTCCTTTGGCATGGCCCCGGTTACTGGCTTTTGCAGATGTATTATAAACATAGTAGCCTTTTTGTGAGAAAGGATCTGTTGCCCAGGTTTCTTGTAGGGTGAGGATGTCTGGATGGTTGTTGAGTACTTCCTTCATTTTGTTTGTTGTTCTCCCTGCGATGTTCCACGATATAAACTTTAAACCTTGGTTAAACTGGATACTTCATTTGGCTAGGACTTTTGTTGCAGTTCAGCATCCCCGATAACCAGGTCCATGATTTCTCAGTATCGGCTTCAGTAGCTTTATTCTCCTTCGGTTCCAAGTACCACACTTCCCTTTCCCCTTTTTTCACACGAATTTTCAGGATCTCTTCTCCTTGTCGCGTATCTCTAAAATAGCTAGCCCCTGCATCTTCAGGCATCAAGGGAGATCTAGGGCCGTTGTTTGGATATGGTTTATAGATTAATTGCGTGTTGTTTGCGGTTATATAGTTTTTATTTCCTTTAGGCTCGACCTTCTCTGTAACATCATATCCAAATCTGTGTATTATTTCCTTTTCCCGAAGTATGATCCCGGGTATTACAGGGGACCAGAAAGAAACCTTTGCGATTTTATTATGACCTCTTTTGGGAAAAGTTACTAGATCTATTTCACAGCTAGTCAATAATTGAAGAGACTTTATGTTTTGCAAGAGATTGAGTATCCTGCCTCTATTGAGTGGAGTATTATCGGTGGGGAAAAGTTCTTCAAATTGAAGTGCATTTGACTGTATATGAGCGCTGCATTTGTTATCCTTCTCGTTACTTCTATTAGCATCGATATTTTCATGTTTTGTCTTTGTTTCTATCCTGGTTGGGAGATATTCATCCGCCCTTGGATTCAATACTGGCTTTATATCTATACTTATTCCTTTGAGGAATTCTCCTTTTTTCCTCATATGTGGCGTACTTTTCTCATCGTTTTTCTCCTGTAGGTCTTTTAGTGTTGTATTGATTTTTTGAAATTTTAGTTTACGGGTTTTCCTTTTAGGGATCCTTCTAAGAGGTTTTTTTCTCTTTTTGTTTTTTCCTTTTTGCTCGACTTCCTTAGATGTATTTGCGGTTATATCCCCTATTAGAGGTTCTGACTTGGTTTTTGTACAAGAATCTTCATCTTCCTTTGTTAGATCTTTGTCGTAAATATCCTTTTTCCCGTGTTTGTTAAAGATCGGAAATTGCTTTAACTTTTTTTGCGATTTTTCTCTAAATAGTCTTTTTAGGGAATAGAGTGTAGAGTCATTGAAGGGTTCCGTTTTTGTCCTTTTATAAGTTTCTGTAAGATCTCCTTCTGGTGTCTGAGTAGAAGAGTGACAATTGCTTTGCTTTTGATCATTTTCCTTTCCTTTAGTGATATCCTTTGATTGATTTTCTATTATTTTTGAGGACTCCTTTTTCCTTTTCTCTTCTACTAAAAACTTTAAAATACCAATTTGGACATCCAGAGTTTGATCTGAGTTTTCGAGGATGTTTCCTAAAAAGGAGAGAACCGATTCTAATATTTCTTGTAGTGAGAAAAGAGCCTTAGATAGAGGCATTGAGGATTTATCGAGATTATTGTTTTCAGTTAGGAAGGGGTCCAAAAAGGAATCTTGTTCTTGTATAGATAGTTTTTTTGTATCTATTTTTTGTAGCTTTTGTTCAGAGCTAAATTCTTCTGCTTTTTGTTGGAATATACTTGAATCCTCTAATTTTTGTAGAGTCTCGTTGTCCTTTGTAGAGAGTATTTTAGAGATCAAACTATTTTGTTCTGGCTTGTGTAGTATGCTTAGGACCTCTGATTTGTATAAACTCTCATTGCCTTTTATAGGAGTTGATGATTTCAGTGCGCTAGAATTACAGTCTTTTGGTTGTTGATCATACATTGGATGAATAGACTTATTAAATGAAGCAATCTTTTTTTCCCTAAAGCAGCTAGGTTTTTCTTAAAGTAAAATGAGCTGTGTCAAAAACAAAATACTTGTTAAACTCTTTTTAGGAGTAGGCAAAGGTCAAATGGACCATTGCCAACTCCCACAAAATGTGTAAAAAAAAGTGTTTATGATCATGCACAATACAAATACAAAATTAATTTTAGTGTGGCATTACCACATGTATCACATATACAAATAGGTGTACACATGTGACGTCAATGTTCCACATGGATGGGCAAAAGACCCAGTTGCTGGAGACTTGCAGACCAATTTGTAAAGGAGGCAGAGGTCTGTAAGTGATTCTCTCTGGCATGATGGTTACAAAAGGCCTGACTTGCCACTATAACTATGACACTGACACCACTATAAGTCCACTAATGCAAAGGGAGCAAACAAGAGGAGAGTGAATGTTGTGGTGAGTAACAGAAAGCTATAGCTTGCTATGCTGAACACAAGCCAGGGGCACATATTCTTTGGAGCCACACATGGGACCTTTCTTCCTTGCAACGCTGCTAGTATCCAAAATTCTCCATGACTTAGAACACCATCCATCTTCCTTAAATCAAATCCACAATTGGATATTTTGGTATGCACGCAATTGTTCAGTGTTTAGCCTACAAGGTCTACCTTACAGCTTTAGCTGAATTGCTGCCAGCACTCTCAGACCTCTAAAGCCAGGTGAGATAAAAGTAGGAGATAAAGTCCATAGGTTGCACTCTACTCCACCCACCAGCGGGTATACCCCAAGAGCATCATGGTAAATGCAGTTCTTTAAAGCGTGTGCGCTTTTCATAGATTCTGAAGTGTAAAGGCAAAGTTGCAGGCCAACTCTGGACACCGGTTTTTCAGGATTATTGTTCTTCATCAGCAGAGTATAGGCAGTTTTTCGGGGTTTGCTGTGCAGGCTGCCAAGTATTATCGGGTCTGGTACCTCTCACGGCGTGTAGGTGCGTAACCTGAGCTCGTCAGCTCGTGTGGCTCGAGGGAGCCATATTAAGTGAAAGTCCATAGGTCGCACTCTACTCCACTCACCAGCGGGTATACCCCAAGAGCTTCATGGTAAATGCAGTTCTTTGAAGCGTGTGCGCTTTTCATAGATTCTGAAGTGTAAAGGCAAAGTTGCAGGCCAACTCTGGACACCGGTGTTTCAGGATTATTGTCCTTCATCAGCAGAGTACAGGCAGTTTATCGGGGTTTGCTGTGCAGGCTGCCAAGTATTATCGGGTCTGGTACCTCTCACGGCGCGTAGGTGCGTAACCTGAGCTCGTCAGCCCGTGTGGCTCGAGGGAGCCATATTAAGTGAAAGTCCATAGATCGCACTCTACTCCACCCACCAGCGGGTATGCCCCAAGAGCATCATGGTTAATGCAGTTCTTTGAAGCGTGTGCGCTTTTCATAGATTCTGAAGTGTAAAGGCAAAGTTGCAGGCCAACTCTGGACACCGGTGTTTCAGGATTATTGTCCTTCATCAGCAGAGTATAGGCAGTTTTTCGGGGTTTGCTGTGCAGGCTGGCAAGTATTATCAGGTCTGGTACCTCTCACGGTGCGTAGGTGCGTAACCTGAGCTCGTCCGCTCGTGTGGCTCGAGGGAGCCATATTAAGTGAAAGTCCATAGGTTGCACTCTACTCCACCCAACAGCGGGTATACCCCAAGAGCATCATGGTAAATGCAGTTCTTTGAAGCGTGTGCGCTTTTCATAGATTCTGAAGTGTAAAGGCAAAGTTGCAGGCCAACTCTGGACACCGGTGTTTCAGGATTATTGTCCTTCATCAGCAGAGTATAGGCAGTTTTTCGGGGTTTGCTGTGCAGGCTGCCAAGTATTATCGGGTCTGGTACCTCTCACGGCGCGTAGGTGCGGCCTATGAATATTTTCAGCAGCCCACGCAGCAACCCCGTGCACACGCCTAATCCCTGCTGATGAGGGGTAATAACCGCGAAACACGTGTCCAGGGATGGCAAGCACACCAAGTGAATACCCTCAAGACTCAAGACGCGGGTAGAAGCGCGCCCGCTGATACCTACTACATCGACCATCATGCTCCGGGGTCACACGCTGATGGGACGAGCAGTGTGCGAACTCATTCGGAATTATTAAAAGTAGGAGAGTACCGACAGTGTGCCCCTGCAGACTACAAAGCCCCGCTCTGCGCCTCAATACTTGTCACAAAATACCTGCTGTGCCAACGCCAGATCATTCAGTTTGTTGAGGTGTGGATAGAAAATATACACCTTGCTATAATCATATGGCAGGGGCATATGCTATTCACAGCCACGCAGGAGACCTTTTTCTGTCCTATCACAAGCAGTATTCCCCACTACTTAAGCCACCATTTTCATCTGCCATGCCTACAATACACCATCAGTTGTTGGTTCGCTTTGTGACAATGACCAGAATTACACCTTAGAAACTTTGGTATGCATGTCCTTGCTCTGTAATAGACTTGTGTAGAAGCCAAACTTTGTGGAAGACAAGTGGAAGAGTGTGCAAAACAATTTCTTATGCCTGAGGTATTCTGGCAGTCGAGAAAGAAAATGTTGTATATGTACATCTCTCAAAGAGGCTGTGGAATTCCTTGGTTACTCTCATTTACTAAATTGCCCTTCTCTGGCACTGTACACCTTGCCTTCATTCCGATCTTTCACAAATAAATCGCCAGAAATCCCATATTAACCAAGTTCTGAATGTCACTTACGTCATATGACATATGTTGTTTTGGCCTACGTATGTTGGCTAATGGCGACATTTTTGTTTTTGGAGTTAAGGGGAGGCTAATGCAATTTTAGGACACGTAGTTGTCATGTGTCTTGTAATGCACCACTCACTCATCTTGACTGTCTGGTGAATGCAGAGCCGGGCAATGAACGTTCTGAGGAAGGTATGAGTGTTCTAAAAGAATACCCAAAATATCTGTCACCCCATCAGTCCGTTTTGGAGAGTAAACATTTTCCCTTTTTATACATACTTATTAATGATGAACAGCCATTAGTGCGCGACTGTTTGCACGCATGCCGTTACTGCGCAAGCGTTATTACACATGCGATGTAACAACGCATTGCCTTTAGTACGCGTGCTGTTACATCACATGTTTAGTAACGCCGCATGCGTAGGGGGAGGGCGCCGCTCTTGGAGGTCGTCACGACGGCCATTTGCTCAAGTTTTGGATGTGAGGGATCTGCTGCTGCTATTCTCTGTGCCTGCCCTCCAGCCCGCCCCTATCAGCTTTATATCCTGCCTGCCCACGACAGAGGAAGCCGGAAGGGGGAGAAGATTGGGACCACGCGTGGAAAGAGGTAGGGTTGTGTAGGGTCATACAGGGGCCGTATAGGGTCTTTCAGGGTTGTGTACTTGTGTTAGTGTAGTGTAGAGTAGTGTCGGGTGTTGGGCAGGGCAGCGTTTAGGAGTAGGGAACGGACTGAGGCTAGGGGCAGTGTCGTGCTGGGGGTAGGGTTTTAGGGTTTAGGGTAGTGTTTTAGGGTAGTGTCGGGGGCGTGCAGGGTAGTATTTAGGAGTAGGGACATGACTGGGGCTGGGGGCAGGGTTGTGCTAGGGGTATTGTTTTAGGGTAGTGTTGTGGGGTTAGTGTAGGGTAGTGTTTTAGGGCTTAGGGTAGTGTCGGGGGTTGTGCAGGTTAGTATTTAGGAGTAGGGATAGGGCTTGGGCTCGAGGCAGGGTCATGCTGGGAGTAGTGTTTTAGGGTTTAGGGTAGTATTGTAGTGTTAGTGTAGTTTACTGTTTTTGTGTTTAGTGTGGTGTCGGGGGTTGTGGTGGGTAGTGACTGAGTATAGGGAGCGGAGTAGGGGAATGTGTATGTTAGTGCAGGGGGTAGTTACTTAGGGTAGTCTCGTGGTGTTTCAGTAGTGTAGTGTTTTAGTGTTTTGGTAGTGTTTTAGCGTGTTAGATGTGTAGTGTAGTGTATTTTCTATAGTGTCGGGTTTTAAACATTTAAAAAAAATAATATGACCTGTTATTCCGCATACCATTATTATTACTAGGCAAGTTTTTACTTCGCATAGATTAACACTTTCAATGTAATGGTATGTGAAATAAAAACTTGCGTAGTAACGGTTATTGCTAATTAAAAAACGAGTAGTAATAGCATGCGAAGTAATGGCATGCGAAATAACATCTTATATTCATTAGTATCAAAAGGTCTCTTAATTCATGCAGGAAATAAGGTGGTGAATACCGTATGTCCATACAGCAAAAGATTGTACATTACCCAACTCGTCTTAGAAAAATCAGATTTTCATATGAAAGACCTGGCGGCTAATTGGTCGGCTTTAGCATATTCCTTCCAAGCACTCAAAAGACCCTTTCGAAGTAATTAGCGTACATAATACGTGCTACACTGCTGGCCTTCTGTCAGTTAAGAATTCTAAGAGCAAGGGAAATAGGTTACAGACTTGTGTACAGTTTTGACATTCTCAGTTTCAACCACAGTGATGCAATTATATGTACCCGTTAGAAATGGGGGTCTCTAGTTGGCAAGGGTTTGCACCTTTGTCTAAGTAGGGACCCTTCTTCCTAGTCAGGATAAGGGGTATACACTTCTAAAATAACCCCTGCGCATCCCCTTGGTAGCTCAGCATGAACAGGCAGTCTTATCTCAGCGGCAGTGTGTAAAGCATTTGTGAATACATACAGTAATACAATGCAAACACTACAAATGGACACCACACCAGTTTAGACAAATAAGTATTCTTTAACTAAACCAAAACAAGATCAAATACGACAAAAATACCAATATACAATACTGTAAAAGTAGTTACTTTGTAAACGAACCTTTAAAATGAAAAAAAACCCTGGAAAACACAGTTCTTCTGAGTCTGTAGCTCTTTCCAGACTACAGCGATGCTGATAACGTCCATGTCTAACAATCTCAGCCGACTGCGTTGGTGCGGGTCAGCTAAAGCGGAAACAGAATCGAGCACAGTACCTTTCTCGCTGCGGCCGACATGATGGTACGAGACGGTCGGGGCAACCATCGCAGTTGCATTGCAAAAGTGGAAGTGGTGCAGGATGCAGTCTCCTCACGATATGGTGCAGGTGGCGGCTCGGTGACGGTCGTCCAGACGCCATCGGTGAGGCCAAGGCTTATGGTGCAGGGTGAAGCAGTGCTCGATGCGGTGCTGGCAGGTTGCGTTGCAGACAACGGAGCCAGTCGATGTTCCGGCCGGGCAGCCACGGTGTTGGTGACGTCCAGACAGGGTGAAGTGAGGCAGTGCAGAATGCAGTGCCCACAGGACTCGGTGCGAGCAGTGGATCAATGACAATCATCAAGACGGTGTCGGCTAGGCTAAGGACGCGATGAGTTGTAATGTGGGGGCTTCAGGACATGGAAACCTGCGACGGACTCGGTGACAGAGTTGGTTGCCCTTTTCTTTTGCGGCGACTGAAACCCTCGGTTCCAGGGATGGTGCCCAGAAGGATGGTGAGGTCTTTGCCATTCCTGAGACCTCTTGAACAGTGGGCAAGCTCCACTTCCAAGCCCTTGGAGATACTTTCTCAAGCAGGATACTCTCCCAGTTCCTCTCCTTGGCAGAAACAGCCACTGCAGGCCTACCTCAGACAGCACACAGCAAAGGAGCAGTACTCCTACTCCAGTTTCTCCAGCTCTTTCCCTTGGCAGAGGTTCCTCTTTAAGACCAAAAGTGATCTAAAAGTCCGGGGTCTGGATCCCACTTTTTATAATACAAAATCATTTGTTCTCTGGAGGCAGAGAGTGTCTTTGCCAGACAAAACCAGTTTGGTCCTCACTGGTGCAGCTTTCTGGCAAAAGGTGGAGACGCCATTGTCTACAGCAGACCAGGCCCATTCAGGTGTGAAATAAATCTCCTCCCCCCCTACTCTGAATGCAGCCCAGGTCTATTCAACCCAGCCCTGACTCACCCTGGAAAGGCAGGACACACCTAACCCCCCAAGTGGCTGTCTGAACTGAATGCACATCCCCAGCAACTGTCACTCCAAAGCCGGAGAGTCAATACACAACCTAGCAGAGGCACACTAGATGGTTAGGCAAGAAAATACCTACTTTCTAAAAGTGGTATGTTCAAACCCAGAATGTGAAAATCACCCTCACTAAAAGATGCATCTTAACATTCTGAGTTAAGCCATACCAAACTTTATTTTCCTACCTTGTTCCCATTGCCAGTAATGCTCATAAGATGTTATGAGCAAACTCCCCATTCTATCCTAAGGGGACAGATAGCCTTACAATAGTGAAAAACGAAATTGGCAGTATTTCACTATCGGAACATGCCACACACATCAGGACCTTTAACATACACTGCACCCTGCCCACAGGAGTACCTAGGGCCTACCTTAGGGGTGACTCCCATGTAAGAAAAGCGAAGGTTAGGGCCTGGCAAGTGCGTGTCGATTTGGTAGTGCTAGACTGCACACATGCACAGCAATGGTAAGACTGGAACCTTGTTGCAAAATCTGCTTGTGTGGGTGGCCCAATCAGTGCTGCAGGCTCCATAGCACAGGTCCTGGGTACACATGGTGCACTGTACTAGGAACTTAGTGCCCAAAGTATCTAGACCAGTAAAATAAAATCCATGTCACAGTAAAAATACAGGCGGCAAAGGCAATAAATGCAGTGGAAACCCTCGCTAAGGCTGCCAGGTATAACAGTAAGGCTGCCAGGTATAACAGTACCCTTTTGTTTACATCTCCAAATATTTCCCATGATTATCATTTTAACCAGGTGATGAGACTGCCTTTTATAGACCTAGGACATGTGCCTCATCTTTGGAATGGTTGCTTCATAAATCACTTCTGTTGGACTGCATTTACATGACTACTGCATTTTGATTATTAGTTTTCACAAACAAGCAGGGTCGTAACACAGGCCACTGCTGCGGGGAGGGCTTGTGAGCAAAACCCTCCGGGGGCCCCAACCCTTTAGAGGGACCCATTTATACCAAGGCCAATGCATAAATGTGAGCTATAGGAGACTCAAGGGGCCACACTTAACATTCTGCATGGGGGTGGGCATCATATTTATGTACGCCACTGCACACCAGGCTTCAAAACATGCTTTATCAGGCTATTTCTGCTAATAAATAGTACAAACCGGTATTTCTGGGAATCTCATTACATATAGCATCTCATTCTGGACATGTCTGCCCTACTACAAAGACATGTTTGATACACTCTCATTTTAAAGAGCTTTGTAGCACTACGACAAGCCAACACTAGTATGGGGACACTAACGCAAGGGCTGAAGTTATGTGTTTTAGTTGCCATCTTAATGGATTCTTAATACGTTGCTTACACTAATGCATACAAAAACCTTAAATTGTTTTAATTCTAACTGCAGTGAAGTCCCAACTTTACTAATGAAACACAGTTCACATGAGTCTAAACTACTGCTCTCTTTAGAGAGACCAAGGTCATCTGAACCAGCTCATATATGGCCTCCCCCATGCTGACTACATCAGGCCCATGTTGAAGGTCATCTTTGAGCTTCCAATCAAAGTAAGGTTGCAGGTCCAGACTTTGGGTATATTTCTCTTATACCAACACAGCCACTCTCAAAGATAGTGAGACCATTCATGCTGACACCCTCCAATTGGCCAGCGACTCTTAGCACGCCAGCTGTGCATTACCCAGATACAAAAGTTTGAGAGGGCAGTAGCTACATGTGCAAGGCTTCTCTCTCTGGACCTTTCTCATGCTCAGCTATCATCCCGAAGAAGGAAAAACACTTTGTGCCTTTACTGAATACACACTTATGCTGTTACGTTTGCCAGTGAGTACATGCCTGTGCCAAAAACTCACCAAATGCTGTAATAGTTCTTCCAACCTCATTTATGAGTCACATATCTAAAACTACCCACAGAAAGTTGCACATGAATCTTACATGCAAGACTGGGCACTTTCTTTTACCACCCTAAACCAAGCTTTACAATCCTCAGCTAAAATATCACCCTGAAGCTCTTCAGAAGTGGGCTTTGCATACTGAATACCATGTGAGACTCTGACCTGTCACCATGGCAAGGGTGGCTCCTCCCTTAAGGTGGAGGACCATTGCCCTACTAAATAAATTGACCCCAGAGATGGAAAAAGAAAATATCAATAAATGCAATTTATTACCATTTTATTTTTCAAAGGCTTATCCCGAGCCAAGCATCAGGACGGGGCATGGGGACTCTGATTTCTGATGAAGCAGTGATGGGCAGGGCACTTAGGTTCAAAGTGTGCATGTCTCTTTGGCCGGCCGTCTTGCGACGGCCAGCCAGACTTGAACACTTTAAACCTCTCTAACCCTGCTGTCTAAAACAGCTGGGTTAGAGACAGCATAGGGCTCCAATGTCCTTGGGAGCGCCGAAGGAGGCCGCTCCATCCAAAGTTTCCACGCTTCTTTCATGCTGCATGAGACCAACACCATGAATGGTTACTGCAGTTTCTTGGGTTCCGCGTTGGAGTCTGCCAGGAGCAGACCCGGGCGAGGAGGACGTCGAGCCAGGAAGGTTAACTCATTTGTTACTTTTATTTTTGGCCCATCCGCCTCACCACCCTCCATACATGGCTACCGCCACTGCATCCTGACTATCGTGTGTGACCCCAGTGTAACTCTGAGTGTCGACGAAAGCACCTTGAAGGAATTGCCGGTGCACTGAGTGCCTCATATACAATAATTAAGTCCGCTGGCCCATGTAATAGGGGCTACGATAAAACAAAAACAAAAAAAACTGATCACATTCATGATGGCAAAGCATTTAGAAACTATTGAAGACTGGATTTTTTTCTTAACTTGATAAAAACAAAGCATGATTTATTGGCCTGATGGACAATAGTCCTAGTCATGCTCAAGGTGTACTTAAAAATGTTCTTCACACTTTTATTAAGGTCTGTGTCAGAGTTAGACTTACTTCTGGATTAAGAAGAGTACTGCATATGTTACAAAAATATCTTTTATTTGCGCAATCTGCTGGGCGACCTATATTTCCACAGAAAACGTATTAGTTTTGTCTTGGGTTAAGGAAGAAGATGGTATTAATTACGGTTTGGCATATTTCTGAAGTTAAAGAAGAAGTCAAAAAATATTTCTCAAAGAGTGTCCTAGTTTTTACGATTATATTAAAACATTCCCTTTGGGCCTTTGCAACAAAAATGACTAGTTTGAAATATAATCCTAATGTTTGATTAGAAACCAGTGCAGAGCTTAGTTGGAGCTGGTGGTTGCAGGTGGGGCACACGCGCACTCATTTTTTGGAACCAGCCCTTATTATGTTTCCTCTGCTTGGAAAGCCTCTTGCAAAGAAAACAATATCTTAAAAGAGGCTTAGAGCCTTCTTGTTAATTGCCTTTACTTACCATTGTTTGGCTCCCATGTCACTCTCATTTATTTGCTTCCTATTGGTCAGGGCCTCCTCTTCACCTCCAGCTTCCTCCTGGGCTTTAGTCTTCGCCCCTGACGTGAAGCATGGAACAAGTATAGATTCTTGTGGGCAGTGTCCTTCCACTTGCCGCAGGCTCCTAAAGGTACTCTTTTTATACTTTTGGTGTGCACTCTTAGACAGTGCTTGCCTCTACAGTCCCTCTCCTTCACCCCTGCCCTCCTCCCACTCTGTTGTCAACTTCCTCCCAAACCTCTGTATTGTCAATCCCTCCACCCTCTTCTCGCTGTCTGATCTTTTGACCAGCCCTCCTCTCGCTGTCCATTCTTTTTAAAGAATCCCTCCCACCGTCGTTCTCTTACACATTTTTTGTTTCCCACCCTCCTCCCTCTTGTTGTTGCACCCCCAACCCCCCGTACTGTTTTAAGACCTACTGCACAGCAGGGCAGGCTGCTGTACAACATGGCTCAAAGTAAGTTAAAAAAAAAAACGCTATGGTGAACGCTGGCCGCACCATAGAGCTTGCTGTGCAACATTTAAAAAAAACTTTGACAGCACAATAGGTCTCACAGAGGGGAAACCTATTGACTTTCCCATAGCTTGTTATTTCTCTTCAAACTTTGACCCAGTCAAGAGTGAAAACCACAGAAAGGGGAAAGAAGGAAGAAGAGAGACTGAAAAACTGTGACAAAGAAAGAAAGCAGGGGTGAAACAAAACCTGAAAGAGGGATGAAGGGGCAGGGAATGTCTGTTGGTGAATGCAAGAAGCATGAGATGGAATCAAGACTACACATCCTTGTTATTTGGGACACAGGCAGTCAATAGCGCCGGCTATGTGCTTTCGAGCAAACCTTTGAGCCCAGACAAATGAATTATTTTTACAAATTAATCATGGAGCGAGCCAGTGTTTATATTTATGCTTTATTGTGCACAAACCCTGTTTGTTATCCCTAGGCATTGTGTCCTTTCTTTCAATCCTGTATGGTCTTCTTGAATTTTAATAGAGGCAGAAATAATGGTGTCTAGGCAGGGGCTGGAATGAAGGGCCGAAAATATCCTAAGGGGTCTGTTTGATGGAATTAGGAAGGGCAGTGGAATGATGTACAATGGGGGGGGGGGGGGGGGGGAGTGGGGGGTGCAGGAGGGGGACGGATATGTCTGCGGGTATGTACACCTCTAGGAGTGTGTGTTGTTGGTAGGGGGTGTTTGAGTACATAAGAAATGGATTGAACATGTTTGGCTGATCATGGTTGTAGGGCATGCATAGATTCGCCATAGAAAGGGGTGCAGATTTTAGTGTGTGGGGGAGAAAGAGGGCAGGAGGTGTTACATAACAAAACAAATATATCCGTGTAGGCTGAGGGGCGCTTAGAGATTAGATGGGATTTTGCTGTTTAATTGTTGGCACATAAATTCATTATTTTTCTCCTGAGCGTTCCTTTTCAATTGCAGCTCACTGCTAATAAGTTGACAATTATGCTGCCACAGCACGTTAGCAACGCTGTATGGAGTGCACCGGCCTGGAAACAAAGCTGCTGGTAGGAACAGGATTTCGACGGCTTATTATCATGCGTCCTCTAACTGCCCAGATAATCTTTTGACTGATTTCCGTGTACGGCACGCAGTTTAAACATCAAACAATGTCGCAGGATCTTTCCACTTAATGTACTGTCATTATAGAAGCAAAACACTTTCTCATTCGTTTTACTTCATTATCTTCTCCAATTAATTTGCCCTTAATCGTGGTTTCACTTTAACCCTATGGAGTGTAATGGCTGAACTATTGCAATTCTGTAATGAAACCTTCAAGACTGATCTAGCAATCAGTAATTTGTGGTGGTTTCTTAGGAATTGTCGCAGGTACCCAGGACGCCTGCCACTTTAATGGGAAAATGTCTCCTCCTAGTTAATGGGAGTAATTTAAATATTCCCTTACCCAGTAAGAAGGAAACCTTAGTTCAGAGACTGCCGCTCAGAATACCATGTCACCTGAAATGTTAGATTGGAGTCCGAGAAGCGCCGCCCAAGCTTTCATCTTCCTCAATAGGTGTCAATGGGTCAACGACGGTTCACTGTGAATGGATGACAGTGGAGAGGGCGGCTGGCATAGAAAATGATGAGACTATCAATTAGTAACCCTTTCCTTACTAACTATAATATTGCTTTACTATATTCGGGATGCACGTTTGGTGAAAAGTATATTAAGGAGTGAGAACAGGACTCATTGAGGTGGTAAGACAAGGCCTTTTTAATTCACTTGCGAGCAGAGATGTAATGACTTTAATAAATAGAACATCAATTCAATTTCAATGTTTATCTTTCCGAGGGTGATGCAGTGAGCACTATTGATTTACATGATAGTATCAGCCGCTAGTTACAGCACTCCAAAAGGGCAAAATTCATAACAAGCACTGCATAAACAAGCAAATAGGTCTGGCGTTGTCATTCTGGTATTATAGTATTTATTTTATTGCAACCTTTTAATCAAACTTAAATTGAAGAAAGAGAAAAGGAAGACATTCCTCAGCCTAAACGTGCGAGCTCTATTCTGGCAATAATAATGCTAAATTAAAAGAAATAAGTTTTGCAAGACACCAATTCATAAGCATAGTTTTAGGTCTGACTATAGACATATTTAATGTCTGGACAACATCTTGCTATCAATTCTCCAAAAATTCAATAACCACTACAGGGAGTGGGCTTTGGGTCAGCATTCTTTTTTTTTTTTAAACCTTTATTGTGCAACAGTAGCATACAGTTACGGGCCTACAACCAATCTGGCCGGCCTCGAAATCAGTGTGTTGCACGTAGGGCAACCATAAGACAGTTCAGCAGTCCCCAAATACGAAAAACCACACATATGTCAAATATCACTCACTTTGAGCGCGACCACCGAGTACAGGATTAAGTAAGGTTCATTTTAAGAAATAAAATAAGAAGGATCAGATGCCATACAATACACCAAAGGCACAGAGTGAGCAATGCACACAGCAGGATGTCAACAAAGTGGAGAATCATAATCAGAGAGGCGGCACAAAAATACGCTGATCAGGATAAAGGAGCATATATTCACCTTTCGTACCAGTCATCACCCACCCCATAAATGAGGAACCACCTAAATAATGTGAGCGATAACACAGAAAACGGTAAGCAGTGCTACACCTAGCCTCCACACTGACCCAAAATAAGAGAGGAGAAAAGAGGAAGGACTAAGAAAAGAAGAGAAAAGAAAGAAAGGCCCATAGAAACTAAGAAGGACAAAACAAAAAACCCTCTCCCCCCAACCCCCCACCCTGCACGCATGTAGAGGCTACGGCCTACCCCCCCCCCTAACAGTGTGCCTGTCGCCCAGTAAACGAGTACCCGAAATATAGATACAGAAAAGAGAAGGAAAGAAAGAAAAGATTATATAAAACTGGAGAAGGGCCAGTCATATTGGCTCCCGGTCTCCCCATCCACGAAGTTATTCTCCACCCCAAGAGCAACAAACAATAACAGTAATCAATCAGTACGATAAGAAATGGAGAGAATTATCACATATTGCGCAACTAGGTGTGTCATGAGAATACGCCAACCCGCATCTCCGCCAGCCAAACAGACGTCAACCTGTAAAAAGAATCACTTAGCCTTGGCCTGTTCTTGTAAGTCCCCCGAGGCATGCCCGCCAAGGAAATCCCGTCTCGGCCGAAACAGGAGAGCAGAATGTACACGCTGGAGCGAAGAGCAGCACGCAAATACAAAATGGACGTCGCTGACCATCGACAGAGTCATCTTCACTTACAACCATCACCCCCAGGTCCGTCCCATGATGTGTATTCCCTAGCAAGGGTACAAGAGCGAGGAAAGAGGAAGCAGTCACAGGAGCCAACAGTTGCTGAAACAATGTCCGGGCCAGTAGTGTCGACACAATGGATGAGGCCACCGTCCTCTGCTTGGAAAGGAACCCTTCAGTAAAGTAGAGGCATACGGACATCTGTCCACAGGTACCAACACAGTCCGAGATCATCCGTTCCCCTCCGCACCCATGGGCAACCACAGTACCCCCCTCAAAGACAGGGGCAAATCCTCGCGGACCTGGGAGCCATCCGATCGCAATCGCCCCAGTGAGCGTGCAATATCGTCAAGCTTTCTTCCCAACGCTCGGGAGCCGTCTTCCCAAGCGGACTGTAAGGCACCAAGAGCAACAAGAATGTCACCGCAAGACGGCGTAGACTGTATTTCCCATACCACAGCGCTACCCTGTAACTCGCACTCCCCATCATGCAGCACTTCGGTAGACAGGATATTGTACTTCATCACGTTCAGGGAGCCATCAGGCGTTTCCACCTCGTAGGGAGAATGAAGGTAGGGCAGGGACGAGTCCGGCTCGGACAGCCCACAATCCGAATCACGGGGGGCTTCAAAGCACACGTCCAAGGAGCGGCGTCTGGAAATGGCCATCCTCTCTCCGACTCGGCGCCAGCAGGAAATTCGGGAGCGGCCCGCTAAAACCGGGCGGAATAGAAGACAGAGCCGACACAGCTCACCTTCAACGCTCCGCAGGTAAACAGTATTTCCACTGAGCCCTCACCTCGAGGATGCACTCCGGCCGCGTCGTGTGACAATCAGAGCTCCTGCAAAAAAAAAAAATCCGGTAGCTACTGCGTCTCGGAGGACCGACTCCGCCCAGGCCCATCTAGCCGCTGTTGATGAGTCAGCACCCGGCCATGTTTCGCGGCCGAGGTCCCGGTTCCAGGGTCGTTAAGGCCGCAATGTATGTCGTGGATTTCTCCGGCTAGAAGGCTGGCAGAGACTTCGGGATCGCGCAAGCGATGTCTGCGCGCGTTCACCGTCACCCCGCTGTAGCGCAATCACAGGATCATGACCAGGATTTCCGTGCGGGGCTCGGAGGCTTGCGGAGCCGGGAGCCTAAGCTTCCATTCCGATCGCCATCTTGGCTCCTCTCCTGGGTCAGCATTCTTGAGTAATGCTGTTCACGTTTTTCATAGTTTGCCATTACTTTTACAGTCTGTCCATCAAGGCAAAAGCAGTTTGAAGATGTTACATTATCCCATTTATGTTCCCTTTTCGTTTTGGTAATTAGGCCTTCAAGTATTCTTTTTATGATAATACTGGGGTGTCGTACCTTGAGGCCCAGTCTATGTTCCTTGAATCTCAACTTTGCTGACATGATGGCATATGAATTCCTGATGTATGCCCTTTTTATTTGCAAACTGCTGCTTTTTGGTTGCCTTAACCTCTTCCATGCTCATGACGGCTCCCGGCCGTCATGAGTCACGGTGGGCGTGTGCATGACCACGCCCACGATAGGAATGTTCAGCACTGCGGCGGAATTCGCGCCGCAGCGATGAGGTTAAGGCATAATACTATTCACTAATCACCTTTGTGTGATCATTTGTTCCACTTTACAGTTATAATAACATGCTGGATTTGCAGCATTTCTCTTCACAAAGTAAAGATTTGTACACTTATTTAGGCTTTCTGAAAGATGTGGCAAAATTACTGTTCCTTTGTCTGAAATATCTATGCAGTATTTTGCTGTGTACACATTTCAAATTCACCAATTACATGCAAATTTAATCGGATGACTCATTTTACTAATTATGTTCTGAGTGTGGCACAAGGTGGGGTAGTCACCTTTGTAATTTGAGCTGGTGAAGTAATTAGATAACACGAATGATCATAAGTTTAATATATCATAATAGGGAAATTACCTGACACGAGCTGCTTGCTAAGGATCTTTTACCTTCATTTAAATAATTGTAGTGGTGGTAATATCAATTAATGTAAATGGAATGTATGGGTTGTAATTTTAATAAGAAGGAATGTAAAATACATCAAAAAAATTGAGTTTTTAACGATTTTTCTAGAATTTTATCAGAAATTCCTACTAAGTATTTGTATGTATGTATTTATTGCTTATTAAGCGCAGCTGTCACCCCCAAGGGTATCCTGGCGCTGAGACCGAACCGTGCATCTATTAAAACAGCTACATTACTCTGGGAAACAGGTAGGTTTTGAGGCTCTTTTTAAAAGTGAGCAGATCAGGGCAGCTCCTTAATGCCAGGGGGAGAGTGTTCCACAGCGTGGCAGCCGCAAAACTGAAAGCGCGACCACCCATTCTCGTTCTATTAATTTTAGGAACTTTTACCAAGAACGTCGAAGATGATCTTAGAGGTCTGGCTGCCTGATACCAGAGGAAGAGAGTCTGAAGAGGTATTGGTCCCAGTCCATGCAGGGCCCTAAAGACAAGGCAGAGAGCCTTAAACGCAATTCTCTGCTGGACTGGAAGCCAGTGTAGATCGGCCAAAGCTGCCGATGAAGAGGCGGACCGAGGTCGAGACAAGGCCAATTTGGCGGCCATATTCTGTATCCTTTGGAGCTTTAGGATCAGAATCTTCGGAGCACCCAAAAGTAGTGCGTTACAGTAGTCAATCCTACTGAGAGTGGAACTACGCACTACCTCAGCTCTGGATCCCCGTGGAAGAAGTGGCAGGATTTTCCGTAGAACACGGAGCAGACCCATGCATGTTGCTGCCGTTTTGTTTACGGAGGCATCAAGCTGCAAATTGGGTTCAAATAGAACTCCCAGATTGCGAGCTGACTCTGCCGCCTCCACCGATCCCGGGATGGACACTGGCCAGAAATCTGCCGGTAGTGTACGGGGAGTTCGGTCCAAGGAGCAGTGGAGTACCTCCGTTTTTGATCCGTTGAATTGCAACGCATTGGCTCGCAGCCATGCTGCTGTGGCTGCCATACAACGGTGAAAGACATCCCTTGAAATAGTCTCTGAACCCTCAAATGAAAAAATCAACTGAGTGTCATCGGCATAGTTGACAACAGATATGCCGAATGACTTTATCAGTGCTATCAAGGGACGGAGATATATATTAAATAGGATCGGGCTAATTGCCGATCCTTGAGGGACTCCCTGTTTCACCCGCCTAGTGGCTGATCGAAAAGGTGGTAATGCCACGGCTTGTTGTCGGTTGTCCAAATAGGACGTGAGCCAGTCTAGGGCCAGGCCGCACACTCCCGCACTCCGAAGACGGCCAAGTAGAACTTCATGGTCCACCGTGTCGAACGCGGCCGACATGTCAAGTAGCACCAAGAATGCAGACTTGCCCTTGTCGACTCGCGTTCGCAGATCGTCCAACACGGTGACCAAGGCCGTCTCGGTGCCGTGCGCTGGCCTAAAGCCATATTGTACAGCATCCAGACACAGATTTGTTTCTAGGAAGTTGGATAAGGCTCTTGTGACCCATCTTTCAAGGACTTTAATCGCAAATGGTAATAGCGAGATTGGCCTATAATTGGCCGCACAAAGAGGGTCCAGAGAAGCCTTTTTCAACAGAGGTGTTACAATGGCCAACTTCCAGCTGTCTGGAACTGACGCTGTGGTCAACGATTGACAGCAGATGGAATGCAGCGGAGGGAAAAGCTCATCTTGAAAGGCCTTCCAGATCTTGTGAGGCATGGGGTCCAGCGGTGATCCTGACGATACACTGCTTGCCAGGATAACAAATTCCTCTAACGAGGGGACGGGAAAGCTGGACAGCTGAGGCATACCTTCCTTGTTAGGTACCCAATTGGAATCCATGTTGTCAGACGGTTCCAAAGGAGAGACTGCGGTTGTTACAGATTGATCGCAATTTTTCAGTCCAGTCAGGATAGTCCTGATTTTCTCCTCAAATGCAAGGGCCAGCGAGTCGCACAGTGCCTGTGAGGCCGGGATAGTGGACGCCATGCAAGGCGGGTCAGACAAAGTCTTGACCAGTCTAAACAGGGTCTGAGATTTGTTAGAGGCCTTCGCCAGAGTGTCTTCCAAAAACTTGGCTTTTGCGGCTCTTAACTGGGCCTTGTATTCGTGCAAGGCTGCTTTATAAGCTGCCTTATCCTGCTCCCTATATCCTCTCCTCCAAGTGCGCTCCGCCTGTTTACAGCGGAGTTTGGAGTGCCCTAATTCTTCGCTGAACCAGGCGTTAAGGCCCCTGGGCCTGTCTCTTACCTTGCGTAAGGGGGCCAGGTCATCGAGAGATGATACAATATGCTGGCAAAGAGAGGCATAGCTCTTATCCACATTCTCCTCCATCTGAAAGGTTCCCGGTAGGAGTGTGGGTCGAATCGGTTCCCTAAGGAGACGACTCCATTGCCGATTCAGCTTCCTGCTGGTCGATTTATTGGGTCTCCATGGGCCAGGCATAAGGAGGGACAGGACAATCATAGAATGATCGGTCCAACCCTGGGCCTCGACCTTATCTACCACAACCAGGTTCTTATCTGCAAATACCAAGTCTAGTATATGTCCCCTATCATGGGTGGGTGTCTGAACCAGTTGAGCAAGTTGGATATTGCTACATGCTTGACACAGTTCTCGGAAGGCCAAATCATGGGGGCCAGAAGGCCAGAGGTTGAAATCACCCAGTACTAGAAAATTGGTATGCGAGTTCGAGAGGTCGTAAATCAGATCAATCAGAGATTGAAGGGCTGTCGTAGGCAAAGAGGGCGGTCGGTAGCATAAAAGACCTGCTACTAAGGTACCTCCTTGAGCCACGATGGAAAAGCCCATAAGCTCAAACCCTGCTACCTTCGTAGTCACCAATTCGGTCAAGGATATAGAGTCTCTGAAGATGTAACCTACCCCACCACCCCTGCCCGAGATACGGGGGGTGTGTCTTATCAGATAGCCTGGCGGGCACGCCCAACCTAATTCCATGTCACAGTCCTTCGTGGCCCACGTTTCAGTCACGAATAGTATATCTAGCTGTGACGATTCAATTAATAAGGCGGTCTCAGCGTAGTGCTTTATCAAAGAGCGAGCATTCAGCAAGCCGCAAGACAATGTCTTATGCGGGGTGAGGATGGGCTCGGGCTCTAAGTTCTCAGTGGAAGCAGGGCAGGGGTATGCAGGGGCAGGCGCGCCAGAGGCGCCTGGGACGCGAACGGGCGCAAACGGGCTTACCTCTGGCGCACCTCCGGCGCATCTACGGCGCCTCCGCTGCACGCATCCGCTGCGCGTCTGCTTACACATCCTAGTTATAGTATTACGCCGAGCGGGCTTCCGGCTGCTCGAGCCTCTAACCCAACCAATATGGCGCCTGAGAATGTCTCAGAGCGTCACTACCTATCCAAGATGGCGGACGAATCACCAGGACCAGGGACCCCTAACTCAGTCTCGCAAACGCGGCTTGTGGGGGCACAATTTAGATGCAGGTAAGCCTATCTAATCCCCAGGTGACAGCAGTAGCAGCGCTTAGATTTAAACAGCGGCGGAATACAGCTGCGCAATTACAATGACGCAAATTTAAAAGTAACGAACAGTACAGGTTTTAAAAGCAAGAATCCGAGGTAATGCGCGTGATGTCAGGAAAGGTCTGAAAGACGAGAGCTAGGAGCAGCTTTTATAAGCTCTCCAAATGCGGGCTTCCGGCTGCTCGAGCCTCTAACCCAACCAATATGGCGCCTGAGAATGTCTCAGAGCGTCACTACCTATCCAAGATGGCGGACGAATCACCAGGCCCAGGGACCCCTAACTCAGTCTCGCAAACGCGGCTTGTGGGGGCACAATTTAGATGCAGGTAAGCCTATCTAATCCCCATTTATTACGAGTGAGTTCCAAATTGCATGCTGAGGCTAAAAAAAATCTTTGCAGCCCAGT
Source organism: Lissotriton helveticus (assembly GCF_964261635.1). Taxonomy (NCBI): domain Eukaryota; kingdom Metazoa; phylum Chordata; class Amphibia; order Caudata; family Salamandridae; genus Lissotriton; species Lissotriton helveticus. Next base: position 769,801,073 of record NC_136057.1, read on the forward strand.
TATGTTTGCTGATTTTGAGGATTTACAAGTCCTCAACTTAGGAGGATGGGCTAGGGAATACTGGATCCTTGATGAGTACTGTTTGACGATTTTATGAATTGATTAGTTTACAAGCATTTCTGTGAATTTCCAAGCGACTCTGGTAAGCATTTCTGTGAATTTCCAAGCGACTCTGGTTGAGATTAAAATCTACCTCACCAACCAGAGTGAGTCAGTACAAGTCAGTACAATGGATCTTCCCTGAAATGAAACTCACGAGTTATTTCGGCGGGTCTAAAAATAAATAATCCAAGTGTTGAAATTCTAAACATTAAGATTCTGTCCATTTTTACCCAGACATATTTGAAATAATTAAATTAATTCACACGTAAAATTTGCAAAATGAAATTCAGGCGGTATCTTGAATGAACAGGGATTATGAGGGCAAACATTAGTCAAGAGCACTGGCTTGAGGATAACATTTCTCCAGCAAGGAATTTTCTGCTCCAATTTGTCACCATGGTGAAAAGTGTGAACAATTTTACTCATACAATTCCAGAAAATATTGGTATTTCATATAATGTATAATTTCTGAAATATTATTTATGCGAGGTGTAATGAAAATCCCACATATCCCTAATAGGGACATTGATTGCAGAACAAAAAAACAAGAACTAGTTTCTATGACAACAGTAACTACGCTGAATGCCACATTAACACCTAGGTCTTCTCCAAGGCCATCTTATCCACTCAAGTGTCTACACAGAAAATCTCCACACTATCTATTTCAACAGCAAACTACAACATAGCACCCCAAAGAGCATTCAACAAAAACCCACAAACAGTGGGTCTCTTTAACATGGTGCTGCATGAAAGAGGCAAATATTCAGTGGGATTGCCATGTATTATGGCACTTTCCAAACAAACATGTATTACAATACCGTCCGCCACACATTCAGGAAAGCACTTGAAATGTAATTTTTCTGAATTCTCTTCAAAAGCGTACTGAGGTGATCTCAATCACAGAGCTTTTGTATTCAAGAATATGCATTCGGAGGAGGAGCTTGGCGGGCATCCGTGATGGCCGCGTGAGCACAGCGCTCTCCGGACCCCCGCCACTCCCGGCACGATATCCTGAACATATCCTGATTTCTCACAAGGATTAATGGAGAGGAACCTGGGCTGATCTTGATATTGTTTTCGGATTTTGAATTGGACAAGGGGCACCGAAGCTACATCGACTCAAACTTTCGGGGCCCGCCTTGGTGGCGCGCCCGGGTCTTGGTGGGGCTCTGTTGCCGTGTCGGAGTTGAACAACAGCGGCAGGGGGACTCGACTCATGGGTCCCCCTCTTAACTTTCGGTTTCGATTCTGACTCAGGCTCTGTCTTCCAACGGAGGTGTCTGGCCGGTACTGAGTCCAGCGGCGCGAGATCGCGGTTGAGCCTTTTGTCTGCTTCGTGTCCCTCTGGGCCGGTTCGCACCTCGTCTTGCCCTCGCTGCTGACTTCTGGCTCCGGCGCCCTGTCTTCCTGTGGCCATTTTCACCAGGTCGCGTGGGTCCCGTGGGGACGCGGTCTCCGATATGACTGGCAGGGGGGACCAGGAGCGGCGGAAGACCAAGACGCCCCTTCGCGGGGGCCCGGTCCAGTCTAATATCATGGACCGGTACACACAGTCGAAGGTGTCCCCCGGTGCCGCCTTGTCTGGCCAGAGTGCAGTGGGGCACCCTTCGGAGGCTTCGGTGGAGCCGTCCCTGCAGGACATCATGGGCGCCATCTCAGGTATGAGAGAAACCATCGGCCAACAGTATGAAGCTCTGGCCCACAAAATTGACACTGTGGCTATTGATGTGAACCTGATTCGGGCCGACTTATCTAAAACCAATGAGAAGGTGAAGTCATTGGACCTCAAGTCATCTAGCCTCACGGCCGACGTCTCGGAGATACAGACGGAGATCGGAAACCTCAGAAAGGTGAACAATTTCATGACTCAGCGCTTGGAGGATTTTGAAAACAGGGCACGGCGTTGTAATGTCCGTGTTATTGGTGTCCCGGAAAATCCTGATCCGCATTCTGTTGATCTCCTGGTTGAGGACTTGATACAAAACTACCTTTCTCCATCCGGATTGAGCAAATTCTTTGCGGTGGAACGTGCCCATCGTGTTCCCGGTGGCCAGGGCAAGCCGGGCGCCCCGCCGAGGCCCATTGTCGCAAAACTTTTTTACTATAGGGACCGAGACGCTATCCTGCAGGCCTCGAGAGCTAAGGGCCCGGTGGCCTTCGAAAATGCCACGGTGAACTTCTATCCGGACTTCTCACAGCTGGTGCAGAGGCAGCGAATGGGCTTCCGTGGAGTCAGGAAGCGTCTTCGGGACCTGGGTCTGCGATACGCCATGCTTTTTCCTACCAGGCTGCGAGTGGAGTACAATGAACGGACCCTTTTCTTTGATCGACCTGATTCGGTAAATGACTGGCTGGACTCTCTGCCGGACCGGCCTAATTTCGTTGATCCCACCGAGCACCCGGGTGGTGCCGAGGGTGGCGTGGAGAGTTGAACTTATTATCTGGGCCCCGGTTTCCGTATTATGTAATTTCTTCCTGGGTTCTGTACTTGAGTGATTTGTTTTCTGTGTACTCTCTTCTCCCCTTATTTCTGTCGGGGTGGCGGGTGGGACAGGGCCTTTTCCTCCTCTGGGGTCTTTTTGTAGAATGGGGGTTTCTGGGCGACAGGCACACTGCATGTTGGGGTGGCTTTTTTGTCTACTGCAGGGGTGCAGGGCGGGGGGTGTTTCCTGGGGTGTTGGGGGGGGGGGGGTTGTTGGGGCGTTTGTAGTTTGTGTTTTGTTTTTTCAAGGCGATTCTATTTTGCTATTTGTATTTTCAGTGTCATGCTCATTGGGGGGTGGTTTCTGCATTACTTCGTGGGATGGGGGGTAGCGGGTTGAGGTTTATTTCATGGAATGTCAATGGTCTAGGGGATCGTATAAAGCGAGGGGTGGTGTTGCGATGCCTGCGACGTTTGTCTCCCGATATTGTCTTTCTGCAGGAGACACACCTAGTGGGCAATACTTGTCGTGCGATGAATAGGTGGGGCTATCGTCTTGTTGCGCACTCAGGGTTTACAACGGGTTCTAGGGGGGGTGGGCATCCTTGTCCGGGCTTCTCTTCCCCTTGCAATAGATGATGTGATCCTCGATGATCGGGGGCGCTATGCCGTCCTCGTGGGACGATATGAGGGCAAGACCCTTTCCCTGTTCACTGTCTATGTGCCCCCTGGCCTGCAGACCTCTACCTTCTCTGATTTGGGCCGAGTTTTGTTGGGACTCCCTGATGGTGCTCTTTTCATGGCTGGTGACTTTAATTCTGTTCTCTCTGGTCTGAGTGATCGTTACCCCCCTAGGGATATTCCTTCGACCCATTTATGGCTGGGTGGCTTTTTGGATACCTTTGGTTTGGTGGACTGCTGGAGACTCATGCACCCCACTCAACTTCAGTATACTTTCCACTCTGGGGCCCATGGGAGTTTGTCTAGATTAGATTACTTCCTCATGCCAGCTGAACAGTCGTCGGCTGTCCGGGAGATTAGGCACCTCCCCCGGGGCATCTCGGACCATTCTCCGCTCTGGCTCTGTTTCGATGTGGGGGTGGAGGCGGTGGGCCGGGTGGCTCCTATTAACCCTTGGTACCTGGCCTCCCCTGAGAGCCGTGGTCAATTGATTACGTCCCTGGACAATTACTTTCTGGATAACGAGGGGTCTGTCTCTTCTGCTGTGTCCCTATGGGAGGCTTTTAAGACAGTAATTCGTGGGCAGGCTCTGTCACTTATTGCTGAAACCAAAAAGGCAAGGAATCGGGAGGTGGTGGATCTTGAGATGGAAATACTTGATATGGAAGCTGACCTGGAATCGGGTGTCACTCGTGCCAAACTCCATGCCCTGGGTCTGAAGCAATTTGCCTATAAGTCTCTGGTCACAGATGCGGCCAAAATGATGTTTAGGGAGCAACAGGGTCGTCTGTATGATGTTGGGGACAAAGCGGGTAAGTTACTTGCCTGGTTGGACAAGAAAGAGAGGGCGAATCGAGTGGTGCCTGTGATTCAGACTTTGAATGGTGTGCGGGTGACGGACCCGGTTGGAATAGTGGAATGTTTTGCGGACTACTTTCGTGCGGTTTACTCCCCAGTGTCGGTAAGGGACGAAGACGACTCTCGCCTCTTGCTGCGCGACATAGCTTTGCCCTGCCTCTCCGACTTGGAGCGGTCCTCCATGGAGGCCCCGTTCTCTACGGACGAAATCGCGACTGCTATTCGCTCTCTCCGTTCGGGCAAGGCTTTGGGCCCGAACGGTTTGCCAATCGAGTTATACAAACTGCGCCCTGATCGGATTGCGCCCTATCTTCGAACAATGTTTTCGGAGTCCCGTGAGCGGGGTGCTCTCCCTTATGACCAGCGTCTGGCCACGATTGTGGTAATTCCTAAAGATGGTAAGCCCCGGGATCTTTGTTCGTCATATAGACCCATCTCCCTGTTAAATGTCGAGCCTAAGGTTCTTGCCAAGGTCCTGGCTACTCGCCTCCTAACGGTCATTAGTGACTTGATTCATCCGGACCAATCCGGATTTATCCCGCACCGTAACACAGCTCTTAATCTGCGTCGCCTTCATGGAGCTATCGCGAGGGCGGGGCTTCTGACGGAGCCGGCCATTTTGGCTTCATTGGATGCCTCGATGGCCTTCGACACGATAGAGTGGCCCTACCTTTGGGCGGCTCTTGAGAAGTTTGGTTTTGGCCCGGGGTTCATTGGGTGGGTGAAGCTGCTGTATACCGACCCCCTGGCACAGGTCGTGGTTAACGGTCGAGTGTCGGCTCCCTTTCCCCTTGGTAGGGGGACCAGACAGGGGTGCCCCTTGTCTCCACTACTTTTTGCTCTCGCGTTAGAGCCGCTAGCTGCGTGGATTCGCTGGGAACCTTCTCTCAAGGGTATACGTTGGTCCCCAGATTTTGAGGACCGTGTTTCGCTTTATGCGGACGACATTCTTCTTTATCTTACTTCCCCGCGTAAATCTTTGAATGTCCTGTTTGACGTTCTCGCCTCGTTTGGTAAGAATTCTGGTTTGATTATAAACTGGGCTAAATCCTGCGTCTATGCTATTTCGGGTGATCTGCCCCCGTTGCCGAATAGATTTCCCATCCAGGTTGTTCAGTCCGGTTTCAAATACTTGGGGGTTTTTATTACATTGGATTCGTCGCTCAGATTTGAACGTAATCTCCTTCCCCCGCTTCATAGATTGAGGCTGGACGTGGCTCGGTGGCGTAAATTACCCTTGTCGCCGCTGGGCAGGGCCGCCCTTTTCAAGATGATGTCCTTGCCGTGATTCCTTTACGCGCTCCAGAATTGCTATGACGATATCCCCGCTACTTATTTCCGCGAGGTCGAGAGTCTACAAAGGCAACTGATTTGGGACGGGCGCCCACGTATTGCACTTGCGAAGCTCACCATCCCTTGGTATGACGGGGGCATAGCACTTCCTGATATCAGGAGATATTATTGGGCTACGCAACTGTCTGCCATTAACCATTCGATGTATTCCCCGGGTCCGGATCCGGCTTTTGAAATGGACAGACTCCAGCTACCGGGTGGTGACTTTAATAGAGCGCTTTACTCTAGGTCGTCTGGGCTCCACCTTACGGGACCGACTAGAATCGCGGTTCGTGTGTGGCGCGCTGCGAATGTGAGCTTAGGGTGGGATGAACGATTGACGCTGGCGACTCCGCTTTTCGCGTCTGAGCTTTTGGGATGTCTGTGGACAACGAAGGGGTTTGACCGCTGGGACATGATTGGGATCTGTAGAGTGGGTGACGCGTGTGCGAATGGAACGGTAAAGTCCTTCGAGGCCCTTCGGAATGATTATGACCTGAGTGATAGGGAATTTTTTAGATATTTACAGGTCCGTCATGCCCTCACTTCTGTTCTGCCTTCCGGTACCGCGGTCCCCGAGTCCTCCCCCCTCGAAGATCGTATCCTGGACGGCCATATCCCTGATAGCACTATCTCCTTGATTTATAAGAAGCTTATTCACAATCGCACAGACTTGCTCGTTTGACTTCGGGAGGCATGGGTCGGCGACGGGCTGGAATTGGATGACGAGGATTGGCAATTGGCGCTATCTTCTCCGAAGGAGGTCGCCATTCCGGCCCGTCTCCGTCTTGTTCAGCTCAAGATCCTCCACCGGGTGTATGTTACTGGTCCTCATTTGGTTGTGATGGGTTTTTCCCCGGATGGCCTCTGCAAGCGTGGGTGTGGGATGAGTGCCACGTTTCTCCACATTCTTTGGGAGTGTCCGAGGGTGGCTGCCTATTGGACGGGGGTACTTGCGGTGATGGCTGCTGTGACTGGAATTGCCCTGGTGCCGGAGGCAAGGAGATGTTTGTTGAATGTTTGGGAACCTACCGATTGTTCTGTGGCCCAAACCAGGTGGGCGACCCTGGGGTATATGGTGGCGAAACAGGACATAGCGCAACTTTGGGGCTCGCACAGGCCCCCCACTGTCTCCGTGTGGGAAGAAAACATGGACTGGTCTATGTTCCGTGAAAAGACTGTCTACACAGCCAGGGGCAGACCTAGGGCATGGACGAAGATCTGGTGTCAGTGGAATGCCTATCGCGGGGATATTTGTGTTCCTCCCCTGGTGGAGGCCCCTGATGTTCCCTTGTCACCCTAGGTTGGTGTTCCTGAACTTTTGTATACTGTCCTTTGGTTTGATGTATTTGTGCTCCTCCCCTGGTGGAGGCCCCTGATATTCCCTTGTCACCCTAGATTGGCGTTCCTGAACTTTTGTATATTGTCCTTTGGTTTGATTGACCTCCCCGCTGTCCCCCCGCCTTGACTTAGCCTACGGATTGTGACTTTGTATTCCTGCTTAGTGACGTTTCCCCCCCCCTCCAGGGCTGACTCTCTGTGTATAACTCCTTCGCCTTGTTTTTGTTGTTTGTTGTTTTTTAAAATAAGAAAAATGTCTTATCCTGTTCCATATTGTGGGCGACATTTTCTATCCGGATTGTGCCTGACCGCCAGAGTGGCGACCACTGTTTTATACCGTGTTATGCTCCGATTTTAGCGGCCAGCCCGTGTGGTTGTAGGCCCATCTCTGTACACATGATTTTGTTGCTCAATAAAAGTTTTTAACCAAAAAAAAACAAAAAAAAAGAATATGCATTCATTCCTATCTTCTTGAGCCAGAAAGAAAGCACAGATGCTATAGGCTTAGAGTCCACAAATAAGTACATTGTTTTGCTCTTCAGGACCATAGAGTTACTTCTTTTCCACAGTTTTACTGTGTCAATTGTGTCAGAGTTAATTGTGAGGTAGTTGCTGTCATGCGTAATCACAGTAAATTAATGCAAAACAATATTAGCCTTGCTGAAGCTGAATGCTGTTGAGAGGTTTGACATTGATGTCAACCTGGGTGTGGGAGGGTGTTGATAGTGCTGCTTCCTTTGAGCTCAACATAGTACTTTGAAGCAGAGTTAGCGGTTCCTCCACTTTAAATTATAGATCTGGACAAGAAAGAAGAAAGCTATTAAGTGGTCAAGTTGGCATATTCCAGAAAAATGTTGTGTTGAGGGAGTAAAATGTATTTGTATGGATGGGGCAGAAGCATATCTCTAGGAAGCACATTGTCTCTTATATTGAGGAATTTTGTGTTTGTTCCTATTGTCAATCTCTTACTACTGGTGTGTAGCCTCCACAGACTCTTGTAACAGGCTGGATTGTTTGTCAGAACGTTAATTTTTATATGGCAGACTGAGGTTGAATTGTGTCATTTCGGAATGGCTCTTTAATATGCTCTCGTTGCTGTTTCCCGTATACATTTCCAAGTCTCACTTGAAGGGTTTTCTCACTTCCTGAAACATTTCCCCTTCCCACGCCTAGAAAGGGGTTAGAGCAATGAAACCCTTCAACATTGTGCTTTATTGTAAGACACTCATTTGATATGTATCCTGTCTACGACTGTCAAAAATGTAGCCATTTTGTACTAGTTCGAAAACAGCTGCAGCCTTCAAGTTAGAGATTACTCATTTAATTTCTTCCAAATGTATGCACAGTATGCAATTGTGCTGTTTTTTTTTAGTAACTCACATTAGTTATGACACCTTCATTTTTGATAAGCAGGCCAAAGAGCAACATATCATTGAAAGGATGATTTTCTTACCAAATGATAGGCACTAAATAAATTGCACAGATTAGGTCATAACAGTGATTTTGCTCAAGTATATTTGTATCGAACACTTTTAACTTTATTTTAAAAGTGATCTTTTAGAACAGACAGATCTATTCATCAAGGATTGAATGCAATGTGGAATTCTATTTATGATCGAACATTTTTACTATATACAGTCAAAATATCCAGGCGTCCATGCTACCCATGTAGGTGTAAAGCAAACACAAGGAGATGATGGACGGAGCGCTGAAACTTTTCAGACACTCTTCCCCCAGTCACAGATCTTGTTTGAATCCATCATCGTGCTTTAACTCACTTTGCCACCCCAGTTCAGACACAGCTATATGCAAATCAGTCTTGACCCTGTGCCTCATGGGAACATTGTTCTGCATTTTGTCCATCAATTGTTGTTTTTGCATCCTGTGGGACTGGTATGCCCAGACGTGGGTCCGGTGCTACTCTCATGCAACTGGAATCAAGCTATCCTGACTGATGAGCGGTGAAACCCCGAAACCGGTTCTAGGATGCATGTTACCAGTCCAGGGAGCACCTGAGCTGGCAGTTCGGGTAGGACTGTTCCCATTGGGCACAGGGTCACGACTGATTGCATATGGCTGGGTTCAAACTGGAATGGCATGGTGAACAAAACAACAATGGATTTAGGCCAGATCTCTGTACTGTCGTGAATGTATGACATCGTTTTGCATTCTGTCCATCAACTGTTGTTTTTGCATGTAAGTTTAGCACTTTAAAAAAACAATGATACATTTGTATATTTCTACATATGTGTGTGTGTATGTGTAACAATGTTATGTGTCAAACATGCAAAGTAGTTGAAGACAGGAATAAAAATGTCCTTAAAACAGCCTTTTATTATAGAATATATGTAAATGACTAAGAATTTGAATTATTGCAATAGCCCCCCCACAGTTTTCAAGGTGAAAAAGTATGAAGGAATTTACATTTAATCTGAAATTTATTGAAGAGAATACATTAAAAAAAGAATATTTGTCACATAATGAAGTTTCTCTAATATGATTAACTTTTGGAATGCCAACATAAGACCTGTTGAAAAGTGATCACATGTAGATGAGTGTTTTTCTGTGTAGTTACTTTATTTTAGGAAGGACATGTAGTGGCTATACTTGACTCTTTATTTGTGAAAATGTATTGTCTTGTTTAATCCAACTCATACTTCCATAATGAAAATTCTTGACATTGTTTTTACTGTCCTTGACTACATATCTCTGAATAAATCAAATGAAGTTAAACAAACGCGTCCATATTACAACATCCTTAGTGTGTATGTTCTACCTCATCTGCCATTCCAAACCTATGAAGCCCTCATAGAGGTGTTCACAAACTTCCCCATAGGAACTGGTAGAGTACGACAGAGGAAAGAATTGCACTTTATGGCTATAATGTCCACTTTTTTTTTTCAATCCATCATTTAATGGGACTGTAATCTCTTCAACTCTATAAACTTTAGAAGGAGACCCAGGGTGTAGAGAAAATATGTGCAAATCCCTGTTGGTACCAGTTCAAGGAGATAATGAGGCCATACAATGGCAATTGTTCATACCGACAAAACGCCTGAACTTTAAATACCTGGAAATTCACATTTTGCGCATTTCGCCCGGAGCTGAACTGGACTTTTAGCATGACACCCTGACCTCTGCGATGAAATATGATCTTCTGGCCAGAACTACCATCCAATGTACTGGGCTGCATGGCCCTTTTTAAAAGGATGATCCTACCATAATCCTGGTACATCTTTCAGAATTTCCCATTTTCAGATCCCCTTTCAGTACAAAACCTAAGCTTCAGATACCGCATATACCCTTGAACTATGGTCTAAGGATGTGTGCATTGGCGTGTGGCTGCCAAAAGTGCACCAGTACACAGGGAGAAAAACAATGCATCTTCTCTTTTCTCTTTCCCATTGAAACAAGGCAGTGCAGCATCTTTGGTGCAGTGTAGCCTTGAATCAAAGAATGGTAAATCTATCCCACAATCTCACTCACTACCTGTCACTCACTCACTTTCACTCACACACACATGCTTACACATATAGACTCGTGCTCACACATACACATGCTTTCTACAATATAAACACACACTCACCCACAACAGACATTCTTACTTATCACAGCTGCCAACAAAGGCCCCATTCGAGCTTAGTGTGCTCCATTTTTTTTATTATGCTAATAGTGTATAATAAAATGTTAATCATTATTTTACAACTAGGTTACTTCCTTGCCTTCTCACTTTGTCCCTTTTCTCTACTTTTCTCATTGTGCGATGCCCTTTGTTGTGGGGAGCACTGGGGAGCCCCATTGCTGGGCCAGTCATGCGCTCTATACATCTTATTAACATATTTCTATAAAGAAAAGAGGGCCAAAACAGGGAGTGTGGAGCTGCCCCTGTGTTATTGGCACTGATTTTGCTACCTCTGAGGCCAGGGGATGGAAAGACAGTGGCAGGGGTTGCAGGTTGGACCCCTGGCGACCCCTGAATGATGTTCATGTGTATGAGCACAGATAAGAATAAACTACCTTTGACAAAGACTTTAAGTGCATTTATTTTTAAATAATGTATAAAGTGTCCTTGTTGATGTAACTTATTGGGCTTAGCCTTTGGAGACACACAGTGGAGGTTGAATGCAGGTACTGTTCTTTAGCTGGGTCCTGTGCTAGCCCATACCACCAAGTCCGTTGCACAAGGCCTTTACCTTATGCAGCATGTTCTGGGCACAAGGAATTGCCTGAAGCTAAGCCCTGCATCAGCCCCTGTTCCACCAAACCCGCTGTGTATGACCTTTGGCAGTCTGCAACTGGCTCTAGACCAGGGTCTAGCTGAGACCCAGTCCACAAACAAGCATTTGCACTGCAATATGTTTCACATTTGCGAGAGTTTAAGCTATTGGCATTGTAAATGACAATGCCCTTTATTTCTCTGTTTTGCTAATTAACATATAAATAAAAGGTATTTGACAATAGCTCAATCTCTTGTGAATGCGAGACCTGTTCAAAGAAGCGCCGCCATTGTCCCGGGCTGCTTTGCACACATGGCGCGCTGAATGTTGCAGTCGGCCGGCAGCAGGAGAAACTCATTTAAGAAATTAGTGCTTACAGACTAAACAAGCATTTGCAATGCAATAGGACTCGCATTTACGCGAGACCTATTACATTGGATACGGGAGTGCAGGGGTGAGAAGGCATGACCGTGAGTGGAGGATGGGGGAGTACTGAGAAGTCACGGACTGCGGGATGGGGTGGGGGGGAGACGAGGAAGAAAATAGTGTTAGGACTAATGGGGCCAGTAGCCGTGGAAGGATACTAATGACAACATGGCCGTCATGAGGAGGGACTAACAAGCCTAGAACCAATAGGAAGGCAGCATTTAGGACCTGAGGCAATGAAAAACATGGGTGGAGAGTGGGCGGAGCTTCCACAAAGCTTCCATGCTATAGTGTATACTGCATGTCTCGCTAAGCGAACAGCGCATTCGCTGCAACGCTAGGTGAGACCTAAAGAGATGTGCCTTGTAACAACCGAAGTAAAAGGGCTAGTCCTCATGGAAAGTTACGTATGAAGACAAGGGGGTACTAAGGAGGGACTAACAAGCCTTATTAACGAATCAGAAGCCAGCATTTACGGAGGGCAATGACAGAAGCCAATGACCAATATGGCCAGAGAATAGGCGGGGCTCCTATTCAATACTACAATACAGTAGTCTTGTAGTGCGAGCAGTGCATGCGCTGCCCAGGCTAGACCTAAAAAGTGCTTGCCCTCTGCACAGCTGTGATAAAAAAAAATATTTATCCAGCTATGAGCCATGAAATTTCAGGGCACACACATGCCATTTTAATGATATTAACGACTCTTAGCTAGCTAGATAATTTAAGTTATGTATTTTTCTGGCAAGCTCAATTGGGTGGAGGCAGTCACTAACGTACATACATTTTTAGCTCCGGTTTGACAGTCAGTGCATTCATAAGCCAGACCTAATGGCATTGCCAGTGCTTGTTTTAATTTAATATGTATTCGGAAGTATGCAGAACATTTATTTATTTAATTCAAACACACGTTGACATTGTTGCCTTATTGTTTAAGAAAGACTTGTGAAAAACACACACAGTATCTGTACAGGTAGAATTCCACAGTGCTGGGTCCTGCGCTTTAAAGACCTAACACCCCATCTTAAGCACCTCTCATTAACAACTCATGATATAGAGCTGAGGCTGCGAAGGGGCTGCAACTTCGAAAATATGTCAGCCACAGCACCATTTGTTTCAGTACTCTATGTGCCTCTTCACCACTGAAACATTTTTCAATTTTGCAATAATATGGTCTCAACAAAACATTCTCAGTAGATAGCGCAGTGCAGTAGGCAAGAGATTCAAGGACTCGTCGTTCATTCGGAATGTCCTCATCTACCAGAACTTCCATAAGGGTACAACGTGCTATACGTTAAATCAAATGGCCTGAAAAAGACACATCAATCTATATGCAATATTCACAAACAGTAACACTTCTTCACCACCACTATTACCCACCCAAAATACTGTAGAACAAACTGGGTAGGTGTGCACCTTCTAAGAATTGGGCATATACTAAATGTGTGACGTGAGTTTATAAGTCCTCCCAAACACACCTTGTTGGGTGAATAATGAAAGAAAGTAATAATCCAGTAATTCGCAAAAATAGTTGTAGCCTTTCAAGAGCTGTAGTCCAAACAAACTTGCCATTATCCCCAAACACGCCACATCACTGCACTGATACTAGACAAATCAAAATGACTCTGTGCTACAGGAAATCCAGGGTAATTGTATAACATGAAACAAAGACCATGCAAAACGAAATCATGACTAAACGTAAATCCACACAGTGGTGGCTTTTCACGGTTTATGAAACTGACTACCTTCAGCCAGACTTTTACTTATTAGCGGAGCTTGACTTAAGTTTGCACTTGCATACTATTTTGTTTTGTTAGAGATCAACTTAGTTCTACATCAGGAAGAAAGTCTACTAACTAATTAGTTATGTTAGTAGATAAGATAATCTTGTTAAATTGTAAATTCTATTTTATTTTAACAGACGGCTGGAATGTGCAATTTCGCACTTAAAATATGCAATAACGAGCAGGCTCGTATTCTTGGAAGTTAAAGAAAAATTAATGGCATCATGTGGTAAAAGCCCATCTGTTATATTTTATGTTCAGATAAATAGAGCTGATTTGCTGTCTCACTTGCATGATATTATGGACCAAAATATGTTTTGCATTTTCGGCCGTCTGCATCAGCAACAACTGTTTTCCCAAAAGAAGAGGTATATATAGTTAGGATTTTTTTCCTATGGGATTTTTGAAAATTCTATGTCGAATAACTTTGGCGTTTGAGGACAGAATTGGCTGAAATTTTCAGGGAAATGGAACATTTCGTTTCTGAGCAGCCCCTGAAAATTTGGGGGGGTTTCGTCAAGGGTGGGCTGAGAAAAAAGGGGGGTCCCAAAACGTGTTTTTCCCATGCAATTTTCCATAGGGCGGTTGGCCTCACTTTTAGCCTGAACGGCTGAATGGATTTACACCAAACTTGGCAAAATTGTAGGGACTGGTAGCCCGATGTGCCTTTGCTATGTCTCAAGATATAGGCTCCAGTGGTTTTTACGAAAATTTACTTTGAAAAATATATATTGGGCTACATTGGGCTATATATATGTTGGAGCCCAAATGTAGCCCAAAGTAGCCCAATGTAGCCCAAAGATGGCCACCAGAGACAAAAAAACAAATGTAGCCCAAATATCAGCCAGATGTAGCCCAACTATAGCCCAATGACAGAATGTCCCTGAGTGTTCTAAAGAACAACTAGAGTGCTAACAGTCCTACTTATTACAAAGGTATGGCACACCTGAAGCCATCTTGATTGGAATAAAGTGGTAACTCTTAAAACATTTAATTTAAAAAGGAACAAAATGAGGGGGTTCATTTTGCCATAGAAAGTAGGATTAGCGAATATATGACGAAATCCCGCATACCATCAGTCCGCAAAAAAAATCCTGCATGTACTATTAGGCCGCAAATTAAAATAACGAAAACTTTTAGAATGAATATGCCTTTAGCATACACTAAATAACTAAACTACCCTAAACCCTAAAACACTACCCCCAGCATGACCCTACACTACACAAACAGTACAACACTACCCTAAACCCTAAAACACTACCCCCAGCATGACCCTACACTACACAAACACTACAACACTACCCTAAACCCTAAAACACTACCCCCAGCATGACCCTACACTACGCAAACACTACAACACTACCCTAAAACACTACCCCCAGCATGACCCTACACTACGCAAACACTACAACACAACCCTAAACCCTAAAACACTACCCCCAGCATGACCCTACACTACGCAAACACTACAACACTACCCTAAACCCTAAAACACTACCCCCAGCATGACCCTACACTACGCAAACACTACAACACTACCCAAAACCCTAAAACACTACACCCCAGCATGACCCTACACTACGCAAACACTACAACACTACCCTAAACCCTAAAACACTACCCCCAGCATGACCCTACACTATGCAAACACTACAAGACTACCCAAAACCCTAAAACACTACACCCCAGAATGACCCTACACTACGCAAACACTACAACACTACCCTAAACCCTAAAACACTACCCCCAGCATGACCCTACACTACGCAAACACTACAACACTACCCTAAACCCTAAAACACTACCCCCAGCATGACCCTACACTACGCAAACACTACAACACTACCCTAAACCCTAAAACACTACCCCCAGCATGACCCTACACTACGCAAACACTACAACACTACCTTAAACCCTAAAACACTACCCCCAGCATGACCCTACACTACGCAAACACTACAACACTACCCTAAACCCTAAAACACTACCCCCAGCATGACCCTACACTATGCAAACACTACAACACTACCCAAAACACTACCCCCAGCATGACCCTACACTACGCAAACACTACAACACTACCCAAAACCCTAAAACACTACCCCCCAGCATGACCCTACACTACGCAAACACTACAACACTACCCAAAACCCTAAAACACTACCCCCAGCATGACCCTACACTACGCAAACACTACAACACTACCCAAAACCCTAAAACACTACCCCCAGCATGACCCTACACTACGCAAACACTACAACACTACCCAAAACCCTAAAACACTACACCCCAGCATGACCCTACACTACGCAAACACTACAACACTACCCAAAACCCTAAAACACTACCCCCAGCATGACCCTACACTACGCAAACACTACAACACTACCCAAAACCCTAAAACACTACCCCCAGCATGACCCTACACTACGCAAACACTACAACACTACCCTAAACCCTAAAATACTACACCCCAGCATGACCCTACACTACGCAAACACTACAACACTACCCAAAACCCTAAAACACTACCCCCAGCATGACCCTACACTACGCAAACACTACAACACTATCCTAAACCCTAAAACACTACGCCCAGCATGACCCTACACAAACACTACAACACAACCCTAAACCCTAAAACACTACCCCCAGCATGACCCTACACTAAACAACCACCACAACTCTACACTACACTAACACAACACTACACTACACAACACTACACTACACTACACTACACAATCACTAACCCACGAAAAAATTAACACAAACCCACTTACCTCTCTCGTCATCGTGGTTTTCACAACGCAAATGCATTTACCATACATGCCTTTAAAACGTAATTCTTTGTAAAGGCATGCGCGATAAATGCACATGCGTTTTGAAAAAATGCGGGATAATGGTATGCGAGGTCAATGACCTTGCGGGATAATGGTATGCGGACTGAAAGTCTGCGGGATAAAAAATGCGGGAAAATGGCTGCAAACCATGATTAGCAGCAGACTTCCCTGGTGTGCACTAGCTTTACTACAGTGATCTAATGAGCAACTAGAGTGCTAACATTCAGAATTTATGGCAAATGTGTGACACATCTGAATGCCTTCTTGATAGAACCAAAGTAAACAAGCATTGAAAATGCAATAGATCTCGCCCTCGTTTAAGTTAAAGCCATTCTGTTTGTAATGAGGTGGCTTTTTAGCTTTGCTTTTATTAGTGTTTTTAAAAAAACTTTCATGTAAATAACATGCATATATGTATATGTATGCATGCATTTATATTTATATAGATATGCAGATTATATATGTTTATATATGTATATTACCTACTGGCGATAGCCAGTGGGTATATATAGTTAGGATTTTTTCTCTATGGGATTTCTGAAAATTCTATGTCTAATAACTTTGGCGTTTGTGGGGGGGTTTCGTCAAGGGGGGGCCGAGAAAAAGGGGGGTCCCAAAACGTGTTTTTCCCATTCATTTTTCCATAGGGCGGTTGGACTCACTTTTAGCTCGAACGGCTGAATAGATTTACATGAAACTTGGCAAAATTGTAGATATGGTTTGCCCGCCGTGCCTTTGCTATGTCTCAATATATGTGCTCCAGTGGATTTTGAGAAATTAACGTTTAAAAAAATATATATATCTGTGACAGCGCTCCGGTTAGCGCCCCGGTTCGCGTACCTGACGCGTAACGGAACTTCGCGAAGCGAAGCTGATTGGCTCTCCGGTGTCTGTCAACATTCTAAACAGTCCGGAGCGGCCGCCATCTTGTCTCTCGGTACGATCGAGAGACAAGATGTGGTGAAAAGTGAAGGGGGAAATGAAGGAAAGGGGGCAAGGTAGACCACTCCTGACCCCCTAGGATTGATGAGGGGGATATTAAAGTGCCCCGCCGTAGAGGCGCGTCCCGGTACGCGAACCGGGCAGCTCACCGGGCAGCTAACCGGGCAGCTAACCGGCAGCGTAGCTGTCAACATTGTAAACAGTCCGGAGCGGCCGCCATCTTGTCTCTCGGTAGGTTCGAGAGACAAGATGTGGTGAAAAAAGAAGGGGGAAATGAAGGAAAGGGGGCAAGGTAGACCACTCCTGACCCCCTAGGATTGATGAGGGGGATATTAAAGTCCCCCGCGGTAGAGGCGCTTCCCGGTACGCGAACCGGGCAGCTAACCGGAAGCGTAACGGGAGTCCGCCATCTTGTGTTTTTGGAGCGTCCGGTTCGCGTACCGGGTAGCGTCCCGGTAAGCGTAACAAGGGGAAAACCAAGAGAAACAGTAAAAAAAAAATTAAGGGAATAGATTTCCAGCAAACTTGGCAAAATTGTAGGGACTGTTTGTTTGATGTGCCTTTGCAAGGCCTCAAGATATGTGCACGTGTGGATTTTGTCTAATTAAGGTTAAAAAAAAAATATATATCTGTAAGCGTGCTCGGGCACGCTTACGTTACGGGTTTTGTTTGCGCTGCAGAGCCGATACGTCACGGTTATGCGACGCGTCATGAGGCGTCTTACGTGGCTACGTGATACGTCACGTAATAAAGAATATATTTTACAGCTATAGATATTAGCTTTTAAAAAACCAATGAAATTCACTGAAAAAACCATAGGTTATAGACCATATATAGTTAGGAATTTGCATTTACAAAACCTTGAAAATTCACTGAAAAAACCATAGGTTAGAGACCATATATAGTTAGCTGGACATTTTATTGACATAAAACCAATGAAATTCCATATATAGTTAGTTGCACTAACTATATATCGCGCACCCGCAATCCACTGCTGATGATGTCACATATTACATCATTCATGACATGGTCAGTGACATCACTGATGACATCACTGATGACATCTCAAATGACATCACTGATGACATCACTGATGACATCTCATTTGACATCATTCTTGTGCTAATACGATAAACCTCTTCAGACTCTAATGTAACCTTAGATACACTCAGTGTATACAGACACTCACACACTGTCACTCATCCATGGAGTTACTCACACACCTAGTCAGTCATGCAAAGAATCAATCACACCTCCATGAATATATATATATATATATATATATATATATATATATATATATATATATATATATATATATATATATATATATATAGTGTAATATTTTTTTCTCATGTCATAAAAGGTATTAATAAAAACATTATTAATACTTTGTTAAATGCAGGATATTCGAACAGTTGCTATTTTCCACATTCCAGCTAGTAAAAACAGAATTAATTAGTTCTAGTGCAGAAGGCGTTTAGAGCTTTTTTTCCAGGAGCAAAACACACGCTCAGCTCCGTTATTAAGAACTGGGATGGCAGTCTGATTCGGACATCTGCTGACCACTGTGGACGAAAAGAAAAAATCTAGCATGCCTAGCAAGACAACAGTTCCTGCAACATTTATGTCGGCAGCTTTTTTCATCTAACTCATTATTGTGAGGCTGCATCTTCTCTGTCCCACACCTCCTGCTGCCCTAGTGCCTTAATTGTCTGATGCTACAGCACCTCAATACCCAGTTTACTGCTTGTGATTTCAATATCTCCTCAGGTTGCATCTACTCTGTGTTAAACAGTGAGTAATACATGAAACAACAACGGCAAAGCCAATAGGTCTCGCCTATGTGAAGTGTATAGACAGTCAAAGTTTTTATAGACCTATTTTTTAACATTCATCTATGCTTCACAGCATGGTTAACACAATGGCACAGCCAATAGATCTTGCATAGGTGAGACTTATTGGCTTTGCCAATACTTAAGTTAAAAGAAAGAGCGCAATGACGCCGACAGCGGTGGCTGCGTCATAGCACTTTCTTTCTTATGGGGAGCAACAGGGGTATCAAAAAGGAGGGGAGGGGTTGGGCCAAGCAAAAACGGGGCAAGGCGCTGGGTGTATGGGACAAGCAATGAAAGAGAAAAGGGGTGAGGGTACCGTGCAAGCAACATGAGTGGGAGGAGGTGGGGGACCAGCAAACAACTAGGGAAGGGGTGCAGATCTCAGACCTTGACCACTCTACCCAAAAAGTAAAAAACCACATAACCTGTGACCAGGAAAGCCTATTGCTGTAGGCTCACCATAAAGACTTGAAGACTCTAGAAGATCTAACATTAGAGTGAGAGGAGTCCTGAAAAAGATTGCTTCCACAGACCTAGAGGATTATAAACTGGCTCTCTTCCTGCATATTCTTCCAACTCCGCCACCTAACCCAATTTGACTCGATTAAATGCGCAGGGTGCTCTCAGTGTATCAATTTAGGAGAAACCTAAACCCAGATGTGCACACTACTGTCTACTTCATCAAAGATAAAGGCAATTCTATCTACAACCTGCAAACAGGAACTGATCACCTTCAGAGACTCCACCTTAATGATCTTTCAGGACATGCACCATCCACCCTAGTACGCTCCAGGGGTTCGTCCAGATCACCACCCATGACTCCATTGGGAAATCCTCTTGTACAAAAGGGGTTACCCAAAAGGGGGGTTCCCTTTCAACCTGCTCTTCACCTACAAATGCAAGCAACTAAGCATGTGGGAGGTGGATGGAGGCATTCGAGATCTTGTGATACATTAGGTGGCATAATTTCTGTGATTCTGATGTTTTGTTAGTATTTGTGAATTGGGGAATTGGTATTTGTTACTGTGTTTGCTTCATTGTTTTGGTTGAATTTTATATGCATCGATAACGTTGATGAATTTTATACTGTTTGTGGATTAATATAATTGTATTCATCGTAGTCTAAGAACTCAAGAAATAATGTTCAATTTGTCTTTTTGATAGTATGTTAGTGAGACGCTGCATACACATACAGTTTTCTTTGCCTTGAATTCTGTATTAATACAAATTTAAATCTTTGGATTGAATGTGTTTATCTTGGATTCATTTTTATTTGTACACAGGAGTAAACACATTGATCAGGGGTTGATTACTGCAGAATGGGAATATGCCTTGGTGTTAGTTTTTGTGATTGACATGTGCAGGGGATGTACTAGTTAGCTTTCGATCAATTGCAGAATTGTTTTTAATATATTTATACTTTATTCTTTATATTCCAGTTGAGCAGACAAGGTTTTGATTTTATATTTGTTTGTGAGGTAGTGAAAGCATTGTGTTGATTTCTGTTCATGGCAGAGTTGCACTGCAATGGCTGAATGATTCTGAGAGTCTCACTGGTGAGAAGTCATCACGAGTTGCACTGCCATTGGTTAGTTGCCACTGTTAGTTGTTCTATATTTGTTTGACCTTTGCCATGGCTGCGCTGGTACAGGTTGATTGTTTGTTTATATGGTGCATTTTTGGGATTTTTTCTGAGTGAGAATCATGGGTGCTCTATTGAATAAGCCTAAATCTTCTAGCATTTCTGTTATGGTAGGTGAGAAAATTCTTCCGGAGATTCTCCTATGTTCTAAATGATGACTAACACCAGGCTTTCTATGTGTGTGTGTGTGTGTGGTTGTGTGTGTGTGTGTGGTTGTGTGTGTGTGTGGTTGTGTGTGTGTGTGGTTGTGTGTGTGTGTGGTTGTGTGTGTGTGGTTGTGTGTGTGTGTGTGTGTGGTTGTGTGTGTGTGTGTGGGTGTGTGTGTGTGTGTGTGGTTGTGTGTGTGTGGTTGTGTGTGTGTGTGTGTGGTTGTGTGTGTGTGTGTGGTTGTGTGTGTGTGTGGTTGTGTGTGTGTGTGGTTGTGTGTGGGTGTGGTTGTGTGTGTGTGTGGTTGTGTGTGTGTGTGGTTGTGTGTGTGTGTGGTTGTGTGTGTGTGTGTGTGTGTGTGTGTGTGTGTGGGTGTGTGTGTGGTTAAGACTGGCATGAGTTCACTTCTTGGTACAAGGATATGAAATTTCCTTTGGAGGGTGCCTTTAATACTAGAAAGCTTGTTTTCTTAAGACCTGCAATGTATTACAGAAAGCCAAAGCCTAGACCTACACAATTGGGTGCATTCAATGAAGGACTGAGTTGCCATAGAAAAGGAGAGCATGGAAATTAAAAAGCAGTTTAAAAATGCAGTGAGGCAGTGGTTAGAACCCAAGTATGGCAGTCAGAAAAAGGCATTGAGAGAGGACAAAATGCAAGGGGTGAGCATTTTCCCTTAGATAGTTAATGAATCAGACAACAAAAAAATTGACAATTCTGAAAATGAAAATCGAAAAAGAGATGAAGACATTGATTCAAGTGAGGAGGATACTTTCCTAAATAATCTGCTGAATTTTAGACCTTTTATAGATGGTGCACAAACAGAGACCACCCAGTATCTAATATATGGGTTCATGTGTTAGTGCACAGGAAATAGCGCTTACTACTGTAAGTTCTCTGCCTGAGTGTGCATTGCCAGTTTTACCTGGAATTATAAATGTTGTGGATGCCGTGGTAACGCTTGTTGAGGCTGTAGTTCCTACGCTACCTGAGAAGGGAGAAATTAATATTGCTAATTTGAATATTGAATATGGAGAAATTTTGCCTGGTACAATTGATATAAAGAAATTGCAGACATTTAATTCAGATGAATTGAGAGATTTAATTTGAAAATCAGCAAGATATGCAAATGAGGCTCATGAGAAGTTTGAAGATTTAGCAGAAGATTTCGTTATTGATTAATACTAAACAAGGAGCTTGTGTACAAACTACAAAAGAGAATTGGGTGTTCCAGAAGTAGAAAATAAGGGATTAATTACTCTGCGAGCTCATATTTAGGAATTAATCAATTACTTGAAAGACTGAAAAAAATCAAGAAAATACAAAAATAAGTAGTAGTGAAAAGCTAGTTCTAAAAGAAAACGTTTGATACAGGAAACAAGGCGGATGAGGTCATTAGTAAGCCTGAGATGGGATCGGTTTTGACCGAGTTTTCTTTGGGAAAACTACAGGGCAAGAATTATGTGCATGTTACTTGGTCCAGTGTGATCTTTTTGCCTTTGTGACACATTTTCTGAAGTTGAGAGAGGAATCGGCAAATTATACACAGAGTGGTCAATAGATTAGTGACCATTTCGAAAGTGCTTTTGGTTGGTTTGAATCCATTGTCTTAAATTTATGTACAGAATGCACATGGCTGTTGCATGGCTGACAGGTTAACCGGCAAGAGTTCAGCCAAATGTGGAAGAGGTGTGGCGCAGTGGCCAGGGTGCCTGATTCTGGACAACGGGGTACGCAGTTTGATCGCCGGCGACAGGTTAGCCCAGCACCATGTGACTTTGGGCAATAGCTCGCTTAATCTTCCCGACAGCCCCCAGCGCTGGGACGCCTCTGCTGTGCGCTTAACAAATGCTGGTATTTCAAATAACGCCCAGGCCACTCTAGTTATGGAGAAATACCTTAGTAGTTAAGAAAGAAAGTGCCAGAAATAGAGAATTGGGCAAAATTAATGAGAGCCACACAAGAATGGAGAGAGTCTGTGCATGCATATTATTAGAGAGTTATTCAAATGTATAGCAAATACAGTGGAGTTGAGGAGGTGGCAAGGGAGGGAATTAGCGTATTGGTATCCGCTTGATTTTGATTTTGCATCTTGAACTTAGCTCACATTCAGTATGATATGTTGGCAGACCAAGAATATTGATGAGCTAGTCCTGCCAAACACTATAGTGACTGTTCTGACGTGAAGCAGAAAAAGTGATAAGTTGATGATTGTGCAGACAAAATCTATTTAAAGAAGCAGCAGAAATCAGGTGATGAACTCAGATACAAATTTCATGTTACCTGTGAATTCTGGTCTAAATGCCAATTCAAGTTTTGGGATGCAAGGAGTGCAAAGAGCAGGAACAAGAGCTAATGTGGTGTTGGTACAAGCCCATGGTATGGGTAGAGGGTTTGAGAACAATTCTAGAAAGAATTTGAATGAAAATGTGCAAAAGAAAAGCACTGTTTGTCATTTCTGTGGACAATTCGGCACTAGAAGCACAAGTATAGATAGAACCCACATCAAAGCCAAAATGTTTTAATACTATGGATGCAGCAGAATGCAAATTAGTCTTAATTGCAGTTAACTGTCTCAGCCCCACAGACTGCCATGCAGAGTGGGTGGAATCCGGGGCAATAGCAAATTATTATGCTTGTAGCTCCAGTGTTGCAGCAAAACATGGAAAATGCTGAACAGCCCAAGATTGTAACAAAATCAATTGATTCTGAGACAATATTTTCCTCAATTTTCAATTGATGTGACTAATTTGCAATGACATTGCTTGAGAGGGGAGTAGTACTGCATGCTTGGTGCAGTCCTAGAGGTAGACCAGAGTGCCCTTTACATAGATGGCGTGTTAAATGGCCACCCCATATAATTTTTCAATTGATACTGGTGCTACCTGCTCGACGGTACATTCCATGGAGGGTCCAACCTACCGCTCTAGGAAAAAGAAGTCCTAGTTGTAGGAAGAAGCAAATGTCCCAGTTAAATATAAGTCCAAGGACAATGATCATAAAATCATTTAGTGTGATTCAAGTACTGTTAATTTGCATGGCAGAGGCTTGCTTTCCAAGATGAACTGTGTGACCTGCTACACATCGGATGGTGCAAGAATTGAAATGTATGAGTTAGTATGTGGAATATGGGGTTCACATTGGGGTGAAGGGCAAAAGGTACTGAATCTGGTGCACAGTAATAATGGTGCCAGTTGTCTAATCAGGCTGGCAGCCAGCATAATTGTCTTTAGCTCTTCCCACACTTGCATAACCCTTATGTTAACCCACTACCTTGTCTAATAAACTAATGAAAATATCTCTATATGTTGTTGATTTCCAGAGTGATAAAGAGTGGTAACTGTACAGCACAAGGAAGGTGTGTGACTGCTTCTACAGTTGTTGCCATGTATGTATTGTTCCATTACTGCATTAAACATGTGTAATATAAACACAAAGACTTCACTTCTGTTACTTAGAATGAGGCAGGATATATAAATGTCAGTATTGGCTCGATGAGCTAAATGAATTGATCGCTAGATGGTGGGCATGTTTTGGGTGTATTGTGTATGTTTCATTTGAATATGACCGCGCTGTGAGCTAAGTGGGTTGTGAGAAGGTAGGATTTAGGAGACAAAAGATATTTTTGTACATGTACAGTGATCATAGTGTTAAAGAAAAAGTATTTAACTTGATATTTCTTTAGTTGTCACATTATAATGTTTTTAAAAAATGTTAAATGCTTTTTGTTGAAACACGGATTGTAAACAACAAACGGAATTTCTATCGAGCAATGAGTGTATTGTCAAGTGAATACAGACAGAATATGGGACAGAAAAAGGGAAAATGTTTCAGACACAATAATTATAGTTATCTACTTTGGCAGTACTTCTCATAAATGTTCATCACTTCCCACCACCTCTCTTAGTTTTGGGCTGGTCATTATTTAGGTTGAAGGGTAGAAACGGTAAGCTTAATTTTAACATGCCACATCGCATCATGAGCAGGACTAGATAGAGCATCTACAGTATCCGTTTCAGTGTTTTATGTTTTATTAATAGTATATTCAACCATTTCAAATCCCGGGGATGCTGAATTACTTATCCAATATAATATCCACCTAAAAAACTCAGAACCAGCACCTTTCCTTTTCTGCAAGCAAAGAAGAGATGACCTGGGAGGAAGGGGAATTGAAACAAAGCTCAAGGGGGAACTCGAAAACACATCGTCAGTTACAAAACTCACTAGCAAGCAGTTGCATCACATGCCCAACTACTCACCAAATATGCAAAGGCACATCTTTAAGGTAGCTATAGCAACTGCTGAGAAACATTATATCGCCCTGCCCGTCTCCCAGCTTGCATGGCTCGAATCCTCTATATAGTACATTACCATTTCTGCTCTTGTGAAGGTATGCATAGGACCCGTATGATAAATGTTCAGCATGACAAGATGCCATTGATGTACCTCCAACTGGAGTGCCATGAACTCCTGATTCATTGCGGATGTCCACTTAGGATCTTTTCTCTAGTCACCGTCACATCTTGCAATTTATTCACCTCTTGCAGCATAAATTCTCTTTCTAATGATGCATTGCCTGGTCTTACAATCACAGTCTTGGCTCAATTTCCTCCCTTGTTGTGTTTCCTGGTATGGACTCTATAGGCTTTCTATGCTGGATGTTGACTTGTTAGTAGAATCTATTTCTCCAAATTGTCCTGCAACATGTAAGAGTGAGAATTTCCTTCTGTCTTATCCAGTACTCCTTGTACTGATAGGTTGCTTTGCATACAATGTCCTCCTAATGGTCAATCTGGACCTTGATGTGCATCATGAAAGTAATGGTGCAGCTTTGAAATTCAGTTTGTGGTTTTTCCTTCACTAACTGGTCTGCAATCCTTGTTTCTATGCCGTGGCTTTCTTTGAGAAGCCCTGCAGAGCTGTCTGTCTTCTTGCACTCAAACTTTTCCAAAATGATGATCATTAATGGATGTCGCCTTAATTATGATGGTATAGATTGCCTAATGCCTGCATTAATGCGTGAGATACTTTAGTCTTACTGTATTACCTATTTAGTTGTCTGCAATTGCATTTGAGCGTTATCCACTAAAAAAACCATAAAACTCTGAACTCATTAAAATTGATATTCCCCCCCTTCCCAACTATACTCGTCCACACAGTCAAATCAGACCCCGGTCTGTGTTGAAAAGTCATAAGGGGGACTCCTGCAAGGCCTAGCAATGCCATATTAATGGCAGATTGTGAACCATACAAACACCAATTAACAATAACGTAGGTGACGACCTCACTGCGGCCTGAAGAAAATTGCAGAAAAGCAGATAAATGCACTGCAAATAAAAGTTGTTTCTAAACCTGTGCATAAAATGGCTGGTAATGAATGAGTTTGTACTGGAAGGTAATGATACCTCCACAAACCCACAACTGATGATGCAGCTATGGCTTAGCATTAGAACCTTTAAAGGAGTGTGTGGAATACCTACAATCGTGCATTTGCTGTAATGGAGATGAAGCAGTCCGTTTAAGTGTAAATAGGTTACAATGCTCGTTCCACCGCTGGTACTCTTTACAGCGGTGAGGTGTTGCCATGAACGTGTTTAAGCTTCCGCTCCCTATTCCTTTCAGAAGTGGAGTTACTGAATGGATTTTGCCTCCTAAGTCAGTCAGTCAATCAATTAATCAATCAATTCTTTCTTTGTCTTTCCAAAGACAGGACATAAAACATACACATAGATATAAACATCATATAAAACCAATCACAGCAAATACAAACTCATTATCCGTTTAAAAAGAATACAACAGCTCACAAATACAGTACTTTTTCTTGAAACTAAAGTGGCAGTGCAAAAACACTTGGGTTCGTAACTAGCAGCAGATTTATCAGATGTGGACTAAAGTGACAGTGCAAACCGCTAGGGTTCGTAAATAGCAGCAAATGTTATCTAGTAGTGCAACAAAGAGAAGCCACTGCAGCCATCAATAGCAGCAAATATTATCAGAAAATAGGGTCTAAAACAAGTCAGTAAATTAGGTAAACATTTTAGCTGCAATACCAATGCATTCCATGCAGAAAATGATAACATTCATTAAAATCCGAAGTAATTTGTTCTAAATTTCATCGAGGAGCTCTTTAATGATCTGTTCTTCATGGGTGGGCACCACTCTGCTCGAGTTACATAACTAATTATTCTGGCATTGGTCTCAGCGTTCCCAAGGGTAACCGAACACTAGCGCGTCCATGCCTCCGTTGCTTTGCATCATTCCATTGCATGCTTAATATAGGAAGAACCAAAGGCGAGCCATCGGTGATCTATAAATATAAGCTTCAACCTGCTATTGGTTTACTTTCAATCCCCCCGGAGAATGGCCAATAGGTGAGGCATAGGCAGCTATTCGGATTGCCCAGGTTCACGCAATTTCATCAAGTGACTAAGATGTCCCTCGGACCATGATCTCCTGGTTGCAAAGATAACCTTCCTGAGCTAGATCAAGTTTACTCTCTGGCATCTGAGTTAAAATATAAATCTAACTTTAGCATTGACTAGCGGCTGCAGAGACTGAAATGTAAATTAATGTATGTCTAACCCACTTCATCAACCTGCATACCTTTGCGTTACAACAGAGGAATAACACTGGGCTGCTCGTGGTGGTTCTTCGGTGTTATGGATGACATATGATACCTTTGACAACAATAGTGTAACTTGTCATGTCAATACATTTGATTTGAACGTGACTGCTCTGGTTTTGTCCATGTTTCAGTTCTACCTAAGTGCATTTATTATTGTTCCGATGAAATCGCGTACATGATTATAGTAAAAGGCAAATGTAACTGTCTTAAATGTTGATACAGAATTTGCAGGTCTGTGTTCAAAACTTTGCCTGAGACATTATTTCATGTTTCAGTCCCTGTAAGCCTATTTAATACATGCATATGCGATTAGAGTGATTGGTAACTCATTCGGGAGCTCCGCACTTAAGTTTGCAAACGTGTTTAGACAAGTGTTCCAAGCAGAAAAATTATCTGGCAACAACTTGCCATTGTGTAATTGCCCAATTACTCTCTAAAGTGTCATAATTGCATAATTAGGACGATCTAATTGTCAGGATTGTGACAGGCAGAACTTTTCCCCCGAGGAGGGCACATCCTATTGGGAAGGAAATGTGATTTGGTATATCATGTTCTGAGTGCTACGTCGTGCAGACTTTGTCGCTTTTTACTCAACATTACTTATCACAGGCCAGTAAATAAATCCAAAGTTTACACAATATATGCTGTTCAATTTGAATAAAATCTACCAGTTCGGTCAGTTTAAATCATATCACCGCTTGAGATGTGTAGCCTGGAGTCACTAATTATAGCCTGAGAGATAAACTATCAGGCAGATGCATTTCATAGTAATATGAAACCACGTTTACTTGTGAAATGTATATTCAAGATTATTTTCAAAGGGTAGGTCTAAAATTTTAAAATTCCTCTAAGGATTAATTTGTTGTTGGCCAACCAACTAGTTGGTTTAATACTTTCAGTGCAGCCAAACCAAATAAGGAGCAGCTTGTCTCCTATTGTACACAAAACATGGTCTGACGTCATTAACAAGGTCTCTCTGGCTGGTAGAGAAAGGAGTATGACCATATAATGACAAAAGGGAGCGTCTATAGTTTGTTGTTTAACAGCTTAATTAAAAATAAAAAAAAGCGTGTGCCAGCGTCCCCATCAGGAGGCCACTGCAGCTTGCACCAGACATTGCCCCTACCAGCACAATTACTAGCCATCACACTCCAACAAGTGTGACAATTCAGCCAATTCCAGGCCCCCAGAGCTATAAGAATGGTTTGGGCAGCAGTCAATCGTCGTTTTTTATGTATTGAATCAATAAACAGCTGTTGTTGTGCTGATCTCTAAATTAGGCAGGACAGTGCTGTCATGTGGCAGACAGTTGCAAGCCCCGGTGCTGACAATCAAGTGCTTGCGCTGAGCACCAGAAACCACCAGCTCAAATTAAGCACTGCACTTATCAGATGACAATGTATTGGACTATAAAGAGGTATTGACTAAATAACTCAACCTACATGCATGTTTCCTATGACCGACTTTAACTGGCCCATTAGTGAGGGCTGTTATTGTTATTGTTGCCGTTATTATTGTATTGAAACACAGTCCTGACTGCCCTTCGCTCTCTTTATCCCTATGATCATAACTGTCCTTGCAGGCAAGAGGGGAAGAGACCCATCCTGCTAAAAAGAGCTGCAGAGCGTAAAGAGCACCCCATTGAGATTCCAAGTATGAGTCACCTGTGTCTTACCTGTAAAACGCAGGTTATCCTTCCTCTCCCTCCTTTCAATTGACAGGTTTTGTCACCCACAGCAAGGATTGATTGCAAACCCTTCTGAAGCTGGCTCGTGATCATTTGTACTGTTAAGGGCAACGTTTCTATAGTTTGTATTCTTTAAAATCTCTGGATGTTTATGTCCATACTGCTGGTACCTGACAGAAAATAAACAAAAGGAGATGATGGACGGAGCACTGAAACTTTTCAGACACTCACCCCCAGTCAAAGATTTGGGTTGAATCCATCATCGTTCTTTAGCTCATTTTGCCACCCCAGTTCAGACACCGCTATATGTAAATCAGTCTTGACCCTGTGCCTCATGGGAACGGTCCAGCCCTAACTGCCAAGCCAGGTCTTCCCTGGACCGGAAATAACCATCCTGGGACCGGTTTCGGGCTAACAGCCCTCATCAGCCAGGCTAGCTTAATCCAGTGGCAAAGTGAGCAAGGGACCCACGTCTGGGCATACCCTGCCAACTTAGGGCGAACAAAGCAAACACAAGGAGATGATGGACGGAGCGCTGAAACTTTTCAGACATCACCCCCAGTCACAGATCTGAGTTGACCTGACAAAGTGCCTATAACTTTTTTCAAGATAAGTAACAGTTACTTAGTCGCGAAATACTTAATATTTCTTTGCCTGATCTGTAGTGAATACTTTGTACAGTGGCATGTAAAAGTAGAATCAGGTCACTATTTTCTATCCTACTTCTCGCACCAAGTAATACACTACTATAGTCTTACTTGTGCTCTTCAAATAAAGAGGCAGAATATAGTCTTATAGCCCACTGCCAAGAGCTATACTGGTTGTTAAAGGTCCTGAACCCGAGTTATAGGCCCGAGCCACAATCAAGGGCCTATAATAAGGGAGAGGGCCTTTAACAACCAGCATAGCCAGAGGTAGAAGGGCTATAAGCCGTGCCTAATTTGTGCCGGTGCTTTCCCGTGCTCAGCACCGGCACTTTATTGTCAGGGTCGGGCTATAATTTATTTTCAAGAGGCAGTGGTGGTGAATTTAATTTCTCAGGAATACATGCACAAAGTGAGACAGCTTTACTTTTCCCACTCGTGGGTGCTGCGCAGTGTGCAGCCTCTCACTCTCACCCATTCCTCAACTCCTGCACTCCTGGCTGGCTGGTGATTCAATTTCAACTTTTAACCTTTCACTAATAAAAAGGCAAACAGGTTCTCCAAGAGCCGTCTTTATTTCTGCAGTTAACATCGCTTGCCCTTCCCCCAGCAGGTTAGAGAGCCCGTTGAGGAGCGGAAGAAGGCTGGACTCATGTCCGTTACCTGTCACGTAATCCTTCACCAGCTCCCTATTGGTTACTGAAGGTCTAGGGAGTTCCTCAGTAGAACACGTTTTTCCTCCACGGAGTTTCCTGCAGCCAAAATGAATTTATTTCATGCAAGCTGCAACTTCAGGCCGAGGTGAGTCACAGTGCATCGGAACCTGAGGACATAGTCATTTACTAGGTAGCTTTAAACGAGTGAGGAAGCCTTTATCTGCGACCGATATAACTGCTGGGTGCTGGAGACTGAGACATGGCAGCTGCTGCTTGTTTTATTTTAAAGAAACAGCACCAATTGAGCTTAGGTATTTTCTGTTCACGCTGGATTTTCACCTAAGAGCTTGTCTGTGACTCTGTGTACGTTCAAGGGACAGGTCTGATGCCTGTGTATTGCCTCGAGTCCGCAACAACATGCAACAACATGCCCATATGCCACTCCTAGATAGGCCACCTCTCCCTCTTAATACAGCCCTGATTGCAATGCTCATTATAACCTTGGGTGATGACATAATACAGAATAAGGTTTTTAACTTCGGGAAAATGTAACAGTTCAAATCCAGACACTTTGCAGGCTGCATCCCTTTTTCCTTTTACATTTCAAAAATCTTAATAGTTGGAATAGTCACAAACACAAAATGCTGTATTTTATTTTACTTATAGCACTTAAGGAAAATGCCTAATAAAAAAGAGTGAGGGAGATAGATAGATAGATAGATAGATAGAGTGAGGGCGATAGTGTAATTATGTGGCGTGTAATTATGTGGCACTGAGTGGTATTTGGAGTGCATGTTGCATTGAGTGCAGTGTAATTATGTGGCATGTAATTATGTGGCACTGAGTGGTATTTGGAGTGTATGTTGCGTTGATCGCAGTGTAATTATGTAGCATGTCATTATGTGGCACAGATTGGTATTGTCTGGAGTGTATGTTGTATTCAGTAAAGTGTAATTATGTGGCACTGAGTGGTATTGTTTGGAGTGTATGTTGCATTGAGTGCAGTGTAATTATGTAGCATATAATTATGTGGCACTGAGTGGTATTGTGTGGAGTGTGTGTTGCATTCAGTAAAGTGTAATTATGTGGCATGTAATTATGTGGCACTGAGTGGTATTTGGATTGTATGTTGCATTGAGCGCAGTGTAATTATGTGGCACTGGGTGGTATTTGGAGCCTATGTTGCGTTGAGCGCAGTGTAATTATATAGCATTTAATTATGTGACACTGAGTGGTATTATGAGAAGTGTATGTAGTATTCAGTAGAGTGTAATTGTGTGGCATGTAATTATGTGGCACTGAGTGGTATTGTTTGGAGTGTATGTTGCATTGTAATTATGTAGCATATAATTATGTGGCACTGAGTGGTATTGTGTGGAGTGTGTGTTGCATCATTCAGTAGAGTGTAATTATGTTGTGTGTTATTATGTGGCACTGAGTGGCATTTTGAGTGTATGTTGCGTTGAGCGCAGTGTAATTATGTAGCATATAATTATGTGGCACTGAGTGGTATTGTGTGGAGTGTATGTTGTATTCAGTAGAGTGTAATTGTGTGGCATGTAATTATGTGGCACGGAGTGGTATTGTTTGGAGTGTATGTTGCATTGAGTGCAGTGTAATTATGTAGCATATAATTCTGTGGCACTGTGTGTGTGAGGGTGCAGAGTGTGTGAGGGTGCAGAGTGTGTGAGGGTGCAGAGTGTGGGCGCAGTGTGTGTGGCCTAAAGTAGTGTGAGGGCGCAGTGTGTGTGGCCTGAATTAGTGTGAGGGTGCAGTGTGTGTGGCCTAAAGTAGTGTGTGGGCTCAGTGTGTGTGTGGCCTAAAGTAGTGTGTGGGCTCAGTGTGTGTGGCCTAAAGTTGTGTGTGGGCTCAGTGTGTCTGGCCTAAAGTAGTGTGAGTGCGCAGTGTGTGAGTGCGCAGTGTGTGAGTGCGCAGTGTGTGAGTGCGCAGTGTGTGTGGCCTAAAGTAGTGTGAGGGCACAGTGTGTGAGTAAGCAGTGTGTTAGGCCTAAAGTAGTGTGAGTGCGCAGTGTGTGAATGCGCAGTGTGTCTAAGTGTCAGTATAATGTACATGGTGCTCATGTAAATCACTCCAGTGCCTTCAGGTACACGATGAGGGCGCAGGACATGGCTGAAGCAGGGGCTGAGTAAAATAGAGCAGGGAGAACGACGTGGTGGGTTAAAAAATAAAAACATGGCGGCAAAAAGGTCAGGGGCTAGTCAGTGACTTTTTTGCCGCAGTGGGTTAACACAACGAATGGCATGCCTACGGTAGAGTTGCTGACCCTGGAACTGGCTTCAACTCTCGGCTGGGGCTACAATGAAACGCTTGTTAAGACAGACCGTAACGTAGTTTAAAACAAAAAATCTTCATCACATGATAGCTGTACGCGAAAACAATTTTACATTTATACATTATGCGCTAAGCTGCGAAACACTAGATAACCCCCCAAAAAAGTGTCATTAAAACACTATTTTTCTGAGCAGAAATATTTTAAACATTAGCAATAGGGCACTGATAATGTGGTTTGAGAAATAACATGGCGAAATCTGACATAAAAACATGCCAACATCAAAGTAGTTGCTACATTGTGACAAATAGCACCAATAATGCGGCCCGAGAAATGAAAAAACACGAATAATGCGGGTTGCGAAATAGGGTCGCGAAAACGGAATGTAAAGCACGGCCAAAGCTAAGCAGTTGTTACTTTTAAAAAAGCGCACTAACAATGTGGGCTGATAAATGCGATAGCCAAAACGGAGTAAAAAAACAACAAGCATTATATTATCGCACGTTACTGCAATGGACTGTGTGGCAGTGATTATAAGTGTTGCAGTAGATTTGGCACTAGTTTCATCAACTTCATTCTCTTAATCAACACAGCACCTAAAACCGCTTAGAACCCTAGCAGCCTAAAACGCAGAAGACTTTAAAGGGTGACATTTTGTTTCTAAACAATACAGTGAAGAAATGTTCATTGTTCACAACCCACACATGGGGTTTATTGAAAACACATTTATAACAATTACCCAACAATGCGAGGAAAGTTTACCGGTTCACGGAGATGGTTATAGGGGTAGAGAGCACTAAAAATGGCTGTCGTAACTGCAACAGATGCCCCTGCAGCCCCTTGGGGGGGAGGGGGGGCGGGGCAAGGGGGTGGAGAGGGCCCTATCTCCAGGAGGCCCCCTCAGCACATTACCTCTGTCTGGTATTTAAAAAGAACCCTAAGTGACCGGTTGAGTACACATTTCAGCTAATGTGCTCAGTGTGTAATTCCCATTCCAATGATAGTTTCCCTTTCTGTAGAAATCTGTCTCTTTACGCCTTCCTCCCCTCGATTATTAATGGAATATGTTAAGCACTGGCTTTAAAATGTATGCACAGGCGTTTTAGGCGGGGGAGGGGCACACATACATGCACTATAAGCAGATGTTGTGGAGGGGAAGCCAGAAGAGAAGTGCTCGAAACAAGCTCCCTTAAGTGTGTCGTGCCTCTGCTTCCAACCGGCATTAATGCCACCTCTGTCTATCAGCAAGCTTACATTTTTTTTTAATCCAAATTGGTGGCATTTCTCAATGTTTTCCCAAAGCCCTATTAAAAATATACATTGCTTAAAAGCAATTTTAAACTGGAATTGTCACAATATTTTTCTTTCAATTACCTCACTGATATTTCCAAAAGCTGGTACATGTGACCTATCGGTTACAAAAGCATTTCCAAGTGACACGCTGCTGCCTTCCATGTCGATGGCCACAAACCATTCCCTGAAGCTTTTACAGCCCTATAAAGGGGCTGCCGGCCAGTTGTAAGACTTACACTAAGAGGCGTCATGCTGGGACAAGGAGCGCGGTGACCCTAAATCGGGCGCTGCGCTCCAAAATACAGTAAAACAAGACAGAAGTGCTGGGTGGGAGCAGAAAGGAAGTGTCTTGAGCAAAACATGTAAAATAAATAAAATAAATCCTAAATCACAGCTTGAGCAGCAAAGAAGCAAAAGCAGGCAGCAACACGGAGAAGTAGTAGGTGGGAGGGAAAAGAAGAGACGCGTGTAACTTTCTTTAAGAGCGACTAAAAATGAGAACGCTACAAGCAAAACAGTTTAAGTAAATATTTTAAAAGAAATGTAAATCACAGTGCGAATATACACATACCAAATGGAACGACGGACAGGGGGGTTGGGTGGATGGATAGGGGGGTTGGGTGGATGGAGACTGCGCTGCACATGGAGAATAACTGAATTACAATGAGCCCCGACACGAACAGGAAACGCAGCAACGGACGGGCGATATGTTAACACATTATTAGCTTGATCGAACACGAGACTGCCGCAGTTCAGTTGGCTTCCGCAGATTGTAGAATGCACATGTTGGAGGAGGTTTTTTGTTTACGTAGAAGTTGAAATGCATTAACAAGCTCTTGGCATTGCTGTGGGGAGGGGGGGAGGAGAAATGCGAGACATGGCCTGGCGGCCGTGAAAAGTGTGAAGCAGTGGGCGGGGGAGCGGATCCCTTTGAAGTGAAGCTCTCGGAGGCAGGCGGCTCGGGAGCAAATGGTAAAAAGCGCGTGCATGTGCACATGCACTCGAAGTAATCCGCGATTGTTTCAGAGCTTGGATGAGCCTCTATACTCTCGTCGTATTATCGCTTGCGAGATTAATAGGACGAGACCTAATGACTGTGTCCTCATGCAATGCACTGGTGCCATGTAAAGGGCTCTGATACCCGATTCGGGTCAAGTTTGCGCTATATAAAACTCTGTAAAAAAAGAAAAAAGGAGCTGCAGCATCCCTCCCTCGCCCCCAATACATGGAAGCTAATTTGGCCACAAAGAGGTTTTAGAACTCTGCTCTGGCATGGCACTGTTAGGTCATATTTTGAAGAACAGCGCAGCCAGAATGCACTTTGGTCACAGGTGGTGTGGGTTTCATTATTTTTGTCAAGTGTAAGACACATTCATGTGTTTTTTTTAATTTGATTTAAAATTTAAAAAAAGACCAATACATAGGCTTAGTGTGATTTTCCTTCGTTTTTCAGTTGCAAGATTACGGTTTGATTGTTACAAAATGTATTGAATCATTCATTGTTTTAAGTTTTAAAATTACAGAATGCAAAACATGTTCTCAAATCAAGCAAAGCGTATTTGGCTGTTTCTAGTATCCTGTGCATTTGTATTATTGTGTGTAGTGCATGTTGTACAGTTGTGTTTATCAACCTTAAAATATCGCGTTTGCTATACATTAAAACAAAACAGTATGGTATCAACGTTCAAATGATTTTGGCCCATTGTCTCTTCTTCTATGCACCCTGCCAAACATAGACCTCTTTACAGTCTGTTGTCAATTGTATTCTGTGCTAGTTTGGGTTTGACAGATACATCATTGTGTATTACCTCATGTTAGGGAGCAAAAGGCCCTGTTGTATGTTGGGAACAATATTTTGAACGCTGAGGCTAAGGGATGCCAATTGGGGTAAGAAATTTTCTGTTTTGCCTATTTACAATGCAGTTGTGGGAGGAAATCCCTTTCTAGAGACTCGTCTCTCCTCCATCTGTCCTTTTACTCATCCCAAGCGTCATCTTATTACTATGAGCTCCCTAATAACTCTTTCTACATTCTCCCCTCCTCTATCCCTCCCTCAACCCATCCCAAACCTCATAGTATTACTATGATCTCCTGAAAAACACTTTCTAGACGCTTCCCTCTTCTATCCCTCCATTATCCCATTCAATGAAACTAACAGACTCACTTGTCGGTTGCTCAAATTAACATATATTTCCCTGTATTAACCATCCACTAATCCTTTTTGTGTTCCAGAGTCGCATGCTGCTCACTCCGAAAAGTGCTTTGATGCATCATCAGGGGTAGAAGCGCTGTATAAATACAATTACAATATTGGGCATATTACAAGAGTGAATGATGTGCATTAATCAGTTACAGGTTGTCCATCTGCCAGGGAGGTGCATATTGTGCCTCTAGCAGTGTTCAATATATTCTTAATGTGATAGACGCCTTCTTAGTGGGCTTGTACCTCTGAGCTCCATAATGTCATATATCCTACTGTCTTTTAGTAATAGGCTGGTCCAGGACAGTTTAGGGACAAGCCTGGGGAGACACAAAATACAGCATAAGTAGATAGTGATATCAGAATTAGTTTGGAGTCAGGACTTTAATGGTCAGAAAAAGTTAATTATCTTTGGTTCCAAAAGTCATGACATCCAGTCTCTTTTGCGGTTTTGCCTTGATTTTATTAAGATATTCTTTCCAAGGAGCTTGAAAACCAACACGTATGAAGTCAACCATCTTATTACCAAGGTAGGAATTCAGATTGGGTATTAAATGTGGCTTTCAGCCATGCCAGTTGAGGATATGGGTGGAGCCGATGGAGTAAATGGGTAGAGCCAGTAAATGAAGTAGGCGGAACCCGAGGACATGGGTGTGGCCTCCTACAAAAATATGAGCACCTGGACTTCATATGTTATTAAGCACTGGCTATAAGGCTATTAGAACATTTCACCAACTGAGGGCAGAATGTTCTAAAATGAAAAGAGAGAAACAAGAAGACAGACCTTGGAATGTTGGAGCTTAGAGGTTATACCAGCCATGGTAAGCCCAGAGCAACACTATTGCCTTTAATGGAGCTCTCAACATTTCATTGTTCTAATTGGGAATAGTTTTTCATAGCACAGTATACGGTTTGCTGCCATTTTAAAACCCAGAGTTGGCACACTCATCAATGCAAGGGTAGAGAAAGCTGCAAGCACCGCTGTTAGTTGCAGCTGCAAGCACCGCTGTTAGTTGCAGCTTTTTTTGTCTGACCTAGGGACAACTTTAGCTGTTTCTTCAGCCTCCTGTTTAAAAAAAAATACACGTTGGGGCTTTTTATTAGCTTTCTTCATCCGCTGGTCTGTTCAAGTTAAATACTTTTTTAGCTTCCTCCCACCAAAGCTCACACGTTGATCAATGGGTCAGTCCACTTCACTGGCTCTCTTCAGTGTGTGAGTGACAGCATTTTGCTTGTGCACCTCTCCTTTAAAGTATTCCACTTCAGAGCTGGGTCTGATAGATTATTCCCTTCTTTTATTGTCCTTTTTAGGTCGAGCCTAGCACAGCGCGCATGCGCTGCACTAGGAAAACAACTTCTTGCAATCGCTCTGGGCTTTTTTTGCATTATTGGCACTGTTCTTTGCATATGTCTTTCTAAAAAAAGACATGACGCAGTTGGGCACAGGCATCTGCATGTATCCGCCCACGGCCTAAGGCTTGCAGTTACGAGTAGGGGCGCGCTGTGTACCATCTGTTTGGTTTTGGATTTCAAAGGCGTCGTGCCGCGTTCACTTTGTGGCCGCCGGGCACTGTTTTCTGTAAACCGCGCTTGTCTTTACACATTTTCCTCGCCACTGGTGGGTGCACGGCGCTGCCTCCAGAGCCAGTTCCCTTGATCTTCCTGTGCCTTACCCCAACACCTCTCCTTGCTTCTTCTGAAGCATCTGTTTTTAATTGTTTAACTTTGCGCAGCTTTCTTTATAAAGGGCACCACTTTAACTTTAACGAGCAGAGCTGAGCGCTGCTAAATTGGACATCATTTGTGTTGCGTTATGACTGTTAAGGTATTGGAGCGCTTTACATGTTCACCGATTACATAACCTAAATTCACATTAAATTTTTGGGAGGGAGATTACGGGTTCCCTTCTCTGCACCCCAGCGCTCCACTTTACTCACTGTTTGCCTTCTGTTTTTTACGGCGCCTGTGTCTTCCTGCTTCTGGAGCCTGGGCACAGAGACTGTGAGCATGATTGCGACTGGGACTACGAGCTGCAGCCCAGAGCTCTACCTGCTCCACAACCACCACACAGGGATGGGAGCTGGGCTACTGCCTTCCACAGCTATCAGAAAGCTAAGGACACCCTGACCTCCACGGGACCCCAGCAACCCAAGTTTGCTGCCCCCTATTCCATGTAGGTATTGAAGATAAACATTTTTATGATTGCATTTATTTTTGCACTTATTTAAATAGTGCAACCCCAACCCAAAGGTATTGGAGCGCTGTGCGTGCCAGTTACATTATGTTTACCTGATTTGCTAAGAGGATTTTGTGTGTTTTGCAGTGGCCTCCCTTCTATGCTTTCAGTCATCACGCTCTCTGTGTTACTTTAAAGCACCATGTGCTTCTCTGCACACCAGCACCCCAGTTTTTCCCATCTGTTTTTGCTCCCCCATAACTCTCCCACACTCATACAGCGTTATACCCGGGGATTTTTTTTTGTAGCCCTAGTATTTCTTGCTCGTATGTGTGCTTTTCCTTGCAGGCTACTTTGCATCAATCCTTCCCGACCCGCCCATTTTACAGTTAAAACTTCTCCATTTTTGCCCTCACCCTCTGTGAAAAGAAAATCTTCACCGGCACTGCATTTAGTGTAATTTCAAAGACACTGGTTATAGTTCTTTCACACTCATCATTTTAGAACTGAAGCATTTTCGATGTTCTATATGTACAACAAAGCCACAGTTGTTGCTTTTTTTGTTTATCATATGCAACCAACAGGCATTGAAAAAACCAATAGTCCAGGCTAGTTGTAAGTGTAATATTACTTGTTGTATTATATATCTGGATGCAATGACGGATGCCGCAAAATACCAGTCAGGAGGCACACTATGCTAAGTAAGCACAGATTAGTAGTTTAAATATTTTTAAGACACACCCTTAATTACATTGTCCACACCCCTTTTAGAGATCCCCTCCCTCTGTTTTTCTTCCCACTTAAAGCCCTGGCTACAAGGATGAAACATTAGAAGCACCTAAAAAGGCCCTATGTTATAAATAACGGTATTGCTATTGCAGTAATCGCACACAAATTATTTAAAACAAATTACTACTTACAGTTGTATGTTTACAACAGCTGTTAAAGTACTAATCAGTTGTAAAAAGGAAGTTACTAAGTACCAGCCCTTCTAAAATACATTATTGCCCATATTACACATACTATCCCATTTTTCTTTGTATTTTAATTTTTCTATATTAGTTTTTTCATTAAAACATGCTTAGCTATTTGAAAATGTGTGCCTCATTATAATAACTCCTCATCTCCCACATGAAACACACAACCATAAAAATACATCTTAATTTCGCTGCCATCGTAGTAGGACAATAATCACAGAACTAGAAAAAAAGATATGTTAATTCTTTTTTAATGGGCTCATTCAGTTGTACATAATGTCTTCTTGGTTAGATACAAGGTAACAAAAATGTTTTTAATTTTTTTATTCTAACTTTTCAACATGCTGCACAGCAGCCACAATGCTCTCTAACATAGCTTGAACACAAGGGAAAAGCCAATAGCTCTGGCTATACACTTATAAGGTCCCAAAGGCCAGACCTATTAGCTATGCCAATGCTTGTTTGAACTGGTTTTGTGGGTGGTCCTTTTTTTACTTTTGGTTTCAAATGTATAGATCCCTCTCTTAGATGGTAGCTTTCAATTTTTATTGTTATAACACTTTACATTCCTGTTGCATATATTTGCAAAAAAAGCAGGCTTGCCAAAGCCATCACCTATTGGCTTTGCCAGTGCTTTGTATTTATTACTTCAGATAACTGCACTGCCAGACATGTAAAACTAAGCCTCTGGAGTGTGCTTCGTAGCAATTCTACCCAGTTGCATTGGGGTATTTTTATATTGTTGGGGTCGAAGGGGTACATGTTGCTTGAAGATGCTACAGCCTACAGGTGTGTCTGTGATATTGAGGAAGATGTTTACTGGATCCATGTCTGGACAGAAAGTGACAATGAATAAGTGATTGGTAATGAAGGGAATGCACAACACAAGATGTGTATGCAACATTTCCCACAGTATAGGACACATGAAGGTGCCCACTCCAGCAAAACTCTGTCACTGCATTCCCTGGTACAAGACAGCCAGCAAAGCTTTCTTTTAAATGCCTAGTTCATAGGTTTGGTGAACAGCTGGTGGGTTAAGCTATATTTTCAACATGGGGTTAAAAGCAACCTAGAGTCTGGTGGCCTGTGCTAGGAAAAACCTGACTATACAAGTTTTTGGTAAATATTTGCCTTCTGTATTGAAAATGGCTAATTTCTGCAGACCTATACTAGAATGTTTATTGCGCTTGAAATATTGGGATCAGGGACTTATTAACTTCCTTTGATGCATGTTCTGTTAGAAAGAAAAAACAATGTGCTTCTGTGATCTGAAATGGGTATGCAGCTCTCTAAGTGGCAGTCACATGTCTTGCCAGGGGAATACTTTTGTTGGATTTGCCAAGTTCAGTTTTCTTCTAAGACATTTGATCTTTTTTGTCAAAAGCGCAGTTTGTTTCACACTAGGAAAATAATGAAGCTACCAGCTCATTTGCTCTGCCTCATACTTTCAATGAAGAATCTGTAGTCAAGGTTATGCTTTTGAAAGGATCTCTTGTGTTCACTTTTTCTCTCTCTCGCTCTAATATATATAAATATATATATATATATATATATATATATATTCACTGAAAAAAACATAGGTTTCAGGGGGGTTATAGTAAGTTGGATATTCCACTCGTTCAAAACCATAGAAATACCCCCGTTATAATTAGTTCAGCTAACTATAACTCGTGCCTTTGAAATGCACTGCTGATGTCACATATTACATCACTCATGACATGGTCCGTGACATCACTCATGATATCACTGATAACATCACTCATGACATCACTCATGTCATCATCCAGTGAATGTGTGTTTTTGTGAAATTTAAATATGTTTTATATATGTATATGTCGAAGTCGATGGAAGAATATCAAAGGTTATATTAGGGTGAGAGGAGGTCTGTGTGACCGTTGTTCTGCCACTGCCCTTTTCACCTGCCCTGAACAGTTAGCTTGCTGCCCCATCCACCTCCTCCATACCTTCTATTGTCTGAGTCCATGCACCAGCTCCCTCCCTACTGTCCTGCATGGCCCAATGTGTTGCCACCACCCTCCATTTAGCTTGATGTCCCCGCCCAATCCCCCTGCCCTCTGTTACCCAATTCTATGTCCCATCATTGCACTCCAGCTTAGCCTCTGTGCTCAACTTGCTGCCCTAGTCTACTTTTTTTTAATCAAGTTGATTATTGGTATAAATAATATTGGTATAAATAATATGACTTCTTGAATAGCCCATTTGGGGGTGAGTTTTGTTTTTAATGACCTGGCAGGCTGACCCATAGTTTTTTACTAGCTTACTTTGTATTTCCCTGTATAGTGACCTCTGTTATGACCATTGTCATTTTTTAATTTGCTGCATGTATGGTCTTCTAATTATCCCTTGTGGTATGTTGACCTGAATTTTCTGATTGCTCTCTCTGGTAGCAGTCAATCAATCAGGACGTACATTTAGAGTGAGACTTGTTAGCCGAGATGGTACCCAGGCGCCAGCTACAGGTTTCTCGAAGAGCCAGGTCCTGAGCCCCTTACTAAAGTCAGTCAGCAAGGGTGCAGTGAGGAGGTGGAGGGGAAGGGAAGGTGTTTCAGGTTTTGGTGGTGAGATGGTAGAATGAGCTTCCTCCAGCGTGGCAGCTGTGTATGCGGTGGATCTGTGCGAGGTGTGCAGAGCGGATGTTCCTAAAGGGTCAGTGGAAATGAAGGCAGTGGTTCATGTAGGCAGTTCCTTGGTCATGGAGGGTTTGTAGATGTGGGTCAGAAGTTTGAAGGGCCATCTCTTCTGGACCGGGAGCCAGTGGAGGTCTTTCAGGTTTTGGGTGATGTGGGTTCTCTTAGGCAGGTTGAGGATCAGTCTTGCTGCTGCATTCTGGATTGTCTAGGGCTTTGCATGAGTTTCGTGATGGAGCCTGTAAAGAGTGCATTGCCGTAGTCCAGTCGGCTGATGATGAGGGCCTGTGTTACTGTGTTCCGGGTGTTGATGGGGATCCACTTGAAGATTTTGTGGATAGATTTAGAATAGTTATGTTTACTATCCATTTCTTCCTATTTTATTCCCCAGTACATTGACCGCTCTATAATATCTGATATTGTTCTATTCTATGGTCTGGTCTGCCAGTGCAGATGTTGCCAGACAATTATGTGAGTATCACCATGAGTTGGGCTTTGGCTCCACCCACATGTTGGGAGCCAGGAGTACACGTTTTGATTGGGCAGAAGTTATGTGCTTCCACCAAAAATGTCTTGCCTTTCAAACAGCTGTCCTCATTTTGTTTATTTAGCCAGCTGCCTGAGCTTGAAATTTTAGGGGCACACACATGCCATTGCCATGCTATTAAAATGTATTGGGTAACTAGATAATTCATTGAGTTTCTCTCTGGCAGCAGCACAGATGGTTGAAGTGCAGTAATCAATGCACATGGATTTTTAGATCTAGCTTGACAGTACATTCATAAGTCAAACCCATTAACATTGCTAATGCTTCTTTTATATATCGACCGACCTCTGTAAAGCACTCTGATGCTTTTTTACCTTGTATGTGCTAAAGAAAATATGCTATATAAAAACTCTCATAGGCAAAAAATTACTACAATTTCACTATTACTGAGATTTAATATGACTGGTAAGGGTTCTATGTGAAGTGAATAAA
Organism: Lissotriton helveticus; assembly: GCF_964261635.1. Taxonomy (NCBI): domain Eukaryota; kingdom Metazoa; phylum Chordata; class Amphibia; order Caudata; family Salamandridae; genus Lissotriton; species Lissotriton helveticus. The sequence goes on from NC_136057.1 coordinate 769,843,820, forward strand.
GGTTCTTTATGCATCTCAGATTGCCTTATAGATGAATGCCCTTATTAATTGCCTTTGATAAAACTACGTTCGTATAAAATTCAAACTTGAAGTATCAGGCTATTTTCCACTACTGTGAGTGTCCAAAACTGAAAAATTAATTCGCGTTTTTGTACTTGGTGCTGTATGGAGAAATGCTTTCACTAAGACTGCATTGACCCCATGTTGCATCGGCCTTCCCGGTGCCTCTGGTAACTCCCCACCTACTGAGATTTTCTTTCTTCGTGGTAGAACTGTTCATCAAAGAATTGCTGTAGATTCTGACACTCTTGTTTATCAAGCAAGATTCCATCAGAAAACATTTATCAAAGTTAAATAAAACTCAAAAAAGACTACATTTTGGAAGTACTGTGCCTGGGGAAAAAGCTAGGGACTCAGGCATTGTGTGGTCATTCGCTTTTGAAGAATCTTTTAGATTGACAGGTTTTGTTGCGGGCTTGTATCCCATCACACAAATGTGTAGTTCACTGCAATGGAAGTGCTTTATTGGATTTTAAATCTGCACGAGGATAGCAAGAAACTTGTTATTACAAACGTCTCTCATGTGGCTACATTTCATCCACTTGGATATTTTCAACCACCAATCGTAACTTTTCAAGATTCTCCATTATGAGGATAGCACTCGCATGACTGGCATACGCTTGATAAATTGGGTGTAGAACATGTGAGGTGCAATCCTTAAGCTGCGGCCACTTCAACGTATGCCAATCTCTTTATGGAAGGAATGACCATTTCTCAGTTTCCCAGCTGTGGAAAAAGCCCTAACCCTGGCATTTTGACTTGAGGATTTGTGTGTCAAAAATCGATCATTTGTAAGGTCTCCCTCAGAAACATTGAAGCAGCTACCTATTTTACTTTAATTTGCACTTGATAAAGACACCCATCCATCTCACTTTTCCTGATGTAATATAGTTGGAACTACTCAATACGTGATCAAATGTCACTGTGATGAGAAATCGGGTAGGTCAACACCTTAATGTTCATTTGTTTAATCAGATGTATAGGACACTATATGCCATAAAACATTCACTCACATTCTCTTTGGAAATTGTTACTTTTCTTTAACCAAAGGAAAAATCTATTCTTATTTCTTGACAAGTCGGCTGACAAGACATAGATTTTGTGGTGCATTTATGGAGAAGTGCATCATTAGTTAATTAGAAACTTGTTAATGTACCACAAATTCTAGGAAAGAAGGTAAAAGATTTAATATCCTAGTCTTATTGCAAAGATACTCTTTCTCTTCTTTTCTCCGGTAACAAGCCCTTGGTTACCAGTAAAACAAACAGTGTCAATCTTTCTTGAAAAGTGGTGAAAGGGCCAGGGCTGATTCTTCAAAATATTTGTCTTTCTTTTTCCCTCTTTGTTCGAACTTACCCATACACATTATTTAAGTAACAGGGTGCACAAGCCGGTTTTGGGACTAGTATATCCTCTGTACTTCCAAAATTCCCTCCATCATCAAGAGCGGCTCCATTTCTTTACCCCCCTGCACTCACGATCCAACTTTGCTTCCAAAGTCCCTTGATTACTTTCCATAAACACAACTGTGGTCCTGCAACACCGGCAATCTCTTATGAGCCATAGTAGCGGTCTACTAAAAAACGTGATGAAGATACAGAATTTTATTGTTACGAGGAACCCCTTATCTCCCCCAGGACAGAAAATAATCCCACCATCCATGTTTAAGCATTATGGTAAATACAGTACGTCCTGCGGTGCACCCCTCAGTGAAGTATCTTAACTAAAGTGTGTCCTTTGATGTACTGCTCAGTCCAGTGTCCTTTTATAGCCTTTAAAGAATGTGACCTGCTCATACTTTTGGAAACAGTCAATTCTGGAAGTCTTTATATTATCCCAATCTCTTAATAAAACTCTTGGGGTATTTCCGTCTTTTAATTGCCCATGTTGGATGCTTGCAGTTGGTTGTGTCTTATACGTGAGCAAATGCATATATTCCCAAACCTATAGGTTATATTATGGTTTGGAGGTTTCAGGGGAGCTCCTGGAGAGCAATAGGCTGTGCATGTGGCTATCCAAATAAGTTATATGACTTAAGTGTAGAGAATTATGTAATTTATTTTCAAATAAACAACTGTATTAAACCAGGTGTTTCACATGTTTTGTGACGTTAACATTTATGGCCTAATTACGAGTCTGGCAGTCGGAGGACAGCCAAACCTGTGGTTACGCGGAAGTGGTGGTCCAACCACCACCTCCCCGGCACTCCAACCACCCTATTACAACTTGGGCGGTCGGACTGTAATTGGAGTGCCAGCCCTACCAGGGAACCGCTGTTCCCTGGTGAGGCAGTCAAGGGCTATGTAATCTGCAGGTTGCGCCGCTGCAGCACTGCCATGCATAATTCAAGTTTCAGGACAGCCAATGGTTTCATGGAGGTCATTCCTCCATGAAAAAGCTAGAGGTGCTGAAACAAAGGCCCCCTTAACCTGGGGATGCATGCAGGGGGGCACAGGATGTGTTCATGCACCTAGGTTCTTGCATGGCATGGACATTTATAGTCCATGCCATGTAGGAACCCCGGGTAGCATTCCCATTGCCGTTGAAAGATGCAGTGCAGTGGGACCGCCACACCCCCAGCCCGGCGGACCACAAAATTGATTGTGATCTGACGGGTGGCAGCGACGCCAGGTGGAGTGGTGGCATGGTTGCACTCAACCAAATGTCATAATTAGGCTATTAGTGTTGTTTTTAGTTTGTAGAGCCCCAGAGATGCCTGCCACTTCCTAACAGTCCTCATTTTTGTCTTACCTGTCTTGTGCTTACCTGGCTGGTTTCGATTTTTCTTCATAGTTTTTCCCACAGCAAAATGAATACCTGACTAATGCAGAAAGCTCACAACTGTTCACCTCAAATAACCCCAATTTTTAAATGCTCATAAACTCGTATGAGAGCATGGGTAACCTTGAAAAATTGCTAACATCGAGAAATATCTATTCAAAATATTTGAATGTATCCATACAACCGAGACAAAATGAGCATTTGTTCATTCTGGAAATTGTACATTGCACTAGGCGCTACAGTTGAAAATGTCAAACGTTGTTGTTAGTTATGGATTTCTTTTAATTTCTTGACTTCTCCCATTGTTTCCCTTTAATTGAAATTCAAAATCAAAATTCATGGAATGTATAACATAATTTCTACTAATCACAATGGAACTGCTATTGTAAACCTGCTATTGAAGTTAACTGTAATTCCGACACAATTCATTGCTGACGAGCACTCGCGAAGAAAGAAATAACGTATATGAAATCAACTATGGCATTTTCAGTGGCCTCATAGGAAAAGCAATTTCAAACTACCATTGTAAACATATGTATAGTTACTATTTCTCGTTTCGTTACTTACTAAGTTGTTGACTGTAAATGCCATTCTTTGTGTGTCCTTTGCTATAGCTTTCTGGTTTCCATACATGAGTAACTCATCCAATGAAAATCTTTATTTGCACTCTGATACTCGTGGTCCTGAAGTTATAATGTGATAAAGCAAGGGAAACTTGAGAGCTGTACTACAATCAAAAGTCTGCAAATGTTGGTTTCTCACTTTTGTAACCCAAGTCAGTATAGTGCTCCAGAAGAAAAGAGCATATGACCTGTGGTACTACTGCAAATACAACTTTTCTGCAGTGGCCTCTCTGTTCTGCAACTTCAGTTACAGGGTACAGAAGGATTAGGAAAATCATACCCTCTTTTTAGGTCAAGCCTGGGAAGCGCATGAGCTGCTCTGCAACGCATGCTGTATTGCTGTATGGACTTGAAGCTCAGCCCACTCTCTGCCCATATTTTTCATTGGCTTGTGTGATTGCCCTTTGGGAACTAGGGCTTTTCATTGGTCAATAGCCTTAGTACTGCCATGTCTCAATTTGTAACCTGCGTAGTAACAAAAGAGAGAGTGAGGGATTCTTCACCGTAGTGAACGGAAGGTACTCCTTGTCCCCAGGACTGAAATATGGTATAAACAAAAGAGGAGTATCACCAAAAAGGACCCAGGAAGGTTCTGAATGGGATGTCAAAGAAGGAAGCAAAAGGGTATTGACCTTTTGTCAAGAAACCCCTCACTCACCAACCTGGTTGGTGACATGCTTCATCATCGGGGTCCACCCAGATGGCCGAGTGCCATCCGGGTGTGCTGCGACACCTGATTACAGTGGAGCTTGTTTTTGGGTGTGGAGTGCAAACAAAAATAATGTTAAAAATTGTCCTGGTATAACTTGTAGAAAAAACTTTATTCAGAAGCTACTGGATAATGGTAAAAACAAAGTGTAGATACTGATAGGTAATAATGACCAGTAGTATCTGTGTGTGTAAAAAATGGGTCTACATGTTTCAACCTGTAAATGGTAATCCCAGGTTTTCGTCAGGACCAAATAGGAAAATGGGTGGTGTACACACACTAACGTGTACCCAGTCCTAAATTCCTAAAAACATGCTGCAAAATTGTGCAGCAGGCTGTCTCAAACCCAAATGGGTGAGGAAAAAGTAGAGAAACCTGTTGAAGGAAAATGAAAACAATCACAAACAAATAGTATACATGCCTGTAACGTAGTGTAGGTTCTCATAATTCTGCATGCTTCATGCGAATCCCATTTGTTAATTGAATAGTAATCAATGTGCCAGGGACGTGGATACTAGCATGGGTAATTGCTGTTATCAGGTGCGTTTACTGGCCATATCATGATAATAGGTGGTGCTAAATTGTAGCCATCAATCTATGCTCACTCATTCACACTGATCAATAAACGTGTGAATGGTGGCTAGGAAATAACATTAAATGTGTCACTTGCACACAGAAGATTATTCGTAGCGTGACTACTTCAACTCACTCAGACATCGGTGAGTTAAATTGAACATGCATGCATATATAAATGTATCCAAGTCTTAAGACAGCTGTCAAGTAGGGGAATCTTACTATTTTCAAGGATCTCAATTGCTCCAGGGGGCAGAGAAAGGCTTGTTCAAGAGGAAACCTAATCTGAGGTTAAAAAAAAGAAAAATTCCGTGAATCAAATGGAGAGGCTGAAAAAAGGCTCCAAACGGGCCCGTAGATGCCGCTGCCGCATGGCGATATTGTGGCAGCGTCTCGCTTTCAGAAAACTTACAGTTTCGTTGAAATCCGTGTTCCGGATACCTACACGCCTCTTCGTTGTCCCCGTTGCAATGAGGCGTCGCCGACGAGGGGATTAGCAAAAGGTGGCTTATGGGTTGGGCGGGGTCACGTGGGGCACGTGAGAGCACCGTTTCTAGGCATCCGCTCGGCAACCCAGTACGGTGGTCGAGCGGTGCCAAACTACTAGAAAGGAAAAGGGAAAGTTCACCCGACCTGGTTCTCCGAGGACAAGGTATCTGGAGAACAAAGTCACAAGTGCGTCCAAGTGGATGTCACGGTGGGCTAAAACACTAGTGAAAATTAAATAAATCGGTCAGTGGACCCATCTATTGAGCAAAGGAATTACAGGGCACAAGGGACAAAGGGAGGTTTTTAGAAAAGGGGGCTGTTCAAAGAATAATACAGGGTAGTATTGACTAAATACAACGGATTTAATTCAAAAGGGGCCCATAACTTGAGTTAAGACTGCTTGTGCTCAAAAAGGGGTAACTACAGGTAGCAGGATGGAAAATTCTTCACCAATGGATCATCTTTGAAGGACAGAGCCCCAGGGAATGCATATCATTCAATCCAGTGATATGTGTGGATAGTCTATAAATCCACCGTTGTTCCTTTTCAAATAGTCTTTTTTTGTAAATTTGGCCCAGCCTTCACATCCCTGACCATCTCATGTCGTTAGGGGTGTGGTTAGCTTCCAAGAAATGGTCTGTTAGTCTGGTTGCATTCTTCTTGCAGCGGATAGTGCTGCGGTGCTCGCAGACCCTTTGTTTGACTTTTCTGGTTGTCATTCCTATGTATGTTTTCTCACATGTACAAGTGATAAGGTAAACCACGTTAGTACTGTTGCAATTGGTATGCGATTGTTGCTTCCAGATTTTGCCTTCTTCTAGGTTTAAAGTTTTTGTGTTATCGGTAAGATGACATACGCTACAGTTCCCGCAGCGAAAATGTCCAGTGACCGTAGGGACATCCCATTCAGAACCTTCCTAGGTCCTTTTTGGTGATACTCAATTTGTAACCTCCCATGAAGACATGCCCTGTTACATGTCGTTACTCAGTAGGCTTTAATTACAGTCTGTTAGAAATGGGGGTCTCTAGTTGGCAAGGATTTGTACTTTATTCCAAGTAGGGACCCTTCTTCATAGTCAGGGTAAGGTAGATAGACTCCTAAAATAACCCCTGCTCACCCCTTTGGTATCTTGTCACGAGCAGTCAGGCCTATCTCCGAAGCAGTGTGTAAAGCATTTGTCGAGGTTGGGTTGCAAAATGAAAGCGGTGCAGGGTGAGGTGCCCTCTCGATGCGGTGCAGACCGCGGCTCGGTGACTATCAGACAGTGCCGGTGAGACCAAGGCTTACAGTGCAGCGTGAAGCGGTGCTTGATGTGGTGCTGATAGGTTGCAGTGCAAGCAACAGAGTTGGTTAGCGGGTGCTGGCGTCGGTTGGCCCAGACTGCTGTGTGGGACGAGGCAGTGCATCGTGAAACTTACGAGCAGTGTCCCCAGACACGATGCGGTCATGGGAATCTAGGTCCGCTGCAGCGATGGCGTAGGTGAGACCAGGATGGGGAAGTGAAGCGAGGCGGTGCGGAGTTTGGTGCTCACAGGTCACAGTGCAGGCAGCAGCTCCGCGGCGGTAGTGGTAGTCGTCCGTGAGACCAGGTTTGCGGTGCAAGATGCGGATGGTGCCTTCTGCGGTGCCCTCAGGACACTGAGCCAGCGACAGAGTCGTGACGGAGTCAGTTGCTTTTCCCTTTTCTGTGGCAACTAAAACAGCAGTTCCAGAAGCGGTACCCAGAGGTTGGTGAAGTCTTTGCAATCCCTGGGACTTCAGAACAGGAGGCAAGCTCTATTTCAAGCCCTTGGAGATACTCAGCACAAGTAAAGAAAGTTCAGTCCAGTCCTTTCACTGCCCAAGGCAGAAGCAGCAACTGCAGGCCAACAAAGCAACAACACAGCAAAGGGGCAGTACTCCTGACAGCTCTTCCAGCTCTTCTTCTTGGCAAGTTTCTTGATTCCAGCGGGTTCTAAAATGTTGGGGGCTGGGCCCCAATATTTATACTTTAAATCCCTTTCTTCTCTCAGGCAGAGTGTGTCTGTGTTTAGTCCAAACCAGCTCTGTCCTCTCTGACCCAGCTTCCTGGAAGGAGGTGGAGACAGCTTTGTAGAAGCCAGACCAGGTCCAATAGATGAAAGGAAATCTCCTCCCCCTACTCTAAATGGAGCCTAATTCTATTCAGCCCAGCCCTAACTCATGTAGACTCTGTGGAGACGCTACACATCCCCAGCCCCTCTCACTCCAAAGCCAAACAGTAAGGGCACATCCTAGCAGAGGCACACTGGATGGTTAAGCAAGAAAATACCTACTTTCTAAAAGTGGTATTTTCAAACACAGAATGCAAAAATCACACTCACTAAAAGATGCATGTTATAAGCAAACTTCCCATTCTATCCTATGGGAACAGGGAGCCTTGCAATAATGAAAAACGAAATTTGCAGTATTTCACTATCAGGACATGCCACACACCCCAGGGCATGTCCTACCTTTCACATACACTGCACCCTGCCTAAAGGGGTGCCTTGGGCATACCTTAGGGGTGACTAACATGTAAGAAGAAGGGAGATTGGGGCTTGCGAAGTGGGTGCACTTGCCTGGTCGACATGGCAGCTACAAACTGTACCCAGACTCTGCAGTGGCAGGTCTGAGTTACCTTTACAGGGCTACTTCTGTGGGTGGCACAATCAGTGCTGCAAGCCCACTAGTAGCATTCGATTTAAAGGCCCTGGCACTCTCAGTGCCCTTTCCTAGGGACTTACCAGTAGATCAAATGTGCCAATCATGGAAACCCCAACCCATAACACAATTTACACAGAGAGCATATGCACTTAAGCACAGATCAGCAGTAGTAAAGTGCCCAGAGTCCTAAAACCATCAAAGACAAGTCAGGAAAAAACAGGAGGAAGAAGCAAAAAGTTTGGGGATAACCCTGCAAAAAGGGCCATTTCCAAAAGCCTCTGAGCAGTATTTTGCTAAATGGTTTTCTCCTGCTGTTGCAGCCAGGACAAGCTCTCCCGCAACACTTTCTTTTTTTTATTTTAAAATGGGGGCTGCGCCTCTTCCTTTAAATGCGACGTGTATAGAACAGAGCGTGGCCGACATTATCATGGAAACGCTTAGTGGAGCGCTTTTACCAAAAATCATTTGTCAACTTGACAAACAAATGCTTTTTTGTGCGCCCTTTCAAAAAAGGGAAGCATGCTGAGAGCCGCAGAAAGGAAAGAAAATGAAAGTAAAACTTTACTTCGGCGGCCGGGGATCTGATACTATAGTATTCACTACACTAGGTAAACTCGCCCCATAAGCTTTCCGGGGCCCTTTATTCAAAATGCATGTTTGCCCATAAATCATCCTGTGGTGGTCCTAGTACGATGGGGCTACCGCAAAATCATTCCATGCGGCATGCTTTTACTTTCCAGGTCCTCTGGGTCCTCACCTTAAGTTGAGGGGACCCAAAAATAATCACCTTTCGCACTGTGAAATGAATTTTAAATGCACTCTGCCACATGTGGAGCTAAGGCTCTACAGCTGGCAGTATTGAAGGTAACTTCTTTGATATCTTACAAGGCATAAGGAATTGTAATGTCTTAATAGTGAGATGTTGTTTTCTAGGAGGTGATTGTAAGGTTCTGGAGTATTGCTTTTTATAATGCTGGTGAATTAAATGAATGCGTTAATTTGCCAACATTGCCATTTAAAATGCCAATAGCTGTAAAACTCAAACACGAGACTAATTGCATTTCCAGTGCTTTTTTTTTAGATAGACAAGGCATTTGAAGTTAAAGTGCAGTGCAGAAGGAATCCTTGTGATAGCTCTCCAAATCACTGGCCCAGCCTCTGGTAAAGCACACAGTGGATTTTCCTCGTGTCCAGATAAGTTAGTGATATTAAACTCAAGGAGAGTCCTAAGCCATACCAGCCTTGTGGATAGCCTGGGTTTAAGTGCTACTAGCAGGTAACAGGGCAACTTCAAGATGCAGACTCTCTTGGTAAAGTGATCATTGGTAGGTGCACATGTGGCATCTCCCTGGGCCCTTCACAGATCAAGTTAATGTCATCTGATCATTGACGTAATTGTTACTTATATAAAGCTTATGCTTTGATGCCATGTGCTGTATTCCCAGCAGTTCATTGTGGCCTATGAGTTAAGGGACTGCTTCTTTTCATATTTTGGTAGTGTATGTGCAAATCTCAATGTCATTTAAATAGACTTACTTTATGACTTCTGATTTGGATTAATGAACTCTGCCATCAATGTACATTTTAATGTGAACATTAAATTATGTTTATACATTTAGTTTAATTTCTTATAGCGTTTGACGTGCTTAATTTACATATATCATTAATCTTATGGTAATGTGTTACATTTTTTTCTTTCCAAAATGACAGCAGAAAATGAGCAGCTCCCAGCAGCTTAATTGCAACTTAACAATAGGGAGTAATGAGTGCTCTCGGCACCGGTGAAAGGGAAGTGGCTGTAACAAAGAACAGTGCTTAATTTCTTTAAAAAAAAAAATACATGCAAGTATTAATAAACAACTGTTGTGATCATCTCTAAGTTAGGCAAACAGTGTCACAATGTGGCAGACTGTCATAAATGCTGGTGTTGACAATTAAGTGAGGGTGCTGAGCACTGGAAACCACTGGCTCAAATTAATCACTGACATAGAATCCAGTGTTTGTCTCTACTTGCAAAGGCAGAGTTTTCAGGGCCTCTGGTTATATTTTAGGCAGATTATCACTTGGAGAAGTGAGTGAACTGTCAGACCAATCTGATGCTAATTAAAATCTTCTGTGCTAAGGAACTTCCTCAGTGGGTATGTTGCCAATTGCCGCAGGGTAAGTGTTTTTAAAAGAAACGTGGTCATCAAGACGTGCCGTATGAAACTACAACCTTCTCCTCTGGGCTTTATTGATGACAGCACTTGATGGAAAAGCACCGGAGTGCCTGGGCTGGAGATGTAACCGAGAGAACTCTTCCTAGTTACTCCCCTGTGCTCTGCTTTTTTGTTGCTGCAAGGCAATGAGCTGACCGCAGGCTTGACTGTGCATCTAGTGTCTTCTCAAGTGACACAAAAAGGTGAAGTCAGCTACCCTGACTTCCTCTCTCCGGCTATGAGTTGAGAGAACTCTGCACACTTTCATGACTGAAGTCCACTTCTCGCTTTACTTAATCTCATCTAATAGTTGAAGGCGTTGCACATTTAACACAACTTGGCCAGTGACCGTTTAAGTCCTTTCTCATTACTTGTAACTGGGCTCATGGCATAAATGGCTTCAGAATAATGTGTCAGAGTTTGAAGCTGGGCTGCAGCTATGGTAGGTTCAGTGGCTCCAGTGCACAATCATTTAAAGGGCTCACCAAAATACTGTTTTTGCTATCCAACTTAGGTTTAAGAGGGCCACTTTCCCCGGTTGCACTAAGGCACTTGCCACTTTTATTTATAGATTTTATATAGCACTAGATAGACCCAAAGGAATCAAAGCGCTTTACATAACTGTGAAAAACAACAATATAATCAAGTCCCTGAACATATGATGCGAGACACTTAGATTCTAGTACAAATATATACAAAGACAATCATCAGGCAATGAGGATGGTTACCTTATGCGGGCAATTTGAACAGTATGATTTAAGGTAGAGAAAGACCTAATAAACAGTTGAAGCAAACAAATAACCGACTGACACAGAGGGTCTGGTCCTAGAAAGAGAGAGATTTGAACAAAGTTCAGTTTGCTTATGTGTTAAAGTATTTGTTGAAGAGAAGGAGTTTGAAGGCTCTTTTGAAGCAAGAACAGGAGGTGTTGCATCGCAGATCTCTAGAGAGAGAGTTCCATATGCTGGGTGCATTTCCAGAAATGATAGTCTGGGTTGATTTCCTTTTTAATTTGGGATGTATTCGAATAAGTGAGTTGGAGCTTCTCGGAGTTCTGGTTCTTCCTGCTTTTGTGTGTTTGTGGTCTAGATAGTTGGGGGCGTGGGTGATACAGGCAGTCTTATAAGTACAACTTCCTTCGATGGGAAGCCATTTTAGGAACTTGAGGCCTGGTGTGATGTGTTCAAACCATTTAATACCTGTTATGAGCCAGGCTGCCATGTTTAGAACTGATCTAAGGGGGGTGAGTTTTTGGCGTCCCTGTGAGGATGGCATTCCCATAGTCCAGTTTGGAGAGGACAAGAGATTGTCCTACCATCTTGAAGTCATCAGAGGAAATTAATGGTTTAATTTTCTAGATGTGTTTGAGTGTGTAAAGCGTTCCTTTGGCTGAGTTTTTGATGTGAATCTTCATTGACATGTTTTTGTCCACAGTGATGCCTAAGGACTTTGCAGAGTTAGAAAGAGCGAGAGAACAATTTAGTGCATTCAGGCCATTGAGCCAGTCATGGATTGGTAGGTGGTTACTTTTAGAGGAAAGCAGTATTATTTCTGTTTTGCTGGGGTTCAACATTAGGTGGTTGGAATTAAACCAAGATTGTATCTTGCTCAGTGTGGCGTTGAGATGTAGGATGTCACTGGGTGATTTTATTTTGTAATAGAGTTGAGTGTCATCAGCATATAGGTGATTTTTGATCCCTGCTTGCTTCAGGATGATTTTGCTATATCACTGAATTCTTGTACTGCAAGATGTGTCATTAAGTATTCAATATTGACAAAATGAATAATGAATATAGTGGGTAGCAGAAGCCCTTTTTTCGACATTTGTAGGCACCAAGAAAGTACATAAGCATTATATTATACTATGTTAACTAGTATATCGGTGTTGGACCTGCCCGCCTTAGGGTGGTTTTCCCCTACCTTTTTGCCTTTGTGCCTCCCATTTTCACTGTACCTTTTTGTTGGACTTAGGACTCTGGGCTCCTCACCACTGCTAAACAGTGCTGAGGTGCAGGTGCTATCCCCTAAAACCTTGTGATGCTGGCATATCTGTCACAAGCCCTTGCTACTGCAGTAAGGCTTAACCCTCCATAGGCTAACATTGGGAACCCCCCTTATGGGATACTTTCTGACAGGGACCACATTAGTCTGTCATGTTTTGTCTTGTTGGAATCGGGGTGGGGAACCCTTTCCAAGGATATATGGGGTTTGGGCCCTACTACTTTAGAAATCCCACTTTTAGAAAGTGGACCTTTTTCTGCCTACACTTAGTCTGGGCACTGGAGACTCACCCCTCCCCTCTGCATATTGATAGCCTGCCTGGGTTGGGAGGTGGTAGTGGTGATTCACACCTTCTCCCTGGAATGGGCTGTGACCAGCTGCCCACTGCAGCCTTAACGGCCCTGTCTTTCGTCACCGTGACAGCCAGGTCAGGTAAGGCAGGGAACATCCCAGAACTCCCTGGACTCTTCTAGAAACCCCTGCCCCAGACCCTTCCAGAGGCTTCCACCACCTTCTAGCCACTAGACTGTAGGATATATAAGGGAGGGACCTGGCCTCACTTCTTCTACACTGTTGGACCTGGAAGAACCTCTGCGGGAGTGAGGACTGCTGCGCCAGGAAGGATTGCCATTTGGAAGGAGGCTGACTGCTCCAAGGAACTGCTGCCCCTACCTACTGAGCTGCCCTACTGCCTGCTGATCCTACCCTGTCAGGGAGACTGAAGAAACACCTCCAGAGTGTCTCCACAGCATACATGAGAACGAGTTCCTTTGTTGGGACTGCACCCTGTTTGATTTGAAAAAAACTACCTTTCCTTGAACAACATTGTTTTAAGGACTGCCTTTTGGGGGACCGCAAGTCTTATAAGGACTTGTCTCTGCACCTGCAATCGGCCTCGCTGGCTCTGGGACTTTCAAAGAGACTGTTTCTGCCACAAGGGTGTGGACACCCAACTAGTTAATCTCCCCACCGTCACTGCTGCCAGTGCGGACTGGGCGCCTACTTGAAATTGCCCTCGGGGTGCTGTGGATGTGGAACGTAAACCACCTTGTGGACGGCCCTGTGGGAGAAGGACTGTGGCTGCGGGATCTGAAGGCACTGTGGAGCGCTATATAGCGCTGTGAAGAAGAGCACTGCCTCACACATAATCACCCCTGCCGGCCCGGGCATCCTGCCGCCCTATGTCCTGAAAGCGCTGTGGAGGAAAGCACCATCTTACACCCAGAATCACCGCTGCGGGCCCGTGAGCCTCAGGAATCCCGGGCGCAGCTCCTCTGACGCCAGAAGAGGAGCCGCGCTGGGATTGGTACTGGTGGGGATCGTTGCCCAGCAATGAGGGGCTCGTCCTGGAGCGAGGCTGAGTTGCAAATCAGGAAGGATTGCCTCGCTCCTCACCCGTGCAGCGCCAGCCAGTAACCCGGAGTGCTGAGGAGGCCCGCACCGGCGTCTACACCTGCCTTTCAGGTAATGCTTCCAGGGCGCACCCAATTGCCTTGAGCGGGACTGCGGGGGCTATTTCTATTCAATTGCCGGCCGGGCCGGGTTGTTGTTCCTGTTATGGGGCATTTTCTTTAAACACCGGAGACGGCCGCAGTTAATAGTGGACGGCGGGGACTGTAATACCTGGCCCCAAGGGACTTCACAGTTTCCAATAGCGGGAGCGCCGGGGCCTTTGTGTTGTGTCCCCCAAGCCCCGGAGACAGTGTGGGGTTAAGGGCGGGATACATCAGACCGCTCGGGCACTCCTCCTAGAATCAGGCCTCCCCGCCTCCTTTCCCCTGGTGATTATCCCAGGCCGCACCTGCACGGGAGAGTTGCGGTGCTGGGTCATTCTCAACCTGACACTCTTAGCCTCCAAATAGGTCAAAATCGTATCACCAGTAATACAAACAGAGCGGAAGTGACACGCATTGTTAGCCCTCTGCATCACCATTTATGGGGAACTGTTTACTTTAAAGGAACAGAGACTGGCTAATTCTGCCATAAGTGACTGAAGAACTGCTTTGCCCTGATGTTTGCTCATTAAAAGTCAGTCCCAACTCGGAACTGTGTATCAACCATACCAAAAGTTATTTGACTGACGCCTATTGATTGTATATGGTGAATCCCCACTATTTTTGGGATCTTGCATAATTTGTAGATAAAGATATTCGTATTTTTATATAAAACTGGTGTGGTGTTCCTTTTGTGAGTGCGCTTACTGTGTCATCTTTGTTGTGTGTTGCACAAATACTTTATACATTGCCTCTGAAGTTAAGCCTTCCTGCTCTGCGCCAAGCTACCCTGTCGGAAGCGGTGGTCCCTACTTGGACTAGGGTGCATGCCCCTGCCAACTAGAGACCTAACAATCGGCAATCGTAAATATTGTTGAAACAAGCTTGAGGAAAACAGGAGTATATTACCTTCCACACAAGTAACAGATTACCTTTTGTCATGTCCTGTAATTCCATAAAGATTTTCAGATATTGTGCTAATAAACCGTAAACCAAAGGTGTATATACGTTATTAAAACCAGCAGATTGCAACATTGGTCATAATACATGGATTATTGTAATTCAGCTTTGCATGAAAGAGATCATGACAGGGTATACCTCTTTCAGACTACTATGGTCTCATTGAAAGTTTTATGTTTGATACTGTAACATGTGATGTGTTTAATATTTGGTAGTCTGCAGTAACAGAAAACCATGTAATTGTGAGTCTCTAGATGGAGTTAAAGTGAACACGTCTATCCATGAAAGTTGTGTGTTTTTAAGGAGGACTGACTGGAGAAAAGCACTGTTAGAAATGGGATTTCTGGTTGGCGAGGGCAAGCGCCTAAGCCAGGCAGAAACCACCACTCTAGTCAGAGTAAGGGAGTTACACACTGAAGATAACCCCTGCTCACCCCCTTGGTAACTTGGCAGAGCAGTCAGGGTTATCCCACAGGCAATGTGTAAAGCGTTTGCGAAACACACTCACACAGCAGCGACACACTAGGCATACCACATTAGAAACTCCACACAAAGTTATATCAAAAATAGCCTTTGTATTACTTATTAAACCTCACCGCCTGTCCGCCGCTCCTCACCGCTCCTGTCTGCTGCTCCTCACCGCCTGTCCGCTGCTCCTCACCGCTCCTGTCCGCCGCTCCTGTCCGCCGCACCTCACCGCTTCTGTCCGCCGCTCCTCACCGCCTGTCCGCTGCTCCTCACCGCCTGTCCTTCGCTGCTCCTCACCGCTCCTCCCCGCTTGTACGCCGCTCCTCCCCGCCTGTATGCAGCTCCTCCTGCCGCTCCTCCTCGCGCTCGTGTACGCTGCTCCTCCCCGTGCTCCTGATGTCAGGACGCACGTCGCGGCCGGCGCTACTTTCAAGTGACTACTTATTTTTGTTATTTAAAAATTTTAAAACCACGTATATATTGTTTTTTAAATATAGCCTATGTCCATCTGCACACCCTGACAATTACAAAGATGTATCGGGTGTTTGAATTGTCGCTGCGGTTCCCCGAGTTTACCCGCCTCAAAGGTTCACGGTTCCTACTTTATTATAGTAGTATAGATATACTGTGCCACATGACACTAGGTATCACTTTACAGGGATTATATGCACCCAGGGGCAATCGGGCCACACTCACAACATCACATATCTCACAGTCAGTAAAAGCAACCACAAACAGTAACTACTGCTAAAAGTGCGCCTAGCACACCACATTAGGCATCAAGCATGAGGCATGATTATGTTAGGCCAACATCCTAATCATCAGCATAGCACAGAAGGGAATACATTAATAGCGGCGCACCTTCTACAATACATCCTGCCCCTCATAGGTATACCCATAATGACACAATAGGTCACCATATGCACGAGAGCCCACTGACCCCCAATTGAAAGGCCCAGCGCCCTCTACCTGGACTGTGCAGTAGTCTGTGGAGGGCGCTTCCTCCACCCAAGCTCGGGGGCCTCTGTCGAGGTTCCACCCCTTTATCACGATCCCACGAACAAAAATGCCCCGGAGGCAGGGAGATCTCACGTAGTCTCATCCCATCCGGAGAGATTGCTCCCCATGTCAAAGCAAAGTGGAGCTGCCCACGGCAATGCGGTGCAGCTCCCACACGTCGGAAATGTGGGATTTGCTTCGGTGCTACTCACGCACTCGAGTGAATTCTGCCCATGGCCCTACCTCCGGCAGCTGCTGTGCTGCGCAGATGCCATCCAAGCCTGCACTTCTGCGTTGCCGATCCCAGCAGGGATCTTTCTTCTTCCAGAGCTTGTCTCCCTTTCCGGGTGGCCTTGCCAGTCTTTGCACTACTTCCAGGGGTCTCTGCCCATGGACAGGCTTCTGACTCTGCCTGCCTTCCGGCAGAGGAGGTCAACGGCCTCACTCTCGGTGGAGACACATCTGGTGGGGGCCCGCGAGACTTGGCCCACAATCGGGCACAGCCCCTGCCTGGTTTCCGGCTTTCCCACCACAGAGCTGGTTGCCAGGTTACAGCGTACTAATGAGCGGCCGCTCTCAGACAGCAGCTCTTTTCGGCTCAATTTTAGACGACTTCTCCCGCACTAAAGGGGAACTAGACTCGCTCCTCCATGCACTTCTCTGCGACTTCGATCCTTGAAAGTGGGAGGGTGCTCACCACACCGGTCAGGGGGGGTACCAACGTGCACACCAGCTGCTCCCTCTTCTTTACAAGAACCCACATTGCTCACCGCACGCTTTAAAGCAGGGGCTCCATTCTCAGGCTCCAAGGGAAATAAAGCTAGAACGCTCAGCCAGGCTCCAAGTCCAGAGACCCATAGGGCAGGGCTGGGTACAGGTAGGCCAGCACTAAGGGACCCCCAGGAGACAGCAGCTGGGTCCCACTGAAGTTCCTAATGGCGCCTAGCAGTCTGTCTGCTCCAGCAAGCACAAAGTTGCACAAGCCCACACATGGGGTTACAGCCCCAATACTTATACTCAGGAAGGTCTTTGTCCTGCCCTGGCACAGGGCTTTGTGCCCAGTAAAAACCAGTTCTGGGGGCAATCACACCTTTCTCTAGAGGTGCACGACCACCTCCTTTGTCAGTGTAGGCTCTGGCCCCAGACACACCACAGAGGGCCAGAGCCAGTATTATGGAAGGATGGCACAGTCCCATTCAGTCCCAGGTGCTACTCCTCCCACTACTTCAAATGCAGATCAGCCTATTCAGCCTAGTGCTGACTCACCCAGCCCCTCTGAAGCCAATGCACCACCTCAGCCCCTGTCACTCCAGAGCCAGACATGCAATACACATCAGGCAGGCACAAAGACACATAGCACACAGAAATGCCCACTTCTAAAAGTGGTATTTGTAAAATAGTGTTACTAAATCTGCGAACACCATTATGCAGTATTCCAAACCTACCAAACTTGATCACGCTACTTCTCTCATGTCACGCATTACCACGAAAACACATATCTGGGAATCCCCAATGCATTCCTATGAGAGGGAAGCCTCACAGTAATGAGAAACCAAAATGGCTGTTTGTCACTACCAGGACATGCCACACAGTTAAGGCACATGTCCTACCTTTTACCTACAGTGCACCCTCCCCATATGGCTAGCTAGGGCCTACCTTAGGGGTGACTGATATGTAGTAAAAGGGGAATCACAGACGTGGCAAGCACTTGATGTGCTACGTCTCAGTGACAGTAAACTGTGTGCGTAGGCCTGCAATGGCAGGGACCTGAGAATGATTTGAAAGGCTACTTTTGTGGGTGGCGAAATCAGCGCTGCAAGCCCACCAGTAGCATTTAATTTACTGACCCGAGTATATGAGATACCACTTTACAAGGGACTGATGGGTAAATTAAATGCGCCAAACAGGTGTAGACCAATCTTACCAAATTTACATAGAGTGCACTTCACACTGGACAGCAGTGATAAAGTGCCAGAGTCCTAAAACCACCAACGCCAGGCCAGAAAAAATACCAGGAGGAAGGCAAAAGGTTCAGGTATGCCCCTGCAAAAAGGGCAAATTCCAACAAGCACATTTTTTAGTTATCCTTGTTATGACGTGTTCAGTGATTAATAAAATCAAGAAAGCAGACAAAAAAACTCGATTTCTAAACATTGGTTGAAATCTGTTAGTCACTGAAAATATCTCAGGTCCATACATTCTGGGAAATACAAATATATGGCCTGATTAAGATCTCGGCGGAGGGGTTACTCCGTCACAACGTTGACCGATATCTTGCCTGCCGAAATATAATGGGATTTATATTTCGGAGGACGGGATATCCGTCACTGTTGTCCGTCGAGATCTAAATCAGGCCCATAGATAGTAACTTGCCAAGAATGAATGATTTCTACAACCACAGCCGGTTGCCTGATAATTGTAGCCAAATATGTAATTTTTGTTGAATAACATTCTAACCGTGTGCCATACACAGGGTAATTGGATTTTCAGTGCCAGCTTTGACGGCAAAGCATTACCATCATGTTCTGAATATGTCATGCCAATGTGAACAAGCCATCAGAGCTTCATGTAAAGATGAGACTTTTAGCCAAATTGAGAATATTGTTGCAGTAATTTTTTTTAGAAAAACTGTTTTAAGGCAGCCTCCAGATCAAAGATATGGCTTCTTTAAATGTCATTATTTAGATCTGAAAAAAATTGATAAATAAAAATTTTAATTGAGAGAGTAGAATGACATATTTCCCATGAAATGCATTAATTTAGGAATGCGCAAGGAAGATCATCTGTGGAGATTTAGGGCCTTTTTACGGTTTTGGCAGTTCAACTGCCATACAACTGCCAACAGCCCACGGCACTGGCGGTCCCAAGATTGCCATGTTACGAGTTGACCACGGGGCGGTGTGGATGCGGGGATCTTGCGGCGGTGGTGAGCGCTTTTTTCAAATATATTGATGCATGTGTGTGCATTTCGACTGCATATGTGTTGGATGCACACCTACAAAGACCTCTGAACCAGCAGTAAGATGCGCGCGCTGATAATCTGTATTTTAAATCGCCGTATTTTAACTGTGTCAAAGTAAGGTTTGTTAAAACTTGCGCAAAACTTAAAAAGCACAAGCAGCCAACTAGGATAGTTTACCTGTACTTCCTGACTTCCTGGCTGACTCGTCAACCCCAGCTGTGTGCCGTTTGTGTGGAGGGTGTGGCTGAGGAAAGCACAGGGCAGGGCTTGGAGCACCTCTCTTACGGTGGGAGTGACAGAGGCAAGCCCGTCTGCGTCTGAACGAGCCCAGAGGCTAGGACCCCTGGCCGTTTCAATCTTGAGCTACAAGGCAGGGCCCACTACTCAGGAGAAGAACTAAGGGCACTATCCAGACCTATGGAGGAAGCATGCAAGCATAAAATGTCTGCCGAGTGGGAAATGCTCACATGTGAGAACTGCAATATGTCTCTAACTGTAGCAGTTAATAAGACAAACAGAAGCAATCTTCTAATGGCACTCCTAAACTGCAGATCAATGGTCAAACACAAACATGAGATCCACGATCTACTAAGAGAAAGATCGTTGGATGTCCTATTCCTAACCGAAACCTGGCTGAACGAAAACTCCACGCCAGACATTTTGGATGCCATTCCAAGAGAGGACAGGCTAGTTAGGCAGGATAGGGTTGGCCAAGTGGGGGGAGGGATCTCCATAATCCGCGTTTCCCCAATAAAATGTGAAATAAAACAAGCATACTTAGAACAGTGTGAGGCTTTCTTCTTCACGATCAGGGCCGCAGAAGACCCCTCAATACCTGGATTTCTGATATAATGACCACCAGGCCCAGCTACACAATTCATAGCGAGAAGAGAAGATAGTATCCCCCGCCCTAAGATATAAAAAATTTCTAGTACTGCTGAGACCTGAATATACATTTCGACAATAAACTGAATCAGGAGATTGATGCACTTTGCAAAGATCTTCTAATACTAAACTTGGTACAAAAAGTAGAAATCCCAACACATCAAAAGGGCCATATTCTAGACCCGATTTTACTATTATTATAGAACTAGAGGTGGAGTCACCATGGCCCATACCATGGTCGGACCACCACCTAGTGCCCTTTAAAACACCGCTTCCTAGGAAAAAATCACACTCCCAAACAAAGGCGATTACCACCAGGAAATGGAATAACTTCAATTCCACCACCTTCCAGCAGGCTCTAATGAAGAACCCCCCCCCACATTAGATGAGGAAGCTGACAGAGCAAATAACTAGTGGGATTTGTGGGTCACAGAGGCACTAGACGAGATAGCTCCTTGGAGCACAAGGATACCTAAGAGACAACAATCAACTGCACCTTGGTTCAGTGATGATCTGAAAAAAGCTAAAGCAAAATGTATGAAACTTGAACGTCAATGGAGGGAGCAATACTGTAGCCAGGCCAAAAAGATCTACAGGGAAGAATTAAAAGACTATCACTCACTGATTAAGCAATCCAGATGCACCTTCTACACAGACAGTATAAAGGAAGCTAACAATGCCCCGAGAGAAATGTTTTCTATCCTAAAATCTCTTAAAAAACCAATAAATAATGATGACACTAACGCATCTGTAGAGAGCTGCAATAAGATAGCAGCTTTTTTCTCAGAGAAGGTTAAAAAGATATATGATTCCTTCCTAGCAGAAGCTAGACAAGGAACTAGCCAAATTTATCTTGAGCACATAAACACCACATGGACCACTCTAGATGTATTCTGTATCCCAGAACTAACAGAATTGACAGCTACAGCTAAGGGCATAAAATCCGGTTCACCCCGGGACCCAGCCTGACAAGGAATAATAATGTAGGGAGCAACCGTGATTATGCCACATATTAAAATATTTCCCGCTCCTTCCAACAAGGTTTGGTCCCCGCCAAATGGAAACAGGCCATTGTTAAACCACTGAAAAAGAAGCCATCAATTGCTATAACCGTGCTAGAGAACCTACGGCCAATCGCACTACTTACTTTCGTAGCTAAAATCGCTGAAAAAATCGTTAATAAACCACTGACAGAAAACATTAACTCAAACAACCGGTTACACCCCTCTAAGTCAGGTTTCAGAAGGGCCCACTCAACAGAATCTGCCCTTCTACTAGCTACGGAAGAACTGAGGAAGCAGGCAGATTGGGGACAAAAGGCAGCACTGATCCTGCTGGATCTCAGTGCGGCGTTTGATACCGTATCTCATAAACTACTTCTACAAAGACTTGAAGCCTGTGGCATCAGACGTAGGGCACTGAAATGGATGACATTGTTCCTTTCCGGAAGGAGTTTTCAAGTGTCACAACTAACACACTTATCGAAGACTTTTCCACTAGCACAGGGAGTACCACAGGGCTCAATTTTCAGCCCAACGCTTTTCAATCTGTATGTGGCTCCACTGGCAGAACAAGTAGAGGAATATAATGTGTCCATCGTATCCTACGTGGACGACACACAGCTGATTGTACTGCTGTCTCAAAATCAAGAGCAAGCTGCAATCCGTTTCTCCGAATGTCTAGCGCATGTGGCAGAGTGGATGTCCAACCACTGCCTTAGATTAAACGAGAGCAAAACGGAAGTAATGATTGTGGATAAGGCACCCACCATGTGGTCCTCCGCATGGTGGCCCGAATCTCTAGGCATAGTACCCACCCCCAAGGCAGAACCTAAAAACCTAGGAATCTGGTTCGATGACAAGATGACATTTGACAACCAGATCAGGAAAGTGGCTGGCAAATGCTATGGAGCCATAAAAACCCTGAAAAAGATCATTGATCTCCTCCCACCCGTAGCGAGAAAAACAATAGTACATGCCCTAATTACCTCCCAACTGGACTACGGTAACGTGCTATACCTGGGGGCTACAAAGAAAGGACTAGGAAAATTACAGAGAGTTCAAAACGCAGCTGCCCGGTTGGTGCTTAGACTACCAAAAAAAACAGTATGAAGAAAGCACTGGTAGGACTGCACTGGCTACCAATAGAAAAAAGAGTGCTTTTCAAGGCAATGTGCTACTGCACCGCATTTTGACACTAAACAGCCCAAAATACTTGCAACCATTACTAACCCATTATACCCCTGGATGAAATCTAAGATCTATGGACAAATCTATGGTCACTATACCAAGAATTTACAGAGCCAGGATGGGGGGTCGTTCTTTTAGATACCCAGCAGCCAAGACCTGGAACATCCTTCCAATGAATATGAGAACAGAGACGTGTGAAAGTAGATTCCGCAAACAACTAAAGATGTGGCTGTTTGATAAAAAGGACGAGTAGGAAAGATTAGCATACGTTCGATTGACAGGTGTAACAGCTGATGTCTTCTTTCTCCTTAGTACCTTGTTCTGAGTCTCAGTGCGGGGACACACCGTTGGTGTAACCAGGCGCTCTATCAATGGATAAATAAATAAATAAATACAAATGATATATGTTGAAAAATACATAGACCCATTACCAGGGTTCAGCCCATATGTGGGTATTCCTGGCAATGGGTGTATGGTACAAAAAAGACTCACCTGTATATCACCGCACAGAGGGTCATAATCCTCGTGGTGAAGATCCTGCTGTGAAGGGGGGACCTGCAGACCGCGATCGAATTTAGACTCTGCCTGGAAGAAGAAGAAAGGGGTGAGTACTCAACCCAAATCCTTTGTCACTGCCACCTCGAAGCAGGCAGTCTGTTCGTGGATCTGGCAACTCGGAATACGCACAGCAGTACAGCTCTCCTGTACTACCATATGGTGGCTGCCTTTCTCCGCTCGTGAACCCGGGGGTCTGCTGGTGGTCTCGTAGGTCCAGTTGTTGCCTACCCAAAGCCAACCAGCCCAAATCGTAATATGGCGCTCAAACCACCACCATCGATAAATGCCCTTAGACTTCAGTAATAACAAATGGATGGAAGGTGGATGGCTATTTTTGGTCTCTCCACAAAACAAATATTATTTAAATTTTTTTACAAGTTAAAGGTACTTGAGCGAAAGAGAACTTTTTTCCAGATGCCGTGGGATGCAATAATTAGTGCTTAGTTTGAGAATTAATTAGTGCAGGGTCCACATGTTTCTAAAAAGTCCGCTGGTGCTGCCGCCAAACATCGGAATTGCTAAACACCAAGACTGTGTTCTTTTTAATTTCACCTTGTGTCTCTTTTATCGTTCAATACATTATTGCTGCCCCTATTCCTCACTGCTGTAGTTCCTTTTTAGGTTTCGCCTTTTAAAATCTATTGTATTAAATATATCCTAAAAGGGACCTACAGCCCACCTTCACTTCATATTCGCCCTTGTGCTTGTCACTTTACTTTTCCTCATTTCTATTGGTTTTAGGCGTTCTATCTCTTGTTCTTCCGTGTGGTTCTCTTATCAGTTTCAATGTACTGTGTTCATGCGCTTTGTTGGAACTTCTTGTGAGCGTCTCAAGCAACGAGCAGGAAAATAAATTAAAACCCAACTAGAGCTACACTCTTGCTTTAAAGTTACAGCGCTGCCCTGGGCCATTTATTCCTTCTTTGCGCTCATAAAAAAATCATAAACTACCTAGTAGCCATGGGGCACAAGCAGGCATCCACTTCAGTACTTGTTAACCAATGCCTCCCTGTTGCTCGAATTGCTGGTACAGGGAGCCAGAATAATGTGTATCAATCAGAGCATGTGCTGCCCGAGAGAAATTTGAAGGCCAGAAACATATACCATCACGGTACAACCCAATGACCGGTTCAAGTTGTTTGCCCCAAGTTGCACCTGAGGGCAGTGCAGGTGCGGATTTACTCAGATGAGGATGCTTTCTTCCATTGGTTAGTGCTAAAAATATGAGCAGACTCGCAAACACATTCAATGTTTCTCTCATTGGGCCACATATTGAAATTTCTTATTGTGCAACCTAGAAAGTTTTTTTTAGTTCCGAGCATTCACAGCAGGCAGCATTCCAGCTACTCACAGGGTGAGTCTCAGCCTGGCGCCTGCTCGAGCTTCAGCCAATTGGGGAAGGATTAACATGGGCCAATTACTGTTCACAATTGAAGCTCCAAACAGTTTTCTTTCTCCGGATTAAAACAGCTGTTTTCCATGACTTCCAGATTAGAGACTACTAACTCGAGCCAAATTATGTTTACTGGTGGTTCCAGCCACTGCCAGCATTCATAACTGGTATACAATTGTTGATTTCTGTTGGAAAATCATGAGGGACTGCAGGGTGAGGGGCTTTTAATGTGTGTTATCAAGAGTTGAGTTCAACTAAATAACTCGATAAATGATTTAAAAATCAATGGGTATTGATGCACTACTGTTTGAATTAACATTTGCAATATCTTTAGCTTTTTAGCTTTTCTGGTGTGTAATGTTTTTCCATGAGCCACAAAATGTACACTCAAACATGATCCCCTCATCCACAGATACTGGAGTCCTCTTCCAGTGCCCTATTCTATGCATACACAGAAGTCTATAGCATCAGCACAGTAGCAACAAATACAGAGACGGATACGATGGCTCCAGTACGAGTCCCTCTAGCTCCCTCTTTTTAGGCTGTTGTTTGACGATTAGGGAAGACTCGTCCTCTTCCTCAGATGACTTCAACTCTGTGTTGGGTGATTCCTTCTCCTGCTATGGTACCTGCCAGCTGTGCTACCCACTGCACACTTCTCCACAGGTGAGCTGTAAACTCCCCTGTGTAATCTACTACTAGGGTGCATCATGCCTCCCCCTCCCACCTTAACTAGATGTGTCGTCCTCACTCCCACAAACCCCATTGTTCCCTCCAAGAGAGACACTATGGTACTACCCCAACCCAATTTGACGCAGTGTGCAAACTTTGTGCTGACAAATCAGCTGGCACAAATATTCATTTTGAGCCTTGGCTTTTGGCATTAGTGTGTTTCCATCATTCAGGAAAGTGCAACTGAATGCAATCACTCCCATTAGCTCGTTAGAGCCTTAAGGTGCATCCCTCAGCTTCCGCTTGTCTAGATACTGTCACCCTCCTTGGAATCACTTTACCCTTCCAAAGTTCGAAATGCTTTCCTTAGACTGAAGTATGAGACATATGTTCTCCAAATCTCCCACAACCTCTAAAACTTAAAAAAAAATTGTAAACAATTATTTAAAAAAAATAAATCCTCATCTATTGACTGTGATCGGATCTTCTGCCACAAATGCTTGATTTCATTTTCTTTGAGTGTTGTGCATTTAGGCTGGCCAACCCATTGTAGTTTATTACAGACAGCGTATCTCATACATGCCAACATTTTAGAGCATGCAAGAGGGAGATTTAAAAAAAATAGTAGGGTGAATGTGATTTTCCCATTGGTTTAGACCGACAATTGTCAGGACTCCGATTACAGATGTTAGGATTATCAGTGTTTCTCAGTTTGACTGCCAGTGTGCCTGCTCTAATAGCACGATTAACCACTGGGGAAAAGGTATAGCTGTGCTTGAAGTCTTTCTGACCTATTTTATTTTTGAAGGCTTATATAATGCAAACCACATCAATGGCAACAAAAGTGCTTTTACAAAGAAGAGGCCATACATACAAACAATCATTTTAAAACAAAATGTGTTGGTCACCTTGTATTAATAATAAAATGGTAGGTACGATATGTCACAGAGCGCATGCACAATTTGCTAATCATGTACCAAAGTCAATACATAGGTAACAAGGTTTCAGTTAGCTTATGTGCGACATTTTCAAAATTTCTGTGTAATTATGAGTGACATTCAATGACTGAGTGACATTTTCTCAGGAGCAAAATCAAGCAATGAAGATGAAGGAAACACATAGATATCATAAATTTTCTTAAGAATGCTGCAAAGCGCCAGAAATAGAAGGCCAATTCAGTGGTCATCAGTGAAGCCAAGGATTCATTTTTAAATTTCTTCAGACCATCCACAAGACCTGCTGGAATGAAGGTTGCGGCCACTTGTTGGGCCTTTCCCTACGACATTCCTGTCAGAAACAAATGGTCGGACAACCCACATCTGATTCCCATACCAGCCTTTGAACATCAGAAACAAAGAGGCATATCGTAGGCATCGGGGCCCCAGGCTATACATTGTTTTAAACACCCTGCCTTTAGAACAGAACTTAGGGCACTGAATGAAAAATTCCAAGTTGCAGTATGTTTTCAGATTTGATATGTTCTTAATTGCACTTTGCATTGTTATTTTGGCAATATGTTTTACTTAATAGAAAGTTCCAAATAAATAAATAAAGAACCGGTTTAAAGAACGTGGAGAGGCAGACACAAACAGCCATTTGTTTTTTGTTCTGAAGGTTGACTGCACCATAGACTGCACCACTACCGCTCTTCTTTCTCTGTGAGTAACTACTATTCGAATTCAGATAGGCAGACATTTCACTTCCAGCCACTCCATTTTCCTCAAAGCTGCTTTGTCATGTATTAAAATATATAGCATTGCCATCGAATGACCTCTCATTACACATTGTGGTATTGCTTTTTTGTTCTACTTGTTCAGTTTTTCCTTGAATGTTTTTAACATTTATAATGCATCTCTTCCAGTGTCTCAGAGCTTCCTTTATCTCTGCGGCATTTACGTTTAAGAAACGCATGTTCCTTTGCATTTGCGTTTACGTATTTATTTAATTTATTTATAGCAGGGACTCCATCCTGTGGGGTTATTCACACCTGCTAGACCTCCCTATTGTCCACACTGGCTAGAGGGTTTCCATCTCCAATGCCTCCATAACCATTGTGCAGGTCTTAATAGGACACCAACCAGGCAAAAAAAAAAACTAAGGCGGGTCGCTGAAAACTACACTTCATCTGTAACACACAGGGCAGCCAGATGATGACCGTGTGCTAAACCGCTATTTATTATAATTAATAAACCAACATTTAATTAGCAGCAGAGCGAGAGTCAGATTACTCGCACCAGGGCACTGACAGACACACTTACTTTTGGGGTGATCTGCAATTCGGTTTACGGCCCGCCTCGTGCCTGGCCGCAACAACTCCCATAGCAAACGTGCCATCCGTTCATGAATCTTCAGATTCTCAACTGCAGCACAATGGTGTGCTCTTCTCTGGGCTCTAGCGTCAACCGCAGTCCATGTGGATGGGCCCTGGTCTGTCCTGTTGCAGGGATCAACATTGTTGATTTAAAAAAATTACCTTGCGGCAGTGTGAGCAGCACTGTCACTGCTGCATCCTCCCACACAACTTCTCATTATGAACTGCAGCCACCTGCATGCGCCGCCGTGTGAGGCAGCAGGCGGTTTGCCTTTTGAAGTCCCCTACTGGCGTCCGTGAATATAATTTAGTTACCTCTGCAGGGGTTCGGGAATCCAGGCTGTTGTTACATTGTGGCAGCTCAGGCAGCCCCCAAGCCTGCCGGGAGCAGCATGCGCAGCACAACGCACTGCCATCAGCTTCAGCTTCTCTGTTAGCATTTGGGAATTAGCAGCACCATGGCTTGACAGCTGATGCAGGCTCTATGCCTGTTATGTGTGACTTTGAATTTCTGTGTGGTGATGTGGATCACCACACTGAAAATCGTTAGTCTAACGCATGATGCGTGGTACTTGGCAGGGCTGTTGATAGTAATTTTGCTATATAAAAACCAGGAAGTTGCAAATGAATAAAATAATATACATTGAACATCTTACATCGCATCTTAGCTGAAGGTCATTATTTATGGTCACTAGAATTAAGCAGCAGGTTTGACTTAATGAGGTGGCAAGAAAAGTCAAATTATGCTGTTAATGTAGCACATTTTAAGTCTTTAATGAGCACCATTATGTTGGCATCTGTAGATTTTTGGCACATGTTTAGAGAACTCTGTCTTTGCACCACTAATATATTCGCGTTTGTAGTTGACATTTTGTATGTTTGGTATCTTTTACCAGTTTCAGAGTAATGTCGCATATGTTCTATATTTCAGTCTTTCAGTGTGTCGCAAATGTTCGGTGGTGTATATTTGAACCAGCTCAGGGTAACTTTGCGGCAGAATAGGAGGGGTTGTATTATTGAGAGCACATGATGCATGAGTGTTTCGGATTTTTAGAAGGCTATTAAAGTCAGTCCAAATTATTTGATCCACATTCGTGAAACTTGAATTCTGACAAGCTGATGTTTCTGAAGCTTTTTTTTAGTTCGTCTCGGCAGTTACATTGTACATGTTTTAAACTACTGTTTATATTGCACTTGCCAAGGCCTTTTCCATGCATGCCTCTAAATCATATGCAAGTAGCATAGACAAAACCTAATGCATGAACCTATGCTTGCTATTCCTGTTTTGCCTCTTCGCAAATGCTTTGTTCTTCGATTTTTCTGTTCCTTCTCTATTCTTTTGCTTTTTTATTGAGACCTCTTGTATATACTTTAGTATAAACTTATATGTGTATGTACTTTGTGGGCTCTGGGGATCAGCCCTTGGACTTGTCTGCTTCCGAGAAAGGTCTTTTTTATCTGTTCAACTGCCTCTATTTAACTGTCTATAGAAAACGACCAGCAGAGGTCAGTAAAATACTAGAATCACTTTAGCATTCTCTAGATTCCATTCCATAGAAAAGGTCTTCCACAAGCACCCGTAGACAATAATATTTTTTTTAAATCTTGTATTTTTAGTGATATGACCACAGAAGGCCCTGATTTTATATTAAAAACAGAGCTTTGGACTATACCATTTCCAGATGAAAAGCAATATTTCTCTCCTTAGGTTCCCATACCTGGTGTGTCACGCAGTTTGGTGTTTACTTTCACTCCATGTTAAAGAACATTAGATGTTTCAGCACCCAGGCTATTGTGCTGCATAGCTAAATACATATAAGTTCCCAAAGGCGAGACCGATTGCATTGCAAATGCGTGTTCTCTGTTGTGTACTGGGTCAAATTCGATATTAAAAAGAAGTTTTGGTTCCAAAAAAGACTGCTGGTGAGCTCTCACCTGAAACTACCGACTCAGCTTAAACACTGGCGGTAATTAACCCGAGGTCAGTCCGCCTATGTCTTAACCCATCTCATTGCTGCAGGTGGTGTGCATTGTTCATAACCATCGACAGTCAGTAGCGACGAGAACATTCTTCAGAGAGACTCCAAAACATGCTCCTTTTTCTCAGTGCAATTTTCTTGCTAACTGCAGGGGAGCAACATCAAAAATCATGAGAAGATGCGAGCACTATAATTAGCCCACTTGCTGCTGGCAGGATGAGGGGAAACCCTGGTGCTCGTGCAATCGTTTTCAGTGTTTTTTCAGCTAAACTGTTATGACTCAGACTTGGATCGTGTATGTTTATAATTGAGGTTCTGCAATGTCAAATTTGTTGGTTACGGTGGTGAATGATTTTCTGTTCGCTGGCTTTTGAGGTAGGAAAGTTATTTTGTACTTGTTATTTGTTATTGTAGCTATGTACAATGTACTTTATGTAGCTTAGCCCGGAGTATGAGTTTGGTACAGCTGGGAGCTAAGACCTATCACAGCGTTTTTGTTCTAGAAAGAGATATTTAACTGATATTAATAATAGCTTGTTTTTCTGTAACATGGAATTACACATTTGTTGCCACTTTCGAGAAGTGTAAATGTTAGTTGTAACTATTAACCCATTTATTGGTACTCGGTTTGGCAACCCCCGAAGGGTGAAAGGCTGAGTTACGTGTTCAGGGATTAGAACATGTAATGTACAGCCACAGGACATGTCGGTTGCAAGCATTTTACTTACTGAGCAATCATGACCGCTGTTGCGAATAAAACCTAAACCATTGACTGTTGCTGGAAAAAAGAGTTCTACAAAATAAACACTTGAACCAGTGCACAGAAATGGTGAAAGGATCTTCATCGCTTTGGCAAGTATTATTTCAGCTTGTTAGCACCTCCATCTCTACAGCTAAGAGAAAACAGCATTGGAAATTAACAACTGAGACTAAAGATTCTGACAAAAGAAAGTTTTTTAAAAAGTGGCAGTGATTGGAGTGGACTGGGATGAAATTGAGTGGCATAAAGTGGATTAACATTGTGTAGTGTGGCATGGAGTAGAATTGTTGGTTTGGTTTGGCATGGTGTGGCCCTGAGTGGAGTGGTATGGCACTGTGAAGTGACATTGTGTGGCATGAAATAGTGGCATTGCATGGAGAGGCACTGTGTGGCGCGGAGTAGAGCGGAATTGTGTGGCGTGACAGTCAGTGGAGTGGCGAGTGGCATTGTGTGGAGTAGCGTGAAGTAGCATGTAGTGGGATGGCATTGAGTGGAATGGCATATTGTGGCGTGAATTGACGCTGTGTGGCATGGACTGGCACGGTGTGGTGTGGTACTGTGTGGCATGGAGTAGTATTGTGTGGTAGGGAGTGACATTATATGTCGTGGAGTAGCATTGTGCGCGTTGAGTTGCATTACAAATTGATCTACTCTCTATTTAATGATGAAATACCCTACTGGACTGATATGCTGTGCTTTTCCCTTTTTCATGAAGGACTTAATAGAAAAAATATACAATTGCGAATTATCATAACCCGAATTGTGAGCTCTGCCTCAAATGTTTTTCAAAATGGAATTTCCATGATCCAGTCCTCAAATATTATCTTTCGTATCTTCACCATTGTGAGAAGTTGGCCTGGTATATGCTGTCCACTAATTAAAGTGGGCACCTTGCACCAGTTCAAACAACCCTTCTGGTGATTGAAGAGATCAAAGATAACCTTAGAAAGCTATCCAAGTGGTAGCTGTGTAGAGCAGCCTTCAGGCTTAGTCTTGAAGGAATGTTAAGCAGCTTGTTTTACCAAAATGCAACCTTATTGTGTTGGTTAAATGAAAGGAGAACCACACAGTAGTTATAAAAAAATATGTATTCATTATTAGAACACACTCTAAATACCTCACAGTATCTGCTACACGCAGATAAACACAAAGCACACAATACTGTAGCACCGAAACATCCGTAAGTAGCAATAATACACAGTAGACTCCAGGGGTAGACCAAACCCTATACTAAAATAGTGGTAAAAGAACCACAACTTGAGTTAAAACAGTGTCTAGAGGACGTAGAATCACTGGGAGCCCAAGGAACCACCCATGGTGAGTAGGTAGGGACCCCACGAAGGATAGGTGCAGTGTGGTAACACGACCACGTGCGCCGTACAATTCTATGGGAGAGTTGTGGTTGCAGTTTTGAAGGTTAAGAACCCTTCCCAGTGGATTATGAGGAAGCTCTTTGGATCATAGGAGGGTGAAGTGCCACCCGACCCGTGGATACAATAGTACCAGAGCTACCTATCACAGGGAAGCTGGGTGTATAGGGCTGAAGTGGTGTCAGAAACCGCAGTCTATCTCAATGGAGGACTTCAAGGACGGCACTGCTGGGAAGAAGAAAAGTGTCTGTTGGAATCCAATGGTGGATTTGGGATTAAAGGTACCTAAAAGCAGAGAGGACAGAGTCTGGGTCACTCGGGAGTGACCAGGGGCTCGGTAGACGAATGCCCACTGATTTTGGGTGCTTCAGGTGCATTGAGGGGGTTCTTGACTCTGCAGCCACTGGGACCAGGAGATGTCGAGGATGACCAGGAGCTGTCCCACAAAGGGTGTCGAATGCTAAGGGGTCGTGTCTGGCTGGAGCGCCAAAAACCCTTGGCAGTGGCAACCCACGAAGATGGTAACGAAAGGTTACGGTTCAGACCAGCAAGGTCCAAGAGACTCACCAAAGACCAGGGAGTCAGGCAGACCTCAAGTGGATTTATAAAGCAACAGCCCACGGTGCAATCAGTGTGAAGAGGCCAAAGTTCTTTGGTGGAAATGGTGTCAGCGGTCGGGGCTACTCAGAGCCCAGTGCACTTATTTTGGGAATGCCAACAAGCATATGCACTTGCAAAAATATGCGGTGCACAGGGGTATTGCAGCCCCCACAAGGATTTCTGACCTCAAAATTGGTGAGAGGGCTCCTCGAACCTCTCTGGGGTCTTGAAAACCCACCTCCTGTGTTGCTGGAGCCTTTGGAGTCCCTAGGAGTTCAGGAGCAGCAAACCAGTCAATCATGATGTGGTGCCTGCGGTTGCAGGGGAGTGACTCCTTCACTACAAGGGAGATATCTTTGGTTGTCTTTGATGCTCCACAGGTCCTACATGGAGCCTGTATGGTGCACAGGCACAGACGTACTTCAGATTGAGAGGCAGACGAAGTTAGGCCCAAATGAAGTCCAGCGAAGTCCAGAGTGTCCATCCGGTCGAAGTTCAATAGTTTCTGGTTCAGAATCTTGTCCACGTCGAATCTAGGGTCCTACAGCCAGGTGAGCCATTTTGTACCCACAGGAGAGGGTTGAACAGAATCAGGGGACCCTCCCAGGGGATGGTCAGGACAGTGGGGAGGTTACTCCCATGTCCTTTGTCCAGTTTCGCTCCAGAGCAGGAGCAAACGGCTCCCGGGACTGGTTTGAACTGGACTATGAACGAGGACACCAAATGTGCCCCTCATGCCGATTGCTGCAAGCGCGCCCACCCAGGCCTAATACACTGGCTACCTATGTCATGACACAGCATATGCACGTGCCATAACCCGTGTGTTGGCACAATGCAAGTGTGACCATCAGCAGCTAGCTTGGAAAGGGTTTGTTGAATACAAAGCCCATTTCATGATAGCCAGCCATCTGTGCGCAGACATCACATTGATTTGTGGGGTAAGTGATTGTTCACGGTTAATGGGCCCCCCACCCCCAAATTGCTTGGTTTATCATCTGCAGCACGGCAGTGCCCATTACATTTGCCCATTGAAAGGAAAGTATTCAGGGCCGGACTGGGAACCACAAGCGGCCCTGGCAAAGTGCTCTGCTGGCCCCCCCTCCCCACTCAGGAGGGTGGTTGGAGGTGCCACCGAGCTCTTTGCCGGGGCTGGTTTTCGGCCGATTTTGGTACAGGGCCGATTTAGCAGCTCTAACAAAAACAGCCCCCAGGGGCCCAAAACCGGCCCCCACCCGTGCGGCACACCGGGGGATTGCCCGGTGCCCGCTATGGCCTGTCCGGCCCTGAAAGTACTTGCAGGTCTTACTCACAGGATTTCAGGCATTCAGGTTATAGCCAATTATTGGACATCCAGCAATGGATTTTCGGCAGACATAGGCACAAAACAAGAGGATTTTCAGACGTATCTTCCAGCTTAAGGTGGAGCTGAGAGTCCACGTGTATGTGATATTCAATCCCAATCAATAGGACCATGCAAGCTTTAAGTAGTGGTTGTGGCATGCTGCATTTAATGTTCTCTACATAGAAAATAACGGGATGGTCAAATGTATCAAAGGCGACTTAGAGGTCTAATGGGAATAATGCACACGTGAGACCCAGGTCCTCTTGTGATAAGATTATAAAACAACACTCATACATCCATTCTCATTTCAACACTAAAGACATTTTCCCATAAACGCAATATAAAATCTCTGACTTGAACAAAAGGCAAAAATGATCAAAACCAGTGGCCTCAAACACATAGACAACATGCATTGGCAAAGTCAATAGGCCTAGGTCTGCCTTTATTGTGCTAAAGCATGAGAATGCTGGCATACACAAATGCACACAAAATATTTGGCCTATGTCTTTTTGCGACCTCTTTTTCTGACTCCTCCATCTGTTCTCGATGTTTTTTCTACTCCAAGCTTGAGGTGCTGTTCTATTTTCTTTTTCTTTTCTGAGCTTGTAGAGCTGGTGCAGTGCAACCCAGTATGCTTGGGGTGTACAAAATAGGCACAGATATAATAGGGACAGACGAAGCTGCATGGAGGCAGGACACATTAAAGCAAGGTCTACTGGCTCTGCTAAGACCGTTAGAACGCTCGCACGCTGTGCAAATTCCCCTGCTGTGCGAGTGTTCTAATGAAACGTTATGGTCATGACGAGCTGAGCTCGTCATGAGCACCGGGGCGCTGTGCGCGCCCCCTCCCCCCAGCACGGCAGGGGAATTACCCCAGCAGCCAAGGGGTTAAATGGCTTATTTTGTGATAGTGGTCCACCATACATAATTAGCTTTTTTTGCAAAGTCAGGATTTCGCATAATTTACAGCTGCTGCCAAGGATGTGATCTGGAATTAATTCAAGTGCTCATTCTTCTGGGATAATTGACAGGAAGCAGGTGGTAGAGTCTTAATTCTAAAAATATCAGAATAGAAATATTAATAATCGCTTTGATTATGCCACCCCTTATTGTTCCATTACTCTGTTATCATTTTGGTGATGTCATCTTTATTGTTGTTGCTACAATAATAGGTCAAAATATCCAGCGTCAAAAAATGAAGTTCACAAATTAAAGAGTGAAAAGCGAGTGACTAAGAAAGATTAACAAAAAAGATTAACAAAAGTAAGATGTTATTAATGGTGGTGGTTAGATACGAGGGTATAGGTTTGGGGCATATTGATTAGGGACATTGGGTCATAGATCCTCATATTTACGGACTGTTGTAGATTTAACGTAAATAAGGTGAGAACTGTCCAGGTTGAGCAGAGCTAGGAACAATTAGCTTCATTCTTATGAAGGAAGAGCATTTAAGGCTAAAAAGAGGAGAGCTAAACGGTACATAGACTTTTTAAACTTTCTGATGGTACGTGGGTTTGGGCAGAGCTTTTTCTTATTCTTCCATTCTCAGTAGTGCATTCAAAGAAAACATCAACAGAGCACTATAAAGCTTGATTTAGACGAAGGTTTAGATTTATTGACCTTGAACCAAGTCCTTAGTAAGATAGTTTAAGATGTTTGCTTGAGCCCCATGTATTAAAATTATGAATCCTTAAAGTGCCTGTTTTCATTCTTTTAAAGTTTGGTAATCAGATTTAATCATTTACTTTTATTGGCAGTGACAGATGCTTGGCTATGCATGGCACCTGGAGCTGGGTGTAGATAATGCAAATTTGGTAAAGAGGCACTTGAACACATGCTGTTTTTATGTATTGCACTTAAAAAAAGAAAACTCCCTTTCATTTCCCAAAGATATCGTTTATGTATTGCTCTTAATAAAAAAATATGTCTTTAGATTCGACACTAATATCTTCCAAATATGAATTGGTTTAAACCATTCTAATGGAATCTTTCAAACAAGTGTGTGATCGTTTTTTATTAATTATAGTTGTATTTCATTCAAGGTGACTGCTTATATGTTGACACTTTTTAATAATCGGATTAAATTTGCATTAGATAAAAAAAAAAAAGAAAATCAAACCGAATGATCTGAAGCTGTGGAGATGTTGCTGGACTGTTGTTGAAAAGGCCTGAGCCCACTCTCGACTAAAGCTGCTTCTCAGTCATTGCCTCGTGCTCCAGAGAAGGACGTGTCTGCAACAATTCCCATCCCTTGCCCAACACCCAATCCATTATTCCGGAAGCCACACAGCTACACAACCACAATTAGCACATCTCTGTAAAGTGCCTTTTTTTGCTTGTTTAATCCTTCTGATCGCGCTACACACTGCCAGGCAGCCTCTCCGATGTCGGGGTACTGAGGAAAGACGGTGCCAAGGCAGAACCTTCCTGGCAGCGGGTACCCGCTGTGCCCCCTGTTGTAGTCGGATATCATGGAAACAATTTGATGAATCCTGCGCGAGATGCCACGCGCTGCTTCATCTATCACGCTGCTGATGCCGTCCTCGAGACGGGCTCTCTTTCGGGGGCATCACTTCTGATTCCCGCCCGCTGGCAGACGCGTGAGACAGGCTCCTTTCACAGCACGACACGTGCTGCATTACTGCAGGCGCAGCACATCCGTCGCACGCCGACTGCTTCCTTCCCGTTTAAGACAATTACTTTTGTCCAAGTGGCTTCCCGTATTCGAAACGACAAAGATGCTTTGTGTTCTGGAGCGTGCAATGTTTCCCTGTTTGACTGTAAGCGGAATAATTACTCTGAGGGCGCCAAGAGGAGGAAAGGAGAGGCTAACACGATTAAGCTCTTTTTCGGAATTTAACAACTTACCTTCCCACCTTGCTTTGCGCACTCTGCTCCAGTGATGTAAATCAGATTTAAAGCCAGCACATCTATTACTGAGTCCAGTTGCCTCCTTCTGGATGGTCTACAATTGTGCAGTTTTGAGATAAAGCAGACAGAGTTAAAGGGAGATGGAATAGTCTGTCTGCTCAGGAAAGGATTCTGAATCAAAAGAAGACTTGTTTCAGTTTCATTGGTAGAAAGATATTCAGTTCCTTGCCAGATTGAGAGCACATTGACTGGTGTGTTTCTTGAATGAAGGTTTTATGTTGAATAGGACTCCAACCAAGTATGCGTACAATGCTGAGTGCTGGAGACTGAGCACTGATAACGTTGCTGTTAAACCAATGGGAGCATAGTATGCTGAGTTGGGGATCAGAAACTAAGCATGATTGGTTTTGTCCTACCAATGAATGTGACATTTTCTGGGCTATGAAATGTCGTTAGGCTTTGAGGCAGATGTACGTAGTTTAAGGTTCCTACGCTCCTGCTGCATGTCACCCTCCCAATCTACTTAGTGGTGTGCACCAGTGTACAGTACAACCTGAAGAGCATAGATACTTTGTTAGTGGTTCATGTAAGTGTTCAAGAGTAGAGAGGATAAAGAAGAGCCTTGTGGAACGCTCCGTCTGGTGAGATACAGGGGGAAAGTTAAGGAAGAATATTTTCCTACTGAGAATAATTTATAATGAATCATTATGGTGAGGTGAAGGCTGATCTTGGTAAGAAACATGTTAGTCAATCAAGCCATAAGCATGTAATGGTAAACACTAAACACGGTCAACGTAAACTGCCCAAATCAAAGGGACTATGTTAGTCAGCTGACTCTTGGTAAACTCATACACTAGACAATCCGGTTTTGAAAAGGACCCAGAGCTGTGCTTATTCCTGAATCCAAATGAGGTGTGCAAAGGTTTCTAGTATCTCCAGGCTACCTTTAGAATGCCATTTATATTTACCCAAAAGTTTTTTTTATTAAATATCGTAGTTAGGCGAATGAGCAAAAGCACTTGCTGTGTAATTTTGAAGGAGAGACAGTTGGATGGGATATAGTAGCTGAAATGTCAATTTGTTTGATATTATAGATTTTGTTCATATGAACATGTCATTGAGCGTACTGCAGTTTGTAAGCGATCACTTTCTATGTGGACGGCATATTTGGATTTTGTTAGGGCGTTGTTTTGACTTTTGCCATGATATAATGTCCTATGTTTTGAATGCCACAGAAAATGTAATGTTGACACACAATCTAGTTATTTTTCACTTTTTTGTCTGCTGATGTCCCATTTTGGTACCTCTATACTGCAATAAGAATCTTTCAAATTATTTCCTCTTATTTTTGGACATCACTAGAAAATACTTGTTTTGCACTGGCACTGATGACTGAATTGTTTTGGCTTTCTGGGCTTGGGTAGAATCATGGAGGGTGTCAAAGGGAAAGTCTGATATTGTGGATCAGTGGTTGCACAAGTGACCCTAGAAACAGCCTGTTTGTGTGGGTACTGAAGTAGACGTTGGCAAAAGCTTTAAGGACTTCCATTATGAAGGAGGTTTCTACATCCTCTATTCAGATATTAGTCACTCAGTACTATAATTCAAGTGTGCCGTGCAGATGTTTAATCAAGGGCAAAAGATGGTTCCCTGTTGAAAGTGACGTTTCTCTCTGGTGTTTATAAAAGGAGGTGTACCCATCAATAAATAATTTGGCTACCATATGTTTAAACGTGCATAAAGAGCTTATTTGGAGTTTTAATTCCTATCTTGGAGGTTCATTGATTATGCTAAAACCTCTTGGTTACTTGTATGATATAATGTGTGACGGTGATAACATGAGGAGGAAAGGCATCTTTTGCTTATTTCTTTTTTTTTGTTAAAAACTCATCTCGTCATCTTGCATCTGCCTAGCGCTCTTCCGGCCATCCACATCAAGGCAGGAATGGGCCATTTATCCATCGGTCTTTCAATGATTGTAAATCTAAAGCCGTGCGCGTGTGCTTGACATTAGGACCGCATGCAGCCAGGTGCAACGGGTTGTTTCATAAGTTTGGCAAACATTGGGCAACAGACTGCAGTTTTAAAAACCTATTTGTAGTTTAAAATGAGGTTGCTAAATTAATTTGAGAGCACAATTTAAAGTAGTGTTAACCCTTATCGTATGCGTTATTGGTGATCCAAACTAATTATGTATAATGTATAATACTCTTTATTCGGTTTTTCACAAAGAAAACCATAAAAGACACAATTTGGAGAAAAAATCCATACAAATACAACTATTGAGAAAAAACATTTCATAAAAAACATTATACAATAAGTAGGAACAGACGTATGTTTAAAAAGAGAGAGTATTACGTTTAAAAAGTCATTGTTATTTTTTTTTTCCTTGAAACACATTGCTAAAGATTTTTTCTGTGGTTCATGATGCATTTCAAAAAGTTTAGGACTAAATAACACACTTCTTCAGACTCTAAAGATTGTAGTCGATAAAAGGCCGGTCGACACTGTCTAAGGCCCCACCGCCTACATATCGGGAGAATCCAACGTTTTCTGTGAGGATGGTAAAATTTACAGAATAGAATGACATGTATGTTGGATTGTGTTGATTTCCCGTCGCAGGGACATGGGGGCATGTTTGATTCCCAGGCCTGATTTGTTGGAAAAGCAACCAGTCTGAAGAAAAGGTCCAGTCTAAGTCTGGTCAACAGCATCCTCTCATATGTTTTAGTCTGCAGGGTGAGATACGGTTGAATACCAAAGGTTTCCTGTACTATATTTGCGTGAATCACTGAGGGTTTTGCAGCATCGGTTGACAATCTTAGTGTTTCCAAATGTCTTAGGGCAAGTTCCTTAAGATCCTTTTTTGGCAGACCGACAATCGTCTCAGGTTGAAGATAGTATTTTTCAAGCCCAAGGTCGGTGAAAAAATTTCTAATATAGCGGAGCCACTTCAATCGAAGGGAGTGGTCAAGTGACATTGTATCGGCCACTATCGACTGTGATAGTGTGTTCGTGTCGGATGACCAGATACGCCTCCATAACATCAATGGCTGGATTTTGAGAAGATCCTGTAAGTAGGGAATTCCCAGTTCCATGTGGGAGGCGTAAGTTGATGAACCTTTTGGTGTAGCAAGAAGAAATCTTATAAAAGTGTTTTCTATTATCTGTAGGGCCCCAACGTCTGTGTGTCCCCAGACTCCTGCTCCGTAAAGAGCAATGGCCTGGCACTTAGCGTTGTAAATTTTCAACAGTTCTACTGGGCACCTCCTTCCCAGTTTCCGTGAAAAATTCTGCAAGGCTGCTATCGAACGCTTAAAAAGATGGCATCTCATTTCCACTGCTGGTTTCCATGTTATCTTATCGTCTACCATGATCCCGAGGTATGGATAATGTGTAGTAATCTGAAGAGGTTGGCTGTCGAGGAAGATGTTTTTTGTGCCTTTCTTCGCCCCCCCCCGTGATCATGACAAACGTTTTTTTTACGTTGATCTTTAAATCCAAGGCGTTCATAAAAGTTGTATATCTGTTAAGTGAGTGCTGAAGTTCACGCGGAGTTCGGGCCAGGATGACAGCGTCATCCGCATAGAGGAGCGCTGGAATCGGTCGCTGCTTCACTTTTGGGAGGTCCTGGGCCCCCCTCAACATCTCCCCCTCCAAGCCATTGGTATAGAGTGAGAAGAGAAAGGGGGCCAGGACACAACCCTGCCTGACTCCCCGCTCCACTCCGAATGATGCCGTCAGCTCACCATTTTTTCCAAAACGGACTTTCGCCGAAGCCCCAGAATAGAACTCTCTCAAGAAATCCAACAAGGAGGGGTCCACGTCCATTTCTCTTAGGACTGTCCAGAGTTTGGAATGTGAAACACAGTTAAACGCGGCCGATAGGTCCACGTAGACCATATAGACCGTGGTTTTCTTTGCATGCATATATTTGGCCATTATAAGGCTAAGGTTCAGTGCCTGCTCTACAGTCCCAAAGCCTTCTCTGAAACCAAATTGTAGATCTGAGATGATGGCTCTTTCCTCACTCCACTGTTGAAGTCTCTCCAGAATGACCCTCCCTACCACTTTGCCAAGCGAGTCCAAGAGTGAAATAGGACGGTAGCATTTCACGTCCTGGCGGTCCCCTTTCTTGAAAATGGGGACCATAATTGATCTGGTCCAGGAATCTAAAATACCCTCACTTGCTGCAGCTAGACACACTCTTGTAAGGATGGGTGCCCAGAGTTCCTGATTAAATTTGAAAAGGTCAACAGGGACGCCATCTGGGCCGGGGGCTTTTCCTGTCTTGCTTCTTTCCAAGGCCACCAAGATTTCAGAGATGTCAAAAGACATTGGAATAGGGTATTGTACCTCGTTGTAAGAGTTCGGTAGATGATCTGCGGTTCCTTGATCTTTGAATATGTTTTCAAAGTGGGCTATCCAAGTACCCTCATCTATGGCCACCTCTATCTTGGGGGAATTGTTCTCTGTGAGGTATGGAGATCTGACCGTTCTCCAGAAATCCTTGCTGTTTTTCGAGAGGGAACTCTTATCTAAATCTTCCCAAAGTTTCTCTTTCATTTGTTGTACTCTAAGCTTACGTTCCTTTATATATTTTCTTCTCAGGAGTTGAATGAGGCCCGTGTCTCTTGGCTTATTATGGAGGGCAGATTTTAGGTCGGTTAGGGCTCTCGTGCAATTATGGTCAAACCATCCTTTCCTTGCTAGATGTTTGTTTGTTATTTTCCCCGTGAGTAAACCCTTGGCTATTTCCAAAACTTCTGCAAAATTCGTCAGGACCTCTGCATGATTTAACGCTGGATCCAGGCAATTAATTATATTTGAATACGCCTGGTTCACTAGCTTTTTTGTGAGCTTTTGCGGGTCAGTCTTTTCCCATTTTATAGAGTAGCCGTTGTTTTTTCCTATTTCTAGTTTGTCCTGGATAAGAGCATTTGCTATATCCGTGACCTTGGATTTAGATTCTGGTAGAAGTAGTTCCAACTTTAGTTCACAGTGGTCGCTTAGTGTATTAACCATAACTTGATAGTCTGTGGCCATAGTAAGAAGTCCTTGAGACAGCAGGATGTAATCCACTGTTGTTTGGTGGCCTCTACCCACATAGGTTGGGTTGAACTGATTTTTCTCCGCCTTTGGGGAATTAGCGATTACTAGGTCAAAGTCTGATAGTATGTTGTTCATTGTGTTACCCGATTTGTTGTGGACGAAGTGGGCTAGTGGAACCTCGTGTTCGTCCACGAACCCACAACGTTGGGAGTCCATCATAGGGCATGGGTGAAGGTTAAAATCGCCTCCCCAGAGGAGATGAGTCATTTTGGAATTATCCTCCCACTGTAGTAGGCATCTTAGTCTCTCCTGCATATTACCAACGAAGATCAAAAAGTCGTTTTCCGCCAAGTTGTTGTATGAATTAACTAAAGTAATAATGTCTTTATTTACAAAGGAGAGAGATAATACCTGACAATTAGGGTCAGTGAGTAAATTGGTCACTTTTAGGAGGGAAAGGGTATTAGCAATATAAGTTGTTAACCCTCCTTTGGGTCTACCTATTGTACTACAGGTGGCTGGGGAAGAATAGGTTTTATACCCCAAAAGATGAAGCTCTGAAGTTATCCAGGTCTCTTGAAGACAAATTATTTTGCCTTGTTCTAGGAAGTTCACTGCCACGGGGTCTTCGATCTTCGTTCGTAGGCCCGCTACATTCCAGAATAGGAAAGGTATTATTTGGGTATT
This sequence comes from Lissotriton helveticus, assembly GCF_964261635.1. NCBI lineage: Eukaryota > Metazoa > Chordata > Amphibia > Caudata > Salamandridae > Lissotriton > Lissotriton helveticus. The sequence continues at coordinate 769,885,470 of NC_136057.1, forward strand.
AGGTTTTGGGACTGAAATTAATAAAGTCTTCCCAATATTATCGCTTAATGGGAGGGAATGTGGCAAGTTAGATCTAGTATGTGCTATATCCCTTGATGGTCAATCAACCATTTCTAAGGCGCTGTATTTATTTGCTAGTGGGATGTTATACCAAGGGTCCCATCGGGGCGGTTCTCTATGGATCATCCTCTGCTGTTGATGTCCCCATTCTCCCCAATTTGCTCCCTGATGGCGTGGTTTTACTGTGTGCCAAGGGTTCTCCTGCTCTCGAAAACGAGGGGCTCCATATTGTCTAGGATCGTGAAATGTAGCTTGGCGGTGGGGTGGTTCGACCCAAGGAAAAACAGGGTCCTCAAAAAAGTTGTTATTTGTAGTTTGAATGATGGGATAGAAGAAGGAAAGTGGTTTGATTCTAATTCCTTCATTTGCGTTGGATTGATCCCAGGAGGTGATGTAATCTGTCACCCAGGGATCCTCAAAGGTGATGATAATACAGTCCCCTGAAAACTGTTTACTACCTTTTCCCACCCAGGGAGTCCTACGTAATGAGGAAATCCTTCCATGGCAGTTTGATGGCATGGGACGATTTGTCTGTAACCAGTGATATACTTTATTTTTTAAGGACCATGGGGGTTCCACCGTATTGGGAACTAATTCGGGTACGCCAATCATAACCGCTACATATGGGGCAGCCTCGGGGGGTAGCTCAGAGTGAGCTCTAGCATCTCCAGAGCCTCTTAGCGTGTTTCTTTGGGTTGGTTGGGAGAAAAGGTTATGTACCGGGGTCTTAGGAGGTGCAGTTTTTCTTGGTGCTGGTTGCGACGAGTTGGTTGTTGATGCCACGATATTGCCTTGTTTTGATGTGGTTGGTGCAGTGATAGTGGGTTTTAACGTGCTTGGATTAGACGTGACTGGGGGTGTTGGGACGGGGGACGATACTATCGATATTACTGTCTGTGGTGTGGTTGTTTGGGGAGTTGTAGATTTTGCGGTGACACCCGATGGATTCGGGAGAGAGATATGGAGAGGATTTGTACCCCCTCTCTTCTGCGGGAGAGGCCCCTGGTTATGTTGTGGCATAGAAATGAGCTTCAAAAGCTGAGTTTCTATCTTTGCTAATTTTTGTTCTACAGGTTGTAGGAGTTGTTTAAGAAGTTCAGCTAGCTTATTTATAAAAATAAGATTGTCTTGAACTTCCGGGCCTTTGTCTGTAGATATTTGGGTTGGTGAGTCCAATAAAATGGGAATAGCGCTTTCCTGGTGGTCATGATGTACCATTACAGTGACAAGTTGTTGATCTAATATTGGCAGTGGAAAGTGTGGAGTGTTGGGAGGGGGAACTGTTTTAAGTTTGATAGGGTTTATTTGGGTAGGCTTGTTTTTACTAATTGCTCCTTCCCTCCTTCCTCTATCTTGAATATCCTCCGTAGATGGTATCTGAGTGGGGGATTGAGGGGGTAGCTCAGGAGTATTTTCTAGTTCAGAGCCTAAGGGAGAATCTGCAAGCTCGGAGACGGATAAATCTATGTTATTTGGGAGGCTGCGTCTACCCTCACCCACGGTTCCTAGTACTTCTTTGGTAATCGGGACGGGAGTTCTAGCTTCAGCAAGATTTCCCAGAGAAGATCTTTTAGCAAAGTCTAAATCCAGTGAGACTGTTTTCCATTAGGGTAATACTTTGGTCGATGAACGAGTTAGCTTTTGTGATAAAGTCGTCCATGGGACCCAATAAGTTACCGACGCTCCCCGGTGCCAGTGTCTTTTTTCCTCTAGTGACTACCATCGTGGAAAGTTAAGAGTCGAAATAGTGTAGATGATCCTGGGGGTACTACAATGTTACTAGGATAATGGGTGTATGGGGAATAAAATAGTTTCTTACAAAGGGAGTGGCCCAGTCCTGTCTCTCAGGTCCTCGAACGGCCTCGAACTGCCTCGAACGGCCTCAAACGGCCCGCTCTTTGCCCGCTCTTTGCCCGCTCTTTGCCCGGTCTTTGCCCGGTCTTTGCCCGGTCTTTGCCCGGTCTTTGCCCGGTCTTTGCCCGGTCTTTGCCCGGTCTTTGCCCGGTCTTTGCCCGGTCTTTGCCCCGGGCTGCGACCCGCGCGCGTCCCGCGATGAGCGTTCCAGGGATCAGTTATGTGGTGTGACCGGTTGTGGGGGCGTGGCACTGGGAGGGGGCGCGGCTCAAGCGGGAAGAGGACCAGCTGGAGGTGTTGTATGCTGGTCCTCGCAGTCCCGGGGCCGGCGCCTCGCCCTCCTCTGCGGCCACGAGGTGTTGGTAAACTTCCTAGCCGGTCCAGCAGCACAAGGAAAGGGTGATGGGCTACTCCTGTAGCACAGGCGATGCAAGCAGGGCAAAACAGCAGCGTCTATTCACGAGCGGCTCCCGCGAAGCGGGGGCCGGGAGAAGTTATCGAGCTTGGCTGGGGGCGTGGCACTGGGAGGGGGCGCGGCTCACGTGGGAAGAGGACCAGCTGGAGGTGTTGTATGCTGGTCCTCGCAGTCCCGGGGCCGGCGCCTCACCCTCCTCTGCGGCCACGAGGTGTTGGTAAACTTCCTAGCCGTCCAGCAGCACAAGGAAAGGGTGATGGGCTACTCCTGTAGCACAGGCGATGCAAGCAGGGCAAAACAGCAGCGTCTATTCACGAGTTATAACTATTGCTTAATGCACTCTATATTTTATATTTAACCTACACAATTCTCATGATCTCCGTTTAACCTCTTTGTTTCCTAGCATAATGTGCATAAAAATACATAAACGGTACAAAAGGGGGTGGTGATATACATGAATACATAAAAGCATACACACATTGTAGTGACTTGATACAGAAACTAACAATAGTGGACATAGTTATTGACGTGTTAAAAAGGAAGGCATCATTTTAAAATAGTTTTATGAGCCTCAGCAACATATGTATTTCTCTGCTGATGCACTTTAGTGAGATCAAAATGTAGCATTCATATGCCGTGCACAAGTCCTGTAAAATTGTGCCTGTGCGGTTTAAGAGTATTTACGTTTCTGGTGTTTCATACAGGAGGCAGGACACAAGAACCCTGTGTTTCGGTGGGGTTATACCATGTAGAAAGGGTCTGGGATAGTTCGGATTGCTGAACAGTTTGGAAGGGAGCGTAAAAGGTCACATGACTCTATGCTCAGTTCCTTCCTGGGTGCCGCGTGCTCTTGGTGTGAGGCGCTGCTTCCTCTAAGTGTGAGCTGTGCATGGCATGAAGACTTGAAGTGAAGCAATGTATGAGCATTGCAGAGACGTGTGTGATTCATGCACCGCGTGGTCATCGGTGAAAGATCCCTTCGCGGTTTGATCTTATAGAACATACAGCGTTGAATAGATTGTCACACGTGACTGCACTCTGTCTAGGATCACTTTGGCACGGGACTGGTTGGAATCTCTTTAAAGGTCAGATGACCACGCAAGTTATTTTGGGACAGCGGGTGGGCTGATGAATGTTCTCCCAGGGGATGGTCAGTTTTCTGCAGTTTATGGTGTTCATGCGGCAGGCTTCTTTTTATTTTACCTAGGTAGCCGTCTCAGTAAGCCTTGGCCGTTGCACACTAGTTAACGTGAGTCAAGCAGGATAATAAATGTGCAAGTACCATGTATGCATTAATCCTAAGCGGGTATTTATTTTACATGCTGAAGTAGTTGTTGTACTTGCTGACTGGTACCTAGTGTCTTCTGTCCATAACTACACAAAGCAAAGCTGTTTAAATGTGCTAACTGTACAGTCTATCTTTTTCTACAACTGCCAAAAACAGTAAACGTATAGTTGTACTGCAAAATGACATTGCACAGACTGTACAAAACACTTCCAGCCCGCACATCGTACCCTGAACGGAGACCTCATCGTCCACACAATGATTGAGGCTGCCCCTACACCGTCCATGCCTACCCAGCATTCCCTCAGAGCCTGCCTTGCCTTTCCCTCCTCATGCCTGCTATGAGCAGCTGTTCCCTCTGAAGATTTACGGACATTAGGCCTGATTGGTTACATATCTGTATGCCCCCCTACTACCTCCAGCCAACAAACACCTGATCCCAGACACTCCGCTGCTCCCGCCTCTGCTCTCCGAGCTGCCCCAGTCAGTAGGGCAGCAATCACTATTGATGTCCATAAAAGATTCCTGAATACATCCATACACGTGAACATCTGCAGCTTACTTGTACAGCGGCACACAATGCGATGGATACAAGAAAGATTCCATATGGTATGGAGGTACAGAGCTTTGATCTGGACTAATGAGCTCTAGTGTACATTATGACGCGCTGATGCTCTTGCACACTCTTCGACAGGTCATATTATTCTGTTCGCCTATGTGATATGGGCTTTGCCAAACACATACCCTGCTATGATGGGCCAGAGTCTGCTTACACTGTGTGTAACCATATAATTAAAAGAACGAACAAATAGCACTGGAACACCTAAAATATCCTTAGGTGTGTGTGTCCTACCTCTAGTAAGGCGAGTTCCTACCTCTCCCTTTAACACTGTCTGCAATGGAACTCTCGACGTGGTGGACTCCTCTGGACCATTCACATTGTCGCAGTTTCCTTTCCCTTCAGAGAGATCTATGGATTCTGTGGTCAATAATGCCATGCCCTGGTGGAGTAAACTGCTCTGAAGGGGATTGCCTCATATACAGGCCTTATCACATTAATTCTCTAGCTCACCGAGATTCCTTCCAGCGCACATCTATATAATGATCATTCGCGCCCTCCCTCCACAAGCAGTCATCCAGCCCTGTGGTGGTGCCTTAATCTGCTCTACTTACAGTAGATTCATTAATGAGCTGGAGTGGTGTGTCTGCGTCATCAAAGATTATACATGGCTCTTTGAAGGTTCAGCGAGGCTGCACGTAACCTGCAAACGCATGACCAATCATCACCACGGTGGTGGTATGTAGAGGCTCACACAGAGTGGGCATTGGGGCAGGCTACTGTAGGCATTGGCATCTGGCCACGAGGATCTCTTTACACTGTTCTACCTGCAGAGTGAACACTGCTCAGAGCCTCAATCTGCTAGGGTTTCACATCAGAGCCGCGCCCTCAAACCCATGAGTAGATAATTGTGTACAAAGGGCATTCCCACTCTTATGAAAATGCTCTCTTCCTTTATTTTCAAGCTGAAACGTTTCGTCTTTTCAGAAGAACGGCCTCTGCCCACACTCCGCCTAAGCACGTAGCCCCCACAACAACGTTCATAACGTGCTCGTAAACACTACAGAGACAGAGGCGTGTTTAACATTCCAACACCAGATGTTTGTAAAACATAAACCTCTCATCGCAAATTGGAAATCCTATTTGTAAAATGTTTGAAATTAGGAATGATAATATATGCACGGAGAAAGAAAACACCAGATTGCTCTCAACAGCACAATTCACATCAATGGTAAAATGTGATACATCAGTCGGCACCGTTTGTTACGCGTTATAAATTAATCTCAGCAGGCGCTCGCGCTGCCGTTTGTAGCGTTTATCAATGTGAGTTGTCATTCCTTAGGAGAGACATGGGAGCCAGTCTAAGAATGGGCCCATCTTGCATTGAGCAGTATTTGTTTTTCCTGGGGTTTGTAATTCGATAATTCCATCGTTTTGTATTCCAAATTTGCCAGATTCACCGCTGCTAATTTCACCTCCGGAAAATCCTGATACTGCATTTCTCAGTTTGTCACTGGGCGCACTCAAACCCCATTCCGAGTTTCCCTTCTTGCAATGTGGGCTAAACTGCTGCACTGGAGTTTATACTCTGAATTATTGTATATTTTCCCACTTTCTGATCCGTTTTTTTCCCGACATTAGGATGCCAGGTTTTTACTAGCAAAGGCTGCCCAGAATATTCTGGGATGTGAGCTAACTGCACACCATGTATTGCTGATCCCGGCCTACGACTCCCCTGGTGCCCGAGTTTGCACTACCAGTAGAGTCAAAATGATACCCTGATGGGCAACGGCAAGTTCTCACAGAGGTCTAAATCGGATATATCACGTGACCCAATTAATGAAAAAAGGGAGCTTATAGTGGATATGTGGCCTGTTTGACATTAAGATCTTTCTGTAGCTAAACAGATCTTTCTGTAGCTAAACAAGCTCCTTCCTGCGCTCCATTTAGGAACAGTTTCAAAGAAGACACAATGACACGTCAGGATTACACATGAAACTCTTAAAGGGGCAGCTAAGTGTAGAAGAAAGCAAAGAAGCTCCCCACTCTCACCCTCACCCCCCTCCCCCCCCCCCCCCCCGCGTCCAGCATCTTTAACAATCCCCAACAATGGGTTTACAGATTGTTAATGTATTTAATAATGTCAGCTGGGATTGTGAGATGTATTGTGACCTCGTACACTGGATGGTCCCTTTAATGCACTACCCTGTTCATTGCTTGAAACCAACCAGTGAATTCACTCAAAGGTGCATTGCTTGCTTGTATTTTTGTGTGTGACTACAAAAAACGTTGTTTTGTTATTCGGTGTGTTATAAAGATCACTGTCCAATATAGTCTTTTATTTCCCATATTACTAAAACATTTCTTTTCTTGAGATTAGCAAATCTGAAACTATGTTTCCTGCAGATCATAACAGATGGTTGTACTTAGTTTTTATACATGGCAGTGCATAGTTTTTAGGTCTCGCCTAGGCAGCACTTGCGCTGTCTCATCGAGACATGATGTATACAGGATAAGAGCATGAAGCTCTGCCCGCTTTACGCCCATCTTTAATTGGATCCTGGCACTGTCCTTTGTAAATAGTTGCTTTTCATTGGTTAGTACAAATAGTAGTCCCTCATTAGTATCACCTTTTCTCTTCTTGTAACCTGCCATAAAAACACCCCTTGTTACATGTTGCTACTCGGTACCTTTTAATTATAGCCTAGTCACTATTTTCTTAAATGCCCTTCTCCGGCCTGCTGTTGACGGCAGGACATGCACTCCGTGCAACGCTTTTTTTTTTTTTTTAAATGAAACCAGCGCAGCACGTCTCAGCATTAATAATGACGGTTGTGCTTTTCTTTTTTTTTTTTTTTGTTAATTGCGATCGCTGAACCGGCTGCATGTCTTTTCCCCCTGTTTATTTACATCTCATACAATGGCGGCACCCTTACTTGGCTTTAAACATCTTAAGTTAAAGCGCGGGTGCCGCAATTGCTTCAAAAGTAAAGAAATAGATTAAAAAAATTGCATTTTTTTTCTATTTCTTTACTTTTGAAGCAATCACAGCACCGGCACTATTGCTTATGATGTTCAAAGTCTAAATGCGGGTGCCGTTATTGTAACAAAGGTAAACAAATAGAAAAAAAGAAAGCTGTCTATTCTTCCATTAGTTAAATGACATTTTGTTAAACCGCACTGAAACCTGTCCCTACTTCCAAAAAGAAACATTTCAAACGGTTATGGTCGTAGAAACATATAAATCTGACAACCTATATTCAGTGGGTTAATAGGTGAATTGTTATCTATGCACTGATTTTGCTATTGTTGTCCATTTTTTTCTATTTGTTAACTTGTTACAATCGCGGCACCCGAGCTTTAGCTTTAAACACCTTAAACTAAAGCGGGTGCCGCAATTGCTTCAGATATACAGTAATTGAAAAAACGTTTTTTTTCTATTTCTTTACTTTTGAAGCAATCTCGGCACCCACACTTTAGCTTAAGTGTGAGGGCCACAGTCTATTTGCATTGCAATAGGTCTCACATTGCAGAAAGTTTTAGTTATTGGTGTTACATTATTATTAGCAATGCCAATAGCGCATATTTTCAGCAAGCTAGACTTATTGCATTGCAACTACTGGTTACAGATGCTGTTGTTTTTACAGACGGTGTTACATAGTTTAAGTTTAATCTTGGCTAAACATTATTTATGGTATGCTTGATATCTATGGAGCCAGATATGGGTGAAAAGACAGTTTCATAAAACCCACCCCTATAGAATTCTGAGAGTGGCTGCTCCGCCAGGCTGGAAAGTAAGACCTGCACCTTCCGCCAGTTACGAACTGGCTCATACAGCCACTGCCCCCCATTAGATCTTCAAGGTAGGACTCTCTGCTGGAGGAGGGAACAGTTTCACTTTATTATAAACCGGGTAGGGTCACTTAACTCTCTGGGGAGGGCCAGGATCACACAGTGTTTGGATATGTTGATTGTGAAGAGGTGGTTGCCTACCATTTGCCCTTTGATCACAGCATTCAGATACCAAAGGGTTGACAAATGCAAATGTATCTTTTGGCTAAATGAAAACAGTACCTGGATGAAAAATACATTACACTTCCCCTGCGAGGAACACAACTGAATAATAATAATAATAATATAACATGGCGCCTTACATGGCACTTTTATTGGCACTTTTATTCATAGCATTTTACAAATCCTGTTTGCACTTGTTGTCCACTCTAATGTAGTGCTCATTTTGTTGATCAGGGTAAAAGGCTGAGCTAACCACTTCTTTCTGAAATTTTAATCTACAAATGATCCAGGCATCTTAGCAGTGGGTGTTTAACCTCCCACTACCCTGCCCCACGCAGGATCTGTTGAAACATGGATTCAGCTTTTCATCCTAAAATATGACAGACTAGGGTCACAAGAAAAAACTGTATGTGAGATGGAAGAACATTGCCCTATGCAGGAAAGTCGAAAGAATGTGGCATTGATCAATACATATGATATTACACATTAATAGATTTTAAAGAGGACAACTCAGATTAAATCAGGAGTGTGTTAGGTTTCTGATGCCATTTCTTATGTTGATATTTTCTCTGTGGGGATAAGTTAACAAAATGAACTTGCCCCCACAATACTATTATTGTATTGGACCCGCCATGTTATTTAGCTCAAAGCAATGCCTTACCATGCTGATGCACATACACACTAACCTTTTCTTATGTTACCACTACCAGTGGTTTCTCTGCACATTGTCTATGCTAATTAGCACCCACTTATGATTTTGCAACTTGTACCCTGTCAGCGACAGTGAATTAATAAAACTCTTGCAAAATAGCTGTAACAAAGCATTACCATTTCCTATGATGCTTGTAGCAGGATGCAATACATTCTATAGTTGCAGTCAGAGGTGCAACTGGAGCCAAATTTCGGGGGGAAGGGCTAATGATAATGTCGGAGGGGGCTCATTCTTATTGCAATAGGCAGAGTGGCGATGTAGGGGCTCTAAGAAGGGGTGAAACACAAAAAAGCCTCGTTAACAAGTAAATGGTCTTTTAAAGGCCTGTGAAGTCCTCGGGGACGGCTGAAATAAGACGGTCGCCAGCCCGGGAAGCTGTCTCAGCCCGGGCTGACACTCACGAGGTGGGGAGGGGGGGGTGCTGAAGCCCTTTGAGCTCAATGGCTGTTGCACGCCTGGTTGCATTGCAGACTGTAGTATTGAGAAACATCGGGTCCAATCTCTTCTTCACCCGGTGTCAAAATTGTGTGACCCTGGTCGAAGAAGTTTAGCTCGTATCTAATTTTCGGTGTACTTTCCCAAGTTATGGCTTCCTGTTTCCAAACTGTGCAAACCGCACAGTAAAATATTGTTCCCTAAACCATAACTAATAAACCATAAATATACATTTATTGATGGGACAGAGCCACCCAGGCTCGGAAATGGCTGTGCTGTAATGCAGTTCCTCCGATCATGCCAGTAGTCTGTCAAATTCTGCGTGACGGGGTCATTCAAGTCAGGAGGAAGGGGATGATTCTGGGGTGTTGATGGCAGTTTCCACCCACATCCGCAACCTGCACTGAGATTTGCGGGCCCTACCAGACTAAATCAAGATGGTGGAGATGAGTTTTTAGCTGTTGTTGTGCATTTTCTTGGCCCTAGGAAATCTCTAGATCTAGATAGAGTGAATGACGAGAAAGTGGAGACAGTAGAAGGCACAACAAGAGGCGAACCTTGTGTAGGAAGACAGGTACTATTATTATCTTGGTTTCAATTGTCAATGATATTGGCATTATAGTGTAGATTATACCTGTGGTTGAGGCTGAACCAGGTAGAGTTGTACTACCATAGTGGAAATGTACATTTTTGCTTGAATGGTGACTATTTTTCACAGCCTGATGTGGCAGTGAGGCTCGGGAGGATTCTTAAAACAAAGAGAACTGATGTTATTTCTGGGGGAGGTTTCTTGGTGCCAACTGGCCCACATTGGTTGTGTATGGGTAATATTAAAAAATGAATGCTGGCATGTCCTGTTTAAGACACTTGAAGCACTGCTGCTGCTGCTAATGGGTCTTGTTTGTTTTTCCCTGAATCCACACTAGTCAAATGCTTAATTTCGAAAAGTACATTAAGTTGGGTGGGGGATTTGGCGTTTGTACTAATGAAATGGGATAGGAATTTGCAGTCGAAACTGGTAGAGGTGCTAAAAAAAACACTTGTATGTTACTTGTCAGTGAGATTGTATTTTCTTAAATGAAAAGCTATGCTTACTATGATTGTAATCAAGGTATATGGCCCTAAACATGATGGCCTACAATTTTACTCTGCAGTACAGTAGGCTTTCACTGTATTTAACTGCGCAGATGTGGTTTGAAGTAGCAGCTTTAATTGCATTGTGGACCGACAACTTGACAGCTCCCAGGGGACTCTAAGACGACTGTCAGTGGCAGCCAGGGAATATACGAATCATACAGTATGAGCAGCTTTTCTCTATACGGAGACACAGGAGTCCGCAAGACCTGGATTATATGGTTTAATCTGCAGTGAATGGCAGGTCTTCTCAAATAGAGTACATATGTCGATAGGGGTACCCTTGTGGGTGTTCTTTTGCATGCATCACACACTCTTACTCAGATCACGCTCAACTACAGGTCAAGTTAAATTGCCTGACATAACATCCACAATGCTTCTCATGGTGATTCCCTTTGGAGGCACTGATGGACAGTGCGTTCTGGCCTGAGATTGGTAGCACACAAACCGAGTTCTTTAAATTTCATATTGAATCAGTAGAGCACTTTGAATCAGTCTGGAAGGGGTTTAAGGTCTACATCCATATATGTATAGTGAAGCATGGTAGAGTCCTAAAATCTCTGCAGCATAGACTGGCAGGGCAGGAGGCAGATTTGGATTCTCTCAAAAAGGCTCAAGCTTAGACAGAACATTGGAAACTCCTTACTATGATTAATGCGGAGTTAGATTAATGTCATGAAATAGCAGGTAAGGAGGCTAAATATTTAGGAAAATATGTGATGGCCCGGGTTTACGGAGAGGAAGAGCATTCCAGATGCACATTGGCATGAATATTAGGGAAGTGGTCTCAGCAATATGTAACAGGAATTAAAGCAGAGATGGTCAGCTATCGTGACTCTTTGCGACTATTTTACGAAATTACATAAAGGAATACCTAGAGGATCCAACTATGGCGTGGATGGAAAATACAGATAGTGAAGTGCTATTGGCACACCTGACACTGGGCAAGGTTAAAAATCCAGTAAAAGGAATGCCAAGTGTACACTCCCAGGGTATGAATAAACTAATAACAAACCTTTAGAATTTGGAATGAGTTGATGCCCCACCTAATAACTTTGCCTTAGAGTCTGCTAATAGAGAACAACTTCACCCGTACACTGAGAAAAGCCATGATGGTCTCAATCTTGAAGCCTGACAAGCCTGCAGATCTCTGCTCCTCTTATAGACTCCTCTCGATACAAAATATAGAATGGATACCATAATACTGGACACAATTTTAGCTAATCAACTAGCCCCGTTCTTGACTGGGTTGGTGTTGCCAGACTAGTCTGAGTTTATCCCTGGCAGATCGATGGCACATAAACTCCGGCCCTTCTATTGATTTATTGAACAACTGCACGCTGCTGTAAATGCTGTGGTGGTCTTTTTAGAGTCTAAGAAGGCATTGGCTCTGTGGAGGGGGGCTATGTTCCCACAGTGATAACAAACATTTTGGTGGGAGACACCTTTCTAAAAGTGATGCAACTTCCCTATACAGATCCCATTTCCAGAATTAGACTAAGTGGCTGCTTAACTGAAACAATCCCTATACAAAGGGAAATGGATCAAGGATGTCCACTTTCAGTGCTTCTATATGACACAGCTGCTGAGCCTAAGGCGTGCACCCTGATTGAGTGCCACTGACGGGTTTTGAGGACCATTGGCACCAAGAATGTCAACTGAGCATAAGCCGATTAATTGTTACTGTACAATAGAGGTCCAGTTTTTAATCTTTTCTCCTATCCTCCAACAATTTCTACGGATTGAGAATAAAGTGGAGCGAGACCCACATTTTTGCTTTGACAGAGTCCACAGATTAGTGTGAATCAAAATCCCCTTTCCAATGGGCACAGGAGCCCAGGTGATACCTGGGGATAATAGTGCACAGGGATCCTGTGGAAGTATTCTGCTGCAATTATGGAACGGCTATAGATGAATTTGAACACTTCATTGAGAGGTGGATGAAGCGCCCACCATCTCTAGTAGACAGAACAGCCATCATGAGGATAACAGTGGTTCCGAGAATGTTGTACCTCATGTCTCCGCATCCCCATTATACCCACCGAGCATTCTTTTGTACCGCAGAGGACTGATCATTCCACTGGCCTGGGTGGGTAGGCAGCTGAAGATTAAGTGGTGTACAATGATATTCCCACATGAACAGAGTGATGGCAGACCTGGACCTGTGATTATTATTCTTATTATATTGCTAAATACCACAATTCCAATATGCCTATTATTGGTCCTGCATATCTCACATTTAATCTGGAGCAGGATGAGTCTGCATCTACGTTACCGGAGATAAGGTTATTTGACTATTTACTAAGCTACTCATGTATATTTATGGGAACAAGCTGAAGAGAGTATTGTCACTGGCGTGCAGTGGAAGCTCTGATCCATGATTCAAGGAATCTCACAAAACCGCAGGCACAGCCTCACCCAGTTTAAATTTACTCAGTGGTGCCATTAGACTCTGTATAGGCTACAGAGGAACGACCTGGTGGAAGTAACCAAATGCCAACGCTCAACCATGCCACCAAACCTCAGGCATCTGGTAGGTGGCGCCAGGGTATTCAGGCATACTAGGGAAAGATCTACATTGAGGTGGGAATGTTGATCCATCCTTACTGGTAGCTCTGTTAGGCGATGTAAAAGATTTTCCACTGAGGAAATTAAATATAGTGCAGTAGTTTAGTAAAATGGAGGGCGGTGTAGATGAGATGGGGCAGAGGCCCTCTGCCGAGAATCCAAGACTGGGTGCACGTTCCGGTATATTATACAACACGGTGGATGCTTTCAGCTTGCTTCTGCATCCATACAAAAGGACATATGGACGCCACTTCAGAGTTACCTATTAAAATAAATGCAAGAGGATGATATAAACACGGGGGTAGGTGAATGTCAGGGGGGTACTAGCAAATGATAGATAATGTACAGCTGTACACGACTAGGGATCGTCACTGTGTGCTGCATGTCCAGGACAGATTAAGTTTGAGTAAAATGTTGCATAATACCCTGGACGATACTGTTTTGCCATAATACCGACATCATGTGCCGCCAGAATTCTATAATACTTGAACATGTTCTTGTTTCTATCATACTGCATAAAAGATGAATAGATAACATTTTTAAAATGTCAACAAAGATGGAGGAGTTCAGTAGAAGTCTTATATATGTTGGTGAAAATGGATGGAAGATAGGACAAGTAGAAAAGGACTTTTATTAAGTACAAAGACAGTTGAAAGACAAATAACACGTCAGAAACAAAGAACAGAGTATCTGTGGCAATGGTGATTATTGGAATAATGACAGACATTGCATGGGGTGAAATAGGATAGTGCTCAACAAAGGTGGTGCAGTTGATGGATTCAGCAGGAACAATTTTCGAGGTAGACCTTTGTGAAACTGGAAAAAATGCTAAAAAAGCATTAACATTTCCAACCTTTTTGTGGTTTGTGAACCTGCTGTTTCTCCTCATAAGAACAATAAAAGCTATGAAATGGTTAAAGGGAGCAATAATCAATGCTGGCTCTCACTTAACAAGCTATTAATTATTTGGCAAGATTAAGACCATGAGACTTGCCAGTCCCTGCCAGGGCATTTTCTATTAATAAATCCATCACCCCTGAGGATTATTGTTCAATTCAAAACTCTTTGAAGCTTCTTCCAAATGCATTTCATGCTCAAAAAGATAATTAGCACATAACACGTTTAGATCACTGTTTCAGATATCTGTTCAAGATTCACAGGCGTTACAGTGAAGAGTGCTGATAGAGCAAAATATGTTAATGAAATTGTTGCAACAATGACATTTTGCTACTATCTAGAGTGAGACGTGGACGGCTAAAGATGCACCACAACGGTGCCTAGAAGCAAACTGAGCACTTCAAATAGATTGTTAGTAAGTACATGTTAAAATCAATTAGAAGAATCAGGTCACGTTTGTCAATATTAGTGAATTTAAAGTAGGGAGATGTGGAGCGAGCATTAGAGGGATTTCTTAGGCTATTAAAATGCCCTGGATGAATGAATTTCATCAAAGAGAAAAAATATAACTTAAGGCACAAAACCTAAAGCTTCCCCTTAAGAAATCAAATAAGATAAGGATCAAATAATATCTAAAGCAGAAAGCCTGATAAAAGAATGATCATGATTTGTAGTGATAAGTAACTATGCATGAACCTATAATGTTGCAGGAAGTGAATTGGTCTGTTCCAATGAAAGTGCATCAAGTCAGCATGGACAGAAGAGTTTTTGTAAAAAGCGGCAAGCAAACTGTCAATTAAAAAATTTTAAATGAAAAAAGACACATGAAAGATTTGACAAGGAAGGAATTGTGCAAGTTCATCTGATAAACACAAGAAGCATGAAGTAAACATAAGCACAAACCATTTTTGTAAAATAATTTTTTGATCAAGAAACTGCCGGGCCCTCATAATAAAAAAAAGAATAATAAAAAAAATAAAACATTACCTAAAAGCAAAAAATGTTTGGGGTCTCAGAAATGCAGACCGTGCCATTTTTTACTTCCTGGCACTGAAGGGAACTATGTTGTGTGTGGCTGTGCTTCTTGTGGCAGCATGACGTAGCTCATAGAAAAGTCAGCTAATGGCCCGAGTAGGCTGACGCATTGCCCCTTGACGCATGCTGGGGTGGGTGGAAGAAAAATGTAAATAACACAACTAGAGAGTAATGGATGACATCTGGAAGTAAACACTGTATAAGTAATAAGGTTATACACATAATCTTTAAAAAGTCAAATGGTCTTGGCCAGCACACACCTACAAAAGCCAATTAGTCTGGCATTTGCTGCCATCCTCTTGCATTTGAGCAAGAAAGAAAGAAGGTAAGAAAGAAAGAAGGCATGAAAAAATGAATGAAGGCAAGAAAGAAAGCAAGGGGAGAAAGAAGGAAGGGAAAACAAAGTATGTAAGAAAGAGAGAGAAAAAGAAAGAGAAGGAAGGAAGAAAGAACAAGGAAGGAAGAAAAATAAATCTTGGTGAAGATAAAAAGGAGGAAAGAAAGTAAAAAAATGAGAAAGGAGGAGGAAAAGAAGGAATGAAAGATTGCAAGAAAGAAAGGTACCGAAATAAAGGAGGAAAGAGGAAGGCGGCAAGAAGGGCAGAAAGAAGAGAAGAAAAAAGGAAAGAGAAAAAAGAAAGCAAAAAACTAAGGAAAGAAAGCAAAAGTAAGGAAAGAAAAACTGATAGATGGAAGAAAAAGAAGACAAAAGGAGGAGAGAATAAAAGGATGTTACAAAATGACGGAAAGAAAGAATAAAAGAGGAAGAAAGAAACCAAGAAAGAAATTAAGGATAGATAGAAGATAGGAAAAAAGAAGAAAAAGGAGGCAAGAAGGAAGTTAATAAAAGTAAGAAAGAAAGGAGAGAAATACAGGAAGAAGGAAGAAAGGAAAGCAATGACACAAAAAGGAAAGCAAAAATAAAGAAGAAAAACAAAGAAAAACGAAGGAAAACAAAGGATAAAAGAAAGAAAGCAAAAGGAAGGATAGAAAAAAAAAGCAATAAGGAAATTAAGAACAATAGACAGGTTTGCACAGATAGAGAACCCTCAAGAGGTTATATTTAGAGTTTGTGTTAGCTGCTGTTTTAAGGAGGAGAGTATAATAGAGTCTTTTGAAAGAAAACAGTAATAGACTTGTGAAATAGCAGTAGTCAGATGAATAAAGGTCTTTCTAAAAGGAATTTACAATCGCATTGGCAGGAGACGACTACTGATAAAAGTGGACGGTGCCCTGTGCTTACATCAAATGTGTCCTGCTATCACATTGGTCTCTAACCATAAAGGCAACACTAAAGTAATTTGGAAGTTAAAACAAAAATGCTGGCACAGAAAGAAACTACCTTTTGTGCGTATGTGCTCATAGTGAGAGAGCAAACTGCATGTCACTCAAAGTGAAGTTCACCAGTGGCTTAAGTAGGCTGACCTACAGTCCCATGCTCTATGCTGTGGGGGCAGAAGTGAAATGCGAGACGCAACACACCAATGGATGAACAAAGGTGGCTGAATGCCCCTATAAGTAAGTATATTACACATATAATTCTAATAAAATTAAAAGGTCTTGGATAACGCCAAAGCAAAAAACAATTTGCAGGCAATTTTCATGAGACTAAACCAGACCAGTTCAACAGCGAGCAGGGAAACCTTTCATTGAATGAGCAGCTTAATGGAACACAACGAAGTGACTGCAGGAGCAACTTTACACAGCCCGTCGAAACCAACGATGGGGGGAAATGTGTATATATAGTATTGGGTCTCGTGACTGACAACTTTAAGAATGAGTTGCAGGAATAACCACTATAAGTTTCATGAGTGAGTTTGATTCCCACTCATGAACTCATTATGTAGAAATAAACACAGAGGAATTGGAGAGGTGTGGTTTGCTTCTGCTCTACTCTCACTGACTGACAGATGTCTTCTGTGTTTTGTAGCTAAGGCATAAATGGCACATTATCAGAGAGGTGGAATCAAGCAAAGCTTCAGTGCTAAACCCATTTAGCAGTATCTGTGTAACTGCTGTTCCTGATGCTAATTCTAAGAATTGAGACGCATGCGGTTAGTGGATGACTATTGTGTTGATAGCCCCGCGCGTTGCCCATGTCCTGCTTTTGAGTGAGCCTCCGAAATATTTATAGGGTTGAATAAATGTTTTGTTTGGTGAAAGACGATGCTTGTGAAAAATATTGGTTCCTGTTTGTGGATTTGGATGCAATTACTTCCCCCTTAAACAATACCTTGCTGTCCTGAACGTAGATAAGTTCAGGAAAAATTGAGTGTTGCCCCAAGGTATAGAAAACAACAAGATCCCTGTTTTCCACAATTATTAGGCGTTTTACGGGAATTGTAAGTGAAATGTATGCATGCATTGAAAGTGATGTTTTCAAGCCCAAACAAAGGCCGACCAACTGGATCTGTATCTGTAATGTTTCTGGATCTGTGTGCATGGGGACTCAGTGTAAACCACACTGTACTAAAAGACACAGTAAGACAGAGCTCCTAACATACATCTAACATAGCTCAAATATGCTATTTACTATTGAAGCACCTGACAACACTGCCTACATCTAGGTGCCTTCCCGCCTTGCGACTCTGAGGCCTCGTGCATGTCACCCAACCTAGTAAAAGTATACTCAATTTGGAACAGCCCTCTGGTTTCACCTGTCAAGGCCCACAACACTCCCCCACACCTCACTGAATTTAACGCAATCACCTAATCAAAGGATACTATTTGATAACATAACTTCACAAGCGGACTTTAGTTCACAATGAAAATCTAGGAACCATTCGGAAAGTTGCCTCTGTATAAATGAAAGTGCAGTGATACCATCCAGTTGGCAAATTGTGTGTTCTACAAATGCCAGTCATATAACCTAACCGGACCTAGGCTGTGGAACAACCTCGACGTTAATCTGAGATGCACACCAATTAATTCCCAAACAGTTTAGGAACATTTCAGTAACTTATACCTTTCTATTTTTGTAAAACATGACATTTGTACAATCCTCAGTTATCCGAAGTAACAGTCGGGCTACATACAATGCTGTACAAAACTTCCAAATGAATACATAATAACATAACACAACATATACCCGCATATATAAAATAGCATAGCATAACAAATAGACAAACAATTATGGGCAATTGTTTTAAAAGCGCACTACCATACATTATATATTCATAACCTTTCTTTGACAAAGACACATCGTCCATACATTTTCCAGATGGATATATTGTATTCTCTTGTTTTCAGATTTCGCCTAGGCAGCAATTGCGCTCCCTCTTTGAGACATGCTGCATTCAGATATTGACTTTAAGTTCCTCCCATGTACCACCCACCTTTACAATTGGCTCCCCTTCTTGTCCTTTGTAAATGATGGCTTTTGATTCGTAAATAGGCTTAGTAGTCCCTCTCTTCTGTTGTTACTTCCCACAGTCCCTCTCACATGTGGCCTTACACTCTAGCTTTCATCAGCAGGTAGGAAGCACTATTTACTTAATTCATGTCTTGCTGAACTAGACACGACAGAGCACACAGCAATGGCTCCCTTCTTGTTTTGTATTTGCTGCACACCATGCGTGTATTCGCTTTATTCCTATCTGTCGCTTATTTTCGATGCGGCCCCACACAGCACTTGCAGGATGCCGGCTTCAGCAATGGTGGCCACTTGTTTGTATTTGCATGGCGCCATGCATGCTTTCACTTTAACAATAGCTGCCACCCCACGCAGCGCTCGCGGGACGCCGGCATAACAGACAGGGAGTGCAAAACAAAAGAACACTTGCTTCGGCAATGGCGGCCCCTTTTTTGTATTTCACAATGGCTGCTGCCCACGCAGCACTTGTGAGACACCGGCATTGCCGGCTGCTTGTTTGTATTTTACAATGACTGCCACCCCACACAGTACTGGTAGGACTCCAGCTTCAGCAATGGCAGCTGCGTCTTGTTTTATTGTGTAGGAGAACGGCGTCACATCAGTTTTTTTTGTGCACACTTGTATGTGCTTTTTTGGATTCCATGTGGGTGCGAATGGTAGTATCCGCAGCTTATGCCTGTAAGTACTGCTGCCCCCTTCAGGTATATGCCGTTAACACATTCATCATACACAGAACTACAAGCCACATAAAGGCCCACTAATTTTGTACCTGACGGATGTGAAATTTTTTTTTGTTGTATCTTTTTATTACATAAAACAGAAAAAACACATCAACAAACAGTCAAGGCAATGTAGCAATAGTACATCCATTAGGCTCGTGCTCAAGGAAGACGGGAGACACAGGACAACAGGAGAGAAAATTCTTCGAATGCAGATAAGGGCGGGGGGCAAAGGCAAAATTGCATATAAACAGCACAATGTACCACAGCTAGAAGGAATGCAGGTCAGGGAGATTGAGAAGGACTAGGAATTTCTGCGAGTGGGGGCGTACAGATATCTCCCCGGTATGAGTTCCACTGGTTCCAAATCTTTCCCCATTTCCTGGGCCTGCCTCTTGCTATATAGACTGTCTTCTCTCTGAACATGCACCAGTCCAAACTCTCTTTCCAAGCAGTCACTGTAGGCGGCCTCGGGGACCCCCACAATTGTGCAATATCTCGTTTGGCAACCTTATTGGCAAGAGTCACCCACCGAAGCTGCGCCACGTCATAATCATTCGGACCCCATACGTTCAACAAACATTGCCGGGCTTCTGGCATCATCACAACACCTGTTACTTCACTCATCACATCATGTATACGATGCCAAAAACGCACCACCTCAGGGCACTCCAATATTATATGGAGATAGGTGCCAAGGAGACCACAACCACGCCTACACAAGCCATCCGTGGAATAGCCCATATGGATCAGACGGGGGCCGGTGACATAGATTCTGTGGAGGATCTTGAGTTGGACCAGACGGAGGCGGGCCGGAATCGCAACCTCCCTGGGAGAGGAGATCGTGGATTGCCAGTCCTCATCATCTAGTTCAATACCATCAGCAATCCAGGTTTCACGAAGGCGATCCAGCAAACTCGATAGGTCATTAATCATCTTTTTATAGAACAATGAGATAGTACTATCCGGCACATGACCATCCAATATACGATCTTCGAGGGGGGAGGATTCCGGAATATCACTACTCACAGGAAACACTGAATTCAAGGTGTAGCGTACTTGAACATAACGAAAAATTTCCCTGTCACTCAGCTTATATTACGCTTGCAAATCCGAAAAAGTCTTCACCCCTCCTTTAACCCAGACATCACGCACTTTACTAATACCGATCGTGTCCCATTTATCAAATCCCTTCGTCTTCCATAGACAGCCCAATTTTGCAGAGGCATAAAGCGGAGTAGCGCCTGTTAGTCTGTCGCTCCAGCCCATAGCCGCAGTCGCGCTATGCCATACCCGCACGGCTATAGCGGTAGGTCCCGAAAGTTGTGAACGGGAGGATCCCGAGTAAAGCGCCCTATAATAGTCTCCACCCGGGAGCAGCAACCTATCCATTTCAAAGGCCGGATTCAGTGCCGGACCATACATCCCATGGTTGATGGCAGCAAGTTGGGAAGCCCAATAATACCTACGAATATCCGGGAGTGCTATGCCGCCATCATACCAGGGAAGTGTTAATTTTGGAAGAGCGATACGCGAACGTCCGTCCCATATCAATTGCCTCTGCAACGATTCTACCTCCCGAAAATATTTCGACGGGATCACATCAAAACTATTCTGAAGTGCATATAGAAATCGCGGTAAGGACATCATTTTAAAAGGGGCCGCTCGCCCCAAGGGAGACAACGGTAATCTATGCCAGCGCACTACATCCGAGCGCAACCTTTGGAGTGGGGGAAGTATATTACGTTCGTACCGAACCTCCGGATCCAGCGAGATAAACACACCCAAGTATTTAAAACCAGACTGTGACAACTGGTTGGGGCAGCCCCGCGGTAAACGAGGGACATCACCTGCGAGCACGTAGATATAGGATATTGACCAGTTGATAACAAGGCCCGAGTTCCTCCCGAAGGAGTTAAGCACGTCGAACAATACGTTAAGCGATTTTTGGGGAGATGTGAGGTACAATAAAATATCATCCGCATATAGGGAGATACGATCTTCAAATTCCGGGGTCCAACGTATGCCCTTCAATGAAGGTTCCCAACGTAGCCAAGCGGCGAGTGGTTCCAACGCAAGAGCAAAGAGAAGCGGGGATAACGGACAGCTCTGCCGCGTGCCCCTCCCAAGAGCAAAAGGCATGGAGACACGGCCATTAACCACCACCTGCGCCAGCGGCGTTGCATACAGGTGTTTGACCCAACCAATAAAGCCAGCGCCAAATCCAAACTTGGCGAGCGCGGCCCAAAGATACGACCATTCAATTGTGTCAAAGGCCATCGTGGAGGCCAAGATGGCCGATTCACGCAACATCGGGGCCCTCGCGAGAACACCATGTAAACGTCGTAAATTTAGTGCCGTGTTACGATGAGGGATAAAACCCGACTTATCCGGATGGATCAGGTCGCTGATCACCGTAATCAGACGATTAGCGAGTAGCTTGGCGAGAATCTTAGGCTCCGCATTTAAAAGCGAAATGGGTCTGTAAGACGAACAGCGATCCCGTGGCTTGCCCTCCTTGTGGATCACCACAATGGTCGCAAGACGCTGATCCCTAGGGAGGGAGACACTGTCTCGCACAGCCAAAAACATATCTCGGAGATAGGGAGCCAGGGTATCAGGGCGCAATTTATACAATTTATAGGAAGACCATTGGGACCCAGACCCTTGCCAGAACGAATGGAGCGAAGCGCGAGAGCCACCTCATCCACCGAGGGTGCGGCATCCAGACAATCCCGATCTGATTCTGACAAACACGGCAGTGCTATATCTTTAAGCAACAATTGAGAATCCTCTTCGGGCCTGTCAGACACCGAGGTATACACCTCTCGGAAATAATCAGCAAAGCATTCAACAATTTCAACAGGGTCCGTTACACGCACATCATCCAATTTCTCAATCACAGGAACCACACGACTCGCCCTCTCCTTTCTGTCCAGCCAGGCAATCAATTTTCCTGCTTTATCGCCCACATCATATAATCGTCCCTGCTGTTCCCTACTCATCATCTTGGCAGCATCAGTAACCAAAGTTTTATATTCCAATTGTTTAAGGTGGAGAATATGCAATGTCTCTCGAGTCACATCTCCCTCCAATGCAGTCTCTAATTCTGTAATTTCTGTCTCGAGATGAACAATTGCCCCATTCTTACATTTCTTGGCACACCCAATCAAAGACAATGCCTGTCCCCTGATAAGTCTTGAAGGCTTCCCACAGCGAAACAGGTGTGGACACAGAACCCACGTTTTCAGCAAAATACAGATCAAATGATTTAATCAATTCAGTACGAGTTTTGGGGTTAAGAAGATACCAGGGGTTAATCGGGGCCATCCTTCCTTCAACGCCTGTGTTAAAATTAAAATTAAACCAGATAGGGGAATGGTCTGATATACCCCGAGCCAGGTGTCTAATCTCTCCAATCGAAGGGGACAGGGCAGCCGGTATCAAGATATAATCCAATCTGGAAAGACTACCATGTGCTCCCGAGTGGAAGGTAAATTGAGTCTGCACTGGATGCATTAGCCTCCAACAATCTACAAGCCCCAGTGTTTCCAGAAAGTCACCCAACCAGGATTGCGCAGCAGGAAGGTCTCTGGGCGGATAGCGATCCGCTCTGCCAGAAACGACGGAGTTAAAATCACCACCCAATATCAAAACACCCTCAGGGAGACCTAATACCATCCGCCCCAAGTCAGCAAATGTCGTGGATTGTAGGCCAGGAGGAACATACACCGACACCAACGAAACTGTTTTCCCCTCCCACCGCCCAACAAGTGCAACATATCGACCCCTGGCATCAAGGACCACATCATCAACCTTGAAGGGGAGGGAAGTCCCAAGCAATATACCCACCCCTCTAGAACTAGATGTAAATCCAGAATGGGCAACAAGACAATAACCCCATCTATTAAGAGCGTAGCAAGTATTCCCAATCAGGTGCGTCTCTTGTAGCAAAACAACGTCAGGCGAGAGGCGCCGCAAAAGCTGCAGAACCACCCCTCTCTTTATCCGATCACCCAACCCATTCACATTCCAACACAGTACCCTCAACCCCCTACCCCTCATCCAGATCCACAATGAACTCCCATCTCAAAACGAGCACGACACCAATGTCAAAAAAAGTGAACGTTCTTTGCCTTGAAAAAGAAGAAACGAATAACCCCAACACATTTCCCTCCCTCCCCCCAATGTTCCCAACGCAACTCCCCCCCACCCTGCATCCCTGCACAGACTCGGAAGCCACCCCAATTTGCAGTGTGCCTGTCGCCCTAACAATTACAAACAAACAACTAATCTACACAAAGGAACCCCAGAGGAGGAAGGGTCCCGTCAACCCTGCTACCCCCCAGGATACGAAGGGAATGATCAAAGAAGTCAGTGAGCCGCAGCCGTTCACGGTGAAAAGTATTCCGGACACAGACGCTATAGTCATTCTTGGTCCATTAGGCCCCCCTCAGCGCCACCAGTATGGTCCCGGCCAGCACGGCGAGCCGGTAAAGTGTCCAACCAATCACTCGCTTCCTCAGGCCGGACAAAGAAGAATGTTCGATTGTCGTGTTCAACACGAAGTCAGGCCGGGAACAACATCGCGTATTTTAACTCCATGTCTCTGAGCCGCCGTTTTAACCCTTGAAATCCCATTCGTTGCTTCTGGACCGATTGGGAAAAGTCCGGATAAAAGTTCACAGCAGCGTTCTCGAACTGCGTAGGACTGCTTGTCCGTGCCGCTTGCAAAATGGCGTCGCGATCTCTGAAATTGAAGATCTGTGCGATAATCGGACGGGGGGGGGGGGAACCGGGCTTCACCTGTCCCCCCGGTACCCTGTGTGCACGTTCAATGGCAAAGAATTTGCTCAGGCCCTTGGGTGCAAGATGATTGAGGATAAGGTCCTCCACTCGAAGATTAGTGGAGAGTGAACTAGAGTCTTCCGGGACCCCAATAATACGCACGTTGTTGCGCCGTGCACGGCCCTCAAAATCCTCCAAGCGACGAGCAAAGAAATCATTGGCAGTTCTAAGGTTGCGCTCTTCTGTTTGCAAGTCGGACACATCCGTTGTGAGGCTGGCTGTCTTTAGGTCAAGGGACTTCACCCTCTCGTTCGTCTTGGCCAAATCAGTTCGAATGAGGTTGACATCAATGGCCACCGTGTCCAGCTTCAAAGCCAGGGCTTCATATTGTTGGCTAATAGAGGACTTGATACCTGCAATGGCGCCCATCACGTCCTGTAGCGCTAAGTCCGCCGATACAGCAGGATCGTCGACAGCCTCCTCCCGGGTCTCAGGCGCGCCACCGGGGGATCCTTTAGAAAGTGTGTAGCGGTCCATGACATTCGTCTGGGTTGAGCCTCCTCGGAAGGTGGTCTTGACTTTCCGTTTTTCACCCTCGGGCTTTCCCGTCATGGCGAGCCGGGTGCCCTGAAGGGAGGCTTGGGATCTGGTCCAAATGGCTCCTTAGAATTCACCCACACTAATACCAAAGGCAGAGTTGAGTCAATTTGAGTCCACAGCCAAACTGTTGCTAGCTCCAGCCCAATAAACTGGCATGGGAGCCAGTCCGATCAGCCGTCACCCCGCAGAGGGAAGACGGTGCGCAGGAGAAACAAAACCGAAAGTGAAGTGAGGCTGTGAACTGATCTCCGCCAGCCGTTGTTGTTGAATTACGACCTGGGTAAAGCCACAACTCAAGGCCCAGGCGGTTCCATGGAGAAGGCCACAAACTTCAGGATGGCGTAGCTCGGGGACCCTGCGTCCGATTTCGACCCAGAAACCTGCTAGTACATCAGCCGGGCTGTGTCTTCAATGACCTTCCATCAAATCAGGATATTATCCAGGATTAATGCGGGAGGCGGCGAGGGTCTCCGGGAGCCCTGTGCTCACGCGGCCATCACGGATGCCCGCGAAGCTCCTCCCCCCTGATGTGAATTTTTGAAGTTAACTATAGACCTCCGATGCCCTTGGGTCGTGTCCGCGCTATAAACCTGCTGAAATAGATGATGGACCCTTAGCTAGCATGGTGGAGCCGACAGGTGAAGAATGCTATTAAAGCTGCTTGTGTGCGGATTATCTACAATGGAGGCATAAAAGCCAGTCCTGGTAACTTTTGCCCTTTGGAACTGGAAACAAGCATTTGCAATGCAATAGGTCTCACATTTCACGGAAGTTTGAACTACTGGCATTGTAAATAACAATGCCTTTTATTTATGTGTTTTGAAAACCTGCAAGTGATATGTAATCATGGACTTTGTACTTATAGCCCTTGCTTAAGAGAAGCAAAAGAGTCACAGTTACTGCCTGCCTTGCTTCTCATAAACAACTGCTAGAAGTACAAAGTGTGTGTTTACGCAATGCTTGTAGGTTTTCAAAACACATAAATAAAAGGCATTGCAATTTACAATGCCAATAGCTAAAAATCTCGCAAATGCGAGACCTATTGCATTGCAAATGCTTGTTTAATATGGGAGAACATTTCTGCATAGATTAGTTCCAGGATTCTTCCGAAGCAAATGTCAGGCTAAAGGCACCTACATGTAACGTCTCAATGCCAAATGCTTCATCCTTTGTGTAACTTCTCAGACTGTAACCTAGACTGACTGAAACAGCACAACTCATCCTCTTTTGCTTCCGCTTACATATTCCTCCTTTTGTTCTCTTATCTTTGGAGATAGTTAAGATCGAGAAAATATGTATGTTACGACGAATCAAATGTATTAACCTGAGACTCGTAGTCCCAGATAATTGCCAGTTCTCAAAATCTCTGCTTCCTTCTTATTAACGATGCCTCCAGAGACGGACTCAGCTGTCCAAAATCTAAGACCTCAACTAAACTGTCTTTATGGATTTTGTAGAGAGGTATGCTATATGCTCTTAGATCTGCATGCTTTCCAGAGTCCTGTTGTGTTCATTAGGGATGGGAGATTACTTTAGGATGCAGGTTAGTCCAGTATCTAAATATTAAAGTTTCTTCCATTAAAAAAAGTATAGCTATTGTTGAGTTTGGACTTTTGAGCTGCAAAGTTAACCTACAATTTAAGCAGGTCTAACCTGGTCCTGAGCCCTATGGGTATTGGAGAGCTCTTAATGGTGAAAGGCATGCATTCTCGGATGACCAGGACAACTACCCTTGCTGTTTTAAAAAGTATGTGGATAGGAGTGTAGGCATTGTGCTCCTAAAAGACCAAACATTTGAATGTAAGAGTATTGCCTATCCTGGATATCCTGATACTACAGAAGGTAATGTTTCTGGGGTAACTGATCTTCAATCAGACAGACATTTGGTGACAAGTCCGTCCTTATTGGAGACTCTTACTATTCCCCCATGCAAGTCATGTGAATTAATAGGTTCAGAAAATCAAAGTAGGGCAGATGTTATATGTATACATATGAGCCAAGTACAATTCTGTGCAGTCCTCGCTGCACTGAGTGATAACCGAGTGCCACTCACACCATGTGCTTTTCAAAATCATTTTAAGCCCTCACTGAATGTGGTAATTTCAGAAAGGTGCAGATGTTTATTGACCTTGTTGCCAGGAATTTTGTAACAAATTCATACTATAAGGTGGATAAAAGCAGAAATAATACATACAATGTAATCAGATCAGCATAATGCCTTGCTGCAATGTGCGATAACCCTGCCATGGGTAAACTGTGCAGTATTTTATGCAGGATACAAAAGAAGAATTTGATCTACTCCTGTTGTTGGGAAGAAAACGTTCCACTTCTGGAATAATAAGATGTTCTCAGCATCTTTAAGGGTTCTTGAGAGGCAAAGTGCTGCTTGTCATGACTAGACAACCCTCCATTCATCTAAGCGGCCTAGCATAACTTGGGGTGTACTGGAGTCCTCAACATTTTCTGCAGGGTAGGATCTGACCGATCAATGAGCCGAGATACAGGTAGGAGCCCTGCATCTGAAGGAACCAAAAGCTATTTTCCTCTTTGTTTACAAATCCAAATTTCAGCTTTATTGCTGGGATGGCTCGCGTATTCCACCAGCTGGAAATTGGCATGCCTGCAAATATCTCAAGCTCAGGAAATATATTTCCCTCTCTTAAAAACAGTGTTGTCTGCTTTACCAACATCTGTGGATAGTTTTGTTTCAAAGTCTCCTTTCCAAATCCCCCAATGAAGGTCACTTAGTAGGATCGCATGGATCTTCTTATTGACGTTCATAAATGAATCAACCAGCCAAATAAATTCTAGTGTAATCCAGGGCTAAGAGCTACTTTCTCATTTATTTTTTTATTATGGATACAAAGACTGAAGCAATGGTAAGCGCAACGCTTTTCCTGAAATGTTTATTGCCAGAAACAAAACAGTTTTCAGAAGGCCATAGGTAATATCATTGGTTTTTGGTGGAAGATCTAAACTTTCAGTTTTGAGGCATTCTCCTTTGGCTTAAATTTGCTAGCCTGGGTGTTCACCATATTAATTTTGCCTGGACCATTTTTGCCTCATTAAACATCGGATGACGTGCCTCAACTCAGGTGCACATCCAAGACCATTTGGGACCTCTCAACATTCTTTTCAGCCCTGAAAAAAACATTTCTTGCTTTTCCAGGAAAAGGTGCTCATCGTTCATACTTACAAATCATTATAATGTTCTGCTTAAACAGAGCAGATGTACGCAGTGTGTCCACCTGTGTTTCAGTCGCCTTAAGCATGTTTATGAGGGCCTGATGCTACCGTTTTGAGCAGTTTTCTCCCACTGACGTTAGTGACTGTATTTTGTGCAGCTGGTCATTCTTAGTCCATATTTTCTATGTCAAGCCCTTTGACGTATTGCGTCTGACGGTAATGGTAAATAAAGTTAGCATCCATGGGCAGAGGATGGAGCATCTGTTGGGTCTAAAACTTCATTATTTGTAATGATGATAAGCAAAGACAGGTCTCTCTTTAAGAGTTATCCTATATTTTCTTCCCTTCACAAATGCCAATTAAACAAATAGCCAATTAGCTGATGTTTTAACCTCGGCTCAAATTAGCATATTTATGAACTAGATCTATTTCCTCATGGTGTTTTCGCTTCTGCTCTACGTTAACCCCTTCTTTGTTAGTGCTAACATCCGACTCCTGTGGATGAAAGAAATAGCCTTTATTTTAGATTGAGAGTTGCTGTCCAGCATATATGCATCACCTCTTAATAATATCAATACCTTTGTTTGGTTACTTAAAACTATTACAATTGACAATAGCAGGTACATGTTAAAATTCCAAGTCAGATGACTTTCAAAATAGTTTTACATTTAGCAATGTGCCAATACAAACAGTAGTGATATGAAATTATCTTAAATACAAGAACAAAATGACTTTCGAGCTTTCTACATTTGTAGAAACTGCTGGTGCGGGTGATGGTTCCAGTGCCTAATAGGAGCAATGTGAAAAGTGCAATATGCATAAAAGAAGCAAACCTTTATCCACAGGAGGTAGGCGCAGGAGCCTAATGTTCACACCTGGGGCAAGCTCGTAATTTACATTTTGCATTTGGCTATAATGCTGGGACAGACAACCACTCCATTGACTAATTAAATCAAAGTGCAAGGTGCAGAAAATAAGGTAGCAGTAAAGGTTTCATAAACAAGCGCAAGTGTAGGCAAAATACTAATAAGGAGCACTGAAACCAGCCTAATGTTCACACCTGCGGCGAGCTCTTTAGTGTACATTTTACCTTTTACGGCAATGCTGGCGCAGGCAGCTGCACCCATGACTAATAAGAGCAAAGTGCAATATATAAAATAGCAGCAAGGATTTCACAAACAAGCTCCACTGTAAACAGAAAGCAGGTAAACGACACTAAAAGCCCAGAGCATAAAAAGCACTTGGTAAGCAGTGGCACTGGTAGGGAACCCTGTGAAGTGCTTGAACAAGTGGCTGGGAATACAAAGTGCAATGTGTGGGGTGGCGGCAGACTGTTATCAACGGGAGGTAGGTGCGAGAGCCTACTGCTCCTACGTGGGGCGAGAGCCTAGTTTACAATTTACGTTTAAAGGTAAAACTGGTCCACACAACAATTACAATGACTAGTAATAGAGAGATGCAAAGTACAATTGAAAAAGATAGCAGTAAAAATGTCATAAGGATGCTCGATTGTGGATGAAAATACAGGTGAGATCTGACGGCTGCCACCACTTCAACAATGATGAGGCAGCAGCAATCTGAGGTCTTGGGGCTCCATCCGAGTCCTGGTAAAACATTAAAACAAGCACCTGTTAAACCAGCACGTGTAGTTAGTTCAAAGCGGCCAATCTTATTTCATGCCATACAACTTGTCACTCCGGGAACTGCAAAGTTGAATCAAATAATTAACAAAACATGAAACTTTAAGACACGAGACCAGCACTTAGACACACATGAACGGCTCAGTTCTAGGATGGTTGATACTGTAATAACTGGCGCCTTCAGATTTAATAATCTCTCTTAAATCTGTTAGTCAGCACTGCTGAAGGCGGTCGAACCGAGGTGTGCCATAAAGAGTAACCCAAACATTTTCTATGAGGATGCCTAAACTACGCCCCTAAATAAAGGATTCATGCTTTACCCTATAGCATCCATTGGCATAAAACTTTTATATAAAATAATGCATTGCAAAAGTCAGATCCATAAATAACAAGCAAGAACCTAGGAGGTCTATGGGCCAGGCAACTAGCTGGCTAAACTGTGAAATCTATCTTTATGACAGATGGTGCAGCAGTCACCATATAGTAATATAAGAAAGAGAAGGAGAAACAAATGTGTAAGTAACCAAAGAATGAGAATGACAAAGACTTAATCAAGAACTGGTCAGACTAGATCCAGTACACATATTGTTTGTGAGTAACCATCAAAAAACCAAGTGATCAGTCCTATCATTTGGTCGTTCACACTGTGACCAGGCGGGTCCTTGGATCATCTAGACCTCGTGCCACACAGTCAAGGTGAGTACTGGATATGGTCCACAGTCAAAATTGGAACTACCAATTGTTGGTCTGATAGTGATGGCTCAAAAAGGTGATAAAGTACAGTGCAACAAAACAGAAAAGGTGGTGAATCTAAAATAGGGTGATATGTCTAAACAACAACTTTAATAGAAACTAGGCACATCCCCTAACTAAAATAGGAACAGCGCAAACGACAGTATGGAACAATGACTATCGCAAAACGGGCCAACATGTTTCTGCCTACCGGGCATAGAGTCCCTTGGCATTCATCAGGGCCACTGCTCTCAAAAAGTTGCTACTGTTGGAATGTGTGTGAAAACAATAGTGAAAGCACAACAAAGTTTCAAAGTAGGAACGATACAACCTGTACCTACTGTTCAATTACTCATCCTCCTAGTCAGTGGACGTTCAAAGTGATCCAGCATGACAGGGGACTGGACCTCACCTCACCTGGACCGTGCTCAGGTATACGAGGCCCCGCACTCTCCGTCGGTGCCACCAAACTCGCCTGAGACTTGGGGGAGGCCACCCCCAAGTCTCAGGCGAGTTTGGTGTCATGCTGGATCACTTTGAACGTCCACTGACTAGGAGGATGAGTAATTGAACAGTAGGTACAGGTTGTATCGTTCCTACTTTGAAACTTTGTTGTGCTTTCACTATTGTTTTCACACACATTCCAACAGTAGCAACTTTTTGAGAGCAGTGGCCCTGATGAATGCCAAGGGACTCTATGCCCGGTAGGCAGAAACATGTTGGCCCGTTTTGTGATAGTCATTGTTCCATACTGTCGTTTGCGCTGTTCCTATTTTAGTTAGGGGATGTGCCTAGTTTCTATTAAAGTTGTTGTTTAGACATATCACCCTATTTTAGATTCACCACCTTTTCTGTTTTGTTGCACTGTACTTTATCACCTTTTTGAGCCATCACTATCAGACCAACAATTGGTAGTTCCAATTTTGACTGTGGACCATATCCAGTACTCACCTTGACTGTGTGGCACGAGGTCTAGATGATCCAAGGACCCGCCTGGTCACAGTGTGAACGACCAAATGATAGGACTGATCACTTGGTTTTTTTATGGTTACTCACAAACAATATGTGTACTGGATCTAGTCTGACCAGTTCTTGATTAAGTCTTTGTCATTCTCATTCTTTGGTTACTTACACATTTGTTTCTCCTTCTCTTTCTTATATTACTATATGGTGACTGCAGCACCATCTGTCATAAAGATAGATTTGACAGTTTAGCCAGCTAGTTGCCTGGCCCATAGACCTCCTAGGTTCTTGCTTGTTATTTATGTGTTGTTACTGGGGAAGTGAACCAGTAGTAGGTCTCTAAAAATCCTTTCCCTTTGACCCTATCCTCTCGGTTTGTTTTTTGAAAAAGTCAGATCCAGCCAGCTTTGAAACCTCACCCTTCCAGTGAAAGGCACCTATTGATGATGCCGCCTCCATAGGTATCGTTACAACCTGCCCTACACCCGGTTACGCCCTGCTCACCTGAAGCGTGGTGACCTCTTCCTTCTCAGAGATCTTGACCATGAGCCGGTCCTTCTCCAGAGAGCACACACGGTCAATATACACAGGCAGGCGGTCGTTGAGATGCCGCAGCTCCTCTTTCTCCTGCAGGCGGGTAATGCGAGTGGGTGAGAGTGGGGGCCGCGCAATCGGCACGGGGTGCTGCTGCGGCTCGCCATACTGCCTGGAAGGGTAGGGTGTGGGGGGGACGTCCGGTGCTCCGATGGGCACGCTGCAGCGGGGCTGGTGGCTTCTCTACCCAGCTATAGTTGCTCCACCGCTCATTCAATCTCCAGCCCGCTGGAGCAAATGGAATCAGAAGCGTGGGCCAAAGCAAAACATAATGGCCACCACCCTCTCAGCGTAGGCGCGCCTACAATAGGCAGAGACGAGAGTGGGTCGAAGCGAGACAACGCCCCCTGGGAACAACTATTGGACTGCTCCATTCTAAAATGTCCACCCTCGGCGAAATTGGTATTTTAATTTGCAACATTGTTAGCAGGAAGATGGCACATATTCCGTTGAAAGGGCAAGCACGTTTGCGGAGGTCATTTCAGACCAGAGATTGTCCTTTAGTATTCAGGCATACAAAAGCCTCGAAATGCACTGTTAGAAGCTAAACTAACAAGCAAAATGGTGGCAGCAGCTGCGGATAAGCCCTGTCCTTTTCAGACTGGGGGGCGTGTTTTTTGTTGAGTGAATGAAGACGTCACGGAGAGAAAGGACAGCAAAAAACACGCCTCTCAATCCGAAATGGACGGGGCTTAGCTTCAAAAAATGACGTCACAGAAACCTCTTCTCCAATGGCTGGCTGCCGTTTAGGGAGCCAGCCAATGGAGAAGAGGGGCGGGTTTAAGCCTCGCCACTCTGAGACATAAGATCTCGCCAGCGAGACTGCGCATGCGCAGCCTACGCTAGCCGAGACCTAAAAAGATATAAGGTGGCAGGGTAGAGATACCTAGGTCTGGTGGTGTGGGTCCCAGAGGCTCAACTAGAGCCAAATACGTATGCTGTGTTTCCACACATTCTTGGCAAACTTAAAAAACGAAAAAAAAAACACACACACACTCCGGCGCAATAAATAAATAAACTCCCAGGGGTGGGACATAGGATAGTACAATGGGTTTAAAAGGGTAGGGAGGCATGCACCCTTCTCTCCCTGAGCCTTCTTCAGGCTCTGTGGATCCCATGGCCTGGGGGTGAATCAATTAAAAAGAGGAGGGGGCACCAAGCCTCGTTGAGGCCCTGGGGATCCCGTCCTGAAAAGGCTGATGCATATTTAAAGGGCAGGGGGCATGCAGCCCTTCTTCCCAAGCCTCTTCAGGTCCCAGGAAACCCACCCCGATTTTTAATTAAGCACAGAGGGGAGTCAGGTTCCCTCACAGAGCCTCGATGAAGCCCTCGGGATCCCATTCCCTAAAGGCCATTTTCCTAATGAAGGGGAGGGGTGTGCACCCCCCCCCTCTCTGAGCTGACATCAGACCTGTGACCCAATCGCTTGGTGTCAATGCTTTGCAGTGTCCCAGTGAGCCCGCCCCCGGACCCTGTGGTCTCCTGCCCAGGAAAGTGAGGGCATTGCCGGTCTCCCGGCCAAGGAACACATATTTGCTTCCACCCCATTTGAGCAGTAAAAAAAAATGCTGCTCTCACCGGGTGGGAGCAATGAATGGCGTTAGCTTCTACCAGCAACCAGTATGTTGCTGGCTGGGACATCGGCATCGCACCTCCCAACCTGGCCTGCATTGTGGGTGCCCTGATAGGACACTGGGGCACCCGACTGAGATTCGAGAACATTTACAGTTTCTGCCAGGAAACCCAGCTGGGGCTTTGGGGGCCCTGGTGCTCCATCTGTGGTACCTCTCAGAAAGGGAGTTGTGTCCCACTACTGGACCCCAGTCCCCTCACTTATTAAGAAAATGACATCTCCCACTGGCACACGCAATGGATGCGGCTATCGAGCAAGCTGGGTTCATGGGTGCACCGGCGCTTCCCCACGTGGGCCCCAACAAAATATGTTGGTGCCCTGTGTGGGCACCGGGACACCCACAAAACATTTCTAAACAGAAAAAGTTAACTTTCTCGGGTAATGTGCCCCCAATAATGCCCTATTCCTTTTTTATAGTAAATTACTTTCCTGCTGTTGCTGCCCCTAGAAGAGGCAGGTGCACAACCAAGCATTTTTTTTAATGTTGTGGGGTCGAGGGGAGGGGTGAATGCAGAGAGTGCTGCATCCCTCCAGCAACAATTAAAAAAAAAAAAAGATTAGTTTCCTGGGCCATTAAAACCACGGCCTTAGGATAGCTTACCATATATTTTACAGCACTCCTAGCCTGAGCTGTATGCTCGTCAGCTGGAGTGCTGCGGAGGGTTGTCCCCCTTGTGGTGGATTCTATGGCTGCACGTCGTAGCTTCAACAACGTTTTAAGAAGTCTCAGACATTTTGAGGCTTTATTTGTAATTAAACGTTATTACTTTTTTATGACAATCATTTTTATTAGATATTGCACTGTGTGAATGATTGAAATATACATTTCATCATAATTATTTGTAATTTGTGTAATGACTTTATGTCCTGGGGGATGGGGTTCCCCGTGCCAGTATTGGCTCTCTGGAGGGCTGCACTCTCACTTCCTGTTTAAATGAATGTTGACCCAAGGGTATGGGGTCCCCAGGGCCAGTATAGGCTTGGAGAGGTGAGCAGCAGGCCTCCCTCCTCTTTCAATGCGAATGGGGCACCTAGACTCGGTTCGGTGGGGGAGGGCACCTCCCCCCTTATTTTAGAGTATTTACTATTTAGTCATTAATTAAGCAGCCTCTTGTTTTCGGAGTCCTGTTGTAGGGCATGATGTTGATCCCTCCCCTTCCACAAGTGGAACTGTCAAGAGTAGTCTATTGACATATACACAATAATCTCCTGTCTCATTATGAGTGCTTAAACTTTATTTGCAGGAGGCAGAACGGTGTCACATGGGAACGTCGTCCTATGCGCCCATTTTCTTATTCACATTAATATGCACAGCAGAGCAAGTAGGAGCTGGTTAAAAGGCATACATTTTTTTCTTTAACTAATTGATCATATGAAAACCCCTCAAGACATGTTACAAAGAACGCTGCAAGGACATTCCACAATAAGCATCACGGTACGTGGCGGTGCCATGAAAACTGCGTTATGTAATTGTTGGTATGTTGCGATCACCAGACTTTTGTGAAAGCTGCGATAACCTTAAACCACGTAAATAATATTCTCTCTACTCCATAGTAAATGTTATCTAGTTTGTATATTTATCCTGCTCTTATATGTATGTTGAACATCGAAACAATAACGAGAATGGCAGGTTTGTGTTGTGTGTCGCCTGGGAAAGCGCTGTTTAAATGCAGTGTGTGCCGCCGGCTTCCCTCGGTAGCCTATAAGACTAACAATGGAGCTGAAAGTCACTCAATGTTGTGACTGCGCAGTGAAAGAAAACCATAACCACGGCGCAGAGGTCGCTCTCGCCCACACGCGCTGGTGCCACTGCGCCTGCGCCACTGATGATGGCTTCCCCCAGCTATGCATCCGTTTCATTTGCTTTGTAAAGAGGAATACAAAATAGGTAATATTGAAACGTTTAGTTTGGTACACAGCTGTATTGAAATTCACACCCACAACAAACATAAGTGAAAGTCAAAGACAAAATGTGAGTGCCAAGTTGGTGGGGGTTCAAGGTGACAAGCTTTCATCTTTCATGTTGGGGTCACGTTCAATGCATCACAATTCACTGCCTTCGGAATAACAGATGTTTATGAAAATGAAATGAATTTGCTGGTCATCTGGGGCTTGGCTTATCATCCTTACTGTGTGATTCATGACTATGCTTTCGTAGTAAGGGTACTCCTTTCTTGGCCAACCGATGTGCGTTGTGGATGCAAGAATCGTGGCTGAGGGCTTCAGTTTCTATCTTTGTACAGGGAGGCATTTTAAGTAGGAGCTTGCCTCGGTGGTGGCAGGTATGTACTGTATGTCCTGCTGCTATCCGTGTGCCAATTCCCTCCCCTGCACTGCTACTTTCAGTGTCGATGGCGGTCTCCTTGTCATGTTTTGGCACAGTGGAGTGCAGCGCCCTTCCAAGGGGAGCGGTTTGATGCCTCCCATCTTGCTGCTTCTGAGAAAGGGTCTATCTCTTTACCACCTTCCCAATCACAGTGGCTTCATTTACTTTGTGCCTTAACCGAAAGTATTTCAAGCCACAGACGCATCCCATATGCCTATCCATTCAGGGGCGGTCTGCAGGGTTATTTCCTCTAGCTTCAACTTATCTTGGTAGGTAGTACTGGGGGACTCCAGGGCTCTGGAATGGAAGACAGACATACTACTTCTGAATTTCCCTGCTGTCACACTGATGGTAACTCTGGTTGTAATGGGAGCTATTCTGTACACTGTTGGGTCGAATGCCCAATGAAAAGGAACTGATGCAGCCTCCGCGCACTTGTTCCCATGCATGCCGGCGGCCTCCCAGACGTCGAAGGGCTGAACCTGGCCATGCGGCAAAGTGTTATAGTGGGGTGGGCTATACTTTACCAACTATCCAGGTCATGCCTATTTTCTTTAATCGTGTGTTACTGGAAAGTTTGAATCTTCACAACAGTTCACAATCATGCAATGAAGCAAGACTACGCCCCCGGTCAAAGACTTTCTGTTGAGTAGTGGATGGACCCCTTTTTTCAGAATGGAGTTTTACGGGGGTACAGGAATCCTTTTCTGAGAATCCAAAAATTCAGTAATCAAGAAAAATTTGACAAATAGCTTGACAAGGGAACAAAAGTTAAATAAAATTCAATAATCTAATCAGTTAGCATGACAACAGCTTTTGAATATGAGATAAGATTACATGAACCATGCAGTTAAAATTATTGGCGCCCAAATGAATTCGCATTTATTGTGATTATCATCAGGACCACTAGCATTAGAGTCACTAACTACAGGCGAATTTGATATAATGTAAGGGAAAAATGGATTTTGAATGAATATATGATTAGGAGATTTTCTTCGCTCTGTTTTTTTTTTTATTTTTGTTTTTTTTTATATCCTTATTTGATTTCCCCCCCCCCCGCATTTTTTCTGTTACAACCAGTACATTTTTACCATTACAAAGAGTTTTTTAACCATGTACAGATTTGTTTTTTTTTTTAAATTATACAAATACTAATAGCAAAGTAACATGAATAAGATGCATCATACATTACATAATTGTAGCCTGTACAGATTTCACAAGTAATAACAAAAGAAGCAAAGAAACATATTTTTAACTCTTTCCACTCCTCCATTGATCAATGGGAAACCATATCCTACCCCCCAAGGCTCTTGCCTTTCTGCCTTTTCTGTCGTATATAGCCTTCTCTAAATTATATGTAGAAAGTAATCTTGCCATCCAGATCTGGAACGACGGTGCTGATTTCTCTTTCCAAGCTTTTGCAACAATTATCCTAAATACTGCTGTAACCATAAATAGAAATTCTGGATGCATGATATTTTCTCCTATACTTATACCCAATATTATCAATTCATCAGTTAGTTTAGTTTTTATTCCCAACGATTTTCCCAAAAACTCCTCTATTGCCAATTTTAAGGTGTATAGTTGCGGGCATTGTGCAAACATGTGTGTGATGTTAGCACCTGTTGAATTGCAGCGTGGGCAGGTTATTCCAGTGGTTCCCCCCCATTGGGCAATTCTAGCAGGTGTGTGATATAGTGAATAGACTGTTTTATAATGTTGGGTTTGTAATGTGGCTGAACACAAAATGGATCGGCCAAAGTCTAATGAGGTTTGCAGATCTTCAGGGCGGGCTCTCACTTGTTCGCCCCATTTGTTACTATATCTCTCTCGGTCGTCTGCTTTATAGACCTGTAGCTCTGCATACAACTGCCTAATTGAGCACAATAAGCTGCTTCCCAGATAATCCATTATCCTACAACTTGTCATTCCTCCTGTTCCCCCCAGTTTTGTATGAAAGTAACTCCTCACTTGTAAGTATTTAAAGAAGCTATTCCCTGCTATTTTATACCTATACTGTATATCTTGGAACATTAAAAACCCTCCTCCTGTATCCATTAAGTCCCCCAATTTCTTAATCCCTTTTTCATCCCACTCTCTCATGACTGTATCCCTAAAAATTTCTAATGGAAGATCCTTATTCATGTAGAGCCTCAGATATCTGTTATATCTTCCCAGCCCCAATTTTTTCTTTATTGCCCTCCAAACTTTGTATATTGCGCTCAGGGTCTTAAATCTTGTGTGTTTGAAGTAGGCATAGTCCACAGTTGTTACTAAGGCGTTCTCTGCCGCCTTTCCCAAAAGTGCTTCATAAACATTAGCTGGGCATGCTCTCTCGTCCTCTTGAGCACTTCCACCTAGTATCCCTTTAGAATATTGTAGAGCTGTCGCCCAATAGTAATATTTAAAATCAGGTGCCCCCCAGCCTCCCCTCTCTCGTGGTAATGTCAAAAAGCGGTATGCCCTACGTGTCTTCCCCTGTGCCCAAATTAATTTATTTACTGTTGATTCTATTCTGTTGAACCATATGCCTTCAAAGTATAGTGGAATTGCTCTGAACAGATATAAGAATTTTGGAAAGGTAACCATTTTAATAAAATTAATTCGGCCCATAAGAGTCAAGTGTAAGTTATTAACCCTCTCCATGTTGCTTTTAACCTTTCCAAGCAAGGGTTCCATATTTATCTCCACTAGTTTCTCTAACTCTGCCGTCACCCTAACTCCCAAATACCTTGCATCCGGAACTACTCTTGTGTCTACAAATGTGGTGTATCTGTTCTGTACTACTTGTGTCTTTCCCCTGTTTATTAGGTACCCGGACACCTCGCCGAATTTCCTTGCCTCCTGTTCTATTTCAATCAGTGATTCCTCTAGTGTCGGTGTTATAACAGCCACATCGTCTGCATAGGCAAATAATTTGTATTCTTTCTCATGCAGTGTAACTGGAGTAATCCCCATATTTTGTGTAAGTCTTCTTAAAAAGGGATCCAAATATATCGCAAACAGTAGGGGTGAAGCTGGGCATCCCTGCCTAGTCCCCCGTCTAATCTGTACCGCATTGGAATAGGATCTATGTATACGTATCCTAGCACTGGGATGTTTGTAAAGTGCCTGGATTGCTGTTATGTATCCTCTGCCTATACCAGCCCACTCCATAGCCTTCCATAAGTATGCCCAGGAGACCCTGTCAAAAGCCTTTTCGGCATCCAAGAAGATAGCGGCGACAGGATCTCCTGAGGCCTCTGCAGCGTCTAGAATAGTGATCAGCTGTCTAGTGTGTTGGGTAGTTCCTTTGCCGGGTATGAAGCCATGTTGTGTAGGAGAAACCACTCTTTCTATTACCTTACTCAATCTATTAGCCAGTGCTTTGGAGAATATTTTTGCATCAGCATTAAGCAGTGTGATCGGCCTATAGGAGCCTGGTTCGGTAGGGGGCTTGTCTTTTTTCAGGATCACTATTATGTCCGCACCCGCCCAAGACTGAGGAACTATTCTGCCCCCCTGTGCCAAACAGCAAATCGCCCAAATATCCTTAGCTAGCACATCCCAAAATGTTTTATAAAATTCTACAGGGATCTGGTCTTGACCACTTGTTTTTCCGGATGGTAAGCTAAATATCGCATCTTTTATCTCCTGGACTGTTAGTTGTGCATCTAGCTTGACCCTTTCTTCTATACTCAACCCATCCTGTGGACCTTGCATGAGATATTCCAGACTTTCTGCCTCTATGTTTTCGTTGTTAATGTCTTGTTCATGTAACCCCTCATAGAACCTTCTGAATACCTCCGGTATCTCCTCCACTTTATTGACAGTTGCCCCGGTACAGTCCTTGATTTCTTTTATCTCACCTGCTGCTAGCGTTTGCCTAGTTCTAACTGCGAGCAAGTGGCCGACCCTCTCATTGCATTCATAGCATTTCTCTTTTTTTGCTAAATAATTCCTTGCTGTTTTCTGTGCCAGGGTAACCCCCGTTTCTGCCTTCTGTACTTCCATAGCCACCAGGATCTGTTCAATGGGGTCTTGCCTGCCTATTGCATCTACTAGCATTCTTTCCAAACCCATCAGAGTTCTGATCTCCTCTTCCACCTTCTCCTTTTCCTGTTTGCGTCTTACCAGAGTATAACTTAATGTCTCTCCCCTCACTCCTGCTTTAAAGCTGTCCCACACCATGTCTGCTGAAGCTGAATACCTATTCATGTCCCAAAATTGCGTTATCCATTCTTGCATTCTTATAATATACTCCTCCTCCTTCAACAGCCCTCTCTCAAACGTCCATGTCGAGTTTATCCTTTCTGTCTTTTGGGGCACTGCTAAGCTTAGGACCAGCGGGTTGTGGTCTGACATTATTCTAGGGAGACATTCTATTTTAGCTCTGCTAACAAGTGAACTAGAGATAAAGAAATAATCCAATCTGGCTATTGTTTGATGTGGAGCTGAGTAGAAAGTGCTACCTGTACCTAAAGGGTTAAATTCCGCCCACGTATCCACCAGCGCATTATGGTAAGCAAGATTCTGTACCGCTTTGAGCACCTTCTTTTTTCTCCCTTGATATCTGCCCCCCTTCATATCTATTAGGCCGTTCAAGCCATTAATATTAAAATCCCCGCAGCAAATCACAGGCTCTGGCCACACTGCTAATTCGTTGTCAATGAATTCGAATAATTCAGGCTCGTCCTCATTTGATCCATACAATGAGGACAGTGTACATCTACCTGCGGCAGTTTCTATGTCTAACATTAACCATCTCCCTTCATGATCCTCCTTTTTCTTTTTGATTTTTGCGACACCTTTTCTAGCCAGGACTGCTACCCCCCTGTTTCTCCCCTCTTGTCCCGTATAAGCAAGAACATCAAATCCCATTTGATCCAAAATAAATTTGTCTTTAACTGCTACATGTGTTTCCTGTAAGCAAATTATATCAATTCTCCAATAACGCAACAATGCAGAGAGCTTCTGTCTTTTCTCCTTATTATTTAAACCACAGATATTGATCGTCATTATCCTAACTGCCATACCTTTAGTTTTGCTTTTAACAACACCTCAGCTACTATTTTGACTTCAACTGTAAATTTTCTCTCTGCTTCCTTGTATACCTTACAAATCTGTACCGTGTTACACCACCAACCTTCACCAATGTCTTCGTCCCTTCCACCTCCCCCCCCTTTATCCCCCCCCACCCCAACTGCTGCCCCACCCCCCCTGTGACAGGCAAATAGGTCACTCCTGACCTATGCGTGTCCACTGAACGTTGTAGCGTCGCTCCCCCCTTCGCTCTGTTAAAGACAAATTATTCCTGTGATTTGACCTAGGAGAGTCTTTAGTCCTAGGTGGTGGGAATCTGAGGAGCGCATTAATCCGTTTCACAACTCCCTCCAGACATTCGAGGCAAAGCACCTCTTATGGACAGTGGATGGTGATGACACTTCTTGGTATAGAAAGTTGTGTCTGATAAAACCCACAGTGACTCTATCCCAGTTGTCCACTATGAGGACAGTGGGCATGAATGACGTCTTCAAAGTGTGGTGCACATTTGCTTCTTGCTACTCTTTAATGATACTTTGCAGTCAAACGTTTTGTCCTCAATGCGCTACATATCTGCAGGTCTGCTGAAAGGACAACACCTGAAGAAATGGGACCTAACATATATCACTTGTAGAATATAGAAAAACGCATATGTTTATACCAGGCTCCTCCTATGAAAACCTCAATTCAAGATTTCACTGCATTTAGCGTGGATATTGATTGTGCAGAAATTCCAATACAGGCCCATGGCTTGGGGCTCAGTGCAGGAGAGAGTACCTGTTCAATGATTGATCATTTACAAAGGAGGTGCATGCTGGATGTCTAATGTGTTTGATTTCAGTTGAATGTCTTACTGTGAGTTCAGGACTCCAACATCCAAAGCCATGCTCTCAAGTGAGTTTGCGTCTGCCCAGTGAGAGTTTGGTACCTTATCCATGCCCACAAAACCGCTCTACCAAGCCTATTTATTTGGGACAAATCCTAAAATGAGTATAGCATTAGCATGTTCTGAAATAAATATAAGTATGGCACATAGACCATCTGGATACAGATGATCTTTTTTCAGGGATGCAAATCTAACAGGGCCGTATCTCAAAGCCAGTATACTGCATTTAATTATTTCAGATGAGAGCGTTTAAATTGTGCCCTCAGATAGGAATTATACTAAGGTATTTGATATACTTAAGAGCCCATTCAAATGACCAGGGATTGCGGTTAGACGACTTGATCCCTTTGAAGATAGGAAGAACAAATGATTTGTCTACATTGACTTTAGAGCCTGGAAATGAGGATGGGTTGCCCCCTATTTTCTGTACAAGAGCAGGTACAGAGGAAGGAGCATTCAAACAGGCATTAACATATAAGAAGCATACAATATTATCACATCATTTTTTATCTTCTGCAATTGTACCCTGTACATTTGGGTTTTATATAATCGCATGCAGTAATGATCTCTGTGAGATGCTAAAACAATAGTTCTGAGTTTAATGTGCACATATATTCAGTGATAGCATTTAACAGCAAGACACCGGGTAGGCCGCCAACTGGAGAGGAGATAGAGTGCTATTGTTATAAAGTAGTCCAATAGAAGCACTCAAGTGGAGGTGGAAAGATACATTCAAACGGCTATAGGCTTTAGGTGAGAAATTAATACTCTAATGAGCTGAGCTAGGACGTGATCAACAAAGTCTCTAACCAATGCCTGAAAGAAGACGGCTCAATGAAGATCATTGGTTGAAAGTGCAAGACCCAAAGCCCACTCCGTTTGGTGTTCGTAATTGTCCTGTTTGGCAACTCTGCTGCCAAAACACAGATGTAATAAATGGAGACAATGGGCTTTGGAATATTGAAGCTCATAGGAAGCTCGCCATTTACAAAACTATATGAATACACACCGTTATATTCATAGTGAACACCTGCATGTGTATGGTGTGCATGCTAATTTTAACAAACCTTGCCAAAGCCAATAGGGCTGTGTCTAATGTAATAATGCACGAAAACAGTGAGTTTGCACATTAAAGTCACATATCTGAAAGAAACTAAAATTGTATGGTATTGGAAACCATTACCTTATTTCAGTCCTGTTTTTATTTTTACGTGAAATGTAGGTCAGATGTCAAGGGGCCCTTCATTATTCTAAGGCCTTCATTATAAGAAGCCTGGTTAATTAGGAAATGTGCGGTAACTACTGTTCCTGCTCATATTGCAACTATGGGTTCTATGATAAATAGTGACAATTCTAACCTGCTGATATTGGGGAGGGGTAGGACAACCGGTATTTAGCGGAACATGTGGATTTTAATGCAGTAAGCATCACAATCTGCGTATTGTTTCCCAAAAACTTGCAGTTGGGTGGTATTTATTGCACCCACTAAATTACAATGGGAAGCCTGGTTTTATCAGGTGCCATCAATATCACACCATTTACCAGGCTGCTTGGAATGAGTCCGCACTTTACAAATATGAAAAAAGGTTTATAATGAATGTCCCCTTGTCACCCAACCTTTAGTACACTTAGAAAGAAAAAACGGACTGTAATGAAGGAAAGGCAGCATTAATTACACACTAACTTCCCACTACGGAGAAGCCACTGCGATGGAAGGACAGGAGATAAGAATGAAGAGTGGCACACTGGAAAGAGGGAGAGGCGGCAGGGAGTGAGTGAGGGAGGAGGTGCAGGAGGAATTCGTGGCACAGAAAAAAAGACGCAGAACAGCGAGATTGGTGGGTGGAAGCAAACACATGTGGATACGAGTGGAGCAGGCAGTAAACAGGACGGTGGTGCTGACACAGAGGCACATTGTCCCTCAGGCACTTCAATGCAAGTACTCCATTGGACGGGGAAAGATAGACCACAACATCCAATAGCATCGTGCGGGAGAGCCATACTCATCTGGGCTTAACTAGGATGTGGTTGACAAAGCCTGATGCCAATCACTCCTTTAAGAGATTGTTCAAATGGTCATTGGTTGAAAGAGGTGGACCCAGAGGCCACTTTACGTGTATTAGAAACAATAGGTCTGTGTAACAGGTACACAGTCAAATCTGAGCCCAAGAAATCCTCCCCAGAAGTCCCATCCTCTCATACAAAGTCTTCAGCAATCAACAATCCATTGCTGTCTTACCTTGGACTACACTGAAAAAGGTCCTACATCTTCTATTCAAATTAAAAATAGAACTGGATGTGCAGCGTGTTTAGAAAGCTCTGACAAACTCTGAAGCCAAGTGAGCCTTTAAGTACTACACATGCAGTGTTTCTTTTCATGTTAATGTTCTGC
Source organism: Lissotriton helveticus (assembly GCF_964261635.1). Lineage (NCBI taxonomy): Eukaryota > Metazoa > Chordata > Amphibia > Caudata > Salamandridae > Lissotriton > Lissotriton helveticus. The sequence goes on from NC_136057.1 coordinate 769,929,292, forward strand.
TTAAAGAAGACATATATACAAGTTATTTATCAGGTTTAGGGAGCGGTGCTGCCTACATACCATTGTTTATGTGGAACCTTTCTGAACCTTCTGCCAAGACCAAGATGTGCCCATATTCTGTCTTTGGTTTAGTCCATTAATAAAGTCCTGCTTCCTCAATATTTCCACATCCAAGACAAACATAAATACATTCACTGAAGGAGCTTTAACAAAGGCAGCAGTGATACTAAAGAGATGCATGTGACCCTCACATAAAAAAAGTTTCCATTAACTAGCCCTGGCACTGTTATTTTATCCCACGAGTTCCTTTTAATGTAATAATTTCGTTTGCCTAATTAAATAGCAATTTCAGAAAATTGCTTTGACCACTAGTAGAATATTGAAAAAATAATGTAAATCAATATTTTGTGAAGTGCAGAAGTTATTATATGCATTGGAAACGGACCATTATTCTATGAAGCCAAACAACTGAATTTTGATGCCCACCTGAAGGTTCAACATTGGCAATGAATGTCATAGGAGAAGTTGAAGTTGTACATGGGCTGACTTGGTTTATGCCATGATATCAACAGTTTCTCTGCCCACAAGGAGCCTGGCAAACAAGTAATTTAAACTTAAGTTTTCAAGGAAAAAACGCACCCAGATGTTTCAATTCCTTGTTTCATAGCTGAAGCTTAGAATTCCACCTCCCTTTAACAGTATGTATCCCCTCCTTTTGACCTTTCAAAACTGCGCTAACTGTGTTAATTTTCAGTTGCTACTTTCTCGCTCCCTCTGGAGGAAATTGGATTCCTGGTTGGCTGTGGTATGCACCTATACCAGTCAGGAAATGCCAAAATAATCGGGGTAAGCTAGATACACCCTAAAAGATAACCTGTGCTCACCTTCTGGTAGCTTGGCACAGAGCAGTCCGGCTTATCTAAAGAGGCAATGTGTAAAGTATTACTGCAACACACACACACACACACACACACACACAGAGTAACACAATGAACACTCCACAAAAGGATTCCACATAGGTTTAGAAAAACCGAGAATGTTTATCTGAACAAAATGAGGCAAAAAAAAATTCAATCAGAAGCAGTTGAGATATGAATTTCTAAAGATTAAATGCAAAAACAGTGCTTAGAAGGCAGGCTGACCGTGATGGAGTGCCCTATGCAGGTCCCCCCATTGCCAGATTGAGAACCCAAAGCAGCCCTGAAAATGTTGTTGGACCAGCCACTCTGTGGGGGAGGGGGTTGGCGGAGTAAAAGTGTGAAGCACTGATGCTTTTGTTACTGGGACCAATATTGCTGCACCACTGCAAAACTGTCCCCTAGTAACAAAACTGACCCCCACAACTGTAAAACCAGCCCTCGCCCTTCCAGCCTCCTTGAGAAACGCCTGATGTCCGCTACAGCCAGTCCGGCCCTGGGTCCCACTAAGAAATTACGTTTAATGGAGCAAAGCGTCAATGCTGAGAGCACAATCTTTTCCATGAATTTAGGTCATCATTGAGCTTTGTTTCTGTGAAGCCAATGTGTCGTCGATAAGCCATGTAGAACCGCTGTCTTCGAACAGCCTCTGTGTCGGTGTGGAAGGGCAATGCATCAATTCCGATCGGCACGAAGATGACGATGCATTTGTTTTGTCGCAAAACCACTGCAGACCCCACTCCTGATGCCCAGAACTTGGAGAGGGCACCTTAGGCAAGGGTAGAACTCACAGAAGGCAGAGTGCAGCGAACCAGCAGAATTGTATTAAGTCTTTTGAGTCCCTGAGACTTCAGAGAACATGAAGCAAGCCAACAAGGCCTTGGAGATTACTTGGAGGTAAAGCAGAGTCCAGCTCTCCTTCAGCAGAGTCGGAGAGCAGCAGACAGCAGCAGGGCAATGAGGTTCCGTGGTTTTCGGGACCGGACTCCATTTTGTTTGCGTCGTTCGAAGACGCCATTTTGTGTTGCCCTCACGTAGGCCTAGGTGGTAAACGAACGAACGAAGTTGCATGGGCCTCCTTGTTCATGTAAGCATTAACAGGCCCTTTTCGACTTGCGAGTGAACTGCAAAGATGCTGACCCAGTCACCTGAAACTGACCCTTTGCGAAGCCAGTTTTCTCTAGTCGATCGTTGTCTGAATTGCTAATCAATGTTCAGGATATCGTTAACTTTTAGTTGCCTTGCACATATCTTATCCTACTCAACATCTGAATTGTTTCTTTCCTTACGACCTTTCATTAGATGGGTAGTGCTTTTCAATTATGGGTTTGTCCGGCTTGTGGTAATCGAATTTGGGACAGTCCTAATAATTAACTTGTGGGTTGGTACGATGTAAAGTGAGCTTTTTGGAATGTAATAATGTATGTGAAATGTATTTCATTGGTCAGAATTTGCCGCAGTGGGTGTGCATTCGTAATTAATTGAAAATCGCATAAAAAGAGATGTCTTGCTCTACGAAAGTTGAGCAGTCTCCTGAGTTGTACACCGTGTTGTATTGCTTGGTTTACTGTTACTAGCTGCAGCTAATAAATTTGATCTCTGACGCCACCTAGAAGTATTCCGTGTCTCTGTAGTCCAAGACAGGGGAATCCGAAGACTTCGGGTGTGTCCCTGGCACCGCTGGGTTCTAAGAAAACCCGGTTCTTCAGCAACAAGTAGTACAAGCAGTCCTTTCAGAATAGCAGCCCAGTTGAGTCCTTTAAGCAGCACAGCAGTCCTTCTGACAGAGGTTCGGTTCAAGATCCATTGATTTTTGGGGGTCAGAGACAAAGAACATATACCCAAAAGTTCCTTTGATGTAGAGGGTTACTTCAAAGCAATTAAATCAAGTGCACTAGGATCCCTTTCAACTCAGCCCTGTCTGCCATGCTATCTGTGGGGGGTAATTCAGTGATTTGTGTGTGGACAGGGCATACCTATTAAAGTGTAAGTGTCAGTCCGTCTCATTATTCCCTGCCCAGGAATACCCATCAAAATGCAGATGAGTGCTCAGAATGCAGATGAGCCTCACCTTCCTGTGTTTGTGGCTGTCTAGAGGAAATGCGGAAAGTGCAGCTGTCACCCAGCCCAGACATGTATTGGTGACAGGCTGCAAAGCAAAACAGAGTTATAAGCACAGAGAAATGTCCACTTTCTAAAAGGGGTATTTTTTAAAACAGTAATGGTAAATACAACTTCACCAGTAAGGAGGATTTGTCATTGCCATTCCAAACATATGAAACATAAAACAGCTGTTCTTCTCTGGTCAGGAATTACAGCTTAAAAGTGCATTAAGGAATTCCCAACGTTAGTCTATGAGAGGAGTAGACCTCACAGTAGTGAAAAATGAAATTGGCTGTTTGTCACTAACAGGATATGAAAAACATACTGGTACATGTCCTACCTTTCATTTACAGAGCACCCTGCCCTTAGGGGTATCTATTGTCCACTTTAGGGGTGATGTAAGTGTAATAAAAGGGGAGTTTCGAGCTTGGCAAGTTGTTTCAAATACCAAGTTGAAGTGTCAGTAAACTGCACACCCAGTTCGTGCAGTGGCAGACCTGAGACAGGTTTGAAAGGCTACTTCTGTGGGTGGCACAATCGGTGGTGCAGGCTCACTAGTAGCATGTCATTTTCCGGCTATGGGTATGTGGTATACCACCTTACAAGAGACTTACAATTCAATTTCAAATTTTATTATGATTTGGAACTCCTTAGAGGTCCACATAAGGGAAAAATACAATATAAAGAGAATCATTTCACAAAAAATAAACGAATCATAGTAGTTACAATTACTGGAACACAAAGTGACACATTAATAAGCATGCCGATCTTCAAAAAATTTCTAAAAAACATTTGAAAAAGTTAAAAATATAATAACAGAATCTCTCATTAGGGGGATTATATAAGGCACACATAAAGGAATTCACATTTAGAATACCCATTTGCAAACATATATATCTTAGCCACTTGCTGCGATAGGGGCGCAGCACTGGGCATATCAGAAGTACATGTATTCGATCTTGAAAAGATTGATAACACAAATTGCATGTTGCAGATACTCCGTACCATTTAGACAAAAGATTGTTTAGGGGTAACAAATCTTGTCTCAGTAAAAACCAAAATCTCCTAATACTATGGGGTAAGTTCCAAGTGGCATAAGGTTGGGCGGATTTTCTTGCAAATGAATCAGTAAGTAGATTAACACCCTTCTTATCAGAAATAGCAGTAAAGTCTAATCTGTAACTAAGGTCCCAAGTGGCTTCCTTCAGGACAGACTTTAACTGGGATGCAGATAAAGAGAAGAGAGTACTCTCATCCAACTGCAGGAGGGATACGGCCTTTCTAAAATTGCTAACTATCAAGGAGTGTTCCCCTAAACCTCCCAAAAGTTCAGTCCTTAGAAGGAACCTCATGGTCCCCTCTTCTCCTCTGGCTATACTTGCGACCCAGCGCACCACAGCTGCCAAGCCCTGCACCCAGCTGCTGCGCAGACCGAACTCAAGTCTGCAAGCTGCCACGGAGCAGGCAGAACTGACTGAAGTAATACTTCTTAGCAATTTCCCCTCCACCTTATTTAAAAAATCCCAGTGCTTAAGATCAATTAATTCTAGGCCATATAGAAGGGTGGATGGGACCTTTGCCCTAAAGACCTCCAGTAAATGCGAAAAATGCCTTTTTCCCAACGCCGAATATAATGAATTTAAACTTCTTCCTTGGGCTAATGCCTTACGGACACTATTATCGGTGTGGGGTTTGGCACTTAAATTATCACAAATTACTTTTCCAAGAAAAACATAATTCTTTACAACCTCCAGTTTATCATTTCCCACAGACCAGGTAAAATTCTTAAATTTATGTTTTTTCCGGCCTGTGATGCACATAATTTTACTCTTACTGGCATTAATTTTTAGGAAATGAACAACTGCATACTGATGTAAAGCGAGGAGGCGTTTAGCAAGACCTTTGGGCATAAGATCCATTATTATGATGTCATCCGCATATAGCATACATGAGATATGTTTTCCGCCCAGTATTGGGGCTATCCCGTCACAAGAGGAGAGAGAAGCGGGTAAATCAGCAATATATAACGAAAAGAGTAGCGGAGCAAGCAAACAACCTTGCTTAAGACCATTACATGAAGGAATGATCTTGGAGAGCCCCCTGTCACCTCCTTGCAACACCTGGCACCAGGTGTCTGTGTGCAACAACTGAATCATATCTAATAGATATGGCGGCATTCCCAAGGCCGAGAGCTTTCTCCACAGCAGTGGACGGTCAACCTTGTCAAATGCTGTGGAGAAGTCAATAAAGGCCACGTAAACTCTTCCGCCACGTACCCCTATATATTTGTCCGTAATAGACTGAAGAGCGGAAAGATTGTCCAACGTTCCGTGGCCCTTACGAAACCCTACTTGTTCTAAGGGAAGGATTTGATTTAACGCCACCCAATCATTAATCAGCGATAATAGACATTTACAAAACACTTTCCCGATAGCGTCTAGAAGAGCTATTTGGCGATAATTGATAGGCAAGTTCTTATCACCTTTTTTAAACAACGGAACCAAAATGCTCCCCTTCCAGGATGCAGGAATATATTTTTTAAGGTAACAAATCCTAAAGAGAGGAAATAGGATTTTACTCCAGGCTACTGGATTTTGTTTTAAGACTGATATCGGGAGTTCATCAGGGCCCATGGCACCAGAAGAACGCATGTCTCTTATAGCTAATTCTATGGATAATTCTGAGGGGTATTCAGTTATAAGGGTGGTATTTTCCTCAATTCCCCTAAGTTTCACCTGCCGATCATTTTTTGCATACAGACTTAAAATGTAGTTGACCCAGGTTTGTTCGGAGATAGGGATTGGAGATGGGCGCACTCTAGAACCACATCCCTTCCCAATAAGGGTCCAGAATTGTCTAGAGTTCCCATGGACGGCGGCTTCACGCAATCCAATCCATAACAGGTCCTCTTTTTCTCTTTTCATTTTTTTCTTTAACCTGCACCTCCTCCTCTTGAGAAGAGATATTTTCTGGGATCTTTCTACTGCACCACCTAAATATTGTTCCCTCACCAGTTTGTTTATTTCCTTATTAAGGGAAACAACCGCTTTTGGGAGGGAATTTTTTTTCCTAATTAGGTTCGATTTTTTAACTGCGGAGATGACCTCCTTTATGAAAGCATCAAAAGAGCTCTCTTCCACCCCCTGCCAATTATTTAAATCGGACACAGTTTTTTCAAGGAGAGGTTCTAAATCCTTCATGGCTTTGTAATCCCAGAAGCATCTACCTGTTTTTTGAAAGGTGACCACCTCTCTGTCCAACACCCAGGTATCAGAATTGGGTGGCTCTAAAGAGAGCGTTAGTACAATAACATTATGGTCACTAAGGCTAGTGTCCATGACCACCAAATCCCTTAACAAAGAGAAAAAAGGTTGGTCAACAATTATATAATCTAAAATTGATTTGCTGTTGAAGGAGCTGTGAGTATAGTTTGCAGGGACATCAGAAGGGAGCCTACCATTAACTATGAGTCCCTCCGTACTATATAGTTCCTCAAGCAGCAATTTGCCCCGTTTATTTGTTTTTATATTATCTGGAAAAATGGTTTGGGGTATCAATAGGACCTCCTCTTTTTCTTTATTCCTGAATAATTCAAGACTATAATTGGACACTTTACAATTTAAGTCGCCAACTAACAAAAAATTAGAGAGAGGGACTGTTTTTTTTATTTGTCTAATAAAAACGAAAATTTGCTTCATCAAAGTGTTAAAAAAATCACCAGGCGGAATATAGGCATTAATTATAACAAGAGGGTGTCTCTCCCCAATTTTATCTAAATTAGAGAGGGTCACAGCCTGGAAAAGGTTACTGGGATCGATATAGTGAGAGAAACTCCACATAATTGTATTTGATAAAAGGCAAGCAATTCCCCCCTTTGCATGTCCTCTACTAGAGGGGGTTGCCGCCACCTCCAATACATAATAATCCTTCACTATGTTCAATTTATCAATACACCAAGTTTCCTGGATGCAAATGATATTAGCATTCAAGGAAAAAAGATAAGATAATTTTTCCGGATTATTATTAATGCCAGCTGCATTCCAGGAGATGACAGAAAAATTACTGCTAAAGGTGAGAGAACAGTCTAGGGTTATCCGTCACCTTAGTCACCAGGGCACCGGGTAACCAATTCCATTGCTGGTCATTCTCGGGTAAGCCTCTATTTATTGTTTTAGGGGAAGGAATGGGATGCGTTACTATCCTTTTTGATTTTGACACTCGAATTTTTAAGTCATCAAAAGGTTGAGAAAGACCAACCGAACTCAATCCCCTAAGAGGACCATTCGCAATGAGATTGTCACCACTAGTAGCTATAAATGGTACCACATCAATCCCCTGGCTCTGGAAAAGTTCAGCTTTATTTAGTATTAGATTCACTATCAGATTTGAATAGAACCTTACCCTAGTTAAAGACGTGGGTCCAGATCCCAATAGTGTTACTAAGTCAATGTCGCTAGATTTAATTAAATTTAGTCCCTCGATATCCTTACAACAATTCAACAGAAAAGATCTGTTCAAACTTAAATCGATATCGAATAATGGGACAAAATCCAAAATCAAAGAATCAGTACGGAGTTCCGTGACTTTATGAGCCGTATTTTGGCCCCCAATTGCCCCCTCTAATCGAGTACGGAAAGAGGGTGCAGAAGGATTTAAAGAAGTGGGAGCCACCAAGGCAGAACATCTTTCTTCTTCGACTAAACGAAGGGTCATAGATTTTTCTGTTCCTAGACCCTGATCTGTTAGATTTGATTTTGAACAATTCATAATGATATCATCAGAATTAACGGAGAGCCCCAAGAAATCAGAGGATGGCCTAATTGGATCAAGCTTCAAAAATATCTTATCCTTGTTCTTGTTCTTATCGTCTTCAACCTCAACAGAGGGGGACTTGAAGGAAACTTTGGGATTCTCAAAGAGAATTTGTCTCTGTCTCCTTTTTTTAAATCTGCGGAGAGACTTCCTCTTTTTCCCCCCCTTAGGTTTTACATGATTATCGGCTTTTTCCTCCAATTCCAACCCCTTAGGTTCAAGATCGAAAATAGGATATAATGCCACTTCGGCAATAGCATTGGGAATGACCAAATTATTTTCCTCAGCAACAATACCTGGAATGGAATCGCTTATACAATTATAAGCAGAAGATTTCAATGTGGGACACGCGTCCTTCACTACCGGAGCCACCGGCATATTCTCACTCAACAAACAAGGTGTATTAGTTCGAACATTATTAGGAGGTGTTAACGGAGAAGAGTCTGGGCCACAGCTCCTTTCACAGGTCTTACGTAATAAAGCCTTTAAAATTTGAGTAACAGAGTCCAATACGCAATCCGAGCTACCCACGAATTTATTAAGTAGCATAAGAATAGAGGATAGCAACTGTTCCAATGAAAGTAAGAATTCTGAAATGGGTTTCTCGGAATATTTCAAACTAGGATCATTAATAACCTCAATCCCAGTTATATTGAGCAATGGACTTGAAGACATGTTTGTTTTAAATGAGGGATCAGGTGAATTGGGAGAAGGAGTACTGCTAAAAAGGTGGAGGCCAGAAGGAGTAGCGCCCATAGGGGACTTTACAACATCTGATAATGCCCTAGGGACATCAACCAAATAACGTTTGCACAACACGGGGTCAATAATCAGAGACTGTGAATCTTCATTTATATCCACCCTCGACTTAGAGATGGACAAAGACCCATTGTGCAAAACATCATCAAACGTTAATACAGTCTTAGAGTTTCTGGGATTAACTGGGCTAGAGATTAAACATTTCTCATTCTCCTGAGATACAGACGTGATAGGTGGAAAACCCCCAGAAATACATGCGCTAGGACCGGGAGTTCCCAGTTCTAACTCCTTCGGTTGACTAGCCAAAGATGGAATAGGGGTTGAGACCAGGGAGATGCTCTTATCAGGTGCGATGTTTTCCTGAGGAATACCATCCAACGCTTTCTCCCAAAGCTGAAAAATCTGGGCTTGACCTTTCAACTGAATCGTTGCAATATTCTTATTACGAAGGGGGTTTGATCTGGTCTTAGCTGTAGATCTTCCCCCCAACACTCTTCCAGATCTCAACTTTTTGGCAGTCATACTACAGCTAAGATCAAACTATAAAAATAGATAATATACAGTATAAATACGCAGGTAATGTACAGATAAAAATGGATACTAACTAATCGCTCAGGCGAACAATGAGAGGCATGTATAGAATCACTAAATAAACAGTAATTGCCTACTATGACAAACAATCAATGCAATAAACGAATATAATATATTATAATAGAAATTAGAGAGTGGGCCCAGCCCAGCCTACTTCAGCCCACTGAGGGCCACAGAGGGCCCGCTCTTAGTCCGGTCTTCGTCCGCGCGCGTCCCGCGTTCGCGTATACCAATTAGTTCTTATAGGAGGGAGAAAAGGAGCGGGAAGAGGCACCAGGTGCGCGCGATGGACAAGCGCTAGCACCTCTGGTCCTCGCAGTCCCGCTCCCGCTCCAAGCGTGGGACGCTTCACACCCTGTGTCCAGGCAATGAAAATACACCAAGGAGCACACAAGCTCCTAGCTCCTTGAAAACTAGCGTCTCTGGGCAAACAGTCCTCGCAATCAGGGAACGACGCTTAGGAAAATGCTGGCAGGCTCTGTGAACAAGCAGGCAGGAACGAGCGGCACCCGCGGAGCGGGGGCCGCGAGAGGTGAAGTAGCCTGCAGAAAGGGGGCGGGAAGAGGCACCAGGTGCGCGCGATGGACAAGCGCTAGCACCTCTGGTCCTCGCAGTCCCGCTCCCGCTCCAAGCGTGGGACGCTTCACACCCTGTGTCCAGGCAATGAAAATACACCAAGGAGCACACAAGCTCCTAGCTCCTTGAAAACTAGCGTCTCTGGGCAAACAGTCCTCGCAATCAGGGAACGACGCTTAGGAAAATGCTGGCAGGCTCTGTGAACAAGCAGGCAGGAACGAGCGGCACCCGCGGAGCGGGGGCCGCGAGAGGTGAAGTAGCCTGCAGAAAGGGGGCGGGAAGAGGCACCAGGTGCGCGCGATGGACAAGCGCTAGCACCTCTGGTCCTCGCAGTCCCGCTCCCGCTCCAAGCGTGGGACGCTTCACACCCTGTGTCCAGGCAATGAAAATACACCAAGGAGCACACAAGCTCCTAGCTCCTTGAAAACTAGCGTCTCTGGGCAAACAGTCCTCGCAATCAGGGAACGACGCTTAGGAAAATGCTGGCAGGCTCTGTGAACAAGCAGGCAGGAACGAGCGGCACCCGCGGAGCGGGGGCCGCGAGAGGTGAAGTAGCCTGCAGAAAGGGGGCGGGAAGAGGCACCAGGTGCGCGCGATGGACAAGCGCTAGCACCTCTGGTCCTCGCAGTCCCGCTCCCGCTCCAAGCGTGGGACGCTTCACACCCTGTGTCCAGGCAATGAAAATACACCAAGGAGCACACAAGCTCCTAGCTCCTTGAAAACTAGCGTCTCTGGGCAAACAGTCCTCGCAATCAGGGAACGACGCTTAGGAAAATGCTGGCAGGCTCTGTGAACAAGCAGGCAGGAACGAGCGGCACCCGCGGAGCGGGGGCCGCGAGAGGTGAAGTAGCCTGCAGAAAGGGGGCGGGAAGAGGCACCAGGTGCGCGCGATGGACAAGCGCTAGCACCTCTGGTCCTCGCAGTCCCGCTCCCGCTCCAAGCGTGGGACGCTTCACACCCTGTGTCCAGGCAATGAAAATACACCAAGGAGCACACAAGCTCCTAGCTCCTTGAAAACTAGCGTCTCTGGGCAAACAGTCCTCGCAATCAGGGAACGACGCTTAGGAAAATGCTGGCAGGCTCTGTGAACAAGCAGGCAGGAACGAGCGGCACCCGCGGAGCGGGGGCCGCGAGAGGTGAAGTAGCCTGCAGAAAGGGGGCGGGAAGAGGCACCAGGTGCGCGCGATGGACAAGCGCTAGCACCTCTGGTCCTCGCAGTCCCGCTCCCGCTCCAAGCGTGGGACGCTTCACACCCTGTGTCCAGGCAATGAAAATACACCAAGGAGCACACAAGCTCCTAGCTCCTTGAAAACTAGCGTCTCTGGGCAAACAGTCCTCGCAATCAGGGAACGACGCTTAGGAAAATGCTGGCAGGCTCTGTGAACAAGCAGGCAGGAACGAGCGGACTTACAAGTAAATCAAATATGCCAAAAGGCTATAAACCAATCATAAAATGTTTAGAGAGGAGAGCACATGCACTTCAGCGCTGGGCAGCAGTGGTAAAGTGCCCAGAGTCCTAAAGTCAACAAAAATAAGGTCTGTAAAAGAGGAGGAGGAAGGCTAAAACTTTGGGGTGACCCTTCAGAGAGGGGATATTTTCCAACTCCCCCTCTCACTCTTAGCTACTCCTCTGAGTCTCCGTAATCTCCTTGTCCACCTCAATATCACATCAGTTGCGATGATTAGCCTTAATGCCTTAATGTATTTTGGAAGATAATGCTTGCTACACCTCATTTGGTCTATCCTTTGATTTGGGTGCCAAGAGAGTTCTCTGTTTTGAGCTAATCACAGAATGCGCCTGAGAAAACTATATTACACTTGCTACCTCACAATACTCTGTTTGATAGATGCACTGACTACACGAGCACTCGTCTGGTGAGACCCTGCTGTTTATCTCCATGAGATATCAATGCAATATTTCACGTTCAGATTGTAAACTCAAGTTCCACTATACCCGTTCCTCTCATTACCTGTGTTAAATTGGACGACTACTCAATATCTGGTTGAAGCCCCAATGTACAATATATATGTCCTATTACTTTATTACTGATATACTACACAAGGCTCTCTCTCTCTCCTGGCTTTGTGTGCGCTATACCAGCTGCAAAGTATAGAAATAAAGATGATGGATGTTTGACCAGTTCTGGCGGCTGTGCTGTTCTAGACTTACTTAAAACAGAGGTCAAAATTGCTATTTCCTCTTCAAAGCAGGCACGGTTTCCCCATTAATACAATTTAAAATAAACATTAGAATATTAAATGTTAATGCCAATTGTGATTTGCAAGAGCCACTCCTATTTACTGAGTTTTGGTTACTGAAGTGTGCAAGCATGTATGTGTATATGATCATGAAAGCGTGTTTCCTCAATGCTTATGTCAGTAACATGTTCTCACTTCCTTTTTTCGATATTCTAGGCACGGACTAGGGAGGCTTTCGTCCAGGATCGCTATGGGAAGTTCAACCTGAGCGACCCCTTTCTGGCTCTCCAGCGAGACTATGAGGCAGGTGGTGAAAAACAGAAAAGACCCATCTGTACCAACCCCATATCCATCTTGGAAATAGTCATGGCTCACTGTAGGAAGATGCAGGAGAGAATGTCTTTACAATTGGCTGCTGCTGAACGAAGGCAAAGAAAGGTACTGAATGCGAAAGTCCCATAATTATTAGTTTTGATTGCTTTACATGAAACAATAACCTTAATTAGCATCTTTTTCTGTTCTCTAGATAAATCTATTTATCAAATTGCTAACATTTCGATGTTAGCAGTTTTTTCTTTTGTGAGCATCCCACTGCTAATAAGCCATGAAGTTTGATGTCATTCTCTTTGTTGTGGAATTCTGAATATTGTTTACAGAGCTTCTTCAAGTTTTCCCGCACGTTTACCCCCAGTACGTTTTGCGGATTTGATTCGACGAAAATTGTTGGTTCTACTGTTTTTACTACAAACTCTGGAGTTCCAGTCTATTTGAAAACATCAATTTGTGCAGGAATAGGCGGATGCAAGATGATACAGAATCGTATAGATCTAGAGTTGTAAATTACACAATTACTGTACTCTTCACATGGTACCACTTACATTTTGCATTTTTACCCATGGCCGGCTTTAGAGCTGGTGGTGCCCTGTGCGACAATGTTTGTTGGCGCCCCCCCCCCCCATGACCACCTCCATCACGGATTCTCCCACCACCACCCTTTAACAGTGCCCAAGACTCCATAACCACTCTCTCTCGCTGATGAATATGTAGCGCCACTCATACCAGTGTAGGGTGTCAGAGCACTTTGCATCACAAACACTACACAGAGACAATCAATCATATGTGTGTAACTCAGCGTATAGGAAATGTTACTTAAGACAGAGGACTACAAGGTGTAGGAATCGCATGTTTTCAATACTGGTAGACAGTATAGTTTAATAGTGCTTGGTCTAGAGAAGCACACACTCAGAATTCAAAAAGGAACACCATAATTGGGCGTTCTCTTTAATAATGAGAATAGATTTCTGCCCAAATTCATTCTTTTTGCAACATTTATCTTTGCTCAAATCTATGCTTTTCAGCGTGCATACAGTTCTTTGATAAAAATGAATAGTACAGTTACAAAGTGCATAGAATGTAAATAGGTCAATAGGTTACTGCTGTTAAAAGAGACATCCTTTTGTTACTTGCAATGTATAAGTTCAAATCCTACATTTGGATTTTAACTTATAAATTGCAAGTAACAAAATGATGTCTCTTTTAAAAGCAGTGACCCACTGATCTATTTACATTCTATACACTTTGTAACCTGCTCAGCACTTGTTTTCTGCAACAGGTGTATTAACCCTCTGCACTACTTTATAGTGAGTCAAAACTGTAATTAAACAAAACTCCGATCTCTCTTCAGGAAGAACATTCATCACATGATTTATCCTGACATTTTTTTGTTGCCCGGAAATTGCTGGAGAAAGTGGCAGCAGGTACTTTAAAATAATAAACTTGCAAACACAACCCCCCCCCCCCCCCAAGCCAGCACCCAGTGCGGTGGCACCGGTCGCACCGTCCTAGAGCCAGCCCTGTTTTTACCTTTGTGGTAGGTATAGGGACATCAAGCAGTTGTACAGAATCATCCACTGTTCAGTCATTTGCCGAAGAAAACTAGATTAGATCCAGATCACCAGTTTCCAACGTTGGCACCTTTGACCTAGAGTCAGAAGATGCGCTCCAGTGGCTATATATCTTCTCCTTGCAGATTATGAATCGACTACAGTCACAAAAATGCTGCTTTTTGGTATCTACTTCTCACCACAGCCTCTGATCCACGGTTAGTTTGGAAGTAAGTCTCTGGATTGTCAGATTTTTGAAAGAGTACTTTGGTTATCGGCATCCATCAGTACGTGTATTTTCCCCCCAAAGATCCGTTAGAATTCCTCATTTTGTAGATGACAACGTAATCGAAATAATTGACTTCAAAAGGAGTTGTGTATTGAAATGCAGTTTTGAATCTCAGCCAAGCAGCTCTTGTGCTGAGTGCTTAATGAATATGCACGGCTCATGTTAAATAGCACCAAAGATGAGAGCATATGCACTCCTCCCGCCCTTCATTTTATTTATTCAAACATATTAAGTAGTGCTAAATATGCCTCAAGTGTCTGCTGAAGAGTTTAAAACACACACAAGGCTGATCACATTTATTATAATATAATTTGCGGCAGATTCACCAGTACGATGGTATTACACTCTATATTTCTTTTTATAAAATGGGAATATTTCAAATGCCTCCTTAAAAGTTGGAAATTGGGAAGTCTCTTAAATCCCTGATCAGTGCATCGCCTAGGAAAATATAAGTGAACAAACTGGGAGGTGTAGGGAAGAAGAATGCATGAGACAGAGATGTGTGGATGAAAAAACATACTGTTAGTCGAAAATAGGTACATTTGATTGTTAGCTTAGGACTTAAACACTCAAACATCAGGCTTTAAAGCAAATGCTTGCAAGACTCCTTTGTTTCTTTCCAGCTATCTCCTCAAGAACTATATCCTCATTATTTGCATATACCTTAAATGGAAGGCTGCAATCAGTAACTAGCATTGGCAAAGCCAATAAGTGTCTCTTTTGTGAGCTATTGGCTTTGACAGTTGTTTTTTAGCCATGCTGCACAACATCCATGATGCTGTGTGGCGTGGCTAAAAAAAAAGCCTTTGTTATTGGCTAACTTAAGGGGCACAATAATAAATGGTTCGTTGTGAAACTGAGTATTACTGTATATGTGTGAAAGAGAGAATAAAGCAGGGAGGAAGAAAGTGAATACGATTAGAAGAGAGGGAGAATGAAGTAGAAAAGGAGACAGAGAAAGAGAAGATCAACGACAGGAGAGGGGAAAAGAGAAAGGTGAGATTGAAACAGAAACCAGACACATAAATTAGAAAGAACACAAGAGGGCAAATCAGAGAGAAAGAACAGGAAGAAAAAATAAATGGGAGATTGGACAGTGTGAGAGCGAGAGAAAAGTGAAATTAAGAGTGGTATGCAGAAAGGAGGCTAGGGTGAGATTAGAGCAAAAATGGGGGTGAAAGACCGAGTATGAGTAAAAGATAGAGAGAAGAAGCATAAGGGGGTAGAAACATAAAAAGATAAACGTCTTATTTATGAGCAGCACTGTACTCAACAAAGTTTCATCTATTTAACACAATGGAAACTTGAATATGTGTATTGGGTATAAATTCATAATACAGAATCTTAAGGTGGAAATACATCAAACTGCATAAACGTGGGTCACAAGTAGACGTTGTGCTGACTTCTGTTTCCTTTCGGGCACGCTTTAATTAAGAGAGAAGCCGTCGGTGACTAAGCGGGTGATGAAGATCTTGTGGGAATCCTTTAGGGATCTTTGATGGCACAGAAAACTTACTGAGATGACCCCCACGATCGGTAGGGACGAAACTTGGGGACTCTAAGAGTTTCTGGGTTTGGGATTTGAAAGGTATATCTCTGCGGTTGGACGTGTTGCAGGGGACCCGGATGGTAATGTCCAATTGACTGCAGTCTCCTTGCTCTTGCACAAACACCTCAATTTTGCTACCTTCGGTTGCACCATTTTTTGCATCCACATATTGCACATTTGTCTGACGTTCCCGAGTTTAAATCCTTAGAATCCCGGCTACAGGTAGGCAAATTAGGAAGGAAACACATTTCCATGATCAACTCAATCATCGTACATACCTCTCCCAACACTTTTGATCTCCTCTGAGCTGCATGGGATAAGGACATCGGGGGCTTGTCAGACTAGGAATGGCCCCCAGCGTAGTAGCCATTGCCATACAAGTTAGGTTAATTCAGCTGAAATATGGCATGGAGTTTATATTATTCGACTTAGTCAGTCACTTTGGAAAGAATCCCTCTACTGACTGCTTTAAATGTGGTGGTGGCACAAGGTTTACTTCATACTCTCTGGTCATGCCCTGAACTAAGTTACTTCTGGTATGGGGTCCTGGACATGGTGAGTGAGGTGCTAGAATGCTCCCTGGTATCGTAACCTAAATAACCCTACTTCAGATCACTGAAGATCCCCAATCCAACAGATACAAGGAGGCCTTCCTTCCCCTGGTACTATTGGTGGCTGAGAGGGAAATTGCAAGGGCTGGGGAAGCGCGCTGTGGCCATTACTGGAGAGATGGACCAAAGGGTTCAATCACTGCATGGTTTTGAAACTGCCTATCTATGAAACTAGAGACAGCCTGAACAAACATGCCAACATTTTGACTAATGGGTGGGACTACAGAGGAATTGTTCTGGGTAGTGAGGTGGACTGTAGAAATTGGGGGGTGGGATTTTCCTCTTTGACAATAGTGCTGGATAATTAATGTGGTGGGTGGCAATTTCTAATATATATTTTGATTACTGCCATATTAAAAATGTGTGTGCAAGGCAAAAAGCTGGGCGTTCACTTTTGGGAATATTTTGTATGGTATATACCATTTGAGAATTCAATAAAATTGCATTATTAAAAATGGAGCAAGAAAGAGGGGCTAATGTCGGTAGATTCCTTACTTTCCATCTGTGACTGTTGCGATTCCTGCTTTTTCATCGATCCCTTCCTTAAGTGGTGCCCTAGTACTTTCACAGCCACATTGACAGTAGGGTAGGGTGAAGATACCTTCAAGGGATTTTACTACTGTTAGATTTTAAACAAAGTTTCAAACATCAATTAGCGGACTAAGCAACTTGGTGCCGATAGTGCAAAAAACTGCAACAGCAAGTCTTTAGTCAATATACATAAGCCACCAAAGGTGATCTTAATGAGAATGAGAGCTAAAAACAGGTGTATATGAACATTTTTGTATTTAATACTTTACAAGAAAAAGGGTACAAAATAGATAGCACTGTTATAAGAAGTACATTTCATGTATATCAATCAAAGAGAACTTCTATATAACAATTCTCGACACTTTTCTACCTATTTACAATTGATTTATTAATCCAGTATAAAAAGCATATGTCGACGTTTCGGTCTCTATTGTTGAGTTGTTGAGACCATCTTCAGGACAATGAAAATCATATCTTGACAACTCTGTCAAGTAAGGGTGTAGTCGCCTTTCCGGAAATTTACAGGTGGGTTAAATGCGATCAGTAATGTCCTACTGCGTAAAGCACATGGCAAAGTGTGTTCCGATATTAATTAATTATTTTTTGGAAAACGGCAGATCTGCTGTGCAAAGATTATCGCAGGGCGTCTTACGCTGCTTTTATATTTATTTAAAGGAGGCGGAAGGTCTGGCTCGAAGTGCTCAGAGAGTTGTCACCACATCAAGGGTTGACTACGTAGTCCACCCTTGATGTGGTGACTACTCTCTGAGCACTACGTAGTCAACCCTTGATGTGGTGACAACTCTCTGAGCACTTCATGTGCCAATTGACAGCACAGCAATTGACAAGTATTTCATTTTGGGGACGGTGCTGGGATGCATCCACTGAGAGGACAACGTGGAAGGGTATACAATGCCCTAGATGAAAGACAGTACATTCAGCATCTTACTGAGAGTGCTAACTAACAGCCAGGCGCTAGCACTTCCCTGACCTCCAGCCTGACCTCCAGCCTATGAACTTGATAAAAATCATAAATCAGATGGGTTATATCACAGGAGGGTGAAAAGACATTTGGGGGATGGGGTAAGCAACAACACAGAGGCAACCTATGTGACCATGTTATGTTATGTTATGTTAGTTGTGTTTGTAAAGCGCATGGCTGCCCTAGCAACAGGGCGTGCCAGCGCTTGCAGACAAGTCAATCAGCGGGGTGCTATGAAGTATACAGTGAAGTGAGCCAGATTGGCAAGCTGAGCTGGGTAGCTTGTGCTAAATGGAGACGAACATCCAGGTTTTCATTTTTTTCCGGAAGAGCCAGTGATCTTGCGTGGCGCGTGCCCCAGGGGGGATGGAATTCCAAAGGGCCGGAGCAAGGAATTGGAAGGATCGTCCGCCTGCTCTGCTCTTGCGTGCCCTAATGGTGCGAGCGAGGTGTAGGTTGGCAGAGCGAAGGGCATGTGGTCAAATCTAAACTATACTCTGCTAAAAAAGGTCAGTTCGACTATTTTATGTATATGTAGAAGTCTAACACAAATATTAAACTGTGCATGAAGTTTCAGGCAGTGATGTTTACACCAACTTCTTTCTAAATGCAAGACTAGCTTGTATTTTATCTATTGGTATGTGTGTTTAGGGCAGCAGGGGAAAGCCTTGTCTAATACAAATGAAGCGTGCTGCTTTTGCTTTTTTAAGTCGAAAATTTCAGGTGCATCTACATAAAACAAAATGACGAACAGTGAAACACTAGTTTTCCTTCAGGGCGTGTCTATTCATGTTGAGTTCACACTATATCCAATAAACACTGACAAAGCCAATAACTCACCCCACTGAGTGTGCTACTGTCTTTATCAATGTTTTTAGCCATGTTGTACAGCAGTGTGGCGGACAATGATAAAAAAATGCGTTATGTTATAGTTATAGTACTTTGTTTTGTTTTTTTGCTTTCAGCTATTTGACTTTGTACAGACAACAAGGATCAAGTAGGCAAGTGTCTCAAATAGCCGGCGAAAGGACATTTCTAAGTGTAACTTAGCAATGGAATTTCATACAGGGGTGTTGTGTAATACCTCCCTTAAAGATATGCCTGCTAAGACAATTTATCACTTTCTATATTTCATAACCATGAGATGTAACAATTTTCTTGGGATGTGTTCCCACATTTTACTTCAGTGTGGTTGCTCTATGAATCCTTTTAATCTTGCTTTTTACTTCTACAATATCTTTATTATCATATACCCTTGTAATAAACCTTTTCTCTTAGCAAATTCTGAGTGAAAATCAAGACTTCATTTATTTTCTGATTTAAATCATTTCCTCATAAGACCGTGGACTTCAAACTTTTTGATGCCGAGACCTCACAACAAAACTTTTTAGGCGTAAGGACCCCCTCCCTACAAAAATGTCTAGAACCTGTCACTCCTTATCATGGACAAACATAAATGTTCACCGAGAAAAAGTCAATCTGCGGTTGCACCATATTAGTAACAGTTTAACACCCAAATATAGCAATAAGCAACAATATAAACCCCTTGAGCTGACGGTGCGTCATTTTATTTTTACGCTCTGGTTGCGCAGAATACAGACCCATATCTGCAAGGTCACGCAAAGTCACTTTTCATGGCCTCCTAGATATGGTGTAAGGCAACGCAGCGCAAGTCGATACGTTGCCTTACACCGCGTCAGGGAGGGGGCGTTCCATGGGCATTGCAGTGGACTTTCCTATGGGTTTTGACACATTCCCAGATTTACAAGCATCTGTAAACCTGAGGATGCAACAAGACTGTACGCTGCCCCAGGGTATGCTTAACGAGGAGAAATATCTTTAATTCTCCTCAATTGTTTCCTCTTTCTATGTGCAGCACACATAGAGAGGGGGAAAAGCCTCCATGAGTTGTTTTTGCGCAAAACCAATCCTGCCAACAATGCAGACAACCTTGCACCATGGTGCAAGGGTCCCTGTGTTGGTACTAGGCACCAAATTGTGTGCTGCCAGAAAGGACAGGAATTCACCGTATCTTATAAATACAGTCCATTCCTGTACTTTTGAATTGGCAAAGGGCAGCGCAGCAAAAAGACTTGCGGAGCTGCCCTACACCATTACATTATAATTGAGGCCCATATAATTTAGTAATATCTAGACCCTATGGATGCAATTTATTTCACATAACTATCCCTTCAACACATTCTCAGGGATAGAAGCACTATGAAAATACAACAACAATTAAAAGCAAGCACTTGACAGCTCAGTTAACTCTGTGCACTACCACTCAAAAAGCTTCAAGCGATTTAAAGTTACTTCAACAACACTCTCCATTCCTGAAAAAATCAAAGCCAGGCAGACCGCTTAACACACCTTGCTGCTGGCCTGAAAGAAATTAAAATATGCACAATGAGTTAATTTGAAAATCCTTTACATTTTCAGTGGCTACCCACTAACCAACTCAAACTCAACGCAAAGAAAACTGAATTTCTCCTAATCTCCCCTTCAAAAGCCGACCCGGAGATTCAGAAGTAGATCAAGGCCATCACCGCTCTAAACTGCCCGCCAACCACTGTGGACTCTGCCAAATCCCTGGGCATAATCCTTGACTGTAACCTGAACCTGAACATGCGAGACCACATCAGCTCGATGGCCAAAGCAGCCAGATTCCTCCTCAGCTATCTATGGAAGCTGAAACCTTTCATCGATGCTCCTGAACTAAAAATGGCAGTTCATGCCCTAGTCATCTCTAGACTGGAATATGGATGTTCCACCCTTACCAGTCTACCCATCGATGCTCCTGAACTAAAAATGGCAGTTCATGCACTAGTCATCTCTAGACTGGAATATGGATGTTCCACCCTTACCAGTCTACCCAAGATCTCTTTAGCACCTCTAAAAGCCTGCCTCAACGCGGCCACCAGACTACTCACTGGCACCAGAAAATTTGACCACATCTCTCCACATATGAAAGCACTAAACGGGCACCAGCTAGAAGCCAGAATCCAGTTGAAACTGGCATGCACTACTCACAAGGCCCTATACACAAACTCCCCTGCCTATCTGGCACAGAAACTAGTGGTATCTGGAGGAAGCAGAAATTCCCAGTCCGCCAGAAACCTCTTACTCCAACCTGCCTTTTTTCAGAAAAAAAGAACCTACAATAGGGCGTTCACTGGGTCCGGACCAAGAATTTGGAACTCTTTCCCACCCGACATCAGAAAAATCCCTTCTCTCGCACGCTTCAAGAAGGAGGCCAAAACCTTCCTCATGGGTAAATTCCTCATCTAATGCCTGCCCTCACCCACCACATTATGGCTGATGAATCTAAGACTATCGCTTCCGGATGAAGCTAAGACTATTGCCTCATCCCCTGATCACTAATTATCCCGCAAAGAATATGTGGGCCTCTGTTTTTACTGTCTCTAACTATGATTGTAATCATTCACGTGCATCCCCTTTCCCCACATCCAATACCCCTGCCCCCGCCAACCTTTTGTAGAGTTCTGTATTTCTTTGCCTTATTAAGTTGGTTTGTTGACCTTGTATACCGTGTAAAGTGCTCTGATACCTTCACGGGTCAAGTTCGCGCTCTATAAAACACTAAAAATAAAAGAAATAAAATGAAACTCGTTGTGCACATTTGCATTTCTTTCAGGCCAGCAACACACTTGTAGAAATGCACCTGTAGCAGTCTGCCTGGCTTCAATTTCCCAACACAAGAGAGTCCCTGAAAAACAACATTCCAGCGAAAGCATTTTAACTACCGGAATTAACCACCTGGGACGTTTTCTTTTAGGAAATGAAGAGCGCGACCCCTTTCCCATGTCTCCACGGCCCCCCTGGCTGGGGGCCGCGCCCCACAGATTGAAGACCATTGCCATTAGGGATAGATTTGATTTGAAATCTAAGATGTGCACTTGTAGTGTGCATTAAATTCTTTACGAGTATTTTTAGAGTACAATTCAACATCCGAAAATGCAATTCTAATTTTATCATATGACATAGTAAGCTGTATATTATAGTTATTGTTCAAGTCAGCACCCACATATATCAATAGCACATCCTTATGTATTACCCCTAATAGAAGATCCTATCCAAGAGTTTTTAATGGGCCAATGAATTGATCTTCAAAGAAGAGGAAGAAGCAGTGGTTAACAATTAAACCAAATTGGGTTTCTGGTTGGCAAAGGGTTGCACCCTGACCCAGCAGGA
This sequence comes from Lissotriton helveticus, assembly GCF_964261635.1. Classification (NCBI taxonomy): domain Eukaryota; kingdom Metazoa; phylum Chordata; class Amphibia; order Caudata; family Salamandridae; genus Lissotriton; species Lissotriton helveticus. The sequence goes on from NC_136057.1 coordinate 769,951,306, forward strand.
ATCACAATCCTATTCAGGGTAAATAGATAAACACTAAAAGATAACCTGTGCTCACCCACTGGTAGCTTGGCACAGAGCAGTTAGTCTTATCTATAGAGGTAATGTGTAAAGTATTTGTGTAACACACACACACACACACACACACAGTGTAACACAGTGAAAACACCACAATATTACTCCACTCATGTTTAGTAAAAGTCGCCAATTTAATCATTAAATGAAGACCAAAACAACAAAAATCCAATGAGTAGGAGACGGTATGAATTTTTAAAGATTAAAAATTGAAGCAATGAGCACCAATGGGGGTAATCTAGTCACGCTAAACTGTGGAAAAGCCAATAGTTTGTGCCAACCATGATAGAGCACAGGCTGTCAACAGCGAGATGCGGTAACATTGAGGAATGCGTCGGACAATGCGTCTATGTTGATTACACAGTAGATCATGCATTGATTTTCTTTAAGCAGTGATGGCAATGCGTCGGTTCCGTAGATGAAGCACCAAGCTGAGATGCCTTGGTTCCGAAGTGCGATGCGCTGTGGTTCTCCATACAGTTGAGGCTATATGAATATCTCGCCACACTTCAGTGGCGGCAATACGCGGTTCCGATGTGTCAGGCTTTCAAGGCTATGCATTGGTTCTGAGAGCCATGCACAAATTCTACTCCCACAACAGGGTCCTGCACACTGCTTAATTAAGAGTTTATGGCCTGAACGATAAAAGATGGAAAAGTCATCATCCATAGTAGACATTTGATGTCAACATGAAAAGAACAACAAGACAATCGATAAAGGACAGTGACACTAGATGGCCTGTAATGAAGTGACTTACATAAAAACAAATGGAAAAGGAAGAGATTGTTCTTGCTAATTTAATGTGAAAAACCTACACAAAAACTGTATCCCCATATTGACAATTGCACAGTTTTAGTTTAAGTTGGTATTTTGCATACCGGAATTATTTCAAAAGAATAATGCACCAACTGTATGTTTAAGAACAGGTTTGCACTACAATATCCACTCTCCACTGAACTTTGGTTTCCAAAGGCAGGAGAGGGAATCGAAAACAGAGAATCTGGGCACAGATATTTTTCTGCGTTTTAACTCCTGGCTGAGAATCGAAGCGCTTTGATTTTGTTCTGCCGTGTTACAGTAGAACATTGCTGACGCGGGATTTCTGGTCTATTGTTGTTAATCCAGATCCCAATTCAGGTCGACTAAATCGTTGGTACCTGTCATTGAGTAAAAGGCAATCCACTACTAGGTTAATCAAGAAAGAACTTACACCACTCTAAAGAACCACTTACCACTGGAAAAGGTTTAAAAGTTTATTATAAAGCCAAAGCTATCTGGAGATACAAGCACCTCAGAATGAGGTTCAAAAGATAAACAGGAATCGATACAAACAAGAATTCTCTAAATGCTCTTAGTCGGCAAAAGGATATAACTAAAACAAATTCAAAGAGCATTAAAGTTGCTAATATGGACACAAGCTGTAGCTTATGCGTCATTTACAGAAAGGAAAAGTTCAGGTTAGACTGTCCCTACACTAGACTAAGTGACATCCCTACTTAACAAGATCTTTACCTAAAAAGGTGTCAGCCGTGGTGACTTCCAAAGAAGATCACACTTCCCTTAGTCTTTGTCTCAAAGTCGAAGTCTTGCAGTTCCCTATCTGCCTACCCATCCGCTCTCTTAGGTTCCTCAGATCATCTGCTCTAACTCCACCCCGGGGTGCTGTCCCTAATACAAAATCACATTTCCAATAGGAACGCCCCTGGAGACGCCCCTCACGTGGTATCGGTTCTGGCGGCAAATTCCATGCTGGTACTCCTCGGGACCCTTCGTTAAAGTTGACCTTGCTTCCCAGGCTTCTCTCCGGCAAGACGGTACCCCCTAGAAATTCCTGAAGACTCCTACAGGCCTGTGCCAGGCGTCTCTGAACAAAAGTCTATTCATCATTTTCTGATTAAGCCCCCTCGCACCTGCAAAAGACACTTTTTCTCTGTAGGCCCCAAATTCCGGCCTCCACCATATCTTAGGGTCGTAAAACATTTGAACAGGCTTTACATTCGTGCTCTGTGCGACCTCTCCTTAACGAGCACATGCAGATCAAAGAAGCAACTTTATCTACTTAGGCCTACTGAATTACATGAAACGGGCCTCTGCAATATGCACATTTAATTTCTTTGTTTAAACAGTATTCTAACTAACACACATTACTATAATGTAACACATCTATTCAAAACATTATTTTCAATTCTATGATTAATAATACTTTGCAGTAAAATGACATTAGAATCCAAGTTACTTAAAAGTATAGCAGCATCTTTCGTTTCTTGTGAAATGCCATGTGGCCTACACATTTCCATGGTTTGCAGAGTTACATTTCTTTTTCACTTAGCCACATAACGTGAGACTCCAACATCATACTAACACTTCTACAAAGCTCTACATTAGTTTTCACACTGATATATGTATCTCTATTCTAATTAAACACTCCTGTATATATTTTCACTCTATAAGTTGACACTCTTGTATGTTCTATACTAAACTAATATAACGTGCTTGTAAATATGGTGCACTTCTAAATTTTTCGGATATGTGCTCTCTCAATCCCCCCTTTGATGACTTACAGTAGTCATCATCATCACAACACCCTCTCTAAGGTATTGTATCAAACTGAAGTCGTTGCAAGATTCCCTCGTTTCATCTCCTCTAGAGCCCTCAGACTCTTGTACTGATTCTCCTGCATCGCAGCTAATCTCCTCCCCTGCTCTCGCATGGATCTCTGCAACCTGTTTGCTCTATACCATTTGTACAGTTTCATCAAACCCCACAAAGCGATTACACAAATCACTATTATGATGATAGGTTTCAATATGTACCAAATGATATTCTTTCCCAGGTTGGAAAACCAACCTCCAACTTTACCCATTCCTTGACCTACTTTTTCCCACACTGTTACCTTTGTCAAATCCTCTATCTCATGGTGTATTTCAGTAATGTTTCGAATGTACTTTTCTAGAGGTTTTGAATTGTCTGGAATGTAAGTGCAACATTCCTGGACCTTCAAAGCCTTACAGACTCCTCCCTCTTTGGCCAACAGAACATCTAGAGCAAGTCGGTTCTGAAGAACCATTGCCCTTATCGATTGCATCTCTCCCTCCACCAGCATTAAAGATCTAGCAGTACTGGCGGATAGTCTATCTACAACTGTTGCCAATCTTCTTATCTTAACATCATTTAGTGCTATCCCTAAAATAGGAAACATAGCACCAAATACATCTCCAACTACCTCCTCAGCGCTTACATCCCTTCTTCTTCTAGTATGTTTTCCTCTCCGTTTGGTTTCTAAGTCCTCAGCATGGTATATTTTGGGGAAGACAATTGCTAAGTAACATGATCCATACCAATTATCTGGTAGTTTCACGTATGCATTTCTTCTACAAACAAAATACACATTCGGGATCGCCTGCATTTCCCTTAGGAAATCTTTGGAGTAATACTCCAATTGGAAAGCATGTTCACAACTGACTGCTCCCACAAACACATTCTCATAATATGTTTGACTTCTGTGTATACATAGATTTCCCCTTTTCTCTCGGTCTAAAGCTATTGGACCACTGCTACCCTTTCTTTGGTGTTCTCTTTCTTCCTGGGTCCAATCTGTTTTCCATTGTCCTGAAGCTTTTAGAATCTTTTGTCTTCTATATCGATCATCCACCTGCCCTATAAACTTTTTCTCAATTTCGGATACCTTACAAGTCAAATTATTTCTTCGGGCATGTGAAGTATCTAAAGTTCTCCATGGAAGGAAAAATTTCTGTAACCTGTCTTCACTCTTGTAATAATCCCATTTATTGAGGTGTTTATAATTTGGCACCTCTGGTAATACCGAGTCAAAGTTCGAGAAGTAATACTCAAACCCCTCACGTTCATAAAATATGCTCAGCAACAAACTACATGAGATTCCATAGGTCAATGGAAGATGATGATACCTGATGCCTTCATCTACAGAAGCTGGCAACTGCATGCAAACATAGCAGTTCTTCGCCTCCATGACATCAATATATTCATAAAGCAATTTGGCATAAGCATTCGATTTAAAAATCCCCTGTGATTTGTCTGCATGTAATCTCTTAATCTCAGCATCTAACAAAGCTTCCTCTTTTGCTGTGTTTTCCCCCTGTTTGCCAATCGTAGGAGGCTTCTGTGTTGGTACACTTTTTGCTTCTTTTGCTGCTTTCACATCATTTTCATGTCCCACTATATAAGATACAGTAACTACTAAAACTATAAGAGAAATCACTACCCCTAAAAGTGTGCCTACTATGCATTTTGCCCTGCGGTTCGGGTTGCCAGCCTCCATGGTCTCAAGACAGTGTAGCTCTGGTTCTCTTTCACAGTACGAGTCTCTTTTCTTTTGCTTCTCCAATCTTTCGAACCACACCTGGAAGCTGAAAAATCCCCTCTGCAAAAACAGTCTCTGAGTTCGGTAGCAATAGGCAACCCTAGTCCTTCTCCATCCTCTAAAATGGAAATTCCCAATTTCTCCTTCTTCTTGGCGCTAGGTTATCTTTCAATCTGTATTTACAAAGTTCTTTACAAAGTCTTTAGTAATCCGAAACTATGCGTGTTCCAAGAACTTCCACTACTCGCTCAAATATTTCCATACGAAGAAGGATTCCCTCAAGTATTGGACACCTTGAACAGCAACACGGAAATTCAACTGTCTCTAGAATCAATTTTCTTATTCCGCTCAGAAGAGGAGGATAGACGATGTTGAGTGTCAGCAGCCCTTCAACCTCCACTCCTGGTATCAGCAACTCTACTTCCACTGTTATGAAGGGGTCAGTTCTGGTCAGAGTCACTTTCCTCAGCCTCCCAGTTCTGCGTCCCTCGGACATCGGTAGCGAGGTAGGTCCACTCAGGAGTAGCGTATCTTCTGCAAGGCACCCGCACCCTCCTTGATCTCCTCGGACCTTCCTGTTCTTGTCCTTGTGCACTTTCTTCTGGATCTGAGTCTTCGGATATAGGAGCAAGAGTTTCCTCTCGAGCTGGCTTCAAGCTTGGCCTCCTTTTTCTTTCAGGCCAGCTAGCCGCTCCACGCCTTGTTCTCCTATTTCTCGTCCGTTCACTCGATTCTTGGTCACTCTGAATTTGTTCTGTGTCTGAGTTATTTTCGCAGCAGCTTTCTCCTTCAGTGGCAACTTCAGTTTCACTGCCGTTCTGTCTTTCTTCTTCTTCTGGATCTGTGACACTCCCAACTTCTTCAGACACCCCCACAGCTTGACTGATCCCCTCTTGTGATTCTTCCTCCACAACTGGACTTTCGTCTGTGAGGGGAGCTGTTTCTTCCAGGGGTGCTGGAACTCTTCGAGTATGGGAAGCGTGGATCCAATTTGGCAGTCCTCCGCACTTCACGGCAGTGTTCGTCGTTAAGATGATCTGGTAGGGTCCTTTCCAGCGCACGTCTAAGCAGTTCTTCCGGACGTGCTTCTTCACCACTATCCAGTCACCTGGACACAGGTCGTGGCATTGATTTCTTGAAGATGGAACTTCTGCGGCCTGTACCTGAAGGGACACAGAATGAATGGCGTCAGACAACCCCTTGCAATAATCCAGGATCAGGTCATCTGTAATGTTTAACAATGCAGTCGTTGGGACAGTTGGAAGTCTCATTGCCCTCCCCATCAGCACCTCGTGTGGAGAGAGACCTGTCCTCCTGTTGGGTGTGCTACGCATGCTCATAAGGACCAAAGGAAGAGCATCAGGCCAACTTAAGGAAGTTGATGAACACACTTTAGCAATTCGACATTTCAACGTCCCATTTATCTGCTCCACGATACCTGAAGCCTCTGGTCGATAGCTACAATGCAATTTCTGATCAATGTTCAATGCAGAGCAAAGCATCTTCACAACTTCGCTGTTAAAATGTGTTCCTCTGTCCGATTCCAGAGAGGCAGGCACCCCGAAGCGCGGTATCAACTCTCTAAGCAACAACTTTGCTACTGTGAGTGTATCGCACCTACGTGTAGGGTATGCTTCAACCCATCTGGAAAATATGCATACTACCACCAGAACATACCTGAGGCGGTTGACTTTTGGCATTTCGATAAAATCCAATTGCATTCTGTTGAAAGGCCCCCCAGACCTCCCAATGTGACTCAGTGTAACTGGTGTTCTTTTCCCTATATTCAACTGCTGACAAGTAACGCATCGCTTACACACTGCTTCTGCTGCAATCCTAAATTTTGGACAATACCAAGTCTGCCTGAACACCCTCAGCATGGTATCTCTTCCTAAATGCACTGGACCATGTATCTGTCGTGCCATTGGGCTCGCTAACTCCTCAGGTAACACTGCCCTTCCATCTGCTGAAACCCAAAAGTCCATTTCCCTTCTCACACAACCCGCTGTTTCCCATGCCTGCTTCTCAGATTCAGGTGCATTGTCTTGCATTTGTTTCAAATCTTCCCAAGTATCAACAGTTTCTAACATCATGCTTAGTTCTGTCCTTTCCTGAGCCCCACCTACTTCCACCTCCGTGAAAGAATAACCATGCTCCGCACAATAGCGGGCAACTTCGTCTGCATATCTATTTCCTTGTGACACAAAATCTGTATTTTTCGTACGAGCTACACATTTCACAACCGCAATTGCGGCTGGACCCTGCAATGCTTCTAACAGGAGTCGAACAAATTCTCCGTTTCTGATTGGCGAACCAGAGGAGGTCATGTAACCCCTCTGAGACCACAATTGCCCGAAATCATGAACTACACCGAAACCATATTGGCTATCAGTATATATGGTGACTCTGATTTTGCTACCTGCTATACAGGCACGGGTCAATGCAATAATTTCTGCTACCTGAGCGGAGTGTACTCCTTCCAGGCAAGCGGCTTCCACAACTCCAGTAATGGTGCAAACAGCATAAGCTGCTCTCAACCGACCAGTATCATCTCTTAAACATGAACCATCGACAAAGTAAATTTCATCGGGGTCGAGCAATGGTTCATCCACAATATCTGGTCTTGGCTTCGTACATAGTTCAGTCACATCAAGGCAATCGTGATCTTCAGTCTTCGCTTTCAATGTCATTAGGAAGTGGCATCAGTGTAGCAGGATTCAAGACAGAGCACCTCTTAAGGGTCACGTTCTCTGCAGCAAGAATAACTTGCTCATAGCGCGTGAGCCTACTGTTAGTCAAGTGCTGGGTCTTGGTCCTGGTCATTAACAGTTCCACAGAATGAGGTACATACACCAATAACTGGTGTCCCATCACAATGCTTTCACAACGCTCAATGCTGACACCTGTTGCAGCAACGGATTTGAGACATCCGGGCAACGCTGCGGCTACTGGATCTAAGGTAGCCGAAAAGTATGCAACTGGTCTACGGGCATTTCCATGGACTTGCACTAAAACTGACAAAGCACAGCCCTCCCTTTCGCAACAATAGAGGGAAAATGGCTTCTCATAGTCCGGCATCCCCAGAGCCGGAGCACGACACAAGTCATCTCTCAGCTGTAGGAACGCCATCAAGCACTCATTGTCCCATGGTACCGGATTACTCACCTCCTTGTGCGTCAGTTTCTGTAAGGGTTTTGCTTTCAGTGAAAAGTTAGCTATCCACTGTCGGCAATAACCAACCATTCCTAGAAACATCCTGACTTCTCTCTGTGTTGTAGGCGAGTTCATCTTCATGATTGCTTCTATCCTATCTGGTGACACCTTGCGCTTTCCTTTTTCTATCCGGTGACCCAAGTACTGTACTTCTGTCAGACAGTACTGCAATTTGCTCGGGGATACCTTGTGTCCATTTTCAGCTAAATGGTTCAGCAAGGCAATGGTATCTGTCTTACAAGCCTCTTCTGTTTCTGACGCAACAAGTAGGTCGTCTATGTACTGGACCAGAACCGAATTCTGTGGCAGCACTAGACTTTCAAGGTTCTTTTTCAACAGCTGGTTGAAGATTGAAGGGCTATCTGTGAACCCTTGTGGGATTCTACACCATGTTAAGACGCGACTCTCCATTTTAAAAGCGAAGAGATACTGGCTCTCTTCGTCTAATGGGATTGAAAAGAAAGCGCGGCTCTAGTCGACGTCACCCGTCCCCCTTTGCAGAAGTTCCCCTCCTTTCTCAGCTCATCTCCGCGGTCATGCATGCGTCCCATTCATACTCCGAAAAATGATTACTTCCGTCCAAGCGATCACTTTTCTTTGACTGTACGCCCACAGTCTATCTGTATTTGTCACCTTAACTGACGAAATGTCTTTCCGTTTACGTCCAGACAATCGCCTTCTCTGATAGGTTACTTCCACACAGTAACTTTCGACCAGCGTCCGTTACTCACACACTCACTCTTGCACTCCCCCTATCTCGGTCCTGCGGCGGTCAATGGTACCTCATGACCTCCTTACTCTGGTCGACAATTACTCTGGATGTTCGATACACCCGAACGAACCACTTAAGCTCTACCCCGAACTTAAGATTTTACCAGGTTGCGCGCGCTCACAACCTTCTCACAATCACACTACAGGCATTCAACTCCGCATGACATTACAATACAAATACAACACAAAACACCGCAATCTATCCACGCATGACCCTTGTTATACTCACTCTCGTACGATACTGCTGCTTTTCTCTCTCCGTCAGCGCCTTCTTCGGCAGGCCACCTCTCGAACTCTAGGGACCTCGGGGTAAACTAACCTAGTCTAGATTACCTTCCTCAAGAAGATAACCATCCTCTGCTACCAACTGCTGACGCGGGATTTCTGGTCTATTGTTGTTAATCCAGATCCCAATTCAGGTCGACTAAATCGTTGGTACCTGTCATTGAGTAAAAGGCAATCCACTACTAGGTTAATCAAGAAAGAACTTACACCACTCTAAAGAACCACTTACCACTGGAAAAGGTTTAAAAGTTTATTATAAAGCCAAAGCTATCTGGAGATACAAGCACCTCAGAATGATGTTCAAAAGATAAACAGGAATCAATACAAACAAGAATTCTCTAAATGCTCTTAGTCGGCAAAAGGATATAACTAAAACAAATTCAAAGAGCATTAAAGTTGCTAATATGGACACAAGCTGTAGCTTATGCGTCATTTACAGAAAGTAAAACTTCAGGTTAGACTGTCCCTACACTAGACTAAGTGACATCCCTACTTAACAAGATCTTTACCTAAAAAGGTGTCAGCCGTGGTGACTTCCAAAGAAGATCACACTTCCCTTAGTCTTTGTCTCAAAGTCGAAGTCTTGCAGTTCCCTATCTGCCTACCCATCCGCTCTCTTAGGTTCCTCAGATCATCTGCTCTAACTCCACCCCGGGGTGCTGTCCCTAATACAAAATCACATTTCCAATAGGAACGCCCCTGGAGACGCCCCTCACGTGGTATCGGTTCTGGCGGCAAATTCCATGCTGGTACTCCTCGGGACCCTTCGTTAAAGTTGACCTTGCTTCCCAGGCTTCTCTCCGGCAAGACGGTACCCCCTAGAAATTCCTGAAGACTCCTACAGGCCTGTGCCAGGCGTCTCTGAACAAAAGTCTATTCATCATTTTCTGATTAAGCCCCCTCGCACCTGCAAAAGACACTTTTTCTCTGTAGGCCCCAAATTCCGGCCTCCACCATATCTTAGGGTCGTAAAACATTTGAACAGGCTTTACATTCGTGCTCTGTGCGACCTCTCCTTAACGAGCACATGCAGATCAAAGAAGCAACTTTATCTACTTAGGCCTACTGAATTACATGAAACGGGCCTCTGCAATATGCACATTTAATTTCTTTGTTTAAACAGTATTCTAACTAACACACATTACTATAATGTAACACATCTATTCAAAACATTATTTTCAATTCTATGATTAATAATACTTTGCAGTAAAATGACATTAGAATCCAAGTTACTTAAAAGTATAGCAGCATCTTTCGTTTCTTGTGAAATGCCATGTGGCCTACACATTTCCATGGTTTGCAGAGTTACATTTCTTTTTCACTTAGCCACATAACGTGAGACTCCAACATCATACTAACACTTCTACAAAGCTCTACATTAGTTTTCACACTGATATATGTATCTCTATTCTAATTAAACACTCCTGTATATATTTTCACTCTATAAGTTGACACTCTTGTATGTTCTATACTAAACTAATATAACGTGCTTGTAAATATGGTGCACTTCTACATTTTTCGGATTTGTGCTCTCTCACCATGAATCGATTCCCGAATTAAGTCCAGAATATTGAAACAATTTTTCCTATTGGAGAAAGGTCTTGGTGCAGGGGGTGGTAAGTGTACATGTAGTATATTTATGAACTCAAAGTAAACAGCTAGGATTTGTAAAGGATATAAAGATGCATGTCCTGCCAGACAACAAGGTCATACTAAATAAAGTAAATAAAGCATTACAAGCAGCTGTGGGAACGTCATTGAGCTTCACAGCACTCGTCAGTAATCCCCTATCAAAACACAGGGTAGCCAGCAGCTTAACTAGGAGTGTGGCAGAGAGATGACCATTGAATGAGTGAACAAGAGTGGCAAGTCAACATGATTTCAGGTTCATGGCTAGCATGCTGGCCTGTTAGAGGAAACGTGGCAAGTGCCCACCAGCCTTGTGCTCTGAGATGGCCCATACCCAGGCAGATAGGGTGTTAGGACAGTACGCTGCAAGATCTGTAGTTTGGACAGTACTCGCGTTCTTCCACAGATATCAACAACACAAACAACTGTAAATGTTTAAAACATACATGTGGTAGGTAAATTGTATCATCATCGGCGTATAAACAAATAAATAAAGGAGGGCTGATATGTGACCTAAGTGTTGACAAGAATGCATCAAAACACCATATCCCGTCCAGGTTTTTTTTTCTTTGAATTTTGGGACAAGTCCCGTTTTATAATGGAATAACAAAGACTTCATTCCCAGAGTTCAAAGAACAAGCATGGGCCTAGCAAATAGGTCTCGCCTTTGGGCCCTTATAAGTGTTTTGCTAGAGCTATTGGCTTTGCCAATGTATTTAAGCTATGTTGTAGAGCAGTGTGGCTGCTGTGCAGCATGTTGAAAAGTTATAATCAAGTGTTATAAGCATTTTTATTACCTTCTATATAACCAATTGAACAATATGTCCAAACGAATAACCCTATTATAAAAAATTAACATATACAATGTATTCCAGTTTGTCTATCCTTGTGCCGAGGTAATGTTGTGATGATGCTGAGTTATACCGACATGGTGCTGAGCTGGTGGTGTGCTTGTGCGGAGGTGGTGCCCAGTGATGCGGAGGTGGTGCTGAGTGATGCTGAGTTGGAGCTGTGCTGCACTAATTCTGGCATGATTATGCATTGGTGCTGAGCTGATGATGTGATTGGGCTGTGCTGGTGCTGAGTTGGTACTTTGGTGATGGTGGTGCACTGATGTGGAGGTGGTGGCCTGCTGATACGGAGGTGGTGGTGTTGAGTGATGCTGAGGAGATTCTGTGCTGGTGCTGATGTGGTGCTGAGTAATGAGGTGGCGGCGCTGACTGATGCTGTGCTGGTGCTACTCTGATGCAGAGGTGGTGGTGCTGCACTGATACCGAGGTAGTGCTGCACTCGTAGTGAGGTGGTGCTGTGCTGGTGCTGAGGTGGTGCAGTACTGGTGCTCAGATCATGCTGGTTTAAACTGAAGTATTTCTAAAGTGGTGGTGTGCTTGTGCAGAGGTGGTGCTCAGGTGGTGCTGAGGGATACTGAGGTGTTGTTCAATGATGCTAAGGTGGTGCTGAGTGATGCTTTGGTGGTGCTTTGGTAAGGTTCTGATGGTGCTCAGGTGGTGCCGAGTGATGCTGAAGTGGTGTTGTAGTGGTGATGAGTGATGGTGAGGAGATGCTGGTGCTGAGGAATGCTGTGCTGGTTCTAAGGCGGAGGTGCTGAACTAATGTTAAGGTTGTGCTGTGTTAGCAGTCAGGTGGCGCTGCACTGGAGTTGTGCTAGTGCTGAGGTAGTGCTGCACTGGTGCTGAGGTGATGCAGCGCTGGGGCTGAGTAATGTTGAGGTGGTGTGCTGATTGTGGTAGTGCTCAGGTGCTGCTGAGTGATGCTCAGGTGATGCTGCAGTGGTGCTGCTGAAGTGGTGCTGAGTGACGCGGACTAGTGCTGAAGTGCTGACATGGTGCTGAAGTACTGCAGCACCTATGCATTGATGTTGTGGTGGTGCTCAGGTGGTGCTAAAGTGGTGCTTTCCTGGTGCCAAGTGATACTGAGGTGTCACTGTGCCGGGGGGGTGCTGCACTGAGCTGAGTTATGCTGAGGTGGTGCTGTGGTTGGGGTGGTACTGAGGTGCTGTTGAATGAAGCTCAGGTGGTGCTGCGGTGATGCTCCTGTAGTTGCAATGAGTGACGCTGACTGGTGCTGAAGTGGTGCTGTGCAGATGCTGGGGAGGTGCTGCAATAGTGTTGCACTGATGCTGGGATGAGGCTGTGATGCCAAAATAGTGCTGTGCTGTTGCTGGGTGATGCTGAGGTGGTGCTGAGTCAAGCTGAGCTGCTGGTGCTGTGCTGGTCTATGACATTTATGTTCTAAAATTCCGCCTGGTCACAGTGTCTTAAACCCTCTGAAGAGGGTAAAGTGCAACACGTTTGCAGTCAAAACAATTAAATAAGCATACATATAAATCATCTTAAACACAACAACTGGCATGTATCACCCCATAATATTAAAATGTATGACTGAATTGGTGCGGATGCGGTAAAGCGAACATTAATAGCAAGAAGAGGGCAGGAGAGGGCAGTAACATGAGGAACAGCGGGATACAGACATCAGACTTATAACACCCGCACTGTGCCCATTCCCGGATGGCATGCAAATCTTACATATATGTATTATCAAGGATAGCCCTCACACTCTGTATTTTGTGGTAGCAGTTTGTCGCAGTTTATTTACTTTACATACCGACTCATTGGTCATTCCCCAGGACATATTTGTATGGCAAGGGTCATAAATCATCGTCATGAGCCATCATAAAAACGGACTGTGGAGTCAGTTTACATCTTTGTCCTCTGTTATGTGCAGCCTGCCAAAAACATCACCTCCCCCAGGTTGCTCCAGAATATGCGCATCCCTTCCTCCGACAGGTGAACCCCATACCGCTTGTAGAGTTCTGGGCGACCTGGGTGGATGAGCCGATGTTCACTTTCTTTTTAAAGTTCTCGACCGCCTTATGTGACTCCCCCTCACGCCACAGCAGCCTGCTAATGAGTCCTGACCAAATGGTGACGGTGCTCCCGAAGCACTGTGCTGCCTCTGTTAGGTCTGCCTGGATGGCGAGGAGTAGCTATTTTCTCCCCCGCCAGGCTAGATAGTTCCCGCCCAGATGAATTATTAGCACGTCCGGGTGCCAGGCTGCGTCCATCCTCAGTTCCTTGAGCAGCGCTGGTATTTGATCCCATCTCTTGCCCAGGCGACCCCACCATTGGACACATATGTTGACCGGCCCACCTCTGTGGCCTCCCCACTGCCAACCTTGAATTAATCCGGAAAACAAGAGTGACCCACCACTCATACCAGCCATGGGCACCGCCATCCTGCTGAGGCAAAAATCACATTGTCAGGGGAAGGTTAGGTGACCACGTGCTCATGTGCGTTGCCAGGGTTGTTTACAGCAGCTGGGGCCTTACATAGGTCCTGTATGCCCTGGACCACCATCTGCCGATGGTTTTGATCCCTTTCTCGGACATCCCATGCTGGGGATCTGTGGTCGCCGCCCAATCCTGAATGAATGTGAACCAAAGGCCGCTGGCGGGAGGCCCGCTCTGCACAGGACCCAGCACATCACTGCTGAGAACTGGAATTTACTTAAGAGGTTACCATCCTTATGCTTGAACAGGGGGCCCTCCCCCACCGGCCTTGATGCCATGTAGGTTAGTATGCAGCATACTGCGCAGAATTTGGGGTCCCGGATGCACTCTAGCCTTATTATCGCACCTTTGCCGGCCTGATCCGTCGTTGACTGTCTCAGCCGCAGTTCAACCTCCACACTCTGGGCCTGACATTGGCTGCCTGTAAGCAGTGCTCTAGTAGGCCTGTCCCAGCTTGCTAAGACTAAATGCACCAAAGAATATGGATGCAAAGGCTGCTTTGAACAGGTTCAGCTCATATTTGCCTTTTGCTATTTTCCCCAGTGCATCCATGAGTAAAATCAATCTAGTGAAGTCTATGGGCCTACGACTGTCCGCTTTTACCCCCTCTGAGCGCCTCCAACCCATCATTGCTACTTTGATGTAATAGGAGGTTGTGGGGTCCTGTCCTGTGATTAGCTTGGAGATGTGTGCTACTGCTAATAGGTGGACCTGGGCCCAGAACTTGGTCCTTTTGTTCATGAATGGCTATTGAATGAATTGCTCCACAGCCTTTCTTGTCCTGCCTGCATCACCTTGGGTCTTGATATTTCCTATTCGCATTACTGTCCCTGTGTATTTCTTGTGGCGCTTGGCCGCCTGGTGGGTGAGGGCTTGATCCACTAGTATCAACAAATCCGTTTCGCCAGAGACCATAAGTCTTCTGGGGAGGGCGTACTGTCCTTCGACGCCCCTGGTGCCAGCTCCCTGAATCTGCTCATCTGTGCGTGGGAGAGGGCATCCGCCACTTCGTTCTCCACCCCCAGTACATGGTGTGCTCTCAGCTCTATGTTCCCTTCCAACTGTAATTAAACCAAGCGACGCATTAGCCTCAATGTGTCAGGGCACCTGGCTGTCCCTCTGTTGATTGCCTGCACTACTCTTTTGTTATCGGACCACAGCATCAGCTTCATGTCCCTCAATTTTTTCTTCCAGACCACCAGGGCAACTATGATGCGGAACAGTTCTAGAAATGTGATGTGGCTGGTGACGCCCAGTTTATGCCAGCTGCCTGGCCAAAGCCCTGAGCACCATTTGTACCCTAGAATTGGCCCAAAACCTGTGCTGCCTGATGCATCTGTAAACAGGGCATCTGCCTGGCCGTCACCCAATGCTCTCTCCAAATTAACCGTCTGTTAAACTTCACTAGAAATGTGTCTCACATGATGATGAGGTCATTCTTGACCCCGACCCCCAACCTACCATGGTGGTGTTTGTGCGTAAGCACAGCGGTTAACTGAGTTAGGCATCTGGCAAAGACCCGACCAGCAGGGATGATTTTGGCAGCAAATATAAGCTTCCCAATAAGCTGTTGTGACTCGCAGAGGGTTGCCTTCTCCCTACCGTGTATCTTTTTAATGTCATCCCTGAATTCTCTTACTTTCGCCTCTGGGAGTCTGGACATTCCTGCAACTGAGTCAAGCTCAATCCCTAAAAATGTGAGCCGGGTGGAGGGACCAACTGTTTTATCTGCTGCAAAAGGTACTGCCAGGTCACAAGCCAGCTCCTGAGATGCTGCCAAGGTCTCACCAAATTCCGTCGACCTTGCTGGGCCTACGAATAAGAAGTTGTTAGGGTGGTGCAGTTTTTCCCCTGTGGGGGTGCTGGTTATGTAAGGCCCATTCCAAAAAGGTGCTAAATTGCTAATAATATGCACAGGACACTCAAGATCCCATGGGCATAGCTTTATCAAAGTAAGTTGCCCTCTCCCATTAGAAGCCCAGCAGGTGATCACTCACCAGGTGTACCGGGAGGTGGTGGAATGTGGACTCAATGTTGGCTTTAGCCATAAGGACACCATGGCCTGCTGCCCATACTAGATCAATGGCATCATCGTGTGTCCCACTGAACATATCTCTGAGCTAATGTCATCGTTGACTGACTCCCCCTCTGGTAAGGAGAGGTGGTGAATGAGTCTGAACTGACCCTGCTTCCTTCTTGGGCGCCACCCCCAATGGAGATATCGCTAGTCCCTTTGGTACCAGAAGGGAGGGGGCCTCACACTCTACCTAGGGCTATTTCTTTGTCTAATTTCTGCCTCACTATCTCTGGGTCCTGCAGCGCTGACTTCAAGTTGCTGGCGTTGCCAGTGTGCAAGGGGCCCTCACATGGTATGACAAATCCTTCTTCAAAACCTTTCACTAGCATTTTTGCACACTCTTTGTTATGATACTTGTTAGATAGCCATCTGAGCTGGTGCGTGTTATTGGGGGATGAGGCTAGCTGATAACTACTCAAGTCTTCTAGTCCCTCAGCACCCCATGTCTTCTTTTTCTCTTTCTTGTCCCCTCGCTGCTCCTTCTTGCATCTGCACCCAGCTGCTGGGTTCCACTCCCATGGGTGGAACATATCTGTTGAAACTTACAAGAGGCACCCCAAGTGCCTCGTATTTCCAGCAAATGGCGGGTGGGCCGCTGGTGGGCAGGGATTTCCAATTATTATATGTTTTGGGCCTGTGAAATGACCTACCTTTGCCTTTGTTAAAGGAACGCTGAAAGGGCTGCTCGCCCTTACCTGCCCATGTTTTGACCTCTTTTGCCACCATCATTTTATGTATAAAACCAGACACGTCGTGCTCGTTCCATTCCATCTCAGTGTGGGTCTGTATTTTTAACCTAAAACCTTTATCATATTCTAACTATGCATCTCCTGGGAATTGCCTGTGTACCCCATGGATATTGGCCTCATACAGCCACAGATCTGCTTCTTTCTGTGGAAATTTCTCAACTATAATGCAGGCCATGATTCTGAAGGCATCCAACCAATTAATTATCAAAGGTCCTTTCCTTCCTCTCCTCTCTCTCCTGTCCTCATACTTCTTGCTGCACACTGTTAAGTCTAGCCCCTCCAATTGTATCTCCAACAATGAAAAAATATCTTTGAACTCCTTTCTCAATATCCTCTCCTACACCGCTAAAGGGACGAGGCTTGCTAAACCGGTGGCCCTTGTAACCAAGGATGTGGGGCCTGGTGATGGCCTAGTGTATGCCTCTATCTGTGTTGTTCGCTCTGTTTGCACTACCCAATGCCTCTATGAGGGATGCCATCCCCACCACTGCCTGTGCTTGGGTGCTGGGCTGAGTTGGTCCAGCTGGCTGGTTCCTTAAACATTCTTGTACACTGCCTGGGTCAATAAGGTGCTATGACAGCCCTGAATACCCCTTGTGGTGGATGGCTTGTCTCCCCAACCCCTATGCACCCGGGCTACTAAATAACAATGGGGCAATTGACTTCAAGCATTGCTGCACAATCGCGCCAATAAGCTCACCACTTGTGTTGTCATCTCTGCTTGGCCCTGCCGCCGCCAAGATGGCTGCAGGTGACAGGTCATCTCCCTTGGAACCCCTCTTAGCTGCCGGCCTCCTTGTTGCCTTCGCTGGGGCCCTGTGCCTCTTCCGGAGCTCTGGACCACCCGTGGACTCTGATTGTTGACTGGCTCCTTTCTCAGCTTCCTCCTCCATGTGCAGACAACTGGTCCCATGCGCTTCTGATGCTGCCCTGATTTGATGCAATCATTCCCCTAGATCGGCTGGCTGGTCCCCTTTGTTGTGGTTTGCCATTCTGACCTGCTTCCTTTGGTTGAAATGCTGTTGTTCCTTGTAACGCGGAGGGTTGCTGCTGCCCTGTTTATGCACCAAACTTGCCCCAAGTGCAAGTGTTATACCATAGGGATTGCTTCTTTAGGCAAATTACCGAGAAAAAAAACATTCCAGACTGTTGTACAAGTAACCAAAGAGCGCGTTAGTGGCCCTTGTGCCCGGGTTGGAAAACCCCAGTGCAGCACCCTCTTAATCTTGCCCAAGGAAACCCCTTCCCTAGCGGAAGGGCCGTAAATTGTGCATTTTAAAATAATTTGCTCCACAGCCCCCGCTTCTCACATTCGTTTCAATAAATGAACACACCCTCAGAGTGACCGAATGGGGCATAAGCAAAGTAGCCTTCCGCTGACCAGGTCATTTGGATGTACTTAACTCAGCCTCCTTGTTGCTGAGATGCACGAGCACTGCCAGCAGGAGAAACCGGGCCAGCTGGTCCTGCGGTATCCCCACAGCCGCGATACCCTCTTTGCGGACTCAACGCACACCGACCTGGGGTGGAGGTGGGGCCGCGCCCACTTCACCTCTAGGATGCGGCGCCGTCCCCCAGGCTCACAATGTCGACCCACACTGTCAGAGTGGCAGCACACTCCTCACTACTGCCCTGACGAGCTCAACCGATGACGTCGGAGGGGCAGCACACTCCTCGCCTCTACCCCAACGAGTTCAACCCACGCCGTCAGAGGTGCAATGCACTCCTCACCTCTGCCCTGATGCCAGGCTCACCCTCTTTTACTGGCTGGCCCCAACAACGACTGCTCCGCAACTCGTCGACTCCGCTGGACCTCCGCCGCTCCTCGGCCATCTGCTCTGAAGCTCTGCAGCACTCCGGCACAGGTCGGCCTTCGTAGAGCTTGGGGGTGAGGTTTTCCGGCCTCGTGAGGCACTGTCCATTGCTCCTGGCAAATGCAGCTACGCTTCAGGGGATACCTCAGCACAAAGCCATCGACTTGATTCCCCAGTAATCCTCTTGAAAAACCTTTAGCACCCCTCCCCAACTCCACGATGCTGTAGTGAACTGAAGTATCGCGAGCGGCGCATTATATCCCCCCTTCTCAATCATCCCTTCGATCCTGGGGGGTGCACCCTGTTTGGGGGTATTCGAATCATCACCTAGACCCCCTCCCCATTGGCCAGGTGACCTGGCGCCTTGCTGGCTGAGCGTGCCACGTGGGAAGCACCCCCTCTGCTTCGGGGCGATTTTGGGTGGTCAAAACCAGCTCCTTGCAGGGCTCCAGAGTCTGTTATGGCGCCGGCCCTCAATGCCCCCATCGAGGGCGGCCTCTACGAAAAGAGTTAAAAACAAGAGACAGCAGGAGGAGTCCTGGAGGGGGCAGCAAGAGGAACCTTTTAAATTGTGTTTTGTCTTAAAATGTGAAGTCAGGCTATTGTTTTGTATTTAAATCCTGCTTCTTTATTCTGCTTTTTGTGATAACAGTCCAGTGCCAGAACTGTTATAAAGGGAAGCACATGAACGTGCGTGAACAGCTGTTCAAAACAACGTACCAAAGCAGACAGAACAAGCATTTGCAATGCAATAGGTCTCGCATTTACGTGAGTTTATGCTATTGGCATTGTAAATGACAATGTGTTTTATTTATGTTTTAAAGACCAAAACATACATAAAAGGCATTGTCATTTACAATGCCAATAGCTCAAACGCGCGTAAATGCGAGACATATTGCAAATTGCTGTCATCACAAATAATGGGAGGGATGGAGAAGGGGGAGAGTGGCACGGACAACGGGAGGAAGGGTGGGGTTGGGACATTACCTCTACGTCCCTCGTCCTCGACCCAGTCATCACTCATGAGGTATCCCACAAGACAGGAAACAAAACAAGAAACGCTTTTAGACTCCACCCCCCCTCCTGCCAGGTGCTATAATACTCCTAACCACTAGAAGCACATCCTGTTTTGTTTCCTGTCGGTGGGTTTACCTGATGGGAGACGCTTGGGTGAGTGCCGGGCACTTACCTGCTTCAGTTATTGTCCTGTGGATTCCTCCTCTGCTGGGCTTTGGGGGCTCCCGTAGACCGTCGTGGGATGCAATGGAGTTGGGCTGCTGGGCTTCCCTGTCTCCTCTGGTGCTCAGGGGACCTGTGTTGCGAGGCTCAGTGGGTCTCCCTGGTTTCTGCTGTTGCAGGCTGCCGCTATGCGAGGATGAAGGTGTCCTCCTGCTGGTAAGCAGGTTGCTTTCTACGCGCTTTGGACCTGGCAGCGGCATTTAGAGTGTTTTAACACTCACATATTTCCGGCGGACGCCTGGATCTGCTCCAGCGCGCCTGTCGTTCATGTATTTTGTATGCCGGTCTGTGCCTTGAGAACGAGCGACGGCACACATTTCATTTCCGTGGTTGGACCTGTCTGGTGCTTCAATATTGCTGTGTGTTCTCGATCTCCTTTCGGTTTCAAAGGGTCCCGCTGTCTGTG
This sequence comes from Lissotriton helveticus, assembly GCF_964261635.1. Classification (NCBI taxonomy): domain Eukaryota; kingdom Metazoa; phylum Chordata; class Amphibia; order Caudata; family Salamandridae; genus Lissotriton; species Lissotriton helveticus. The sequence goes on from NC_136057.1 coordinate 769,971,211, forward strand.
GGTGACCTCTTTGTTCCTTTTTCCTTGACTACGGGCTGCCAGGAAGGAATGTTGGACTTCAGCAGGAGGTTTTGAAGTTCCCTCCTAGACGTGTTTCAGCAGAGTCGTTTTCTTGTCAGCCATCTCAGTCGGACGCCTGCAAACGGGGATGTGTCTCTCTCAGGTGTTTTACGGGCGGTTTGTTTGCAGACGCGCGTTACCGGCTTCTCTTTCCGGTTTCGTTTGTTTCAGTCCTGAGGATTATTTCGGCATTTTCATTGGTCCTCTGGAGTTTTTGAATTTTTCCTGTTGTGTATGCTAAAATTAGCACTTAATTGATAGGTACTCCCTCTGTATATATTGGGAGGGATTTCTGTGATTGTTTCCTGTTGTTTTTTCACCGGATCTGCTGCTGCTGCTGCTGCTGTTTTTTTTGCACATCATGGGCAAACATCATCACAAAAGGAAGCATTCTTCTCCTGCTCCTTCCTCTTCTCCTGTGACCAGTGAGGACTCACCTCCACCTGTGAAGCGTGCCAGAGTGGGTGATGATAGAATTAAACGCCTTATCCTTGAGACGTTGTCGGATATGAAGACAAGCAAGATGCCTGCTTGTGGTCATTCTGGGGCTGCTTCTACCCTGTACTCGGACATCTCCTCCTCTGTTGATTCTGACGAGTCTTCTGTCGCTTCTGCTGAGCTTCAGGGCAAATACATTTCAAGGGATCTCTTGCCGGATATCCTTTCCCATGTTCGGGAGAATATGGGGTTTCCTGTTGCCTCTACGCCCAGCACCTCTCAGGATGCAGTCTTACCACATTTTCGGAAGCCCGTTGCCTCTTCTCTGCCGGTGCACCCTTTTGTGATGGATGTCCTACTAAAGGAATGGAAGGGTCCGGATCACATCTCCATTCCCAGGTTTATGTCCAAGCTTTACCCTTTGCAGGATATGGCGGACTCCTTGCCTGACTCTGTTCCAGTGGATTCCGTGGTGGCTAGTCTTGTGGGGCGTCCTTCCATGGCAGATGATAACATCCTGCGGGATGGAGTGGATAAAAAGATTGATTCGGCTTTGAAAAAGTCATATGCTGGCTCTCACCTTGCCATTCGTTCGGGGATTTATGGAGCCTATGTCGCTCAGTCTCTGTTGTCGGATTTCAAGACCCTGTTTTCCACTATGCAAGAGGGTGGAAGCTGTCCGGACTTACTGGAGTCCATGGAGCGCCAGGCCGAATTCATTTCGGACATCGCATTTGATTCAGTGAGGGCTTCTGTTATGTCTTGTGGTTCCTCTATCACTGCCCGTCGGAATCTTTTTCTGAGGGATTGGAAGACAGACGCAGCTCAACGTTCCATGGCATTGCGATTACCTTTCTCTGGTACCTGTTTGTTTGGTGACTCTCTTGAAGATAAACTACATAAGGTATTTAAAGAGCGAAAGCATTCTTTATCCTTTCGTCAGCTTCCGGCTCGTGGTGGTTCCTCTTTCTCCGGTGCCAGGACATTCCGTCAACCTTCCAGGTTTCAGCAGTCTTCCTTTAAAAATCAACGTGGCACTGGCCGGTCCTTTCCGCGGAAGTTCCAGAAGAAACCAGCGCGAGGTGCCGGATCTGGATCACAGCGTTCCTGACTATGCCGTCCACGCGGTCGGTCTCTCTGGTGGTCCACTTGTGGTTGGTGGGAGACTCCGCATGTTTCTTCCTGCTTGATGGTTGACGACCTCCGACAAATGGGTGCTGGATGCTTTGGCTCGGGGTTACAGGATCGAGTTTCTGTCCCCCCCGCCCCCCAGGGGTGGTGGTGACTCCGATTCCTCGGGACGCCTCCCGCCGTCTGGCCTAGCTGGAAGGTGTTCCGCTTCTGCTCAGCAGACATGCAATTGTACCTGTTCCGCGACGGGAACTGGGGATGGGTGTCTACTCCATCATCTTTGTGGTTCCGAAGGTCACGGGGGGTTTCCGGGTGGTCATCAACCTTCGGGGTCTGAACTTGTTTGTGAAGAAAATCCCATTCAAAATGTAGACTCTCCAGAAGGTGATTCCACTGATCCAGTCCGGCTGGGTGTTTTCCACTCTCGATCTCCAGGACGCTTATCTTCACGTTCCCATGAAGGTGGGGGATCAGCGTTTCCTGCGCTTCTGTCTGGAGGGTCTGCACTGGCAGTTCTGCGTCCTCCCTTTTGGTCTGCGGTCAGCCCCCCGGGTGTTCACCAAAATGGTGGCTCCCTTGGTCGCTCATCTCCATCTCCTGGGGGTGTCCGTATTCCCATTTCTGGACGACTGGATGGTTCAGGCTTCATCTCTGGAGATCATGTCCCGCCACCTTCACTTGACCATGTCTTTTCTCAGGGATCATGGGTTCTTGATCAACTTGCCGAAGTGTCAACTTGTCCCTGCCACCCGGAGGACCTTCATCGGGGCTGTGTTCGACTCTGTGCTGGACAAGGTGTTTCTCCCAGACTCCCGGATTCTACGTCTCCAGTCTTTGTTCAGGAGGTTGTTGTCCCAGGCTACGACTCCTCTCCTGCAGTGGCTGGAGGTTCAGGGTCACATGGCTGCATCGGTCTTCACCGTCCCATGGGCCAGGGTTCATCTGCGTCCTCTGCTTTGGCATGTTCAGCGTTGGGTCCCCTTTCCTGCCCTGGATTATGCTGTTCCTGTGCCGGTGTCTCTGGACATTATAGCTGCTCTCCAGTGATGGCTGGATTCTTCTCACCTTTCCAAAGGGATGTGTATCCATCTTCCTCCCCCTTTGGTTTTGACCACAGATGCCAGCACGTCTGGCTGGGGTGTGACCCTGGTTCGTTGGACTGTTCAGGCCCGTTGGCTTCCGTCGGAGTCCCGCAGGTCGTCAAATTGGCAGGAGCTGTCTGCCGTTGAGAGGGCGATTCGCTTCTTCCATCTTCATCTTCGGGGCTGCCATGTCCTAGTGAGATTGGACAACACAGTGACGGTGGCCTACATCAATCACCAGGGCGGGACCCGCATTTCTTCCCTGAATCTGGTGGCCTGCTCCATTTCGGATTTGGCGGAACAACATCTTCTGGCCCTCTCGGCTCAATACATTTGGGGTGTGGACAAAATGGTGGCGGATTCCTTGAGTCGGAGTTTTCCTTCGTCTCTGTCCCTGTGTCTGGCTCCCTGGACTTTTCGGGACTCTGGATCTGGACCTGTTTGCCTCCCGGTCCAATGCCCTGGTTCCCCTGTTCTGCTCCAGATCTCCGGAGCCGGGTGCTTGGATGCCTTGTTTTTCCAGTGGCCTCCTTGGTTTCTTTATGCCTTTCCTCCTTTTCCTCTGATTCCTGCCTTCTTGCTGAGGGTTCAGCAGCAGAGGGCTCAGGTGGTGGCTGTTCTTCCACACTTGCCACGGAGGTCCTGGTTCCCTCTGTTGCTGGGTCTGGCTGTGGGTCCTCCTTGGATTCTACCTCGTTACCCATCTCATCTGGAGTCTCCGTCTCCCTCCCTTCTAGTTCCTCTCACCTTGGCGGTCTGGAGGTTGAACTGTTGTCTCTTGGGTTCCGTGGTCTGCCCGACCACATTATCTCTGTGATGCAGGCTTCTCGTAGGAAGTCTACTTTGACTTCCTATTCCAAACACTGGTCTTCTTTTTCGGGGTGGTTTTCCTCACTTGGCCTGTCTCCTTCCTCTTGCCCTGTGTTTTCTATTCTTCCGTTTTTTCGGGGTGGTTTTCAGAAGCGATTTGCTTTATCTACCTTGAAGGGTCAATGGTCTGCTATCCGTGCCTTCCGTGATCCTGACTCCTTTCAACCTTCTGACGGATCGTTGGTTTCCCGTCTCTTTCGGAGTTTCTCTCTCTCTTCACTTCTGTCCATTCTCTGGTTCCACCTTGGGATCTCTCATTGGTGTTGGGTGTTTTGCAGTCCGCTCCATTTGAGCCTTTGGAGTTGGTGGACCTTAAGTTCCTCTCTTACAAGGTAGCATTTCTAGTTGCTATTACATCTGCGAGGAGACTGGGAGAACTTACGGCCTTGCGTTGTCCTCCCCCTTTTTTGCGGTTTCTGGATGATGCTGTGGTCCTCTCTTTGGATCCCGGTTTTCTTCCTATCATCCGCTCTCGTTTTCATTCCTCTCAGGAACTGGTTCTTCCTTCTTTGTGTCCTTCTCCTTCTTCTCCTTCTGAGCTCTTACTTCATTTTTTGGATGTGAAGCGTGCCTTGTCTGTCTATCTTGCTAGATCTGAAGGGTTCCGCTCCTCTGACTCCCTTTTTGTGACCTTTGGTCTGGCTGGGCGGGGTAAGGCTGCCTCCCATCTTACTATTGGTCGCTAGATTAAGGCGGTCATTTCTCTCATTTACCAAGGTGCTGATTTACCTTGCCCTGCTGGGGTTCAGGCGCGTTCCACTCGGGCGTGTCTGCCTCTTGGGCTGCTTTTCATGGTATTTCTCTTGATGAAATATGTCAGGCTGGCACTTGGGCCGCCGAATCCACTTTTGTGCGACATTACCAGTTGAATTGTGCCCTTTCTGACCGGACCAATTTTGGTTGTGGGGTGTTGCAAGCTGTTGGGATTGCTCCTTCACTCTGAGTTTGTGTATAGTATTAAACTTTTCACTTGCTGCACTCTTTTGTGTCTGGTCTGTGTATACTGTGTTGGGTGTGCCAAAGGCCTGCTTGGGGTTTGCTTTGGTATGCCTAATGAATGATGACTGGGTCGAGGACGAGGGACGTAGAGGTAATGCTATGATTACTTACGGTAATCCCCATTACTCTTAGTCCTACTCGTCCTCGACCCAGTCATACTTCCCACCCTCCCTCCCTGTCCAGGCCTTTGTTGCTTGGTTTTGCAGGATGTGCTTCTAGTGGTTAGGAGTATCATAGCACCTGGCAGGAGGGGGGGGGGGGGGGGGGGGTGGAGTCTAAAAGTGTTTCCTGTTTTGTTTCCGGTCTTGTGGGATACCTCATGAGTGATGACTGGGTCGAGGACGAGTAGGACTAAGAGTAATGGGGATTACCATAAGTAATCATAGCAACTGCAACACATGAGGGGTGCAGCCACACAGGTGACACATCTAATGCACAAACATTAAAGCAACTTCATATACATTCACTTAGAAATATTTTACATTCAAAACAGATAAGATTTTTTTTTCTTTCCTAACTTTCCAAAGCAAAAGTTGCAATTCTGCCCTTGCTAGGAATACATTTTTAACCTTTCCCAGTGTGGGAAAAGATTAGCTGACAAAGCCAAATCTTGAAGAGGACTTGTTGGCCTAGCCCTAGAGACTCTATTAAGTATTAGCATGACTCACACTGACAAAGGTTTGTCTATTCTTAAAATCCATACATCCTACGTTCCTATGTGCAACTCTTTTCCTTCTTCTTCTCACATACTTTTCATACAAATACGTTATGTTTTTTGTTACATGTATTTTTTGCCATGGTGTAGTTTGGGAGCGTTTTTTGTCACAGAGTTTCAGTGTGATTTGTTCAATAGTGACTTTTTTGATACGTTTATTGAGTTTAGGTGTCAGAATTCAAGGCACAGTGGCAGTGAGTTTTTGCGACTTTCAATGAGTCTTTCACTGTTTGTACATGTGACTAGCAGTGATTGTGGGAGTAAATGATTTGCAATTTGGGGGACCTGTATGTTGTGGGGATGCAATTCTGAGAGTGACTGTCTAAGTGAGTGCGGGGGGATTAGGTGTTGGTGACTCTGTGCGGGTAGAAATCTCTGTCCTAGATTTACTGAAGTGGATTTTCAGTCACTCTGGAGTAATCATGTGAGCGAGCTTGACCGTGAGCGTGATAAGTGTCGTTTTTTTTGAAGGAAATTTGAAGCAACTGTCGGTGAATTTGTGGGTGAAAAATGGAGTGAGGGCGTTACACCAGTGAGCCTGAATTTATTTGGCAATTAAAGTCTGCATGGAGAAGGGCGACTGGCAGGTGTCTTCAAGAAATGTTAAAAGTGGCACAGTGATCTTTCTCATCAGTGAAAAGTGCAGTGTGCGGTTGTGATCTCGGGAGTGGCTGTGAGTCTGGAGAGAATTGCCCGTGAACGCCCGAGGGTGAATCCACGAGTGTGCTGGTTCTGTGTGCAGGGGCATGCATGGGTTCACAAAACATTGTACTCTGGGTGTGAGTGTGCACGAGGACTCATCGTCCGGTCGCTGCCGATGAGGAGAAGTTTCCAACCGAGCCATGATGTTGAGCGGAAAGCCCTCAGGTGACTTATCCCTGGCAGCGCCTTGAAGATTCTCAGTCAGTGCTTCTCACTCCTCCTGGTCTACACTCCGTCCCGAAGGAGCTCACACCCATTTCTTCATTCCCTCTGAGGCTGGCCGAGGAGCCTCGCCTCCCAGCACATGCAAAGTTCCACAAAGCTCTCCCACTTCACAGCCACTCATCACACAAAGAAAGTGAGTCAATGCCAGGAAGGAGGTGGAGCCAGCCAGTGATGTCAGAGCCAGACACAGGAAGGCTAAAGGTGATAGAAGGGGCTGGGGCACTTGTTAAAGCTACGCTAGCCAAGGCCGTACACTGAAGGTGTTAGCTAGTCTAAACGCAGGTCAGGTAGCTCCAGCAGCCGAAGAGCATTAAAAAAAGCATTTGCAATGCAATAGGTCTCGCATTTACGCGGGACCTATTGCATTGCAAATGGTAGTCATCACGGATAACGGGAGGGGGGAAGAAGGCATGGACAAGGGGTGGGCAGGTGTGAGAAGGCTTAGACAACAGGAGTGCAGGCAGGGGAAGAGGCACGGACAACTGTAGGGCGGGGGGAGTAAAGAAGGCAGTAAGTGAACCTCATTAAAGAAAATAGTGCTCACAGTCAAATATAAGATGTACGGTGTAGCATTCGAAGTAAAGGGGCCAGTCGCCATGGGAGGTGACAAATGGAGAGGAGGCGGTACTAAGGAGGGACTAACAAGCCTATCGACAACTCAGAAGCCAGCATGTAGGACAGACAATGACACAAGCCGCCAATGGTAAACATGGGCGGAGAGTGGGCGAGGCGGGGCTTCTATTGGCTACTCGTCTACAATAAGTGTTGCAGTGCAGCGCATGCGCACTGGCTCAGGTTGAACCTAAAAAGGAGTGCAAGGAAACAAAGAAAAATAAACAAGCAGTCATTAAAGTACCAGGGCCAGTCGCCCACGGCAAGAACCACCCACGTACGTTGACCAGGCGTCCCCGTTTTGCCAGGACGGTACCTGTTTTTAACCAGCTGTCCTGCAAATTTCTAGAAATTTAGCTCATGTCCCCGTTTTTGGAGAGGGTCGACTGAAAACGGTGGGAGGTGTTTTTTATGTATTACAAAGCAGGGATAGTTAGCAGTTGTTTCAAGAAAGCAATTTAATTAACAGGCAAGCTACTGGGCTTAAAAATTGCATTTTTTGTATGTTCTTACTGCCTGGTCTGTAATTCTCAGCTGAGGAGCGCTCTCATCGCTTGAAGTAACATTGTAGTCCTTCTTCTATTTTTGTGTAATGTCCCGGTTTTTGGCTTTAAAATTCTGGTCACCCTACACCCACGGGAAAGAGGGACAAATGTGAGCAAATAGCCACAGAAAGGCAAGCAATTTTAAAAAGCACACACAAGAACAAATGGCAAGCCAGGGGTGTGTTACAAGCCACTCAGATAAGATACATCAGGTCTTCAGAGCGAGACCTAAAAATACTGGACTGGAGCAGCACATCACGGATAGACCTGGGAAACTTGACATGGCTGCTGTAACTGGTTAGCTATGCATCGTGCATAAACTTTAACCTTTGGATTTCTCTCAGATAACATATTTATAAAATTATGTTGTTGCTAGTTTCATAAAAAAATCAACGTTAGTTCATACAAAGAGCCGCTGGTTTAGCGGACTATACTGTGACTTATTTTAGACCTCAAATGAGAAATTAGAGTGAAAGAGAAGGCAAACACTGGGCAGAAACCTAAAGTAATAGTGACAATGTTTATATGCGAGATGCAGTAATGGTAAAGGAGCTTTTCATCTTCCCTTACTCCCAGAAGTGGAAAGAATGCACATCTGTTATTTACATGTGCTTATTGATGCACTAGCACTTCCAGCAGAAATAACAATGGGTTTTAGAAACAATACATAGCACATGAGTAAATTCTTGTGAAGGCGTTACTCGTAGCTAAAATATATCTACATAACCCAACAGACAGTCTATTTTGAATTCAATAATGACTGTTTAGGACATTTGCATTTAGTATATGTCCTTTGTAAATGCAAAGCACAGTGGGCAGAAATGAACGGCCCATTGCAGCCGCCTCGTGAGTGCACGTCCCCTCCTCATTAGAGTTAATTAAAACCAGGTCGACTTTCCCTTACTTTGCTTGCCCTGAAGTAAAGCTACAAAAAATCTAATTTCAGTTGAAAGTAGGGGGATTTTTTAGTAAGATTATTCAAATTTGAAAGCCACACTAATTCTCCCTTCTCATAGTCGTGACTGAGAAAAATTCTAAGATCAGACGGTCCTGCAGTTTCTCTGGCTTTACCCCAGGAACCTGGCCTCTGGATTTCTTCTGGACACATTATGAATTCGCAAAGCATATTTCACAGGGGCAGTTTTGCATTGGAATGACATGGTACTGGTAACTTAGAGTCGCGGGCGAGCTCATGCTGTGTGCTGAAAAGGCAGAGTTAACAATAGCCCAGTGTGGCGGCCAAGGCTTCTCCTGGCTGATAACTCTGCGCAACCCGATCCTCTGTGAAACATGACCCCGGCATTTCCTCCCGCGCGCTCTGCTCCAGTGTCTCCAAATCTTCACGATAATCGTGCGGTGTGTATTGGCGCGAGCCGCGCGACCCTACCGCATGCAGGTAATCCTTCCAGGCAGCCTTGGTAAAAGTCTTCTTTTAGGAAATGTCCAATACGGGGATTGTTGTGGTATTTTTCTCCGTTTTATTTCTGTCAAGGTTAAACTGACAAGGACTGTGTAATACAGTTCTACTTCTGTTATTTTAAATATGGTTACATGGGACTTCAGTTTGCGTTTCTATTGCGTTTATATATGTGCGATTGTATTGCTCCATTCGTTAATTTAAAAAAAACAACACACAACTATCCCCCAGAACACCCCCCCCCCCCATTATTTGCAAAAGTCTGTATTACCACGCCAACCTTCGCTATTAAAATGATTTGAAGTTGAACAGTAGACGTCATATGTCTACCCAGCAGCCAGGTAGCCCGTAGGTTTCCAATTACTTAGCTGCCATTTTATAACTTCACTTGTATTTTTCTTTCTTCGAAATTCTGTGGTAGTCAGAATGATTTTCTTTATTTGCAACTTTAAATGTTCAGTAACGGAAATATTTTATTAGAAAATAGAAACTGGCTTGAGCAAATGATTTTCCGTACTTAACATATTAACAGACAACGTCTTAATTCGTTTCGTACACGTGGATTATACTTGACACTGACATTTATAATTGTGAGAGTTGTGATTTTGAACACTACCCTTCAGCACTGTAGAAAGTCCTTCATGTACATCAGTGATGAATGCAGTTCATATAACTGTATAAACCTTTTAGTTATTTACATTAGTGTCTTGTAAGTAATTAATGTAAATAGGGATTTAAATGTCATGACGGTGATCCACTTTTTCCTCAAAGATCTTAACCAGTTGATGCAATCTTTTTTTTTTTTTTTTTAATTATTTTTATTGAAGTTGTATTCAGATTATATACAGCATACATAAAAAATAGGAAAACACAGAAAAATAACAATTACATTTAGTTTCAACTTAACGTAATGTTAAACCAATTTACTCAAAATAACATCCCCAAATTTGATCGAATTTTCTAATACCCCCAACTCTTTGAGCATATAAAAGTTCGCTTTTCCTGACCCTTTTCATTTTTTCCAACCATTCCTGCAGCGTCGGGATATAGGTTGAAAGCCAATTCTGCAGTAATAAAGATCTAGCCACAGCCATTATAATATAAATCAATTTTGCCAGGTGACTGGAAAATATACAATCAGGGTCATATCCAAATAATAACATTGTTGCATTGCATGGGACAGATAACAAACAATAAGTCTTTAAAAAACCAATAATTTCTTCCCAGAAATGCTTAATTTTAGGACAAGACATAATAATGTGAGACCAATTGGCTTGTTCACAATTGCAATGTCTGAAACAAAAAGCAGACGCATTGTTATACATTTTAGCAATTATTACTGGTGTACGATATAATAGCCACTTGCTAAAATACAACATTCGGCGCCAGTTGGCACCACGCAGTACGCAGAAATTAAATTGATTAATGGTTTTCCAGATTTCCGGTGACAATATAAAATTTTCTTGAGTATACCATTTACTGATAACTTTAGCAGTCAACTCTACCTCCCGACTTTGTGTCAGACACTGTTTCCATACTCCTGGTTTCTTCTCCAAATTATTAATAAAAAGATCTAAAACAAGAGTAGAAGTATGATTCGCAATGGTACCGGGATCTAATTGCGCCAACATAGGATAAATTAAATTAGAGTAGGAACCAATTAGCAAAAAATTGCCACCAATTCGAGCTGACATCTCAGTAACTGAGAGCCAAGTCCCGCTTACCAAAAAGTCAGATAATGTTTTAAACCCAGCCCTACCCCAATTTTTTATTACAATGGGATTGATTTTAATCTTTAAAAAAGAAAACACTCCAATTAAGGGAGTTAGTAAATGAAAGTGTGGAAGTGAATATCTCTTAAGCATTGCATTACGTCATTTAAAAAACCAATTTAGGATTTTATACCGCACAAATTTGGGGGATTTCAATACAAACAACGGCGATGGTATTTGTATTTCTGAGCATATCAAATCAAAAAAAAAATTTATAAAACAACTAGTTACTGCATTCCTGTTCTTAAATCTCTCTAAGTACTGTGCAAAGTAAGCAAAATAATAATCTTTCAAATTTGGTAAAGAAAGACCGCCATAGTTAGTTTCTGCAGTTAATGTCCGTATATCTAATCTAGGTGTTTTTTTTGCCCAAATAAATTTAGAGAACATAGATTCTATTTTGGAAAAAAAAGTACCCGACAAATAGACTGGAATTGATGCAAACAAAAAAAGTTGATGCAATCTTGCAAGCTGGCTAAATCATATCCAGGCGTTTTACTTTTTCTAACCAGTGACAAGAGCTACTTTTTTTTTAAATGTACACCCCTGCCTATAGGTTTACAGCTGTGAAACATTTGTAAATGATAATGGTAAGAAAGCAATGCTTATTTTGATCCGGTGGTTGCTGGTGGGTCCACCGGCACTCATTGAGTGTCTGGTAGCAGATTAAGAAGGCACGAGGTGGATTCCACACTACGCTGTCCTGGTATTTGGTCAATGCTTAATCTGTGGAAAAATAAGGGCATGGCCCTTGTCAGGAGGCCAATGCAGCTTGCACCACCCAATGCCCCTGCCAGCACTGCCAATGACAGTATCAAGAGAGCTACTAAGCATCATATGCCTCCAAATGTGACAATTCCGACTATTTCCGGGGCCCAAAGCTATAAGAATGGCTTGGGAGGCATTTATTAGTCATTTTACGGTATATTAAATTAACAAACAACTGTTATTGTGCTGTCTCTAAATTAGACAACGATAGCCACCATGTGCAGACTATCAAAAGTGCCCGTGTTGACAATTAAGTTCCGGTGCTGAGTACTATAAACCACTGGGTCAAATTAAGCACTAATTGCGTGTTGACATGTGGCGATGTCCAACGGTTTTTCTGAGCAGAGCTCCAGGCACCGTCACTCATTCTTTTTCAAATTAAGCATTGTCAAAAACATAATTGAAATGAAATAGTCTAGGAGTCTGGTGATCTCAAACCGAGTTCTATTGTAGACTTCTGATTTCTTAGAATTGCATTTTTATAAAAAATTGAAAGTGAGGTTGATAAACAACGTGACTTTTCAGAGTGGTCGCTGCTTGCTCACCAGACTTTTCCATGGTTACACTTTTGTGCATACAAGCCATCAATGTCCTCTTCTGTAAACTCGGAGTGCCGGTTTTCTAAGTTGCTAAAATCCCTTTGTAAATATTCAGTATTTTTACAAGTGACAGTGTATATCTTAGATTAGAATGAGTTCAGTTTGAATAGTTGATGTAAGCCTTTTGGCATCTGGTGAGGGATTTCAGTGTGTCAACTTTCAGATTTGTCATTTCAAGGCAAAGGTGTTCTTTGAGAGAGAAAGAACACGGCTGATGACTCGGATAACGAGGCACTTTGAAGAAGATAAAACTCGTTGTCTTCAGTGCAACTTCCTCAGTCCTGAGCTACAACTGTTCTTTTTGCCTGAATGAAATCACCATCACAAACAAGTCATATGAGCTTTCCCTGCAGCTTCCACGTACGGCTGCTTGACCCTTTGAGCATACTTGATTTTTATTGTCTACTCTTTGCAGCTAGAACAATAATATATTGATGACTACCGAATCTGGAAAGTGCTACAGTATAAAGGGCAAAGCCAAGTATAGAAGGTGAGGCATGGCTGTTATACAGTATGAATGAAGAGACAAACCTTCCTTCCCTCCGATTTTACACGGGTACTTGGGGAGAAGACATGTCTAGTCATTCTTTTGAGGTGAACTGAATGCTTCTTAGTCCAGCATACTTAGAATAATGCAGACTCAATACACACTTTTAGGTGACAATAAGTACATTGGAGGAGTGGATGGAGGAGAGGAATGGCCTCACACTCAATACAGGTTCAGGAAGGGCAAAGGGACCATCGATCAATGTCTCAACCTAAGCATGGTGGTTGCCAAGTATATGGTGGCGAAGAAGGGCCATCTCTACATTACATTTATGGACCTCTCAGCCGCACTTGATTGCATGGTCCATAGCAAGCTATGACAAACTATGGGGATTATGGGAGTGGACTCTCTAATAATTAAATGTATACAACAACTTTATGCAGGGGCAACAGCTTGTGTCAGTTTTGGTAGAGAGGGGTAATGTACAAAACCCTTTGGTATTGAGCGTGGTGTAAGACAGGAGTGCATCCGCGCCCCATTCCTGTTCTCCCGTTATACCAATAGGGTGTAAGCAGCTTTAGAAAAGCGCACTAAGTATGTCCCGTATATTAAGGCAGCCCCCCCTCTTGATACTCCTCAATGGAAACAATATATTGCTTTTAGGTAGAACTCCCAGGGCACTGCAGAGGCTCATAGAGGAGTATACTAGATTTATGGACACCCTGGCCGTACATTTATTTATTTTATATGCTTATATAGCGCCTGAATAGACCCCCGAAGGGGTATCTCTGCGCTTAGCCATACAAAGAAACCGACAGCTCAACCCAAACAGTGCTAGAGGGTGGGGGGAGTGAAATGGGTTAAATGCTGGAAAAAAGGTAAGTTTTCAGTGCTTTTCGAAAAGACAGGTGGTCAGTGCTAAGCTTTAATGCGAGGGGGAGGGTGTTCCAAAGAACAGGGCCTGTGTATGCCAAAGACTTGCCTCCTTGATGAGCTTTTTTAATTTTTGGAACCTTAAGGAGTTGGAGATTGCTCGATCGTAGTGAGCGACCCGGAACATAAGGAAGGAAGGCTGTGGAGAGGAATTTCGGGCCTTTCCCAATCAGGCACTTGTGGATTGTGCATAAGATTTTGAATTTGGTCCGCAGTCGCACTGGCAGCCAGTGGAGTTCCAACAGAAGTGGCCTGGAGGGAGTCCTGGGAGGAGCCTTCAAAATTAACCTCGCGGCCGTATTCTGGACCACCTGTAGTTTGTTAAAATGGCCTTCATTAGCTGACAAAAGAAGGCCATTACAGTAGTCCAGTCTACTAACGACCAAAGCCTGGACCAAGGTCTTTCTGTGGTGATCTGGGAGGAAAGGAAAGACCCTTCTCAGCAGAGAAATAACCCCGAAACAGGTACCCGCAACCTGATTGACGTGATCTTTGAAGGTCAATGACTGGTCAAATAGCACTCCCAGATTTCTGATGGTCTGTTTAGGAATAGGGGCAGGTCCTAGTTCAAGAGGCCACCACTCATTAGACCACAATGTTTCTGCTTCCCCATAGAGTACAACTTCTGTTTTGGCCACGTTGCACTGTAGGCAGTTATTGGCCATCCAGTTGGAAACTGCCCTCATACCTTCTGCAAAAGTTCTTTGTAAAGCAGGAGAGAAGGTCTTAAAAGGGAACAGAAGTTGGGTGTCATCAGCATAGGACACCGGTATAAACCCAAAAGATCTCACTAAGTCAGCCAGGGGGGCCACGTACACATTAAACAGTGTGGGGCTTAGGCAAGAGCCCTGTGGCACATGTGAACTTAATGAAATTGTACATTTTAATTACATTGACACATTTGAAGAAACTCCCGGTCTTCCATTTAGCCCACCACAGGATACGTTTTTTATACTTTGGGATACTTTTTGATGGGAAACTCCGATCTAAAGATGTGGTTTTAAATAGAGCTCTTCACTTTGAAAGGAGCATTACAACACTATTTAATTTCTCAAAGAAACTGGGGAACAAGCCAATCCCTGAAAATGTACACATTTATGAAGCAAAGGCTATAGCCACATGCGGGCGGCCGTGTGGGGTATGGTATATATAGAACCCCTGCTACACGTGGAAGATGCTTTGGTCAAAAGATTGCTCTCTTTGCCCCGTAGTTGTACAAATGATATCTGTCACATTGAGTTAGGTCTCCCGTATATCGGTGATGCAATTTGTTTGGCTCCACTACTATTGGGTCCCTCGATATGGAGGAGGGAGACGGTCGCTTTAAATCAAGTAGTGTTAAGGGACTGTCTAAAATTGGACCTTGCCAAAAAGATACCGTGGTTGTGTTATGTAGGCTTTACTCTAGCAAGAATGGGCTTGCGAGAATTATTTGATTCCCCTCCAGAGTGCACCGCTTTTCCTAATGCTAATCTGATAAAGATTTTCCTTGCAGACGCAGCTGCTATTAGATGGGAGCAAAATAAAAGCAATGTTGGTTTATATAATCTTCCTCCCCCACCCCCCGCACCCCCTCAAAGTATGATACGTAATCTTACCTGGCTTTTGGGCATAATTTGCAGCATTGCTTTATTCTGGTAAGGTTTCGTATAAATTTCATCCCACTTTTGTTGGGATTCCCGGCAAATACATACTCACTTGAAAACCTGTGCGATGGACCATGTGACCAGTCAGCTCTGCACATATTAGTAGTTGGTTTATTTTACTCCCTAACAAATGTAAAGAATAATAGTCCCTTTTCTGTGCAGCATTAACTTTACACAATGTAGGCCAGCTTTTTTATATTTCCAACAGCTTGAGGGTCCACTGATGTTCCATGTACTGGCTACTTTTCGTTGGTCAGCCCTGAAATTTAGGGAAGCGTTCTAGACCTATGGAAAGGGAATGCAGATTTTAAGAATATGATCTGCCAAGGTTGGCTGGGTTGTTGAATTAGCCATGACTGAGTGAATATAATTTCTCTTCATGCATTATAACTAGGTAAGAATAGGGCATATGAAGTTGCACCAGACACACAGGTATAAACTATTGGGACAAAATGTTTTTAACTGTAATTTAGGACTTTGGTTATAACTGCCCTGAATGTAAGGTTAAGGTTTATATGAGGGTCAGTTCGCGGTATTAATCGACCTCATATGAACTGTGAAATTAACTAGTCTAAAAGGAATTGTGTTTTAAATTCATGTTTAATAGTTTTGTATGTATTTTTATTCTGACTGCATCATATTTTGTAAGAGTTATGGATGTAATTTGCCACACGATTCCATGGTTTGTAATGTATGTACTTTTTATGCATCAGAAACTTTGCAAAATAAAGTTTTGATGATGACAATAAAGGAGACCTATTACAAATATATGTTTTAGTATATGTTGTAGATTACCATATTTAATGTGGTATTTGCCTAGATTTTTGCTGAACCCATTTTTGCAGGCAATTGGACTCTATCCCAGTCAACCAGAAGTAAAGTGCTTGTGACCTCCCTTCTAATAATTTGCATACACCTAATTTGCACATTTTATTTACTTAGACATCCGTAGTATATGGTGCTACATGTACCTAGTGCCTGTAAATAAAATGCTACAAGTGGGTTGCAGCATATATTGTGCCATCCACTACAGTGTGCAGTTTTAAACTGCCATTTCAAACTGACAAAATAAATTGTTCACTAGGCCTAAACCTATCATTTGAATTGTTATAAGTCACCTCCAAGGTAGGCCCTAAATACCCATAGGCTACGGTGCATGGCATTGTAAAATCGAAGATGTGTATTTGACGTTTTACATATCTTGGCAACCAAAAACTTCCAAAGTAAATTTTTATTGTAGCAAGACTAGTTCTCCCACAAAGGAAACACTGGGTTACATTACAACAACTTATAATGATTGATTTTGATTTTGAAGCAGTTAGAAAAATGATTCGAGGATTATTAAATAGTAATTTTAAATCCAACCTAATGGCAAAGTCTGATTTTATATTACTATTTTAAAAATAGAATTTTTAGAAATTTGACATTTTTCACTCTAAGTCAAATGTGCCTCTATATCAGTGTACAGTGTCACATGACTGGTGAATGGTTCCCCTGTGGTGAGTTAGGGATTGCATCCAGAAAGTGGATTGGGTGTGTAGAAACGTTTTTCTCCCTTGAGCATGATGACAAGGGGGCTGTGCCCAGCCCCTTCCTGAGCTTTAAAAGGTGCAGACCCTCTCACTGGAATATGTAGCCCACTCCTAGGCCTGCTTGCTTCCTTTGTCTTCCTAGTCAGGTTGGGTCCATACCCACTGCGGGAGGGGAGCTGCCCCAGAACTGGTTTGGAGAGACCATGGTCACTCCTGGGAACTTTTACCCTTTTGATTCGGGAGTGGCCAGAAGTTTTCCCCACCCACAGGCTGGCAGTACACATTAAAGTGGCATCCCCAGTACCTCTCTCATATTCTATCAGGACCCGTGAAAGAACAGAAAAGGACTGGAACTGTTGTATGGTTCCTGAAAGACTGGACTTGCTCTCCCTCTTGTACCCAGGACAAAAGTTGTCTCCGAGGGTCATAAGGCTGACCTGTTTGGGCTACAGTGACACCAAAATGTCCAAGAGGCCATTACCTGCATTCTCATCTGACCAGTTCCAATGGACCGGCCCAGGACCCTGATGCTGGGTCTGTGCTGGAGTGAGCCGTGACCACCAAGTGCTGCTCCCGAAGGTCCTGGACCCATGGCTGATGTCATAATAAACTGCTTCTGAAGTTTCCTCAAACCTGGGATTTAGAAACATTTTGCCAACTTATTGCTCTAGGAACTGACGGAGTACCTGGGCAAACCTACCTATCCAATCCAATGAAGTTGTATTGCCCATGGGTCAAATATTCAGGTTGCTCCCCCTGCATTTTTTTCCACAGTACAAATCCTAGCCAAATAAACCTTGCAGAAAAGGTGCTAACCGGGTGCAGACTTCTTCACCAAGTCGGAAGGAGAAAATCTTCACTGGCAACAGTGAGAAAAGTATCCGTCCAGCGAGGGACCTTCTCTAGGCTTGACATTAAAATTTCTCCTGCTCTGTGCTTTCTCACCAAAAGGCTATGACTCCAATAATACCTCATCTTGCAGCTATCCAATGATGTCCAGCGCACTTCTACTACAGTCTGCTGCCTTGCCTCACTGAGGATTTTTGACTTACAGTTCGATGGTAAAAGCTATCAGTGGAACGAACCCAGTCCTTGTATCTGAACTATGCTCTATTGTTGTCAGCCTTACGTTTTGACTCTGTCCCAGTCAAGCTTAATAAGATGACTGTGGTTGGTGCTTAACGCTTGTTGGCTCTATTTTGAACCCTAAACTTTAAAAATTGTAACTCTGGCTTCAATTATCAGACTTTTGTCATTTTACCGTCATTTTATTTATTAATACTCTATTTGTATAAATTGGTTTGGGATTTTTCTTGCACTTTGTTTCGCTTTATTACTGTTTGACTACTGCATAAATGCTTTACACTTTGCCTCTAAGTTAAGCCTGACTGTTTTTGTGCCAAGCTATCACATGGTTAAGCACGTTTATTTAGTGAGTTATAAAGGTCACCCTGACAAGGGTTCTGATTAAGATTTGAGGTCAGTTTTCACCCCTCCCCCATTCCAAACTAACACTCCAATCTCTTTTGTTGGTGTCCAGAAGAGGGATCTAGTACATGTGTTTTTGTAGTACAACTCTGTGATCTAAGGAACATTAAAAGTCCAGTTATTACCTAACATCAGAATCGATTTCTGATTTTTAAATTCTCCTTTATTTTAAATGTGGGCATTTTTTTCTATTTCATAAATTTCTCTCATCTTGTATTTTTAATTGTGCATGTACCAGATAGCCATTGGAGCCTGAGGGGAGGTTTGCATGCTGCAGTCTGCAGGATAGGAGATAGGTGATGATGAAGAGGAGGATGAAGAAGAAGTTGAGGAGAAGATGACTTGACATTGGCCCCAGAGCTAGAGGAAGGAAAGGATACTTCTCTAGTGGTCCTCGAGCCAAAAGAGGAACGGGGACCCTCAAAAGTGAGGTTACCTGCTTCATCTAGACCTGAGAGCAGTGTGTCCTTGCACAGCCTGACCCCTGCAGAGTTGGAGTATATGAAGGAAGAAAGGACCCTGAAATTACAGCTTGCTACTCTAGCCCTGGAGGAGAAAGTGTTTGAGTAGAGGAGTAGGAAGCCCTGCTGGCTCACCAGAGGGACTAGAGAGAACTGGACCTGAGAGCAAAATGGGCTTCTGAGTCCAGTGAATATGGTGACCATGACACTGAAATGCCTAGGAGAGGTAAAAGAGTCCACATTCCCAAATACCTGGTTCCTATCTCTGTGGAGGTCGTGACATTCATATGTGGTTTGCAGCATTTGAGGTGACCATGCGTATGCAGAGGAGGACTAGGGCTAATCTATAGAAGCACATGCCAGTTGTTGGGAGGGATACCCTGCTGGCCTTAGAGGTAGCTGACCAGATGACCTAATGGAAGAAGCCCTTATCACCGGGTTTGGCCTGACCCCTGAGAGCTATTGTCTGAAGTTCAGGGATATCACGAATCATTAACACCGCTCCAGGGTTGACTTCTTTGTGGACTTCTAAAGTAAGGATCTGGATAGTTGGATGAAGGGCAGCAAAGTGAATGATCACAATGGTTTTTATAATTTGATTATGAATGAACAAATACTCTGGGTCCCTACCAGAGTGTCCCAGAAGGTACCTGGGTGAAGGAAAAGTGTGGATCAGGTCTCCTCAACAGAAGGAAGGGGGAGCAGAAAAAATCACTCTGGCGTTCCCTGAAGGCTGCCAAAAGCAATTTCAGGGAAAGGAGTCCCAGTCGTCCTCTGACCTCAAGAAGGGAGATAGCTTTAGAAAGAGGTCCCAAAAGCCCTTCCAGCTCAAGTGCTATTAGTCATGGCACAAGAAAGGTGATGCTATCTGCTCCTGCAGGAAACAGGACCCCAGTGATGGGCCAACCCCGGGTACTGCTGTTGTAGTGCTTGGGAAGGAAGTGGCCCCATTTGGTTTCGGGGGAGAGGACGGAGGTTACTCTAGCATCCCTGGGTGACGGAGATGGTGCCTAAAAACACACAAAAAATAAATGAATCCGTTAATCATCAATGGGCAGAGGGTGGAAGCTCTATAGACACAGGAGTCAGCATGACTACTGTGAGGTTCCATCTAGTGTATTCAGAGCAGGTTATTCCTTTTATAGTTCTGCAGATTGTGACAACAAGGTAATTAATCTTTGGTTCTTGTATAGAGTAGGGGGGAGCCAAGGGTACCCTGGAAGTAACTAAAAGTCCAGCCTGCTGATTGTCTGTTGGGGAATCACCAAGGGTGCATTATCTGGAAGGAAGTGGGGATCAGCTCTCATCTGAAGACGTTGAGTTGCCTGAGTGTGTGATGATGACCACACAGTCCATTGCAGGCTGTCAAGTAAGTCGGAAGTACATGGAGCTGGACACCTTGGCCCAAGTGCATGTGGTGAAGATGAGGGGCTGTAGGAAACCTTCCTCATATGTTCTCATAGTCCAAGACCAACCCAGGCAGAGTTCTGAATGGCACAGAGGGAGTGTTCCACTATTTGGGGCCTAGAGTGGCAGGCTGAGGCCCAGGCCAAAGGTAACACCTCCGTTGATCACCACATCTATTGGGCGAATGGCTTCCTGTATAGTGAGCCTATGGTTCCTGGGGTAACCTGAGTGTTGGTGATCCCACAATGCTATAGGACATTCTTACTGGAGCTGGCTCATGAGATACCTTTAGCAGGACATCTGGGGCAGGACAAAACCTTTGGCCACCTTGTCATTCACTTCTAGCCCAGATGAGGGCCAAGCTAGATTCTTTCTGCCGATCCTAAGATACCTGCCAAGCCAGTAGTAAACTAGGGGCAAAGGAAAAGGCTCCCCTGCAACCATTCCCATGGTAGAAACCCCCTTTGTGAGGGTGAGGATTGATATTGTTGGTCCTCTACACCCCAAGGCAATCGTAGGCAACAGGTTCATCCTGGTCTTAGAGGACCATGCCACTCGGTACCCTGAGGCTACCACATTGAGGTTGGTGACTGCAGCTGTGGGGACCAGGGCAATGATGAGGAACTTACCTGAGTGGGTTTCCCCAAGGAGGTGGCACCTGACCGGATCTCCAACTTCATGTATGCATACATGAAGGCCATGTATGATGAGTTTGGAGTCACCTAAAAGTTCTCCAGAGGGGAGGAGCTACGCTAGCAAACAAGATGGCCGCGTAGGCTCCCGGCTCCGCCGACCTCCGACTCCTGCCAGAAGATTCTGTTATTTATCCTGTTTTTGCGCCCTGCCTCCGTGTGTATGAACCGGACTAGAGGTTAATGGTGCAATCCCGAGATTTCTACCTGTTTGGTAGACAAAGATACGTCGAGTGGCAGTTTGCGGCCTAGACCAGCTTTGAAGCCGGGGTCTCGAGTACTGGCCCAGCCGGGATCCAGTTGAACAACATCGGCCGTAGTTGTGTGACAGGGTCCGGTCTACCGAAGTGGAGTATTTCTTGGAGTGATGTTGATGACGATTGGCTGACTTGGTGATTATCGAAGGAGGGGTGACGATGCACAATTGAAACGGTGGACGGGGGTCCCTGGCCCGGTGGCCCGGTTAGGGCCCCGCCGGTGTTCGCTGGGTTGGGATCTCCGCCTGCGGTGGCTGATTCCGGATTGTTCTTGTAACTAACGACAAGTCCCCCTCTGCAGTCATCCGTTCCACATCCACCTGTTCCCCCCCCCCCCGGGGAGACCGGGCTCTCTGAGGACGTGAATATGACCGAAACCGAGCGAGGAGTGGTGGAACGGACCGAGAGTGACCCGTTACTACAAACTGTGCTGGCAGCCATAGGGTCATTTCATGTTTGCGTTGAAGCCCACATTCTTACAATGACAGCGCGTTTGTCTGAGATTGGGCGGATTGGACCGGACCCTGCTCCACTACAAGAAATGAAACAACTCGAGATACCCAAGATGGCCACTTAGATGGAGGAAGCAGACCCCGTACTATGGGAGGTGTCGGAGCCTCCGACCAGTGGTTGGATTAATGAGAGCGAACTCGACGCCGCAAATGGATTGTTGGGCCTACGATCGTTGCCGACTATGGAAGGTCTACTTGATGCTCCCTTTCCGGAGACTTTTGATGGGAACTGTTGTTGGTTTGAAACTGCGTCACTTCCCTATACATCGGTACTGCTAAGATGGCGGGCGAAACAACGTTGGGAGTTCATTACGGTGTGTGGAGTCTTTGGACCTGACCTCAGCATTTTCATCTCTCTGCTACGTCTCAGTTTGAACTTTGATACAGCTTCTTTGCGCTTTGACTATCCTGCGGAAGCGACAGTTCATCCGGAAGGGGCTCACACGTCTGATCGGAAGGGTCAAGCATGAGACTGTGTGAATGGGTTTGGCATCGAGTTTTGCAGGACATGGGGTTTGCTAACATGATGTTTTCGGGAGGCTGGGCGGTGTTTGAAGTTTCCTCTGTTGCGATACGTATATGCAGCCTAAAAGATTTTTTGACCTCAGTTTGGGGATTCTTGGTTCTGGCGGGTGGAGGGGAGACCGGGGGCATGTATGAAGATGCCCTAATCCATTTTCTACTTTTTAGTATTTAGTTAGTTGGGGCGACAGGCACACTGCTAGTTGGGGTTAGGCGACAGCCATATGCAGTGTTGCAGGGTGGGGGGATGGGTTTATTGTTTTGTCCTCCTTTTTTGTTTTAATGGCTTCTTTTTCTTCGCACTCTCCTTTACTTCCTTTTATAAGTGTAGTTGGTGGAAAATCCTGACTCTGATTGTATTCTAGTATCTGGTGCTCATGCTTCTTTTGTTATCCTGATTTATGGGTGGGCAGGCTCTGAGGGCTGGCGCTTAACGTGGAGCGTATACTGTACTGTTGCATATTCTGCCTTTCAACCATTAGCGTAGGCATCTCAATCATTTTGTCGTTGCTTAGTATCTATCCTGTTTCTATGCGTGTTCGCATTATTATGTCTGAATGTATGGCACCTGATATGTCTATTTCTTTCTTTGTCTTGAAAATAATAAAAAGATTTATAAAAAAAAAAAAAAGTTCTCCAGACCATACCACCCCCAAACCAATGGGCTTGTTGGAACATACAACAAGACCTTGAAATGCATGATTATAGGCCTACCCATGAGGTATAAGTGTCTTCTTTCCATGCCTGTTTGTCTATAGGGAGGTACTGTATAAGGAAGTGGGCTTTAGCTCCTTCAAGCTTCTGTTTGGCCACCCTGTGAGAGGATTTCAGCCTTGTAAAGGAGGGTTGGGAGCAAGTTACCAAGAAGCCCCGCAAGATGTAGTGAAATACATTTTAGCCCTTCAGTCTCAATTAAGTGCTTCTGGAAAGAGGTCAATGAGAACCTGGAGGCAAGCAAGGAAGTGAGGAATCAGTGTTATAATGGGAAGGCCACTCTGGTAAAATCCCAACCTGGCTAAAAAGTGTGTATCACAGAGACTGTGGAGCCCTAAGCTTTAAAGGGCCATGGTACAGGATCCTATGAAAACAAGAAGAATGTCCTGTCTAAATCAAATGTGCCTTTCTGCCAGTGTCGCATGACGGGTAAATGGCTCCCCTGTGGCGAGGTGGTGATGATTTTGCGAACCTGTTTAGCAGATACAATCAAACCACACACAAATGGAAACGAACTTCAGAATTTTTAAACCATATCTTCAAAAGTGGATGACACCAAACATGGCTCTGTTTCCACTGTTTCAATGATGCCAGTACTGATGTGCCAAATGTGTCAGTCAATGACAGTGATCTTAATTGCTCCAATATGGGTCAGACAAGTATAGTACTCACTTTTGCTGGGAATGTTAGTGCAGTTGCATTTCAAGCTCCAATTATGCCCAGACTTGTTAACAACAGGGGCAAATGGTGTTCATGGGCAAAAGGGGTGTTGCCCTGCCACCCTCGGGGAAGCGGTAAGAACAGGGAAAATAAACACAGCAGCTGAAAAGAAATTACTGCTCCGAGGCAGTGTGCTTAATCTCCTGGTTGAACTCTAGTGAACTTTACAGATGTCCTATTGTGCAACAGCCAGCCGGGCGAGGATTTCTTCGGCCAGCAGGCACAAGCTACAGCAGTGGCATCTCATGAGAGGGAGGGCTAAAGTAGAAGGCCATGGATCTAGTTTCTTTTGGGGGCGCACGAACAGAGTCCCTGGGAGGATTTACAACACTCTTGCATTTTACTGGCTGGGGTTGGGACAGGCCTATGAGGACAAGGACAGTGGCATAACATAGGACCCCACAGCCCCTGCTGTGTGGGGGGCCCTTCAGCACAGTTGCCTTGCCTGAGAGCTCCTGATCGAGCTAGAGGTGGCCACTCCATGTACCTTGCAGGTGGCCCCCCTCAAGTTTCATTATGCCACAGGACAAGGAGTGAGTGGGTGGCAACAATTTGTTCATTATCACGGAGGGGCAGGCTGTATGAGGGGTGCAGGTGGCTGCTCTCCTGGCAGTAAGAGGCTTAGTACTGGATTTGGTATCATTTTGAAAAAAACATTATGGAGCTGAGCACACAGAGTGCTCCTTATTTCACCTCTGTAGAGGCCCTAGAGAAGAAAGAACCAGCTGTGGACAACAATTGCACTAATGGACTAAGAGGTAAGTGTGCAGTTAAACTTCTGCGTCAGTGGATTTGCCACCCCTAGCCACACCGACTCCCTGCTTTAGTACCTACAGAGGGAGTGGGGTTCCTGATGGGCCTCTTCTGCCTGCAGCTTGGTAAACAAAGTCTCATAATGAACTTGGGAGTGAGTGAGTGAATGGATGGATGGATGGATGTATTTAATGGTGGATGTATGTAATGGTGGATGTATGTAATGGTGGATGTATGTAATGGTGGATGTATGTAATGGTGAATGTATGTAATGGTGAATGGATAGATGCATGGATAAATAAGTGAAAGGATGGATGTAAGAATGGAAGAGTGAAAGGGAGAGAGGATGGTTTTAGGGATAAATGGATAGTTGAAAGGGTGGAGGAGTGAAAGGATAAATGATGAGAAGATGGATGGATGGAAGAATGAGTGAAAGGATGAATGAATGAATGAGTGAAAGGATGGATGGATGAGTGGAAGTGTAAAGGAATGGATGAGTAGATGGATGATGGAGTGGAAATATGAATGGATAAGCGAAAGGGTGTATGTAAAGATGGATGAATAAAACAATAGACGGATGAGTGAAAGGCAGGGTCGATGGATTGATTGTTTTGATGAATGGGTGTCATTGGACCAGTGGCAGCTCTCCTTTATGGGCTGCAGAGCGACACTACACCCTCATTGTTTTGTGGTCTATTTTTATTGTTTCAAGAGTGAATAATTATTCACTCTTGATACAATAAAATTAAAATGCAGACTGCTTCGGGTCAAGCAACAAACGGAGACAGCTAGTGACATTGTTTGATTGCTGACACAGGTGCATGGAGGTGCCTGTGTCATTCCAGCACTGTGAGCGTGTCTGTGTGACTATGTGTGTGAGATGATGTGAGAGAGAATCTGTGAAGGAGAAAGTCAAAGTGAGTGAGAACGAGTGAAAATAAGGACGTGTATGTGTGAGAATGAATTTGAGTGAGTGAGGGTGAATGATGGTGAGTGTTACTGTGTGTGAGGCACAGTAAGACTTAGTAATTCAGAATGAGTGGGACTGAGAAAGACAGAGTGGGTCAGAGTAGAAAGAGTGATACAGAGTGAATTAGTGAGACAGAGTGAGACGTGAGTGACTGAGTGAGTCAAAGTGAGACCGTAAACTTAGGGTGTTATTTACCGGAGGCCATATTTTTAGATTCTTCAATGGCGCAGGCCTCTCAAGCATATTTATGAGGCAACGCAAAGCCACCCTGCGTGGTTTTGCATGGCCTCATAGATATGGAGCACAACAAGGCAGCACAATGCGCTGCATGCCTTAACCTGTGTCAAAAAGGCATTCCATGGGCATTGCGGTGGGTGTTCCCCCCACAACACCCATGGATTTTGACCCTGCCCCAGATATATACAGTAGCGTAAACCTGGGACAGCACCAAAATATTACTCCTCCCCAGAGCAGGTGTAATGAGGAGAAATGCTTTCATTTCTCCACGTTTTTTCCTCTTTTCACGTGTGCTGCATACATAGAACTATGGGTGTCCCTTCCTGCACAAAAACAATCTTCCAACAACATAGAACAAGGGTGCCTGCTTGTGTGCTAGGCACCAAATTGTTCTCAGGCACTGGCTGAAATGACAAGAATGCACTGTATCTCGTATATATTGTGCATTCCTGCCCTTTTGATTTGGTGTAGGGCAGCGCAGCAGAAAGACATGCAGCACTGCCCTACGCATGCAAGAGCGTGTGAGAGAACGTTTCAACAAGAAGCTCAATGGAATTAAAACCAAGGACTACACCTACAACTTCTAAAGGTCACCAGCCGCCACTGGTTAGCAATACACAATAACCAAATTTGGCATCCAAAACGAAGTTGCTAAATCTTGCGATTTGGCTCCTGAAGTCATAGAATTTGGTGACCTTCACATACCATCAGAGTGTATGACTATTCTTAACAGCAGAAATGGTTTGTCCATTACTATAAATTAAATTCTTTACCTCCATTTACACAAAGTCCTTCTCACGTTGTAAAATAACTTTTTTTTCTCTAAAGTAAGCAGTCTAGCATTCACTTCCATTTGAGTACTTTCATCTGAAATAGCAGCCTACGTAAAAAGAGACAATCCATTACTGTTTGGGAAATTTGTTATCAAAGCATTAATGGAAGGGTTGACAAGGGTTAATCTACTAGCAGCACCTTGTGTGCCCAATTATAATTTTAATGCTGTTTTACGAAGATTTAGCTTCACTTCAATCCTTAATTCGGAAAGATGCATTTCGTTCTCTGTCTTATGCGGAGTTATCAAACCACCAGCGTTATCAGTAGATCAACCTTCCATTCAAGTTGACAAACACCAAATAGCATTTTGTACATCCTCATTTTCTCCATAGATAATACCCCCATTTCTCTTCAATCAAACAATTGAACTTACAATATTCTTTAAAAATCCTTCAACAGGAGAAAAACAGCACTGCGCTCTCTTGATGTCTAATGTGCCCTCATGGTTTAAATTGACAGACACAAACCCCTACACAAAACCGTTGTTTCCTATGCACCCGCACTAATGAGTAAACTCATTTGAAAAGGGAATTTAGCCAGATCGATTATGTGATGCAGTTCAAGTGTTTGCAATGCAAGTGCAAACAGAAAAATATACAGGCTCTTTATGCAGGGAAAAAAAGTACCACCATTGCGTTCCATTGCTTTCCTAGTTACTGGTAAATATTTAAAAGCTAGGAAAATGTTCATCCGTGAACACATTCACAAAATGATGTTAGTGTGGACATTCATAGAAGGAAAGCAGCCCAAATGAGCCAACCGGTTCTTAAAACGTATTTTTTTCTACAACTATCTGTACTTTTCATACTTTCTGTACTTGCTCAACCTTATTTAAATGGGTCGCTCATTTAATGTTGGAGCAAATCAAGAATTATGGCTGGACTGGTCATACCAAGCGTTGGGCGTTTTCCCCTGTAGGCTGGAAGGGTAGGGTCCGCTTTTGTTAGGGGGCGTGATTTTGTAGTATTGCAGCAGTTTTAAAAGCACTGCAGTGTTCCTTGTATATCCAACAGATTTCATGCAATATTAAAAGTGCCAAGGTAACTCTGGTGAATAATATACCTGCTGGAGAGAGATCAGTGTTTCTCTAGTGGCAGTTTTTACAAATCTAGGGTAGCGCAGAGGTTTAATATGCCTGCTGCAAAGAGTGTGTACTATGCAGATCACAGAGCAGTATTTTTTGTGTATAGCTCAATGGGTTACTGCTTTTGTCACAGCAATCTTTTTTTTACTGTCCAGTTCATAAATTACAATTGTAATCTAGATTATAAAGTTATGTTTTATTCCCATTCTTTTTTATCCTAATTTTGCTGAAAAGGTTTTGTTTGGGTAGAAATAAATTCTTATTAGTAAAGTCAGTCGTAACCACTGTGTTACATTATGAATCTTAGTGTGTGCTTCACCAGACCAAGGACTCCTAAAAAATGCAGACCAGTATGGATTACATGTGCATCCTACACCTTATTGTGCCTTTGCTTGATATAACATTTTCTATACACTGATTTACACATGTATGATTCATTGTCTCTGTATGTGTGTGTTATAAAATATTCTGACACCCTACACTGCTTTGAGAGGTGCTATAAACCAAATGAAATACATTTGGGAGAGAGACTATGGAGAGCTGAGAGGTACTGTTGGAGGAAGTTAGTGAGGGAGTCATTGAGGAGCCCCAATAAAGATTGATGTATTGTTATGCCCTGTAAAGTCCTCATTTACTATGCTTTAAGACGTATTACAATTGAATATATAATAAAAAATGTGTTGTAAAATGCACAATTTTCCCCACATTTTCTTAGGGGATATCGCCCCCCCCCCCCCTACCAAATCCACTTGTAATGGTCAGGTTCGCTCGCTATGCAGCGTATGGGGGCTGGTCCCCTGCTCTCTCGAATCCATTCCGGCCATTAACACTCAGGCCTTCCAGGACCTGCTGTCCAAAGTAAAATCTGGTTCCCCTACGGACTGCTGCCCACCACATGGCCTTCACCATCCTCCCAGGTCCTGCCCTCTCTCTTTTGAATGGTTCCCTATCCCAGGGTTGTGTCCCCAAGGCCGTTAAAGAGGCAATTGTGGTTCCCTCTTGAAGAAACCAGGGGCAGACCCCCAGATCTTGTCAAACTACTGCCCTAGCCTTGCTCCCATACCTGGCTAAGGCACTGGAGGCCCATGTGGCGAAGTGTCTGTCCAATATTATGGAACAAACCAACTAGCTCGATTCACAACAAGCTGGATTCCGTTCTGCCCACTCAAAGGAGACGGTAATACTGGCAGTACTGGACTCCCTGCTGACAAAGGTACTCCTCAGGCCCTGGTGCTGTTAGATCTTTCGGCCGCCTTTGAGACGGTCGACCATAGCACCTTGGCAGGTCTTGTCAGGGAGGGTAGCATCCAAGGCTTAGCCTTCGACTGGATAACTTTTTTTCTTGAAAATCGCTCCCAGTCAGTCCGCATAGCCCAGTTTATGGCACCTAAGCTAAGAACCACATGTGGGGTTCCACAGGGTTCCTCACTATCTCCTCACTTGTTTAACCTCTACCTTCTTCCTCTGATCTGGTCCCTGAAGGAAAGTAGAGTGGCCACCTTTAATTATGCAGAAGATTTACAATTAATGTTTACCATCGACAACTGGTTCATTTTGCCATAGAAATTATGATTAGTCCTGAAGAAAGAAAAATTAGGGCACATTTTGAGTGACTTCTCAAATCCTCTTATATTTCATTAAAAAAATTATTCTGATATGCAGTCTCCCAAGATGGCCACCAGAGACAAAAGAGCCCAAATGTAGCCCAAATATCAGCCAGATGTAGCCCAACTATAGCCCAATGACAGAATGTCCCAGAGTGTTCTAAAGAACAACTAGAACGCTAACAGTCTTACTTATGACCAAAGTATGGCACACCTGAAGTCATCTTGATTGGAATAAAGTGGTAACACTTAATACATTTAATTTGAAAAGGAACAAAATGAGGGGTTTCATTTTGCCATAGAATATATATATATATATATATATATATATATATATATATATATATATATATATATATATATATATATATATATATATATATATATATTACCTACTGGCGGTCGCCAGTAGGTGTATATATAGTTAGGATTTTTTCTCTATGGGATTTTTGAAAATTCTATGTCTAATAACTTTGGCGTTTGTGGACGGAATTGGCTGAAATGTTCAGGAAAATGGCACATTTTGTTTCTGAGCAGCCCTTGAAAATTTGGGGGGGGTTCGTCAAGGGGGGGCCGAGAAAAAAGGGGGGTCCCAAAACGTGTTTTTAACATTGAGTTTTCCATTGGGCGGTTGGCCTCACTTTTAGCCTGAACGGCTGAATGGATTTGCACGAAACTTGGCAAAATTGTAGGGACTGGTAGCCCGATGTGCCTTTTGTAGGTCTCAATATATGTGCTCCAGTGGATTTTGAGAAATTAACGTTTAAAAAAAGATATATATCTGTAACAGCGGACCTGGCAGCGTCCCAGGACGCGTACTTTACGCGCAACGGAGCTTTGTGAAGCGAAGCTGATTGGTTCTCCGGCGTCTGTCAACATTCCAAAAAGTCCGTAGCGGCCGCCATCTTGTCTCTCGGTAGGATCGAGAGACAAGAGGAGGTCAAAACAAAGGGGGAAATAACTATAAGGGGGCATAGTAGATCCTCGCTGACCCCCTAGGTTTGATGTGGAGGTTTTAAAAGGGCCCCGCGGGGCAAAAAAAAAAAATAATAATAATAATCGAACGGCTGAATGGATTTGCACGAAACTTGGCAAAATATTAGGGACTGGTAGCCCGATGTGCCTTTGCTAGGTCTCAATATATGTGCTCCAGTGGATTTTGAGAAATTAACGTTCAAAAAAAGATATATATCTGTAACAGCGCTCCGCTTCGCGTAACGGAGGTTTGCGAAGCTGATTGGTCATTCTGTCACTGGGCTATAGTTGGGCTACATCTGGCTGATATTTGGGCTACATTTGTTTTTTTGTGTGTCTGGCGGCCATCTTTGGGCTACATTGGGCTACATTGGGCTTCATTGGGCTACATTGGGCTACATTTGGGCTCCAACATATATATAGGCCAATGTAGCCCAATATATATTTTTCAAAGTTAATTTTCGTAAAAACCACTGGAGCATATATCTTGAGACATAGCAAAGGCACATCGGGCTACGAGATGTCATCAGTGATGTCATCAGTGATGTCACTGACCATGTCATGAATGATGTAATATGTGACATCATCAGCAGTGGATTGCGGATGCGCGATATATAGTTAGTGCAACTAACTATATATGGAATTTCAATGGTTTTGTGTGAGTAAAATAAGGTTTTCTAAATGCTAATTCCTAACTATATATGGTCTATAACCTATGGTTTTTTCAGTGAATTTTCAAGGTTTTGTAAATGCTAATTCCTAACTATATATGGTCTATAACCTATGGTTTTTTCTGTGAATATATATATATATATATATATATATTTACACTGAAAAAACCATAAATTGCACACCGGTTATAGTTAGGAATTAGCATTTAAAAAACCTATTAAATTCACTGAAAAAACCATAGGTTTCACACCAGTTATAGTTGGGTGGAAATTTTTTCTCGCATAAAACCATTGAAATTCCCACGTTAAAGTTAGTTGGACTCACTATAACTTGCTCGTGCAATGCACTGCTGATGACGTCACATATTACATCACTCATGACATGGTCAGTGACATCACTCATGACATCACTGATGACATCTCAAATGACATCACTGATGACATCATCCAGTGAATGTGTATCTTTCTGAAAAATAAATATTTTTATATATGTATATCTAAAGGTTGATGGAAGAATAAATGGGTAAATAAATGTCTAAATGGATGTTTTTTTTGTGTAAAATTGATTGGTTAACTGACTTATTAAATGTATCTTAGTGAATACATATATTAGCGAGTAATGTTTAAATATTTAAATATCTGTATCTGTGTCTCACTTTGTGTATAAGTGGCTGCATGGGTTGGTGAGTAGCTACATGAGTGTGTATATGGGTTATTAGTTGTTTTTTTGAGTATCAGTATCAGTGTCTGTATGGTTCGGTGGGGGATATTACTTAGAGCACAGATGCATGAATGAGTGACTCACTATTTGTATGTATTTTGAAGACCGCATGTGTGCAAGACTGTATGGGTGGATGATTGTGTGTATGGGTGGGTTAGTGAGTATGTGTTTTTATAATTGATTGTTTAAGAGAGTAAATATGTTTCCGTTTCTTTAAAAGTATGTGTAGTGGTGTGTATATAGCAGTATAATCAAGTAAATGTTTTTTTGATAGTTTATTTGCATGTGTGAATTTGTGTGTGTAACTATATGGATGAGTATTAGTGTGTAACAGGATGTGTAGGTGTATGAGTACATATGATGAGTAAGTACATGCATGAGTGACTTTATAGAACTGTTGGTGAATGAGTGGATGTGTATGTAGATGTTGGAATTACCTAATAAGTTGTTGTAATTGGTATTGGTTTCGCCTTTTTTAAGAAAATGTTAGTTTCTATTTTTGAATGTGTGTGTCAAAGGTTATTTTATGCTGATAGGAGGTCTGCCACTTTGTCACAAGGATGTTGTCATCAGTGATGTCATTTGAGATGTCATCAGTGATGTCATGAGTGATGTCACTGACCATGTCATGAGTGATGTAATATGTGACGTCATCAGC
The DNA here is from genome assembly GCF_964261635.1 of Lissotriton helveticus. Taxonomy (NCBI): domain Eukaryota; kingdom Metazoa; phylum Chordata; class Amphibia; order Caudata; family Salamandridae; genus Lissotriton; species Lissotriton helveticus. The sequence goes on from NC_136057.1 coordinate 770,003,024, forward strand.
AGTGCATTGCACGCGCAAGTTATAGTGAGTCCAACTAACTATAACGTGGGAATTTCAATGGTTTTATGCGAGTAAAATTTCCACCTAACTATAACTGGTGTGAAACCTATGGTTTTTTCAGTGTATATATATATATATATATATATATATATATATATATATATATATATATATATATATATATATATATATATATATATATATATATACCCAGCAGCTTTATTCACCTGTACCATTTTGAGTAGTGTAGGTGTTTCAGTCACTGAGAGGGCCTAATTGCTAAATTGAATGCCCAGCCATATTCCAGCTCTACTCTGATGGTAATCGGTTTAAGATATGAGTGAACAGTTGGATTTTCAACTGCAAAAATCTGAACCAATTTGTTGGAAAATCACTGGAGTGGATCCAGCTAATTGTTCAAGGCTTTACGGGGTAACATCTTTGCACTATTGTAGATCATTTTATAAGCAAACACAGATTTATGTCATACAGTGTTTTTGCAATTACCTATCAAGTCCTTTTAGTCATATTTTGTTGCTTATAAGTTCTTTAGCACATTGGGGAGAATAGCCTATCAATTTGGTGTCTTTGATCATAACTTTCCCTAGTTGGGATTAAAACTGGTGTCATTTATGCTTTTATTCAGAACAAACTATTGATTTAAATTATTTAATATGGTGTTATTGCATTATGCAAGTATCTCTGTGAAAATGATTAAGCAAGGGAACTTAGACTAAGAAGTAAGGATTAATGACTGTAGGAGGGTGCTTTCTCAACAACTGCCTGTAATTTAATAGCGAGCTAATCAGATCAGGCAATTAATTTAGAAGAGGTCACTGAGATGAGGCTCTCAATAGAGAAACCCAAGTTGAGTTTGTGGCCTGTGGAATGCATGTGACAGTTGCCAATTGGTGGATGTTAAGTGATGAGTGGCTGGATCGTGGTGGCATTCGTCCCAGACATTCATAACCCTGAGCACGATAAGGGCCAAACAATTTATAATTAATTTGACTAATCTGCCAGCTGGACTGTGAACCAGGTTTTTAATCGGGAGGTCCCCGTAGCATAGAAAAGTACAAGTATCTGCCTCAGAGTTTGAAGAATAAGGATTCACAACAATGAACAGATTATTTCACAGTGGCGTTTGACATATGTCAGCATATTGGCAAACTGATAACTTATGCTCCCCTTCCAGACACAGTTCGTTTCTGTCCATCTATAGCGTTCTTTTGTATACCCATTGCATGCACTGTCTTGTAGCCATGTCTGAGTGAGATAGCATAATTTATTATTTTGGGCAATAATTAAATCAAGTAAATTAGTTATTTCAAATGTGCTCCTTTCTTGAGATTGAATATTTGGTAAATTATTACAGTGCATTGTGCTCTGACATAGCATAAACTTAGAATTAATTCCTCCTTACATCAGTGATTTGGTGGCATATGTGCAGTTTGCTAAAAAAATACTACAAATTTTATTATTTTTGCACGTTAACTTTACATATAAAGACAATTATTTAAGTTATTGGTTACATGGTTAGTGCAAAATTATTTACAATATTGATAGTTGTACATTGAACATATAATTCAAAATGCTCATAAATAAAAATTGGACATAAGTAGACCTGCTAAACATTTTGTAAATCTCGGTCCTCTGATTATTCTTCCATAACAACAATTTAATTTGAAACGCCTCCACTGCCTGAAATGTGGAAAAAATGCGAATATATGCATGATGAACTATTGTTCAACCTGGAACAGTGGTTGATGTGTGATGATCTTGGTCACACCCGGTAGATTGCTCTAATATTATCAAAGCACTGGCAGACTAGCCATTATAATTATTTTGATAATTCAGTAATTTGCGTATCAAAAACATTCCTACAGATTTAGGAATTTAATTTCTTAGATTAATTGGTGATCTTCTGCAGTTCTCTCACTAGTTTGTGAAAAGTCAATAGCCCTGGATCAGAGCTACAAAAAAAAGCCAGTTACCCACCCAAAACAAATTAAATCTTTTCCAGTCAGTCGACCAACATTATTCTTGAATCTTGCACTCAATTGAAATGTTGTGCTTCTAAGAGAATCTGTTTTGAAGAGCCATGGAGTAAATCTCTATGGTAGACTGAATACCACTAGCAGACAGATGGTTTTGCATATGTTACAGCTTAATGTAACATGGTAGCTGAATAGGTGGCAACACTATGGAGTTGTATGTTTGCAGAACATTTATTTTGTTTCAGTGGAGCATGGCTCTGTTGCCTTTGAACACGTGCTGCTGTATCATATGCACAGTTTTGTGATGCTTGTATTGAATTTATTGGCAGTAGTGGATATATCCCAAAAGCAGATGGATCAGCGATATTTGAATTGATCAGTGTTACACGCAGTGGTTTGTATTTTGTGATGAGCAAATTGTGATTGTAAGTGTGATGTCCGCAGCTTATTGCACCATATCATTTCTCTTTTGGTATTACCAGGGGTATAAACAGTGGTGGCTGGTGATCCATAACATTGAAGGGGTGAATTCTTGCCACCGGTTCACCTCACTGCTTTCAACATTTCCCTTCGGTTCCCTCAGACACACATGCACCCATACCAGGGGTGTAACACAAGCCCCCGCAGCCCACGCGGTGCGGGGGGGGCCCCTAGCTCGAAGGGGCCCCCTCGGCACTGAACTCTGGCCGGGAGAGCTCCTGATTGAGCCCGGAGGGGGCCCCCCTAAGTACCGTGCAGGGAGGCCCCCTCACTTTTCGTTACGCCAGTGACCCATACACTCACACTCACTGCTTCTCACACACAAAGACCCACACACACAGTCACACTTTCACAATCACTGACCCTAAATAATAATTGCCAGCATCCATGGTTCAGATTTCTACTCCTGGTGTACATGTGTTGTGATCTGCTTAAACAGTGCAATAGGTGCAGTTGCACCAGCACCTCTGCATCCTGGTGCAACTGCACCTGCTGCACCATTAATAGAGCCACCCCTGACTCACTCTTACTCCCTTTTACAATTTCCCCCTTACTATGATTCATTCGCACTGCTTTTTTCACTCCCTCGGCTTCCCTTATTCATAATCTCTTTCTTACTCATTGATTCCCACTTTTTCATTCTCATTGACACTCTCAAACACATTAAACTAACACACATCTAACTCAATCTCATTCTTTCTCAATTGCATCCGTGCACACCTTCACTCACATATAAATAAAGGAACAACACTGACTTATTATTTTTTTTACTTACCATTTTTCCTTTGCTGGCCACTCGGAGGCCCCATGGCACCGACAGAGCAGGAATCCAGCGCTGGACATTGGAACCAGCAAGCCATGATTCCTAACCAGAAGCCAGACATTCAGAGCAGCAGGGCAGCAAGGCCAGGTTTGGAAAGGGAAAGACTCACCTCAAGCCTCCTCCTAGCTTCTTGATGGGTCTGGAATGACATCTCTATCAAACGCTGGGACAGTGCTAGGGGTCCTGTCCCTGCTGCTCTGTGTGGCTCTCCATTGGCCACCTGTGCTACATTCATGTGTGCCTTGACCTCTCCATTTCAGCAGATACACTCTGCTGTCTGAGACAGTTGCAGTGTGTTTGCTAAATAAAAAGGGTTGTGCCTGTGTTAGCGGGTTGTAGTTGAACTAGGCCCCTCACAGGCCCAATCCAGACATCCATCCACCGAATGTGGTAGCTGGATGTCACTCAGTTCCCTCCACCAACGCCTGTCATCGGGAGCCTGTGGAGAGGCAGAGAGGGCTAACCAGTGCATCGCAGAGCTCATGTAAACACAAAAGTCGTTTTTGCATGTACATTGCTAAATTAAAATGTTAAAAGTGTAATAATTTAATTTAGTAATCGCTTGGTGAACTCACAGGTGGCATGGCTATGCCAAGGAATCCCTGAAGAGGAACCGCCCATTAGTATAAAGGTTTTGTACAGCTGCTCTTCCCTTTTAAACAACTAACATCGGAGATTATACAATCTTTCTCCAATGGGATGAAGGCAATAGCGAGTTGGATGTCTTCCAACTTTCTTCAATGTAATGTTGGAAAGACAGAGGTGATGCTTTTTGGTAAAGCCAAGGCCCAGTGGTCCCCTGATTGATGGCCATTGGACTTAGGCCCAGTTCCTGAACCTACATCAATGGTTAAGAACCTGGGGGTTCGATTGGATCCAGAGTTGACCATGAAGCAGCATGTTAATATCTCTGTGGGATCTTGTTTTCATGTGATAGGTCTTCTCCGCAGGATTTTTCCATTTCTTCCTGACACCCATAGGAGAACCTTAGTTCAGGCTCTGGTGATCAGCCGCCTTGACTATTGTAATGGGCTCCTGGCAGGTGCAAATGAGGAGGTTTTAGATCGTCTGCAGGTAGTGTAGAATACAGCAGCCAGGTTGGTGCTAAATGCCCCCCCAGATCTCCATCGAAACCTTTACTACACAAACTTCACTGGCTGCCTATACGCCTTCGAGTAAAGTTTAAGACCTGCTGTGTCATTCATAAGGGTCTCCATAATTTGGGACCAGAATATTTGGCAAGAAAATGTGTTCCATATGTTCCTGTCCGTTCCCTTAGGTCCAGTGAACAGCTGCTTCTGAATGTACCTAAAATTAGCAAAACTAGTTTAGGTGGCAGGGCCTTGTCTGTGGTGGGCCCTCATGTTTGGAATGCGCTCCCACTTTATTTGAGACAATGTCCCAACCACCTTCGTTTTAGAAAGGATCTGAAAACTTTTTTGTTTAGTCTATTTTAGCTAGATCCCCTTATTCTGGATTTTGATTATTTATTTATTGCAAATAATAAAAATTAAAATAGAAGTTAATACTTTTATTACTCACATCACTCTGTAACACAGCTGTCATAAGCGCGGAGATACTCCTTCGGGAGTTTATTCATGGCGCTATATAAACCAGCAAATAAATAAATAAATAAACTTAAAATGCTATGTTGTCAAGTGATTGGTATTATTAGAGTCTTCGTCATTCCGCTAACTGGCCCAGTTATAAAGCAGTCTAGAATCTTTATGGCAGCAACCATACTGTTGATATGTGTAGTGGACAACGTCTAGACCTCCGAGGTTAATGGGCTGGTCCCACTCCACCTCAACTCCACATGAATCCTACCTCGATCTCTCTGGTCATTTTGATACCTGTTGTTACTCACACACAAATTACAAAATAACTGGACATATAATACCAAGTTAGATGGTCCTGAAACATATTATGAGGCTTGTGTTATACTGAGAAAATAATCCCTTTTGTAAACCTTCAGAGAACCTATTCCTTTGTAAACTACTGGCATGCAGTACAACTTGCGAAACTGTTCTTATGAAAACTGCGTGCATGCTTGAATGTACAGCGGTCAGAGATCCATTCGGGTCTTGCTCCTGATATAAAACTGCCAACATACATGTATAAGTACTGGCCACTTAAATATCGGCACATATATGCATGTGATTCCCTTGCAATGGGGACCATCTGTTTGATGACCAAAGTATGTGGTTTTTCTAAGCTTTACATTGCTGCAATGCAAATAACAGACATGCCCCATCACTCATTATCTCTTTGTTTATTTTTTAAAGAATTAAGCTCTGAGTGATAACCATGCCTTTTACTGAAATGCATTTGTTTATCTGTAATTAGCCCATGCAATACAATAGCTGTGCACGGTGGTCCTGTTTTGCAAATTTTTCTTACAAGCTCCGAATCACTAAAGATTGGGACCATTTATGTAAAGTTTGTGGTGGTGCAAAAAAATTGAGCCATCCTATTTTGTACCATTTCTGCTGCTTTTATAATGGGGGGAAAAAACAATGCAGACATTGGGCCAATCCACATTTTATAAAGTCTAAAGCAAAAATATAGCAAATGGCCTTTACACTATGTTTGCTAAATAAGAAAGAGCATAAACTGATTTCACATTTTAAAAGAGAACGTCTGGGTCAGTGCCTTACAGGGCCGGACTGAGAACCAAAACCAGCCCTGGCAAAGAGCTTGGCCGGCCCCCTGGGGGTGCGACCGAGCTCTTTGCAAGGGCCGGTTTTGGCCGATTTTGGTACAGGGCCGATTTTGCAGCTAGGCTGCTAAAACGGCCCCGTAACAAAAACGGCCCCCAGGGCCCCAAACCAGCCCCCATCTTTGCGGCGCACCGGGGGATTGCCCGGTGCCCGCAATGGCCAGTCCGGGCCTGGTTCCTTATTAATGAAACCACTAAAATATAGTGCAAAATTACTTGGTTCCATTTTCCCTGTTTGAAAATATTATTTATTTTACTCCAGGATGGATTTGGAAATAACTCTGTGTGCCCTATTCTCTATCATGCAAGAAATATGAATGGGGCAGAACGCCATTTGGCACATTTTTTACCAACTTAGTTCAAGTTTCATTCTTTATGCAACCTGTTAGACCTGGTACCGTTGCCGTGAGTCTCCCTTCCATTTTTCACTGTTGTCTCCTCTGTTGTTAATATGTTTTGCTGGTTTTAGATGCTTTGGGCACTGTCACTGCTATTCAGTGCCACAGTGCATGTGCCCTCTATTGTAAATTGTTGTAATGTATTAGTGAATCCATGATTGGCTTATTTGATTTACTTGTCAGACCCTAGTACAGTGCACCATGTGTGCCCAGGGCCTGTAGATCAAATGCTGCTAGTGGGCTTGCAGCACTGATTGTGCCACCCACAGAAGCAGCTGGTAAAGTGTGTCTCAGGCCTGCCATTGCAGAGCCTGTGCGCAGTCTAGTAGTGCCATGTCGACTTGGTAAGTGCACCCACTTACCAGTCCCTAACCCTTCCCTTTTCTACATGTTAGAGACCCCTAAGGTAGGCCCAAGGGCAGGGTGCATTGTATGTGAAAGGTAGGACATGCCCTGGTGTTTGTGGCATGTCCTGATAGTGAATTACAGCCAATTTCGTTTTTCACTATTGCAAGGCTACCTCTCCCCATAGGCCAGAATGGGCAGTTTGATTATAACATCTTATAATCCTAACTGACCCAGAGTACATGGTAGAAAAACAAATTTAGTGTGCCTGAACTCAGAATAATAAAACACATATTTTAGTAAAGTTGGTTTTAATATTTTGTGTTTGAAAATACCACTTTTAGAAAGTAGGTATTTTCTGACCTAACCATCCCACCTGCCTCAGCTAGGTAGTGTATTGCATTTCTGGTTTGTGAGTGACAGGAGGTCTTGGGCTCCAGCAGTCTAATGAGTCAGGGCTGGGCTGAATAGGATCTTGGCTGCATAGAGAGTGGGGGGAGAGGGGCGAAGATTTCCTTTTACTCCCCTGAGCACTCATAGAATAGAGAGTAGGGGGAGGAGATTTCCTTTCAGCTACCTGGGCCTGGTCTGCTTTCAACAATGCTGTCTCCACCTCCTGCCAGGAAGCTGCACAGAACTGGTTCTGGCAAGGTACAGGCACCCTCTGCCCTCAGAGTACAAATGATTTACTTGTATACATTTTGGGGCATAGACCCCAAGACTTTAGATCACTTTTGGACATCAAGACGGACTTTTTGCCCAGAAGAAGAACCAGAGAATATGCAGGAGTTGGACTGCCCCTGTGCCAGTGTGTTGCTTTCTGGGTTGGCCTGCAGTGGTTTCTTTATTGCCAAGGAAAGGAGAGACTTTTATTGCAACTTTCATCATCTTGAAGAAGAATTTCAAAGGGCTTGAACTGTGCTTGCCTCCTGCTGAAGTCTCAGGGATACAGGACTTCACCACCAGGTCCCCCCTGAATTTCCTTGCTGGGAATTTTGTCTGCAGAAGCCTGCGTGTTGTTGGGGCATTGAAGTGCGACTCAATGAGAAGCGTGTTGCATCCACAGCTGTTGCCGTTGCATCATCGGAGAAGCGTGTCGCCACCGCAAGGGTTGCCGTCGCATCACCAGAGAAGCAGGTCTCCGTCGCAGCTGTGCGTTGTCGCATCCCTGGAGAAACGTGTTGCCATCGCAAGGTTCGTTGTCAAATCACCGGTGAAGGGTGTCGCAGAGCCTGTCGCTGCTCCGAAGTTACAGAATTCGCCGCACGGCCGTCGGGCATGGACGCATCGCCTTCACTCCATCGCATCGTATCGAGGCACCATCTTGTCGCATCGCACCCGGGACGCACCATGAGATCCTTGCATCATCTCCTCTCCGGTAAGGAACAGACGCATCGCCTACTTTGTGCAAGCACTGAGGAACAGACTCATTGCCTCCCCTGAAGCAAGGAACCGACGCATCGTTCTCCCTGCGAACCTTTTGTTTAACTTGCGTTTCGCATCCAAAGGTACTTTGTGAGTAATGTGTCGCATTTACCATCATCTTTGAACTAAGCTATTTCTACCATCTAAAAGTCATTTTCTTAATATTGTATTGTGGATTTTTGTCGTTTGTGTCTTGTGTTAAGTATAAAAAGAATACTTATTTTTATAAAAACCTGTGTTGTGTCCATCTGTAGTGGTTTCACTGTATAACTGTATGTGTTCACAACTGCTTTACATACTGCCTCTGAGATAAACCTTCCTGCTCGTGCCAAGCTACCACAGGGTTGAGCCGAGGTTATTTTAGGAGTGTCGCCCCCTTACCCTGACTAAAAGCAAGGGTCCCTATTTGGACAAAGGTGCAAACCATTGCCAACTAGAGACCCCCGGTTCTAACACAACCTGAACGTGTTTGTTCCATTCTGTATTAAGCAAACATGCTTCAGAATTGATGGCATTCATTTATGTGCTTAAGTGCCAATTTAGCATAATATGGTTCCTCATTAAAAGTGGGCAATTTTTTAATTATTCTCATGTAGTTAGTCGAATTTGGAAAATGACCGAATTTGACTGGGCTGGCATAATCAAACATAGATGGAAAATAAGGCTGCAGGGTTTTGTGCTTCCCCATTGGGAAGATCATGGTCAGTGCTTGGCACGTCATATCCTTTTCCACTCAAGAAATCCTACCCTCAGACTTCAAGCAGCAGCGAAAGGAGATAGTGCGCAGCTCTCACAGCAATAATGGTAAACCTCTGCTTCTCCCACCCCTGTCTAGCAGCAGGAAAGTTCGTGATGCACTGCAGCTTTCTCATTTTTTGTTTTAACTCTGCTAGTTTTGCAGCTTTTGAAGCTGATTGGGTTAAGAAAAACTGAAATGCTTGGTCATCACATTGGCAACCTGCCTACCTGTACTCCTTATGCAAATTTAGCGCAAATCACTATCCCATCATCGATTCCTGCACAATAAATATCTCTAAGCCTGAGTTGGCTGACATCTAGTGGCCCTGTTGCTTTCTCCATTGTACTGCACACCAGCCACAGTTGATTTAAGTACTGTACTGTAGTTGAATAAATAATCTTTAGAAGGAACACAATATCTTTCAAACTTAAGGGTACAATATTTGAAAAAAACTCACCACCTGTATCTGACTTTCTCTGACTTTAATCTCTTCTTTTGTATATTTTTCAGCTTGAGTTCGAAAAGACCCAGTTGCAAAACCTAGAGCAAGAGCATAAGAATGTATCAACTCGCCTTGAAGAAGAGCGGGCCAAGAATAAGCACGTCGTGTTGATGCTGGTGAAAGAATGCAAACAACTATCCAGCAAAATAATCGAAGAGTCCCAGAAACTTGAAGAACTCATGTCAAAGCTAGAGGCAGAAAAGCAAAAATGTTCTGAGCTGGAGGAGGCGCTCGCTGCCGAGAAGCTCAAAAGCACACAAATGGAAGCACAGATGGAAGCTCAGATGGAAAAGCAGCTTTCGGAATTTGACACGGAGAGGGAACAGCTTCGTGCCAAACTCTTTCGAGAAGAAGCACACACCAAGGACCTTACAGAGGAGATGGAGAAAATGAAAATGGTAGTTGAGCACATACAAAGGGAAAATGACTGCAAATTAAACTCCTCACACCCGCCAAAAACGAAAGAACTGCATTTTGTTTCGATAGGCGTTGGAGTGGATAGACCGTCTTCGCAATCTATTTCTTGTCAAACTGATATATTCAGGGTTGATAATCAAACTGAAATCACAAAGAAGTCACCGTTGACTGTCCCAGCCAAGCCCACAGTCATGGCTGCTGGTAATACAAAAATGAATGTTTGCACAAATTCATTAATCGGGAAACCAGGTATTGACAGGCATGTGGCCTGTAATGACTCAGTTGTTGTTTCTTCCACAGCCCATTTGTCATGCCCACCTCTTAGCAGGACTGAGGAGAATGGTTCTAGCTCTTCACCAGATTTAGCAAGTAGCACCTCTCTTTATCAAAATAACCCTGCCTTTTCTACATTACCAGCGTCGCCCAGCTACTTATCCTCTTCTATGCATAGTTTACAATCACATTGTGCCAACACAACTTCGCATTCAGGCCTAAATCCTCGAGTGCAAGCGGCTAGGTTCAGGTTCCAAGCCAACGCTAATGACCACGACCAAAATGGGAATGCAACTCCGAATGCTTCAACAAGAGAAATACCTCCTCGTGACAATGTAGCTGCAAAGCAGCTAGCCAGGAACACTGTCACACAAGTTCTTTCAAGATTTACAAGTCCACATGGAGGTGCCAGTTTGAGACCTGGATTGCCACATTCGATGGAAGTAGGCACATATCCACCAGTAGCTGGAAGAATGGGTCATCAATCTTTTGGTTTAAAATCTCCCACGGTATCAAGAATTGATCGGGGCAACCCTCCACCAATACCTCCCAAAAAGCCAGGGCTTTCACAAACTCCATCTCCACCACACCCACAATTGAAAGTTATCATGGATGGCAGCCGATCCCCTCATGTTGCGGGGAAGGTTGAAAACAAATCCATGAATTCACATCCATCTACATCACTACAAGGGATCAGGGGCATTAATGAGGAAACTTTGTCAAAGTCCTCCTCACCTCAGCTGCCACCAAAACCAACTATTGAACTTTCTGTGGCATCTGCCGGCTGCGTCATTCCAGCCATAGCCACATCACAGGTGGGTGCCTGGCCTCCCAAATCCCCTGGACTGAAACAACCTGCATGTTCCGAAAACTCCCTTGTCATTTCCACCACCATTGCCTGTAACTCCTCCATAAACCCTGTATGTGCTTCATCCTGTAGACCATGTGATTCAGACAGCCTACTGGTAACAGCATCAGGTAAAGGGATTGTACATTTACCAACTGTCTCCTAGAATGTCCTGTCTCCTCTTCTTTACTATCTGCACTTCAGAATATTTTTTTAGCTCTCTGGTTTATGTTACTGTCCTAGATTTTGCTGATAGCACTTTTCAGTTTTTGGGTGTATGGTAATTCCTCATGAAACTATGAAGTCAGTTTAGGAGTAAACTGCCTTATTAAGATGTAAACTCAATAATTCTTCAGGTTGTAGCTAAATCATATTTCATATAGAAACAATTTCAACAGTAGTAGGTCATTGTTAAATGAAAAGGATTCACAGAAAATTGCATACTTTACACTGTACGAATTTTGATGTCTAAGAATTCAGGATCTGTAGAACTCCAAAAGCAGTGTCTAATCACACAGAATGCTCAGTGTGAGGAAGCCGCATGGAAGGGTCACATAGGGAAGGTTAAGGGAGACTTTGTGTATTTTTATTATAGGTTATTGTTCTACTCTTGAAATCTTGGCAGCCTCGTTCACCATCCACAGTCAAGCTACCATTCCATGCTAAGGGTTTGTCTCTAATCATCTTGGGGGTTCCACTTTCATTGAAACCTCATAGATCGGTGGATTGAGTGCCTGAGCTGTTTGAAAAAGAAAGGAGATACCTCGTGGGTTCACCATGTAGGCTCTGGGACCCCTATCGCCATGACTATGCTTTGTGTGAGAAGTAGGGTGGCATAATTCTGTCCTGTAGCTCGCTCCTACTGTTGGCCCCGCCAGGAGCAAGGCTCGTAGTGCACCACCTTGTAAAACACAACACTATATATCCTACTTTGAATGTAGATATAGGTAGTGGGGTAGAGCACTGCTCATTTCACTCCTCCTGTTGAGCATAACCTTCGAGTGTATCCCAGAATATCAAGAGCTAAAGTGGTTGGAGCAACGGTGAACTAATGGTTAGATTATGGCAATGCCCTCTATTGTAGTACCACTAAGAAGCTTATTGTCTCCAGAAAATCCAAAGCAGGGAAATGCGAGTAGTGTTCAACACCAGAGATGACGGTCATGTGCAGGGGACCAGGCGAGGGCTACATTGTTTTCCAGTGCAGTCAAAGACTCCCTCCAAGGTCTGTGCCTGCTATGCATGTGCCTTCATAGCACCGCCTGCTCATATTTATGAGAAAAGATGGAGTCCTGTATCCCACAGAGATTGCTGCAGACCCAGGTTAAAGAATTACTTGCCCTCATTCATTTCAATTTAAAATCTATGGGTGAATTAGGCACCTATTCATGTAATAAACATTTTGGAGACATAGGAAAGTCTCCCAGATTTGAGATATCCAGAAGCAAGTTTAGGACCTTCTTATTGTGTAAGCCCAGGCTGCCTTCACTCTGTGGCAGGAAATGGTTTCATTTAACGGTTCAGCACCTGGAGATCCCTTTTTGTGGGCTTTGGTTCGCAGAATGTGTTCTTATCGCACCTGGGTGTTTAGCCCATAAAATGCAGAACATAACTGTGCGCACACATGACCTCGGTCCATGAGAAAGTATAACTGTAAGGCGTGTTTGCTGAAATTTGTGTTGCATCTACATAGCATGTGCAGTGTGTGCTCAATGTATGCACATACAAACGATGAACCGCCGCAAGAAAGAGAATAGATATAAGAAGTGATGGTTCAAGAAACGATAAGGAGGTTCACATCCAGACAGGAAAAGAAGCCTACATTTTTTCCTGAGTCACAAACATTGCAACTACTACTTGCTTCGATTGGCTTTTCTCCCAAACTGCTGCTGCCTCTGCCAGACTCAAGTAAGGAAACATTGTGATCAGGAGGGTTTCAGCAAAGTGAAAGTCATGAAACCTTCAACAGAAACCTTTTAGTTACTAGAGACGTCATTCGCTGAGCGACAACACCGTGAAGCATAGATATTTTCATGGTCATCATTTCCCAGGTACTTTTTACCCCCTATGTACAACTTGCGCATGATGCGTATTGTGATCAGAAAAAATGTGTCCTTTGTTAAATCGGGGTCACTGTACAGTTTCATTTATGACGCAGTTCTGTGTGCTCTAAATCACAATATTTTAATTAAGAGCTTCCCTTGGTGCATACAGGAAGCCAAAATGCCTAATGTTACTGTTCTGCTGTGTTTAAAAAAATGATGTCCATTTTGGTAAAGAATAATGTGAGAGCTTTGGACATATTTGGTCAGCAAAATCTTCATATCTATTTTAAATAAAATCGTGCTAATTGTCGTAAGCATACAATAATGGACAATTCATAGTAAAACAATCAACACAATATATAATTTCCAAGTAGAGTTGCACATGCAGCTGTTGTGTAGAATTGAAATCAGTCGTTGTGGAACCCCTGGAAAGTAGGGATCCTGTTTTCCTAGATTTATGCAAGTCATCGTTAGCCAATTACGCTTTATTGATTAATCAATGCAATTCTAGTTCCATATTTCATGTCAATAACCAGAACTCCGCTAACCTATGATTCTCCATAAAATCTGTGTAGTTTTGTGGTCTACTTCGACCAATTATTGGCTGATATTTTAGCCTGCTGTGACTTGCTCTACATGCGATACATTTATTGAAAAACGCAACATGGCCGTTCAGTTGGATGACTGACATCAATCTGAGTCACTTGAGATTACTTCAGTGCTTGCCAAAGTCCACTTGAGTGAACTGCTGGAATTGCGAGGTTATCAGAGGAGGACTCCATTCCTTGCATTATGGTGTACTCCCCTTTACTTCTGTCAGACGTGGGACGTGTAGGCTCATGGAGTGGGTACACAACCTTGGAATGCTCCATACACACTGAGTCAAGTGCTTCATTTGTAAAAAAAAATTATATATATATATATATATATATATATATATATATATATATATATATATATATATATATATATATATATATATATATATATATATATATATATATATATATATATATATATATATATATATATATATATATATATATATATATATATATATATATATATATCAGTGCCAGGACCCTTGTCAGCAGGCCACTGCTGCTTGCATCTTCCATTGCCCCTGCCAGTGCTGCAGATGACAGAACCAACAGCAGTACTAACCATCACACACTGCAAGTGTGATAATTCAGACTATTCCAGGCACCCAAAGCTGTAAGAACGGCTTGGGCAGCAGGTACTGGTCATTTTGAGTATATGTTGAAGTAATCAACAATTATTTTAGTGCTCATCTCTAAATGTATCAAACAGCGCCACCATGTGGCACTCTGTCATAAGTGCGATAGCTGTCAATTAAGTGTGGGGGCTGAGCAATGGAAACCTCTGGCTCAAATTAAGCACTGCCTGAGTCTAACAGAGTTGCTTGTCAAGAGGGGAGGCCGCACCTCACAACGTGTCAGAACAAGCTTGTGCAACATATGGATATCCCAAGTCCTATTTTAACCTGCCTAGTTGACATGCCCGTTTGTGAAACGAGTTTCGAAATCAAGGCTGTGCCAGTTTACATCGCTGGACAAATGTAACTTCCCTGTCCTCGGAGTCCTAGCCCGAATTAGTGGAGAGGTCAACAGTGCGCGGGACGCACGTGCCCTACGTTCACGTGCCTCAAGGTCACGTGCGAGCACTGTGTGAGACGGGTAGGCTGATAAGGCGCAGACCCGCGGTGACTGCTCAGGTTATCATTGGAGTCTTGTGTCAGACCTGACAATAGGACACGGTAAAATGCAGGGGGTCTTTTAATTTCTATTACACCACTCACATGTCTGAAAACAAAGGTCGTGAAAGGTTGAACACGAAAGGGAATGCATGCGCGAGTACCCTGTGCGAAAGCTTTAGAAGTCTGTTTTTGTGCGGGAGGAATGACCCTTAACTGGCTCGACAGAAAGAGGCCACATTCCTCCATGTTTAGAACAACACGCCCAGTTCAATGAGAGAACTCTTCTGTCACAACATACCGCAAGCCCCTTGTGTTATATGTTTGGTTGCTGCAAAAAACCGACAACCACGAAGAGTCGCAATTTACTATGTTAGCTTATTCCTAAATTTAAAACCATGTACCTAAACTGGGGTTTAGCGCTCTGCAATCTGCTGCTTTCAAAAGAGATACATCTATTTAAAAAAGGAAGATTAGTTTATTTATGAGTTATATTTAAAAAATATTCATTCACATTTCTAACGAAAACCATGCAATAAATAAATAAATACCCGAAGCAGGTGGATTACCATACCCCATACTACCTTTTTCCTGCACCCTTCTTTTTATGATTGCACTTAAAAAGTCACGTTTATTACATTTTTTTGTTACTGGTTGTTTAGGCCGTGAATGTGATTGGCTTAGAAGCTAGAGGCAATATCTTATACTGGGTTCTAAAATTAACCCTCTCCATTTCTGAAGCTGATGCCAGAAGCTGTTTATCTGTCCCTGTGTGCTGTAGTCACTGCATGCCTTCTTTTGTCACTTTCACATCCACGCCACACTGTTATCTAACCTTTGTGTCTTTACAGCAATTTCATTACATTAATGCACTGTAATAGCTCTAATTCTGCTCTCAAGCCAGGTATGTACTGCATATCGTTGCAGGCTCTGTGCAATGAAGTCTTTTGTGTATGTAAGATATTTTTGTTTCACAAAGACGCCTTCAGACTAAAGCAGAAATGTCTAATGATGTTATAACTCTGATATTATTAATTTACAGGTATCATCACGTTTTCTGACAATACAGCTAGTAGATGAATCCGCATGCAAATGCAGACTGAATCTTGCAGATTCCCAGCCAGAGTTTACATTTATTTGTATTGCTGATCATCTGCCAATACATTTATGTCTTCGTCCTTAGGAAATTGTGTTTTGGGACACAAACATTCTTGAGTGTGAAACAAAAAGATTCTCATCCATGTATAATATTTTTTTTAATTTGCTCTAAAATTTAGAATTTTAAAACTGCTCTGATTTTATTAATATTCAGTTATTATCATTTCTACCATCATATGGGGTCAGTCTCACATGTGGTCAAACGAGACTGACAAAGGTCCACCCTCCACTTATAATAAGAGTAGGTTAATGCTGCCCTCCACTTATAATGTAGGTATAGTGTGTGTTACATGCACTCGGAGTCATCTCCGGAGATCGGTGCTATCAGAAAAAGGAGCACAGTTTAATGTCCTCTTATCAAAATGGGAGAAACTTTTTACTGACTTTTTAAAATGTCTTGCTCTGCACAACTTTGAGTTATATATTCCAATGTTAACAAAAAAAATCGTAATATCTTGAAATGGTCGAGGTGCCAGTGTTGGTTCTCGACTAGCATTTTAATATATTTTTCCTAAAGACAAAAATGCCATTTAGAGCGTTTTCCTAACCTCGCTGAAGCAAGATTAGTGTTGGAAAGTGGCCTGCCAGTTTAACACGTTTGGATTTTTTTGACAATCACAGTGGGCCAATTCTTATGCCTACTTACATGCATCAAGATTACAGATGTGCGCACATTTTGCAATCACTTAAATTACGTCTTTTAGAAGATAGATGTTGGTTTGGCGATAGAATGCAACATTTGGGCCTTACCGAATCCCAAATCAGATAGTGCTGGCGCACTGTTGTGACTGCTGTTCAACTGAATGGCCCCACACTGGTAATTCATTGGCTGCATCCCTCAGTTATAAATCAGTGCAGTGTAGAGGATGCTGGTGGTGACTCGCTCACCAGGCACCATGTGCTGACTGCAAGAATGCCACCAAAGAAAAACTGGTTATGGACATTTTATTTCAGTGGAAAATGAGTTGTGGTTCAATCACTGAAAATACCTACAATTTCAGAACCTGCTCGGTCATCTGCAAAGTTTGTCACCAATAATCACTTATCAGCTACTACATGGTGCACTGTGCTCACAAGACTGAGTATTTGTCCCTGCTAGATCTTTTTCTGGGCTTCAACTAAACTGACCTAAAGATGCTTCTATGCATTACTGCATACTTCATTGGACTGGGAAGCATGGCACAAAATCGGGTTGGCTGCATCTAGTCTCACCAAAATCTATTTGTCTAAATCGAGACATTTAAAATCTTCCAGTTTCTTTGCCTTTTGAAAGGACAAAGGAGATCCTTCACAATGTACTGGCATGTTCTGTTGATCGGTAAGAGCAACTTGAGGTTCGATTTCTACACTTACTATTTTAAGTGTTTGATCCCCAAATTAGGGGTGTGAAGTCTGATATTTTCATATCAATAATTTGTCACTTTAACATGATCAAAAACGGACTTTGAGAAACCTGTTTTATGCATGCGCTGCTCTACCGGTCCTTCATATGTGTAAGAATGTGTGGATTTGAGCATGCTCTATAAAATTTGATGACATGTGGTCCATGCATTCATTTCATAAACTTCTGGGGTATTTTGAATTTTAGAGTATTTTATAGTTATTTAGTTCCTAATTATACCAGCCATAAACCGTTTTTTATGAAATAGTTCACCTTGTACCAGTCTTAATTCAAATATTTAGATCTGCATGTGAGTTGAAATAAGCTAGTAAGAACAATTAAACTATTTTCCTTGAAACAACTGATACCCAAAATTATAAACAGGGCCCATCCTTTTACAAAAAAAAAACCTTTTTTACATATCAAACATCTTCCAGCTGAACCTAGACGTCAGGTTTTCTTGAAATTTAGCAACTCCTCATTGTAAGACACATCTGACCATTTTTGCCTCTTAATACTATCACACGTGCCTTTGCCTGTATTCTAGTGTACAATTCTCCAGTATTGCATTCCATTATTAAATCCTCCTATATTCAAATGTAGCTCAAGTGGAACATTTCTACATAGTTTTTTCATTCCTGCAGAAGCCCAGCCCAAAACCAAGCAATATTTAATAAATATTTCGGCATGGCACATTGTAGATGGCATCTATACTGTTAAACGCTTGCAGTCTTTCTTAGTCACCATCAATTTACATTGGGCTATTCCCGAGGCCTGAAGCCTCAGGCTGGAACACTCCCTGCTTAAGAAGCCATAATTGAGCCACTGGAAGAAAGCTTCCCTGTTCAGCTAATAAGAGTAGGTTAATGCCATAGCGCTTCAAATACAAGTAAATAGAATTGAACCTTTTATGTGATCTTTCAATATGGTTGCCATGGAATTCCATGTCCCAGGTGCCACCATGCCCCACTCCTGTATTCGCGTAAACCAACATGATTATGGAACAGATTGAGTAAGATCACAATAGTGGTGTGCAAGTCTGCATCAGGAGATGCGCCAAAGAATGGCACTGACTGAACGGCACAAATGTCATTTTACTCTGGACTGTCCGTGCCAATGACAATGTAGCCTTGTATGAAAGTCCACAGATCCCTGAGGACTCAGCGCTGTTAAAGCAAAGCCTCCTACTGGATCATGGATTGTGCAGTGGTTTCATCTGTTCACCTTAGTTATTTCTCACTCCCTTTGGGGTTTTTCCTTAAGTAGTCCAAATATGTTGTCATCTTGTGTGTTTATACATGTGCCTAGTCACCGGGGTTCCTTAACTGGAATGTCATATTTGTTTGTAACGCTGAAAGTTCGCTTCTGAATGTGATTACTTTAATGATGGAGTATGTGGGGATGTGTCATTTAAAATTATATATGTGTTTAGATTTGCCTTCTTTGGACTAGAAAAGCGTGTTCGGACACCTGTCAAAACTGGTGGTTGGATTTGTGTATCTTGCATATATATAATATGATTTTTTCAGTGTGCAAAAAGCAAATACTGCGTGGTTTCTGCTCTTCAGTCTCCATGGTATCATAACAACACAAATAAAGCTCTTTCGTTTTCTTTTTTTTTTCTTTTTCCAGCCTTTTGCGCAATGCAGAGTTAACAAGGTTTTCCACCCTACATGCAAGAAACGTCATGCGCTTAGCAAATCTCCTTCTAAAGCTGCAGCTTAAGAATTGCACTAAGAACATTTAACCCAGATAACCCCTTTTCTAATATTATTGTACAGAATGTTTTTCTTTGTTAGCAAAGGTTAAAGTGTGTCCTAAAAATTATTAAATCGATAAACAGATTGAAAGAGTTGCTTGTGGTCATGGACATTTGAGCCTGTGACATAGGAACTGCATCTCTAGATCTACTTGTGGAACCCAGTATGTATCACCACAATAGGATCTGATACATATATTAACATGTTGAGTGAAATGCTTACATTTTCAGAGCAGATTTTCAGTTAACTGCAAAATGCATCATTGGACCAGATCGAAATTATAGTTCTAATTGGGCTTTGCAGTTTAATTTCGAATTGTAAGCAGTTTTCTTAATCAAAGATTATTATCTTTATATTTTTTGTCATGCCAATGGTAACTGTCATTTGCATTGGAAACTGAAAGCCTGTGTCGTGTGGGGCAGTATTGCTCTTGCAATGTGTTTGCTAAATCCTGATAAAGCTGCACTGAACCTAATCAAAAACATTGAAACATAAGTGTGGAGTCTTAATTCATGGGTGTATTCCTTTCTAATGTGTGTTGCTTTAACTCACAGGCTGGTCTCCCTCCCTAACCCCTTTGCTAATGAGTGGTGGTCCTGCCCCCCTGGGTGGCGGGTCCACCCTTCTTCACCAAGCTGCTGCCCAGGGAAATGTCACTTTATTGTCAATGCTGCTTAATGAAGAAGGAACGAACATTAATTACTCCTGTGAAGATGGCTATCCTGCCTTGTATTCTGCTGCTGAGAATGGACATACAGGTAATTTATTTACAATTACTTCCCCCTAACCCCGCCCCCTCTTACATCATTTTTCATGAAACGGAATTTATTGTAAAGCTCCTTAAATTATGGTCTGCTACTAAGTGCCAAGAGCCATCTTAGAGGAGATGATTTTCATTCAAAAGATTAAAATAACAATGATTTTACACAGTTAAATTGAAAAGCTGTAATGTATTTATTCAGATGTTATCTATTTTATTATAAATCTAACAGTGAAGTGGCAGCAAACATATGTGCCTTTTTGCAAATGTATTCCAGCGATTAGGACTCGACATCATCCCCACAGGAAAACAGATGCTGACATATTAATGTATTTCTTTTGTAACTTGGTCTATTTGTTCTTAAATATTTTACGGCTTTAGCTCCTTACATGTGTTAAATGACTGCAGACATATGAAATACTAGACAGTATTAAGAAAGATGTGATACAGCAAATGACTTGATGCTTATCCGAAATCCTAGTCTGCAGATCAGGTAGGGTCTCGCTACTTACCGTGATGTAAAGCACACGTGAGGTGCACATACATCAAGACTGTGTCCAGAGCTGACTAACCTTGATAGTGAGGCTCAAGGCCAAAGCAAGAAAATCACACCAACTCCCCAAGTCAAGCCCCTTGCCAGCATCCATAGGATTTAATTGTTATGATGAATGAAAACCAGTGCCACTGCCTTATGTGCAAACGGTGCACCACTTATAGGAACAGAAAATACCATCACCCTGACATGTACTTTTCACTTGAAGTTTCACACTTTCTAAAAACCTTATTTTCTAACTTTGAAACTAATTTACATTGGATTATTACAAGAATTTTCTTGCCACAAACTATAGGCTGAAAATGAGTTTTCCTTAATTACACAGTACATATCTCACATTCATTATATAGATATGGACCCTGACTCTCTACATGGTCTATGTATCTCATAAAGAACATTACAACTAGTATTGGAGAGGATGATGGTGAACATGTAGTAAAATAAGTACAATCAGTCTATGTATGTCTTGCACCAAAAACCACGTCACAACTAGTATTGGAGAGGAAGAAGGTGATCATGCATGACAGATAACCTCCACCTACATTGTTGTAAATGGATATTGCAAACCACCTTAAATATCCATGACAATTTAAAGGTCTTCTGCTGCTCTCTAGTTATAGAAATTCGTAATGATTTGTTATACTATTTAAATCGGCAGTATGTTTGAAGTGACTGCTTCCCATATACTAGATTTCAAATTGACAGCTTTTACAACTTTTTTGTTTTGCTAATACCTTGGCAGCCTTTGATAAATCTTCATGAAACTTCCCAAAAAATGTTTATCCACCTCCGCTCCTTCCTGAAAGATCTCGGGGTGATCCGTCACACAGGGATTGAAGAAAAAGGGAGGGTCCCAAAACGCAATTCTCCCTTGCAATTTCCATAGGGAATTTTAGACAGCACTACAGCCAAAATCGTTTAGTGGAGTTGCACCAAATTCATCAAACCGTTCGACCTTTCTCCCGAAAGTGTGCTTTTTGTGATTTGGTGTAGGTCCATTCAGTAATTTTGGAGAAATTCCGGTTAAAAGAATAGAGTAGAGATACATTGACAGTCTGCCGGGGAGTTAGCAGGACAGGGAATTTAAAAAAAAAGTGTTGTGATTGGCCAAGCAGGCTCTTGCTTCAGTTTGTCATTTTACTCCTGCGGAACTGAGCTCTCTGATTGGCAGGCTGCACCAACAGAAGAAATGTTACAGCCACTATTACAGGCCCAAAATGTAAACAAAACTATTGGGGGTTCGCCGTGGTCCCACTAGAGTTCCTCGAGGACACCAGGTAAACTGGGAAAATTAATTACAAAAAAAGTGTGGGGGGTTTCTATGGGGGATTGGCTGCCCACGGGAGGTTGGACACGCAGCCAGGTTGCCCACCA
This sequence comes from Lissotriton helveticus, assembly GCF_964261635.1. Lineage (NCBI taxonomy): Eukaryota > Metazoa > Chordata > Amphibia > Caudata > Salamandridae > Lissotriton > Lissotriton helveticus. Next base: position 770,024,734 of record NC_136057.1, read on the forward strand.
AGCCCTGCTTCCAACCCCACCCTGCACACAGATACAGGCTGTGTGTGGCTGGTGATTGAACACCCACAGAGGGGTCGGTATGATTATAAGATCTTACTTTACGTTAAAAAGAACCCTAGAAATTCACTGAGAAAGCAAAGGCTAAAGTGACATTATAGTTGGTTATGGTAATGAGATCTTACTTTACATTAAAAAGAACCTCAAATTCACTGTAAATATTTATATTATAGTTAGTTGAAACATCACCTTTTAAACAAAAAAACACTGAAATTCACCAGTTATAGTTTACTGCCCTAACTTGAAGATATGCCCCACCATGCTCTGCCTATGACCCCACTGATTGCATCACTCATGCCATGTTCTATGACATCATAGATGACATTGATGATATTTCAAATGACATCATTTATGACCACACAGGGCATGATGGGGGCCCACTATATCACCACAGAATTCTAATGGACTACTTGAGTGCTAACATTTTGTATTTAAGACAAAAGTGAGCCATTCCTAAATGCCATTTTGTTAGAATTGATGCTGTTGAATTTAAAGCCATTCCTCTGGAGCAAGCTGAAATAAATGAGTATGAAATATTAATGCAGGAATTAAGCCAGAAGGTTAAAAATGTTAGGGGTGGGGTGGGTTTATAGTAATTTGGGCCATGATGTATTTTTAAATAGGCTCAAAATTATCTGAGAGAGATGTCTGCATCAGTAATGCATCTCCTTTCCAAAACATGTGCCCCCACCATGCACTGCCTATGCCCTTTCTGCCTGTCTATCTGTCTATTTATCTATCTACCTACCTATTGTATATGTCCATTAACTAAAAATGACAAAGGTTCAAGTGATGTTATACTTAGGTGAAAATGTCAGTTAAAAAGTAACATTGTAAACAAAAAAAAATTGAAATTGATCAGGTAATGTTAACTGAAGAAACTATAGATCATGCCCCTACTATCCATAGCGTTGTTCTCAGTGATGTTATTAATAATGTCGTAGAACATTTAATGTGTGATGTGATATGTGTGGTCATAAGCAGTGCTTGTTAAGGGTGCGAGTTATAGCTGTTTTTTTGTTTTTGTTAAGGGAATTTCTACGATTTTTTAAAATGTAAAGTAAGATATTACCATACCTAACAAAAAGATCACTTTAACCTTTTTTTTGTCAATACATTTCTACTTTTTTTAACATAAAGATTTTATTTACAAATGTAACTATGCCAACCCCTTCCTTTTACAGCCTTTGGTCATGCATGGTGTGGGGTTGTTCATAGGGCCAGTCATACAGCCAGGCCCTTCTCCCAACCCCCAGTAGGTGATCAACACCCCCACTGCACATGGCCCCTTTTTAGGTCTCGCCTACGCAGCGCGCATGCGCTGCTTAGGCAAAAAAGACCTATTGTGATCGCTTCGACTTTCCAGCCAAACACGTGCACGCGTTCCATTGCCATCAATGGCAACACGTGCACATGTGGCGATCCACTTGCAGGAGCGAGCATGCTCCCGCAAGTGAATCGCGCAGCCCCCCTCCTCCCCCCTTCTGCCGCGAGGCACGCGTGTGCACTTGTTTTCCATGAATGCGGCAGCCAAACCTTTGAAGCACTACGATGTTTCCTACTATGAGCAGCAGAAAAAGGGTCAGGCAAACTTCTCAAATATTATGACCCGGAAACATTCCAGAAGAAAGCGCTTGTACGGTAGATAATATGATTGCCGGATCTCGTGATGTAATTTGTACCTCTACGCATGCTCGTTATTTCCTTTTCTATATGTTAAACTTGGGCACAAATTGTCTCTGTGCTCTAGAATGTCTTCCTCAATGTGACACAGAATGTGTTCTCTATAACGCATGTGCAGAAAAGGGATACTCGTCGCCATAGGGACTGTTTGTATTTCAGTCATAATAACGTGCTGCTTCTCTATTGGAGGAGGGGCGAGGTCGGGGAAAAAAATACTTCCGGATCAAAACCTGTATGTGGTTTCCGCAGGCTTAGCTGGATCTGTAGAATGTCCAGCTTCCTTAATTTGTCCTCCAAGACCAGGTAAGACTATTTTATAGCTGGATTCAGCGGTCTCATATCGGAAAGAAAACCAACAGCACCGTAGGCAGATCTACTGCCCTTTCTTCCTCAAGATTAGGGTTGCGCGCTGCAAAGGCTGCAGTTATCAAGTTCACACACTATCACGCTGTATACTTGTGCTGCTCCCAATTTAGGGGCCGATTATGATGGCGGACGGACCGGAGTCCATCCGCCACCATAGCGTAGGAGAGAACCTCCGCATTGCCTGCGGAGTTCCCTCCTGTGCAATTAGGATGTGACCGCCACCCCCTCTATTTTTACCATTGCGGCGGGTGAGGCTTCAAGCTGCACCCGCCGCAATGGTAAAAAAATGCATACATTGCATTTGTATGCAGAAAGCGGCAGGCACCCTGCGGTGCCTGCCGATTTCTGCATACAAATGCAGGGGGGTACCATAGGTACCCCCCATGTGCACCCCGACCCCCCCCTTCACCAAGGGGGCCCGCAACGGGCCCCCGAAGTCAATGTCCGTATGCTTTTCCACGGCGGAAAAGCCGCTGTGGAAAAGCATATGATTTCCGCCATCCTAATATGGCTGGCGGTGTCTGATAGACACTGCCAGCCATGTTAGAGCTTTTCCGCCGCGGTCGGAAGGCGACCGCGGCGGAAAAGCTGCGGACGGATTTTGAGGCCCACCGCCATCCTAATTTGGCGGTGGGTCTTTTGTGCCTCCGCAGCGGTTTTCCCGCATCCTCCAGGCCGGCGGTGGCTTCCGCCGGCCCGGAGGATGTGGGAAAACCGCGATCCTAATCGAGCCCTTAGTTTCCAAAAATACCTCGCAGATCCCCCGTGCTGGTGCGTACCCTAAGAATTAGGTAGAAGCGTGGTGACATCTTACATACTGTCGCAGTTGTGCTTTTTCTTGTTCTTCAAGGGAGAGCTGTCAGAAAGGCTGGGGTTTTAACCATGGGACTCCTGATTCCTCATGGGAAGCGGCGTGTGAGGTTCCCATTTCATGCATGTCCCAGTACTCTTAGGAAGGGCCACAGCAATTGTCCCAAGAGGGATTGGCAGGGAGGGGTCCATGTGGCATCGCCCCCCCTTAGTACAGTGAGAAATAAGGGCCCACTAGGCAGACACAAAACAAGTAAGCGCTGTCTTAGGGTGTGAATAGGTTGCCCCAGGGGTCCCCCAGTGCCCAGGGTCTGACGCAGTGAAGAAGAATTGAGCACTACCATATTCTACCCATGTCTAGCCCATGGGTAGGCCAGAGTCCCAGTGGCAGTGTCTGATCCTCCGTTCACGCATTTTGGGGGAGGGGATTGAGTGCACCAGAAAGAAAGCCTCCTTCCGTGTGCAACTTCCGCATAAAGGGCGTGAAAAGCTGACTCCAACACCAGCCCTTACGTACTTGTTGTGTGAGGCCCCTGCATGGGCTGGGGTGCTACCATGCGGCCTTCAATGGAGGCCATAATGCTTGGGGCAGGAAACCCACATCAAACCGAGGACCGTGGGCATAAAAAGAAAAATTAAGGACAGGAAAACAATGCATATGCAGCAGTGGACTGGACAGATAGTCTTGGGCAAAAGGAATACCCCAGAATAGTTTACGGTGCATTTAAAGTTTGCATATTTTGTTTCTGTGGTGCCTCAGGCAGAGTAGGAACACCACCAACTCTTCAATAAGTGGCTTTGGGGTGCTAATAGTGCAGCAGTTCCCCCAGGAGGGTGAGCCTAGGCGATAACCTGGCTGATTGCCTCACTAAGCTGGTCTAGGACAGACTGCCTATCTCGGTCTCTGTCTTCTGGCTTCAGGTTTATTCCTCTATTATTCTTTAGTACTCGTTTCCATCTTCCTGGACCATTTTGGTTTGGGCAATTCAAAGCTAAGTTGTTCCTCCTGGTGTCCTTCTGGGAGGCCGTGGATGGATCTTGCCTCTAGCTATAGTCTTGTCTGGAACGTGTACTTCAGTCTGGACGATGAGGCAAAACGGATGCCCCGAGCGGTATTTAATATTCTTTTTAGTCATGATCTCAGTAATTACCTTAAAGCAATGCAATAGGTCTCGCATTTGCGAAAGTTTAAGCTATTGGCATTGTTAACGACAATGCCTTTTTTATCTGTTTTGAAAACTAACACAAATAAATGGCATTATCATTTACAATGCCAATAGCTCAAACTCCTGCAAATGCGAAACCTATTGCATTGCAAATGCTTGTTTTACAAAATGATTTTCTCAGTCCCACAGGACACTTGCAAGAGTGTCTCGGGAGCCAGGGCATCTGCATGTGCTCCTGCAAGACTCATGCAGGATTGCAGTACCCACCAAATTATTTTTATGACTCTGGGTGTAGGGGGTCCTTTATGGACGTCCCCTACAACGGCTTAGGGGGTCAGAGGATCCCTACCCTGGCCCTTACACCTTAATTAGTTTTTGTTTTAATTTTCAGGACATGGGGATTGAGTCCCTGAGTCCTGTACTGGTGGCTGCAACATTCGTGTTTGTGTTGTGGCCAGCAAAACTGAGTGAGTACTCTCACGGGAGCCTTACTCACCCATGAGGGGAGGCTGGCCAACAGGAAAAAAGGCAATTGTGACCGTTCAGATCACATCATTTGAAGTTGTGTTGTCATGGATCTTGCAAGACTCTTTCGTTCCCAACCATATACGTATCTATACATTTTGAACCTTAATTGCTCAAGAAGTACTGAATGGATTTAAACCAAAGCACAACTTCCGGGTAAAGATCTAGCCTTTTGCCAAATTTGGTGTAATTCCGTTCAGCTGTTTTGGTATCAATGGAAATTGCATTGGGAAGTTGCGTTTTGGAACCCTCATTTTTCTTGGCCCCTGCTTGATGGGTCACCACCAAATCACAAAAGCACGCCTTCTAAGTTAAGATCTAGCTTTCTGCTAAAATTTGTATAATTCCGTTCAGCTGTTTTTTTCTGTATCACTGTTCAATTTTCCTATGGAACATTGCATGTGGAAAATGCATGAAAAGGTCAGTGAAGATCTGTCAAATGGCACTAAAGTTCTTAGCAAAGCACAACATCTATAGAAACTTGGTCTTGCCTATAACAACCCAGTGCCAACTGCCATGGTTAAGACTGGCTTTACAGAGGAAGAGCATTTTTTGTTGTCTTTGGCACCGTTGGATGTATCTTCACAAAGCTTTCCCAAAAAAAGTTCATCCACCTCAGCTCCTTCCGAAAAGCTTTGGTGTGATCCATCAAGGCAGGTCTGATAAAAAGGGGTGGTCTAAAAACATTTATTTATTTAAAATGTTTTCCCCTATGCAATTTCCTGTAGGAACCTTGGACAAATCTACAGAAAAAAGGGCTGAAAAGAATTGCACCAAATATGGCAGACCGCTAGAACCCAAAAAGCTTACTTTTAGTTATCGGTTATACATCTGTTCAGCCATTTTAAAGAAATGAATGCCCAAGATGTATAGATATCTGTTGATGAGGTAGTGTGTGGGACTGCAATTGGAAATATGAGACATAAGAAAACTCATTTACTAGTATCGTAGGAGTTCTACAGGACCGAAGGACCTCATTGGCAACTGCCTCATGAAGAAAAATGCTGCTGCTGATTCAGTCCCAAAATCCTGAAAATTAAAAAAAAAAGACATAAGGGGGCATGTATGTATACCTGACCCCGAACCCATTGTGGAAGGTCCAAATTTACAAAAACAATGTAATGTCGTCACAGTTGGGTTACATGAAAACTCTGCAAGATTCCACAGAGTTCCGGGAACAGGCGAAAGTCGGCAAACCACACTGCTCGCGCTGTGACTTAGCAGCAGGAGCTCGTTACACTCTGAAAAATCAGTGTGAAAGGCACCACACTGCATGCCATAGGGTGCTTCTTCCTGCGTTGATTTTGCTGCACTCTAGTAGATTTTCGACTCGAGCTGCAGCTTTCTGACCACGAATGTTCACGAATATCTGCATCAGGGGGCACCAAATATCACTCGCTAACTTAAATTGGTGAGTTGCATGCAAGAAAAAACTCCCTCACGGCAATTGGTGGAATTTGGCCGGTACTCCACAAAACAAGTATAACGCAGAGTGGCCAAAATGTCACCACCTCCGAAGGTGAAGCGGGATTTATAACCCACCCCTAGTTATAGTCCCATGGGGGACCCAGTGGAATTAAAGAGACCCCAAAAAACTTAAAGCACAGCCTTTAGGCTGTGTAAAGCTCTTTAATACTCATAATACACTATGAAACCCCATGACATGGGTAAGCCTCCACCATTCACAGTCTGCGCTCAGTGTGCAGACTGTGATTAGAGCACACACCCTTCATAGACCTAAGCCTCATCAGGTGGGCAAACCCTCTGCTATGAACAATCTACACTTAGTTCTTGGTGCATATACTGTGAGTATCCCACTCCCTCCAGACACAAGTGCTATTAGGTGGGGAATTCTCTACTGCGCACAATCAGTGTAGAGTACAAAGACTGTGTGCAGAGCCTGCTCCCTCAAAAGACCAAAGGTCTATTAGGTGATCAAGACCTTAATCCGCCCAGTCTGCGCTCAGGGTGCAGACTGTGAATAGAGCCCACTCCCTACAGACATGCAAGCACTATTAGGTGAGAAAGCTTCTACTATAAACAGTCAGTGCTGAGTGCAAAGACTGTGCATACAGCCCACTTCCTCCAGAGAACTAAGCCCCATAATTGGGCAAGCCCTTACTATGCAGAGTCTGTGCTCTTTACTCTGCTTTTACCAGAGAGCCCACTACCCCAAGAAACCCAAGCCGAATTAGGTGGGAAAGTCACTACTACAGAGAGACTGAGCTTTCTGTGCAGCTCTTCACAGAGAGCTCACTTCCTCCACATACTCAAGCCTCGTTATGTTGCGAAGGGCCGACTAGGCACAGCTAAGTATGTTTACAGAAATTCACTGAAAACACAAAAGGTAAAAGTGATGGTATAGTTAGGGGTGATAATAATACCTTACGTTACATCACAGGACTCCTAAAATCCTCTCCCCGCTCGCATTTGCGAGCCAGATTTAATTAGGGCGAGCTATTTTTAGATCCTACTTGCCCTTTCTGGCTAGTAGGAAGACAAACTGACTTTTGACCTCTGTCTCTGAAAGTAGAGCACATGTGAAAAGATAGTAAGATTTAAAGGCATCTTTATTGCTCACAAAGTGAATGAGCAATAAAAATGCCTTTAAATCTTGTCAACTTGTCACATTTGCTTACAGAGGTCTAGTGCATTACAGTAAGGTTGAGTAGTGTTTTTTTAAAGTTACTAGACCTGCAGGTCTAGTAACAATTTTTTGGCTTTCGAGCCCTGCGTTAAAAAAAACATAGCAATTCACTAAAAAAAAAAAAGGTTAAAATGAGGTTATAGTTAGGTGAAAATGTCAGTTAAAAATACAGTTTTAAGCTGGAAAAAAACACAGTAATTATAGTTTACAGCGCAAACTATTACTTGTGACTCTACCATGCACTGCTTATATCCTCATATATTATATCACTCGTGACATGTTCAATGAAATCATTGATGACATCACTTATGACATCTCCAATGACAGCATTGATAACATCACTCTACAAACTAGAACAGTCTTTGTAATAAATATGTAAATAAGTACTAAATGGCACAGACTAATGTAAAGGATAACTTACATAAACATATGTGCTTCTATAAAATAATTATACTGTAGTCCACTCTCTCTAGATACACAACCCCACTCGGTGGCCAAGCCCATACTACGCACATCCCTTGCAATGTGCTCACATTTTTAGAGTAAACTACCTCCAGATAGCCAAACTTCTATTACACACAGCATTCACCCTGCTGAAAAGTCTTCATGGATAGCCCTCTCCCTCCACACTCCCAAGCTCCATTTGAAGGCCGAGCCCCTACTACATATAGCCTTTACCCTGTGCACAGCACTTCCCTGAGATCTCACTCCCTCCAGACAGCTAAGGCCCATTAGGTCACCAAGTCCCTACTGTGCACGGCCGTTGCCATCTGCACAATGTTTTCTTGAGAGACTACTACCTACAGATTCAAACCATCCTAGGCAGTGAAAGCTCTCCTAAGCACAGCTTTTGACCTGTGGACAGCTCCCTTACGGAGAGCCCAGACCCTCCACACATGCAAGCCCCTTTAAGAGTCTAAGCATTGAGCAAATTGTTACACTAATTCGCAGTACAGAAGCTATTGACAATTTGCTCTAGACTACTTTTCAGTGACTGAATCATATAGCAAACTATCACACTCATTGGTTGATGTAATCAGTAATGTCATCACTACTGAAAGGCCATCAGTGATGTAATCAGTGATATCTTCAATGCTGTTATTGAACATGTCATGATGTAATATGTGAGATAGAGGTTCGCAACCTCACCTCATCAGCGGAACTCCCCATTTGGAACGCCGTGGGAGATCAGTACCAGCATGGTACCTCATCCCATATGAGACACTGATGGAGGGTGAGGACTTGCCCCCGGCCAATTTGTATTATATAACTCACTGCTGATGTTAATAAGAAACAAATGAGGTGATAGGACACTGGAGCAGCCGACCCACCTCACTGTCCAATACCTTTATGTGGTGGGGACAGGTCGCCATTTAATACACTGGTTCACGAAGTCACTGCGGACCCATACTACACTGCAAGTTACGTCCCAATGCCATCATTGGGAGGGCGACTTAGCCTGCCCCTGTACAGATCAGGAATGGGCTGCCTATTGGAAAGCCCAACACATATTCCATGCAACGCCTGATTTCACCTTATCCAATTTTACATCAGACACAGAGCCTACCTCACCCCAGCCAAAATAAACCGCTACTTCCACTGTACAGATGCTGATTGCCCTCACTGTCACCTGGTTAATGTGGATCTTCTCCACATGCTAGGGGCCTGCCCAGCCCTCCATCACTATTGGCGAGGTGTCACGTCTCAACTTTCTACCTGCATTGGACGTCAAGGGTTAGACACATGGAAGATGTGCCTCCTGGGTCTCTACCATTGTCATGTGTTTCCTGTGTGGCCCATTGAAGTTTTCCCTATGTTAACCTAACTGTGTACATCATAGGTCGCATTTTTCTAAACACACTTGCTTTGTGCCCTACTGTACTTTCACATGGAACCTGTATCTGTTTTCACGTTCTATTCTTTTCCTGGGATTTAGCCTGAATATCTTCGACAAGGTCAAACAATGGCACTAGAAGCTAGACATAAAATGAGAGCGCAGCTGCTGCTTATTAGCGCATATGTCTTGTCAAATAATGGAGTCCAAGAGAATAAGAAAACACACATGGAGTCTGAGTTCAGAGGCAAGATCACTGCATCAGCCGAGATGTAGTACATCCATCTGTGTATGCCGAGGTAGGGGCTCCGCCATTAATCCCAGAGATCTTTTAGATATAATCATTTAGCTTCGGTAGGAAAGGGTGGGCGGTTAGGCTATTCTGACTTCTATCATGATAGCTTTTTCTAGTATATGGTTCAATAGCCATGCTAATAGTGTTTCTAATATGTATTTGTTTTCTAATTGTGGCACGAATGCTGCATTCTAGGACACAATAGTTTGACTAAACATTCTAAACTACCTTTGTGTCTTTTATTTATCTTATTGTGGACGAGTGAGAGAGCGAAGGAGCGTGTCCTGTTAGTGCGATCCCTGAGAGGGCTGCGAGTGTTGTGCTCTGGGGTGCCAATTCACTTGTTTCTCTGGTAAGATTAGGAGGCAATTGAGGCACTATAGCTAGTCAGACTCTGGCTCATAAGTACTGAGGTGGTATGGGAGCTCAGTCCCTACATGCCGATGTTCTTTGGTCCCAAGCATAGTTCTGTTCCTGAGAAGAATCCCTGCAACACCATAGAGACAAGAAGCGCTGAGTTACCTCTCGCTTTCTCAACCTGGGATTGCTGACAGCCAAACGGCTCATTACTTGGCGGTGGAAATCACCTGAACCCCCAACACTGGTAGCCTGGACGAGATCTCTTCTTACGTGGGCACAGGCAGAAAGTGTTGCGTAGCACAGGGAAGACAGCATAGGGCTGCACAAACATCCTATAGCCACTAAATGGGGCACCATACTAGTCGATTTCCAAGCTAACACACCGCAATATGCTAATGCTCTAGTAGAACCACTGGAAGATGAAGATCGAGTGGCAATTGGTAATGTTACCAAGTAATCATATGACATTCACTGAGGTCTAACATTTCCTCTGTACACGTTATTCCAGGTCCCTGAATATGTACATGGAAGTTGAAGTCATGTGTCCTCCTGATTGAACATGTTGGTGTGGGGAGCGGGGGAGGGCTACGAATAAGTTTTCTTAGCTTCTTTACTTGTTGTAATTTTTTTCATAAAAATTGAACTGTTTGCCTAATCCTTGATACATATATGGCTGGGCCTTCAATAGACTCACTAACCTAGTATTATGCCTTTCTCCCACAATGTATCATTCAACCCAGTGTGACATTTATAAGATGATGTGTGGCTTCTTGCTCTCAGTATTATCCAATTGTGTTAAAAATAATCTGTATTCCAAAATGACACTCAGCATTGTTTGACCACTTTAACACTTAAAAAACGAATACACAGATCCAAACAAAATAAAAAATTGTGATATGTGGAGACATAAACAGTGCATGGGGCAGAAGTTATAATAGCTCAGGAAACTATTACTGGAATATATATGTGTGTGTATATTCACTGAAAAGATGTTATAGTGAGGTGAATATGTCAGTGATAACATTAACGCTTCAAACTTAAAAAAATACAGAAATTCACCCGTTATAGTTAGCAGAGTTAACTATAACTTGCTCCCCTGCCATGTACTGCTTATAATCTCACATATTACTTCACTCATGACATGTTCTATGACATAACTTACGACATTACTGAAGATATCTCAAATGAAATTGATAACAGCACTGGTGACATAATTCAAACTTCTTTTGCATACATTGCTTTATAAACCAGTATGAAAGTAACTGTAAAATAGCTCAGATTATATGAAGGATCATTAATGCCATCACAGATGCAACTCCCTTAGATGTAGAAAGCATGTGTTATTTGCAACACTGACCCTATACCACACACTTCATGGGTAGCCTAGTCCACTTTAACAATCAACCACAGATGTATGGAAAACCCATAGTGTTCAATGTGTATTCAACTGTTCAGAGAAAGCCAAGCTCCTCAAAATACTCTGAATCTGTTCCAAAATGAACTGCCTACTATGGACAGCTTTTATCTGTATCACACCCCTGACAGTCATTGAACCTACATTGAGAAATTAAGTTGATATAAGTAGAAAAGTGGGTATTGTACACAGTGTTCATTCTATGGAGAGGATTTACTGTGTACCACACTGTTTGCAGACAGTGAAACTCTCATGAGAAATACTCTACAGAGTAATGCTTCTAAGAACAATGTACACCCTATGCAACACTTGGTGAAAAATACACTATTCACTTAAAATAGCCAAGGACTGAAGGTGCTAAAGATCATACTACCTGCAGCCTTCACACTGTGGTGAAAGCCCATCGCCTGAAGCAAAAGAAGCCCATGTACGTAGGTTAATACCTGGTGTACACAGTCTTCTATCTTGCATAGAAATTGTCATGCTTAGACAATTCTTTCTAATAACGCAAGGCGGCTTACAATACTTAGTATATAGTATTGCAGAATCTTTGCTTTGTTTCAAACTTTTTCTGCGTAGCCAAAAAACTTGGGTGGAACATGCTCAACACAACTATCACTTCCACACAGAGTTACTCTTCAATTCAAAGATTTATAACGGGTTCAATACTTATACACAGCTATGATGTATTAGTAGCACATGCGTTTTACAAATCCTTACACCCATTAGCTGGACACACACTGTACATATTTAGGTAGAGAAGCACTTTGGTAGTTACTCGCCACTATGTAAACTATAAAATACACTAACACACTCATTGTATGATGCCATTAATGATGTCTTTGAAATGTCATAAATTATGCCATAGAACATGTCATAAGTGATGTAATATGTGAGGTCATAATCAATGCATGGCGGGGGTTCAAGATATAGTTTGCTCTGCTAACTATGATGAATTTCTGTAGTTTGTTTTGTTCAAAATATGAATGTTCTCACTGACATTCACCTAACTATAAAATTACCTTAACCTTTGTTTGTTTTCAGTGAATTTCTAAGGTTTAAGAAAAAAAAAACGATCTATTTATCAGACCTAACTATAACATTACTTAAACCTTGGTTTTTTTTCAGTAAATTTCTAGTTTTTATAAAAATGTAATGTAAAATGTTATTTCAATACATAAAGCCAACTCCCAGCTGCCCATGCATATTAGCAGTGCACAGCGTGGGGTTGGTCACTTTACCTGGCCTACAATCCCCCACCCTTAAACCCCAGATTGGGCACGGCCCTTCGTCATGTGCAGTGTGGGCTTTCAGCCAGGCCTGCACCTAACTCTCCACAGGCAGCCACCTGGATGCCACCTGGATGCCACCAACACAACATCGTGCACTGCCTTTGGTCGTGTGTGGCATTGGGTAAGCCTCAGGGCCTGTTTTGCAGTCAGGCCCTGTTTCCAACAACCTGCAGGCAGCCTAACCTAAGCTGCACACATCCTTTGGCCATGCACAGCAACATGTCACCAGACCCTGTGGCCAAACCCTTAGCGGTCTCCTAACCCCACACCACACAATGCAGAGTCTTTGGCATAAGCAGCGCAGCATTGGCCTTCAGGCCACCTCCCTGAGCCTCATTAGGCCCTCGGCCCCATCCCCGGGGACATAACAATAAATAAAGGGGAGCCATGTGCCCCACTACTTTAGCCTCATTTGGTCCTGGGGATCCCATCGCCCAGGGCCTATTGTATTTTAAAGGGGAGGTGGCCACCCCGTCTCCCAGAGTCTCATTAGGTCTTGGGGACCTCATCCACAAGGATCCTACGTATTTTAAAGGGGAGGGGACCATGTTGTCCCCTCCCCAAGCCTCATAAGGCACTAGGGAACCCATCCCCAAGGACCACATTTTTTTTAAGGGGGGGATGTGTTGGACTCTATGCCCCAGGACTACATTTGTTTTAAAGGCGAGGGGGAGCGGGCCCCCCATCCCCGAGCATCTTTAGGCCCTGGGAGACCCATTCCTAATAGCCTTAGGTATTTTAAAGGGGAGAGGGCCATATTGCCCCGTTCCCAAATACATTAGGCACTGGGTACTCCATCACCCAGGACCTTAACTATTTTAAAGGGGAGAGGGGCCACGTGGCCCCTCCTTCCCCAAGCCTCATTAGGCCCTGGAGGCCCTGGGGACCCTGTCCCCAAGGACCCCTTTTTTTGCTTCTTTATTTCTTTAAAGGGGAAAGGAGGTAATGTGACCCCTGTGCCTTGAAAAGGCCCTGGGGATCCCATCCCCTAAGGGCATGTATTTTCTAAAGGGGAGGAAGGCCACCAGCCTCCCCCTTCACAAGCCTTTTTGGCCCCATCCCATGGGGCATGCCATTAATTTGGGTGGGAACCATCGTGCCCACCCAGGGCACCCACCATACACTTGTTTGTGCTGGGGGAAGCCCTGGGTAGCCCGAAGGCTTCCATGACCTAAAGCGGCATTGCTCCTTCTGGCAGGGAGCAGCTATTTATGCTGCTTTCTCAGGGCAGGAGCAATCTGTCAATCTGTTTCCCTGCCCGCATCAGAGCCACACCTCCCTTTCTCCCCTACTCTTCAAATGTGCCTCCTAATGCACCACTGGTTGGGGGGAAGGAGTCCACTTTACTCCTGAGGGACCTTGGGGGCCAAGAAGCCCTCCTGGTACCTCCTGTAAGTCCTACGCAGTGGAATTCCTTTGGAGGGCCAGCCCCACTCTGTTAATGCGGCTGCTTGTGAAAAAAACTTAGAAAGTCACTGAAAAAACAGATTACAGGGACATTATAGTAAGAAATCAGCATTTTAAAAGACTTTAGGACTTCAATGAAAAAACACAGATTTCAGGGACGTTATAGTTAGAAATTAGCATTTTAAAAAAACCTTAGCAATTATAGTTAGGCTGACATTCCACCCGTACCAGAGAAATTCTGCCAATATAGTTGGCTGAGCTTACTATAACTCGCGCCCCCGCAGTGCACTGCTTATGACCTCACATATTACATCACTCATGACATGATCAGTGACATAACTTATGACAACACTGATAACATCTCAAATGACATCACTGATGACAACAGTGATGACCTCATCCAAAGCATCTCTGACGCACCCACTTATACCCCTATAGAATCTTTTATACATCCAGCACCACACAACCATTCACAAACCCATTCACCGAGTCATACCAGTACTTACACACCCACTCATTGAATAATTGATCTACACACACATCCACTCGCTCACTCATACTGCCACGCATTGACCCACTTACTCACTAATACTGCCATTAACATATCCACTCATACACCATACAGGTGCGCATACACTAAGTGAGTCCCCCATAAATCTACTCGCACACCTAGACACTCATCCATACAGTCAATCATACAGCCACTTTCTCACCCAAACACTTACACATCCACAAACTTACTTACAAATAGTAACACATACACACTCAGCTATGCAATCACTGACAGATGCATGCACTCATCCATGTAGCCACTCACATTCACTCATGCATACAGTCACTCATATACCGTGTCACACACATATACTGCCTTGCACATACTCAGTTACTCATTGATACTGACACATGCACTCAATCATCTACACAGTCATAGACAATCACTCACCCATACATCTTCTCAAACACGCAACAGTACCCCATGCAGCCACTGACTCACCCACTCACTGATCCATACAGGCAGTCACACACCTCTTCACACACAAACACACACACCCAGACAAACATAGACGTAGACAGACAACCAATCAATCACCCATATAGCCATTCACATACCCACTAACACACTCATACACCCACTTAGACATCAACTGATATTCTCACAGTTACACAACCAGTCACTCACCAATACATTCACTGAGACCACTTATTTACTCACTTCTCCAGTCAGTCACAAACCCACTGATTCATCCATACAGTCACTCATACTTCCACTGATTCAGCAGTACACCTTGGTATATATACTTAACGCTCATAACCTTTTTTAAAACATTCAGTCACAGGGTGATGTCATCAGTGATGTGATCACTGATGTCATTTGAAATGTCATCAGTGATGTTATTAGTGATGTCACTGACCATGTCATGAGTGATGTAATATGTGAGGTCATAAGCAGTGCATTGTGGGAGCGTCAGTTATAGTTGGCTCAGCTAATTAGAACAGCTGAATTTCTCTGGTTTTGTATGAGTGAAATGTCAGCCTAACTATAATATCCCGGTAACCTTTGGTTTTTTCCATGAGTATATATATACACGCACACAAACCGAGATGGGAAGGATTAACAATGAAGTAGAGCTGGGTAAGAATGATGAAGGACAAACATACATTAATTTCTTTTAACACCATATTCAAAGACAGATATATGAAATATATAGCTGCAAACTTGAAGCACATGATCTTTCTTTCCTTTCTTATCCTCCTTTAGTTTGCTTAATCTGCTGATCTATACACATTTTCTGACTCAATTAAGTATGTATTTACTTTATTAATAATTCAGGTCAATTAAACTGTAAATGTATAGAATGTTTCTTCATTTGTGATGCATCAATTTGCCCTCTCCTTTGAATAATTAAATATAATGATTTGATGGCAAGAGTTAGAATGTATGTATGGACTTGCAATGGAATGCATATACCTCCTTAAGTCTTCAGGCGTTTTTCAGATCTCTGCTTTTGCTAATATTAGACTACTTTTTGTTGAATTTCTAGAATGTGTGAGATTGCTGCTGACTGCAGGAGCACAAGTAAACATTGCTGACAAAAATGGCTTTACGGCTTTGTGCTCAGCCGCTGCTCAGGGACATTTCAGGTAATTAATTTGCTGAAATCAAGTTTGTCTTTGTTGGATTATCAACAAAAATAATTGTACAGGCATATCTAATTTTCAGTATTCCTTTGCAATGCTTCATTTAAATATTTTAAATCAAATGCTGTCTGAACTTGTTCATGTTGCCTTAAATTCCCAGCATGGCTTAGCATATCTTGCTAAAACATGGAGATAGTCAAAAGATTACCAGTAGACATTACAAAAAAATCTATATGCATTCCTCCATGACTTGCTTTATGGTGTCTGAGCTCTCATCTTCTGGTTCTCCCCTCTGGACTGTTTCCTGGTTAGCTGGTCTAGCAATTATACTTAAACTATGGTTGCTTGAACCAACCTCATAGTTACAAGGTTCCAAGTCTGGCAGTTAAGGACATGCAATGTTAATCTTATCAATAATTCTGTGGCCTTTAATGCTTCAGTCTGTACGTTTCGGACACCATGGATGCTTCAGCTTGCTGGAAAAATTAAGGGTGGGTATAATTCGCTTAATTCATTGTAGCAGAATTTCTAAGAATTCTACACGAATACGCATTATTATGTGAGAAGAATAATTCAGCATTTAGCACTATTTCTTAGTGCAAAGATGTCCCTTGCATCCGAAAAATGTGCCAGAATGCAATTTACGCTTACACGAATAGTGAGCATGAGCAGCCACTGGTACTAGATAAATGTGTTCTTGGGGTAGGATTTCCCCCCAACTTACACCTGGCATTTAGCGATATTTTCTTAGCATAAAATTCACCTTCCCAGCTAAAATGGATGTGAGGATGCATTTAGCGCTAATAAATAGAGCTACATGCAGCAGAACACAAGTAGCTAGCATGAGCAGCCATTTGCACCAGATAAATATGCTCTTGTGGGATTTCTTCCCCCCCCCCCCCCAAATTACTCTTAATTATACAAGCAGGAGTAATCACATTATCATCAGTATTTTGGCATTGAAGAGCAACATGGAATTACCAAATTTACCCCGATAACTCTGCCATAATTGAAATTTTGCCTGGTCCCAGAAAGAATCGGTTTCAGGTGTTCTATGATTTTATGGGAAGAAGCATCAGTAAATTGCCTCAAGCAGGCCTGTCCTTGAGACCAACTATGCCTCTCAGTAGTTGCAGAAGATAGAATCACCATCAAGTATTTGCTGGCTTTATGCTTTTTCCTAGCCTCTATCGTGGTGAGCGTGACATAGCAAACTTGTTCAGCGAAATCCCTATCCATTATGTCCTAGAAGATGGTAATAAAGAATAATTGAGAGCAGAAGGAAAGGGAATAGCAAATCAAAAAACACACTCGCCACCTCTTTTTCTCTGTCTCCCTGCCTCGCTCTGTCACCCATGACATACCGTTTCCAGAACATGGTGGCTGTGAAATAACTGATGAGTAAATACTATCCACACTTTTATTGAAAAACAGCTGTAATATCAGTAAAAGTAATCGAAATATACCTTCGGAATAACACAGGAACCTAAATAAGCAATTAGAAAGCTGTTCTGAGATAATGTTTGCACCGTGATATGTATGGTATTAGGATGCTCTAAAAATGTAGATAGATATTAAAATTAGGACATAATGAATAGGTACTCACAATATTTATATAACTTCAATATTGTCCTATGACTGTGAAGCCTTTTCATGGGAACCCGAAACAGTCTATGTTACTGGACAGAGTCATGTCTTTTGTTTACCACATTGTTGGGACTAGAATTGTGGTGTAGAATATTGGGAGCCTGGGATGTTACTGTAGGAACGATTGGGCAGTGGCTGTTTCTTCCTGGGTGGTCAGTTGCATACTTTCAGCGTAGATTTGTTCTGCTTTTCAATAAAATTAGGAAAACCTACCAGTCTTCAGTGGTCTTCTTTTCATTGGCGACGAGTGGTAGAGAAGCCCTTGCAACCGACCAAAGAAGTTCTCCACTCAATTTAAAAATGCATCCATCGGTAACACTAGCAACAGTACTAACCATAACAAAAACATTACCATCCTGGTCTTCAACTCCCTGCACCTTATCCAAGGGCAAACAGGACTAACAGTCAGCAAAGATGTTCCTAGCCCCAGGAATGTACTCCAATTGGTACTGAAACTCCATATGCCTGAACGGCCACATAGCAATTCGTGGAGTACATAATAATATTAATAATAATAATAATAATAATAATAATAATAATAATAATAGTTCATTTGTAGAGCGCCTGGCTACCCAAGAGGTGTGTCCCCACGCTAGAAGCATATCTGCAAGAAGCAAGACTACTGGGCTAGTGTTTGTAAAGCCAAGTTTTTAGTCCTCTGCGGAAGGAAGGTTCAGATTTCTCTGCGCGTAGCCTTAGAGGTAATGTATTCCAATTCTTGGCCGCTAGGTAGCCAAAAGATTGGGCGCCCATCCTAGCTTTCCTTATCCTGGGGACCTTGAGCAGGCATGCTCCTGACGATCTTAGCTGGCGGCTAGGATTGTATGGAGTGAGAAAGTCACGTAGGTAGCTGGGGGCCTTTCCCTTGTCGGCTCCTGTGACAGAAAAACATGGCTTTAAAGATAACTATTCTCAATAGGCAGCCAGTGTAGGGAGTCTAGAGCTTTTGTCATGGAAGAACGGCTAGGAAGATTAAGGACAAGGCATGCCACTGCTTTTTGAATATGTTGGAGGAGCATCATACAGTCTTTTGGCGCCCCTAGATAAAGGACATTCCCGTAATCGAGTTGTGAGGTCACCAGAGTGTGAACTAAGGTTTTTCTAGCTGATACAAGAAGGGCATCGAGGTTTTTTTTCAGCATCTTCAAGGTGCTGTAGCATCTCCCTGCCACTTTCCTGGTTTGGGACTCAAAGGAAAGTTTGGAGTCGAGCCATACTCCTAGGTTTTTAACCTCAGTTTTGGGCTCCGGGATAGACCCCAGTGTTTGAGGCCACCAGGTTGTATCCCAGATGGAAGGTGATTTCCCAACGATCATGACCTCCATCTTACTACCATTCAGTTTAAGGCCAGTTGCTGGACATCCAGGTGGCCAGATCATTGAGACATGGGGAGAAATGTAGCGCAGGTTCGCCAGAATCTTGTGCCAGGGTCACCACAAGCTGAGCGTTGTCAGCATACGACACCATGGATATCTTGTAGTTGTCCATGATCTTGGCCAGCGGTCCAATGTATAGATTAAAGAGGGTGGGACTCAGAATAGATCCCTGTGGGACCTCTTGGCAGAGTGGAAGGGGTTTGGAGCGATGGGGATTTTGTCCAATTTGGAAACTGCGATCTTCCAGGTAGGACCACATCCACTGTAGCGCTGCCTCATTAAGACCACACACCTTTAAGCGTTGGATGAGGAGCTTGTGGGATATCGTGTCGACGGTGGCACTTTGGTCCAGCAGGACCAAGGCCGCCGTCTGACCAGCATCCACTTGCCTCCGTAGGGTCTCTGTTGCAAAAAGAAGAACGGATTCAGTAGAGAAAGATGCTCTAAAGCCAGACTGCGTCGGATGAAGAAGGTTGTGTGTATTGATATGCTCCACCAATTGCTTGTTCACAACCTTTTCAGTGAGTTTATATATGTATGGGAGCAAGGAGATGGGACGTAGGTTCTCCAATAGCTCAGGGTTGGCTGAGGACTTTTTCTTTAGATGTATAACAATCACCTATTGGGGACGTAGGTTCTCCAATAGCTTAGGGTTGGCCGAGGACTTTTTCTTTAGATGTATAACAATCACTTATTTCTATGCCATCGGAACCTCTCCACAATTGAAGGATGTATTTATTAGTTCATGTATTTTGGGTATTATAAGTTCAATGCCCTCCTTTAATCTGTTCGGTGCTGCTGGGCCGTCTGGGGAGCCCGATTTGATTTGAAGAGCCATTTCCTTGAGCACCAGTGCGGGCGGGGTGAAACTCGCACAAGGGTGTCAAGCAGATCTTATTGAGTTCCTCATTAGGACCATTGAGGCAGTTGTGGGTTTCCACAGGGAAGGAGTCATATATATATATAGTGGACACTTTTTGGAGAAAGTAGTCTGCAACTACGTCACAGTGCTCTTCAGAGCTGCTAGGTGTCGTGAGTGTTCTCTCCAGGGACCAAAGATATTTCAGAGTTGCGTACCTTTCCTTAGAGGTGTTCTCAGCCATGTTGATTCTTTCTTTATAATACATGGACCGCCTTTTTTTGAGGAGGGAGTGATATTTATTCTCTGGTGCTTAGTAAGCTTCTTTCGAGTCTTTTGAGAAAGCTATCCTCCATTTTCGTTCTAGGCGCTTACATCCCTGTCTGGCTATTCTAAGCTCAAAGTTGTACCAGGGTGCCGATTTAGACCCACGTTTTAGGGGCTTTGTGGTCTAGGGGGGGGCCTTGCAATTCAATAGTTCTTCCATTAGTGATAGTTTGAGCTATTGGTGTTGCAAATATTTTTTTTATATAAGGGCTGCAGGAAACTGGCGATACTTGTAAATGGCCAACACCATCAAATACCATCTGCTGAGGAAAATGCACTCACATCCTGATAATGTGAACCAGGACCTGCCCTTTGTTCTGCACTTTTTGTGCATCTAAACGCAAACTACATGAGCAAAAAGTGTGGTGAATTCCTATTTGAATGTGTGCTACGTTTGTTGCTCATGTTCTACATTTTATACAGTATCCCAAATTGCTGTATGACAAAAAAGAAATACATTTGATGTAAATGGACTGCAATTAAAGGAAAACAAAATGTGTTAATTTGCAATCTGCTCTGTCAAAGTCGTGAATGTTAATTCCCAAGTATGTGTTTTGAATGTAAACTTAAGAGCTACTCGAGGATTGTAATGAAACAAATAAATGACTAATAATTGTTGTTAATTTATCCAGTATGGCTACTTCAGGTGAACTTGACAGCTAAATATGTATTGTTCTTCAGCACCACTCGCTTGTGCATAACAGGGTTGAGCAGACAACTTACATGAGTTAAAAAAAAATCTCCATCCCTTCCAGAAAGCACCATTCACAGCGTTAAGTTTGCCTCTGCCAACATTACAACACAACACACAGGAAGGGAGTGGAAAAGATTGGGAAATGTCCGTCAGGAGCCGAGCTAGCTCACGGTCGCACTCCAATGCCCTTCAATTGTTGCTTGCCAGAAACGTTATTTTATTTTTATTTTGAAAGTTTTATATAGCGCGGACCAGATCTTTACAGATATCAGAGCGCTTTACATAGAAGGGGTACATGAGGAAGCATAGTTAAAACAGGTGAGTCAATAAGGCTAACAGTACACACAGGTGGAGGCAAAGCCAATCATGTAAATCAATAAGACAAGCAATACAAATAAGCAACACGTAGTACAGATCGGTGCAACGTCTTTAAAGAGTTCGAGATAATAGTTCAAGTGTATTTGGCCATGAGGATAGCATTTACTTCTTTCTTAAAGAGTGAAGAGGAAGATAAGAGCCTGGTTTCGGGACGTAGTGAGTTCCAGATCCTGGGTGCCATTCCTGAGAAGCAACGCTTATATGTTTTTTCCTTCCGGAATCTTCGAGGTTTCAGCAGAAGATTGTGTGTGCCTCTAGTGTTTCTAGCGCCGCCAGAGATTGTCAGCTTCTGAGCGATGTAGCCGGGTGAGTTCAGGTGTACCGCCTTGTGTGTCATGCAGGCGATTTTCGGATGAATTCTGGCTTCAAACGGCAGCCAGTTCAGGGATTTCAAGTCAGGGGAAATATGTGAGTGCTTTTTTGACCCAGTGATGAGTCTCGCTGCAGCGTTTAGAGAAGCTCTTAGGGGCGCGGTAGTAGTTAAGGGGAGTCCGCAGAGGGCGATGCTGCCATATTCTATTCGAGGGGTGACTAGCGCTTGTACTGCGTTTTGGAAGTCTTTGGCTGGGAGGAAGGGTTTAAGTTTCCTCAGAGTATTGATTTGGAAGTTCGCTCCCTTGGTTGCCTTGCTGATATGTTGCTGCATGTTGAGATTGGTGTTGAGTGTTATGCCTAAAGATTTTGCTGAGTCCACGATGGTGGGTTGGACATTGAGTGCGGTTAGGTCTTTAAGCCAAATTTGAGTAGTGGAGATCTTCGCTGGAGGTGAGATCAGAAGGAACTCTGTTTTCAGAGCATTGAGTTTGAGATGATTGTCGGCAAGCCAGGATTGGGTGCTTTTCATCGTTGAATTCAGGAGCGCAATGTCTTTGGGGGATTGTATTTTGAGATAGAGTTGGATGTCATCGGCGTACATATGAAAGTGTACATTGGATGTTTGTAGCAGGGTGGTGAGAGGTTCCATAACTAGGTTGAACAGAGTCGGGGATCGAGAGGATCCTTGGGGGACGCCTAGCGTGACAGGTATTGGCGAGGACAACACATTGTTGCTCTTGAATTTATGCGACCTGTTGTGTAGAAAGGAAGTGAACCACTTGAGAACGGTTCCAGATAAACCCATTCTTGTGTTTAGTAATTCGAGTAAATTCTCATGTTTAACGGTATCGAATGCTGAAGAGAGATCAAGGAGGATGAGGAGGCAGGTGTCGTTTTGGTCTAGCATTTGAAGTGCATCGTCAATTATGTGAGTCATAGCAGTTTCTGTACTGTGTCCTGCTCGGAAGCCTGATTGATGAGGGTTGAGGAGGTCAAATTGTTCAATGTGTTTAGTCAATTGTAGTTGTGCGCATTTTTCCAGCAGTTTGGCGAGAGTGGGAATATTGGTAATGGGACGGTAATTATTCAGGTCAGAGGGGTCGGCTGTAGGTTTCTTTAGTAGAGGTGTGACTTGTCCAACTTTGAGGGAGTCAGGTATGATTCCTTGTTGAAGTGAGCTGTTGATAATTTTAGTCCAGAGTGGGAGAAGCCAAGGGGTAAAGTCTTTTACAGCGTTAGCAGGAAGGGGGTCCGTGAGGTGATTGGATGGTTTCAATGTACTGAGCAGTTTGCCAATTTCTTCTTCCGAGTAGGTGCCGAAGGTTGACCATGAAGCATTGTTTTTTGGTTCAATGGGTGCTATGCAGTGGTGTTTGGAGTAGAGGCTTGCGTCAATGAGGAGATCGCTCTTTATGTTGTCAGTTTTTTGGATAAAGAAAGCGGAGAAGTCTTCACAGGATGGTGCTTCGCGCACAGTGCTGAGAGGTTGGGGTTGTTCCTTGGATTGTGATCTGATTAGCTCAAACAACTTTCTTGGACGGTTTTTTGCTTGGTCGAGCTGGAGGCTGAAGAAATCTGATTTTGAGCGTTTTATTTTCCTGAAATAGGCGTTTCTCTTTTTCTTCAGAGTTTTTAGGTGCAGTGCAGAGGGAGGTGAACAAACTCGGGGCATATCTAAAAGTTACAGCGTAACACCCATAAAGTGGCACGGCACTGAATTAGAAAAGCAATACAGAAGGGAGCGGAGTTAAAGTTTGCAACACCCGAGCAGCCTAAAGATAAGTAGACAAATAATAAAAAGCACCTTGTATCTGCAGTAAGCGAAACTAAATAAAGAAAATGATGCTTACAGACTTAAGACATACCGTGTAACAACCTAAGTAAAAGGGCCAGTCACCATGGGAGTAAAATGAAGACAAGGCGGTACTAAGGAGGGACTAACAAGCCTATTTACCAATTAGAATCCAGCATTTATGAAGGACAATGACACAAGCCAATGACAAATATGGGCGGAGAGTGGGTGGGGCTTGTATTCCATAATCCAATACAACAAGTCTCGCAGAGTAGCACATGTGCGCTGAC
Source organism: Lissotriton helveticus (assembly GCF_964261635.1). Taxonomy (NCBI): domain Eukaryota; kingdom Metazoa; phylum Chordata; class Amphibia; order Caudata; family Salamandridae; genus Lissotriton; species Lissotriton helveticus. The sequence continues at coordinate 770,048,407 of NC_136057.1, forward strand.
TTTGGGCTCGACCTAAAAAGGAAAACAAAAATGAAAAGTTGCATGGTGCAAGGCTGCCCGGCAAGATAAAAGGCAGCAGCTCTCCCTAGCTCATTGAGAGAGATGCACATCAAATATTAACAACACTCCATGAGGGTGTGCCCCCACAATGTCCTGGGAGGCTAATATGCACGCCCTTCTCTCCACTTGTGGTGCACTTAGGATGCCTGGGGCACCCCCAACATTAAACCAGCATTAGTAAATGCATTAGATTTCGCCTATGTGATTAATAATAAGCTGCTTTTCGTGTAAGTTGTAGCTTGCTGAGTAGTTATACAATATAAGTTACAGAAAGTCTGCTAAAGTAATATGACTTGTCTATGTACAAAAAGGCAATAGATTGTGATTTTACTAGTGATATAGTGCGAATAAGCAAAAGAAACATTTTTAACATGAACTGAAAGATGGAAATTATAGAATTGATCGATGAAATAGCAATATTATGTTTTTAGAGGAGCTCTGACAACTTTTGGGACTTTTACCACTGCACCTGCTGCACCATTGGAATCATGCCCCTAGTGCCTGCAAGATAACTGCATTTGTGACTGACTGTTTAGTAGTAATATACAGTTTGGGGCCTGGTGGATGGTAGGCGAGGGGTTCCCTTAAAGGTGGCATTGTAGTTGATTCGTATTTTGAAGTGGAGGTGTTCCATGAGGATGGTGTTTGAGTTTATGGAGATAATGCCGTCAATCGTGTTTTTGTAGATGATCACAAGTAGTCTGCCTGGTTTGTGAGTTCGGTCCTGGTGTATGATTTTGTAGGTGGGAGAGATGACTTGGGCGATGTCTGGGTTGGAGGCCAAGTTGAGCCATGTTTCGGTGAGGAAGAGAAGGTCAGTTGTGTTGCTGAGGAGGTCCCAGATTTTGGTGGAGTGTTTCCCGAGAGATTGGACATTGAGGAGCATGTTGGACAGTTGGTACAGGGTTGTGGTGATGATGGCGTGCATTGGTTGTTTGGAGGTGGTGGTGTGAGTGATTTAGGTGTTGCATGTGAAAATGCAATGGTTCAGGATAAAGGTCCTACAGTGGTACTGAGATATGCGCAGCAGCACCGTGTTTGCGGATGTGTGTTGTTCAGGTTGCAGACGATGACAGAGGAGTAGCGGCAACGCTTGTTGGCTCCAGTGATGTCTGTGGTTGTGATGTTGCTTTGGATGGTCATGGGGCCAGTGTTTCTGGGACTGGGCACGGTCCGGGCACGGATGTGCGCAGACGGGACTTTGATGCACCAGTGGAGTGCGTGTTCTGCGGTCTGCATTAAGTAGATCCTGGGGTGGGTGGGGCTTCTGTTGGTGGGAAGAACGGTGAGCGGGAAAACTTCGGCAGGAAACCCAGGAAGTGGCAGAGTCACTTGATCAAAAGGTGGAAACTGGATCAGGCTGGAACAAGCAGGAACTGGAGGCCACTGTCAAATGGCAAGCTAGGTGCTCAGGTGCCTGCAGGTGGTTTACTGATCAAAGTAAATACGCGTTATTAACATTAATAAGTGCATTTTTATGTGATTATTTTTAATGATGGCATTTACATACAGAATGATGGTGTTTTTAACATGTGGTTTGTTAAACTTGAATCTTTGACCAAGCCAATAGACTTACTTGATATGTTTGTATGACTCTTTATGGGGTCAAATGTGCCAGTCATCTATGGTATTTTCCATCTGCCTAATGAATATATTTGTAAAGTAATGTATAGTATTTTTTAGTGTGTGTGTGTAATAAACTTACTTTTCCTTTTCTAACGAAATAGCGCTGACTGGACATTAAGTTATTGAGTGTTATTATCGCTTGCCAGCGAATTATGATTATTGTTCCACACCACCTCCCCTGAATAGGCCTTGGAATACTCTACTTCACTACCTTGACAGAGTTAAGCGCTACAATGGGGTGCTTGATTCCCAGTAAGGGGGAATTGTGGACCTATTACTTATGATGGCCACACAACTAACAACCCAATTTCCTACCCACCCGGAGGAAAAAGCAAAACTTAAAATTTGGAATTTCATTGGCTTATGTACTGACCCACTTTCTATGTATATTTAAGTATTTAATTATTTTCTTCCTTTATTTCACTAGTTAATGGACTATGGTATGGCAATTTGTGTGTGTATGTTCTATTCAGGAGTGCTTAGGACGAAAGAGTTGCAAAAATATGTTTATACTAGTAGTGTTTTGGACATTACATATTATAGACAGCAGGTCTGAAGACCACTCTTGGTTTGGAAGAAATGGCAGCGTGAATCCCCCTCCAGGAAAATTAATCATGAGCTTGTCTGTGGAAGCAGATGCTGCCTTAACACAATGAATATATATGGAGAACAACGTGTCTGGAGATCTGTCAAAACAGCATTATGTCAGCCTTGAACACTTAACTGGCACTGACAAGATAGATGTGATCTGTGATGTGTGCAGTGGCACATCTATTAAAATACCAGAAAGGAGAAGCAGAAGGTCAGGCCCTGGGGTGCTATTGAACAGAATTGATTTCGCCCACAGGATTTCACAGTGAGGAGGCATTATCGTGCGCTCTTCCAGCCGGGCCAGGGCTGTTCCTTTTTTTACAGTATTTAATTATCAAAACATTTTACCTAAAGAAATTGTTCTTCACACGTATACATGTCATGTGTCATGGAAATGTTCATATGTCTTGCAATTCTCAGTAAGGGGTAGGTGCTCATGTGTGTCCGTATGGAAAACAAGCATTTGCAAGGCAAAAGGTCTCGCATTTGTAAGAGTTTGAGCTATTGGCATTGTAAATAACAATTTATTTTTACCATGAAAATGTTTTGAGTGGAGTGGATAGGGGGTATAATTGTGTGGCGTGTACCATACTTGCATGTCCAAGTGCTCACCAGGAATTGTGTTGCATGGGAGAGCTCCTAGGGACACCATGTAAATATCCTTAATTTGCCTCCCACAAGGGACTGATTATAACCACAATCAGGGGAGATGCAAATTGACCAGTGTGAGTGCCGCAAAAAAATGGAGGACCATGAACCTGGAAATACACATGGTGATAAAGTGATGGTTAAAGACCAGCAACTTTGTAGCAAATTTCTTATGCCGTACAAGCAAGGTCTTTAAATACTCACTGATAAAAATGGCCTCAATTGAAAAGAGGGAATAATCTGTCACTATAAATGTATCCGTATTCATGAAAATCCTCTCAGATAGGCATCTTGTCAGCAGGAAAGGAAAGGACACTCACTATACAGGTGGACAGTGAAGAATCCATAAATACGGAAGAGTTGGAAGCTGTCTCAGATGGAGTGACCGCACCACAGAGGTTCCCCAGTAGCATATTCTACAATATAATCTGCGCCCTATAGCCTGAGAACAAAGTTCCTGTATCGCCACGTGTACCGGCGATTACACTGGCTCGGGAAAATCTTTATTTCGTGCATGAGTCTAAATATCAGGGCAACTTATAATTGAGCCCCCTAAAAAAAAAGATCAAAATCGTGAAGCAAAATATCCCAACTACAAAAATGACAGTACATGATATATAAATCGATGTCAGCTTTACCGGGGAAATCATTTCATCTCAAGGTCCTATAACATACTGGTGTCCAACTAACACGGAATTACTGGAGTGAAGACGGCGTCTGAAATAGAACTAATCTGTTATAAAATGGAGAACAGACTACCTGGATGATAACGAGCTGGTAAGCTCCAATAGGTAGCATTAACCATTCAAGTGTAAAAATTAAAACATTGCACATAATATTCATTTATACGAGAATGAACTAAAAATAAAAGAATTACCAAAGTTGTTCAATGTGAAAAGCCATGCATGCGCAGCCTTTCACACTAACTCCGATAATCCAGAAAATAAATAGCTCATGCTTGCACAACAGTTTTCTCACCAAATTGTAGGTTCTTGTTATATTAAGGATGGAACCTTATCACCCTTTTACTACAAGTATATAGGGAAGATGGCATGCTAGACCATTTCTCCCTTATTTATGATCTTTTCCATAAATCATAATACATCTAAAATAGAGAGCAAAGCAGAAAACGTAATGTTAACAGGCTGAGAGGCCATTTCCATTGTGAACAAGTTGAATATGGCAAGTTGTGCAGAACAAAAGAAAGGCATTTGGCCGCAAGTGAAAGTGCGCATGACGTGCTGCAAATAAAAATAACAAGCATTTGTAGTGCTATAGGTCTCGGATTTGCGAGAGTTTATACTATTGGCGTTGTAAATGCCAATAGTTTTTATTTATCTGTTTTAATAGTCAACGCATAAAAAAAAGGCTTAGTAATTTGTCAATAACTCAAACTCTTGTAAATACGAGACCTATTGCATTTCAAAGAAGCGGCCACTATTGTCCCAGACTGCTTGGAAAGTGAAAGTGCACATGACATGCTGAATGTTGCAGGAATCATGTTCTGCCTATATTAGGAGAAACTCATTAAAGAAAATAGTGCTTACAGACTAAGTAAGACGTACCATGTAACAACTGAACTAAAAGGGCCAATCCTCATGGGAGGTTACAAATGAAGACAAGTTAGTTATAAGGAGGGACTAACAAGGATATTCAAGAATCGGAAGCCTGACTTTACGAAGGATATTGACACAAACCAATGATAAATATGAGTGTGGGCGGGGCTTGAAGTCCATATTCAAATACAGCATGCCTCGCAGAGCAGCGCATGCGCTGCCCATTGCTAAAGCGTGGTGTCCCGTGAGTGCAGTGTGGGGCTGGATATAAAATAAGTGACCACCATTGCTGAAACACAGGGTGCTGCGCTGCTTAAAAAAACATGATCATTAAAAATCCATGCTGGAGGGGGCAAACGCCACCGGCATTTCACGCTGTTTACTCTATTGCTAAAGCACTGCTTTAAAGACGCAGTTCTGTGTGGGGCTGGATATGAAAGAAGCAGCCACCATTGCTATGCGCTCGGACAGTATATTGTGCCTGCTTCAGCAAAACATTAATTAAGTAATAGTGTTCCCTAACTGCTAGAGATTAAGGACACATGTAAGAGGGACTGTCCTCGTGGGAGGTGACAACAGATGAGAGGGAGGTACTAAGGAGGGACTACTATGTATATTCATGAATCAAAAGCCGTCATTTACAAAGGACAGGAAGAGGATCCATTTGTAAAGATTGGTGGAAAATAGGTGGAGCTTAAAGTCCATTTCTGAATACAGCATGTCTCAAAGAGTGCAACCGCTGCCTAGGCAAGGTCTAAAAAGAAATAGAAGGAGAGCATTTAAAAGGGTGCTGCTCTCCCTTTGGCTCTTAGAATTCTTGCTACTTTTAATTTCAGTACCGTTTTTTCAATTTTTAATTCCCCGGGTTCTGCTAAACTTTAGAAACCCAAGACCATTCTAAATCTTTCAAACCCCAATCTCCCAGCTGTTGAGGAAATATTATATCCTTTTTGTTAATTCAGTTCTTTCATATGGGAAGATGGGTACTTTGAGGTAACTAGTGCCCACCCACATATATCTAAAAACTGCATTCTGTTAATTGTATAAACTCCTCCCCAATCTTCACTTTTATGCCACGGTTGTTTTCCATAGCTATGGTATTAAAAGATAAGTAATACTGCTGTCAACCTATTCAAAGTTTCCACTTTCTACAATGCTGCCAATCAAAGGCAGAACAGCACTTCTAGGGTTTCTTGATGTATAGCACATTCTATACTGTGGAGATATTCAGAGCTAGTTACATTCTCTCTAGGTTGCACTATACAAGTGGCACTAAATGCATATTTGTTCTTCTTTGGGTGTTGCGAATCTCCCCTACTGTCTTCCTTTGCAGGTTATTATACTGCTTATGTTTGTTTTTAGGAGCAATGGAAATAATTCTGTACCTTTTAAGGAATATTGGAGGGTGAACCTGAATCCATTCAACTTCATTCACATTGAGACCTCATTAGCCTTTCAAAGCTCCTGCACTATACATTTATGTTTTGCATAACCTTGACATGTTGGGAGTACTGACACATTCTACTCACTAACATGACCGTCAATTCTCCAGAAGGTTAAATGCAGCTGACGTCACACAGTGCGTGCACTTGTTAACTGCCAATGAGATCACACTGTTAATTAACTGTGTCCCAAACTGAGGTCCTATAACACCTCCTATTTCCTGCTGATGGACTAGAGTAATGGAAAGAATTATAAGCGGTACCAGGGGTAGTAAAGGACAATGCATGTGTAGGAGATACTATCCCGTGCTACCCATAGGCCGCATCCTTGTTCCCTAAACTGCAGAATGGAATCTGAGCTATGGAAACTTTCCCACCATCCAAAAGACACGTTTTGTGTACAGTAGTAGCTGTGGTTCTCACACATTATGATTTTTAATGACAGTATATCTTGACACAAACTGAAACCCCATCTTTTTATGTTGTTGTTGTTGTTGTTGTATAGCTTTATTTCGAAATATTTCATTTCATAAAAGCGTTACAGTAAAAAACGAATGCAAGAATAAAAACAGTTATACAATTTGGCCAACAACACTGATTGATCTCTAAAAGACAATATAAAATATACAACAATGGTAAATAGCATCCATCTAAAAACATTTATACAAACACGTAATTATCATCCTTGAGGAAGGAAGAGGGACACAACAATAAACAGCGGGGCCAATGGAGTGTGGATTGATACCCTTACTGGAGGATCATTCTCCTCGCGGATCTTATCCTCCAAGCCCACCCCAAGAATTTTGCCAGGCCACAAGCAAGCAGTGGGTGAGGGTCTGATCTTAACAACTGTAAGGCCTCCAAGTGTGACCGGGTGCCCAGCCTCGAACAGAGCGGTTTCAACCATCTGCGGCGAGGAGCAGCATATGCTGGACATTCAAACATTAGATGGGGAATGGATTCATCCCTATTCGCACAAAAAGGGCAAGTTGCTATAGTTTGCCAAGGTGGTTTCCAATTTGCTGTCCTTGTGCCAAGAGGCAGAACCCCAACCCTGAATTTAAAATACAACGCCCTGTCTGTTGGGTTCGAGATCACGTCAAGGTAGGGTTCTCTGGAAGGACGGCATTTAGTAACCAAAAACTCCACAGCAGATCTACACAAATTGGAGTGGTTCGCTCTCTCATTATCCACCCACGACCAAAATATTTTCTTTAACAACTGTTTGGGTGGTGAAGATCTATTGGCCCAAGCGTCATCCAGACCTAGTTCACAAAGAAGGCGCTTTACTTCCAGGAGCCAACCGATCTTACACCAACCCGGGGTTGAGAGAAGATCGCGTAATGCATCCGCGTAACTTGAAAGTTCAGGAACATTCCATATGCGGGCCCACAAAAGAAGGGGACGTAGCTTGGCCTGCTCGGCTATGGATCGTGTACCTGTATCAAGTAAGAGAGGGAGAGTGGGAGAGCTATGAGGGAGCCTCATTAAATCTTTGTGGAACTTGTTCTCAAGGTGGAATAGAGTGTCAATTTCTGGGTACCCCACAACTCAGCCCCATACAATGCCGCACTCACAGCTTTTGCCCTATAGATATCTAATATCACCCCGATAGGTTTAAGGGATGAGGCACGATGTTCTTTTAATAGGGCGCCCGTGACCCTCCTATGAGTCAGGATGATTTTTTGGTGGTGCGCCTTCCAACTCATGGAGTCACAGAGTCGGATTCCTAGATAATCAAATTCCCTAACCCTTTCTAATGGCACTGAGTCCAGGGATGGTGGGTGGACTGTCTTCCTGGGGGGATTCAACACCAGGAACTTGGTTTTACTGATGTTGATAGCCAAGCCCCTGGCGTCACAAAAGCCCTGGAACCTCGTTAGCAGGGTTTGGAGGCCCATCGGGGATTTCGAAATCAACAGGGTATCATCTGCAAACAGGAGTGTTGGTATCTTCCTGCCCGCCAGGGAGGGAGCATCTGCTGGTAGTTGGAGAAGGTGCTCCACCACTCCGTATAGATATAATGAAAACAGAGTGGGGGCTAGCACACACCCCTGGCGGACCCCCCTGTCTACAGGAATGCGAGATGTTTTTTGGCCCTGCGTACCCCATCTAATTTGGCCGAAATTGCTTTCATGGAATTTAATGGTTAATGCCAACAGATACGCGGGCATGCCCATACCCTCAAGTACAGCCCACAATTGGTTGCGTGGGACTAGGTCAAAGGCAGTCCGCAAGTCAATAAAAGCGAGATACAGACTGCCTTTGCCCAGTTTGACCACTTTCCAATAAAGCATTAGGAAACGGAATGTCTGCTCAATCGTGCCAGTTCCTGGTCTGAAACCGGCCTGAAAGTCAGACAAGACCTGCATTTCCTCAGCCCACTGTAGAATCCTCCCTAGAACTACCTTCCCTGCTACCTTCTGGGTGGAATCAAGCAGACTTATAGGTCGGTAGTTAGCAGGATCGTCCCTACACCCTTTTTTAAAAACAGGGACGACTTCCGCACCCCTCCAAGAATCCGGGAAGCCACCGCCCTCCAAGGCCTCGTTCAGGAGTTTGGCAATGAATAAGCTCCACACCTCTATATTACTCCGAAGCAAGTCACCGGGGACTCCATCTGGGCCTGCCGCCTTGTTGGGCACGATACACCTGATTGCTATTTCAACCTCCATAGGTGAAAAAGTGGGGTCTAGGTGTGGGCTATTGTCTGGTGCTATATAACTGGGACCCCTACTTGGACCCAAGGCCCCCAAGGAGTTGGAATAAAGTTTTGAAAAATGGGCCAACCTGGCATCCCCTGTGATGTTACATGTTAGCAGTGAATCGACAGGCCTGTCTCTGCCTCTAAGCAGGGCCCAGAAAGCCCTTGAATCCTTTCTGGAGCCGGCCTCCATTAGTTCGCTCCAGAAATTGGTTTCATGCGTGTCCCTTGCCAAAGCTTGGGTCTTTTTATATTTTTTCCTAGCTAATGAGATCAGAGCCGGGTCTTTCATACTAACCGCCCGGATAAGATCACTTTTAGCCAGGCGGCAGGCGGGGGAGTACCATTGGTCTCTACCCCTAGTCACAGTTCTCCGCTTGGACCTGCCCCTCCCCTGAGGAACTAAGAACAGGTTGCTAAGCGATGCGATGGTCTCCGTAAATGTCATAAGAATGGCAGTATCGGAATCCAGCGCACCCACGAGACACTTAGCTTCCATCATTATGGTCCTTGCTTGGGCCAATCTTGATTCGTCAGAAGCAACCTTAGCCCATTTCAAGCGCCTCCCGCAATTAGATGGAACAACTTCATGGGATGATTTCCAAATGGGCCGGGGTGATACTGAATCCCCTGTCTCCCACGGGAGGGCAAGTGATAGGACCAAGGGATTATGGTCACTATCCGTGGTTTGTTGGACATCCATATCAAGGAGGTATTCCCACAGGTTGTAATTTAGCAATATATAATCAATTCTGGAGGTGTGGCCCACCCTATTAAAGGTGTGCGCACCCCTAGTGTCAGACTTGGAACGGCCATTTGTGGCTCTGATGGCATATTCCAAGCAGAGAGAATTGATATCAATGGCATTCTGTGTCCATTTTTTGATGGGGTCAAGAGCGAGCAAGGGGATGCCTCTCTTAACATCATCCTCCCAGGTGTCCAAAATGTCTTCACTGGCCAATGGTTCGAAGCAACAATTAAAATCCCCAGCCAAGACAATGAGGGAGTCAATGTTGCAGCCACTGAGCTCCTCTTCAACTCCAATTGAGGACAGGGGAGAAGAGTTCCCCACCCTGGCCCCCCTGAGGTACAGGTTGAAAAGTTCTAAAGTCTTGCCCCCCGGACACTGGATAGTGAGTCTCAAAAGATCTGGGGATTGGGTATTTATGTGTTTTACAGTAAACCCCAGAGATATACTGACCCAGATAAGAAGGCCACCAGAAGGGCGGCCTTTACTGCCTTTGGACCTGGAGGCTGGCACAGAGTACGTCGTGAAACCAACCCTGTGCAAAGGCTCCAAGCACCAGGTTTCTTGTAGGAGGCAGATCCCAAAAGGCTCCACGAAGAAATTCCAGTCTGGTTTGTCGAAATTTCGAGCAAGCCCTGCCACGTTCCAGCTTAGGATCTTGAGCTGGGAAGTGCCTGCCGAGATTTCGCCGGACTGGGGGGCAGAAGCTGGGGAAGCAGCGTGAATGCCGCCATGCCGGAAAGACTGGAGAGGAGCTATAGATGGCGACAAATCAAGGGCTATCATGCTTGCGACTGTGGGAATGCTGGTGGTACAGTCAGGTGTGGGAAGGTGCAACAGGCCCTGTAGGGAGGAGACCTGGGTTATAGGCTGGATCGAAGGGGCAGTACTAGTCACGCCCAAAGTAGTCAACAAAGGGGAGATCCCAGCTTCCAGCGGAGAGGTATTGGATTTAATTAGTAATACTGGTGCTGGAGACGTTAGGAGTCAATCAACATCCTCAAGGCTGCCAAACCTATTTGAAGTTGTGATACCGAGCCAACCTCTAGTTGGATTATGCTCCTTTAAAGGGTACCCCCAACTGGGCTGTGGGGGGACCATAGACCAATTACCCCCCTGTGGGCATGCAGCACGAGGTGGATAGAAGAATGACAAAGGCCTCGGGGCAATAGAAGAGCCCCCATCTTGACTCACCCAGGAACAGATATGATTGGCCGTGAAGACATCGTCAAAGGTTACCACTATACAGTCGCCGGGGGTCAGTTTCCTTGTAGTTCCCACCCACGGAACTCTACGTACCATTGTAACTCTGCTCCTCCTACCATTGGGAATAGGTCTGTAGGTATTGAGCCAATGCATGACCTTGTTGTGTAGGGAATGCTGGTGTTCGTAATGGCCATTCTCTATTTCCGGGACACCCGTCAAAACCACCACATAATCATTGGCTTCAGGAGGAAGATCAATATATCCTCCTCGGAAATTACTCCTGGTACGAGGACCCCCAGAAGAACGAGTAGGGAATTTATTCTGAGAGACCTGGGCAGGGCGGAGGCTAGAGCTAATGGGATTCTGTGCTCTCGGGGCAGCCAACTTGGTGCGAATATGTGGTTGGATGGTGGGAGCGCTTGAGGTATTAGCCCTAGGCTGAGGGGCCTGGTTTGCAGTAATAACTCTCTTAGTACGAGGTTTAGGGATGGGCTGGGTAGAACAAGGCACAATAGGGTTAGGCGGCAAGCCAGGCATAACTATAGGAGAGGGGGTAGGAACCTGGGGAGCCATGTTATTGTCTATCAAACCCTGGCGTTCAAGGCCTCTCAGGCCAAGAGTGGCCAGGGCAATAATGCTTTTCTCCATCTCTAGGAGGTTGTTCTCTATTCGAGAGAGCCTTAAATCCAGGGGAGATAGAAGATTTTTTAAAGAGTCCCAAACCACTCCTATGAATTCCCTTTCCCTCCCTTCCTGGTCATTCCAGACCGGGTCTATTCTCTCAGTTGTTAGAGTGCTTCCAGCTGCCACAGGGGCTTTCCCCACATTATAATCGCGGCAAAGAGCCAGTGGGGAAGTATAGGGCATTTCGGGGCTACCATCAGCTGTTATGTTGCCAACAATAGACAAATTACCCCCCTGGGTTGTGATCTTTTTCCGTGAAGAAGTTGTACTGGGGGAACGCTTTCTCTTATTGGGATTTGCCGGAATACTATCTAGCCCGCCGTATGAAGTGGAAGCAAGAGAAATATCAAAGGAATGTGAGGTAGAAATGAGGGGAACGGGAGGGCTACCCACAGTAATGGGCAGGCCCTCAGGCAGAACGAGTGAACACAAAGGTGTGGAGGGGATGAACGAAGCTGGAATATCGTGAACATCAGCCAACGTTAGAACTCCCTCAAGATTGTAAGCACGATTAGGGGTAGTAGCAGAAGCTATATGTCCAAGGGAGGATTTCTTACGGGTAGCAAATTCGAGTGACAGCTTCCTAGCAGCTTCCAAGTCAAGGGACACTCTAGTTTGCAATTTGTTGATTTCTTGATCTATGGCAATGTTCGTCCGTGTGATGAAATCATCCATAGGCCCATTTTGGACCAACCCCCCCTTGGCCGCCCCGTTTGCGAGTTACACGAGTACACATGTGAGCTAACGATAGCTAGCAGCCGGGGCAACAATAATGGGCAGTCACAAATACCAGGTTGCAGGAAGAGGGCGGAAGAGGGGGGGCCCAGACCAGACCGCTCAGACCTCGAACGGCCTCAAACGGCCCAGTCTTTGCCCTGTCTTCGCCCGGGCTGCGTCCCGCGCTGCGGGAGTACAGTGCTATTAAGTAAGGGGCGAAAAGGGCAGGGGGCGGCCCAGCAGGGAGAGCGGACCGGAAGCTCTCCGTCGGTCTCGCAGGGACTTCTGGGAAATGAAGTCCCTGCACGCTCGCAGCCCCGCTGGTTCCTCGCGCCCCTTACCGCCTTGCCGTCTGAGTCCTGGTGTGCTCTTCCACGATGTTACTGCCACCAGTGCCCACCAACGAAGCGGCACCCGCGAAGCGGGTGCGGCAAGGAGTGGGCTGTTGGACTCGTGCGCTGGTGCACTGCAATGCCTCGTCAAAGGAGCCTGAAACTGCCGTTCAATAAGTGAATAAGTAAGTGTCCCACAGGTTGGAGAGGCAGGAACGCTTTTAAAACCCTTGATGGGCGGGGGGCGGGCCAGCAGGGAGAGCGGACCGGAAGCTCTCCGTCGGTCTCGCAGGGACTTCTGGGAAATGAAGTCCCTGCACGCTCGCAGCCCCGCTGGTTCCTCGCGCCCCTTACCGCCTTGCCGTCTGAGTCCTGGTGTGCTCTTCCACGATGTTACTGCCACCAGTGCCCACCAACGAAGCGGCACCCGCGAAGCGGGTGCGGCAAGGAGTGGGCTGTTGGACTCGTGCGCTGCTGTGATAGTGCGCTGGTGCACTGCAATGCCTCGTCAAAGGAGCCTGAAACCGCCGTTCAATAAGTGAATAAGTAAGTGTCCCACAGGTTGGAGAGGCAGGAACGCTTTTAAAACCCTTGATGGGCGGGGGGCGGGCCAGCAGGGAGAGCGGACCGGAAGCTCTCCGTCGGTCTCGCAGGGACTTCTGGGAAATGAAGTCCCTGCACGCTCGCAGCCCCGCTGGTTCCTCGCGCCCCTTACCGCCTTGCCGTCTGAGTCCTGGTGTGCTCTTCCACGATGTTACTGCCACCAGTGCCCACCAACGAAGCGGCACCCGCGAAGCGGGTGCGGCAAGGAGTGGGCTGTTGGACTCGTGCGCTGCTGTGATAGTGCGCTGGTGCACTGCAATGCCTCGTCAAAGGAGCCTGAAACCGCCGTTCAATAAGTGAATAAGTAAGTGTCCATCTTTTTATTTAATTTTGTGATTAGGGTTATCGCTATTGTTTTTAGGTCTCGACTTAAAAGCATTGCTTTCAGCAATGCTTGTTGTCGAGAATTATAGTAGGCAATCCAAGGCCTGAAACCATTGCGGATTTTGAACAGTTCCTCTGAACTAGTGGAGCGAAAAGCACGTTCACATCAAAGCCATCTGTTGCTTCCCCAGCGCGCTCGGCCTCACTTCTCCCCCCCTAATTAACATCCCTGCTGTTTCACACTTCTTCATGGCCGCGAGGCCGTGCTTCAAAGGGTTCCGCTCCCCCGCCCCTAAAAGCTTCTTTCAGCAATGTTCTTGTTCACAACTTGCTTTCTTTCCTTTTTCATCAGACCCTGCGTGCATGGGTGTTTTAAAATTAACTTTGTTTGTCTTTCTATGCTTGCAGCTCCACCTAGTGGCTTTTTTTTAAATATACGCTTTGTGATAATTATTTAAATATACGCTTCGTGATAATTAAAACCCCCGTAAATGAAACACCCACTATGGTCTGAACTGCTCAGTTCAATCTGCATAGCAATGCCATGATTGCGGACACTACACAAATGCTTACACTGCCAGGAATACAGGGATGCAATAAGGCAATATCTACATTCTTGCCCAGTGGATTAGACTCGTTTTTTTATGCCCTTCTGCCCCTGTTAGACTCGTTTTTTGTGCCCTTCTACCGCCTGTTAGACTCGTTTTTACCTTGTTTTTCTGCCCTTCTGCCCTCTGTTAGACTCGCTTTTTGTGCCCTTCTGCCCTCTGTTAGACTTGTTTTTCCCCCCTTGCAACCCCAGCATCACCTTTCTGCCCCTATTAAACTCGTTTTTTTCCTTGTTTTTCTGCCCTTCTGCCCCTATTAGACTCGTTTTTTGTGCCCTTCTGCCCCTGTTAGACTCGTTTTTCCCTTGTTTTTCTGCCCTTCTGCCCCTATTAGACTCGTTTTTTGTGCCCTTCTGCCCCTGTTAGACTCGTTTTTTGTGCCCTTCTGCCCTCTGTTAGACTCGTTTTTCTGCCCTTCTGCCCTTTGTTAGACTCGTTTTTACCTTGTTTTTCTGCCCTTCTGCCCTCTTAGACTCATTTTTTGTGCCCTTCTGCCCTCTGTTAGACTCGTTTTTCCCTTGTTTTTGTGCCCTTCTGCCCTCTGTTAGACTCGCTTTTTGTGCTCTTCTGCCCTCTGTTAGACTCGTTTTTTTCCTCTTGCAACCCCTGCATCACTCAGCGCAACCCCTGCATCACTCAGCGCAACCCCTGCATCACTCAGCGCCACCCCTGCATCACTCAGCGCCACCCCTGCATCACTCAGCGCCACCCCTGCATCACTCAGCCCCACCCCTGCATCACTCAGCCCCACCCCTGCATCACTCAGCGCCACCCCTGCATCACTCAGCGCAACCCCTGCATCACTTAGCGCAACCATCACTCAGCGCAACCCCAGCATCACTCAGCGCAACCCCTGCATCACTCAGCGCAACCCCAGCATCACTCAGCGCAACCCAAGCATCACTCAGCGCAACCCCAGCATCACTCAGCGCAACCCCAGCATCACTCAGCGCAACCCCAGCATCACTCAGCGCAACCCCAGCATCACTCAGCGCAACCCCAGCATCACTCAGCGCAACCCCAGCATCACTCAGCGCAACCCCAGCATCACTCAGCGCAACCCCAGCATCACTCAGCGCAACCCCAGCATCACTCAGCGCAACCCCAGCATCACTCAGCGCAACCCCAGCATCACTCAGCGCAACCCCAGCATCACTCAGCGCAACCCCAGCATCACTCAGCGCAACCCCAGCATCACTCAGCGCAACCCCAGCATCACTCAGCGCAACCCCAGCATCACTCAGCGCAACCCCAGCATCACTCAGCGCAACCCCAGCATCACTCAGCGCAACCCCAGCATCACTCAGCGCAACCCCAGCATCACTCAGCGCAACCCCAGCATCACTCAGCGCAACCCCAGCATCACTCCGCGCAACCCCAGCATCACTCCGCGCCATCACAGCATCAATCTCTGCAATCATTCAACAACAACTGGTTCAAATATGTTCTCTCAATGTTTCAAACTTTATTAAAAATGTCACAAAAAGATGTTAATATTTCACTTCTGTTCTTGGATTTAATCACAATAAAATACACTGAACATAATCTTCACAAAAGTTATTTACAAAAGTTTAAGCTACATCACCTTTCTGCCCCTATTAGACTCGTTTTTTCCCTTGTTTTTCTGCCTTTCCCAGCATCACTCTGCGCAACCACAGCATTACTCAGCGCAACTCCAGCATCACTCTGCGCCATCACAGCATCACTCTGCGCCATCACAGCATCAATCTCTGCAACCATTCAACAACAACTGGTTCAAATATGTTCTCTCAATGTTTCAACCTTTATTACAAATGTCACAAAAAGATGTTAATATTTCACTTCAGTTCTTGGATTTTCATCACAATAAAATACACTGAACATAATCTTCACAAAAGTTATTTACAACAGTTTAAGCTATTGCCATTATAAATTAGAATAACTTGTATTTAAGTATTAATTATTTTAAAAAATTAAAAGCCATTGTTATTTGTAAAATCAATACATCTAAGTCACGTAAATACAAACATGTTGCATTACAAATGCTATAGGTGTCACATTTGCGAAAGTTATAACTATTGGAATTGTAAATGACAAAGCTATTAATTTAGCTATTTTCAAAACCAACACATAAATAAAAAAATTGTCATTTACAAGACCAATAGCTCAAACTTTCATAATGCGAGACCTATTGCATTGCAAATGCTTGTTTAATTCTCCACCTTCTCCTTCATTTACATTTTCCTTTTTTTAGAAGGCTAGGAATCTATGATCAAGTACAATGTGTATGCTACATCAGTGAGGTAAACATTTCTCAAAGAAAATATGTATCTACCTATTCCTAAAATAAAAACTGGAAAAGGCGAAAATGTGGAAAGAGTGTATTACCTCCTTGCTCAGTATCCTTGTCCCAGTCCTTACTTCCTTACCTTACGAGCATTATGTTCCTACTTATAGACATTTTCTACCTATCCAAGTCAAAACCTAACCCATTCCACCGTACAGGCGTCTCCTGTAACCAGCAACTAGACAAACAACAAAAAGAGGAATATTTCTCATACCACTTTGTAATAACAAGTAATAGATTTGATTAGTAGCCTAATTCCAATCCATCCAGGATAGGAGGGTGAGAGCCACGTCTGAGGCAACACCAACCCCTTGGACAATGGAGTGGGGGACCCAGTGCCCTAAATCAACTTCTAGGGTTTGAGTCCCTGGCAAGTTGTGCCACATAGAAATGAGGCCTTGTTTCCTTGCACACTCGATACATCCTCACTCATATCATATGAATGATATCCCTGTACGTTTATCATAGAAAGCTATGTAAAAATGTATGACCAGATGGAGTGATGAATGTGTATTTGAGCACTGGAATGTTGAGCGCTTCCTTGAAGACAATGGAGCTCTTTGGGCTGCTGCTGGCCGGTAGAAGTCCGTACATATTCCAATGTTTTTTTTTCATTTTTTCAGCTGTTGCTGTGAAGAAAGGTCTCTTGGAGCCCGAGGGGATTTAAATCTCATTAGAACATTGGAATGTTGGGAGCTCCATTGAAAACAATGGAGTGCTCCGAGCTTCTAATGGCTGGTAGAAGCCTGGAGCTCCAACATTCCAATGTTTCTTTGTTCACAGCTCTGGCCTTGAACAAAGGCTTCAAGGACCCTGAGAAGATTCCAATCCCCTCATGCTCCCATAAGGCTTTGTTCTTTTTTGTTAGAACATTCTGCCCTCTTGTGTCAGAATGTTCTAATAGCCTTATAGCCCTTCGTAGCTGGGCTATACCGGCTATTAAAGTCCCTCTCCCTTGTTAAAGGCCCTCGCCTTTGGCTCGGGGCCTTTAACGCTGGAGAGGGCCTTTAATAGCCGGTATAGCCCTCTACGGCGGGCTATAAGTCTATATTGGGCTCCGTGAGGCAGCCTTAGAGCCCTGCATAGTGGGCTCTACCGGCCATTAAAGGCCTGCTCCCTTATTAAAGGCCTGAGCCAAAGGACTGGGGCCTTTCACGCTTGAGCAAGCCTTTAATGGCCAGTAGAGCCTGCTACGCCGGGCTCTAAGGCTGTATTAGAACATTGGAATGTTGAGAGCTCCATTAAGGACATTAGAGTAGCTCCAGGCTTATAATCGCTGATAGCCTTTTGATCCAACACACCAATGTTTGGCTTTATGTTTCTCTGTTTTTAATATAGCATATTCTACTCTCAGTGGGTGAAATGTTCTAATAGACTTATAGTCGGTATGCCTCAAGCTACGCTATAGCCCTCCGTAGAGGGCTATACCCGCTCTTAATGGCCCTCTCCAGCGTTTGGCTCGAGACTTTAACAAGGGAGAGGGACTTTAATAGCCGGTATAGCCCAGCTACGAAGGGCTATAAGGCTATTAGAACATTTTGCCACTTGAGGGCAGAATGTTCTAGCAAAAAAAAAAGCCTTATGGGAGCGTGAGGGGATTGGAATCCCTTCAGGCTTCCTGAAGAGCTGTGAACAAAGAAACATTGGAATGTTGGAGTTCCAAGCTTATACTAGCCATTATAAGCCCGGAGCACTCCATTGTTTTCAATGGAGCTCCCAACATTGCAATGCTCTAATAATTGTTAAAGGCTCTCTCCCTTGTTATAGGCTCTCTCTGCTGCAGCTCAGACCTATAACTTGAGTTCAGTGCCGTTCTCAAACTTTGTAGCCCCGGCAGTGTGTTATCAGGCTATAGTGGTGATCCCAGTCAAAGTAGGATGCATGTCTGACAGGTTGCAGAGTTGTAGAATTGTTCTAATGTCACAGAGCTTTGTGACATACTTCCTCTAAAGATGAAAAGGCAGAGGAGGACAAAGGCCAGAATGAAGAAAGCGTCTCAAAATTTGTATGGTTGTGTGAAAGCAGAAATGTAAGAAAAGAGGGACTTGCCATGAAAGCAAAGCACCTTGAGTTTGAACCATTTCTGGCATTTCCCAGGAGCCAGAATATGCATCAGGTAGCCCCGGTGGTCAGGTCCCAACATTTTAAGACCACAGTGAATTTGAAATACCGCAATGAACTATTAATGACAACTAGGGAATTGCCTTTAAGACATGAGGTATTTTCCTAAGGTCAATATTAGAAACCACAAGTTTTCACCAGTGATTTTTTAGGTTTTTTTCAGGAGATATTCTCTCAATTATGATTCTTAGCAGGTGGACTGGGCCAGGAGTATATACACAGGAGACCATGAAATCTATGGCTTGAGATTGTGGGCCTAAGAATGGGAAATAAACCTTAATGTATTCAAGCCTCTGTGTCGGATTTCAGCTGAAAATATTATTTAAAAAGGAGTAAGTATTTGGAAGAAACTCCCTAAACACACTTCTTATAGGTTAGGCATGGTTTCCTAAAATCTTTTCCAAATCAATAAATGGGCTACATATGTTGGAAAAAAGGATTTTGATGTTCACAAAACCTCTCATTTACAAAATAAGAGGGTTTGCAAGTGCGAAAAACCCTTTGTACATGAGTTCCTTGAATCTTTTTCTTATAATTGTATAATTGTATATGAAAACCAACTAGAAAGGCAATTAAAATCCACTGTAAAATAGAGCGCTGATGCCCACCTCTATACCTATGCTTCTCATTGTGACAGCAGAGCAGAACAAATGTGGGCAAACTAAGCTAACAGGATTTGGGAACTTCAAAACTGCAAGCAAATTAATACGTATTTCTGCTCAAATGTGTGATTCTGAATCATGATTTGTACTCAAAGCACACTCTTCCAGAAGGGCCCTAGAGCATAATATCCCCCACCAGCTTAGCTTAATGGTAAATTATTCAGAAGGAACAGTACGGTTTAGTAAAGAATGAATAAAGAATAAAGTGCTTGATGTTCTGTCTAGCAGTGGATGGGTATGTTAGATTTGCCCTGAAGTCCTGCTTGTCGTGTTCTAGACCCTCAGATGGCAACTAATGTGGTCTTTCCTACCTTCAAGTGATGATGCTGTGCTTCGCAACAGACCCCCTTCCTCATCAACACTAGATGGAATAAGGCCAGCCAGGGGAAATTTGATTGAAACTTACTAAAGGCTGGTTTTAGGCCTGGCAACATCAGCCCAACATCTGCTTATTCTGTAATTCTGAACATGGTTATAGTGCCAGTGTAGGTTGTGGGGAAAGCTTTTTTGTGTGAGGCCCTCCGTAGTTCACAAAGCTAATGGCGCAATATACACTGCAATGAAAAGTAAATGGAAGGTAAATTTGGAATTCTGGAGATCGCCTCCAATGGTGTAGTGGTGATTGACCTGTTCATTCAAAATAGATTGTCTGAGCAATCATGCACCTATTATGTTGTGGTGTTTCATTTGTTCATGCAAAATAGACTGAGCAATCATGGGTATACTCATTCAAGCTTGTTGTTTGCAAAACATGATACATTATTTTAAGTACAAACAGTCGTGGCTGACAGCACTAAGGAGTTGTGGGGCTGGTAAATAGATGGGTGACTGCATATACACAAATTATAATAAAAAATAAAATGGCACTTGCCTACACTAGCTCCTTATGGCTCTGGTCTGGTTTTCTTCTGCTCGTCTCTGCCTCCAGCGTGGGACCCTCAACAGCTCCCATTGTGGAAAAGTCAGCCCATATCGCACCTGATGCCCAGGCTGCTGGTGCAGGGCGACTCTTAGTTCCCATCTTGAATAATTACCAAATAAAGAGACGGGCGCTGAATGCAGGAAAACAAGAACAGAGTTTATTTCTCATGAGGAGAGCATGTCATTTCGGACACTCTCATAGTGTCTTCAGGAGGTGCTCTAACAAGTTTCTCTGAGGCTTCGCCTTTTATACACAGGTTTGTGGCACACAGGCATCCTTTATTACAATCAAGACTTGTGAAGTATGAGGGTATTCCAACACGTGGCTACAGTAGGGGCCCTTATCCTCCACACAATAGGAGGGGGCTGTCACGCAGCTGAGTGTTCTGCTGATTCCTTTAGAATGTGTGCTCCTGATCGAATCTCAGGGGGTGGGGAAGTCATGATCAATAGTAGCTCTTTTCAAGAGAGGCGAGTGCATACAGTAGTGGGCAATAAACTGTATCCTCAGGCTAAGGGATGACCAGCGGTCCATGTAGACAATTAGGTTCAGAGGAAGAGGTCATCAAATGAGGGGTATTCATGGCGGGAAAGGAGGTGTTGGTCAGGCGCGGGGTGCGATTCTCAGAGGCAGAGTCATGCGGGAGGGGAGGGCTCATGACTTGTGCATGTGAGAGCGGGGGCGGTCAGGGTGCATGGGGGAAGCTTGCAGGGTCAGGGAAGGGAGCTGGTGATCGAAAACAGAGCGACCACGGTACCTAAAATGGCTGTTGTATATATGCGTGTATGGGTCTATGCTGGTGGGATAACACAGTCTGTGGTCTGCAATGTCCATTCTGCTTACGACAAGAGGTACAGTGAACACAAATGAACGCCGCTTATGTACATACACATTGCTATTTTCAACACCCTAACCAATCCTGGTGCTTCTCTCATGCTGTTAGCTAGCATGAGAGCAGCGCCAGTATTGAAGGCAGTGTCCTCCGAGTGCTCCATAGTGCACTGGAGGCCTGGGATTGGTCTAACCCAGTTGACTTAAGACAGCTGGGTTAGAGGTTTCAAAGTGCTGATGTCTGGCTGGCCATCGCAAGCCGACCGAACAAAGGGACATGTGCACTTTGAACTGCACAGGCAGCCAGCCAGCCCTCCTCCCTGCTGCTGTCACATAGCAGGTCCCGCCCTATCCTAGCACTGTTCATAATGGGTGTACGAAAAATAAATTTTTAATAAATTAAATTTATTACCATTTTATTTTTCATCTCGGTGGCTTTTTTGGGGGCGACGCTGAAGAACTGAAATCTTCATTCTCCAGGGTCTCACTAATACAAAAGACCTTGGCACAGAAGCTGAAATATTAAAAGACATCTTTATTAAACTTAATAAGTGAGACCACGTCACACAGAAGCCGTAGCAATTGAATGAGGTAGTCTAAAGAATACAGAACACAGAGGTCTTTTATATGCTTAGGATTTACAAACTCAGCATAAAAGAAAGGGGCAGTCCTAGCTTCTGCAAGCATACAAAATACCTAATATGGACATACAAGATCTGCAAAATTTTAGCCAATAGAAAAACATCATGTAACCAGAATGTCCCCCTTACGTTGTGTTTCTGCCCAACCCATAAGTCAATCAACTACAGCACTTATAGGTCAATCAGTAATGGCAGAACATGTCTGTATGCAGTTAGGCCAGCTAGTGTCTAAGATTGCTTTCAAAGCAAGGACAGAGGGGGGTTTTCTACACGTTGCAGTCCAAAGGGCAGAAACACTTCATGAATAGAGCAGTCTGTGTAAAGGCAACACCAATTGAAGACAAATGTAAGATGGAGTCAAAATTAAAAAACCTCAAACCCCCCCTTTTGCCATTACACAGGCAAATCCTAAAATTATTTTGCAAACATTATGTATTTCAGTGACTATTGACAATGCCAATAAAACAATAAGAATCAGTCTCCAAACACCAATTATATACAATCGCACTGGAAATACCCAGAGTCCGTTAAAGCCTCTTCTGGCAGGCTTCTATTGTCCATCAAATCCTGTTTCTGTTGTTTTCTTCCGCATGGGCCTCTACATTCAGGCCTTTCATGAAAATGATGTTACTCAGTATCCGTTGGAGTGCCTTCCTGGCAAACACTCACAGCTCACTTGAAAGTCTCAATGTCTCAATGCAGTGCACCAATATTTCCTGTGCTGCAGGCACTACAGATAGTGTGCTCTTCATTGATCAAGGGCACAGATCATCTCATGCAGACCCAAGTACTATTAATCGGGGAAGAGCAACAGACTGTCACTCTCAGCAACACTTTCAGGCTCCAACTCTCTCTTATTCAGTGTCAGAGGATGCTCGGGCTGCTCTTTCATGGGCACCGTAATGTAGTAACAAACAATGTGCAACAATGGGTCAACACAAGAGTGCAGCAAACTATGTGACTATGTGTAGAAAAGGGGCACCATTCCTGAATCCCAAGTATCCTTGGTGAAAAAGTGTTCCCATCAGATACCCGTCCTGTACCGCCCTACATCACTTGGGATCCTTCACCCGAAGGAAGTGGAAAAAACCACTTAGGATTAGGTAGAGTGTAACCTAATCAGAGTTTGAAGGGATATGAAGTGTGTGGGTTTGAACTTAGTGAAGGTATCAGGGGGTACAAAGAATTAACATAAAGCAGTGCATGAAGTGCTCAATGTGGCAACTAGAAGTGAAAGAATTAATATTGGGTTGTGGGAGTGGAAAATAGAGTTTAATAGAGTCCTACCCACACCCAAGGTTAAAAAAACAGTGCAAGTAGTGGTAACAAATAACTACTCAGATTGTAACTAGGTCGACATGTTTCTGCAGTTAGAGTTGGTTCAAAGGATACCAGTCTGCTTCATCAGGACCTTCTTATTATTAAAGTGCAACTGCTGTTATCAAAATATATAAGTGTGTAAAAAAGGATCATATCACCTGCAAGCGCCAGTGGATATGGTCCAATCAAATAGGCAATGGACAAACACACATAGAGAAAAATACACACAGTTATTCAAGAATGCTGCAAAACACAGAGATATGCTCGTGAAGTATTTGTATGCCAAGTAGTTCATGGTCAGTATTTGTAATGTCAATCAAATGTATGGGCCAGGTGCATACATCCTGGGCTTGAATCTAGTTATTTCACTCACCCAAGTTCTGGGGAATGCGCTCTCCACCTCACCCGGCAACAGCTCAGGTACAAATGGAGCACGCTCTATTAGATGTGAAACAAAAAGAAAGGAAAACATGAAAGAGGAAGAGTTCACCATAACTCCATCCGGCACCCCATTCACTTCATTATTGGGTATTTCTTTACACAGGTAGAAGTGATTTATTGTTGGTATTTGCATCACCCTGTACATTTCTACTTTATAATTTCGGCAGAAATAATCTCACATTTCGGTTTTGTACTGTTTGCTCTGTTGAGTCTAAATCTGCCCCTTTAATGCTGCTGAAAAAACGTTGCTCAGGACAGCAGAAACATGACATCTAGCTCAATATATGCAACGAGCAACCAAGCTCTGACATGGTATAACAAGTGTTTCTTGGAATGCCATAATATCGCCAAAGTTCTGTATTTAACTATTTATGTTATGCTCAGGAAGAATAGGTCTTGTTTGTCCAGGTAAACAGATTCTGCGTCTATAATGCCGATACTTCGGAAACCGAGAGACGGCATTTCTCTCTATGTGCGCCTTTTAATGTTTACCCCAGTGCCTATGCGATCCCCTCCTTCGAGTGACCGCATTCAGGCCTTTCATGAAAATGATGTTACTCAGTATCCGTTGGAGTGCCTTCCTGGAAAACACTCACAGCTCACTTGAAAGTCTCAATGTCTCAATGCAGTGCACCAATATTTCCTGTGCTGCAGGCACTACAGATAGTGTGCTCTTCATTGATCAAGGGCACAGATCATCTCATGCAGACCCAAGTACTATTAATCGGGGAAGAGCAACAGACTGTCACTCTCAGCAACACTTTCAGGCTCCAACTCTCTCTTATTCAGTGTCAGAGGATGCTCGGGCTGCTCTTTCATGGGCACCGTAATGTAGTGCCTTTTGCCAATCTCAAATCCTCCGGTGAACTGCACTTCCGTTGGAGCAAAGGAAAAGGGGTTGTGTGGCCAAAACTCAGGCCAAGGGGATCAAGGGACTGCACACTGTCAGAGGTTAACCAGCACATGACAGGTGGGTGGAAAACTGAAGCCTCAAAAACATCAAGAAGCCTTCTCTTTCGCTCTTTGCACTGAAATTCTGGTTCTGTGGCAAAACCAGATCCTCCTTCTTTTCTGATGTTCAACGCCTTCTGATGAAGCAAGCACAATAGTTGGAGATATCACTGATGGCACGCTGGCGATCGCTGTCCAATCTTGCTACTTTTCTGGGTGCTGGGACTTTTCATCTGTTAACTGTCACTGATGGGATTGTGGGTGAGTTCCGCAGGTTATCATGATTTAATCCCGCAGAACCTAGTGACGTAGGAAATGTGACACAGTTGTTTCCTTCAATTAAGTACAAAAACAGTTCATTGTATAACAAGGGACTGCAAGCAAGTGGCCTGCAATCTTTAAAGGAGTGGCCATACGTCATGGGACATTTCTGGTATAGAACATACTGTTATTCTGAAAGAATACAAAAACAAAGGCAATAAGCAAAACAGTGCCTCTGATTTCTTCAATTGGGATTCCATATGAGAGCATATCCTCTGCCATCTAAGGGTAGATAGCGACATGGGAATTCTATCTGAATGGATGTCCTCACACATAGTGGCATTGTCTAATGGGGCAAACACATTTTTTTCTCAATGATTACATATAGGTGTTCCTAAATTCCTTATCTAGAGCACCTCAAAAGAGAGATCACATAATACATTTTATCAGGGACATGTAGATACCTCCCTTTAAGAATTGTGCATCAGGTGGACTATGCAATGCAAAAGCCAATGATCAAAATGTGGAAACAAAAGACAAGAACCAGAGAGTCCTGGTATTTCCACTATCCAAAATACATCTGGTCCATCAAAAATTAAAGCAGGAGGAAAAAGGAACTAAAAACCAAATTAAAATAGGCAATGAATTTGTCATATTCAAAAAACGTAAGGTGTCTCCTATTGAGGTAGAAAACCAGTCTGGTCATGCAAAAGGGAATTATACATAATATGGGGTCTCTGGTACATTACTGCAGTCTCGAAGTGTGAACCTGAGCAATACACCAACTGGTGAAAGGAATTTGGAAAAGGGAAATGGGACTAGGTAAAAATTAAGCCTTGTTTCCTTTATGGTACAAAGCCATACACTATTTAGGAAGCAGAACAAAACTGACTAATGTAATATAGAAATTAGGTCACCATGCACAAGAGTCACAAATCTATAATTTATCCTTACGTCCAATCAGGATACATAAATTTAGGGCTGCCTATTCCTTCAAGGGAAGAGGACAGTATCGTGACTAATTGCAGATGACACACTTTGATTCTGTATATCTCTTTTTTATTTTCCTTCAAATACCATTAAAGCCAAATTTGACATACACTGATGAAGTGTTGTCTGTCTATCTGTGAAATTTAGTGTCAGAGCAAATCTACCCAACTGTTGTACAGGATACACATCGTCATATATATCCCTTCACAACACAGGTAAACTTGTAATAGTATCAAAAAGCAGCAACATGAAACAAAAACATGCATAAAAAAACACACAAAATGCACATATCAAGCCATCAGATATACTTGCGTATATCAAGCACAAAAAGCATAGACAAAACAATAGCATATGTTAATAAGCGGTAACACACAACACTATTGCATGCACTTTTATGCACTGTGAACCTGCAGCTCAAAACAGAATATTCAGGCCTGCTTAATTTGTCAGGCTTAAAATGCACACCCTCCTTTTGACAGTAGATCACCAGTTAGTGGACATTTGGTTGTCAAAACACAACTAACGGTGTCGCTTCTGACACACAGGACCAGCAGGAACAATTCATAAAAGGATAAAATGCAAAAATATGTAAAACGCACGAACATTTCTGCACATAACACACAAAATATCAACTGTAACAACCATCTTTTGAAAACATGCTGAACCCTTTTAACTTTCCCAAAATTTTTTCACAGACACTCTGCGTGTCCTGTGCGCCAACACCCTTTGAGGCCCTGCATTTCTAAGCAATAATTTCTCCATCTGTTTACACTTACTCCTAACTCCCACCTCACTCTAAGGCTGAAAAAGACAAAAAAACCTTCCCAACTCTTTCTAACCTGCAATAACCAACCCTATTTAAAAACACATGATATATATATATTACTCCTGTTAGGGGCTACAATTTATTTCTATACTTAGATTATTAAAACAGTTACTGTAAATAATTCGCAGAACATAATAACACACATACCAGTTTTTAGAACAGATGCTTGTTTGCAATGGTACTCATTTCATCTACCTTAAATGGATGAAGGCTCAGTTAGGTCCAGCAAAAGTTAAAACCTTCCACCCTGATATTAAACTCAAACCTCTGCACCAGGCACATTGGCTCACTGACCTATTTAAAAGGAAACCCAAATGGGAACAACCTGCAAATTTGTATTATACCTAAATGTATGCATTTACTGAAGCCTAAAGCACTTCAAAGCTATTGTAAATGGCAAAAATGCCCAAATTTTACCCAAATTCGACTTTGATATTTGGGGCACTTAAAAATAAATATCCTATAATAATGTTACATAATAATCATCCTCAGAATGTTCTTTACAAATTGCAGAGATTGGACATTGGACTTATCTCCTGCAAATCCTGAGAAAAATGAGTTTTTCACGCCTGGTCAAGTGAAAATCTATATGGTAATGTCCTTATTATGCAATATACCATACCTTAAATTAAATTATAATGCTAGGAGGTCGCAGTATAAGTATTAAGCTTCATGAATAGTAAAAAACGATTTTTGTAGCACTGATTCTTATAACCCAATCAGTTTTGATAATTCCACATATTAAGGCTCTGTAATTCCTTGAATCTGACTTCATTTTCTTTGTTTTTTATTTTCTCTGTGCCACATAGGCCTGCAAAGAACAAAGTGGGCTGGCCTCCCCAGGTCATGTACACATTAACCAGATTAAACTGTAAGAAACTAACTTTCGTCACCCGAAACTGACCTGCAAAGCCAATTTCCTTGATTGATCTTTATCTGAGATTGCCAATCAATGTTCAAGACATCGTTAACTTTTTAGTTTCCTTGGACTTGCCCTATCTTGTTTCAGCATCTTTTACGGTTTCTTTCTTTTTAAATGTTTCTTCATTACATGGGTTAATTATTATTTAGCAACTGAGCCAAGAATATGCTTAGAGAAATGCTTAAAGAGAGGAAAACCCTTAATTAAAATGTCTTCCTATAATACAAAATAATGAACCTTAGTTTTGAAACGTTTTTAAAACAACATTCTGAAATGCAAAGTTTTCACCTGTGCAACTGAGGGGAAAATTCTGGCTAAATAAAAATTCCTGTTTATTTAGCTTGTCTCTAAGTGCTTGTAACAAGCTGGCAGTCTTTTTCAAACTAAAACATATCAATGCGTGTTCCATATTATTTTGAGTTCAGCAGGAATTTACTTCAGCTGATCTGTTTGCCTGTTAAGACCTAACACAATGTATCTAAGGAAAATGCTGTAAGTTTATTTAATTTTTTGCAAAACACCCAATTTAGTTTTTGGGGCTTTTTATTCCTAGTGAATGTGAATTTACATTTTAGTTTTTAAACATTTAGACATCTTGCTTAATAGACTGAACACATCAAGAAAAAACACAAACACACATTTGAGCTCATTTCAGACAAACAGAAAGGGGTCAAACACTCAGGACACACAATACAGCGCGCTTTTAGCCATGCATTTCGTGAATAGTGCATCGCTATTCACTTACAGAAATTGCACTAATGGGAAAACCACATAGACATTTAAACACACATTTAACCCACATATCAATACTCAGGACAGAAATAAAGGACAGCCCACAGACTGTACTTAAACCAAACCATTTAGTTGTAAATCATATTTACAAGAAACGCTTCTCAATTGTGTTCCAAAAGACTGCAAAAACAGCCCAACAGACTGATGTATGTCCAAGAAGCGAAAATACACTCCATTCACTAGCTTTGACTAGCAGAACACCAAAAATCGCTCTGCATATCTTCACTCATAAAATTGCACAGAACAAAGGATCCTTGTATGTATTGTGTCATATTTTAATTCCCCGGGGATACAAAATCACCAAGGAAGAAATATGTTTTTAAATCTAAACCTATTTAGATATTCCCTTTAGGGGAAGCCGGCTAATCCAAACGAATACAAAGTTGGCCAAAACAAAGCTCCAAATTTGCTAAGATCAGGCATCTTATAGCTCACTAATCTAGCTTCAAACTTCAAGGGGCTATATCTATCGATACACTCGTAAATATACAAGACCCTCGGTTTTTGAAAATTGCAATCTTCAAATAAAAACTAAGGACCAATCAAAACCAAAGAATCAAAGAACAAAGGACTGGGAGCGACCCACTTATACTTAACTCTTACTTTTACTAATCAAAAGGTTATCCAAATTCTAACTGTCAAGTTCTACATGACCTAACGGTCTTTTTAGAATACTCACGCCAAAAAGGTTCTCAGTCAGGAGTGACATCATGTGGAGGATCAAAATCAGGAAGAGCAGAAATACACTGGGCTGCAGAGGCGAAGAATCCCCAGGATCCCTGTGCACAGAGTACCTTCTTAGTAGAATCATGTCTTGTCCTCCTCAGTAGCTTTCTGTCTCCTGACAAGATCACTCCCACAGAAAGTCACTTCTCTGATTAGGCCCGCGTTGGCCGCGCCATCTGAAGAACTGAAATCTTCATTCTCAGGGGTCTCACTAATACAAAAGAACTTGGCACAGAAGCTGAAATATTAAAAGACATCTTTATTAAACTTAATAAGTGAGACCACGTCACACAGAAGCCGTAGCAATTGAATGAGGTAGTCTAAAGAATACAGAACACAGAGGTCTTTTATATGCTTAGGATTTACAAACTCAGCATAAAAGAAAGGGGCAGTCCTAGCTTCTGCAAGCATACAAAATACCTAATATGGACATACAAGATCTGCAAAATATTAGCCAATAGAAAAACATCATGTAACCAGAATGTCCCCCTTACGTCGTGTTTCTGCCCAACCCATAAGTCAATCAACTACAGCACTTATAGGTCAATCAGTAATGGCAGAACATGTCTGTATGCAGTTAGGCCAGCTAGTGTCTGTGATTGCTTTCAAAGCAAGGACAGAGGGGGGGTTTCTACACGTTGCAGTCCAAAGGGCAGAAGCACTTCATGAATAGAGCAGTCTGTGTAAAGGCAACACAAATTGAAAACAAATGTAAGATGGAGTCAAAATTAAAGAACCTCAACGCTCCTCCGCTTAAACGAAGGAGCCACCCCTAGGTAACAAAGGTCCTTATGTCATCTAATCAAACCAAACAAATCGAGAATGAATATTTTTGTTCTATCTAAATTCCTTAAATCTCGATGTTGGGTTGTATGGCCGTTTTGCCTTCCTAGGTTCCCATGTTGACCACATTCCAGAGCGGGTTTACAGCCGAAAATTGGAGCCCGATCCTCCAGGAGCTGCTGCTGCCGCTGTGTCCCTAATGCTAACATTGACACCATTCATCAGTGGAGAGGGGTTCTGAGGGGGCCTCAGGATTTTTGCAGCCCCTTGGAGGCAAGGCGAATGGGCGGCGTGGTGCGGCAACGGCCGTGAAACTAGCGCTGAGCTCTGAGAGCAGGAGCAGGGAGGAGAGGTGAGTAGTCACTGATGCTACGTCACTTTCGAGGCCTTCGAGGCCCTCCTGCAGCTGAGCTACTAGGTCATCTTTGGCAGCCCCTGGCGGGCAGCGGACTCCCTGTCTTTGCTCCCTGTCCTTGCCCCTGCCCTGCCTGCCTTGGCAGGTGTTTGGGGAGTGACTGGAGGGCACTGGGACTGCTGGCACGGAACAATACCCTACTCTAAACCAACCAGTGGCCCTCGAGGGGGTAGGGGCCTGGGTCCCAGAAGACGTAATAGGCAAGGCTAGTGAAACCAGTTCCTGAGCAGAGTGGAGTCTAGATTTACCAATGATCCCCAGCCCAGGCCAGCTCAGAACCAGCACTAGAACCAGGAACTGGGTGTCACTACACAAGTTACAAAAACTGAACAAAGCTGAAAAAGGCAAGTCAAGCAAATCAAGCCTACGGGACGACGTGCCAGAGACGAGCCAGATGCTGTTTTTTTCTGGGGGCTAAAGTAGGGGTTTCAGATACTCCTGGAGGTAAGGGGAAAGGGGGAAGGAGAGTAAAGAAGAAAAGTGACGTACGGAGGGCTGAGGGCAGAAGGCGTAATGCTAGATGGTGAGGCCAACAGACGGTGGAGCCTGGCTGCCTGTAAACTCTTGCTGCTTCTCGCCAAGCAGAGCAGAGGCAGAGAGGCAGCAGAGTGGAGTGGAAATGAGCGCTATCGAGCGCCGTCGTTCACCGGGTCACTGGATCACCGGGTCTGCCGAAACCTGCTGAAAACCGCTGATACTCAAGCGGGGGCCCGAGCAGAGACCAGCAGAGAGTGAGTCTGGACACAGGTGAGAGCTGCAGCGAGAGCAGCAGCCGCCATCGGTGTGAAGTGAGGAGAGAGACTCCCGGGGTAAAGAAAGGAAGTCCGTTACAAAAATGATCAAGAACCAGAATACAGGTTACTACATCAATGCCAGGCTCAGACGTGACAAAAGTCCACAAGGACTCTGACACACTGGTGGATATGGAGTATGCAAGGAGTATACCAGCGAATCAGAAAAAAAACAATTTTCAGCCCAAAATATATTCTAAATTTTCTTTTGTAAAAAAAAGCTGGGGCAGTGTTACACCTCAGTATCAGCAATCAACTGGGCCTCCCTTCTCCATTGCACCCAGAAACCGAAATGGAAACACTACCAAGCAAGGGCACTACACCAGAAAGCAGGGGTGAGGTTCCACCTAGTACAAAAACCAATCGTGAAAAAAAAGAAAAATTAGATCAAGAGTGGGCACAAGTGACAGAATGGGACGCCCTGCAAAATGATAAAAACATTAACAAACGTACTGGAAAATGGAACAAAGAAAAAACTAAACCCACAGAAATCTTGTCTACCTCCTTCCCCCCGGAGGCTCGAAAAACACCACCAATAATTCCACTGGAGCCAGGTATTAAATTACGTACCGGCAGTGCGCAACAACTTATGCATTCGTGCACCTTCAGACTCATAAGCCCAGTCAGTCACCCCTGAGACAACTTCAACTGGCATTCACATTCCAGACAATTTTCCAACTAAAACAGCGGAAGTAAAGAACCCACAACTAAGTCCAGATGCCACTGCCCTTGATTACATAAACGAAAGGACTAATTCGAATTTGACAGCACAGCAGAGTGGGGTCCAGGGAAAGGCATCAGAAATCATCAATACAAACATTAATACCGACATCAATACCGATATCAAATTCAAGCTGTTAAACCCGGCATTTATCGGACTACAGTTAGAACAGGTATTCATGCCATCAGGCAGCAGTATAGGGAAGGCTAGGGGTGAACAAGAAGAGACACCAGCTCGCGTAGTCAGTAACGCGTCCTCTCTTACGAATGAAGAATGGGAAAATCTGGTCACCACATACTCCTCCGAGGTTAAAGGAGATACAGCAACCCAACAATCAGGAAGAGCGACAAGGGAGCTGACAAGAGGACATGCCAACTGGAGAGAACAAAATATGGGCATCTCTCCTTAATACCATGCAACTTACAACAAAAGCCATGGAATAACACTCGGGCAAGATGGATATACAGCTAACCCTCCTCAACTGTTTAGCCCTACATGTTACAAGCATTGATAGTAAATTGTCGGAACTGAACATCTTCAGCAATAGAGCCCAAACGAAACAGCAATAATTCCTCCTAGCTGCACCTGCCAATAAATTATCGATAAACTTGCAACATGATGGGTGACGGCCTTGCGGACGTAACATTTTTAATACAACTAACACAATGAATATAGGTAAATCAAAATCCAATAACAACAAACAAAATAGAGACCTCATAAATGATTAAACACTGCTCGCCTCGGACCACAAAGAGCAGCCTATAATTGACGAGAATGAGAATGCTCTGGACTCTTCCTCAGCTGCTGCCAGAATGGAACAACGGCCAGGAGAAGATGCTGCCACAAACCGGAACAACAAGAGGAATCCGGGATCCATGATAGAGAAAACGAGAGCAAGCATTCCAGCTTACAAGCACAATGGACGTTCCAGAACAACAAAGGGCTGAGCAGAGATCCAGCAGCTGCAACAAGCAGACAAGCCAATCAGTCGAAGATGACGTATCGTTGAATAAATGGCAATCATCCAAGCAATGCCGAAACCAAGAGGAAAGAGGAATAAAAATCCAACTATTAAAACCTTCCTTCAAGTATCAACAAAGGGCTGAGCAGAGATCCAGCAGCTGCAACAAGCAGACAAGCCAATCAGTTGAAAATGACGTATCGTTGAATAAATGGCAATCATCCAAGCAACTCCGGAAACCAAGGAGGAAAGAGAGGAATAAAAATCCAACTATTAAAACCTTTTTTTCAAGTATCAACAAAAGCCTTGAGCGGACACCAGCTAGAACAAAGAGCAAGCAGGGAACCATCAGACCCACAGTCTGAGCTGATCGCCCCCTATGCATCCTGTTCAGCAGGGCTAGAAGATGTAGGAAATGCACATTTAAGAGGAATACAAACTCGCAGAGATTATCAACTTAACCGAACTGGCGGAAAACAACCCGGCACTAGCAACTACAGGGGGAACCACCCCTGCGATTTATTTATTTATTTATTTATATTTATTTATTTATTTATTCAAAGTTTTATATAGCGCGAACAAGATCTTTACAGATATCAGAGCGCTTCACAGAGAGGGGGGTAGGGGCAACAGGACTGAACAGAAATAATGGGAGCAGTATAATAGATACAAACATAATAGGATAACAGTAATGTACAGAAAACATACCGATATACAATCAGGTAACAAGAAATATAAGACGGCGCAGGTCATTGATCCCGCTACAATAGAGTCCAGGTAAACTTTGGATGTAGGGATGGCTTATACCAATTTCTTAGGATAGAGAGAACACGGGGTGGGGGCATCGGGAGGGTGATTCAACAAACTAAAGTGTATCATATATTGGTCGGTAGTAGGAGAGTAGCATAATAGTGTCACAATCAAATAGGAATATAGTGCCAAGAGACAAACAGGTGATCAATAATACAGAGCGATGCAGAGTCTCTGATCCAACACCTATAAAGTTCAGGAGATCTTGGCCAGAAGGATGTTTTTCACCTTTTTCTTGAAGAATGCAGTGGAGGAGATAAGCCTTGTTTCAGGAGGGAGTGCATTCCAGATCCTGGGTGCCATTCCTGAGAGGGAGCGCTTGTATGTTTTTTCCTTCCGGAATCTATGAGGTTTCAGGAGTAGATTTTTTGCCCATGTTATATCGGCGATAACTGCCGTAAAGGTTTCCACCAAGCTAACAAACAGCAAACCTCAAACCAAAAGTGGAAATGGCAAATAAAAAACGGACCAGTTAGACTGAGCAGCTTCAACGCAGGGTGGAGGGAAAAGCCAAGCACTGAAACAGTAGAAAGAGTGGAAATAGAAAAACAGTCACCCCTAAAAACAGGGGGGAGCGGAAGGACCCGAGCAGTGGAACTCCCCCAAACAATTCCAGACGGGAAACTCCCAAGTCTATTCTGTTCATCCCAGAATATAAATCTAAAGGACAGGGCGACATCCTTAACAGAGGAAACCTCCTCCGAATCCTGACCCCTATTAGCAATCTTTCTGGGATTGGTTCAAAAGACCTGGAATCTGTCAAATTTGAAACGTTCAAACCATGTCGGAGCATGAAGCAACTAAAACAACCTGGGCATCTCGGGGAAATAGCAGAGAGAATTCTTAAGGAGGAGTACCAATTAGAAGCCTGGGGGACCCGACTACAGATTCAGCATGCATTCGGGTACCCAGAACCCCTACTCTGACACCATCAAGGGCCTAATGACAGCCGGCCAAGCAATAAGGGTAACTTTGGACCCACTAACTCTGTGCTTAAAGGGGCACACAGCACCTCCGTTGAGGCCACGGAGAGCAACGGAGATACCTCCCAGAACGCTCGGGACAAAGGAGGAAAGGATACACCAAATGACTGGTCATGGATAGCAAAAACCATAAATTGCAGACCCGAGAACCAATGACAGAGAGCAGAAAAGATAAAAAAATTCCAAATCTAAAATTCTGCTCCTGGAACATAAATTGACTTGGAACTAAAATCTTTGACAAGATCTTTTTGACATAATTCCAACAATTCGATTTAATTCTCCTACAAGAAACATGGCTGGAAGATCCTTTTAATCTACAAGGTTTCAAATCATACCATCTCCCGGGAACCAGACGTTCGAAATTTGGCAATTTGAAAGGTGGCCTTACGACTCACGCCTCAATCAAAACTATAACAACTGTGAAGGAACTAACATGTAAAAAACTCAAAATGGAATAAAAACAATACAGATGGAAATAGCAGGTCCCAGAGACAAACAACAGTTAATACTTGTTAATACCTACATACACCCCCATAATAAAAAAATAGGCGCTAAACTTCTGGTAGCGGAACTAACCAAGCTAGTTACTGAAGAGGCATTGTCAAACTACATCACTTGAGGTGACTTCAACATGTGCCTCACAGGGGGCGCTGACTCGAACAGGTCGGCAACAGACCCACATGCAGCATGGGGGGTCCCATGCCAGGACGAGTGCAGGTGGGGCAAGCAAACTAAAATCTCTAAAGACCTCCTGAACGAACTAGAAAATCTGTCTCGGTAGCATTAAATGGTTGATTCGCGAGAGACCGCCCACAAGCTGCAACTTTTCACATGCCCTCAGAACCACTGCAATAGATTACACTTTTACTTCTTTATCACTTTTCAGCTCAATAAAAGGTTTTAGAATTGGAACGCTGGATCACAGTGATCACCAACCCCAAGAGTTCATACTTGACGCTCACGGAGCGGCAATTAGATACCTTATTGATAACTCAGATTCAAAGGTTACATCGAGCTACCGGCGGATTAAATGCAACCCGAGCGATCCAGAAAAACTTCTGGCCAAATCGAAAATAAGATGGGAGGAAAGCAAACAGCTGAGTGTGAACAGCTTAACTGCATGGGAAAACTTAATCAAAAGCTTTGACTCAACTAAATTCAAAAAAGAGCCAACAAAAGAAAAAGCAAGGACAAAAAACCATCGGGAGGTTCCCTGCAAGTCGGCAAGTAACCAAAGAATTTATTTCTCAAGAACTCAAAACGCCGAACTAAGACAAATAAAGAGCTAAACTAATTGAGCACTGCATAATCTCCGCCTACAAGGCCCAGTTGATAACATACAGTCAGAACTAAGGAGGCTAAAGGCACACAGAAATAAAATCATATGGCTAGCAAGAAAGGAAAATGTCGATATAACATGGGCAAAATTGCTATACGACCTAAAAACAAACAAAAGAGCCAGGTTTTGGCAGACAGTCAACAGCTTAGAGTACCCAACGACTCCGGGGAAAAAATGCACACATAACGGAGGACATCTGGATAAAGTACTTACAGC
Source organism: Lissotriton helveticus (assembly GCF_964261635.1). Classification (NCBI taxonomy): domain Eukaryota; kingdom Metazoa; phylum Chordata; class Amphibia; order Caudata; family Salamandridae; genus Lissotriton; species Lissotriton helveticus. The sequence continues at coordinate 770,084,007 of NC_136057.1, forward strand.
GCCACTTCAACAGGGAAGTTGGTGAAATCAAACAAAACACGCCGGTGCGCTAATGCGACCGGCAGCCCCCCAAAAACCGAGGATCGGAACTCATTCCCTTCTTCTCATACAAACTGCTTGTGAATAGAATCTCGAAAAGCCGGAAGGACGGAGCGCCTAGGCCCAATGGCCTACCACCAATCATATACAAGCAGTGCTACTTCCCCGCTATAACAATATTATGGAAGCCGAAAGAAGTCCTGATTCTTGGAAGGGATCCATTATTTCACCGATCCATAAAAAAGGCAGCATGACTGAGCCAAAGAACTATAGGCTCATTGCATTAATAGATATCGAAGCCAAATACTACACAGGCCTCCACCTGAATGAACTCACGGAGCCCTAATTCCCATCAACCAAACAGGCTTTCAATAAAGCTTGGGGACAACAACAAATATTCTTGCTCTTTCGCTCTTGATAGATGCAACAAAAAATATTAACAAGCCACTATTTGTCTGCTTCATTGATTATAAAGCAGCTTTCAACAGCGTTGACAGGGGAATACTTTGGGCAAAACTTTCCAGGTGGAGAATAGCCACAAACCTCCTGAACCAGTTAATTTTACTTCACTCCGAAACATGGGTCCAAATTAAAGTGGGAGCAGGGTATTGTTTGTCAAGGAGATTACCAACTACCAAAGGGGTGAAGCAGGGCTGTGTCCTTGCCCTGACCCTGGTCAACCTCTTCATCTCCGACCTCACTACAGAGCGGAACAACTGTAACCATCATGCCCTGAATCTGGGGGGCTTAACTCTTTTAAACCTACTGTATGCCGACGACCTGATACTCATCAGTCGAACTCCAGCCGGCCTGCAGCATCTGATAAACACTACAAGCAACTTTGCAGACAAGAACGGGTTTAATATAAACCTTGAAAAATCCAAAGTCATGGTTCTAAACCAGAGGAACAACAAACAGCAACCATGATGGACGTTCGGGAGCCAGCTGCTGGTGATGGTTGAGGAATATAAATATCTGGGAGTAATTTTTGACAGGAAAGGCTTGTTCCTGAAACAGAAAGCAACTATCAAAGGCAGAGGGACCATACTGGCAGTTGCATTAAAAAATATCAAGCACAAAATAACCGGCCCAATCTTCTTCCTTTACTAGAAGTGCCTTGAGCAAAGCTTTTACCTACGATCACTTACAACAGTGAATCAATGAGAGGGAGAGACGAGGTTACCTTGGATAATGCGGTCTCCAAGGCAGTGAGAATAATATTCAATCTCCTGCAGTTCACTTCGCCAGCACAAATAAGGCTAGAGTTCGGCCTCCAAAAGCAGCAAATATCACCGAAAGGCGCCTATGCCAAGTGCTGGTTTAAAATAAAGGGAGCGAGCCAGGCACACTGAACTCACACCTGTAGAAGGAAATGACAAGGAAAAAAGACAGCCCAGCCATGGGTTACCTTCAATCAGCAATAAGGCTGTTTGCTTTACAGTATGTTCCATAAAAGTTTCAAGGACCTGGTAAATAAATCAGTAACGATTGTATCCCACGAAGAAGACAAAGCAGCTCTCCGTAGAAGGGCCCATAGTTAGTTTGTAATTCAGAGCTATGCGAGGGGCAAGCCACTACCATACCTAGGAACAGGCTCGAGAATCACAAATGAAAGATTCTTGCTTCTGAGGTTGGGAATTTTACCCACAAGGTTTCTCCTTCCATCATGGAAACGCACAGACACAAAAAACCATTGCAGGTTATGCGGATACATGAATGAGGATGTGCTACATCTACTATGCATTTGCAAAGGCTTGGATGCGGAACGAAGACTGCTATTAAAGCCGCGCCTCATCGAAAGCCAGGTACGAACATGCAGACAGGCAGTAAAGGCCTGCTTCGAGGGTAGTAACGTTCAGTTGGCCTGCAGCCTTGTTCGGTTTATGGGTGCAGCAAAAGCAAAGCTATCCGGAAGTACTCTAACAAACAGGTCATCAATTTAGGCCCACCGTCCTCAAAGTTATTTATGACAACCCTGTTTAAAGAGATTGTCCCTGGTAATTTTGTCTATCACTACTGTTCCTTCGTGTTTTTAAGCAGCCACTCTTGTGTTGTGGCGACATAAAAGCCTAAAATCTATCATGTCATCCCAGGCTCAGCAACGCAGGCCTAGGAACTTGCCTATCACTAACATTGGAATTACCTGGCAAGGGGTGCAATGAACTGGGCAAGCAAATGACACGACGAACTGCAGATTGCAACTGTCAACAATGAACTTTTGGATGCCCACTTATAGACTCCAATGCTATTTAGATCAAAACCCTTAACACTAACTTTAAAGGAACCGGCATTGCCAAGGAACGCTTAGGAGGTTATACTCCTCAAAAATGTTTTTGCACTTTCGCTACCTTACGCACCTTATTGGCTGTACTGTATGCCAGCTTTTACTCTTCTTGTAATTTTATGGAAACATTGCAAATTTTAAATGCATTTAACTAATTCTAGTATTACAAATCATGTTGTTTTGCTTTTTACACTTATGTTTTAACTGATTGCAAAGGTTTTAATTAATCACGCAATAAAGAGATTACTTACTTAAATCTAGGTGAAATGTACATACTTAAAAAATGTGCCTTTGATGATGAGAAGATTATTCATGATTTAGATAGACAGGTAGGCAAGAATGTCATATTTAACTTTGATTGAAGAGCCTAGAACACAAAATCACACAGTGAAAGTCATTTTGCCATGTGCCAGTGCCTTAGAGAAGAATATTTAATACCTATAAAATATGGATAATGTCATTGCTTATTCTCTGTAGAGTCCACCTCATGAAATGTAATAGAGAGTTTGAATACAATGTTAAGCCAGTGCCGTCCAACACAGACTGTCCCAGATTTCACGGGAAGGGAATAGGGAGTGATTATGCGTAGTCACTTAATCGATGTCTTGATTCTTCTTTTTCACTGCTTTGAGTAAGTTATTCCCTGGTGTCCTGTTCCACCATAGCTCCTTTTTTCCAGCTACATGGGATGACATCCAGGGGCTAAAGCACTGATTTCAAAGAGCTGTATAGAATTCTGAGAGTGTGCTCCAAGACACTAGGATACTGAACATGGAGTAGGCACTCCTTTGTTTGAAAGCAGTAAGCGATACTACTTCCAAGAGCTTGCAGTGACAGTAAAGGACAGATGAGAAGGTCAATGGAGAAAAGATGAGCTTCATGATATTTCTCACAAGGGATGGATATCAACTACAGAACACTATCTGGGAAACACTGACCACTTTACATACTGAGTTATAGTGTTTTTTTAGGCATGCATACTTTCTGTAATGTTTGGGTGTTCCTCTGCAATGTTAGGGATCCTATTCTATTGTCAATTAGCGTAGGAAGGAACTGTGGCAAATATCTGCAGGTGGACTCCCAATAAGCAGTCATGCATCTGGTGCTGAAGACTCCACTAAGGTGTCACCACCATTTGACATGTGGATTCCCAGCGTGTATTCTGGCCCACAGTCTGCTTCTATGCACTGCCTCTACCCACCTCACTTGTTTTGAACAGACATCTACAACATCTCTGTAGACACTGTGCTAGAGCGCTTCATCATTGTGTGCTGCTCCATGTCCTCGATGATGGTAACCATCTATTGTGAGTAGGAAAGAACAGAAAAGCCGATACTTTTTATCTGTCGGGTGCAGTGATTTGTGCCTGAGAATAGGAGATCACTTAAATTTCACCTCCCAAGTCATGGGTTTGCTCCACTGAGCAGTGCAATGGAGATGTGCTCAACAATATTTGCTTCATTAAAACACGTTTTTATAAAACATTTGTTATAAAACATATTTGCATTTCATATTTTCATTCATATGTTCCCAAAATGCATCTGAATTCCCACATAACGAAATATGCACCCTATTTTAATTCAGACCAATAGTGTAAGCGATCAGTGCCTTATATGAATACGTTAGCTCTCATTAGCAACATGTGTAGTTTTATTAATGTGTTTTGTTTTCCCATTTTTACAAGCTGGAATATTAAAAAGTCTTGCTGTCACTTTGGCACTCCATGTGCCAAAGGGTGCATACTTTGGTGTGTTCTACAACCACATGCAATAGTCTGCAGTTCCATATCCCAGAATTTGTCACACCTATTTGCAGCTCTACAAAAACGGAACATCTCCTTAACGTGATTGCATCTGGGGTATTACAAGAGGTGGGCACAATGTGCAGAGTTTCACTCAGCGGGATTCCGTGGAGTTATACGAAAACTCAGCGAGTTGGCGGAATCAGCACAACGCGCAGCTTGCACTGATGTTTAGCCCCGGGAGCTTATTTCGTGCTGCAAAATCAGTGCGAACTGCACCATGCAGCATGCCAAAGGGCAATGCTACTTTGCTGTTGCTCGAGTAGATTTTCTACTCGAATGGCAGCTTTCTCACTGCAAATGGTCACGCCCGCTTTCTTTGAGAAAATCTCACCAGGTGCTATCATAGCGCCCATATATTGCGCTGGGGACGCCAATACTCGCTTGCCAAGTTACCTTTGATTACATGGGGAAAAAAACACTATGCAGCAGTTGAAAGTTTTGCCTTGTGCCTTCCTTTTGCCTGTTTCTGAAACCGTATTCAGCATGCAGTTTCAATAGGTAGTATCAAAGAAAAGCAGCATGCAGTTTCAAACCTTTTTGCAACAGAAAACACATTAGTTGTTTATGTTTCTGCCTGTGCGTAATTTGAGCTGGTGGTGCCGGTGGGGCCCTTTGGCACTCATTTTGGAGAATGGGCCCTTAATTTTACTCATTGGACATTTCTCAAGAGCAAGAGACAGAAAACACACACAGGAGAAAGAAATAGAAATACTTAAAAACAGTCACAATGGAGAAACCAGTAATCTGCTGGAGTGAGATAAAGGAATATGAAGTGTCTGGTAGATGTATAAAGAGGTATGAGGTGGACTCCAGACTGTGCAGCGTTGGTATTAGATGCATCGATGCCGGCCGCAAACCTCTGAGCAGAGCTTTAGGCACCGGCATGTATCCCTCTACAAATTAAGTACTGGTTTCCGTTGTCATGGCAATATTTTAACACTATTGGGGTTCAGTTGAACATGCTCTAATATTTTCATTTTACATTCCTGCTCTAGGTGTATGGAATTATTAATTGCATACAATGCAAACATTAACCATGCTGCTGAGAGAGGACAGACTCCCCTTTACCTGGCATCTCAAAATGGAAACAATGAATGTATCAAACTGTTATTGGTACTCGGAGCAGATCGGGGATTCATAACCAGTGTAAGTAAACCTGTATCTTTTAAAGAACTAGTTTCTTTTTTAACTCGTAAGTACTTCGTTGATGTTTACTCATTCCTGGTTTCCTTTTCTCTTGGGGGAGTTGTGGTAGAGTTCTCTGTGTGCATGCATTCTCAAACAATATGGAACACAGATAGGAAGCGCTTGACAGGAAACACAGAACAATATGGGAATGGCCACGCCATTCATGAAGGTCTGCTGGGTTTGCATACTGCTGCCCTGTAAATAGGTGGCTGCTAACAGATTAAGTGATCCTATCGGATGTTAATAGTCGTGCAGACCTTTATACCATTATTAGGCACGGGTTGAGTGTGAGGATTAGTTGTTGCCGTGTTACGGTTAGCTGGAACTTGAAGGTGTTAAGTGGTCAAGAAAGTCATCACAGCAAAGGATAAGATAGGCATAAGTGTCAGGAGCAACTTTAGAAGGAGAGCCTGTCCACACGCACAAATAATGTGTGCAGACAGTCACTCAAGTCGCCTTACGCATGAGCCATGAAACATACTGATAAATCCACACAATATTAAAAAAGAATATATTTTTATAAAGTAGAAGTTTACAAAGATAAAACAGCAAATTCAACTTAATGACACTTTATATACAACAAATGCATAAGTAGGAAACAAACTTCATTTAATTGGCAACATTAAGAAAAAACATGTCGAAATAAATAAGGAAATTAGTAAGGGTTGGCCTGGGCTTGGATATTGACATACGTATCACAATCTGTACAAGTACAAATGGAGGGGCAGTGCAGTTTTTCAAGTGTCAGTGTGCACAGTCACGTTTGACACAATTCTGAAGCCTGCAAATTGGATTTATAGTGTTATTGAAAGATGGACAAATGAGAGATAAGGTTAATAGCGCAGAGGTGGTTGCAGACAAACAAGATCTAGCTGTTTGAAGGGAAAGACAACAGTGGAAGGTTCCCAAGAGAACAGCACCTAGCCAAAAATTCTCCAGAAAGATTGTTCTTTCGGGCCCACCCTCTAGTTCCCAGGGCAGTCTGTGTGCACACTCCACAACACCCACTGTTACAGTGTAGGTTCAAAACATGAACTATGAAAGGATTTGAAAAAAGGTCAAGGTGCACCACTTAAGCGTTTTTAGAGACTGTTATCTCTGATAGGGTAAACAGTAATGATCAAATCAACTATTCCTTGTATTCTTGAAGTTTCTTTATTCAATTCAGTTGAAAAGCTATACACAGGGTCTACAGCCGACGCGTTTCGTCCTCAAGGGACTTCTTCAGGGCAAGACGGTAGCTAATGGTGGTGTCCCTGGATCTTCTCCCGTTGTCGAGGGGTATGTATGTTTTATCCGCGACGTTGTATTATGGTACTCGAGTCCTCACGTATTATAGACACCTATCCGTTTTGGTTCTGTTCCAGCAGATCAATTTTTCTGATTGGCAGTGTGGGTCTATTCGGATTTGACTAAAACCAAATTACACCAGTAATATGAGGTGTTTCAATATTGTGCATTCAAGCCACATCTCAATAAGGATAATAATCCAATAATAGTAGAACCAGGGTAGAACTTCTACACACTCTTCTACTAAAAAGAGGAAACAATCAAAAAAAAATCCCTAGAAGGCGACAAGCGGAGATTCCTACTACCCTTCTACCCTGGTTCTACTATTATTGGATTATTATCCTTATTGAGATGTGGCTTGAATGCACAATATTGAAACACCTCATATTACTGGTGTAATTTGGTTTTAGTCAAATCCGAATAGACCCACACTGCCAATCAGAAAAATTGATCTGCTGGAACAGAACCAAAACGGATAGGTGTCTATAATACGTGAGGACTCGAGTACCATGATACAACGTCGCGGATAAAACATACATACCCCTCGACAACGGGAGAAGATCCAGGGACACCACCATTAGCTACCGTCTTGCCCTGAAGAAGTCCCTTGAGGATGAAACTCGTCGGCTGTAGACCCTGTGTATAGCTTTTCAACTGAATTGAATAAAGAAACTTCAAGAATACAAGGAATAGTTGATGTGATCATTACTGTTTACCCTATCAGAGATAACCGTCTCTAAAAACGCTTAAGTGGTGCACCTTGACCTTTTTTTCAAACAAGATCTAGCTGTAGAGGAAGGTTCAGTGACTAAATATCGAGGGACATAATATAGAATGCCCAAAATATCGACTCCAAAATAACGACGTACAGAATATAGAATCCCTATCTACAAACAGGTAACTACTAAAATATCGAATCCAAAATATAGATTGTTAAAATATAGTTCACTAAAATATTGAATTTCTTAAATGTATTCAATCAATCAATCAATGACATTTGTAAAGCGCGCTACATACCCGTAGGGTCTCAAGGCGCTGGGGGGGGGGGGTGCCGCTACTGCTCGAACAGCCAGGTCTTCAGCTTCCTCCTGAAGGAGAGGTGGTCTTGGGTCAGGCGCAGGTCGGTCGGGAGGGAGTTCCAGGTCTTGGCAGCCAGGTAGGAGAAGGACCTTCCTCCTGTAGTCGCTCTTCGGATGCGGGGGACGGCGGCGAGGGCGTGGTTGGCTGATCGAAGGTGGCGTTTGGGAGCGTAGAAGTTGACTCGGCTGTTGAGGTAGCTCGGGCCTTGGTCGTGTAGGGCTTTGTGTGCGTGGGTGAGGAGGCGGAAGGTGATTCTTTTGCTGACGGGGAGCCAGTGAAGGTCTCTGAGATGTCCGGAGATGTGACTGGTTCGTGGGATGTCGAGGATGAGTCTGGCTGAGGCGTTCTGGATCCGCTGGAGTCTCTTCTGGAGCTTGGCGGTGGTACCGGCGTAGAGGGCGTTGCCGTAGTCCAGTCGGCTGGTGACGAGGGCCTGGGTGACGGTCCTCCTGGTCTCGGTGGGGATCCACCAGAAGATCTTCCGTAGCATGCGTAGGGTGTTGAAGCACGCCGAGGAGACGTTGTTGACTTGCCTGGTCATGGAGAGGGAGGAGTCCAGTATGAAGCCCAGGTTGCGTGCATGGTCTGTTGGTTTGGGTGCGGAGCCCAGGGCGGGAGGCCACCAGGAGTCGTCCCAGGCGGAGGGTGAGGGTCCCAGGATGAGGACCTCCGTCTTGTCCGAGTTCAGTTTTAGGCGGCTGGTCGTCATCCACTCGGCTACCTCCTTCATCCCTTCGTGCAGGTTGGCTCTGGCGGCGGCGGGGTCGTTGGTCAGGGAGAGGATCAGCTGGGTGTCGTCGGCGTAGGAGATTATGCTGAGGTTGTGTTTGCGTACGATGGCCGCGAGGGGGCTCATGTAGACGTTGAAGAGGGTGGGGCTCAGAGATGATCCTTGGGGGACGCCGCAGATGACTTCGGAGGCCTCTGACTTGTACGGTGGTAGGTGGACTCTCTGTGTTCTTCCGTCGAGGAAGGAGATGATCCATTCCAGCGCCTTGTCCTGGATTCCGATGTTGCTGAGGCGCCGTACTAGGGTGCGGTGGCAGACCGTGTCGAATGCCGCGGAGAGGTCTAGGAGGATGAGGGCCGCTGTTTCTCCATTGTCCATCAGGGCTCGGATGTCATCGGTGGCGGCGATGAGGGCGGTCTCGGTGCTGTGGTTGGCTCGGAAGCCGGACTGTGAGGGGTCGAGGGATCCGTTCGTCTCGAGGAAGGCGGCCATCTGCTTGTTGACGGTCTTCTCGATGACTTTGGCTGGAAACGGGAGGAGCGAGATGGGGCGGTAGTTCTTGAGGTCGGTGGGGTCCGCTGTTGGTTTCTTGAGTAGAGCGCTGAGTTCGGCGTGTTTCCAGCTCTCAGGGAAGATGGTGGTGTCGAAGGATGTGTTGATGATGTCTCGCAGATGGGGTGCGATGACAGCGTCGGCCTTGTTGAAGACGTGGTGAGGGCAGGGGTCGGTCGGAGATCCGGAGTGGATGGAGTTCATCGTGCGGATGGTGTCTTCGGTGCTGATCGGGGTCCAGGCGTGGAGGGTGGTGGTGGGGGGTGGTTGTTTGGTCATGGTGTGCGTTGGTTGGTTGTTGAAGCTGTTGTGTATGTCCGCGATCTTGTTGTGGAAGTATGAGGCGAGGGAGTTGCAGAGGTCTTGCGATGGGGTGATGTCGTTGTTTCCTGCGCTGGGGTTGGAGAGCTCTTTCACGATGTTGAAGAGTTCCTTGCTGTTGTGTGCGTTGTTGTCCAGCCTGTCCTTGAATGCTGTTTTCTTGGCGGCGCGGATCAGCTGGTGGTGTTTCCGGGTGGCAAGCTTGAAGGAGGTCCTGTTGTCCGGTGTCGGATCCCTTCTCCAGACTTTCTCGAGGGCTCGGCAGTTCTTCTTGGAGCTCTTGAGTTCGTCGGTGAACCAAGGGGCCTTCTTGCTGCCGGGTCTGCTGGGCGGGGTCCTCAGTGGGGCGAGTTCGTCCGCGCAGTTGCTGATCCACTTCGTGAGGTAGTCGGCGGCCTGGCTGGGGTTCGCTGAGCTGGCAGGAGGGTGCTGGCTCAGGTAGGTGGCGAGCTGGTCTGCTGTGATCGTGTTCCAGCTTCTGCGGGCGGCCTGTTGTTGGTGGTGGTGGGTCGTCGTTCTCTTGAAGGTGAAGTGGACGCAGCTGTGGTCCGTCCATTGAAGCTCTGTGGCGTGGCTGAAGTCGATGTCTGTGCTGGAGGAGAAGACGGCGTCGAGTGTGTGTCCGGCGAGGTGGGTGGGGGTGGACACCAGTTGCTTGAGTCCCAGGTTGGCGAGGTTGTCGAGCAGGGTGCTGGTGTTGCGGTCGTTGTTGTTCTCCAGATGGAAGTTGAGGTCTCCCAGGAGGATGTAGTCAGCGGAGGGGAGGGCATGCGGGCTGACGAAGTCGGCGATGTCCTCGCTGAATTGTGTGCGTGGTCCAGGGGGTCGGTAGATCAGGGTGCCTCTGAGGGTGGTGTTCGGGTTGGTGTGGATCTGGAAATGCAGGTGTTCGGCGCTGGTCAGGGTGTTGTCGGTGCTGGTCGTGAGACGGATGGTGTTCCTGTGGATGATGGCGATGCCTCCTCCCATCTGGTTGGCGTTTCGGTCCCTCCGGACGATCTTGTAGCCCTCTGGGATAGCGATGGCGATGTCGGGAGCTGAGGAGGCGTTCATCCAGGTCTCCGTGAGGAAGGCAACGTCAGGGGCTGTGGTGTCGAGGAGGTTCCAGAGTTCGATGGCGTGTCTGTGGACGGAGCGGGTGTTGAGCAGGATGCACTTGAGGTGGGTACTGCTGGTGTTCGACTTGGCGGGTGCTGGTGCGAGGCTGGTCCGGATGCAGGAGAACTTGCAGGCGTGGCAGCTGAAAGGTCCGTGGGTACGTCGTGGAGTGGCTTGATGGCATTCTGGGAGTCGGTCGGTGTTGAGAGCGGTGAGGGTGGCGGCGGAGTACGTCAGGCGGGTCGGTCGGGCTCTTCGGGGGCCAGGGGTCCTGGCACTGGGCGCGGTCCAGGCGCGGACGGGCGCAGACGGGCTTACCTTTGGCGCGCCTTCGGCGCACAATCGGCGCGCCCGCTGCGCGTGACCGCTGCGCGTTCGCACGGTCGCCATTTAAGGCCAAGTGCGCGGGTGGGCGGAGCAGCTGGGAGGCGGGAGCGGGGAGGGAAACAGAAGAGAAAAAGGGGCGGGGCTAATGGCGGTGGCGGGAAGCGGGAGCGGGGGGCGGCGAGGTGGGCGGGGAAGCAGGAAGGAGACAGGCACAATGGACAGAGGAGTGCAAAACCCGACGAGAAACGGCAAATACAAAAAACAAGCACAAATTCAAGTAAAAACGGGGGAAAAAGACAGTAACACACGATCTGGGGCACAGGAAGAAACAAGCACAAATTCAAGTAAAAACGGGGGAAAAAGACGGTAACACACGATCTGGGGCACAGGAAGAAACAAGCACAAATTCAAGAAAAAACGGGGGAAAAAGACAGTAACACACGATCTGGGGCACAGGAAGAAACAAGCACAAATTCAAGAAAAAACGGGGGAAAAAGACGGTAACACACGATCTGGGGCACAGGAAGAAACAAGCGCAAATTCAAGTCAAAAACGGGCGAAAACCAAAGGAGAGCGCTCAGGGCGGCAGCGAGGCCGGCGCTGAGGCAGAGGCAGGCACTGGGGGCACACGCAGCAGCTGGTGGCCGTGCGGCGCGGGGGTGTCCCACAAGTCAAAATAATATAAAAGTAATTAAATATTAAAAGCAATTAAATAAAACATACTTATAATAATGTGAAAAAGCTTAAAATGTAATGTAAAAAAAGTAGAGAATTTGTTGGATAGCGAGAGGGTAAAAATTACTATTCCCACTTCAGTGAGTGCAACAGTAGGGAAAGTGTTGGATAGCGTAGGAGTAAAAATTACTATTCCCACTCCAGTGAGTGCAATAGTAGGGAAAGCGTTGGATAGCGGGAGGGTAAAAATTACTATTCCCACTCCGGAGAGTGCAACAGTAGGGTAAGAGTTGGATAGCATAGGGGTAAAAATTACTATTCCAACTCTGAGAGTGCAACAGTAGGGAAAGTAATGATTTAATATTAAATTAATTATAAATAACAATAAAAAATTAAACATAATGACCAATTAATAAAAATTAATTACCAATTAATAATTATCAATTAATGTTTCAATACATATACATAAAAGAAATATTTACTTTTTTACAATTAAATTACTTACCACCCTATTCCCCTATAAACCCACAACCTGCCCCAAATGATAAAAAATACAATTAACATAATTATCAATCAATCAATTAATAAAAGTTAATTACCAATTAATACAAATGTATTACCAATTAATATAAATTAATTACCAATTAATAATTAACTATCAAGCAATTAGTTATCAATATATATAAATAAAAATATTTACTTTATTACAATCAAATTACTTCCCACCCTATTCCGCTATAAACCCACAACCCGCTCCAAATAATAAATAATACAATTAACATAATTATCAATTAATCAATTAATAAAAATGAATTACCAATCAAAAATGAATTACCAATTAATAATTATCAATTAATTAATTATCAATACATATCAATAAAAATTAATATTTAATTTACTATAATTAAATTACTTCCCACCCTATTCCCCTATAAACCCACAACCCGCTACAGAATTAAATTACGCCAAAATTTAATTACATAACATTTATTAATTTAAAACAATTAAACATACGTTACAAAAAAATTAATTTTAACACATATACTACCATACATAACACAAAACAAATTCTTTATTATGGAAATCGATATTTTAAATTCGATATTATGGAAATCGATATTTTCTACCCAAATTTCGATATTCTGTCGAACTATATTTTGGTGATTCAATATTCTGTCCTATCTATATTTTGGAGTCGATATTCTGGCCTGTCTATATTTTGGGCGTTCACCCTCTGCAATATAATTGAAAAATCATAGGTGGATGGCTAAATTTGTATCCAATGACAAGGACCTGTGAATAAAAATGGACATTAGACTATATATTTTCATCTGCTTGAGCAGTGATCTATGTGCTATGAAACATTGGATACCAACATTAACATGACATGTATGTGTTGGCAGATGAACAAGATAGAGCTAAAGTAGTTGTAGTGCAATCCATATCTTGAGCACTGCTCTGTCAGTATGCCCTAAATATCTTAATTATATGACCTTCATGAAGGAGACTAATTATTTTAATTAGTCCCAAAAGGTTATTTTCCTCTTTTTAACTCTGTTATCTTTAATTGAAGTTGGACAGTTTAAATTTGTGAGTGGATTTTTAAATATATTATGGCTAATGTCAAGCCCTTGGTCATTCATGTTGCCTCACCATTGCTAAGGAAATAGCGGTCTTGTTTTTTCAATGCGTATCAAAATAATTTGTGTATCTGTTGTCTGTTTATAGAAAGGTAAAGTTAGCGAGGACATCAAGATGCCTTAAAACCTACAGAAATGGTGACAGTTTCTAGTCAATTAAAAAAGCATATATTGGCAAAGCCAATAGGTCTTATCTATGCAATTATGTATTAACCATGTTGTACACCAGGGGTTCTATTACATTAAGGGCACACTTTCCTTGTTTACACCTAGGTGCACCTGCAAACAGGTGCACAAGAGTGCACACCCCCATCACACGAGGGAATGCCCTCTTGAGATCGCGCTGGCGCCAGAGCGATCTGCATTACAGAAGGGGCTGCACAATCGTCTGTCGCCCCTTCTGTAATACCAAAGTGCCCTAGGGCACACAAAGTGGGCGCAAACGCCCATTGCACTCCGGGAGCATTTCAGCAATATGGGCCCTGCATGTCTGCTTTTCAGCATGGCTAAAAGTTAGTAGGGTAAAGGAAAGTGATGTGGTGTTGAGTGTTATGTAGTGGCATAGAGTGATGCAGAGTTGAGTGGAGTTGTTTAGAGTGTTCTGGTAAATCGTAGAGGGAGTACAATGTTGTAGAGCCTGAGGGCATAACATGGAGTAGCATTGTGTGGCTTAGAGTGTCAGAATGGAGTAGATCTTCATAGATTAGAATGGTATAGAGTGTTGTGGAGTGACAGAGATGGACTAGAGTGTCAAAGAGTGGCGTGGTGGTAAAATACAGTGGGGCAGAGTAGATTGGCATAGAGCGCATTGGCTTTTAGTAGATTGTTGGTGAAGTGTGTAGTAGTGTAGAGTAGATTGTTTCAATGTAGAGTGAGGAGGTGTGGACTGGTTCAGAGAAAAGTGGAGTGGAAGGATAGAGTGCAGAGGTGTAGAGCAGAGTGGCATAGAATGATATAGAGTGTAGTGGCATGGAGTGCAGAATAGATTAAAGTGGTTTTGAATGCCGCAGAGTGTAGTGGCGTAGAGTGCAAAGGAATGTTGAGTGGCATAGAGCTGAGTGGTGCAGAGTAGAGTGAGTTTAGGTAGATTGTCATTGAGTGGAATAGAGTGGCCTAGAGTGAACTGGTGTAAAGTACAGTGGTGCAGAGTTGATTGGCATAGAGTGCATTGGTTTTGAGTAAAGCAGCATAGAGTGCAGTGGCATAGAGAGCAGTGGCATCGAGTAGTTTGTTTCAGAGTAGAGGGGAGTGGCTCAGGGTAGTGTATAGTGGTGCAGGGTAGAGTGCAGAGGTGTAAGGTAGACTGGTGGCGAGTGCATTGGTGTAGAGTACAATGGCATAGAGTAGTGGTGTCGAGCGCAGTGGTGTAGAGTGCAGTGTGGAGTGGCATAGAGTGTACTGGCGTAGAGTGGAGTGGTGCAGAGTAGAGTGAAGTGACCTAGACTGAAGTGGAGTAGAGTGCAGTGGTGCATAGGAAAGTGGGATACAGTGCACTGGCATAGAGTAGAATGGAGTAGAGTCAAGAGGCGTAGAGTGCAGTGCCATGGAGTGCAGTGGTGTTTGCACAGTGTGGAAAAGCAAATTTTGCCATGTTCTGTGTCCCTACGTGTTCCCCATCTTATGTTATGTGTGCATGATTAATATGCATATGTATTCCCCATGTTTGATTAAAGACGCAATTACAGTTGTGTCCATCCCTAGTATGCCAGTTCCCAGTTCTCGTGAAAGCTACGAGTATTAGGCCTATGTAAAGTTGCGTTGCCACGTTTCTCAGTGTGCACGTTATTTCATTGTAAAATCCCCGTTTCTAGGCCTCAAAAGGGCCCGGACACCAGATTCAGCTCCTGTCTCCTGAGCCCTCGCTGAGGAGCGATACAGCCCCCACCTGTATTCCTGACCCTTCACTTGCTTCCTGCCTCACAGTGCCCGGCTCAGCCTGGCTCTGCCTGCTAGTCTGCCAAGAGTATGTTATGATTCTAGTTATCAGTCCAGCCCTCCTTCTCTGCATTCCTAAGCTACTGAATCGCATCAATAGTTTCAGTCATCGTCTAGCCTTTACGTCTCCATGTAAGAGAAATACTGTATTAATGGTCATTTCATATTCTTCAACACGCACTACATGTAGAATAATGCATGCACCAGTCTTAGTGTCTGTTAGCCTTTACCCCGATAACTTTTGGATTCTATCAACATGTTCTCTAAACATCAGATACTAGATAGTGTTTAGGTACATGTCGCCCTGACTCTCCAGACTTCAGTCTCTGCTCCTAGTACAGAGTTCATAGCCCCCAGCTTCTCCTAGTAACACGTCATTGTCAGTTTGCGCGCACTATTAGGTTAGAGGTCCCGGCTCCTTAGGTAGCCCCCTCCATGTTTCCGCCCCATTTATGACATATTCTGTTATGTTTACATCACATGTCTATGTATACGCCTCCTGTTACACCCACTTTCACCCTTATCTTTCGCGACTGCTATTGACCACACCCACTGCTCCGCCTATTGTATGTATTGTAGTGCAACTGTTTTAGTATATATGCTTGTGTACTGTTATTAAAGTTAGCGCGCGCTCATCCCAGATCCAGCCCCGGCAGCTGCCGGGCTCTGCCATCCTATTCCTGTGCAGGTTGTCCTGTTCCTGTCCTTTATGCTGTATTAAACCTGCAAACTCCTACTACCTCGAATCTTGACTCTTATTTATTGAGCTATCTGTTATTGCTATGTCCAGTCAAACCTAGATCCGGTATTATTTATTTATATACCACATAATGGCGCCCGAACAGGGACTTGCCCTTTCCCCACGCGCCGGTGAAGCCACGTATGCCCCCTGACCCTCTGCAGCCGTGACGGAACCATACCGGCCACGTGCAGATATTTCTGCTTCAAGTATCCCTCAGGCCCACGGAGGAGACGGAGGTTGCGGTCCAGCATCCAGACGAGGCGGTGGAGGAACGCGGCGAGTCCCGACCAGAGCCCAAGCCGAGAGTCCGAGGTATCCGGAGGCCCACCCGTAACAGAAGTCCGAAGTCCGTCTGTCCGGCGTCGAAGCAGTCCAGTCTGAGGCCTTCCGTTCTTGCTGCCCGGTGAGTACCGTTGCTAGGGTAGTATCTGGACAGGGTCAATCTAATTGTCTCTGGTCCGTGGGGTTTGGTGGTACACAGATCCCAAAACGAAGTGTCCACTTCGGTGGATGCGGGTCCTGACGTGTCTCTTTATGAGACCGGTAAGTTTCGTACTGTTTCAGCAGTGCATCTAGTCTCTGTTCTAGCCAGTTCTGTTCTCGAGAAAATTCATGTATTCTGTTTTCCGTATTCCAGGTAGTATTTTGTCAGAACTGTTATTTTAAATGTTCTTCATGTATTTTAATGTCGTGGTATGAGAGTGGTGTAATTATCGTGTTCATTTTGTATTGTATTGTGTCTAGATTACAGTTCAGTCATGCCTTTATTTTCTAAACTACGTCAGTTAAAAACCAGAAAAGGTCTGTTAGAAGCAGCAGTTCCTGTCCCGCCTAGGGACAGTCCAGGTCATTTTATGTATCAGAAGCATGGCATAAGTGCCATATTATATCTAGATTTATGGGTAGAGTACACCAAAGAGTTAGAAGAAAAGTATAGATGGCCCGTATCAGGTACGTGGGATGCCGAGTGCATCATGCGAGTAGAAGAAGCATTATGGAAAAAGAAAGCCAGACAGTCACAGAAAGATGCCATCGAGTTATGGCGCAAAGAATCTCATAAAAGAACCGAAAAAGAAATCAGAAAGTCAGAATTAAGTAGAGAATCCTTAGAACGAGCCCAAGAAAGGGAATTAATCGAGATAGGTGAACGAGTTAAAACCGAACAGTCAGACAGACAGAGGAATGCCCTCATTAAGGGTATGTATCCTCTTCTTGCCGAGGGCTTGCCAAAAGCGACCCCGGAGGCATCCAGTAATTTTCCGCCACCATTAGTTCCGACCAAGCTACGTCACAAACCGACCGCAGCTGATATTTTCATCTCGTCCTACTTGGACGACACAGTCCCAGAATATGCAAATCCTGTTCCGTCAGTCCCTGTAAATCATGCAATTCCTGCTCCTCCAGACACCGGAGTACCTGCCACGGTACCCCCGGTCCAGCCTACATTACAATTTCCCGCCGCGCCAGTACGAAGAGTATCAGTCGACGATTCCAGTTTAGGGGCCGCAGGAGGAGGTCCTCCTGGTACCCCGCCACCACACCAACGAGTAACGTTAGTCGAGTTACATGAATGTGCGTTACAGCGTACGCCCAAATATAAGTCCGTTGCAGATATCCGACGAGCTCTTACTGAATGCCGCTATGATCCAGTTGCAGGTGATGATAGTACAGTTATATATTCCATCCGTGTAAGACGGGTGACCGGGTATTTGGACACCCTACCGAATATGAAAGAAGATCTAGACAGAATATATCGTTTCATCCGTACAGGGGATGATCCAGAAAGTATTGGCGAAGCCATGTCTCAAAGGAAAGCTGAGATCCAGCTCATGCTATTAAAGTTTCTGATTAATTGTTTAATAAGAGAACAAGATTACCCGTCCAAAGATCCGGCCGAAATGAGAATCCTGACAAGGTGGAGTGATAATATAGCCGAGGGTAAACACAGAACTATCAGTAGTATAGAGAGTATGTACAAGAGAATTCGTAAGGAAATAATAAAGTTACACGAACAACGTAAAGCAGCACAAGTAAGCGAGAAAGAGAATGACTCTTCTACTGAAGAGGTAGACGACGAGAATCCCGCCAGAATAGCGTATGTAGGAAAATCTAGATTTCCAGACCGCCATTTACGCCTAGAACACAAGTCAGTTTTTCATCACCCAGCACCAGAACAAGGTTCTCTAGAACAAGTATTTCAAGCTATCGATCATATTCTGAAATCACGAATCGGTTATAGTAAGTTAAGTACTATGCATGAACAAGAACTAGCCCGATCAGCAGTCCGATGGATTACTGATTCTACCACTTTTCCAGACGAAATAGTGGCACAAATGTTTCTGAAACTGCCCCCAGCCGAGCAACGACTGGTGGGTATGTATATGATCCAGCACCTCATTACTCTGTATGAGGGTCAACATTCTGATCCAGGTCCGTTACACGATGTCCTGAACGAGTTACTCCAGTATAGATGGAAAGGTTTAGGTACCGATTTAATTAGTGTCATTCTAGAACAGCGCCACAAATATAGAACGTTACTGAAACCGCATTTTGTTCATGTCTCACCTCCAGAAAGTAAACCCTTTTACATAGACAGACAGAATCCGTTACGAGAAGTACACCCAGTCAGGACAGCAGATGGTGAAATGCAACGAGTGTTTGTTTACACTCCGATTACAAAGATGGAACTCTTAGAGATGAAGAAATTAATTCCCTGTCATGACAAAGATCCAGCAGGGTTCCACCGAGAATTAAAAGACATGCTCCGTATGGGAGAATACACGTATCCAGATATTATTAAAATGCTAAAGGTCCTGTTGCCCGCAGGGGTATACGAGAAACTCAAGGAAAAAGAATGGGAGGTGGGAGAGAAAAAGATCGATTGGGCAGTTCTAGAAGCTGAAGATAAGATACGAGTACCAGGTACTGGTCTTGGAGAGAAATGTAAAGAATTACCTGAATTGTTAATACAAGTTTTGCCCAGGTTATTAGCCACTAAAAAGGAAGACTGGGATGCAATCTCAGCCTGTAAACAGAAACAAGACGAAGACACTAGTGATTTTTATTCTAGATTTGAGAAATGCTTTATTATAAACAGTGGCTTGAAGACGAGTAGCGAGTCGTACCCTCATCTTTTTGTTACTAAATTAGTCGAGAATTCAAGTCCACAAGTTAAGAATCGAGTTTTGAAAGTCGAAAGTACATGGCAAGCTAGTACCCCGTCCCAGATGTTACAGATGCTCCAATATCACCAGAATAGAATCAGAGAAGAGCAAGATCATGAAAGGAAACGTATGAAAGACACGAAAATGAAAGTACTAGTTGCACAATCTGTTCCTCAAGACAGTCAGAAGAGGGGTCCGAATCAAGCCAGTCATCCTGCAGCTCCCGTTAAAGGGACCTGCAATTATTGTAAACAGCCAGGTCATTTCATAAACGAGTGTGCAGTTCTGAAACACAATATAGCTACTGGTAAAACTAAAGAAAGACCACGTCCGCCTAGACAAGAACAAGTTTCACAGACTTCTCAGCCACAGAATGCACAACAGACAGTTCCAGCACCGCAGCCTATTGCTGCAACACAGCATGTTACACAGCAGATGTACCAGTATGCACAGTCTGAGTATCCAGAGTATCAGCAGTACTCATGAAACAGCCTAGAGAGGGAGGTAGGCTTGCCTCTCATCGAGATTCCTGTAAATCAAGAAGGTCCCTATGTTCATAGTCAAGTACTAGGGAAAGACAGAAAGTTTCTGATTGATACAGGGGCAAGTAGGACGACCATCAGTCACGCCGAAGTTCCAGGGGCTCCGCTCTCAGGCTCTAGAAATGTTTCCCTTGGATTTTCAGGAAAGCCTATTGTAAACGAGATATCTAAGCCAGTTACTCTAGAAGTAGGTCCATTGTACCGCACTACTGATCTGTTACTTACGAAGTCATGTCCAGAAAATCTGTTAGGTATTAGGACACTGAAAGAATTAGGTGCAGTTATTTGCTGTTCCCCCGAGGGAATACGACTGTTTCTACGTGACTTCAAGGGTCACTATGTATTACGAGATTTTGATCCGAGATTGTCTAATGTTCCGCAGCATCTATGGGCGCAAGGTCCAACTGATGTAGGTCTTATGCAAATCACACCCCATCGTGTGACTCTCAAGCCAGGTGTAGTGTTACCACGAATCAGACAGTACAGATTGCCACCTGAGGCTGTAGCAGCCTTATCAAAAATTATTGTCGAGCTCATGGCTCAAGGAGTAGTTGTAGAAACTGACTCCAATGTATGTAATTCTCCGATCATTCCAGTCATGAAACGTACTGATCCAAATGCACCCCCAGTATATCGATTAGTGATTGACCTTCGAGAACTCAATAAATGTATTATTCCCCAGTACCCAGTTGTCCCAGATATCTCTTCCCTATTGACAGCCAATTATTCCGAAGCCTCATTGTTTACAGTCATAGACCTCAAGAACGCGTTTTTCAGTGTCCCCATTCATCCAGACAGCCAGTTTCTTTTCGGATTTTGTTTAAATGGAAGGAGCTATATGTTCACACGAGCTCCTCAAGGTTTCACAGAAAGTCCTAGCATTTACAGTCAAGCACTTAAGAGACAACTAGACAACATTCACATGCCAACAGACACTGCCCTGCTCCAGTATGTCGATGATCTACTGATCACAGCCCGTTCTGAACGTGCTTGCGAGCGAGCATCACTTACAGTCTTGTATTTCCTTGCCGAGATGGGGCACAAGGTGTCCCCTTCGAAGCTTCAATTCTGTGTCCAGCAAGTGATCTACTTAGGCCACTTACTGTCCAAGTGGGGTAGGCAGTTGACACCAGACCGTATCCAGTTAATAACGAGTCTTCCTCAGCCCAAGACCCAGAAGGAGGTACGTGCTTTTATCGGCCTTACTTCTTACTGCAGACAATGGATTCCTCAGTATGCATTTCTAGCTAAACCACTAATACAGTTAACGACACAGGAGGCAGCCGTATCGACTGTCCTCCCTTGGACATCTGAACATACACTTAGTTTCAATGAGTTGAAGAAAGCCTTATGCCAAGCTCCAGTTCTAGCTACACCGAACTACAGTAAGCCTTTTACACTTTTCGTCACAGAACGCGAAGGTACAGCATTATCTGTTCTCACACAAGATCAAGCAGGACAATACAAGCCCTGTGCTTATTTTTTGAGCACATTAGATCCTGTAGCCCAGGCTCTGCCTGCGTGCCTCAAGTCAGTTGCAGCCACAGCACTAGCTATCAGACAAAGTGATTCCATAGTATTAGGACATTCCTTGACAGTACAAGTTCCACACTCTGTGGAAGTTCTTTTAAATCGAACACAGACTCAGCACTTGACAATTGCACGTTTAACAGGTTATGAACTGACACTGTTCCAGCCACACATAGAAATCAGACGCTGCAACGTTCTAAATCCTGCTACACTATTACCGTCAGTTAATTCGAATCCTGCCACACATGACTGTGTGGAAGTAGTTAACACCATGACAAAGCCAAGACAAGATCTGACAGATATTCCATTACCAGATCCCGACCTGACACTTTATGTGGATGGTTCATGTATGAGAACAAGTACAGGAGAACTAGTAGCCGCGTATGCAGTGACTACTGACACTGAAGTTATAGAAACACACCGTATTGACACCCTGTCTGCTCAAGCAGCAGAGCTAGTTGCTCTGACACAAGCCTGCATACACGCTAAGAACCTGAAAGTTAATGTTTATACAGATTCACGCTACGCATTCGGAGTTGTACACGACTTCGGAGTGCTCTGGCAGGAGAGAGGTTTCATGACTTCTCATGGAACCAAGATTCAGCATGGTCTCCTTATTCAAGCTCTGTTAGATGCCATACATTTACCGACATCTATTGCTATCATGAAGTGCAAAGCACATACGAAAGTTACTGACATTATTTCTCAAGGTAATGATCTAGCAGATCGCACAGCCAAGCTTACAGCACAGACTCCAGACATTTCAGTTAATCCGACACAGACACATACTCCAGCTCCGACTACCTGTATGACAGTTAAGGACCCTACTCAAGATGTCATAGATATCCAGTTACATGCTACTCCCGAAGAAATCAAGAAATGGTCCGAACAAGGAGGGGTCCAGACAGATCAGGGATGGGTAACGAAGGGTAGAGCCACATGGTTTCTCCCCGACTCTATGGTTCAAGTCATTATCAATACCGCACATAGTCCAGCCCATTTAGGAGAAAAAGCTATGTTAGACAGTATCCAGAACATTTGGTTCAATAAGCATTTACGAGCTGCAGCCAAGCAGAAAGTCCGTACCTGTATGATATGTTGCCAGTTCAATCCAGGTAAAAGTGTCCCGGTGGAACAAGGTGGATTCCAGCCCCCTGACCACCCTTTTGAAGTCCTCCAGATGGATTATATTCAGATGGAGCGATGTCGAGGTTTCAAGTATGTCCTTGTAGTTGTATGCGCTTTGTCCAGGTGGACAGAGGCATATCCAGTTCCAGATTACACAGCCGCGACCACTGCCAAGCAGTTGGTTCGTGAATTCTTCCCCCGTTACGGACTCCCTAGGGTCGTATATTCTGATAACGGCCAGCCATTCTCATCTGAGCTCATGAAACACATCTCCCTGTTGTTAGGGTACCAGTGGAAGTTCCATTGTGTACGCCATCCTGAAGCAGCCGGTCTCGTAGAGAGACATAACCAGACCCTGAAAATCCGCATTGCCAAAATATGTAAAGAGAAAGGTGTGGACTGGTTAGTAGCTCTGCCAGTGGCTCTGTTTTATATGCGCATGGTCGCACATTCCAGATCAGGTCTGTCCCCGTACGAGGTCGTATTCGGCCGCCCCCCTAATATGTGGGGTACACCTAGACCCCGAAGTATTACCGATGTTTCAAGTAATATGCTGACAGATTACCTAGCTTCCTTGATGTCTGCCCTACACTCTTGTCGTTCACAGGTTGCCGCCGCATTTCCAGACAATACCGAGGGGGCACCGCATGAAATCGTTCCCGGAAGTCTGGTTCTTGTAAGGAACTTTGATCGTTCAAGTCCGCTGGAGCCTCGCTGGAAGGAGCCAAAGCAGGTCCTCCTGGCCACCCGTACTGCCGTCAAGCTGGAAGGCAGGAAGGGGTGGGTCCATCTGTCTCACGTGAAAAAGTTTTATGGACTAAAGACTGTTTCCAAGAACATTTCCGAGGATTTTAAGGATTGCCAAAGTACTATTCTTAAGGACTGTCCCGCAAAAGACAATGATACAAATCCCTCCCTGTTAGAGAAAACTCCGCAACAGGAGTATAAACTAAAATTAAGGTCTAGTAAAATAAGTCAGCCAGTTTGATTGTCTAAGTCCTCCCCTAGGTGAAACGGTTAGACCGGTTTCTGACATGTATAAAATAGACCCCCATAGTGAGAGAGTTAGTCAAAACTCAATCCGATGTATCGTTTTTCTAAGTTTCATATTGTTTTTCAGCCTCATGATTACCTGCACAGGTTATGCATTTTATTTGTGTTTTCCAGTTTCTCATGTAAATAAGTCTTCTATTGTTACAGTAGAGCACACGTTTAGTGATCTGCCTCCTCATGAACTATCTTATCGTCTTGCTATGCGTAATAATTCCTTTATCCGCATGTTACATTATTCACACCAGACCAGCAATGCCACTAATTGTTGGGTGTGTGGTCGACTCCCCCCTTTCCAGACACCGAAGGGAGTTCTGCCACTCTTTCCTTATCCATTTTCACATAACGGTTCATGTGGAGCATGGTCCACGTTAACGTCATCCTCAAATGATATGTCCTTTCTTAACAGTACATGTTTTCCAGACAAGCAAGGTCTTCCCCACAGAACAGGGTTAGATCTAGAAAATGAAGTTTATAATTTGGGTAATTATTCTTCGAATCTCATGGTCCTGAATGTTCAGTCTGATACTACTCCAGACTTACCTGCTATGTCAGTACTACCAGTCAAAGGTGAATTATGTGTCAGAAATAATGGTTCCGTACATGTAGGACATAGTGATTGTACTACTATTGTCAAGTATAGTGACAGTGGGAACTCTATTTTCAAAGCTTCACGTCATTCTTATTTTGTTTGTGGTCAGACCGCATATGTTCGTCTGCCCCTCGATTGGGAGGGAACCTGTTACATTGCCTTCCTACTGCCACCAGTTTTTCTAGCCCCACCTGACTATCATAGGAACTCCCACCTAGTACATACTAGACACAAGAGAGACCTCCCGATTGTCGATTATACTGAAACTGCTCTAGAGCAATACATAGATATCAATAAAGGTGTCTTCCCCTACTTAGGTACTGTCGTGAATAGTAAACTGATACGTAGATTAACCAGAACACTTGAAGCAGTAGTGATTGAGACTACCTCTGCTCTAGGTAACTTAACCGAAGAGCAATCTTTTATGAGAATTGTCGTGCTCCAGAATCGTCTCGTCCTTGACGTCATACTGGCCGATAGGGGCGGGGCATGTAGAGTCATCGGATCTAGTTGCTGCATTTTCATTCCTAATAACGCGCCGTCTGTTTATTCAGCTATAACCAGACTCCATAAAATTGCCCATCTGTTACACCAAAATCCAGGCACCTGGACATGGTCCAGTTGGTTCTGGAATATAATTTCCGCCTGGGGATGGAAAGTATTGTCCTTTCTAGGTATTGCAGTAGCGATCATATTCAGTTGTTGCCTTTGTATACAATGTGGCCCTGCGATTTGTGGCATTTGTGCTACCTCTTGTATTCTTAGTCCCAAGTCCCGTTCTAAATCCCGTTCCAAGACAATTCGAGACGAGCAAATGATACTGTATGAAATGATAGATGGTATCATGAATATTGATGTTTCCTGATGGAAACGTAGTGACAAGGAGGGAATGTGGAAAAGTAAATTTTGCCATGTTCTGTGTCCCTACGTGTTCCCCATCTTATGTTATGTGTGCATGATTAATATGCATATGTATTCCCCATGTTTGATTAAAGACGCAATTACAGTTGTGTCCATCCCTAGTATGCCAGTTCCCAGTTCTCGTGAAAGCTACGAGTATTAGGCCTATGTAAAGTTGCGTTGCCACGTTTCTCAGTGTGCACGTTATTTCATTGTAAAATCCCCGTTTCTAGGCCTCAAAAGGGCCCGGACACCAGATTCAGCTCCTGTCTCCTGAGCCCTCGCTGAGGAGCGATACAGCCCCCACCTGTATTCCTGACCCTTCACTTGCTTCCTGCCTCACAGTGCCCGGCTCAGCCTGGCTCTGCCTGCTAGTCTGCCAAGAGTATGTTATGATTCTAGTTATCAGTCCAGCCCTCCTTCTCTGCATTCCTAAGCTACTGAATCGCATCAATAGTTTCAGTCATCGTCTAGCCTTTACGTCTCCATGTAAGAGAAATACTGTATTAATGGTCATTTCATATTCTTCAACACGCACTACATGTAGAATAATGCATGCACCAGTCTTAGTGTCTGTTAGCCTTTACCCCGATAACTTTTGGATTCTATCAACATGTTCTCTAAACATCAGATACTAGATAGTGTTTAGTTACATGTCGCCCTGACTCTCCAGACTTCAGTCTCTGCTCCTAGTACAGAGTTCATAGCCCCCAGCTTCTCCTAGTAACACGTCATTGTCAGTTTGCGCGCACTATTAGGTTAGAGGTCCCGGCTCCTTAGGTAGCCCCCTCCATGTTTCCGCCCCATTTATGACATATTCTGTTACGTTTACATCACATGTCTATGTATACGCCTCCTGTTACACCCACTTTCACCCTTATCTTTCGCGACTGCTATTGACCACACCCACTGCTCCGCCTATTGTATGTATTGTAGTGCAACTGTTTTAGTATATATGCTTGTGTACTGTTATTAAAGTTAGCGCGCGCTCATCCCAGATCCAGCCCCGGCAGCTGCCGGGCTCTGCCATCCTATTCCTGTGCAGGTTGTCCTGTTCCTGTCCTTTATGCTGTATTAAACCTGCAAACTCCTACTACCTCGAATCTTGACTCTTATTTATTGAGCTATCTGTTATTGCTATGTCCAGTCAAACCTAGATCCGGTATTATTTATTTATATACCACAACAGTCAGGGTGGTGTTGAGTGTAATGGTATGTAGTGCAGTAGAGTGGCTTAGAGTAAAGTAGTGCAGAGTAAAGTGCAATGGCGCACAGTGCAATGGAGCAGAGTGCAGTATTGTAGATTGTTGTAGAGTTCCCAGGTGTAGAGTAGATTGGTGTAGAGGGCATTTGTGTAGAGCACAGTTGTGTAGAATGGGGCATAGTAAAGTGATGTAGACTGAAATGGTGTAGAGTGGTGTAGAATAGAGTGTTGCAGAGTAGAGAATAGTAGTGTAGTGTATTGGTTTTGAATTAAGTGATGTAGCGAGCATATGTATTTAGTGCAGTGGTGTAAAGTGCAGCAGAGTAGAATAGAGTGGCCTGGAGTGTTGCAGGGTAGAGTGGAGTGGTGTAGAGTGAATGATGCAGACTAGAATCGAGTGTCATAGTCTAGTGTTGTAGAATACTTTGTTTTGGCATAGAGTGCATTATTACAGAGTAGTTTAGAGTGGACTGTCATAGAGTGGTGCAGGGTAGAACATGGCGGTGTAGAGTGGAGAGATGCCAAGTGTAGTGACATAGAGTGTAGTGGCTAAGATCCTGGAAAAACAACTAAATACAGTGCTGACTGACTACTTAGATGCTAATAATCTGCTGGACACCTCCCAGCATGGCTTCCGCTCACGCCATTCCACAGAATCTGCCTTAATCCTTGCTACCGAAGAGATCCACAGGGTGGTGGACGGGGGGGAGGGCGGTCCTCATGCTCCTGGATCTATCGGCCGCGTTTGACACCGTGAACCACATGATTCTGGTGGAGCGGCTGAGGGATGTAGGGCTAGGGGGGACCGCCATGGCCCTCCTGTCCTCCTTCTTGGAGGCAAGAGAGCAGAGGCTGTTCTGGGATGGTCTGAAATAGGACCTCCCATGCAGTGTTCCACAGGGGTCTGCCCTCTCTCCTACAATGTTCAATCTCTACGTCACCCCACTGGCTAATCTTATCAGGAGGCATGGTTTCGTCCTGGTCTCTTACGCTGATGACTCACAACTTGTCATCTCTGTTACCAATCAGCCTGAGACCATAGCAGCCAGGTTCCATGTCTGTCTCACTGAGATTATGACCTAAATGAGTTACAGCTTCCTGTAAATAAACACAGACAAGACAGAGGTGATGGAATTCGGCCCCTGTGGAACAAGTCCTGGTGGCCAATCAAGGCTGGTGAATGCCCCCGCCCGGTAAATAAGGTTGGGGATCATCTTTGATGATAAATTGAACTTTGGTGCCCAGGTAAACAGCCTAACCTCATCATGCTTTTTCTTCGAAAAACTCTGTACATTTTTTCCATACATCTCTCAAGAGTTGCAAAAGACGGTGATGGTAGCACTCTTCTTATCCAAGTTAGACTACTGCAATGCCCTATTTCTGGGCATCGACAAATTCCAACTGAGAAAATTGCAGTCCTTACAAAATGCGGCAAAGCGATTACTCCTGGGTATACCCAGAGGACAGTCAACCTCTGCAGGAATCAAATCACTCCACTGGCTTCCCATCAAACAGCGTGTGGAATTCAAATCTCTCAGCCTTGTGCACAAAGCAATATATGGCGGTGGTGCTGAGGACATTCAAAAACTGTTCCCACCATACATTCCTCCACACTCTCTTGCCTGGGTCTCATTAAGACCGCAAAGACCAGATGGGCAAGATGGGGGGGGGGGCAGGGCGATATCACAATGTGCAGCAAAGCTTTGGCACAAACTGCCACTATCCATGAAACTTCAATCCAACTTGCAGCTCTTCAGGAAGAGTCTGAAAACCTGGCTGTTTACGTCCGCATAGGCCCATGTCAACACAGTGCACTGTTCCTGTCCACACACCCCAGCGCCAAGACGCCACGGCAATCGAGCACTATATAAACATATAAACATAAACAAACATCAACATAGAGTGCTGTGGCATTAAATGCATTGGTTTTGAGTAAAGTTATTGAGTGCATTAAGTGGCCTAGAGTGGAGTGGCGCAGAGTGCAGCGGTGGAGAGTTCAGTGTTGCCGAGTAGACTGTCATAGAGGGCATTGGTGTATAGCAGAGTGGCATAGAGTACATTGGTGTGGCATAAAGAGCAGTGGGGTAGAGTACAGTAGTGGAGAGTAGAGTGCAGTGACATAGAGAAGAATGGCGTGGAGTGCAGTGGTGTGTAGTGGAGTGGCGTTAAGTGTTGTAGAGTATAGCGGTATAGAGTGCAGTGGCATAGAGTGCACTAGTTTTGAGTAAAGTGGTAGAGTGCAGTGGCACTGAGTGGAGTGACATAGAGAGGATTGTTTCAGAGTGGAGTGGCGTGGATGGAGTGTTGCACTGTAGGGTTCAGTGGAGTAGAGTGGCATAGAGTGCAGAGTAGATTAGAGTGGCGTAGAGTGGTTGGAATAGAGGACACTATCATAGAGTGGATTGGCACAGAGTGTACTGGCATAAAGTGGAATGGTACACAACAGAGTGTAGATTGTAGATTGTAAATTGATACTTGTATAGCGCACTACTCACCCGCAAGGGTCTCAAGGCGCTTGTACGAATACCGCTGTGGAACCCATCCTGGCTCTCCCTGTGAGGTGTCCACTCCTGGGCACCCCCAAGGTGGAGGCCAGGCATCCTTAGCGTTGTGGGGGCCGTTGTGGAGATTAAGCAAGCTATTGCCCAGAGTTGCAGAGTGGGACTCCATGATTGGAATAGGCACCGAGGCGAGAATTATCAGGTCCGTGGAATTTTGAGCCCAAGACCCGCCGAGGCGGGGAATTGAACACTGGTCCCGGGCTAGACCTCTGCATCAGGGTCTGCCGCTCTAACCATTGAGCCACACTTCTCCACAGATTGGAGTGGCATAGAGTGCAGTGTTGCAGAGTAGGGTAGCATAGATTGAAGTGGACTGAGTGGAGTTGTGTAGAGTGCAGTGGCACCTAGTCTAATAGTGTGGGGTAGAGTGCACCTGCGTAGAGTGGTGTATAGTTAAGAGGCATAGAACGCAGTGGAGTGGTGTGAAGTGTGATAAAGTGAGGTATAAATGGTGTGGTGCATTGGCAAAGAGTACAGTGGTGCATAGTAGAAGTGTGTGAGAGAGAGCATTGGTGTAGAGGGGTGTAGAGTAGAGAGGCATAGAGTGCTGTGACAGTGTGGAGTGGTGCAGAGTAGAGAACTTCAATTGAAATGACTATTACTTTTGCACAGACATTCAGTTTTAATGCTGAAGGTATACAGCATGCAAACGTGTATAGGTGGCAATGTCATCACCTAATGTATTGCTTTGTATTAATCATAAAATATTTGTTTCCACCACACATCAGTATTACTAAAAAACAATGTGCTTTATGTGCACTATTCTAATTCTGACATATTCGGAAATATCTGCACAGTTTATTTACACTTTTCTTGTGTGCTAGAAAAAAAATAACATTGTAAAACCTTCCTCAAGCACACCCCCAGTAGCCAGCATATTTGTCGCATGGGAGAGGTGTGGCGCTGCGGCCAGGGCGACTGACGCTGGATTCTGGGGATCACGGTTCAATCCCCGGCGCCAACGGCAGATTAGCCCAGCACCATGTAACTTTGGGCAATAGCTTGCTTAATCTTCCTGACGCGCCTGGAGACCCTTACGGGTGATTGTTCGCCCTTTACAAATGTGGATTATTATTATTATATAAAACCTCTCACTTTGAAGTCAGAAAAAGAAAAGTAAACACCAAGCTACCTGGAAGACAGGGCATGACATTTGGCCCCTGTCCTTGAATGCTCAGCAAATGTGACAAGATAGAAACAAGATTTAAAGGCCTGTTTACAGAAATCTAGTACTGGTGAAAGAATGCAGTATGTAAGGGTTGGGCAACGGAGGGGACAAACTCAAGCTGGACAGCCTAAAGCAGAAAATAAAAAGCAAGCGAATGAGAGTTACATAGCCAATGGTAAGCAATGGTTGGAAAGCGTTCCAAGGGAAGCTTTCCGAATGTCCTCAAGATGTCGTTGGCAAACCAAACCGCTATGCTTCCTGGGAGACTTTGACCTCAAAAAGGAAGTCTGTAAGAAAAGTAAGTCCACACAAGCGATTTGTTTGAGTATTGAATGTTGGAATTTGTAAGGCTTTGCAAGGTCATGGTATGTTCTTTATTATATCAACGAAGACCACAGCCACAAGAGGATATCACTTACAAAAAAACCAGTTTTTCTAAATTTTGCTGCATAACAGCAGCTTTCTCTGATCTGTGCTGCATTAGAAAATTCTGAGGGGTTACCATGAATTCAGATACAGAACCAGAGGAAAGATTTCAGATAGAAAGTGGGGTCTTTTAAAAAAAAAATATATATATATATATGATTAATTGTTCTTGTGTACGTGAAATTAAGTGAAATTTAGTGAGCCGTGTAAGCCGCAGCGATCCAGGCTTTATTCATTCAATTGAGTGTGCATAAATTCACAATGTTATTCTGTTCCACTGCACCAGTCATATTTGTCAATTTATTATTCAGCACTGAAAAACTGTCATTTTGGTGATGTGTTCAATACAAACAAAGAATAATTTGCTTTTCTTTGCAGGAGGGGCACACCCCAATTCATGCTGCAGTGGATTCTGGTAACACCGAGAGCCTCAACCTGCTCTTGTACTATGATGTAGCGGGCGGTGGAATCATTACTAATGATGCTGAGCCTGATTTAGGCTTCTGTGATTCAGAGTACAGAGACGACGACCCAAGTACCAAAGCAAAGCCTGTTGTTTCTGCGAACCTCATCAACCACGCTGACAATGAGGGCTGGACTCCTGCCCATATAGCAGCATCGAAAGGTTTCAAGGTCTGTTCCCCTTAGAGTATCATGCTGTAGTGCACAGGCTAAATGCTGGTTCATTTGATTCAACTATTGTCGCTGAAGAAGTTTGTTATTATTGAAGTACATCAGTAGAGCAACTAGAGGCAACATCACCACACTAGCCAACAAACACCATGCTACTTCTTACTCAGTTGATAAGGTCAGCCTTGGTGTTTGCAGAGCTAATATGGCTCTGCAATGATGCTGAAGCAAAAGACGACCGTCCAATATTGTTTTGACTTCGAACCTGCACAACAGATAACAGTTAATGTTAAATCTATTGACGTATGTGCATGTAAAATAATGCAAAAAAATTCACAGATGTAACATTTATAAATTTACAATCAATCTGTTTTTCCTATAATTTACTGCATTTAAATGATACATCACAAAATTGCAAACACACTTCGGTTTGGGAGGTTTGGTATGTCACCGTGGTGGTTTTCCACTTTGCTCCCTGCTTAATTATATCTAATTACAGCATAAAGCACAGATGAGGGGTTGTACAAGCCTCCAAGTACGTGAAGTCGCCCAAAAAACGATAAATAAGAATCCTGAACTGCTTATATATGCTACGTGCATTCGTACAGCACATAATATTATATGCATCAGCGCAAGATTGTGACTGTATAAGTTAATGTATTCAAGAAGTCTGGGAACTGAATGTTATTGTTGAACTTGAACATATAATACGTTTGTAAATAATGGTGAATGTGACATTTTCTGGTTTATCGATTATCTGGCACTGTAGCCTATCTACTGAAAAATGAAAGTTTTGTCAGTCAAATTATGTTTATATCGGGTGTGACCCATAAAGCCATATAAAAACAGCAGAGCAAATTAACACACTGTGCGAAAGGGCCTCTTTTTGCATGCTCACCCATCTATTTTGTGAACTGTTAGTGCTGTTTTCTTATATTTAAACTCTCCAAACTGGGGCACTGTTGTCTAGTCTCCAGTGCATGTTCTCTAACCCCTGAAACCTGTAAAAACAAGCTAACCTTAATTGACATATTTAACTTTCCAGTAAGGTCACAGTACATGGTGTAAGAATATACTCCAATGGTACAGAAAGTTAAATGTCACCTGTGGACTTCAACACCTATTGTGCCATTCACTAGGTGGACAAGAAAAATATGGCTTTAGGCCTATATGTTAGCCTGATTCCTGCAGTTTTTAAACCTACAGGCAGATCTGCCAAAATAAACGTGGAATAAAAGGGGAATTCTACTTTGAAACAGTAACTAAGTCACTCCTAAGTAAGCTTAGTAGCCCACGAAGTAGGGTTTCTGGTATTTATTAAAACACAACTTTAATGTTTGCTTGTTCCAGCAGTGACTATCCCCAAAAGTTATTTTCACTGTTAGAGCTGCTGCTAGTTCAATGAAGAAAGATCTCAGCCACAGTTAATGTTAATTTTGTATATTGGGGTTGGAATACACTACAGTGAAAGTCCAATCACTGTTTTTAATATTTATTGATTACAATTCAGTTCAATGTTGGTTTCTTGATGAATATTCAGGAAAGTCAGTTAAAAAAAGTTAGACTTCCTCACTTGAAGCCCCTGTTGGCTAATTAGCATTCACCTACCTGCATGTGGCCTGTCAGTGCTGCTTTGATAAGGTGGCAAATATTGCCCTCAGAGCAGAGACAATGGCTTTGTCCTGGCAGATGGCTCTGAGGTGGGTGGGGAGGTATGAATATATATACTTTTATAGTTTAGTGATAAGGAGAAATGGAAATGGATGTGAATTTATAGAGCGCAAATTGCTGCCCGGGGGCGTCCAAGCGCTGGTAATAGAGGAGACCTCGTGAAGTGACTAGCAGAGAATCAATGAGGAAGGTTGAAAAGAAATGTCTTTAACTGCTTGCGGAATACAGAAAGGTTGGGGTTGGTTCTAAGGTGGAGGGGAAGCGTGTTCCAGGTCTTGGAGGCATTGTAGGCGAACGTCCTACCGCCAGACCTAGACTTTTTTATTCTTGGAATCGTGGCCAGACCAGTCTGGCTTGAGCGGAGGTTTCTATTGGGTTGGTAGTGGGTGACAAAGTCACGGGTAATCATGGGTCCTGTGTCCCAGAAGGCCTGATGGGCAAAGCACATGGCCTTGAAGAGAATTCTCTGGCGCACTGGTAACCAGTGAAGGCTGACAAGTCCGGCTCTTACTGATTGCCTGCGAGGCAGTTCAAGCAGTGTGCGGGCCGCGCAGTTCTGCACTGTCTGTAGTCTGCGTATTCTATAGTCAGGGGCACCTAGGTAGAGCACGTTGTTAAAATCTAGGCGGGACTGTATTAAGCCCTGGATGGCCACCTGCTTAGCCTCCATGGGTAGAAGGGGGAGGATCTTTTTTAACATCTTAAGGAGGCCAAAACAAGTGGCCGAGAGTTTAGTGGCCTGGGTATTGAATGAGAGGGATCTATCCAGCCACACTCCCAGGCTCTTGATGTTGTCCTTGGGTGCTGGGGGGGTGCCTAGACAGGGGGGCCACAGTGAATTGAAGAAGCTGGGATCGGAAGGGCCCAGGAGCATCAGCTCAGTTTTGTCGCCATTTAGCTTAAGGGATGAGGAGGACATCCAGCTCTTTACTTCCTGTAGGCACTCTCTAAGTCCGCCATTTATTGGCCTCTTGCGCCAATGAGACCACCAGCTGGGTGTCGTCCGAGACCCAGGAGAGCCTGGAGGATACGATGAATCCAAGTTTGCGTGCATGGTCCGTGAGTGTGGGTGGGCTACTGAGGGTGGGGGGCCACCAGGTGTCATTCCAGGCGTCGGGTGAGGGCCTATGATGAGTACTTCTGTTTTATTGGTGTTGAGTTGTGGGCAGCTGCTTTTCATTCATTTGGCGATAGCTACCATGCCTTCTTGGAAAATGTGTTTGGCTGCGTTGGATAGGGAGAGGATGAGTTGGGTGTCGTCTGCGTATGAAACCATGTCCGTAGGTTCTGACGATGGGGGCGAGAGGAGCCATGTAGACGTTGAAGAGCATTGGGCTAAGGGAGGACCCCTGTGGGACTCCGTAGGTGGTTGGTGGCGGGTCCGGGAGGAAATGGGGAGAGTCTGACCTGCTGCGTTCTGCCGGAGAGGAAAGAGTATAACCAGTCTAGCGCCTTGTCCCGGATACCTGCGTCGTGGAGTCTGCGTATTAGGGTGCAGTGGCATACGTGTCGAAGACCACTGAGAGATCATTGAGGACGAGGGCTACTTTATCTCCTTTGTCCAGTAGGGAGCGGATGTCGTCTGTTGTGACGAGGAGGGCTGTTTCTGTGCTGTGGTTTTTTTCTGAAGCTGGATTGTGATGGGTCGAGGATGTTGTGCTCTTCGATGAAGGTGGTGAGTTGGCTGTTGATGGCTTTCTCAATGACTTTCTCTGGGAACGGGAGCAGTGAGATGGGTCTATAGTTTTTGAGGTCTGTGGGGTCCGCCGAGGGCTTCTTCAGGAGGGGGTTGATCTCGGTGTGTTTCAAGTTGTAAGGAAACGAGGCCTTCGCCAGGGAGCCAACGCAAAGGGTACTCTTGGTACAAAACCTGAAAAGATTCAACTTAAGCAGGACTAATCTGGGATTGTATCTGACCTGTGCTCCATTGCGATCGGCCTGAATGTTTGAATTTGACCCGGTGCAGCACAACCAGCTATCCCGAGGTGGCACTTTGTGCTTTTAGGCGCTATTTTGCACTTTATTCTTCAAAAATACCTAACTCCGGTTCTACTTGTTGGATTTTTGTTGTTTTGGTCATGTTTTATCTATTAAATTCTGCTTTATTTTTCTAACCTGGTGTGGGATATTTTTGTGTGTTTTTTTCACTGTTCTACTATTTGATGTGGTACACAAATACTTGACTACTCTGTGCCAAGCTACCAAGGGGTTGAGCACATGTACATTTGGGGTTTGCTCGTGCCTTATCCTACAAGGATTGTGGTTTCTGCCTGAACAGGACTTGCACCCCAGTCAACCAGTAACACAGTTCCTTACAGAAACCCATGCATGCTAAGGCTTTTTTTCTTTGATTATTACACAAACTTGAGTTTGACTTTTTGTACCCTTTTGTTCTACAAATAGTGTTGCCCATTATTGAGCAGCTTTATTCAACATGTTTTAAGGTGGTGTTGACAGTCAAACATGCCACAGGTCACAAACCAGTCACGCGACCCAAGTATTTAAAAACAAAACAGTGAAATGGGCACTGGGTTTAATGACAGGCACACAAATGTGTTCGCATGGGGTGTAATTGTCAGTTTAGGTAAGAGTGTCATGATAACATTTGTTATGTAGGCAGTTTCTTCCAAACACTGGTGTGATTGCATTAGAGGTGGAGGTTGTTTCAGTTATTACGGTTGTCCACATGTTGTCAGCACGGTATCAGAATGCTGTTTTGGGTGATAGTTGATCTCTTTTCCATATCCACATTTCTTAGTTTTTTAAAGCACTGGCAAAGGTCACTGGTTTCAGCATGCAGTCTTTAGCTGCTTCTAATTCGCATGGTTGGGTGTTTTATGGTGTTTTTGGTGTTTTATGGTGTTTCTGGTGTTTTGTAGTGGTAGGAGAGAAAGTGGTTCTATTCTCTCAGTACTCTGTAAACACTTTTTCTAATGTCTGTGCGTTTACAATAGAAGGTGGCACTTTTTCCATCAGTTCTCGTTTCCTATTTTACATACATGTTTATTTTTTCTGTAGCTTCTCTCCCTGATGGACGCATGCTGCCTGAAATGCATTGGAGGAACATGAAATGCTATTGAATTTAATGGATACATTTCATTAGAACTAAGATGGGTGTTTTATTATGTGTGCTTCGTCTCTTATATACACTGGAAATTGACCCACTGGACTAAACCCTTGCAAATTTTGATGATCTAGAGCAAATTTATATAATTTGATTCCACGTCGTTGAGACCATAGCAATCACTTTTGTATCAGAGGAGAGTTTGACAACCGGAATGCCTCTGGCAGTGGTCTTGAAACATTGCCTGATGGGGCTCATATTATTTTACAGATTCTAGTCACGTTTTCTGTAATGTTCCTCCTTCAGCATCGGTTTCAACATCTTTGATTGACAATTAATCTATCCATGTTGGCAGTGTTTGTTTTTTTCTGTTGTTACTTTTAGAGTATACTTGTATCATGTTGATTAAAAATAATTATGAACACTTGCAAATTAAGTAATGTTAGCCTCCTAGGAGCTAATTAAAATGTAAAGAAATGAGAAGTATTGATCGTTGGACAGCCCGCAGATACTCCTACACCAAACCTAATAAATCTGCAACACAGCATTAAATAAACTGCATCCTGATGAAAGACAGTAAGGGGGGGGGGGGTGTAGAGGTGCTCTGCCTTACATCTCAACTGTGTGTTTCAGGATAATTCTGTCATCAGAAGAGAATTATTCTGGGGTTGCTGGACATTCTGCCACAAATTTCCTCAGGTCTCCGAAGCTTGTCAGCTCGTAGGAGCCTTTCTAAACAGTAAGGGGGGTTAGGAGCATGCTGCCGCACATTCCTGCACAATTACCCCTTTGCAGCCTGGTTAGTGTAGTACAGGATTTCCCGCTTGCATCATAGTTATTTTTTTTTACCAAAGCTGGTGCAGTCCTTGCCGCATCTCTGGACAGATGCGTTTCTAGATTATTCTGTGATCAGTAGAGAATTATTCTGGGGTTGCTGGACATGCTGTCAAAAATTTCCTCAGGTCAGTACCACTCCTTTTCCTAGGGGAGCTTCCCCCCTTCCGCTCCCCTAATGTCTGTCTGGCAATAAAAACCAACATGGTTTTTTAGGTGTTAAATATTTAAAACTGTGCATACAATTATCTTGCTCCATGTTTTTAAACACTGTATCAGTGCAATTATCAACATATTGGAATTGCAACCTATGCGCTGTCTGTAAACTTAGTTTGTTGACTATTTTTCCTGTAATTATCAACTGTATATTAAACATTAAGAACTTTCTTGTGAGAAAATGCCCAGTTGCATGGTCATACCCATTGTTTGTCTAATTGTATTGCTGGTATTACATTTATACGTACTTACATGCCATTACATTTAAGTAAAGTACTGTTATGTGGAATAACCAATCTGAGAAATAATGGAGACATAGTTCCAGATATCTAGGAGGGCAGATCTAAAAAGACCGTTTCAATGTTATTGACTTCAGGTTTTACTTGCCATGTAATATTTAAAAACATATTTAACAACCTAACCATCTTAAGATGGCATACTGGCAAACTTGAAATATTTCAACCAAGTAACTGTCACTTTAAAAGCTCAGCATAAAATTATTGTTGACTAACTTGTTAGCATTGACGTAGCCCCTACATTATGGTCGATTAGTAGGCAAATGTGGTATTGCATCAATAGCATTGTTACAGGAGGTAGCAATGATATTCATAATGCTTTGCCAGAAGTAGCAGTATCCACCAGACTATGACTTGCCAGAGCACTCAATGATGGAACCATCAGTATCACTTCTCATCTGATAACTCTATTTACATGGTCATCAATATCATTGTTCCACTACAATGTCTGTCAGTGTTGGTGCCTCGAGAGTGCCTAGCTACCACCAGGACAGAATTGGACACTAAATTCAGAAATTGCAAAAAGGTTCCGACCAGCACCACCCTGCAGGAAGCCACAACAAGAATGGGGCAATGGGGCAAACATGAGTCATGGCATCCTGCTCTGAAAGCAGCCCCCTACTGTGTAGCCTACCAGAAAAATGCCAGAGTAATAAAGGGCCCTCTCTAGCCCTGGTTGCCACAGTCTGCAACCACTGCCCATCAGCACCAGCATCACTAGGGTCCATGTTCATATCCGGAAGTGTGAAATAAAAGATTACCTAAAAAGAAAATATATAGAGAAATTGCTGCTTTGGGAGGGAGTGTTTTCCTCATGATTATCAGTTGTCCTATGAAGAGAATGCCCAGTTATCATTACGTAATTGGACATTGTGTGCTGTGATCTGAGAGCAGTGATCACTGCTCTCTTTAACCATTGCACCCAAATGGGATGCAAAAGAACAATTAAATTAACTTCAGAATAAGTCACTATCTGAGAATTTCATAATTCATTAAACAGAGTATATACATTTCTTGATATTAAATAGTAAATTTGCAAACTGTTCCAGCAGTATTGCCACTACCTAAATGTCAATTTACTACATTTGACTGTTTGAACAAATATTTTATGATTGACCAATTTCAACATGCATCAAGGTCATCAGTCCTTTCTTTTATTAAATGTCGCTTCCTAGATTACCAGTCTAATATTTCCACACGCTACAATTAAAACAAATGTTCAACTATCTCTTCATAACTTATATCTCACCAAGCTGGTTACTTCAGTGGCATCCTTGGATCTAAGCCTGTTTACTTATAGAATTAGATTTGTAAATATCCAAACATTTTCCAGAAATTATTCAACACAGTACTTTGATGCCTAGCCCGCCCCCTCACCTGTTCTTGCTCACAGCCTCCTCTGTTACAACACCTGAGACCCATTCTCTTTACTGCGCAGCTGATTACCATCATGATACTCCAGCTGATTACCAGGGATACTTTCACTGAGATTCTCTTCTAAGAACTGCCCTACTCTTTGTAATTCTTTAGAATGATCAATCTCTCAAATTAAAGAAGGCATAATACCTCAGCAAGAGAAAGGGGCGGTGATTTCCCCTTTAATCAAAAAACCTAATAAGACCCCAACTAATTCCTGGACTGCCAATAGTCATAAAACTATTAGAGAAAGTTTTCTTTAACCACTTTCAAACCAAATTAAGGCAAAAACCTAGAGTTAAATTTGTTTCCCGGTTGACCATGGCATTAGAAAGGCCATACTTGATATCCGTGACATACCATTGGAAGAAAAAGATAAAGTGAATGAGTATATGCTCATCTTTCTGGATATCTCCACCACTTTGCCTCACAGTGGGCCACCCTACCGTTTTACAAGGGTCTTTTACGATATAGCAGATATGAAAGATATCTCCCTGACATGGATTATGTCATTTACTATACTTTAGGCTTAAAATATTAACCATGGTTCTCTTAGGTGTCATTGGAATATCACAGGGGTTCATGCAGATCCCTTGTTTAAAATATATTGCAAGTTTAAGCTTTTATGTGCATGATACCCAAATCCCCTCTAAGAATAGAGCTGAAAATGTATTTGAATGATCAAAGTGACCACATTCATCTGCAACCTCAGAGTTATCCTGGAAAAAACCCTCTCTATTAGCCCTAATGATGAAGCAAAATACATCTTTCATATCTTCATAAAGAAATTCACCCCATTCTTACTAATATGTATCACATGGCTTTCAGTTCTGTGGTTAAAGGAATTATTCTAATTCGCCACATTTAAGGCTGTGAAAAATGATTACAAATACCTACACATGGCACAACATGCAGAGCACGATGTTGGTCTACCCTTAAAGAAAAGTGAGTCTTTTTACATGGACAAAATAGGCTTTCTTTCAACCTGAAGGCAATAACATTGAAATTAAAATGTCTGTTTCATCACTGTCTTTTAATTCTGCTCTCCTAGATATCCGAAACTATGCCCCATTATTTCTCAGATTGGTTATTCCACATAACAGTGGTTCAGAACCTCCTTTATCACTCAACATCCAAACTTATTTCAGGCTGGTGCTTCTTTCTACTACAGTCAATGTTGTTGGACAAATTTAGCTCTGTAACTGGGCAAACTATTTCAAAATGAGCTACCTTCTTAAAACTCAGACACGGCAGATTGGCACGCAGAGGGCATTGGAATGAAGTCAATATGGATAAGTTTGCATTTGTGTTGTTTTAAATTGGTTTTGATGGTCTTTTCCGCATCTTGCAGCTAATTTCCAGTGTTTGACACATTAGGCCAGCACATGTAGGCAAGACTGTGAGATTTAAAGACTACTTTACTAATGGGATTAGGGTTTTTCAAATAGAGTATTTGTAATCTCATTTGGCAAATGACATTAGTCAAATATTTGAAATATGTAGGAGCTACACAACAGGAGAGATTGGGAACTTGAGAAGCATTTCAAAACACATTTAGCTAATAACATTGGTTAAAACTTAGCCAGATTTAAAGATCATTTTTACTAGTTTAGGAAAATGTCTGAAGCTAGTTGTCTCTGATTCAGTTTCTAAAATGGTACTAGTTAAGTTCAGTACATGTTTTTCTGCTGGCATTCGCACTGCAAATGCCAGCCTGAAAACGTGCTGTTCCCTTGGTATTTAAGAAGCAGGCAGCCTGCTGTGATTCTTCTCAATAATTTTGTTTTGTTTAACTGTCCTGAAGCCACATTCTTCTTCAAACACCCCACATACATCACACACTGAAGTATCGCATGAGGTAAAGCATGCCTGTAATTACTGAAAATTGTCTCTTTGCCTTTAGGTGCAAACTGTATTTCAAACTTCCACATAGAATGTTTGAAACTAACATGCAACTTCTTCAACTAAAGAACTGTGAACTCACCTTCTCTGTTATTTCTCGACTTTAAAGTGTAATCCCATTGACAAAGGTCCCGTTGACAAAGAAATTGAGTGATTCAAGTGATTAAATGGATTTACATGATTCTACTATTTTGAATTATTTATTAAAATGTGTATTTTAAGAGTTAGAATTGGTCCTACTAATATATCACTCATAAAGGTGTCATTTTTCCAGGACTGCCTTGAAATTCTTTGCAAACATCATGGACTGGATATTGAAAAGAAAGACAAGTGCAATAGGACCGTGCATGATGTGGCCACTGATGACTGCAAACAGCTTCTAGAGAATCTGAGTGAGTGACAAGTACAGTCATTACGGCTGCATTGTGGAAGTTTAAAAAAGAGTTATTGAACTTTTGGTCGAAATTATAGATTATGTTGAAAATCCAAAGCTCAGATGGCTGTTGTGGCCCCATAGTGAATATCAAGTACAACTACAATGTATTTGATTGACAATATTTCCAGAAATTGATTTTGCTAAAAAAGCTGCAAATTGGCATCTACAATTAATAGTCTCATTGTTTCTGCAGGCTGCAAATGCTTGTGATTACTTGTTGAGGTATATCTATATGTTGTGTGCATTTAATTGCTTCCAAATTCATCTATTGTAATGTGTTCTTTGGTTGTTCTCCTGCTAGAGGTAGCTGCATCCAATAATTGCCTGACACATCCAACTGATCTCTTACTTGAGTCTATCATTTGACAATTCAGTCTAAGCCAAAGACTGAACGGTAAAACGGGTGATATACAGAGAGTAATGTATTGATGGATTAATTGATTCTAGTGTGGATAACAGAAGCACTCATCTCACTTATGGTTAATGACAAAACAGGCCTAAAATTAAGAATTCCAAAAACGGATATCTTTCCAGAATGATCAGGTGAGACATATTGGGTTTTTGGTTGATTGGGGTGTGAGCCCTGGTCAAGCATCAACCACATTCCTTGTCAGGGTAAGGCAAACGCCAGCCTTAAATTAACCTGTGCTCAACCCTCTAGTACCTTCGCAGTGAGCATTCAGGCTTAACTTAGAGGCACTGTGTAAAAAAAAATCTGTGCAACACTTAAAGCAGTAATAAAGTGCAAAACACTAGACAAAAAGGATCCCACACTCAGTTAAAAAAATAGAATAACATTTTATAAATAAAACAAGACCAAAATCAGTAGAACTGCAGATATACAATTTTAAAGATTGTATTGAAAATAGCTCTGAAAAGCAGAAAGTGCCAACTGAGGATATCTGGTTGCACCAAACTGGGACAAAGTCAGAAGTTCAGGTGGACAATGATGGAGTGCGTTCTGGTTACAGGGACCTAGTTAGGCCCACTGAACAGAGTACCTTAAATCCTGGTTATAGAGCGTTGCGAGGATTTGCTTCATGCTGCCGAAGCAATGCGTGGATTTTGAGATGCAGCGGTGTGCGATGCGAGGGCCTATGTCATCAAGGATCCTGTTGGGCTTGCGTTGCAAAGTCTGGCGTTGAGGCTGTAGCACGCAGTTGGGGCGATGCATCGGTTCCGAAGAGCTGCAAAGTTGTAATGTGGAGTCTAGCATAGTCATCGATGATGGATGAGAGGGCATCCACAGGGTATGCTTCACGCAGTGGTGGTTCTGAAGGTGTTGCAGGCTGAAGCAGCAATGTGGGTATTTGCGACAGGTCCAATCCATGAAGCAGCGAAGACGCGTCGGTTCTGCTCTGGGTTGCGCCGCACCGCAGAGGAGATGCATAGGCTCTGCGGGATCCACAGAGGCTTGCAGAGCACCTTAAGCCCACTGCTAAGGGTCCAGGTCTGGGGTGGCACCACTTCAGAATGTGGACTCACAGATGGCAGAGTCAAGGTGCAGGTGCAAGGTTGTTGGAAGCCTTTTATGTCTCTGAGGCTGCGATCAGGAGGGGAGTCAACTAGCCCTTGAAGTCACTCTGTGTTCTGCGTTCAAGAAGTGCAGGTCTAGTCCTTCTAACCAAGGCAAGAGGGCACCAGGTCAGTACAGCAGGGCAGCAGTTCCTTTTGAGGAGCAGTCCAGCAGTGTGTCAGTCCTTTTAGCAGCACACCAGTCCTCCTCCTTGACAGAGTATCCACAGGTCCTAAAGTGTATTCAAGCATTGGTGTGTGAGGTCCAGTATTTATACCCAGTTGTGCCTTTGAAGTGGACAGAAGCTTATAGAGACATCCCTTTGAAGTGCACAGGTGCCATGCTTTAATGCCCCTAACTAACTACAGGAGTATGCTGCCTTTTGTGTGAGGGCAGAACACAGCCTATTCATGCATACCATTCCCATAGCGTTGGGAATGGTATGCATGAATAGCAACCTGTCTATTTAACTAGTGAGTACCTGCCAGTGACCCACATGAGGGGTAATTTTGTTCTTTTCCATGTTTTCCTTTTTTCACAAATATATTTGTGGTGTTCACTATGTTTTCCTGCTCATTCAGGATATCACTGTGGGATTGAATATACACGGAGTCATTTTGAAAAGACTTAAGTGTTTACGGGTTGGTGGACTGTCAGTTGAAAAATATGTTTTAATAAGAGGCGAAAAACGTGATGCAACTACCTCATAAAGAAAAGGAAAAGAGGAGTGGATGTATAGTAGAAAACTACAGCAATTGCAAACGTTTTAGAGGTAGTGTTTTGAACTTAGACGCCTCAGAAACCAGGCCTAGGTTTATGAATAGATTTTGAGTGGATAGCGACCTGTTTCTTTTTCCCTCTGTGCTCCTTGTTGAATATATAAATTGGACTGGGCCCAGCTCCTCGCTCCCATCCTGCCAGAGATGGCCCATATAGTCACACCTAAGCTCCCCATTGTGTGTGGCTGTCTAGGAGTAATACACAAGCCCAGCTGTCACCAATATCCAGTCACTTGACCCAGAGGCAGCCTACCGGCAATCAATGGCTATAGCAAGAAAATGTGAGCTTTCTAAAACTAAATTTACAGAATTGCAATTTAAAATCCAACCTTATCATAAGTTAGGATTTTAAATTGTGATTTCCAGAGACACCAAACATGAACTGGTTACCTATTCACATTTGGAAATTACACTCCTAAATTGAAATAGGGTAGATCCAATGGAGAGGTAGGCCTTGCAGGAGGGCAGAACCATGCCCTCTGCGCCCTCTAAGGCCTATCGTAAGGGTGACATATATGTATTAAATGAAAGGTTTTGGGCCTGGCAAAAGGCTTACTTTGCCAGATCGGAATGGCAGTTCAACACTGCACACACACAGGCTGCAATGGTAGGCGTGCAACATGTTTAAAGTGCAACTTCAGTCGGTGACACAATTAATGCTGCAGGCCCACTAGTAGCGTTTAATTTACAGGCTCTGGGCACATGTAGTGCCACTGTACTAGGGACTAGGAAGTAAATTAAATATGCCAGTTGGGTGTAAGACAATTCAAAAAAAAATTTAATAAATATTTTTATTAAGATATAGAAGGGAAACAAAGGGAAATGGAGGGGCGGGCGGGAAAAAAGAAAATCAAGGGCTACACAACAAAACAGTAACAATGCAATGCAGCACCAATAGACATCATTAAGCAATTAAATCAGGTGACATTTCAGATGAGTGACACAGCAATTTTAGCTTAATGAGACTATTTTCATTGTGTCCGTGCCGCTAGTCTCTTAGCACCCTTCTGGGGGGATGTGTGGCGCCCGCCAAGGAAAGTTGTTTCACTTACCCCAAACCTTAACCCATTTCCGGGGGCATCCTCTATTAGTATAAACTGCCTTCTCTGCCACCAGATATTTGTCCATGTCTGTTTCCCAGTCTTTGAGGCTCAGAGGCACTGATGCTCCCCAAATTACGAGCTATGTTTTATTTGGCAACAATCAAACCCAACGTCATCCAAATGTTTCCCATTGTTGTAAAAGATACTTGTTCCCAGATATTCAGGAGGCACCATTTTCGAGTTGTTGTTGTCGACTGCCTTCCAATGGGGTTGTATGGTAGAGGATTTCCAAGTAATATGAAAGAAGGTGCCCTTTTTATTACGCATACAGCAACAGTTGTTTTTATCCTACCCATTTTCACGAGTGCAGTGCAAGCATAGTAAACCCTGTGTAATATGTTGAGTTGGCTCAACCTAAATCCTGCCTTAACGGCTACCTCTCTAATCCAACCTATCATCATCATCTAAGCCACCAACGTCTAATTAAATATGTTTTTAAGGAAAGCGCACAAGCACTTTAGCGCTATTTATTAGTGGTAAAGTGTACAGAGTCCTATGGCTAGCAATAAAAGAAGTCAGAACAACAGGAGGTCTGAAGGCAAAGATGAGAGTAAAACCAAGCCAAGGATGCCAGGCCTAACATCAATCCTTTAACAATGTATTCTGTTCAAAGTTTACAAACCCATAACCATATTTGGAAGGATGATATTCTATTTTAATGTAAAACCGGAAACTCAAAGCAGAGTGGCAGTGAGCCACTGATTCATGGTCCGTAAGTAATGTCTATTTT
This sequence comes from Lissotriton helveticus, assembly GCF_964261635.1. NCBI lineage: Eukaryota > Metazoa > Chordata > Amphibia > Caudata > Salamandridae > Lissotriton > Lissotriton helveticus. The sequence goes on from NC_136057.1 coordinate 770,128,570, forward strand.
TGCTCATGTCGTGGCTGGAGGGCTCCAAATATCCTCAAAGCACCCCATTTTCTGATAAATGATCACAATGTTGACACGTTCTCACTTTTAGGAAGTCAATACTACCACTAGCATTGTGACAATCATGTATTTGATGGCATTTTTAAAATATATGAAAATATCTGCAATGTTTGAATTGCAAAATACGTTCAGAGCTATCAATGTTACAGAATACTTATAATAAAATATATTTTTCACTCTGAGAACGCAATGATTTGATTTTACACAAGACCCTGCTTTACATTCTCTAAGTGTATTCTCAGCTGATATTGCCTTCTGCATTTCCATCATTCTCGCTGTCAATTAAAATTGTTGATGGATTTTTATTAATTTAATGCATTTGTTCCTAACATCTAGTTGCTTAACTACTATGGAAAATGTTTTAAATCCTGCAGCATCTGCAACGATGTAAGATGCATATCTTCGGCTCTTGCATAATGATCAGCTTATGTATCTTTAATTTATGATTTTTGTTTTTGCAGATGTTCTTAAAGTGCATTTAAGTATTTCAGTTGACGAGAAAACCCACATGTACTGTGATACCGATTACAGCGAGAGTGAACACATCATTTGTGCTTTGACCATTCGCAAACACACGACATGGGAAGACTTTTCTGAAGCTGTGACTCAGGCGATCATGAATCATTTCCACGACATCGTGTCCAATGAATGGGGGAGTCCAGAAGACCGACAATCCTACAATGAAGCCGAATCCAGCATGGGGCTGAGCTTAAACAGCATCTCCTCTGTCAAACTAGGTACTATAACCACTCCATGCATACATTTACAGTCAAGGATGCCTGAACTCTTATTTGGGTTCTGTAAAACTTAGCTGCGCACCATACAGGCATATGATATCTATTGTAAGAGTAAACAGAACGCCATACGGTTAGATGACATCTGATGGTATATTTGGATGCATAGTTAATAGTGCCATAATGCATGGCAAAAATACTGAAAATGAAAGTAGCCTTGTGAACCTGAAGACGTACATGGTACCGTCCAATTACAAATAGTACAGCACACAAGTATTTTCAGTCATTTTCTTTTGCGGCATTCAGAGCATAGAGCTATCCTGAAGACTTTTAGGCGCTCCTTACATGCTTCCCAATACAAACAGCTCACTTACCAGTATGAAGGTATCGGTATTTCACCTGGGAGACATTCCTATAGTATTCCACGTTTCCGACCTCGTAATTGGGACTTACAATAGGAAATTGCAAATTGGTGTCAGTGCACTTTTCCACACGCTCATTGCGCCAGGTATTTCCTGGATAAAAGTGCAAATAAAACCACTGAGCTGCACACGGTTTCCTGGCTTTTCAACTGTAAACTCGATCCATTGGAATTGGAATTATTGATAAGGAGGCCTTTAATAGATATCAATATAACCTTTCTTCAGGAACTGCCAACTGACATCTATTTTTGAACTAAATGCTTTGTATCTTAGTTTTGATTGATTTCAGGCATCGATGTGCTTTATCTTGCGAGGAAAATACAGCGGCTTGGTAAATGATATCCCACAAGAGTGATGGCCGTCATAGTGAACTTGACTCGGCACAGCAGGGTAAAGCGCTTCTCCCTGTGTCATATAGCATGGGCCCCACGCATTGATCCCAAGCACACTGCATCGATATAGAACTGGAACTTCATACTTCCATGAGGAAAAGGCATGCATTAATCATTATAAATCCAGGCACATACTTTAGTTTGTTTACTGCATCATCAAACCTTTAAAAACAATCTAAATGAAAAATGGAAACAAGAAACTCAATTAGTGTTAACTAAATTCCTGGAATTTTAATTCTGACGCATTGAAATGTATTAGCAATAGTGTAGCTAACGTGGGGTATATAATTTGCCTCATCGAAAGAGATACATTCACAATGAGCTTATCCGAAACTCAATGTGAATAAACTCTAGTAACCTTAGTTCAATGGTTGAGCGATGGAATATATAGTTAAGAATTAGCAGCCGTTTTAAGTGTATATGCTTGCATTGGTCATGGCTTAATACAGTCACACAGTAAGGTCCCAATTATGATGCTGCACGGCACTGGTGCCGCTACAGTGCGATAGCACCCCACCAGTTCTATGCAGGTATTAGTTAATCTCCACAGAATGAGCACTAAGGGGCCGATTATGATGACGGACTTGAGTCCGTCCGCGACCACTGAGGAGGGAACGTCCGCAAGGGCTGCGGCGTTCCCTCCGAGCATATTCGGATGTGACCGCCAGGGTGGCGGTCACATCCTCTATCTTTAACATTGCAGCGGGTGGAGCTTCAAGCTGCACCCGCCGCAAGGTTAAAAATGCATGCATCGCATTTGCATGCACCGCGCAGTGCCTGCTGCTTTGTGCACGCAAATGCAGGGGGGTACCATAGGTAGCCCCCATGTGCACCCCCCCTTCACCCAGGGGGCCCGCAACGGGCCCCCAAAGTGAATGTCCGTATGCTTTTCCACAGGGGAAAAGCCGCCGCGGAAAATCAGGTCAGTTACACCATCCTAATATGGCTGGCGGTGTCTGATAGACACCGCCAGCCATGTTATAGCTTTTCCGTCGCGGTCGGAAGGCGACCGCGGCAGAAAAGCTGCGGACGGAATGCCAGACCCACCAGCCATCCTAATATGGCGGTGGGTCTTTCGAGGCTTTGCAGCGGTTTTCCCGCATCCTCCGAGCCGGCGGTGGCTTCCGCCGGCCCGGAGGATGCGGGAAAACCACGATGATAATCGGCCCCTATGTATGTGGACTTAATTGTGCTTGGTGGAAATCCACACAATAGTCCATGCTCTGAGCAGGTAGCACATGTGAGCAAATGAATCTGAGCAGCAGGCGCGTAACAGAAACATATGAAGCCCCTGCTACAAATGCAGCCCCTGCAGCGCTGGGGGCCTCCAACCCTTCAAAGGACCCCCAAACCATCTGGTGACCCCATTCGCCTAAGACCAATGTATATATCTGTAGATAAGGGGGAACTCATCATTTTGCATTATGCCACTGCTATGCAGGGCTGGAGAAGTGGACAGGGGAGGATATCCAGGGGAAGCTCGGACTGTTGGCTTGTAGAGTGAGAGTAATTCATGCCCTTTCTATGCCAAAGAAGTGAGACGGGCTATGGGTATGCTTGCTGTCCTAGCCCAATCCTCAAACAATATTATCAGCCACATTTTCCATCTGGCAAAATTATGCCAGGTGTTCCTGCACCTGAATTGGGCCACTTGTGAACAGGCACAGAGGTAGCCCACATGGCCTGACATACAATCAGGCCTGTTCTAACTTTCAGGTCCGTCTAGGTAATCTGTACAGCTTGTTACAAATGCATAGTGGGTCAAGTTCCTATAGGAGTGTCCTGGTGCTCCTCTTTCTTACAATCACTGGACAAGAGAGAATGAAAAGTTAAGAACAAAAAGAAGCAGGTCATAAGCATCCATACTAGTTCCTTTAAACTAGTTTCTGCTGGTCAATGGGGCTTTATCTCTCCTGTCAGCATGGTTCTGCAGAGACCCGTGCTGACCAGGGACAAAATGGTTGGCTCAGGAACAGCACCACCTGTGTTCTCCCATCTCTCTTGGGTCTATGGAGACCTGGGAGAGATGGCAAAGGCTGTGAGACTGCCAGTTGCCATTCTGCCACTGTGCTCAGGGATCTGGGAACCCAGGAAAGGTTGAGTAACAAAGGGCAAACAAATGCTTCCTCTGAGTAATGTTGCAACTAACCATTTGCAGTAAATAACTAGATTGAGTGCCAGTTATTCATGCTTAATGTTTTCCGTGGAAGCCAAATACAACCAAGCCAATAACCATACTCTATAAACAAGGATGTTCACAAATATTATGTGTGGCTGAGCTCTTCAGTGTGGAACATAACCAGACCTACAGATATGGAGAAAGACATGAATGTTAGAAATTAATACTAGGATTAGCACTAAATATATCCATTAGTGCCACCAAAATTGATTCATGTCTCCTCTCAACTAAGATGAGTGCAAAAATACTTACATTCTTATGCATGAACTGTTGTATAGGGTACAGCAGACCTTACATCTTGTGTAGTAGGCTTGAGTTGATCACATTGGGGGGTTGATAAGTTCTAAGTTTAAAGATCCACACATTATAAAGATCTAATTCATAATATGCCAAGCGGCTGTCACAAGGAGATCAACTTTAAATATTTCATTAAAACATAACGTATCTGGAGGGTTTACCTGAAATTCCAGGTCTGAAGTTCAAACTTAACTTGAGATAATGCTGAATTAACTAAAGTATTGTGTAATTATGCATAAGCGAATTTCGCATACCCCTATCACATAATGTTGTGATGCTGTGGGTGTGCGCCTCAACTGCATGAACCACTTACATACTCTTGTTTTTAAACACCCACCCGATGTTATTTAAAGTGCAGAAACATCTGATTGATTTGCAGACTTTTTTATACTCTTAAATAACTTCTCGAAATGCAATGAAAATTGCGAGCATTTGTAACTTAGGCTCGGATTTTGGACAAAGGACGTGCTGCTACTTGGGTACTTAGGTACACATATCTAACAGAAGCATATAAAGCGCTTGGTGAATTGGACCCAAAAATCTTTTCAAAGATGGTGTATCACTAAACTATAAAGCTCTATATTGTTGATGTTCTACCCAATAACTCGAGAACATTAAATATTAATTGACTTTATTGACTCTGAAAATGATTCTGTGTTTTTTTTCTCCAACCTTTTAGGCGACCTTGGGGTTTTGGGAAATACACACATGTCTTAGTTAAAGGTTTGGCAAACACACTGAGGGGGTGGAGGCAGATTAATTACATATATGGGACAGGCCAAATGGATGGCATTCCTATGAAGGTGGTTACACGTCCATGGGGAACGAGTAAAATACTAGAGTTTCCAAAATGTGATGTACTATAGTCTCCCGGTGATCACGATGCTCCATTCATTTTCTCTCATGCCTTTCTTGTAGGCAATGCATCATGGATTCCAGACCAGATTTTTCCCAATTCTCCTTGGGAGATGTTGAAGAATGGCCAGGCTGAGACTGTAGCGGTTAGGCTACTCGGTAAGGTTCTTTCGATTGCCCAGTACTGTAAATGAAGGAATCAAAAGGCAGTGTAGTCTTTCATTTCTGAATTCTAGAGATTTCCTTGCTCTGCCGATGTTTCAACCATTCCTTGCTATTATCAGCAAAGGAGTAAAGTCCCGGAGTGGGTTTGCTTAGAAGAAGTTAATGATAGCCCCGGTGCGTGATGATCCATGGAGTGGCACTAATCTTCCATGGTGGTGATTATCTCCAGAGACACCCACGGCTCAGGGCCCCCTCCACTCTGATGTCATGAAGAATGTCAATCTCTGAGGCTAAGGGCGGGAATCTGAGAAGATCAAATGAGCCGTTCAGAATGTGAAAGTCAGTACAGCTGAGCCGCGTGGGCTCAGAGACTGCGCCTCTGCAAAATGCCAGCAACGTTTGCACGGATTGTAGGGCGATGCAATCCTTTTGTGGGACCTGACATTTTCTAGGGTAAGATTTGTGTGTACTGACATCTAACGCAAGCAATGTATATTTTAGGCCCAGAAGACGGCTGCCTGCACAATGCGTCATATGCATCTATGATTCCGCTTCCAACGCTGCAGAATTTCCTCCGGCTGGTGAGTTTCCATAACAGTATGATATCATTTTTGTGCTGATGTCGCCGGTTCTGTGAATGTGATCATGCAGATTTGTATTGAAATCACTCATCAAATAAATATGTAGAGAACAGGATTATCCCCCCCTTGTACGCAGCACTATTTAATATTTTATGCAATTCCTATTCATTCACTAATGGCACGATTACTGAGGGAACATATATAACTACGTTTGTATTATTAATTTATCGCATGTTCTGACCACTTTGTGATCTTTTCAGACTATAGTATGCAATACAAGAAAATACCTATTTGTACATCAACTTTCTCCCATCATCAGCGAACACCAGCTCCGCCCTGGTGACCTTTGTGCACTTGTTTTCCATTGTAGCTGACTGCTCCATACACTTTTTTAGTTTAAATGTGGCTCCATCACATGCGAACATCAAATAACTAGTCTTCCTGGTGTTGAGTAACACCTATTTTTTTTTACATTGACGTAATTTCACAAAAATTCACAAAAATAATTTTGGAATCCTTTTCCAATCGTCACCAGTCACTACAATATATGTGCCCTACTTGCATGAAAAGAGATGCTGTAGGAACGTAACATGGCAGCTATAGCCATGTGAGGAATGTAACATGCATTCAATTTCCTTTATTCTAAGCTCATCTACAGTGCCAAATACAAGAAACATTTACCAAATATGGATGCGTGGTAGTCCATGAGACAGTAACTAAATATGGACGCATGGTAGTACAAAAGACATTAAATATTCATCTTCGGTAGTAAAAGAGACATTAAATATGGATATATGGAAGTTCAAGAGACAGTAAGTGAATATGTGGACTTGGAAAAGTGTAAGCACTGTACTTAAAATAAGTATATGACTTTCTCCTAATTACTCACCAAAAAATAAACCTCCTGCTGCGTCATTTCAAGACCATTTGAAAAATGAATGACACACACCAAGGATGAAATCTATCAGTAGCTAATGTTCTGTTAAAACCGTTATTTTTAAGTAAAGGAGAACACAAACACAGAGGTAGCTCGAAAACTGTGTAAAAATATTTTCAACAGCCTGTCTGTCTCTGTACAAGTAGGAAAGATATGTTGCATAATAGTTAACACAAAATACCTTTTTACTATGCATGCTAGAATTTTCTACGATCTTGTACTCATCTTTAGATTCTTTGAAGACACCGACCTTAAAGTTGAGGAATCCTAAGCCAATTGCATTAGTTAAACCATTTACATCATAAACATACCTTCAACCGCTAACATCAACATGCATTGGTAATGCCAATAGGTCTGGCTTTGAAGGAATGTCGTATGGTGATGTGAAGTTTTAGAAGCAAGTAGCATGGGATGGGTATATAGGCCTTTGTTTGGAAGCAAAGAACTATAGACTAATATTGGTGAAGGTTAAAAGGTCCGGTGACAATTCCACTGTGAAGCCAGAGCCGAACATCCATGTAGGTTAATGACTGCCCTTCTTATGTGTGGTTGCCTGAGAAATCCACTATAAATTATCTTGTTATCGAAGACACTTTTACTGCATTACAGTTTTGTGTGTGTGTGTTGTGTGTGTGTGTGTGTGTGTGTGGGTGCGCGCGTGTGTGTGTGTATAGGCACATGAAACTTCAAGCTTAGGCAGCTGAATAAATAAACACATTGATCACTGCTGTGTGGAGGGCAAGCACTGTTTTGTGGAAGCGCACAGATTATGCACAATGTATATCTGGATCCCATCATGTGGGTGGCGCCAACAGCCTTTTTTTCGAGTGGGATTCTCATAATTGTGTGGTGATAGGGGCGCTGTCAAGCCAAACTACAAAAAGTAGTGACCGTCCAAGCATATATCAGGTCTTTCTCAGGATCACCTGCATAGTAGTGATGTCTTCTGTCTGCCTTAGACATTTACATTACACAGGTCAAAAAGAAACACAGGCCACCTTGCTAGCAAATACCTAGGAGGTAGATGGATACAGTACTGGGAGGACATTTACACAATGAGCAGTGATTTGGGTTCTGTAGCCATGCAACTCTGCAGGCTAGGCGTTAAATATAAATTATTCAAGTATAGATGTGTTAAATGTTTAAGGGTCACGCCTGGTGAACTGTACTCCAAATCGGGTACATTGAAAGCCTGTGTGCCCTAGAGTAAGGAGATGCAGCTTTTCCGGCTAAAGGGAAATCAATCATCAGCATTCTCTCTCTGATTGTTGATAACAAGACTGATCATCTACTGACATATGCTTCTGGGGTCTCCATCCTAGGCCTATAAGGAACTGTGTAGCATTTCCTCTGGTACTATCCAAGAGCAGTATAACAATGTGTCATTTTGTGCTTTGTACAGTGCTTAATTTGTAAAATATTAAGTGCAGGTGCTCAAATTGTTTCAGGAGGCCACACCCACACCCCTGGCTCCACCCACTTCCTCTATTGGCCCCACCCACCTACATCCAAAACTAGTATAGCTGAACATGCCGTAACAAGGGTTAGTACCAAAATCTCCAGGTTGAAAGGTCAGGAAATGAACCTTGTGCATGGCCATAAGGATGCATGACACAACAGTCTATACCCTGTACTGTGCACCTGTGGCTGAGGGCCAGTCACTAGACGTGTGTCATCGAAGCACAGATGGGCCAAGCTGTGGCACAGCAAGATCCTGAGGAGGTGCCAGTCACACACAGGGGTGTAAATCTGAAAACACCACACATCCACCCAGAGTGGTGGAAGACTGAGAATCACACACCCATGACATCTAACCTCCACATCCCTGGTCCACAAGAAGCCCATCAAGGCCCCATTAGTTCCTGAATACACAGGCTGTAAGGATCTGACTTGCAGAACCAGTGCAGGTGCCCAACAGTGGGTAGAAAGCCTTGCAAAGACAGAGCTCCTGTCTGTATTCCAGTGTTGGCAGCGAGTGGACCCGGGTAAACTCTGAAAATGAAGCCCTGTTATTCCTTTCTGATGATGCTTATTCTGGAATGTCACTTACTCACACCTGACTGCCCAACCCCTTCTCCCTTGCTGCAACCGGACATGATCCTCCAAAAAAGAAGCATCAATCACTGCAATGCACTTGCAGGAAAGCAGGCTCGCATTCGCAATATCCAATCATACAATAATGTCTCACAACCCCTGCTCCCTAAATACAGCAGCAGCCTCATCCCTACCACAGAGAACAAGAAGTGATTCTTTGTGATATATATAATACTTATACCATCTATGAGTTTTAGGTGAGCCACACCAATACTTCATAGACAAAAGTTGCAGTCCTCTAAGTTGTTCATCCCCATGCAATGTCCGGTTTTGTGTAGCATTATTCCATATGGACATAAACAAAACATACCAGTCTCCACTAACCATCCCAAGCTTCAAATTGTGTACACTGTGAGAAAAAGTGGTGATGAATGTTCAAGGCAACAGCAAACCAACCCTCTACCTTCCAGCCTCCTGAGAAATTCCTAAGTTAAGCAGCTACAAATTACATCAAACAGAAACAGCGCTAATTCATCCCTTTGCCAAACAATGAAGTGGCCAGGCAGCCAGAAGATAGCTGTGGATGCGCTAGTGTCAATAACATGAAGGGGGCACAAAGTGCATGCTAAAAATGTGCATGCAAGAGTGATAGTGGTATTTTTTTATTGGGCCAAAACACAAGTAATATAGCGTGTGCATTGTTTACATTCTGGTGTTTAAATTAGTTTCAAGCTCAAAAGAAAAAAAATCCAATGTGAAACTACTGCTTGTTTTGGGAAAAAAGTAATTCTCATTTTAACGTCATCAGTCGCCATGAGCCCTGGAGCCTGGAGGTTCTCCAAGCAGCTTGCATGGAGAGTGTAGTATTCATTTGATGTTGCCTTGTGTTGGGGGGAAGCAGTGCAGATGGAAACTGCCACGTGAAATGTGACACAGTCCGGGCCTTTGAGATGAATGCGCAAATTTAAGATATCTGTGAGTGTTCACGCACAAGGCCTGTATGATAATCATTCAACTGCATGATTTACATCTAAGGTTACTACAAGAATGGAGATGCTAGAGCCAGGGGCCCTACAGTGGACCAATTTGGGCTAGAAACACGAACATAGATAGCCTGCAGGAACTTCTGTCCATACATATGTCACTGGGTTCTGCCTAAAACTTGTACTGCAGCTGCAGACAAGTGCTGTTACCGGCTCTTTTGCATTGGCAGATTCTGCAAAAAGAAAAACATGCTGGTTTACATATGCGGAAAGTACTGGCACTGGCAATTTAGTCTGGGAACTCATACATTGGGAGGTCAGGTGTGGCAGGGGAAAGGGGATGTGGAGTCATGAGGCGCTGAGGTTGAAAAAGCAGAGTTGAGAGTTAACTTATACATTTATTTTCTGCAAAGAAATTGGTGAAGAGGACCCACGTTGGTAAATCTGTTCAAGATTACTTAATAGCGATTTGTTGGAGTACTATCTACTACTCTCTTACAGGTGACCTGCAGTCTCCTTGGGACTGGCTCCATTAGATCGCTGGCAAATAATGTGTTTTGGTGGGCCTTCGGCCTCCGCCCCAGGCTAAGAGTATCAGCATTCCATGCAAGTCAAAAGCAATCATTTATGGCCTGCTTCTGCTGGGTTTTCATTTCAGTGCATGCGAGTTGTTAACAGAAAGCAGCTATGCACGTTTAATTACTTCGGAGATGTCGCATTAAGTTTATTGCCGAAACCAGACCTTTCCAGGACCCAGCCTGCCTTTCCCGCAGCTCACCCATCAGCCCGCCATCAACCGTAATAATTAACCAATGAGAAAGAAAATGCTCCTTGAAAGGTAGGCGTGCACAACTGACATCATTAAGATGATGCAGTCATCATGCCTGGACCTGGGTGGGCCATCCTTAGAAGACATACCAGACAAGACATGAATCCAAATGGAAGGAGGAGGACACAGTACAGGTAGGTAAATTTATTTTGAATAATTATTGGGCTCATCTCACTGGGGAGAAAAATTCAATAGCCCTGACCCTGTTAAAGTTCTGGTGCTAAGCACCTGAAACCTCTGGCACAAATTAAGCACTGGCTTTGTATTTGGTGGAAAGGCTGTTTCAGGTAGAACAAGTGATACAGTTTACAATCACTCACTATGTATACGAGTTTCCAAAATCTTTTGTAGTATACATGGTGACCTCAACAATTTATATTGAGAAACTAGCCCTAAACCATTTAACTCCACGTATTGACCTGAACAGTATCTAAATGTGTGGTGTTATAATTCCTCAGGAATGTGTTTTCATTTAGAAAAATACATAGCTATTCAGCTTATAGTGGTATCATAGATAAAGTGCATAGCAGTGCTTAGAAAATACGTTCAATTTCATTTTGTTAACCAACAAATAAAAGGCTCCTAACTGAGAAGAGATTTTTTTAATATGGATTTTCAAATTAGTTACATAGCGTCCTTTTTTTTCGTTCTTGAGCTAGTCAATTAATGATATACTACAGTGGTCTGGGAACACCTGCGGCTCGACAGCGCTTACTCAGTGGGGTCTGCGAATGCTTAGAAATGAAATACTTTTAACAGACTAATACACTGTATGAAAATAAAGAAGCAAAATATAAAATAAAAATTTCAAAATGTTAAATAATTGTGAAGGAGTGCTTCACAGTTCCTCAACAACCAGGACATTGGCATGCAAGGTCTGCTGCAGTGCCCATGTCAGTGCCAACTGTATGGAGGTATTAGTTATTAGGGAAACAAGTGTCTTTGTATAAAAAATCAAACTGGTGAGCATTGTGGCTAAAGAGAACAGGCTTATGTAATTAATTCTACTGGCCAGCCTATGATGGTCACCTTTGTGATTATCAAGCATGTGTTTGACAGGGACCAGGTATTGTAGCATCTGGGAGATGAGTGCAGATATAAAGCAGTTATATACAATTCAGGAATTCTGAACTGTCTTAGTTCCTAGGTATGCAAATAAAGAATTAACATACGTGTCAACACATGCTTGAAAAACAGGAGTGCCACATTTTTCATGATCTAAAAGGTAAGCTCTTGAAAAGGAATCTAATGCATGAAACATGTACTAAGTGAAAGGAAGGAGCAGGGCAGCAATACCTCAAAAGTGCAGCAAATCTGCAGAAAAGAAGAAATGTTGGATTGAAATAAAGCACTAGTGCTCCCCTGACATTAACATATTCAATACGTTTAGATTTAGATTTTTAATAACTTGTTTAGGTTCCTCTGCTTAAAAGCAGTAACCTGCTTTGCTACTGTGACATCCCACAGTGCTGCCAAACAAATGTCCTTCAGGAGCCGCGTCCTCCTTGCAAGAACCTTGTGAATGAGTATGTCCCCTCCCCTTTCTTCATGGAGCGATAGTAATGGTGTCTTAAGTTAGGGAGTGGACCAGTATCATTGTAAATTGGGAAAGGGAAATAGGTGGTCCATGGCATACCAGTCATTTACCCGTTAAGTGCTGCCGTCGGCCGTTGAACGTTCGGAGCACTACCTGGCTGGTGCTGTGCACGTTCAACGGCCGACGCAGCCCCGCCAGTTTTTTTAAAACGGCTGCACTGCCGCGAAATCGCGGCAGCGGCCAACGGGTTAAAGAAAGTGTCACTCTAACAGCCAGGAAGGGGGCTCAGTTGGTTAAACCCACTTCTCTTACAACTTCTGTGATCTGCAGGGCATAAATTCATATCCTGGCTCAACTCTGCCATCCATCTTTCTTTCTGAAGTTGGTAAATTGAGTACCACTACTTGGATAAGAGTAGGAAATGTTATTTACAGCTCTGGAAATGTCAGGAGTGCTATAAGTTATTACTGGTACACTAATCAGGGCAGACTAATGCAGAAAGGTTAATATATTGTTGCATATTCCCATCTGTAACCCTGCCCAAGTGGCAAATCTTTCCCTGGGGCATCTGCCAGTTCTGCTGCTCTTAAATTATTTGGTACTAATAATGACACCATCTGTCATAAGTGAATTCTTGGAATATTCATTGCAAGTATCACACCGTTTGGTAGCTAGCCTAAGGGTTTCCCATGACTATGTAGATGGCAGGTAATACTTCTTTGAACACTCCTCCATTGTGTGCAGACTCAGTGTTTTATCCATTTCTTCCTACATTCCGTAGGAACACCCGTCATAGCTTGATGGCCATTTGGTGCTAGTTGATCATTATTTTGCAGTTTAATTTCCTAGTTTTCACATAGGTCATATGCTTTTGCATGTCAGACCATGCACAGTCTCATTTTTGGTAATTCATATTCCTTGCTATTACAATTTAACAATGTTTCATATGCTTACTGAGCCTCAGTTGAACAGCTCTAAGGTCATTTGCTATATGCGGCAATGGTCCTCTTCCTTAGCGTTCAGTGCACTCATGAGTTTCTCAAGTCTTGTCAACATTCCCCCCTTTAAGCTCCACTGTCATTCACTTTCACTCATTCAAGAAAACCAAGAGCATCTGTGTCAGCAATGTCAAAACCTTTATAATAGCTTTGGCAAAATATTCATTTTACAATCTCCCCCTACCCCCACCCTTCACAACCAGAAAATGTACAGCCTATTCAATTTGTCAAAGCCCTTTTTAAGCATCTGTAGAAGGGATTACGTTTTAGTGAATTTTATCTTACATCTTCCCATGTTCTCCAAGTATTGAAGATCCTACAATAGAGCTGAAAGTCTGTGTTATGAGGAATTCCAGCAGTATGGGGTCAAGCATTGTAATGACCTGTTTTCAGGCCAGTAAGTTACCACTACTAGCTTCCCTCAGAGAGTTCGATATGAATCCTAATGGCGTGACAAAACTAATCATTATTTTAAGGATCAAACTCTATTGTCCAGATAGACCCTACATAACGCTGGCATTGATACACATAGGTGTCTTTTTCATATTTATTATCTTCATGGAAAGTTTCACCTTCCCATGTGTTATGTAGGAGACAAACCTATCATTTTGCTCAGGCCCATTGTGAAAATAAACATCTTTTCTCTTAATCCTTGATATCGTCCTTCCTCTATCCATCATTATAGTCATCCAAACAGATTTTTTGTATTACCAAAGTGTATCGTCTCCTTCCCTTAGGACCTGTCTCATTCAGAATCAATTTTTGTTCACTTTGTTACCTTCATTTCCTTTTAACAAAACATACTTTCCAAGGACTGATTGGTTGGCCTGTCCGATGATATCCGCACAGTCATATAGAATGTTTCTTGGCATTCCTGTGGAGAATCCATTTGACAAGGATTGAGGCATACAGCTGAACAATCTTTATACATTCCAACATGACCCTGGCACACCTCTTGAAGGCCTGTCTAACCCACCTTCCTATATCTCGTCCTGTCAGTTATCCGAATGCCTACTTTAGTCATGCATTGTGACGTGGGAGTGGAAATGGAGGCAATGAATATGTTTGTCATTTGAAAACAGGTGTTATTTTAGCTAATGACTCTGTATTGTGTCCCCCAGAAGTATTAATGACAGAACAAAAACATTATAGCACAGATCTTTCTGACACTTAACTTGTGCTTGTATGCATTTAGGATAAACATTTCATAACAACCTCTCAAGGCTTTTTGTATGCACCAAAGACTGTACATGCATTATAACAGTACTGAGACATTGGTCCCTGTATTTTATCTGGATTTCACTTGACCCATCTGTAGTCAGCACTGCATTAAATGTGAATCACTCATCTCTTGGCTAGTTCATAAGGGGAATCCCTCACTCTGCTCCGGTGTGAGAAAACTTTATTATGAATGTAGCGTCACCACCATTAATGAATGTGTTACCACTGGAAAGGAGGGAGAAGGATGTGTATGTTGCGAACAAGGTATAAGGTAAAGATGAATTGTGCAAATCAATCATCACCCTTGCCAAGATTGCGTTCATTGATCTCTGGGAAGTACCTAAGAATTCACTCTCCACTAGTAAACAACAGATTAAAGAAAGTTATCACAAGTTCAAATTGGGCCAGATCTTGTTGAATCCTCACTTAGTTATTATGACGGAACACTTTCTATCAGTTAAAGTAACTTACAGCTTTCAAGAATTTTCAGATGCTATTGAACCTCCGTTGGCTCGAAAGCCCTATTTACATTTTAGATATAGAACATTACGAATAACATCTTATACCAGCAAATGGGCCCACAAATCTGGCTCAACAGGATGCTCCTGCCCCACTTGTGGGGCTGAGAAGGAAACAATAGAGCATATGTTCTTTTTCAGCCCTTCCTATCTTTTTATTAGGAAAAAGTGGCTTATTCCAATTTGCCGAGGCTTGGGCACTAGAACACACAAAAATATCCTGTGAATATTGTAGACCAATGTAAGCCAAACTATCGTTTTTGCTCTATCTCGTTTGCTACTGACAATGTTGAGAATTATGCAAGTGGTCTGCATCAAGTAGGATATATTTTTAGCTTTTTTAGCATGTTTGTGTTTTTCTGTAAGGTTTTAAACATATATGTACTAGTTTATGTAGTTCTGTCTTTTAGAGTTTTGTAATAGGTTAATGATATAGGTTAATTAGCACAGTAGTAGAACAAATGAATTATTTAACATTTTAAAGTACGTTCTCCTCTGGCTCGACTCTGTGATGCACCAAAGTATCTACTTTTCAAAAGTATCTAGATGTATACGTATGGTATGACCTTACTTTTTTACCTAACTTTTTAATAGTTGTATTTTTAAAATGAAGTGAAATGTTATTGTCTAAACACCGATTTATTGTGATTTTATTTCTGTACTTTTCTGGCACAACATGCCGAATAAAGTTTTTGTTGCTTTGGAAATAAATCAAATCACCTCAGTATGACAGTTCTTACACACCTTTAGCCATTGGAACGTATCATAGCAAAGCTCTATGTACTTCACTGACTACTTATCGGCTGCCTATAGCCAGACCATCTACCTTCAAAACACTCTGCATTATCCACAGGATCATCCAAAGAAAAGGCCTAATGTTCCAGAAAGCTAAATTCCAATGTTACTTCCATAACAGGGCAATTGTTTAAGACTGGCACCTTGCCGTACCATTTTCTGCACTAAGAAGTACAATCTCAGTACACGAGGCACAATGTTGAAACTCCCTACCAGGGAAGAAAATACACAATAATCGGGAATCCCCAAAGAGGCACAAAATAAACAATTCCCTTGCACTGAGCAAAATTGTATTCCCGTCATTCTGTTTACCGCACTTAAAGGAAATACTAAATCACATAGAAAAATAAAGGAACCAACATTTTAGTTAGACTGCTAAACAGGATTTGCTCACATGTGCTTTTTTTTTTAAATGGACAGCTGTTCTTATTTCCAATTAGGCACAACTGTAAAGTCAATTATCGCTGTGCAGAACCCATTTTACACCTAAATCAAAACAATTTGCCAATGTTCAGTAGCCGTTTGCTACAGACTATGTTCCCAATAACCTTAAAACAGTAATTTTTCTTAGGAAAATTATATTGAAACAAAATATGCATGTATCAGGGCTGAAAGGATCACTAGTGAATATGAAATATATTCTCCAGTAGCTCTGCTTAGTTCATTCCAAGGACAAAGACATTTCTCTTATCCTATGATGCAATACCCCCATAAAATGGCAGTAATCAACACAATGAACTTTAATACTTTGGTTTGCCCTGAAGAAACAGATTTGTTTCAGAACACAAGCTGGGCGACTTTTTCCTTTTACAATAATCATTGTATGATAATACACATTTAGAATTGATAACTCCGGTTTTATATTATTTATTTTTGGATCGGTTTACCTTTGAAATATTATGCCCATGGAGAGAGCAGGTTACTGCTGGACGTGACACTTCAGAATGCCCATTTTAGCATTTTGCATTTATGCCTTGTATCACACATCTTTCACACCTTTAGGGAATCTAGGCCTGTCATCTTCTACTTCAAATGGTCGAACACAGAAATGGGATGATAAAATTGAAAATTACAGATGTCAGACATGTGGATTTAAATAGACCTCAGTAGCATCTTTTCTGTTGAGAAAAGGGTTCCCCCAACCTTTCCGGAAATAGACACTAGAGGCCTCCAGGGCAATGTAGAGGTGATTTACTATGAAGATTAGTGGGGTAAAGTAGGGGGTGCAGATGCACAGTTGTTGGTCTGGAGAGAGCCACACACAGCTGAGTGAGAGCTGCAGATATTACTTTGTGGGTGCATGTAAATCTGAAATAGTGTTATTGACACACAGCATTTTTCCAGGAAATAAAAGGAATTGAAAGGTATTAAAGTGCCAAAAATGAAAAAAGAGGATAACATAATGTATTATGATTGTCCAGGTCTCCCCACCAACAGCTGAATGGCTTATCCATTATAATTCCCTGCATGCCAAGGAGACAGTGTGGCAGGAAATGAAGTGGAGAGAAAACTTCCATGCCTCCCGAGAGACCAAAGAATTCCTGTCTGTCTGAATGGTAAAGAAATTTGACTCCAGGTCTTTCTTGGACTTCTGCTCCTGCATTTTCCACTAAGGCTTGGTGTTCCCGCCTTCTTCTCACCTGGAGTGGATAAGGAGTTCTATGTAATGAGCTTTTTTTAAGGCAGTAGTGCTAGCAGAATATCTAAAAAAAAATTGGGACATCTCTGAATGACTGGGCCAAAACGCCAAGCCTGTATGAAAAAGAGATCCCGTAGCAGCTTTATTTTATCCTTTTTTCCTATTCTCAGCATTTGGCTTGAATTTTAAGGCTAGAAGAAAGCATGTAACCAAATGTGAGCCTGTGTGCAGCTACAACCTCCAGGCTGTAGCTATACATTTTCAACCTTCTAAAACAAAATCTATGTCCAAAGTTAAAAACCTTCAGTGGCAACGACCACCAACTTAAACCCAACCACATTCACGTATAATCTGCCAAATAGGTGCTTAGGTCCAATCAGCCGCATAAAAGACACTTTGATATTAACCTAGGGTTATATTTAATTTGCATCTCTTTATCCTTTTATGTCTTTGTGCGAATTTCTAAATTCCTGTGACATTTTAAAAGTATGACGTACAAAAAACAGCTCTCTAGACAAGCAAATATGTCTGTGCAAAGTGAAACAACCCAAAAGTTCCGAACTTTTTTAAGACTTTTTGTTTTCCAAGTTTCGTGGTCACTTGTGCCAGCACGAAAATAGTCTCGTTGTTGCAAAAAAAGGATTTCATTTAGCTCGCTTTCACATCTACAAAATAACCGAACCCGTCATGGCACGGCCTTCCTGTTGCTCAGAAACAGTCCAGTTGCCTGGACTAGTGGGCAGGGAAACTTACCCTTGGCAAAGGTTTTATGTGTAACTTTATTTAAAAACAAATGTGTATAGTATTCAGGACACCGTCCATTTTTAAAGTGATTAAGTGCAACAAAAGTAAAATAAACTAATATCAGACAATTTAGGCTTGCTACACCATCATAATAACCCTCATAGTGGCGAGAGGGCAGGGATGCTACGAGGATGTGCCCCCATTAAGAGCAATAAGAAAAACAGTATGGTTTCTTCATTGTTTCGAGTAGAAACAATGGAACACAGTATATTTTGAAGGCGTACTACTTCAAGGTGAAAAACAAAAAGATAGATTTTTCATTCAACAAAAAAACTTCCTCCATTGTATTCGTTACATTTGGAGTGTATGAGAAATACCAAATATGTAAAACATTTTAAAATAATGTACTCAATTGCATTATTTTAGAAAGGTCTATGGGAAATTTAACTGATCGTTCAAGTTTCGATACAAAACTGAATGTTCAATCTTTTTCTCGATTATCTACGTTGTGCTCCAGTTCACTATAGTTTCCCATTTGTTTGACTTTCATTTTTTAGGGCTGGCCTAGTTCTGCCATAGTATCTGCCAGCCTCTTGTTTCACAAAAAATGTCATAATAAAAATAAATATCCAGCTGGGCTTTTGGTCAGCTCTTTTCGCCCATTTGTCTGTTTACCTGTCATTCATATTTTGTTTCTGCCTACCACAGCACACAGCAATGGATCATCCCACTTCAGGCACTGGTTGAACAGCACTGGGGGGGGGGGGGGGGGGGGCTGGTTGACTTTCAATTTGAGGGATTTAGATTTTGCCTGATCACATGTACACAGTCTCTTGCAAACTAACACGTGCCAGGACTGGTGTGCCTGGGATGCTTGGTCACTACTTTAATTTTTACCTTATTAAAATTTTGCCTTTTTCAGATTGCATGTGTTAAAACAAAAACAAATGAAACAAACATGGCAGGCTGGTCATGGCCAGTCCTATTGGCTTTCGCTAATGCTTGTCATTCTTTGTATCCAATGAAGGCACATTTAATCATTTAATTTCCATTCTTTCTGTAACAGAGATGCTGTGCTAAAACAGCTCTTATTCCTTCTCTTACTCCTATTTCTACCTCCTGAAAATCTGTGAGACTCTGAAAGCCTATGCAATGTGACATATTAACATATTAAGGTCAATACCTCCAATAAGATGTCAAGAGTTGGATTTTTGTAATGATGTACAGTACATAATGTTATTTTGAATTTGAAAATTCTATCATATTTTTCAAGAACACCCACGACTATTCTTTTATATGACTATTAGGTGGAGCAGTACCATAATGTCATCTTTCATGGGCCAGAAGAAAGCTTGCAAGACTACATTGCACATCAAATTGCACTGTGCATTAAGGTAATGATGCATGTGCATTAAACATATGCCTTTGGTTTGTAGCACCGCAAGCAGATCATCACTGAACCCCTCTATTTTTAACACAGCACAAGCATGAGTCATTGGGTTTCTGCTGTGAAATAGTTAAAGTGCAGTTGGATGCGGAATTCTCCAAGGAGCAGCTTGTGGAATTATTCATTAGTCGTGGTAAGGAAATTCTCATATATATGATATTAATAAGCCGTCAGCAGAATGTCAAATGATGGATTGGAAAGAAAAATCCAATGGACTGTCTATAGTCATGTGTACGTTTTAATGATAATCTGTTCATTTTATTGAATTGCTAAGTGACTAGAGGGTTGCAGAAAAATAACACCTAAAAAAATGTCTGAACCTGTGTGGCTCAAAACGTATGTATTATTTAATTTGTCTTTAAGTTATTGCAGTGATGGGGCAGGCAGCAGTATTCATTCGGTATTCTTGTAGTAAGTGTGTGCAGATTTCGCTCAGGCACTAACCCCTTCCCTGCTGCCGTCAGCCATCGCGAGCACTACCTCGCTGGTGCTGCGAACGTCCAGCGGCCGACGCAGCCCCGCCCATTTATTAAAACTGCTGCGAAATAACGGCCGCGGTTAAGGTGTTAAAGGAAATGGTTTTTTTAAACGTTTAATTTACTTGCCAAACTTGTTTGTCAACTGTGCTTTGGAAGACCTTTTGATAGAAGAACTGATGTACCGCACCATTTTGTAGTCACAAACGTTGCAATACGCACAATCACAGAGTCTGTGAACTCAAAGTGGAGTTCGGCGAAGTACTAAACCCCTTTTGTGAGTTGGAAACATCGTGAGAAACCTAATTAGGAAGAGGTGTGAAAGTGGCCTCTCCCAGTTGAGATTTGCAGTTATATTATTCAATGGATTTCGACACAATTGCAATTTTTTTTTTTTTTTTTTTAAAACCTTTATTGTGCACGAAAAAGGACAAATACGGGCCCACAACCGTCAGGCCGGCCACGACACTTTGAAGCACAATCGCAAGCAATACATTTCCTCAGCGGCAGCGGATGACATAGCAACAATTAATAAACGTTACACTGAATAGAATCATGTCACCGAGGAAAAGGAGCGTTAAAGGTTAATTTTAAGTTCGTTCCCAATCTAAACAAAAATCAGTAAAGAATAAGAGATAAGGGGAACTGAGTCCACACATTAGAATCACAACATAGGCAGGTGGCATCATCATTGAGAACAGCAACGGAAAATAAGACCACAGACAGTATGGCGGTGCAAAGTAAAATAACAAGATAAGTAGCCAGCATTTACGCCCCACCTACAGCGCCACCCCCTCCCCATCAACCCCTACCGCGGACCCAGTACAGAAACAGAGCAAGAAAGCGCAGAAACATAGAAAAATAAGGCCCATAGAAACTAAATGAAAAATAAAACCCTCCCCCCACCCTACACCAATGCGGAGGCTACGGCCTACCCCCCCCCCCCCGGCAAAGTGTCTGTCGCCCAGTAAAGAACCCGAAATATAGACCAAGAAAAAAGGGAAGAAAAAGAAAAGTGAAGAAAAAGGAAAGAGAACCCCTCACACTTGAAATATAGGGAGTGAGAAAAGAATAAACCAATCCACAACTCCCAGAAAAAGAGAAGGTGGGGAGGAGCCCACCCAATACCAGATCTCCCGGACTCCCATCCATACAAAACCGTCACGCCGTGCAGAGCAGTAGATGCGGAAGAGATAGGTCCAAAAGAATGGCAGAATCAGTCACACTCAGATCCCCGGCCAGCACAAAGTACGCCCCCCCATCAGCAAGAGTAAAGAACATGACATAGCAATTACAAACTGAAGTGGGGAAAATCAGTACATTCAACGCAAGAAACATAGTCCCCCAGGGCCAAATCTATATGCTCTCGGTCACCCCGGCCACAAGTAAATCGTCCATCCCGAACACAACAGGACAGCCCTAAGCACACGAGAGAGTGGGGAAAGTCAGCACAGAGGACAGCGACACACAATGAAGAAGCGCCCCAGCCCGAATCCCACCCGCCAATCAAGCACATGGCCATAGAAAAATGCCCCCTAGCCCTGGCCCGTCCGCAACCGTATCCCAGAACATGACTCCCTCAGAGGGCCCGCCCCCACTGAAAACAAAGAGACCAAATGGCCGTACTCAACATAAAGGAGATGGTCCTAGACAAAATGGACGCCACCGTTCCCAAACAGCGCCATCAAGCAAAAGGAGCTGCGCATTCAAAGCATCAGTGCGTTGCAAAGTACAATGTATCGATAACATCACAGAATAGGCGCAGTCGGCCAGGATAACCAGTTATTGTAGCAACGGCTCCATGAATGCTGAGGGCGAGGTTGTTGGCCGCCTAGGGCAAGAGACATAGTAGTAGGGCTGGGGTAGGAAGATCGCAGTCCACAAAACCTTCCTCCCTGAACACCAAGTACAGTAGTAAATAGCAACACTAATACAGGCGGAGAAAGTCATCACGCAGTGCGCGCTCGAGGCATGTACAAAACAGTCCCATTCCCGTTCTCGCCAGCCGGGTAGTCGATGGCAAAGAAAAGCAACCTAGCCCTATCCCAATCGTGGATGAAACCCTGCAGACAGTCCCCCAGGGAAACCCATCCCCTCGGATACAAAGAGTCAATATGGCCGGGGAGAAAAGGTGAAACAGCAATTCACAGCGGTCAAGTAATCTGGACGCAAAAAAAAAAAAAAAAACCAATCCCAGACCCCGGTCAACCAGCCAAGAAGCCGATAACAGGAAAGGCAGCCTAGCCCTGGCCCGAACGTGGATACACCCCCAGATGCGCTTCCCCAGAGAGGCCCACCCACCGCAGAACAAAGAAGCAAAATGGCGAGAGATAGAACGAAAGCAATATGGGAGCGCAAAATGGCCGCAAAGAGTCACCAGGAAATCCGTCGAATGTAGCAGAAAGTTCCACAGAGACACCAGGAGTACACGAGTTTGTAGGCAGCAAAGTCAGGGGGCACAACACAGGAGCAGACGGTAGAACCAGCAATGCCACAGATAGATCCCGAGGCGCACACGATAATAAGTCCAGCCACAATGTATCACTCTTCACTGTAAGGGAAAACAAAGTATCACGGGTGGAGTTGTCAGGCGGGCGATCTTGGGTGCCAACAAAATAGGAAGCGGGCTCAGGTGTCCAACAGGCCGGAGAAAGCGCCGTGTCCTCGTGCAGTGTAGGCGGGGGCAGGCGGCAGCTTTGCGGAACCAGATCGTTATTGTCCCACCGCAGCGCAGACGCCATGTCATCTAGCTTGCCTCCCAATCTTCCGTAGCAGCAGTGCATCTTCGCCCGGAGGTCGCACAGAGCGGACAGAACGGTGCCAAGAGAGAATATAGGCTGTCCCACAGGTCCCGGGGGAATCTCTCGAACCTCGGGCTCACCCACAGGCGGGGCAGCACAGGTCGCTGGCGAGGACGGGCGCATCTCCCCACAAAACATGTCAGCACACAAAGCCATTATGGCAAAACCCCCGGGACGTTCACCAGGATAAGTAATTGCAATTGTTAATCATTGAACAGTTACCTCAAAGGAAAGGATAACTGATTTACAAAGAGAAAACTGTCCCTCAGGGGCAGTTTCCCCTTTGAGAATCATATCGGGCAGCCTCAGGGGAATCAGATATCCAGTGAACCACAAGGGGCGTAGCTTCGCGGTGGGGGTTCGGGGTGTGACACCCCCAAATAACTACATTCGCTACTAAGAAGTTGGGTCTGGGGGCCCTGAGTCGAGACTGCTGTGTCGGTTTTCTTCGTCATCCTGATTTCACAAACTAGTTTTTACTTGTTAATTTATTGAATTACAAATGTAAATGTACTTAGGCCCAGATTAACAAAGATTTTGCATTGAGGATGGGTCACTGTTTTGATGCAGCCCAATGCAAAATCCTTGTTGGTAGTAACAAAGCAGCACAAATGTCAATTTGCATGGCTTTCTAACGAATATGTGATCTTTTTTTGCATGCATTTACCAAACATGCCAAAACAACACGGTCGTTACAACGACCGCATTATGTCGCATACCGTTACAACGCAAGTCGTAACAACGACTTGCGTTAGGGGGCGCTGGATGTTTGAATAGTATAAGATACTATTCCAACTCCAGTCTGGGCAGACACTAGGGAACACCTTCTGCCCCCCAAAGCAAATTGTTGTTCATACTTACATTGTAATGGTATGCGAAATAACAACGTGGTCGTTGTAATGACTGCATTGTTATGGCATGCGGGGTAAACGCTGTTTACCCTTTCTAACAATAAGTAACACAACACAGCATATTGCGCTGCCTTGCATTACTCTGCCCCACGAAGGCATTCAGTGGGAGGTGCATGGGCGTTTTTGCACCCACCCATGGATTTTGATGCAAGCCCACATTTACAAAGAGTTGTAGACATAGGTTTGCTCCAAAATGGTGCACCTGCCTGAGGCTGCTGTAACGAGGAAAAAAATATTTTTTTACTTCTTGTTCTTTCCTCTTTGCATGTGTTCTACAGTCTGCAACATACACGCAAAGAGGAAAAAGCCCCCAAAGACAGTGCAGGAAGGTACCGCTTCCCGCACAAACCATAAAGCAGGCGTCCTTGCAATATGGTGCAATGGTGCCTGCATTTGTGCAAAACAGCATAGCAATGTTACTTGCTGTGCAGCATTGTGACACTTCATTGTAAAAATGCTCCTTACTGACCTGTTTACCAAAAAAGTAGCAAATCTGCATCAACTCGCTTGTAAATCTTTGCTAGTTTCAGAACTCCAGGCATAATACTGGAACTCAAACACCCAAAAGGTGATAGGACGAATGCTTGACTTTTTTGTGTCAAATATTTGTATCAATATTTTCATAAGAGAAACGCATTGCATGGTAAAACATGGAGATTGACTTCATTTTGTGCATTGTTAAACATTGGGAATTACAATCATTTCTCTGAATTGTCCTCTATCTATCACATAGTACAACCGCTACCATAAACATTATCACCCTGGTTCACATGTCCTTTCCTAGGAAGGTACATCTCCTTCCTGTTGCGTATTCGTATTTTAACTACCGGTTACGGTGCTGAACTCAGAACTGGGGAGTGAAACTGGGGTGGTGATCGTGATAGGACGAATGCTTGTTAATAGTCAAACACTAACAATCCTTCGGGTAGCATTCCAAAACATTGTTTTTCACCCACCTTGCCTGTTTGACCATGCTCCTCATGGAAACAGTCCAACCGGAACCTTGGGCAGCTTACACATTCAGCCTGTGGGCCACTGGTTTTGTAATTGGGAAATTTGAGATTTAACCCCACCCCCCACCCCCCCCCGGTTCTTTAAGGAGCACAGGTTGATTACAAAAACAAATGTATCTGGGAATGTAGGAATGGAATTTTCTGTCCCTTGCAGGCCCCCACCCCTGCATTCACAATCAAATACAAGGGGACAGCATATAACATCCTTATTAGTTAATATTCATTAGCCAGCCTCCAGCAAATGGAAAATATGGATTGTGACTGGTTAGTACATCCCTGTTGCTAACTAGTTGGTGTAAAATTTGCACAACTCCGGTTTATGGACAGGGATAGTATATTGTGCCCTACGTAAATTTTTCATATTTGCTTAACCATTGTCTGCTCAACATGACTTGTAATTACTTAATCTTATTTCTGAGACTCTTGTTCTAAAAAGGGAGGAATCAGTTAACTGGTCAAACAAATTAATTATATTTGAATGACGTGAACTTTTACATACAGCTCATCTCTACTCCCCTCACTACATCCGTACATGCTTTTCTTTCTGGCATATTGTTCTTGGAGGCATGCAAGAATTGGGTGATGCAAGAATTGGGTGGGGTAAACCTTTTTATTTTATTTTGTGGTGAGCTACTGTATGCAGGAACGTGCCTATGCTGCTTATGTTTTTTTGTTCATGTTCAGTTACAGTCCACTTCGTACAGGGCAAACTAGGTGACTTCAGTATCTGCATTCAAGATCATACCTTGTATTACAATATCATCTTCATTAGTACAAACCTAGTTTCAAAAATCCTTTGGTAACCAAGGGCCAGATGTAGGTAGGCTTTTACCGGTCGGTAACGGCCGAATTCGGCCGTTACCGACCGGTAAATGGAATTTGAGATGTAGGGGGCATATTTTTACAGAATCGGTAAATTTACCGATCGGTAAATTTACCGATTCTGTAAAATACCGAATCGGTATTTTTACCGATTCGGTAAATTTGATATGTAGGTGGGACTCTTCTGAGTCCCACAAGCCTTACCGAATCGGTATTTTACCATCAAATTCAATTTGATTGTAAAATACCGATTCCAGTGTGCATGCACATGTGTGCATGCACACCTGTGCCATATGACAGGCTGACCTGCCCTTAGGGCATGTATGCCTGCCACATGCAACCCGAACCTGTTTTGGGGGTGCTAGAGGGTGTCAAAGTGACACCCCCTGCACCCTTGTGAAATTCGGTATTTACCGATTCGGTAAATACCGAATCGGTAATGCCCATTCATTCCTATGGGCTTCAAAGCCCATAGGAATGAATGGGCATTACCGGTCGGTATTTACCGAATCGGTAAATACCGAATATTACCGATTCGGTAAATGCACATCTGGATTTACCTACATCTCAGTACTTCTATTTTACCACTTCTTAAATACCGAATCGGTATGATTCGGTATTTAAGAGGTGGTAAAATAAAATGACCTACATCTGGCCCTAAGGGCCAGATGTAGGTGGCCAATTACCGGTCGGTAACGGCCGAATTCGGCCGTTACCGACCGGTAATTGGATTTTGAGATGTAGGGCCAGTCATTTTACAGAATCGGTAAATTTACTGATCGGTAAATTTACCGATTCTGTAAAATACCGAATCGGTATTTTTACCGATTCGGTAAATTTGATATGTAGGTGGGACTCTTCTGAGTCCCACAAGCCTTACTGAATCGGTATTTTACCATCAAATTCAATTTGATGGTAAAATACAGATTCCGGTGTGCATGCACATGTGTGCATGAACACCTGTGCCATATGACAGGCAGACCTGCCCTTAGGGCATGTATGCCTGCCACATGGCACCCGACCCTGTTATGGGGGTGCTAGAGGGTGTCAAAGTGACACCCCCTGCACCCTTGTGAAATTCGGTATTCACCGATTCGGTAAATACCGAATCGGTAATGCCCATTCATTCCTATGGGCTTCAAAGCCCATAGGAATGAATGGGCATTACCGGTCTGTATTTACCGAATCGGGTAATACCGAATATTACCGATTCGGTAAATGCACATCTGGATTTACCTACATCTCCCTCCTTCTATTTTACCGATTCATAAATACCGAATCGGTAAAATTCGGTATTTATGAGTCGGTAAAATAGATTTACCTACATCTGGCCCCAAATGCTTACACCTAAAGATAGGTGATAATATGGCAACAGAATAGGAGTGATATAAGCAGTTTCCTACAGGCAGGATGATTTATTGGTGTATTTCTCTGTAGCTCTTAGGTTGCCATTCAGGAAGCTCTAAAGCTGTGTGACATGTCACCTCCATTTCTTCAGTACTGTACTTTTGCATGAAGACTTATATAAAATAGATTTTAGATGTGATATAATATGAAGTAGGCTGTTTACCAAAACGTGCTTTATAAATCAGTCAATACTTCCAGATCAGCTCTGGCAACAATCAACAACCACTTAAAATCTCTGCACAGAGAGGAGAATGGATGCAACGTTGGCACAACCTAAGAGTGGGTGTTGTAGTTTTTGTCATTACGAAACTTGTCTCTTGGGCACTCCAGAAAGCAAACTATTTCAAAAATCTAATTTGAAGGCAGTAATTTTCCCCAGTGGTTGCACTGTGTCTTTGAGCAATAACAGAACAGATTATGTTTATGATTTTTTTCAATAATAGTTTGATAATGGAAAATCTCCATACGTATGTGAGCCTTCATAGGCATACGTGTGGAAAAAGGGTTCAGGCAGATCAGGTCGTTTACCCCTTTTCTAGGTTTGCCCGGCGTTAGCCGCTTCTCACCCAACTCACGATTACCCAAATAAAGAGGCAGGCGCTGGAGACTGGAAGGCAGGAAACAGGAGTTTATTTCCGACGGAACAGAACACGTCAAATCAGACAACAGGGTATCTTCTCGAGGTGCTCTAACAAGTTTCTCTACGGCTCAGTCTTTTATACACAGGTTTATGATGTACAAACATTCCTTATTGCAATAAAGACACTTTGAAGTACAAAAAGGGCATGTTTGGGACCCCAGCTCCAGGCCCATTCCCATACTGACCGCTCTGATGTTGTTTTCCCCTCCCAAATGTGACATGTGATTGTAATCTGCAGCCGGACATTCTAACAGGGCACGAGGGCAGGAGGGGGTGGTCAGATCTAAGGTTGGGCGGGCGATAAGATCATGTTTCGCTGACCTAGTTTTATGATGTGGGACTGGGTCGAGAGGCCAGGTGTAGCCGGGGGGGGGGGGGGGCCATCAGAAGAGAGGAAGGGTGTTCCTGGGAGGGATGCGGGGGTGTCGGTCAGGTCTAGGGGTGTGAAGGCCTTGATTAATCACCGCTCCTCTGATGTGAGGCAAGGTCCTACTGTAGGAAGCAATAAACTGCATCTGTTGGGCTAGGTGATGGCCTGGGATCAGGCCGGGCAATCGGGCAGGGAGGAAGAGGTTACCAAAAGGGCCCGTTCTATGAGTAGGATGAAAGAGCGAGGGGGCAGGGGTTCAGCACGGAGACAAGGTCGTGTTTAGCGGTGCGTTTATGGCCCGAACAGGAGAGACCGGGGGCTGTCGGGGCGCGGGGTGCTTGCGGGGCTGGAGAGAGAGAGAGAGAGAGTGAGAGAGAGATGATGGCTATCGGCGATGGGCAGGGAGGTCATGACACAAAGATGGCTACTATCTATGTTCGTGATGGAGCCTAAAAGGGAACAAGATGGCGGGGCCACTGTTTCGTGACTTTCTTTACCTTCAACAGTGGCGAGGGTGAACACAAATGATTGCCGCTTATGTACATATGCATTTTGTCATTTTCCACAGTCGCCGCTTTTTACATAAGCTAGATCATTTCCGTGTTTATCATACATATAGTCGTGTTTAGTCAATGAAATAGCGTTTGTCAATATTGGTAGACTTACATATAACCGTGTGTAGTTGATGCAACATACGAGGTGGAATACATATAAATTTACATTTGTCGTACTTAAAAGTGACCGATGAAACATTTTACAGGCAAAAGTGATTGAGGGAGGAATTTAGTCCAATACAAGCAATTAGTCAAGGGGTGTAGAAAGTTCCGAAAAAGGGGGGTCTTCGCCACAGTGTCTTTATTAGTAGCGAGTCATCACTGGTAGGTTCTGGTAGTTCGTTTTCTTCCGTTGGCACTGTTGAGCACCGGCGGTGGAGCTATAGGTCCAGCTCGGGTCCTTCTTTACACGTCGCAGGGTGTGATCTGTCCTTTGCCGTTAGGCCACAGTCCTGTTTCCTAGCTAATCTCTCTTAAGGGTGCCTTATGCTGGGCACCTGCATTTCTGTCTCGGAGTCAAAATCCACGTGGAAAGGATAGAAGGGGTTTTGTCGGATAATCGGGGGAGGAGAGGGCGGAGTGGGACCGGAACTTTGAGGCAGACCAGAGGAGCAAAAGGGTGATGCGCAGGCAGGTCCATCAATCGGGCTCAAAGGGGCGGGGACTTCTGGCACGTGTGGGTCAACAAGTAGAGGGCTTCAAGGCAGCCCCCCCATTCCTTCGTTTTCTGCGTTTGAGAGTGGTGCATCGTCCCCCGTCCCGTTGCTCTGCGGCTCCATCTTAGGTCGAGGGCACACGCGCCTCACGATCTGTGGTCAGGCTGTGCGTCACGTCCAGCCCCTCTCCTCCGGTGGCTGTGTATCCTTGAATGGGTACAAAACAGGTTTTAGCAAACTGGCAAGAGAAGGCATTTATACATTTCAATTCCGTCCAAGATCTAGGTAGCTGGGGGTACGTTTCATCGGTCACGGTCAGAAGTTATCACTGTGGAGTATGTATACAGGCGTGTCTACTGATTTCGAACTAGGTCTATTTGGCGTTCATTCATGTCGCATGTGGCTTTCTGACCCTAGCCCTGGCAGTCTTTTATCATCATGAGAGAGGGGTAGAGGCTAAACACTCTTT
The DNA here is from genome assembly GCF_964261635.1 of Lissotriton helveticus. Classification (NCBI taxonomy): domain Eukaryota; kingdom Metazoa; phylum Chordata; class Amphibia; order Caudata; family Salamandridae; genus Lissotriton; species Lissotriton helveticus. Next base: position 770,158,056 of record NC_136057.1, read on the forward strand.
TCTCGGGGAGCAACAGTTAAGCAGGGTCATCAGTTATACCTCGAGTTTACGGAGCTGGGGTCAAGCGGGAGGAACGGGGACGTTTTGGACATCCGTACTTAGGTGCGGAGGGGTGGGGCAATCTGGGCCTAGGAGATTGTGTTTCTAACGAGCTGAGAGCAGAAGGCCACTGACGTATAGTCCTCCTATAAAAAGGGCCAGATTAGGGGGACATCAGTCGTCTTACCTGTCCTTTCCTTATAGCCAATTCGAGTTCTGTCATTTTTACAGAAAAGGAGAGGTAGTAACATGGCAAATTACAATCGTTTTAGTTTCTGGCAATTTTGTCGATCACCTTTGTGTTCGAAAAACCAATTAGGCTCGTGCCGGCGGGGCACAACATTACCACACAGAGGAAGAGGGAGCAGGGGTCGTTCGCATTTTAAATGAACTATTCGGTACACATACAACATGAAGGGAAAGGACGAGAGGGGGAAACGTGTACAATAATAGGCCATTTTAATGCACACAAAACACAAAACAGTAGGGGTCATATTATATAGAAACACAGACTGAGGGACAACGTAAATCCATATACCACGTACACATGAATTCAGGCGAGGGGGGGGGTACATGCATTTACATACAGAATTCAAGACAAAACATAGAACAGTACTTGGCCAAAGACATTTCCTCCTGCATGCTGCGCATCCTTAGTTTCCTATTTAATTCGCCTGGCTGTCTTTTGCTGTTCGTCTCTGTTGCAAATACTTATACTTTCGTCAATTGTTCGGGAACTATCCTGGTCGGGCTAGTACTTACGGTGGGATCTTTGAATCATTTTTAGCGGACGGGTATCCAGGCCAAGGCAACGGAGGGTGTTAGTTGGGGGAACAATGGGCAACTTCGAGTTTCATGGCGTAAGAATCTACTCGTAGGTGCACGTCATTCTTGGTTGCATTATTAGAGAGATGGTCGTTTCTAAGTAAGGGTGCGTTATATCTATGACTGTTCATCGTGTATAGGTGCTATGTCCAGACCCCCTTTTTCCCCATTCCATCGGCCGTCCGATCATCACTCAAGTCGTACAAAGACATCTCTCTTATCAGGTCAACGCGTGCAATGTATATCCAGTCGAGTTACACACATTCGGTCATACACACATGCATCCATATCACCCAAATCCGCGTTGCTTAGGTCTTCTCCACACTTTAGTCGATGTTCTGATGCGACCTGCAGAAAGAAGGGGAAGAAGAAGGGGTGGGGGCGGCGTTTAAAGACACATTCGCGCGCATAAACCCAAAAGGCTTTTTACTTACTACGTATTTCGACCTATCTCCGCGGGGTGCAGTCCCTTCCATCTCGGCGTTTTAAGCCCCGTGGGACTGGTGGTGCGGGAGGCATAATCATTTATGGACTGCACATTGCATAGATCGCCCACGTGTGGTATTGCGGATCTTGTGTGGGGGGTTGAAACAAAAGGGCAATCAGGGTAAAGTGGGTGAACTCATGTTCTTCTTCGAGGAGTCGGGGTGGTCTACAGTGGTATCGGGTCTGGTTTAGGGGTATCTGAAACAATTTCCCTGAGATATGTGGCATACAAAGTAAAACAGAACATCGGGACCTTTATCGATTGCCTTAGGTTGCACAAAAGTAAAAAAAACACACGCAACAACTTGGATCGTTCACATTTTCAATATTCCTAGGTACTTTGCTTTTTAACCTTTCAGTAATCGACTTGCTTTATTTCGCCTATATTTTACGTAGATCGGAAACAAGGGCTATGTATTCAAAAACTTACCAATCCAAAAACTACGACTGTATTTGTTGTCACAAAATCTTTATTTAAAAATGTTGACGTACAAATGCAGGCCTACAACCACGTGGGCCAGCCACGGAGTAGACTGGAACTGTACATGAGGGCATATTTATCTGCGGAAAACATAACTGAGTCGGTGGTTGTTTTATTTCATCAAGGTACGATAAGTGCAATAAAATCATATCGAAAATTCATTGTGGGTAAGTACCATCAGTGTCAAAAAAAGATTCGAACTTTCAATAATACTGTAATCAATGATGCGTCAGAACTTAAATGTGCTTCAAAACTGCATACATATCTCACGATATCAAGTCTGAGCATCCGGGACACACCGGGGAATCGTGAGTTTCGTTTGTACCGGCACCATTTTGGGTGGGGTCAGGCGGGTCCGAGTATAGTCAAACTGTCTCCACCAACTCGTGGTTGGACCAGAACTTCTTTTCGGCAGTCCAGAAGTTTCGTTAAGGGGCAACAGAAGGGACCGGTGACATGAACCATCAATCAAAGAAAAGGGAGGGGCAACAATCTTTCCTACCGGGTCGTACTGATGTTCCACCGGAACTGATCAAATCGGTAGTCTGCAGTATCTTGGGTCATTCAAAACTGAGGCTGGCGCCAGCATGAGGGCGCCGACGTCTCGAGGTTACGTCTTGGTCGTTCTGCGGGTGATCATGGCAGTCACTTCCCATCGGTGGCGGTTGGGGGCCCGCGGAGGTCGAGGGCCCTCCGCAACTCTCGTAGAATCTTCAAAGCTGAGGAGAACGTTTCTGAACGGAGGACTCGTTTTTCTAGTTGGCCAGCGACCAGGCCATCCTTGCACGCCAGGTTCGTTCCTGCAAGCTCCACCGCCATTTTTAGGAGTTCTGCAGCTACCGGCAGTCACTGGGTTAAATGAGCAGACGGACTCCAGCCTGTTGGGTGAGGCGTCGTAGCACCGCCACAGTGGACGAGACCCTGCTGGGTGTGTGGAGCGTCCCTATACTGCAAGAGTGGACGAACCCTTTGCCGGGTGTGTGGAGCGACACTGCACCGCAAGAGTGGACGAACCCTTTGCCGGGTGCGTGGAGCGTTGGGGGTGCAGCTGAGGGGCCTCCACCTGGGGAGGCAGGAGAGGCTCGTCCGCGCCGCCTCTCCCTCCCAGTGCACCCCACAGCGTCTCGCTGACATTTGTTATGGCCGGACCAGGCGATGAAGAAGAGGGGGGGGTTGGAGGCATATGCAAGACATCCCCCCCCGTGGCCTGCAAGGCGCCGGGAGAAGCAGGGAATGGGAGGACCAGTTCATTCCGGGTCGGGCCCATGCCTTCGGCGGCCGGCCGTTCTTTGCCACGGCCCCAGGAACGGGTCCCTTGGTTCATCCCGGGGACAGGCCTTGGCGCGTGGTGTCGCCTCCGGACTATTCGCGTAATGGTTCTCCACCCCACGCCGCCGACGACTGCTTTTGTAGACTTTCTGACGCCCAAAAACCTACTAGAAAGTAGCCCAAAGTAGCCCGACATTGCTACTTTGGGGAAGGAGGGACAGGAACGGCGTCAAGCAGACGGCGAAATGCATTGTGGGTTTGTCGTTTGCCGTGTAAATAGTTGTTTAATATATTTTTGTTCAAAATAAAAACGTTTTAACCTGTTACTTTGCTATAGTGTTGTATATTTCTAATATTTGCCTAGGGTTTGTCATTAATTGGGCGGGGTGGTCGGTGGAGCCGAGCTGTCTCGCAGTCATCATGGCGTTGAGTTCGGCTTTCCTCACTAGTTTCATACTTCCTGAGATGTTGTTCCTAATGTTTCCATTTCAGTAAGGTTGAAAAGAGATCTCATCAGTGGCCTACTGACTTTACTCGATTCCTTTTGTTTTTCCTAATGATTCTTATGTTCTTTTATTTGCTAGCACGATACCGCGGCTAATCCGCATTTTCTTTATATATGTCCTTTTTATTAGGGGTGTCCTCCGGTGGAGCCAGATGGTCTACCATTTAATAAATGGTCCGGGCTGAACCAACTACTGAGCAATGGGGGGGAGATAGGCATGACGGGTTACAACGGGGACAAAAGTCAGCACTACCTATCCTTCCCTACTTTGCGGAGACTAGGTAGAATATTTCTATTCTACAGTATTCGCAAATAGGGAATACCCAAAGAGAGAACCAATTCCAAACAGTCAAGTTCGGACAAACAATCAATCAATCAAATGAGGAATAAAATAGGCGCGACGGGTTACAACGGGGGCAAAAGCCTGCGCTACCTACCCTTCACTATCTGCAAAGAGAGAGATCTTCCTGTTCCTCTCTGTTTGTAGGCAGAGAAGATCCTTTCCAAGAACCAATTCCGAACGATCAAGGTCTGGTCAAACAATCAATCAGTGGGGGATAAAAATAGGCACGACGGATTACAACGGGGGCAAAAGCCTGCGTTACCTATCCTTCACTATCTGCAAAGACTAAACAGAGTATGGCGGCCCTGTGCTTGTTTGCAAATAGAGAATGATCCAAAAAGAACCAATTCCAAAACAATAAATGCTTGGATAACAATCAATCAAATGGAGAGGGAAGTAGGCGCGACGGGTTACAATGGGGGCAAAAGCCTGCGCTACCCACCCTTCACTATCTGCAAAGGGAGATTACTCCTATCCTTCCCCGTTTGTAGACAGAGAATCTCTCAGGACAAAACAATCAAAATGCGTAATACTAGTATTTTCCAATGACAATCAAACAATCAATTCGCAATTTGTCGTGTTTCCACGACCTTACCCGGACCGTATGGACGGTTTCTCGTCTTCCGTTTCCAGCGCCCGATCGTCCTCTATTCTCCGTAATTGCTGTGGCACTCCTGATGGTTCCCAGTCAGGACCGTAGATCACTCGAGAGAGGTCTGTTCGGAACCGGTGAAGTTCGGATGATCGGCTGCCAGACAAGGGTCTATCGGGCAGGAGCTCTTCCCGATCGTTGCAGTCGTTCACTCTGTCGTTGGGACCTCTCTCACTGGATCCACGTGTCGCTGATGGACCCAACGTTGGGCGCCAATTGTGGAAAAAGGGTTCAGGCAGATCAGGTCATTTACCCCTTTTCTAGGTTTGCCCGGCGTTAGCCGCTTCTCACCCAACTCACGATTACCCAAATAAAGAGGCAGGCGCTGGAGACTGGAAGGCAGGAAACAGGAGTTTATTTCCGACGGAACAGAACACGTCAAATCAGACAACAGGGTATCTTCTCGAGGTGCTCTAACAAGTTTCTCTACGGCTCAGTCTTTTATACACAGGTTTATGATGTACAAACATTCCTTATTGCAATAAAGACACTTTGAAGTACAAAAAGGGCATGTTTGGGACCCCAGCTCCAGGCCCATTCCCATACTGACCGCTCTGATGTTGTTTTCCCCTCCCAAATGTGACATGTGATTGTAATCTGCAGCCAGACATTCCAACAGGGCACAAGGGCAGGAGGGGGTGGTCAGATCTAAGGTTGGGCGGGCGATAAGATCATGTTTCGCTATGCGGGGCCGGAGGGGTACATCCACGAGACCTAGTTTTATGATGTGGGACTGGGTCGAGAGGCCAGGTGTAGCCGGGGGGGGGGGCATCAGAAGAGAGGAAGGGTGTTCCTGGGAGGGATGCGGGGGGGTCGGTCAGGTCTAGGGGTGTGAAGGCCTTGATTAATCACCGCTCCTCTGATGTGAGGCGAGGTCCTACTGTAGGAAGCAATAAACTGCATCTGTTGGGCTAGGTGATGGCCTGGGATCAGGCCAGGCAATCGGGCAGGGAGGAAGAGGTTACCAAAAGGGCCCGTTCTATGAGTAGGATGAAAGAGCGAGGGGGCAGGGGTTCAGCACGGAGACAAGGTCGTGTTTAGCGGTGCGTTTATGGCCCGAACAGGAGAGACCGGGGGCTGTCGGAGCGCGGGGTGCTTGCGGGGCTGGAGAGAGAGAGAGAGAGAGAGAGAGTGAGAGAGAGATGATGGCTATCGGCGATGGGCAGGGAGGTCATGACACAAAGATGGCTACTATCTATGTTCGTGATGGAGCCTAAAAGGGAACAAGATGGCGGGGCCACTGGTTCGTGACTTTCTTTACCTTCAACAGTGGCGAGGGTGAACACAAATGATCGCCGCTTATGTACATATACATTTTGTCATTTTCCACATACGTGGGACTCAGATGGACCCTACATCTTTCATGTGAGCTAAGAGCTAGACGTACCAATCTTAACCTGTGTTAAATACTCCCCAATTGCATCTATAGAGCAGCACAATTTAGTTTTTTACTCACTCAGGTTAAACCAATTGCCATTTGCCCATGCCTACGTAGCTAAAGTGGACTATGGCTTAAAGCAAGAAGTGTCTCTTGTAGGTCAGTACGTATAAACAGTACTGTGGTTGTCAAAATAGAAGTTCACCAACTTGTTCAGGAAAGGCTTGATGCAGCATCTGAACATGGACATTAAAACAATGTGCAGAGGCAAGAGCCTTGATGGTCAGTATAAGTCATTAGAATAACATTAAACTCAAAATTACTGTCAACAATTATGGATTTTCGATTTAATAGGATAAGAAAGAAGAGAACTATCATTACACTCTGTTTGACTCTGCAACCACCTCCTCTATCATAGTCCGCAAGAAGGGACTGGAGACTGCTACAATAACTGTTTCAACAGAAACGTTTTTCATGCAGGTTCTGAATATGGCTGCATCTACAGTATGAGACATGCCTCCTATTCCTGCACCTAGGCCAGTTAAATGTTTTTCTACTAAGTGATGTGGATTTGCAATTGATTGTTAAAATAACTTTGGTCTTTTTGATCTTTTTTGCTATTTTTCCCCTCTATCATCTCCTTCCAATAAATTGGGTAGCTTATACGTTTTCATAGGGATTCAAATAATGTAAGACATATTCGAATTTGAAGGAGTGGACATCAAGACATGCCAGACTGGGAGCAAATGTGCTCCCAATGGAAGTCCGATGGACTTGGGCCCAAAAATACCCTTCAAATCCGAATTTTTTTTGCATCAAAGTTAAGTGTGCCAAATCAGGAAATAATCTTGTGGGGTCATGTCTTTCCATTCAGTGTCATACCGAATTTTATCAACAACATCCAATGTGGCCTCCTGTGGAATGTTGGTATATAAGGACTCCACGTCCACACTGACCAGCAATTCCTTCCTTATGTCAAAGACTAAACCTTAATTAGATTAGGAACATACTTTGTAGCTTGTAGATAAGTGGGCATCTTTTTCACCAGAGGCCAGAAGACAAAGTCACACAATTGTGACAAGGTTTCAAGCGTAGAACCGATGCCAGGGACAATTGGTCGACCTGAGGGGGAAAACAATTTTTGTGCTCCTTCGGAAGGACATAAAGGTACAGTAGCTTAGGGTGTTTTTGGGTCAAAAACTCAGCCTTATGTTTGGTGATCTAATTGTTGTCCAGGCCCTTGGATACACAAAAAGCCACTTCCTCCTCGACCTCAGGAGTAGGGTCCTTAGTCAGACGCTTGTAATTCCGAGTATCATTCAAGAGTTTAAGGCACTAATTTTTGTACATTTCCCTTGGAAGGATAACAGCACCCCCTTTATCTGCTTGTTTTATTACAATGGAGTTGTCGGCTGTAAGTCAGTTCAATGCCCTAATTTCGTCTTTGCTGGTATTACAGAAGTGATTATGGTGGTACTGCCTCATACCATCAATTTTCCTATTCAAGGCTTTCTCAAAGGCCAGAACCTCTGGGGGCATCTCAAAGGGAGGTGGAGTGAAAGTGGATTTTTGATTCCAGTGCTTACTCCTGATCTGAGTAGGGTTTCTCTTGACAAAATACCCCCAGCCTTATTTTCCTGTAGGAATTCAGCTGTTTCTACTTTCAGCTTAACAACGTCATCCTTGTGGGTTGGAACAAACCCCAAGGACCTTCTTCTCACTATCAGTGAGTACGTGATTGCTGTAGTTGATTACAATGTCTCCGGAGGGGTCTATGTTCTGCTTGTGCTTGGCGTTGCATCTGCTTCAGCATATGGCTCCTGATGAGTGTCCCTGCTCTGCTATGATACCCCTTTCCTTTTCCCTCTTCCTCTCCATTGGCTTCTCCCTAAAATAAGCAGGAGACTACTCAGGTTGAACCAGGATATGCTCTGAGGTGGAAGGAACACTGGTACTCCATGTAGAGGCGGGACTCCATAGTTAGGATTCTACCCCAAAGCATTCTCATTCTGGGGTGGAGGAGGGCCAAAGGGGACCTGAGGGTTAAAGGTTCCCTGCTGGTTCCACCTTCTCCCTCTTCGCTGTTGTACATTGTCCCGATATTCATTCTGTGAATCGGAGGAGGTTTTGCTCCTTGAGGATGTGTCTGGAATGGAAGTAGATTTTGGGACATAATCTACCTGGTATAGGGGTACACGGTTTCATGTCCATGCTTTTTAAGGTCTATTTGAAAATTGTTGATTTTCGGTTCAGTGAAATAATCCTTGAATTCAGAGATTGTTTTGTTGGATTCCGCGAGTTTCTTCTTAAAAATAGTTGTTGTAAGATCTTTGTGTTCGAGGCATATGGGCTGCAGATGGTACATTTATGAATAGATCGCCATCTGGTGTTGGGCTCGGATGATTGCACTTGTTTTTCTTCTGGAGAAGTCTTTGTCGTCATCGATGACTCCTCCTCTTGGTGTTAGTGCGCATGGGCATCGGCTCCATCCTTAGATTGTTTTTTTCCGCCATCGGGTTCGGATGAGGATCGAAGCGCTCCGGACCGACTTCGATAAAGAAGGTTATATTCGGCGCGTAACCCTTTCCAATTCGACGGTATTGTTATCGAACGCGACTTCACTTCCATCTCGACGCGTTTCGAAGAACGACGACTACGAGAAGACCAGTTCGACGTAGTCCAGCCCGGAGTCCATGGAAAGGACTCCATTCAAAAAAATGTCCAACGTGTGGTGCTAAGTTCCCACACAAGGACCTACACGAGGTGTGCAACCTCTGCTTGTCCCCTGAACACGAATCCAGGGACTGTGAGGCCTGTGCAGCATTTTCCTCAAAATCGACGATTAGAAACCGTCGAGCCCGAAGACACGAGGTATCGAGAATGCAGTCACAAGCAATCCCGGAGCTGTTCGAGGACCAGCACCCAGAAGAGGAGGAAGAGGAGGTCGACGAAGCGGGGTCAGAAGCGGACGAGTCCGACGTCGAAGAAATCGACGTCCAGCAAACCGTGAGTGACGACGTCCCTTTACCAAAGAACAGACCCCGCACGGTGTCGACCCCGCCCGTGAGCCCGGTCAGACAACCGAAAAAAGTTTCCGACGCCCCGCCTTCGGGCCCGGCAACGAAACCGAAACCGAAACACTCGGTCTCCCATCATGGTGGTTCCGATAAACGACCCACATCGACACCGAAGCTCCATGTCAAGGAAAGCTCGAAGTCGAAACAGTCCATGTCGACACCGAAACACGTTTCGACGTCGAAAACACCCTCGACACCGAGGACATCCTCGACACCGAAAACATCGGATCCGAATAAAATCTCGGTGCCGAAAATACAAATGGACAGTCAGAAGAAAAAACACCTTTCGGACCCGAAAACTGCGGTACCGACACAGGAATATAAAACCGATCCTAAACAAAAGACTCTGTTTATTGATCCACAAACTGGCAAGGTAGTCACAGAACTACCTAAAAAGAGGAAGAATGAACAGTCGGACGAAAAAACTCCTCCGAAGAAGAGAACAATGGGGACAAATACAACTCCCCCCCCATTCTCCACAACCTAGAGACACACCCTCTTCTCCTCTTCCTCACAATAGGCCAACTATTTCTCCCACACGACCATCTACACCTACAACAGATGTAGAAAGTGACACAGGGGAGGGAGAACATCTTGGGGATGATGAAGACACAATCCCAGAGGAGGCAGACCCATGGGAACAGTACAATGTAGGGTCAGATAACGATAACGACCCTGAATTGTATCCGTCAAAACCTTCACCTCCTGATGATAATACTGGTTTTGCGCAACTCATTAATAGAGCAGCAAAATACCACAAGGTAGAGCTACATGCAGAACCTCAAATAGAGGATTTCTTATTAGAAACACTACCTGCTGCACAAAGAACATCAGGAACACTACCAATGCTTAAGGGCCTTCTCAATCACACATCAGAGATATTCAAAGACCCGGTGAGGGCTAGGGTACTGAACCCAAGAATTGATAAAAAATATAGAGCAGCTCCAAAAGACCCAATATTCATTAAAGGACACATTCCTCTAGACTCACTAGTGGTCACAAACGCTCGTAAGAGAGCAAACTCTTTATCTACAGGAGAAGCTCCACCTCCTGACAAAGAGTCTAAGCTAATAGATGCCTCTGGCAAGAGAGTAGCATCTCAAGCGGCAAACAGCTGGGGCATAGCTAATACACAAGCACTACTTGCAAGGTATGACAGAGCGCATTATGATGAATTAGAAAAACTCATCACACATCTCCCTAAAGAACATCAAAAGAGGGCAGATCAACTCATACAGGAAGGGAAGTTAATTACTAACACTTCAATCAAGTGCGCCCTAGACGCGGCAGACACTGCAGCAAGATCTATAAACACAAGCATCATGTTAAGGAGACATGCATGGCTTAGGGTTTCAGGGTTCAAACAAGAGGTACAAACATCATTACTGAACCAACCTTTTGATGAGAAAACACTTTTCGGCACAGGGACAGATGAGGCCTTAGAAAAGATGAAAAAGGATACGGAAACGGCTAAATCAATGGGAGCATTGCAACAGCCGACACAAAGAGGTTCCTTTCGTAGGTCCACCTATAGAGGAGGATCCAAAAATACAGGTACAAGCCAGCAACAAACCTCTTTTACGCCTACATCACCCAGAGGTAATTCTAGAGGTGGTTACAGAGGTAACAACAACAAGGGTAGAGGTCGCGGAAACAACAACAACCCCAACTCTCCAACCCCAAAGCAGTGACTTCATACAGCTCCCCCCAGACCATATAACACCGGTCGGGGGACGCCTATCACAGTTCCTACCTGTCTGGGAAAACATCACATCAGACAGGTGGGTGAGACAAATTATCCAACATGGTTATTGCCTAGAACTCACAGCTACCCCACCAAACATCCCCCCCAAACAGCGTCCAATGAAACAAGATCACCTGACACTGTTAAATCAAGAAGTACTATCCCTGCTAGAAAAGCATGCCATAGAGAAGGTTCCACAGCACCAACAAGGAACAGGAGTATACTCCCTATACTTCCTAATTCCCAAAAAGGACGGGTCTCTAAGGCCAATACTGGACCTAAGACCTCTCAACGCATACATAAATTCGGAACATTTCCACATGGTCACGCTCCAACAAGTACTTCCTTTACTGAAGAAAGGGGACTTTCTTTCTACACTGGATCTAAAAGACGCTTACTTTCATATCCCCATTCACAAAGCCCACAGGAAATACCTCAGGTTTGTGGTAGAAGGACAACATTATCAGTTCAAGGTCCTTCCGTTTGGTGTCACAACGGCACCAAGGGTGTTCACAAAATGCCTAGCAGTGGTGGCAGCTCACCTAAGAAGACAACAAATACATGTCTTCCCCTACTTGGACGACTGGCTAATAAAAGCCAAGTCACAAGAGGAATGTCTTCAGAACACACAAAAGACAATTCAGCTACTACACCAGCTAGAGTTCACGGTGAACTACACAAAGTCACACCTGCAACCAAGCAAGGTTCAACAATATCTGGGGGCTACTATAGACACAGAAAAAGCCAAAGTATACCCCAATCCAGTCAGGATCCAAACAATGCTTACAATCATTCAAAGATTCCAACCACAACACTCACTAACAGCAAGGGTGTTCATGCAGCTATTAGGGATGATGTCATCCTGCATACTGCTAATACCATATGCCAAACTACAAATGCGTCCGCTACAAGAATGTTTAGCGACACAGTGGAATCAGGCTCAAGGACAGATTACAGATCTGGTGTTGGTAGACGACCGCACACACCGCTCTCTGAAGTGGTGGAACACAAACATTGCAAAGGGGCGGTCGTTCCTAGAACCAATTCCACAGGTGACAATAACAGCGGACGCATCGCTCACGGGATGGGGAGCACATATGGAGAAATACACAGTACAAGGAAGGTGGAGTGTGCAGGAAAGAAGACTGCACATCAATCATCTAGAACTACTAGCAGTGTTTCTAGCATTGAAAGCCTTCCAAATACATGTTACCAACAAAGCAGTCCTGATCAGAACAGACAACATGACAGCAATGTATTATATTCAAAAACAGGGGGGGACGCACTCTCTCCAACTGTCCAGACTAGCACAGGAAATTTGGAGATGGGCCATTCCTCAAAACATCTATCTGTTAGCCGAACACCTACCAGGAGTCCAAAACCAGATAGCAGACATCTTAAGCAGACAGTCGGAACAAATACACGAATGGGAACTGCACCAACAAATACTGCAGCCATTCTTCCAAAGATGGGGACAACCAGAGATAGACCTCTTTGCCACTCATCAGAACGCAAAATGCCAAAGCTTCGCGTCCAGGTACCCACACCACCTGTCGCAGGGCAATGCGTTATGGATAAATTGGTCCAACAAATTTGCATACGCTTTTCCCCCTCTCCCACTAATCCCATTAGTGGTCAGAAAGCTGCAACAACACTCAATGACCATGATACTAGTAGCACCCACGTGGGCACGACAACCGTGGTTCACCACGCTCCTGCAACTCTCACAAGTGCCACACCAAAAGCTAAGAATTCTACCCATGCACCTTACACAGAACCATGGAGAAATAATGCACCCAGATCCCACACAACTGAACCTAGCGATCTGGCTCCTGAAATCCTAGAATTTGGGTACTTAGATCTACCCCCAAATTGCATGGAGATAATTAAACTAGCGAGACGTCCCACCACCAGAGCATGCTATGCAGCTAAGTGGAAGAGGTTTGCTATACACTGTACAATTAATAATATCAACCCTCTGGACGTATCAACAAGGGAGATTATTTGCTACTTACTACACTTACAGCAATGTAATCTCGCGTACACATCTATCAGAGTACATCTAGCAGCTATAGCAGCGTACCTACAAAACAGGCAGCATATATCCCTGTTCAGGGTGCCAGCGATAAAAGTCTTTATGGAAGGCCTTAAAAGAGTCATTCCACCAAGATTACCACCTTCCCCGGTCTGGAACCTCAACGTAGTACTCACCAGACTAATGGGACCACCTTTCGAACCTATGCATAGGTGCGATATACAATTCCTTACATGGAAGGTGGCTTTCCTTATAGCCATTACCTCACTCAGGAGAGTAAGTGAATTACAGACATTGACAATACAAGAACCATTCCTACAGTTGCACCAGAATAAAGTGGTTCTTAGAACAAACCCAAAATTCTTGCCTAAAGTAATTTCAGCATTCCACATCAACCAGCCGGTGGAACTACCAGTCTTTTTTCCAAAGCCACAGACGGTAGCAGAAAGGGCCCTACATACACTAGATGTCAAAAGAGCCATTTTGTACTACATAGAAAGGACACAAAACTTCAGGAAAACTAAACAACTATTTGTAGCATTTTCCCCAACACATAAGGGCAATCCTATCTCTAAAGCGGGCATCGCTAGATGGATTGTAAGATGTATACAAATATGTTACATTAAAGCAAAGAGAACATTAACTGTTCCTCCTAGAGCTCATTCTACACGGAAGCTAGGAGCATCTATGGCATTCTTAGGGAACATTCCCCTAGATGACATATGTAGAGCAGCAACTTGGTCTACACCACATACATTCACAAAGCACTACTGTGTTGATGTGCAGGCTACACAACAAGCCAGAGTGGGCCAAGCTGTATTAAAAACTCTATTTCAAACAGTTGCGACAGACACTGGTGACCACCGCTAGGGAGGTAACTGCTGTACAATCTATTCATAAATGTACCATCTGCAGCCCATATGCCTCGAACGGAATATGCTACTTACCAGTATGCATCTGTTCTTGGCATAGAGGGCTGCAGAGTGGTACATGCCCTCCCTGCCTCCCCGGAAACCTGTGTCTGTCCCAACATTATCTTATTTAGATACACTTACATGGGCATATCTTTATGTATTCTACTACACTACTCCATCTAACCCTACTATGGCAAAACAATCTAAGGATGGAGCCGATGCCCATGCGCACTAACACCAAGAGGAGGAGTCATCGATGACGACAAAGACTTCTCCAGAAGAAAAACAAGTGCAATCATCCGAGCCCAACACCAGATGGCGATCTATTCATAAATGTACCACTCTGCAGCCCTCTATGCCAAGAACAGATGCATACTGGTAAGTAGCATATTCCTTTAACTTATTTTCACTGGTCTTCATTTTTATCTACAAAGCATCTGCCACTCTTGGCTGTTTTTAGGATAATGACCAGCCAATCACTTGTGTATTTCCATTCAATGAGAGCCCAGTCCTTCCTAAACTCCTTGTCGTCTAGGAAGAACCAGGGCTCTTTAGTGACAATTAGTCATGACTGCACCGTGAAGTACTGTCTTGACCTGACATCTTTTTATCTCTACTAGTGTGTCCTAGTCCCCTAACTGAGCAATAGTTTGGGCCATAGTAGTGTTGCCCAAGAGGAAAGGTATGGCCAGGATGGGGGACACTTACTCATCTGACACACTGGAAATCAGGAGGGGATTCTTTCTCTCCATTGGAGATAACTAATTCTTATTGCTACTGAAACCTCTCAGCACCTTGTGCTGGACTAGCTACACATAACACTTAAAAGATTGGAGGAGGTAAGTTGCCATACACCCACTTAGGGAGAGAACGTTACCACAAAAAGTAACGCAGCTGCAGGTAAAACAGACAATTACTATTCTTGCCTGAAGACAAGCGACCAAAAGTCCCACTGGGATGGTCACAGAAACCCTGTGGAAGTGCTGAAGGGAGGGAAGGTCATCCTTATGGAAGAGGAAGCATCACACACACAACTGTGTCATGCTTCCTCATTGGCACCCTCTCCCCATGCTGGAAGGGTAGTACCTCCAGGGCAGACTCTACCTCCTGTTGGACTCTGTGCAGGAGTGAGTTCATGGATAAAAGCTACTGGACAATAGAGAGATCCAGGTCAGTGAATTAAAAATACCTTAATGTATCCCTGCTATTTGTCTTTATTAGTGGGTACATTGGGTAGGGTTGAAAACTGGTGGGGCGATAATGTGAGAGCAATAACTCACACCACCATCAGAGTTAGGCCAACATGTTTCTGCCTGTCTTAGAAGCCCATACGTGTCAGTGACATTCCTCAGGGCCAGGGATCCCTAACTTCCTTTAAGGGGCCTATTCTCCTACTTCCTTAGGGAGGAGGACAATAAAAAAGTATTACTAATGTGCTCAGGTGAATCCGACCAAGAAACGCACAAGGACAATGACCTATTCATAAATGAGAAAAGTTGTAAGATCAATTAATTAATATGCAGACCAAAGGACTTCTCTTTTTTTGGTTTACCAAGAGAGCGAGAACGTGGGATGACACTTCACAGCAAAACCATAGTGCTTCCTACACCCATGATTAGTGAATAAAGCATGCGAAAACTTTGCGTGTGCTGCATGCGTGTGGTGAAATAGATAACATAACCATTTATGGAAAAGCAATACTCTAGCTGTACACTCGCAATCTTACCCTAGATTATAAGGGAAACTGGCTTCTTGAACAAAGTCGCACACTAGTGAAATCTGGATTCAAAAGGATAAAAGTAATCGGTATATACACTACATACAGTATACTCATTGCTCTAGGAGTATGGTAGTCACCTGACTACAATCGTAAATCAGGCAGTAAGAAAAAACTAGCATGTGAGAGATGAAGGGAATCCTCTCTTATCACTGCACTCATACTTCAGATAGCTCATAACCTTGTTAGTGTGCCCCAGGCAGGGGTATGAATAGCGCATATGCACATCAGTTACAACTAGCACCTGAGGTAATGGAGTATGCAGACCCCCACTTGAAGTGTCTGTCGCCATACTAGTGGAAATACAGTCAATGATTTCCATATAGGATCTGTCCCCACATCCACACACAACAACATAGTGAAAAAATGCCTCCATATTGTACACTGACCTAGTCGCTGGATTCGCTGCTAGATGTGACGTGGCACCCGAATGGCAGAGCCACCCCAGTGGGGTGGGGAGAAGCACTTCGTCAAAAGGCCCACCCTGCTGGTAAACCTGCTCATCGCCTGCTCTCCGCCTCTGGTACACACAGTTGGACACCCACTCCCACACTGATACAGACAGTCACAGTGCCACTTAGATCACATACATATATTAGAAACAGTATCACTCCGTTGTAAACATAGAATAGTAATTTAACTTGTGCAGTAGCTCATTATAGATCTTTAACTCTCAGAAACATTTACAAAACACTTACACTCATTGGATGATGTCATTCGTGATGTCATTTGAGATATCAATGATCTCATGAGTGATGTCACTGACCATGTCATGTGTGTTATAATATGTGAGATATTAAGCAGTGCATTGCGGGGTCGTAAGTTATAGTTAACTCAAGTAATTATAACTGTTGAAATTCACTTGTTTTGAACGAGTGAAATCTGAGCCTAACTATAATGTCCCTGTAACCTTTGATTATTTCCACTGAATTTCTAATGTTTTTTTAAATTCTATTTCGATTTCTGAACTAGAACGTCTCTGTAACCTTGGTTTTTTTCAATAAATTTCTACGGCTTTTTAAATTCTATTCCCTAACTATAAAGTCCTTGTAACCTTTGTTTTTTTTCAATGAATTTTAACAGTTTTTAAATGTGTATTTCATAGCTGTAACATGTAACAGTGAGAGTGGGTGTGTGAGTGGCTTTATAGGTAGGTAAGTGAGTGTGTGAGTGGCAGTATGGGTCTCTAAGTGGGTGTATAAAGCAGTTTGTGGGTGGTGAGTGGCTGTATGGGTCTGTGAGTGGGTGTGTGAGTGATTGTATGGGTCGGTACATAGATGTGTAAGTGGGTGTAGGAGGGCCTGTGTGGATCTGTGAATGGGGGCATGTCTGAATGGGCGCATGGGAGCAGGTCCTTGTGCCAGCTCCCCCTGTGACAATCCTCCTGTCCAGCCTTGTTGCAGTCCACTACCCTCAGCTGCATTCAGTTTTGTGCCAACTCTGTTCATTTTCAACTCATTTTTCGGCCTTTTTTCGTTACTGTCCTCTTTTGCCTCATTGTGCTCAGTCAGCCCATTATTTTGCGTCTTTCTGCTCACTCCTGGCCTTTATTCTGCCTCTCCCTGCTCTTTTCCAACCTCTATTTTGCCTCTCTCTGCTCATGCTGTTACTCTGTATCTTTCCGCTCGTTTCTCACCTTTATTTTGTTTCTTGCTGCTGGTTTCTGACCTATATTTGGCCTCTTTCTTCTCATTTCCCACCTTTGGTTTGCCTCTTTATGCTAGTTTTTCATCTTTATTTTGTCTCTTGCTGCCTGCCTTTTGTTTTTTTTACTCTTTCTGCTCATTTCTCACTTCTATTTTGCTTCTTTCTCACCTTTTCTTACACTCTTTATCCTCATTTCTCACCTAAATCCCTCAACCAGTCGTGCGCCATGGAGGCCCATTTGTAGCGTGGTTGTAGTCCTGATATTCTAAGTATGATATTATGGTCAGATGATGTTTTTCAGTGACTAATTAGTTAGAATACTGGAAGAAGACTTGAACTGGGAAATACCACTCCTAATTATTGTTCCCAGCAGCACTTTAGAGATGGCATCCGTGATTCTGGTTATTTTGCCCTCTATAAGAGATAGTAATTGATCACATAGCTCCCTGGAAAGATAGATAACAAAGCAAGAAACAGAGAGTTTAGAGTTCCACTACAATATGAAAGAGTTTGGGGTAGATGCACTGGGCTGAGAAAAATACACTCTGTTTACCTCCTATAACTTACTTTTATATTAAGCCATCCAAAAGGCACTTGGACCCTGGGTAAATAGTGCTTCCTAATTTACTTTCAGCTTGGTTGACCTTTATTTGCAGGATTTTATTATCAATGGAAAAGCAGCTGTTATGTGCTCTTGTCTTCAAGGAAGCTTTTTTATTCTGACTGAGGTAGGGGTGAATTCATCTCGAACAGTAGTGATGCCCTTATTGAGATGACTAAGCAGTGTTGCGAAGTCAGCAGGAGTTTGGTATCACATTTAGATGCAAATTCAGTCAACATAGAGAATGTGTGAGTAAATTGACACTTTAGGTTTAAAAGGTGTTCATTACTGTGACATCATATTTGGTTAGCAGAATATTCAGGTAAAAATCATCCTTGGTGTAGCATCAGCATTAGAGTGGAAAAGCGTTTAGAAGCTCAAATCAATTTTATGTGCAGATTCCGGTTGGTGTAACACCAACAGGAGTGTTGAAACACGTTTAGGAGCACAGATGTGCCACAAATTAGTGCAAATGTCTTTACATGCAGTGCAACGGCAAACACTCCTGAAATACACCAAAATATTTCTTTGGCCTGATCCAAAATGTGAATCACACATGTTTTAAATCAACCACTGAAGTGAATGGTCCAAGCACTGGATGAAAGCGGCTAATCCAAAGGTCTTCTCTGTTTATGTTTTTGGTATTGGTGACATGAGCTCAGGTAACTGCTAAACATTCAGTAACCTAGCCGAAAATAGGTGAACAGGTCTGAGTACTTATCAGGGCTAAACACCAAATAATCAGTCTTTGTGACAGTTTTGTGAACAATAGCTCAACATATTTTCATCTGACCTAATAGTGAGCTGCTCCTGAACAGATGAATCTCTCAACTTAAGTAAAATAAAGCTTCAGAAATAGTTAAATGACTTGTGTGTGTCTCAGAAAACTACATAAACTGAAGTGTGCCACTTTAAAATAGGTGACATCATAAAGGAACTTACTGGTACTCATTTTAGCCACTTGAAATTAATACAATTCTAAATCACCTCTTTTCCCAATTCATGCTTTTGACCTGCTGTTTGAAATTACTTCTAATTAACTTCAGAAGCACAACAAGGGGAGTCACCTCTACCTAGATTCCTACCTTTCTGATTCAGTTTTAGTATCCCAACCCCATAATGCTCACCTTATCCACTCTGTAAAAATAACATATTCAATCATCCCTGTATTTAACAATATGACCTGTACGTTTTATAACCTTTAGGAACAAATCGTAACATTTTGAATACTAAAACTTCCAATAATTTTTACACAGAGGTACCTGCAACAGATGCTAAGCCCTCGTATATGTAACTCACTTAGTGAGTTTCCTGGAAATAATATGCTCGTTTTAATTGCCTACTCTTACTACGCCTGACTGTACTAGCCCTAGACAAAGTTTCCTTTGAAACTGATGTAAGGAATGAACCCCCATTATCAACAATCGCCTCCCTCTTTGTAATAAAGTTGGGAAAGAAAAATATGATTGTTTTCGCTTTGTGGCGCAAAATGTGGCCACGTATAATGCTGGGTTGGAGGCATGCTGTGATCTGAAACCTGAATGACAACGTTTCTGCAACTTTTTTTGCCATATATTTTTTGATGATTTTATTTATTTGTGATTTTTATAAATAGCAACTCTTGCCCTCGCGCTGTATAATTAACAACCAACATTATAAAGACCTCGAATACAAAGAACAGTAATAACTGAAAGAGGAAGGGAAGAAATACTAGAATGAAAGTAGGACATATGCAGGGACCTGTTAACAATGTTCAAGACATTTGGGAAAGGGACATTGTTAAGGATTCAGATGGGGGAAGTATAACAAACTGTAAAGATATGGGATGCACCACTAGCGCTAAGACACCTTTGGGTGATTGCGTGCTTTATAAAATAAATTACAATTGCAAGATAGGCGAGGGCTGAACTGAAAACTCTTCAAATGCAGTTCTAGTTGCTGTAGCCCTCAGACAAAATTTAATTTTACCACTTTGTATCTTGGCATTTGTGGTAGTATTTAATGCTGCTGCCTAGTAGTGATTTAATCTAGCTCCAGTAGGCCCTCAATTTTGTGCACCAATCCTTTCTTTTCTAACTGTCCTTACACCTCTTCAGTTTTTCGCTTTAAACCCTAATCCTATTAATTGCTGTCTTTTTTGATGATTGATGATGGAACATTTTCCTATCAAGCACTAAATTGAGTTCTACTTCATTAAATGTGCATTGTCTGTATCTGCAAATCTCCTCCCCCTGAGGTGTAAAAGGAAATGTATTGGAACTAGAATATTGAATATCTCCCGACGCATGATCGCCTCTCTTGCTGGACTTGTCTTCACGAGCTAATAGTAATGGTCTCTTCCTGTTACAGAATGCCTGGTACCTGTAGTGGCACAACCGCCGGCCAAACGTAAGATCGTAATTCTGGAGAACTTGGAGAGAACGCCTTTATTGGAACTGTTAGGAGATTTATTGGAACCGCTTGAAAACCGTAGCCCGACAAGCAGCTGTTCCTTTCAAAAAGGTAAGAAAAAAAGCTATTTTGTTTTATGCTCCGTGCCATCCGATGGCCGAAGCAAAACTGCACAAACTGCACTTTGTAGTAAATTTAGTAGTACTGTAATAGTACTACTAACATACTACAAAATGCTATTCATAAACCTATGGCTGCAGACCTCCTCCTCTTTTTTCTTTTCTATGTAGAGTTTTCCACACATGGTTGTTACATTTTTTAGTAGCAAATGCTGTAGGATTCTGGGGTAATGTTTGCGTAATGGGGAATACTGACTACTAAATAGGATCAGATTAGGGAAGGATAAAGAGGAGCTTAGGAGGAGCAAGGAGGCGTTTAGGCAGGGACATGAAAATAAAAATCAGAACAAGAGGGGAGTAAACAAGATATGTGCCCGGTACTACACCACTCATCATCAACCGTTACCCTCTGATGCCTTCATATGTGCTTAATAAAATGGATTGGTTCATAGAGGTGATCATGATCATATAGTCCAAGTCATGCTTGTTTTCGGTTATTAATTTATTTTAATAATCTTGAAGTTCATAAAATCAGCCAGTTTCCAAAGACATTTCCGTTGTTATTATCATGGATTACATCCGCAGCCAATATTTACATTAATTACTCACAGCGAACATAGCAAATGTATTTCATGATCAAACTGCTTCCTCAAGATGGATTCTAGCAAAGAAAATACATAGAATTATGCAGTGTAAAATAAATGTAAGCACCCACCACAGTGCAGTCATCAGATGTAGTCTTTTGAACAAAATATCTAAAGCAACATGTTCCAGCAAACACCCACCCATAAAAGAGTAGGCCCTTTGCTATTCATAAACTGAACTTCTAAAGTTACTACAGCCAAAAAGGACCTTTAACAGACAGTTGTAGAAGAACGTCAGCCCAGCCTTACAGTAAGTCCAGCACCACACATGCCTACTCATGGGCACTGCAAATACTCCCATAGAAAATAATGGAGACAGGGACTTAAAATAACAGCCCTAAGTAAAATAAAGTGTTTATAAATAATGAAATACAACTTTTAGTAAACAATTAAAGTGAATTAAAATAATTACACAAACAAATTTAAAACACTTTCTTAATAATTATTTAATATAAAAATGATAGTGTGGGTGGGATTTTTAAAAACTATTTTAAACTATAGCTATACATCTATTCGATATTTAATTTGTGTATTAAACATTTTGACCTTTGATGAGTTAATGTGAGATAACATTGCATTTTTTAGTTTTATGTTAATAATTATTTTAAATTAATTTCCATTTTACATTAAAATATTTGTAATTTTTTTTAAAGATAACTAATAAACGTATTACATTATATTCCCGTATACTTTGTCATAAGGAGAGCCTGCCAAGGTGGCAGTGACCTCTGCCTACATATGAAAAGTTAACAGTAGTAACATGACATCTGCAAATCCTGCTTAAACAGGCTACATCCCCTGTTTACTGTACCAAGTAAGTCTTCAGCTAGAAGTAAATTTTGATATGGCGATTATCAAAACAGTATAAAGTTACTCATATGTGCAATATGAGATATTGATTTGGGCAAGTTTTTATGTGAGTATACCACACTGCCCGTGCGTTTTTCTAATCCGATAAAAAAACTGAAATATTTATTCTGTTCGAAATAAGTAATTTCATATACTGTAAAGTATGTTCTAAGTCCTAGCATTGAAATAAACATTTTGTCTGCTTTTTGGGTCGTAGGTGGAAATTACCAGATTTATTGGTGGTTGAAGGCTCATCTCTTTAAAGAACACTACAACACAATGCATTAACTGCCCACATCCCTGCTACCTCTACTATCACTCATTTACTTTATGCTTGTGTTTGACACTGTACAGCGCTCCACTGCCTTTTGGCTAAGTGGGCGCTACAGAAATACCATATAGATATATACATACTTTCAAAGTTTCACCAATTTAGCAGGTGGCTGCCAGTAGTAGACCCCTAATTTTTATGTATAGAATTGGAACTCATTTTATCATCAGACGTTTGACTCAAACCAAGATAAGGAAAGGAAGAAAAGTAAAGAAGGTGAAGTACTAATAATTTAGAACACAGATTAAGGAATAAAATGGATGAAAAAAACATGCAAGAGTGACACGAAATGTAGGGTGGTGGAAGGAAGAGGCATTAGGTGGAAACAATACTTTCAACAAACTTAGCATACTTCACAGGGGCATTGTGTGCATGCCCCAAACCTTTTGGAATGTGCTGACTGTTTTAGGAAACTCACATCTTGATGTCAGCCTGACTGAGAGTGGATTAAAGTATTCTTAAGGAGCAGAATAGGTGATGTCTACGCAAGTAGGACAGTGAAGTTTGGTTTTCAAATATTTGGTTTTTCAAATAATCGCAAAAAACTAAATCCTGGTCCCACTTAACAAAGTGACAATGGAATCTTAGTTCATTTTGTGGATTACAAACCAAACTAAACCATCTTCACTAAGAGAGCACAGAGATCAACAGTTGTGTTAAATCTCCAAATAAGTATTAAGATGACAAGGATATAATCTTACAAGAGAAGATAACAAAACAGCATAGTAAAGTGGATTATAAATTACCTGGTGAGTGCTCCCGTTCAAAATGTCATTGTACTTTTTCAAACAGGCAATCGGACCCGTGCTCTAAGTGGGATGAAAAAGTTGGGGTGCCTCTAAAGGGGTGTGGTAAAAAAAACTAAACCACGTCCTTAATTATTTAATTTTGTTTCCTAGTTAGAGTATGTAAACTAAATCTTCTGCCACATGCAGCGTGCCACCCATGCAGTATTTCATGCACCTCTATGCATTGTCTTCAGTCAGACATGTCATGCAACAACAAACACATATACCTCAAACAAGCCAGACATATTGGCATTGCCAATGTTTAATAGCTGTATCAGATAAATGAATAACAAAAATTATTTTGTTGTAAATATTTAGAATTTGAAAACACAAGTGTGTGAATTAAACATTACTAAGGCCTGTGGTAGTGGCCTTTCCAATGCTTCAAAATCCCTGTTCTCCGGGGGGCACTAGAGGGCGCACTGCGGGATGGCTGGCTGAGCAGGCAGCTCCGCCGGACGGACCCATGTTGTGAGCAAATTTCAGCCGCTAAGACAACATAAGCGTAAACATTTGGCAGAATACGAAATCGGAATACTTCATGCAGCTGGGGGAGTAAGCGGAGCGTTAATATACCACTCTACCGTCGGGAAACACTTCAAATGGTCCGGTAAGAGCGGCGGCGGAGGCTTGGCAAAATGGCGCTTCCCACAATGCGGGAATGCATGGATCGGCGCTTGCAGCTCTCCCGCAGCGACAATCATTGATGGAACGGCTGCGTGGGAAGGCATTGGCGGGCGCACCGATAGCAAAAGACTGCGCTACCGTTGGGATCTGGCGGGTCCCATCTCTACTTAACGTAGCTTCACTACATGGTGACAGGCACCCTAAAATGGCGGCTCCCGTGGCACTAGCGCATCTCGGGGCCTGAAGCGTGAGCTAAGCCAGCGCTGAGTCTGGATTGCGCTACTCAGAAGGTGGAAAGCCCGATTGCCCGCTCATACCTGTGTTACCGACTGAGGCACATTGCAGCGATTAGGAGGAATCGCGAAATGCACTTTGTTGTAGTGGTGTGGATCACGGAACCTTCCACGTGGTTCTCAGCTTGCCTAATCTATCCAGGTAGCTACACCTATTGAAAATGCCCATCTGCAAAATCATCGCGCCTCACCTCATGCCTTGGTAGCGCTGCTGCAACTCACCTCATCGCGCTGCATGGCCCGGGCCTGGTTATTGTATGGGGCTGCTGCATTGGCTAAGCGTGATTAAAGGAAAATATGAGCGACCATTTTCTAAATGCTTGCCCTCGGCGCTCAAACCTGGAAGCACCATCCAGCAGCGGTAGGTGTACGGTCCTGCGCCCGACATGAAATGCGCAACTCCCCTAGCCTTTTCCTATACTGACCACTAAGTAGCAGTTCCCAGCGGGCACAGAAATCTATAAACTGCGAGAGCTGAAGGCGGCTTACTGCGTCTGGCAGTGAGCGGCACCACTGACTATAACTGACTTACTCGCTACGCGGTCCATAGCGGCACAACGTCTGAATTACCACGCTAGGAATATCGTCGGTATTGTGAATATCTGCTCAGATCGATCCCTCTACGTACGTAGCAACCATAACAGCAGGCCCGCTAGAGTTTCTTGGACTGAGCGGCGCCGTTTGAACGGGAAAGACATTGCTTAAGCACTGCTAGCATTCTACTGCGTATCTATAACGCGACCGGCCCCCCTACCCAAGATGGGGAAACCTGACAAGCAGCAAGCTAAACTGACCTTCGAATCGCGACGGTCGGTAAAGGGCCCAACGACTCACTCAGTCACGGAAACAGAAACAGATGGGGCCTCAGATAGCGGAATGGAGGCCATACTGAAAGCAATCCAAACAAGTCTACAGGACATAAATGGCAAGCTGGATCACCTCACTTGCCGTATGGATAACATGGCGGCGAAGATGGATCGGCAAGGTGAATGGCTGGACGAAGCCGAAAATCGCCTATCCACTGTGGAGGATGAAGCACACACAAGTACTGCAAAGTGTGGCGGGATGGAGAAAGTGTTAGAAGTCATCAGGAATAAGGCGGAAGATTTAGAGGCTCGATCGCGACGCAATAAAGTCCGTATAGCAGGCGTTCCAGAGTCAACCAATACAGGCAGCATGGAAACGTATGTAGAAGAGCTCTGCAGAGCGGTTTTTGGAGGAGACCAACTATCCCCGATCTTTATAGTGGAACGGGCACATATGTCACTGGCGCCTCGTCCACCACCAGGTGCTGCACCTAGACCCATAGTAGCTCGCATTTTGAATTATCGTGATGGCATACTGAGGATGGCAAGGGAAAAGAAGCACATTAACTACCAAGGGAATTTTATCCGGACTATACAATGGCAGTGCAACAGGCCCGTAAAGAATTTGCGAACGTTAAGGCAAAACTAAGAGACATGCACGTGGAATATGCAATGCTGTATCCGGCGCGACTGAGGGTCACCTGGGAAGGAAAATTGACGATTCTAGCCACGCCGAAAGCAGCTCAATAGTTTCTCAAGAAGATTACTCATCAACAGAAGGAACGGAGACAGAATGATCAATCACATGACTTTGACTAAGAGATCAACAAAAAATAATCAGCCTTGCCACCGCTATCTGTAAGTAGGACTGCGGGATTACGGACTATTGGTATGCCAGTCCAGGACACCTTGCTTCTCAAAGGCATGATCCAATACCTCCGCGGTAAATCTGCAGATTCAGTAACACGTATCCTTTTGACAACGAACTGTAATATGCAGGGACAACGGATGCCCATAAGGGAACGCGCCGCACAAATGGTAGCCTGGTGAAAAGTGGACAATGCATTCACTGCTTGGGCAGTGGGGCCTCTCCGTCACTCAGACTTGGCCTGTCAAAGTGGGGTTTTTCTATAATGTAAAGGACTGTGCAGACATTCTTAACCTCCTTGTCTAACTGTTTAGAGATATTAAGCCTAACACCCAGAACTATGCTACTATGGTATGTCTGGTTCTCACTGTGAGGTAGCGCTGGAGTGCTTAGGGACATTGCCTGCTTGTAAATAACTTATAGGCGCTACCTAGCTGGGTTGGTCATGTTAGGTGGTAATATGAATATTGCTTTCTGGCTCTTAATGTGGCTGGACGCCATTCTGACCTTTCCACGTTTCAGTTCAATACCTCGCATAAGTGTGGGGGACTTACTATAAGTGTCATTTGCGGGGTTTACAATCTGAGATGGTGGGCTAGTGCGAGGTGGATACCTGAAATGTGCTGATTATTCGTATCTATGACATTAGGAACTATACAATGCTTTGTTGCAATGTTGCATGTCGTTGCAATTCTGTCAAACCTACTCTAACAAGCTCTGCGTAATTTATGTTTCTGACATCCATATGGTCCGTCCACATCCATTAACTTGGATGGCCATGTGTACCCTGGGCGGACCTCCACATGGGTGCTCCCCGCACAGTTTGTTCTATTGAGGTTTTCAAAATGGGGTATGGCTTCGGCAGGATTGGGCTGCTGATGTGGGTGGTAGGAGGAGGGGTTGGGGAACTGTTCTGTTTCATGGGACACGACACTTGAGATGCATTGCTGAGATCCGAGGTAATAGTACTGTCTATGCTGTAGGCTCTGTGGGTACACCCTACTGGATTTATCTTATGAGAGGACATGGTACACATATAGCTGATAGGTCCATTCATCAACATCTACGCTAAATATGGCTAGAAACACATCAGGTAGACAGTCATTAAATCTGCTCAGATGGAATATATGAGGCTTCACGAACCCGAATAAACTCAGACAAATGTTTGCAATTCTGGATAGGTGGCATGTTGATATTGTAATGTTGCAAGAGACTCACATGGCCCCGCACACGCATGCTCATGTTGGCCGACGGTGGGCTGAGTCAATTCATAATGCAGCATACTCTTCCTATTCTAAGGGAGTTTCGATATTGGTTAAAAAAGGCACTAATCTTCAGGTTGAGAACACGATCAAGGACAGTCGGGGCGTTATCTTATTCTTACAGGTACATTACGTGGCCAACGGCTGATGCTTATAAACACTTATGGGCCAAATACTGACGCACCTGAATTCTATCACGAAGTATGGCAACACCTACATGGGGAGCTGGATCGAACTCTAATTTGGTGTTGCGATCGAAATCTAGCACTACAAGATACACCGGACAGATCAGGTATGACTACTGAGCCGTGTGCAAAGGTACTTAATATAATGACCGAGTTACATTTGCATGATATATGGAGAGTGCGAAATCCTGGGGTTAGCGAAGCCACACACACACTTCAGCGATACATGGTAGCTGGTCCCGCATTGACTATTGGTTGGGATCAAAGACAGCTTTGCTGTGGACGGAGGGAATTAAACACCTACCTAAAACGCTGTTGGACCACAACCCTATCATCCTATCCCTTCAGATACCACATTACTTACCGCCCATACTGCTGGAGATTTAATGCCACTGCCCTCACGGACTCTGTATACGCAGATACTATAGCCAAGTCCATCAAAGAATATTTTTTATTAAATGAGCCCTCCACGGGTGACCCGTGCCTTCTTTGGGAGGCTTTCAAAGCCACTGTGCGAGGGGTATGTATGAGCACAACTGTGGGGATACTACGTGATATCAGGTCACAGTTGACACGTTGCGAGACAAAACTGAAGTTGTTAGAAAATCAGTATGTAAGAACACATGACACATTGGTACTGGGAGAAATAAGGCAGACACTCATGGAATATCAGTCTTATGCCAAAGATGAGGTTAAATATATTAACAAACGCCCCACAGCTAGAGCGTTTGGGGAAGAGGGGAGGCCTGGTAGGGTGCTGGCGTCCAGAATTTGTGAGGGACGCAAGCCACAAACCGTGTTGCAGAAACAGCATGATGACGGTTCTATATGTGCAGACCCCCAGGGCATTTTGCAAGGGTTCGTGCAAACATATGGCAAGCTATATAAATCACAGCCCACTGCATCGTCCATTGACGTACTCACCTATTTAGAAGACGTAGCAATCGCGTGGCTTTCTGACACACAAAGGGCCTATTTGTCACTCCCGATTACCGTGGAAGAGGTGTCTGATATAATTAAATCATTACCAAATGGCAAAGCCCCTGGCCCGGACGGGTTTACCTGTGAATTTTCTAAAACATACACTGGCACCTAGGCTGGTCGCGATGTTTGGCGACGCCTTTGAGAAAAACATACTCCCACCGGCCTTGCGAGAAGCAATGGTAACAGCACTATTAAAATCCGCCAAAGACCCTGAACTATGTGACTCATATCGACCCTTATCGTTAATAAATGTGGACTCTAAGATTTTAGCCAAAATACTTGCCACGAGATTACAACCTCTTGTGACAAATTTGGTCCTCCCAGACCAATCTGGTTTTATACCGTCCAGAGCCACCATACATAACACTCGTACGTTGTTCGCCCTCTCCCATTACTTAACTCCCAACACCAAGGCAGTGGCGGTCATGCTAGATGCCGCCAAGGCTTTTGATTCAATTGAGTGGTCATACTTACTTACAGTACAGTGTTTATACAATGGGTGCAACTTTTATATACGCAACCAGTGGCCAGGGTCCGGATTAACGGGTATATCTCAGAAGCAATAAATATAGAGCTTGGGACACGGCAAGGCTGTCTGTTGTCCCCGTTATTATTTGCTCTGGCCCTTGAGCCGCTTGTATGTAAGGTTAGACAGCTCCATCACCACTCTGCTCTACAGTTCCCCAGTGGACCTCTGCACATTTCCCTTTACGCGGACGATATGGTCCTTTATGTTCGTGACCCGGAACAGCATCTCGCTCCCCTACTTCGTGAATACCTTACATTTGGGGGACACTCTGGACTTAGTATTAATTGGGGGAAATCCTCTATTATACACTTAACCGACACCACCACGCAACACCCTACTGAATTTCCATTGAAATGGCAAAGCGAACCCATCAGATATCTTGGAGTGTGGTATCACAGAGACCCCGAAATCGTTATACGAACTAATTATGGACGTGTAATCTCCTCATTAGAGGATAAAGTAAGTCGGTGGATACAACTGCCACTCTCACTTGCAGATCGCATAGCGATTGTCAAAATGGTACTACTACCAAAGTTGCTTTACCTTTTCAATAATATCCCAATTCACCCTCCCGGAGAGGTCTTCAGACGGATTACGGCAGTAGTGCTCAAACTGAAATGGGCAGGTAAACAGGCACGTATCGAATTGCGTACTCTGACTTTACCGTACTCTAGAGGTGGATTGTGTGTACCTGATTTTCTGCTTTACTATCTGTGTGCTCAGGCACAATATGCCACCTACTGGTATCATCAGATACCATACTTGACACACACGGCAGTCGAAGAAGGTGATGCTCTACCAATCCCATTGACGGCAATAATCACGCAGAGACGACCGCCGCTACACGACAAAGGCATTAATTCCATTGATACCACCAACAGGGTATGGCATAGGCTCGGCCAACTAGCAAATAAACTACCCCTTTATGCTCCGGCCCTCCCACTACACAACCACCCAGACATATCGGTTACAAATGAGGAGGTGGGTATGAGGCTACTACATCAGGTAGGGATGGATACGGTAGGGTTCCTCTACCATAATGGGATATTTAAAACAACGCAAGATTTGTCGTATATACAAAACTAGACGCTGTTGTTCCGTTTTACCTACCATAGATTACAGGGGGTGATCAAAAAGCTATATCCGAACTATCCCAATGAACCGCCACAATTAGACACACTGCAGCTTATATTGACTTCGTCCAACACAACACACTTAGTCTCCCGGTTATATACGGTGGCACAAAATGAAATTGGGTATAACAGCACTAAGGCCATGGACAGATGGAATGCTGTATTAGAAGCTCCTCTTACATAGGTGGAATGGCATACAACATGTACTCTGATTCAACTACTCACCCCAAATGGCAATCTAAGACTAGTTCACTTTAAATATTTGCATCAAGCATATTACACGCCTGTAAAACTTTATAGATATGGTCTTAGATCAGAGGCAAGATGTACAGGATGTGGTGTGGAGCAAGCAGATTTTATTCATTTAGCATGGTATTGCACTAAAATACATGCCTATTGGGAGGAGATCATATCATTATTGGTAGCAATGGTGGGGATTGATATTGATTGCACCATTCAAGTTTGTCTGTTGGGTCTCTTACCTAATGCACTGGCTATGAAACGAACATTTTGTATGGTTGCGTTGCTACTAGCCAAACGCAGAATTTCCATGTGTTGGGACAGCAAAAATGTACCCACGGCCAAGCAGTGGTTATATGATATGCCTCATTGTCAAGATACGCTGCGAATTTATGAAGAGGAACTACCGGCCCGATCCAGGCCGAAAGATTATTGGAAGTACTTAACTGATTATTTAAGTAATGCTCCTCCTAATTAATGCAGCCGATGAATTACGTCCTAATATTCCATTGTTGTGATATGTGTACCTCTGCAGAGTCTATGTTCTTATGCATAATTTCTAATTCCTTTGGATGATGAATGCGGTAGTGTGATGATCCCGTATGTTTTCTATTGTATTTGTGCACTGTATTTTATGAAATTTCAATAAACAGATTTATAAAAAATAAAAAAATCCCTGTTCTCCCCTTCACACCACTCTCACTCCATTAAATGCTTATGTCATTCGTCTGAAATCATCTTTCTGAAATCCTTCATCTGTATATCTCACACTTTCCCCCAATTACATTTGCCATATATGCAACCATCACACTATGTGCTCTGCAGCAAGGCCACTGATTGGATTTTTATATAGTTTGTGCACCTTTATTACCAACTGACCAGCACTATTAGAATCATACACTTTATTCTGCCTTAACTTCAGAGTTCTCAAGTGTGTGCCATCATAAATACCCACCCACAAAGGGAACTCACGCTGACCCATGGAAGGGGACTCAGTTCACTGTATGCACTATACAAAAGTCTTATGTTTAGTGAAAAAATACAGACATACAGCATCATGGAAAAAAAGTTAATAATCTTCGAGAATGCAAGATGAAGTAACACATCAAAAATGTAAACATAAATTGCATAGCTGACATGGATTACATTAAGGATTTTACTTTACAGTAATTGTTGAGAAATGGATCAGTACTTCAGCCAGTAATGTTAAAAACATGAATATAGAGGTTGATCAGAACCTGTATTAATTACTGCCATGTCGGACTCCCAACAGTTACCAGCCCAATACAGTAGATTAGCTTCACAAGTCTGCCTGAATTTAGAACTGGCCAACATGAATGTGATCTGGAGACCCTAGAAATGGGTCCTGGAGGAAGTTTTGCTGTTTGAATTAAGTGCACAGCTCAAGGTACGTGCGCTGCACGTTGGTCTCTAGACTTCCCTGGATATCTATTCAGGCTTTCCGTCTTGCCTGACTTGCGGTGTTGCCATCTCCTTGATTGCCTGGCCTCAACATCATCACATACAAACACAGCGGCCATCTTAGGTAATGCAGAGGCAGGATGAGTCGATGGAGCAGTAAATAACAATTTTGCGCAAGTTAGCCTCTATCTGTAACTTTGGTGCTACATTGGAGGAACGCCAGAGGGATCCGTTTATGTTGGGTTGTTTTCAAGACAAAACTAGGGATGCTCTCTGGCAAAAGGACAATCCCTTTCTACAAGAGGTCATTACCACCGCATAGAGCCATGAGCATTCGAAAGCGTTTGTTGACATCATAAAGAATCTTCTTCTTATAAGAACGATCACGCTGAGGTCAAGGTTGTTTCTGATAAGTCTATTGAATCTGAAAGTGTCCTAGTTCAAAAACCTTCTTATCAACCTCAAAGATCCTCTTACCAAGCTCAAAGATCTTCTTATCAAGCTCAGAGATCTTTTAATCCAAAGCAATTTCAAGGCAAGTGCTAAAGGTGTGGTGACTAGTCACATGGCCGATTTTAAGAACTGTCCAGGTTGGAAAGTCATTAGCAAAAGTTGTGGTAAGAAAGGTCATGCTTCCAAATGCTGTAGATCTGGTAACGATCACAAGACTGTCAAAGAAGTTGATGTGTTTAATGACAATGCTGAAGAATTCATTATTTGTCAGGTTTCAGGTGATAAGCCTGATGATCCTTATGCGGATGTTTTAATTAATGATGCATCTGTCAAAATGATGTTCGACTCTAGGGCCAAGATTACACTTGTTCCCAAAGTATTTTACGGGATTAATTTACAAGATAAAGTTGTCCTTAAAAAAACCTGACATCAGACCGAAGGGATATGGTGGAGTCACCATTGACCTACTTGGTTACTTTTGGGGGTCAATTAATGTCAAGGGGAGGGTGATCTCTAGAAAAATGTATGTGTCGATGAAAGGTGACTCACTTATATGTTGGCTTCATCAAAGGGATCTGCATGTGTTTTTTGACCCCAACGAAGATCCTCAGGTCTGTCTGAAGGAGTTGCCACCTGTTAGTGTGGTTGACTATTTGATTCATGATTTGATTAAAGAGTTTCCTGCTGTTTTCGCATGTGACCCTAGGCTGTTTCAAAAATGATGTACATCGCATAAGACTTAAGCAAAATATTATCCCTAAGGTTGCCAAGGTTAGGAGAGAGAGCATGAAGTGTGAGCTCTACAAACTCCTGGCCAGGGGTATCATCCAAGAAGTCGAGGCAACAGAGTAGGTCTCTCCGGTAGTGATGGCTCGTAAGGCCAGTGGCGAGGCCAGACTCTATGTGGACTTGAGGGAACTCAACAGAGTGATGGTCGTTAACCACTACCCTCTACCTAATATTTCAGAAATATTGTGTTCTCTTGAAGGGGCGTAGCACTTTTCTTCATTGGATTTAACTTCTGCTTACCACCAGGTTAGGTTACACCCTTCTTCTCAAGAGTACACAACCTTCGTGACACCGTTTGGTATTTTTAAATTTCTAAGAATGCCTTTTGGACTTTTGGGTGAAGATCATCAGCTATGCTGATGATACTCAGCTGGTGGTGGGCCTCACGCAATTGGCGGCACACCCTGAGGTATTACATGACTGCCTCGCCAATGTTTATCGGTGGATGTCCATCTCTGATTTAAAGCTCAACGGAGGTAAGACCGAGCTGATGCTCCTGGGCAACTCCAATCCTTCCATCATTGCGAGTTGCTGGCCCCGGTCTCTTGGCGACCCACCATCCCCCAAGAAGGAGATCAAATCCTTGGGAATATGGTTGGATGACGATCTGTCCTTTCGGACTCACGCCAAGAAGACCGCAGGGGTCTGTTTTGGCTTGTTGAGATCAGCCCGTAAGGTGTTACCTCTGCTGCCTGCTCCATCAAGGAAGTTGTTGATTCGTGGCCTAATTCTATCCAGGCTCGATTATGGGAATGCGTTGTTTCTCGGTGCTCCGGAAGCTACCTTCAAAATCCTCCAACAGGTGCAAAATGCAGCTGCGAGAGTCCTTATGGATGTCCCTAGAAGGCAGTCTGCTGCTCCGGCCCTTAAAGCGCTCCACTGGCTCCCCGTGAAGGAGCGGGTGAAATTCAAAGCGCTTTGTACAGCTCATAAAATTTTACACGGTAAAGGCCCTTCCATTCTTGCAAATATGGCCCGTCCCTACAAACCCTCTCGTCTGTTGCGCTCTGAGCAAAAACATCTTTTGCAGTCAGCGAGAGTAAGAAGAGCCCGGTCGGGGGGCAGGCGTTTTTCTGTGCAGGTAGCCTCTCTTTGGAACTCTCTGCCCCTTAAGATCCGCTCAGAACCCCAGATCCTATTATTTAGGAAGTTGCTTAACCCTTTAGGTGCTGCCGTCGGCCAACGGTCGTCACGGGCACTACCTCCCCAGTGCTGCGTGCGACCGCTGGACGTCCAGTTCAGCACTGGATAATGGACAGCGCAGCACTGGGGAGGTTTGTTTACGAGCTCCTAAGGTGTTAAGACCCATCTGTTTCCTCGGTAGTGTTAGCTGAGTCTTCTCCTTTTTGTGGTCTGTTGCGCCGGGATGCCCCTGGGTAAGCCGAGCGCATTATAAGTTTCATAATAATAATAATTGGACTAATTTTGGCTGCCTCTGTTTTCCAAAGCGTAATGGAGGGCATTCTGGAGGTTTAAAGGGTGGGAAGGTGCATCAGGACAACGTGATCATTTTTGGAGTTGATTTGGAACAATATGATTTGAGGCTAAGGTCTGTTTTAAGGCAGTTACAAGATGCCGGACTCACCCTTTGAGCTGACAAATGTAAGTTCAATGTCAAGGTCATTGAGTACCTTGGACATTTTGTTTCATCAGAAGGAATCAAACCCAAGACAGCTCCTGTGAATTCTATCTTCAATTTGCGTTCACCCTCTATCAAGGAGGAGCTTATCAAATGTTTGGGTATGGCTGAATTTTATCATTAATTCATACCAAAGGTTGCAGGAAAAACCTTGTCCCTAAGGTCATTATTGAAGAAAGGGAGTGAATTTGAGTGGTCAAAAGATTGTGAAAAGGAATTAATTGGTATAAAGAATCACCTCAACAATTCACCATGCCTGAGTAGTTTTGACCTTGCAAAATCGTCTTATCTCATGCCTGATGCCAGCTCAACTGGCCTAGGCTATTACAAAAGGTAGATGGTGTAGAAAAAACTATCTTGTTCATCTCCAGACCTCTAAGAGGTGCGGAATGCAATTACTCTGTTGTTTAGAAAGAGGCGCTGGGTGTGCTCTGGGCTGTGCGCAAGGTAAGACAACTTTTATGGGGTAAAAGATTTAAGATTCTATCTGACCACAAACCTCACAAAGACATTTTTACAAAGAAGGCCACAGATTTTGTGTCTCACCTCATTCGCAAGTGGGTCGTGGCTCTTCAAGAATTTGATTTTGAATTATCGATGTTCTCGCAGACTGTCTTTCAAGACTTGGCTGTGTGGATGATGACACGATTTATGATTTTGAGTGGTTTGCAGGAGAAGATTTGGAAGAGGATGTGAATATGTGTTTGATCAGTGAAGGTGTTGTTTCAGAAAATGAAAGGAAGGAACACCTTGTTAGTGATGTGACTCTACAAAAGGTCATCGCCACTGTGAAAGGTGCTTGGTGTGATAAGAGGGACTGTGATGATCTGCTCAAAGGTTTTTGGCATGTCAAGGAGGATTTAGCTGTTGTAGATCGTTTACTTATGCGTGGAAGTAAGCTTGTTCCACCACTTGTTTTGAGGGAGAAATTGGTTGGGCATGCTCATGCCTCGCACATGGGCATAGCAAAGACCAGGGAGAGAATCAGGGAAATGTACTGGTGGCCCGCCATGGATGTTTTTGTAGAAAGACTTGTTCAGGAGTTTGCAAAGTGTGCTAATTGTGACAAGTCGTTCAAGTGTAGGACACAACCAATGTCAGTTAGAGAGCAGGCTGCTTCTCCTTGGTCTGACATTTACATAGACATTTTGGGGCCAGCGAAGATAAAATCACAAGATCGTTATGTCATTGTGTGTATTGACTTGTTTTCACGGTGGCCGGAGATTAAGATTGTGAACTCTGTTGAGTCTGCTGTTGTAGTAGAGTTCTTGGATGAACTTTTTGAGTGAGAAGACTTCCTGCAAACCATTTTGTCTGATAATGGAGTTTAATTTACTTCTCGTTTAGTGGAGAATTTTCCGACTTCAAGGGGAATTAGACACAAGACGTCTGCCTTGTATCACCCTCAAAGTAGTGATGTGGTTGAAAGGTTTATCAAGGTTCTTAAGGAAGCTATGCAACAGGCTGGGTCTTGCGGTGATTGCTGTGAGGTTGCTGTGAGAAGAAAGATAAGATAATACTGTTTAACTCCCCATTCCTCAACCGGTGTAGCTCCCTTTCGGTTGTTTAAAGTTAGAATGGCGAACGTGGAAGTGACTCCCTCTTGGGTTTCTGCAAAGAGAGCGTTAATTGATGGAAAGGTGGATAGCGTGGGTGGTTGGAAGAAAAGGGAGAAAGGCAATATGGATGAAAGGAAAGTCTGTTATGATATGAGAAAGGCTGTGAAGAGTACGCTAATTGAAGTTGGTGACTGGGTCAAGATCAAGTTGCCAAGAAAAACCCTCTGGTACGTTAAAATTCAGTCAGCCAATTCAGGTCATCAAGGTATTTAAGAATGCCATAAAGACAAGTGATCAAAGGATTTGGAATTTGGGTATAGTGACAAAATGCCGCTCACCACCTTTGTGTCCCACCAGTGGTTCCTCCACAGTTGGTAGAACACAAATCTGAGGTTCCTGAGAGGTGTTTAAGACTGCTTCGTTTGAAACGCGTTCCTCTTTGTTTACAAGATTTTGTTTCTTAATGTGTTTGTGTTATGCACAACTTGTTTATTTGATGCCTTTCTTTATCTTTTTGGTTTAATTATCTGTATTGTTCTTCTGTTTGTTTATGAAGGGGGAGGTGATGTGGTGTTCTGCACCTTCTTGTCCGCCACAGATTCCTGGTTCTGGAATGTGGTGAAGGTTGCCTAGCACTGTTTGAACTGTGAGAGCAGTTCGCCTGACTTGCTGCTGGATGGGGTCTCAAAGCCTCTTCTTACTTTAATAAAGTCTACTCACTTCAACTATCTTCGCCTGGACCTTTTCTTGTGAGACATCTACTTCTACACAGAGTCTTCTAATTAGCCCCCAAATAGAATGTAAAAGCCAATTATCATTGAAAAGTAGTGGTAGTAGGACCCAATCCTTTTGTTGCCCTCACTGTTGACTCTGGAATATTCCTAATGGCAGTGGCTTAACCTGATCTTCATTCATCTAAAGGGGGGCCGCTGAAGAGATGTGGGAGTAGAAGGTATGGATGTTTCTCTTCTCTAAACAGCATCCTTTTTAGTGTTTCCTTTGAGGCTCCTTGGAGTAGAAGCAGGTCTCTTTTTTGCAACCACCACACTTTACTTATCAAACAAGATTTCCACAACTCCCAGAATCATACAATCCCATACCACATTTCATGTGCTGAGTGACGAAAATGAACAGTTCCAATTTATTTATTTATTTATTTTGCGGGTTTGTAGAGCGCTAGAATAAACTCCCAAGGGAGTATCTCCGCGCTATCTGACTGCTGAACCTGCAGGAGATCGAATTCCCTGGCTCCAAACTAGTTCTTAGACTGTGTGGTTAGACCTGAAACAAGAACGTCTTCAGCTTTTTCCTGAAGGCCAGATGGTTTTCAAGCTGCCTAAGCTGGAGAGGGAGACCATTCCATATCCTCGGTCCCCTCACAGACAGAGCCTTACCCCCTTGCCTTGCCCGCTTGATCCTAGGAATCGTGAGAAGCATTTGGTCACTGGACCGTAGAGCACGAGAAGGAACATACGGCACAAACTTGTCTGCCAGATAGGAGGGACCCAAACCATGAAGTCCTTTGTGGACCGTACAACAGATCTTAAAAACAACTCTCTGACGGATGGAAAGCCAATGAAGCCTGGCAAGTAGAGGTTTTGAAGGTGTTCTCGGAGGGGCATTTAGAACCAACCTGGCTGCGGTGTTCTGCACAACCTGTAACCTATCCAGGTCCTCCTCATTAGCTGACAGCAAGAGACCATTACAATAGTCAAGACGACTGATAACCAAGGCCTGGACCAGGGTCTTTCTGATGGTGTCTGGAAGCAATGGAAAAACTCTGCGCAGCAATCCAATGGTCCGAAAGCAAGATCCAACAATGTTGGTAACATGCTGCTTCAAGCTGAGTTCTTGTTCCAGACGTACCCCTAGGTTCTTGACTATTTGCTTAGGCTCGGGGACTGGGCCTAGATCTAAAGGCCACCAGTCAGGAGCCCAGCTGATCTTAGCCTCACCGAAAAGCATAACCTCTGTCTTTGAAACATTGCACTGCAACATATTCAAAGACATCCACTGGGAAACTGCTCTCATCCCCTCAGAGAAAGAATGTAATACCTCTGGAGTAAGATGGTCAAAGGGAAAGAGCAGCTGGGTATCGTCAGCATATGACACTGGGCAAAAACCAAAGGCTCTCAGGATATTAGCCAGGGGGGCCACATAGATGTTGAATAAAGTAGGGCTCAAACAGGAGCCCTGTGGCACCCCCTTAGTAATCCTGGTCTCCTCGGATCGGAAATTGCCCATGGTGACACATTGGGTCCGATCCGAAAGAAAGCTCTTTAGCCAAGCCAATGCCATGCCCCCTAGTCCACTCCTAGTCAGACGCTCGACCAAAATCTCATGTGAGATGGTATCAAAAGCTGCCGATAGATCTAGCAGCACCAGGACAGCTGATGTTCCTTTGTCCTGGAGCATGCGTAGATCGGTAATCGACAGCAACGCTGTTTCCGTGCTGTATTTTGGTCTAAAGCCCGACTGAGATGGATCTAGGGCACCAGTATGTTCCAGGTGATTGGACAAGTGCTTATTGACGTGCTTTTCTATGAGTTTTCCCATGAATGGTAAAAGGGAAATGGGTCCCAGATTGGTCATGTCAGCCCATGCAGTGGCGGTGTTCTTGCGAATGGGTCGCACTTGGGCTCTCTTCCACTCCAGTGGGACACAGCCTGTGTCCAAGGAGAGGTTGACCAAACTTTGTATTTCTGGTGCTAATATGCTCCTCACTGAAACCATCACTCTCGGTGGAAGCTGGTCCATAGGACTCCCACTCTTTATAGTTGTAATGAGTCCCTCCACTTCAGCCAAAGTGATGTTAGAAAAGTTCGACAGAGTGGAAGCGATGATCTTTTTACTCGCTGGGACGACAGTGGGAAGAGTAACATGTCCAATGGAAGCAATGGAGGCATGAATCTTCTCATAGATGGTTTCAATCTTGTTCGTAAAGAAACAGGAAATATCATTGCAAAGTTGTTGAGATGAAGTGTCAACACTCTCACACGCTGCCGGCTTCAAGAAGGAGTTCAGTATTTGGTAAAGCATCCTCGGCGCATTTCCTACCGCCTCTAACTGTGAGGTAATATACTGTTTGCGAGCTGTTCGAATAGCTTTGTGATATGATTTTAATGCCCTCTGATACTCCAATTTATCTGACTCCAGATGAGATCTACGCCAGGTTTTCTCTAATTTTCTTGTTCTACGCTTCATAGATCTCAGGTCCTCTGAAAACCACACCTCCTGATTTTTCGTCGGGCGGGTCTTAAAGGTTTTCATAGGAACTATGTGCTCAATGGCAATGGTTACTGCCTTTTCATATCTTTCTAGCGCCACATCAATGTTATTGGTTGTGGCATAATCTTGGATAGAGAATGCATCCCTAAAAGGTTCATTGGTTATCTTGTGCCATTGTCTCCGTTTCATGGGGATTTGAATAGATCTCTTGGGAGTTGGTCCTATCTCAGGGATATAAAATTCTATAGTAAAATGGTCCGTCCATAGATTTACAATAGGGGCAGAACACTCAACTCCAAGGAGCCTGGACAAGATGAGGTCCAGAGTATGTCCGGCCCTATGAGTGGGTCCTTTATTACGTAGCAAAAATCCCAATGAAAAGAGATCGTTTAGGAAGTCCTGAGTCTCTTTTTCCTCCTTTAGCTCTGCGTGTATATTAAAATCCCCCAATAATAAAAAGTCTTTCTCGACATTAACATGGGGGGCCAATAATTCCATCAAAGTGTTGGAAAAATTGTTCATAGGTCCAGGAGGCCGATAGACCAAAGCACCGTTCATAAAACATTTAGGCGAGGTACTGATTTTAAAAACCAACATCTCCATCTCTGCTGAGCAATATTGCTCGAGAGTGGAGACCATGATATTGTCTTTATGCACGATGGCAAGGCCACCTCCCTTTTTTATGGGTCTGTCCTGACAGATAATTTTGTATCCCACCGGTATTCCCAAGGTAATAGTAGGTGCAGTGTGGGGTTTTAACCAAGTTTCAGTAAAGAAACATAGGTCAGGTTCAGCCTCCGAGATAAGATCCCATATCTGCATGTGATGTTTAGGCAGTGATCTAATGTTACATAGGAGGCATTTATTACGGGAACCGGTGTTGATAGGGGCAGGGGAAGCGGGCGTGACTAATTGCTCCAGCCGGAGCGGTGCATTCATACTCTGAAAGCGGCAATTTTTACATGAGAAGGGGCCTTCTAGAAATTGAACTTGGTTGCACACACAGTCTCCACAAATGGGTGTTTGTACATGGCGTAGTTCGGCAGCAGTGTATGATATCTTGTGCATGATGTTATCACTTACTGGTGCAGGGATCACCATCCTGGCCCCTGGCCCCGTCCTGTCACGGACGGGCACAGACGGGCTTCTCTCTGGCGCCTCTCCGGCGCTTCGCTGCACGCTCGAGGTGACGAGAGGGCTAAATAGGCCCTCCCACCCTCAACTGGACCGCTAACCGCCTCGGCGGAAGTGTAGGCGGCGAGTATTTCCTGTCCCACAGCCTATCGGTGAGTGCGTGTCAGTGAGCAATTTCAGTTTCTAAATAACAAACCGCTTAAAACGCTGACGCATCAACATGAAATTAAGTGTGCCTCAGAAATCAACACTCTGAAATCAACACATCCCGTGTCATATATAGCCCCAATTTTAAAACACTAAAATCGCTAAAGTTCTCGAGTAACAGATTTAAAAGCACAGTTTGTAAAAACACAGTTTGTAGTGTTGGAGCAATTCGGCTAGCGTCAAGCAGTGTAAGAGAGCACTGCCACTGCCCCCTCTTACCGCAATCGGCGGCCGGCTCCTCGCTGCCTAAATAGGCCCTCCCACCCTCAACTGGACCGCTAACCGCCTCGGCGTAAGTGTAGGCGGCGAGTATTTCCTGTCCCACAGCCTATCGGTGAGTGCGTGTCAGTGAGCAATTTCAGTTTCTAAATAACAAACAGCTTAAAACGCTGACGCATCAACATGAAATTAAGTGTGCCTCAGAAATCAACACTCTGAAATCAACACATCCCGTGTCATATATAGCCCCAATTTTAAAACAATTAATCTTTTCTTAAAACTATTGACTGGCCCCATTTTTACACATTATCATGAAAAGCACAGTCCATCGGTTCAAGCAGCACTGATTGATAATTGGAACAAAGGACAGATTAGGTTGGGCATAATTATTAGAAACTTCCCTCTAACTGACAGGACTATTTGACTGAGTGCCAGCTCATAGGAGCTGCATGGGGTGGAATTTTGTCATTTGACTAATTCAGATCTCCCATTTATCACACATTTGATGCAAATATAATTTTCTAATTTCATTAGAGCACACACTCCCTAACGTGCAAATCTTACTCAAAGGTAATTGAATATCCTAATTGTAGGACTAAATAACCTTCACAATGAGTGCACCACTAAAAAGAAATTCATTTCAAAGTATACTTCTTCTTTACTGACATTAAAGTCCCAGCCACTCATGACCTGCCTTGGAAAATTTGGGAATCAAGGCTTTGCTCAGTAGGCTATTTGTGCATGTAGGTCATTCAGTGCACTTTGTTTTTATGCCCCTTGGTTGTAATGTTTCTTTAATTCTGTACTGCTTTTATATGGCAATAATAAAATACATAGGTTTGCGCTTCTGTTTGCATTGTACTGTATAGCGCCCCAACATAAAATGAATGAATACTCAAAAATGAAGTTAGAGAATTCAATTCTTCCCAAGAAAATGTGCTTCACTCAAATAATTGTGCAAAATAACACAGACAATGTACATATATAACAATGTGTTCCTATGAATCTGCAAGAGACATCATAGAATGTTCTGCTAAGACTGACTTGTTTTCCATATAAAAATAAGATATTGGAAGCATGAAGCATGGCAAAGCTATATTTATTAATAAATGTCATTCCAAACAGCATAGTTCATCCCCCTTTAGTGCTCTTCAAACATGAAGAAAACCATATGCAAAAAATACTTTATAATTATTTAGAAGCAATGTCTTTAGGAGCACTTAAGTGTCTATATATTTTCTTTAATGGACCTACTTAAAGTTGGCCCCTGTTATGTGTCTGTAAACATCATCTCTTTGCACCCCCATCGATCCTCTGGTGAGTTATTTGAGCAGGGTGGGAACTAGAACACTAACCTCAATCTTTTTTGTACTTATGAAAGGTCAATGTCTATTTTCACCAATTAGGTTACATTGAGTTGATTCTGCAGGACATTTTTTTAAATGTAATTTGTTTATTAATTTCAAACATCACAAAGCATTGGTATGCACAGTTGTCATACATAGCATATCACCATGTTCTCATGATTCAGCATTATATAGTCAGTTGGTCTAACAATCCAAATAGCTGATTATTGCGTCTTGACATGTTCATTTCGACCATTGGGGATGTACGTAAACCTCCACTGTGTGTATTCCACCCTCCCCATTTTTATCCTATTTTTTAGGGCACCTTCTGGATTTATACACTTCTTTTGGGGCAACCATGCATTTGTCCATTTCTACTGCCCAGTGCCTGATTGATGGTGGTTCCGTTGTCCCCCATTTCATCGCTATTACCCTCTTGACCAGTGTGTATCCCAGCGTGGCTAATTGCTGTTCTATTTCTGTGAGATCAGTAGCGTCCCAGATATTGAGAAGAACCAGCGCTGGTGTGAGTGTTATTTGTTTCCTGTGGCATCTTGCATTTGTATTGTCGCCCCTTTCCATATGTGACGCAGGAGAGGACAGTCTCATTTAGTGTGAAAAAAGGTTGCCTCTTGCTGACAGCACCCCAGACCGTGAGCCCTCTTTCTGGTTCCCATTTTTAATAAGGTCCCTATCGTGAGATCTACTCTATGAAGGACTTTTAATTGAATTAAACAAAAATGGAGAGTGATGGCTGCTTCCCGGGGAGACATCAGTGCTGTCTGCCAGTCCTCATCCTCAATTTGTCATATGTCTCCCTGCCGCCTGTACCGCAAAACCTGGAAGGGATCTGGCAGATTATAGCAAAGTTTTCGATACGTTAGCGATACGGCTTTGTTTGGCATGGACTCCGAGAGTAGCCGGTTCTCCAGATGGGACGAGTCCT
Source organism: Lissotriton helveticus (assembly GCF_964261635.1). Classification (NCBI taxonomy): domain Eukaryota; kingdom Metazoa; phylum Chordata; class Amphibia; order Caudata; family Salamandridae; genus Lissotriton; species Lissotriton helveticus. Next base: position 770,200,820 of record NC_136057.1, read on the forward strand.
GTAAGGTATTCCGGTCCAGAAGTGCAGTCAGTAGAGCATGGCGGATTTGCAAATAACGGAATAATTCCCCGTGGGCCAATTTATATTTCTGTTGTAGTTCACTAAATGTGAGGATTTTGCCCCTCTTCACATGATGGCCAATATTAGATATACCAATTGTGTCCCATTTTCAAAGCCTAGTTGAAAACACAGGAGCCCTAGTGTTTGAGTAGACCATAAAGGAGTGGCCTTGGTCAACACTGCGGTCCAACCTAGATGTTTATTTGCCTGATGCCAAATGTCGACCGTCTGTACGGTAGTGCCTAGGTATCTCCCTCTCCGGCTCTTTGTATATAGAGCCCCTAGATACCCTTCCCTTCCCATCTGGTATCCATCTAGCAGCATATATGCAGGGTCCACCATGGAACGGTACAGCCAGTGATTCATGGCCACCAACTGTGAGGCCCAATAATAAGGTCTGATGTCCGGTAGAGCAATCCCACCATCATACCACCCTTTAGTCAGTTTGTGTAGCGCTAGCCGAGGCGCTCCTCTGTCCCATAGCAGCAATCGAACCTCACCTTCAATACTCTTAATGTATGAGTCAGGGACTTTGTAGGGGCAATTTTGAAGGATATGAAGGAATCACGGGAGAGCCAGCATTTTAAACAGAGCGGCTCTGTCCAGCAGAGATAACGGCAAAGGTCTCCAACATTTGACATCACTATATAATGTTTCTAAGAGGACGGCCAGATTCCTATCATAGAAGAGTTGGGGATTCGGTGTGATATACACCCCTAAATATCAGAATCCTTGCAGAGCTATTTCAATCTCACAGCCCGGAGGGAGCTTTGGGAAAGGACCCCGAAGAACAAACAGCACCAACTTGGTCCAATTGATGGCATATCCTGAATATTTACCAAAGTTGATGAAGATGTTTAACAGTGCATATATGGAGGCATATGGGAGCGCTAGATATATCAGGATGTCATCCCCAGACAATGAAATTCTATCTTTGTGTCCCTCCACACATTTCATCCCTCTGATTGAGATGTCCCCTCTCACCCAGGTCGACAGTGGCTCAAGATTTAAGGAGAAGAAGATCAGGGGGGATAGGGGGCAGCCCTGCCTGGTACCTCTACCCAACGGGAACACTCTAGAAGTACGGTTATTGGCTTTCAACTGGCCCCTCAAGTCTGTATAAAGAAGTCTGATCCACCCCAGAAATCTCAGGCCAAATACCAGGCGTTTCAGCACCTCAAATAGATACGGCCATTCTATAGAGTTGAACGCCATAGAAGCATCCAAAAAGAGAACTACTGCATATTCCTCGATAAAGGTTTGGTGCTCTAGGACATTATTAACACGGAGTATGTTTAGAGCCGTGGTTCTCCCCAGTATAAACCCGGATTGGTCCGCATGGACCAAAGAAGGGATTATTGATACCAAGCGAGAAGCCAGGAGCTTTGCAAGAACTTTTACCCCAACAATAATTAATGAGATTGATCGGTAAGAACCGCAACTGTCAGCGGGCTTTAGTGGTTTCCGAATGACAACAATAGAGGCCAGCCACTGGTCCTCTGGCAGAATCCCTTTCTCAAGGCTCTTGTTATACATGTTTTTCAGGTGGGGTGAGACCCGTTGGGCTACGTACTTTAGGAATTCTATAGGGATCACATTAGGCCCTATTGCCTTCCCTGACTGGATACTACGTATGGCCTTGCAAATTTCATCATCCTTCAGATCTCCGTCCATGAAGTCCAGATCTACCTCCAATAGGGTGGGTTGGCGCAAGTCAGCCAGCAGTTGCCGGGAGTCCTCTGCTGTATACAGAGTGGAGAGGGTATAGACCTTTTCTAAGTGATCTGCAAATGTTTTTCGCGATGTCCTGTGGATCTTATACGTTTCTCGTCCCGTCGACGATCAGTTGGGGAACCAACGCTCCCCCTGCTCCCTCTTCTCCAGCCATGCCAACATTTTCCCTGCTCTATCTCCCATTTCATAAACCTTGTGTTGCGACAGGAGTAATCTGGCCCTTGTCTTTTACCTCGCCAGGGTTTTGTATTCTAGCTGTGTAACAGTTAATTGATGCACCGTATCCTCACTGGGCAAGGAAGCATGATGTGCCTCTAGGCGCTGGAGTTCAGTCTCTAGTTCTGCAGGACATTTTTGACAAAATGGCAAGCAGATAGGCTGCTCCATGATTAGATCTCACTGGTTATCCAGCGCTTACAACATTAATTCTAGGTGGCACATCTTTCAGCCTAGTCCACCATCCAACAAAAAAGTAGATTCACTTGCCATCGTATCACAATCTTCCGCACCCTATGATGTCAGCTTAGTGTAACAGTGCTCAGAGTAGTTAAGGAAGTGTATTTACTATTCTATCTCAAGTACTGGGATATTTTGGGGGCATTAAAGAACAATTCCATAAATATTGCAAAACAGGGGAAAAAAAGTTGTAAATAGTGTCTCATTATAAATATAATCCAAATCGTGTAGCTGAATCAAAAAAATTGTACTGCCAAATAAAATAGGGTAGGCTAAAAGCCAACTGGTCATGGAAATTGGCGTATGCCACCACCAATTCTCTAACCAAAACAAACTACTAAATGGCTTACCTAGCCCTTAAAGTATAAGTCTGTACTTTCCTTGCATCACAAACATATGCATTTTGCATACCGAAATACAGGTGTCATGGACCCATCATTAAGCTGCTCTTGTTTGGAAAGACCAAAGGGTAGACATCTATGTATATTAAAGCTAACTCAGGGAAAACTTTGTCTTTAAAGCACAGAAGTATATTTATGCAAAAATATCAACATGATAATAAGTACCTATATAGTTTTGCCAAGGGATCTTGGTCGCACTTAATGGATTTCTTGTGGCTCCCATGCAGGGGATGTATACCAACATACCATTTGCAGTAGAAATAATGGATATGTGTCCCCTGAATCTGTCTCGTGATTTCCCTAAAAAGAATCAAACAAACAAACCTGCCAGAGAACAGGTTAAATTCTTAGGGTTCCCCTCACTCTTTTCCATGAGGCAGCACACACTCTAGACATCTGGACTAATGCTATTAGAGTTTGTAATGGGTAGCCAAACTAGATCAAAATATATGAAAAATAATGATTACAAATATCAGACTTACTTAGGAAATAGAGAATGCAAAAATGGAAATAATATGAAAAAAGATCACCTGGTATTATTGATATTTATTCATACTACAAAGCATCTGTTGCTAATGAGTAGCATCTTAGGGCCTGATTCTGATGTGGTTAGGAACCCTCCTAATGGCATTTGCTCCATCTAAATCGAATCGGAAATGTGTCTTTCCGACCGACTCGGAAAGGTTTCCAACCGACCGAGTATGATGCGAGTTAGGCGTTCGGAATATCCCTGACGGCATTTGGAATGACCGAGCCATACAGAGCAGAATCATAAGTCTCTACAGGCCTTGTTTCCCAATGACCAAGTACGATGCGCCATTTGGACAGCCTTTCTGAATCGTGCCATCCGACTTGAATTGGCAGTCGGAATCAGACTTTGGGGGCCCCCTGCATCCAGAGCCTTCCCAATCATGCATGTGGGAGTACCCATGAGCAGTGGCGGCTGGTGGATTTTATAAGTGGTGAGGCGGTAATCTTTGACCAGAGTGTAATTTGCGAGAGAGCAAAGCGCACATGCCCAAAATTATTAAGGGGAATGTGTGTGGTGTTGGAGAGGTTCTTCCTATTAAGAATTTTTTTTTAACAGATTTAAGTGGGTGGGTTTTACCGCATACATATGCTTCAAAAGAACATGTGCCAAGAAACATTAGAAGCGTGCCAAGAAATAACCCAAGCATAAAATTCATCTGTTTGCAAAATACTCTACAACCCCCAAGACGAGCACAACCACCCCAAGCGTTTCATATCAGTAAATCTAATAATCCCATTGGCGTTCATTTGTACTAGAAAATACAGCAATAATCATGGTATAGTGGACATTCGGGTCTCTGAGCCCTGGTGCCACTGTACCTGATGTACCAATGGTCTTCTTGCCATCATAGAAGATGCCATTGTATTGATAGCTGCAAAAACAACAGGCAATGGACAGAATGCAGAACAATGTCATATTCACCCCAGTACATCGTTTTGTTGCTCTCCATGCCATTCCAGTTTGAACCCAGCCATATGCAAATCAGTCTTGACCCTGTGCCCCATGGGAACAGTCCAGCCCGAACTGCCAAGCCAGGTCCTCGCTAGACAGGAAACTAGCATCCAAGGACCGGTTTCGGGCTTTCGGCCCTCATCAGCCTGGAGAGCACGAGACTCGCGTCTGAGCATACCCGTCCCACTCGGGGTGACAAATGCAAAAACAAAAGGTGATGGAGAGAATGCAGAACAATGTCATACATTCAACCCAGTACAGAGATCTGGGCCTAAATCCATCGTTGTTTTGCTCACCATGCCATTCCAGTTTGAACCCAGCCATATGCAAATCAGTCTTAACCCTGTGCCCCATGGGAACAGTCCAGCCCGAACTGCCAAGCCAGGTCCTCCCTGGACTGGAAACAAGCATCCAAGGACTGGTTTCGGGCTTTCAGCCCTCATCAGCCTGGATAGCTTGATTCCAGTGGCCTGGAGAGCACGGGACTCACGTCTGAGCATACCCGTCCCACTCGGGGTGACAAATGCAAAAACAACAGGTGATGGACTGTTGCCATGAGGCACAGGGTCAGACTGATTTGCATATGGCCATGTCTGAACTGGGGTGGCTTAGTGAGCTAAAGAATGGTGATGGATTAAACCCAGATCAGTTGACTGGGAGTGAGTGTTTGATTTGCTCAAACGCTCCGTCCATTATCCCCTTTTGTATCGTTTTGTCTAGCATGGCCAACAGTCATTTTTAGTCTGTTAAGCCAGACATCCTTGACGCAATGATCAAACTTGGAGTGAAAGAATGCCTGTCTTCCTCGAATAGAATAGTGTGTTTGCATGAACAGAGTAAGAAAGGGTTATGACACTGACATATTGTCAGAGAAACTATGTACAACAAAGCACTATATAATCAATTGAATAATTATGAATGAAAAGTACACTACTATGAAATGATAAACATAATCATGATATACCTGAATATGTACGCAATACAGTAAAGACAGTTGGGGGTTACAGAATATAATATTTTGTATACACACAACACCAGGTTTTATAGAGCTAAAGCTAACTTTGGAAGAGAATGTCGTAGGGTTCCCTTGGCTGTAATTGCAGACGCCATTAGACTATCTAAAGGCATATCACTTCTTTCTTAGGAGTAATTGAGTTGCCTGCACAAATGTCTTGCCTATTTTTTCAAACCTATAAAAAAAAGATGGTTGAATAGTCAAAGAATTTTGGTCCAAGGAGTGATGGAAAGTTTTCAGGAGGTGCTTTTTATTGAACAAACAGGTTGCCTTCAATTGAAAAGGTTATTGTGACCGATTTTGGGAGTTCACTTCATAGATATAGCAATCTATAGAAGGCACAAATTCTCACTCATAGATTTGAGAGGTCACACAAAATTCATCCAGTGACTCGATATTCACAGAAAAACTGGGTACCATTATAGGCATCAACACTAAAACATGAAACGTTTCTCAAACTTCAAATTTTCAAACCATATACAATATACTGAGAATGAGTCCCCTCCCAAACCCTCACCATCAACTATGCAGCCAAAATTGGTAGTGAACAAAAACTTACAATAGCTGCCCTATTCTGAGCTCGTGAGTCCCAGTTACTCCACACCACTGGAATCAAGCTAGCCGGGCTGATGAGAGGTGTTACCTCGAAACCGGGCCGGTCCTCGGATGCTTGTTTCCGTTCTGGGAAGGACATGGCTTTTGTAGTTCGGACTGGACTGTTCCCATGGGGCACAGGGTCAGCGCTGATTTGCATATTGCCATTGTCTAACCCAGGGTGGTGTGGAGTGGAAAAACGATGGATTTGGGCCCAGATCTTTGGACTGGGGTGAATGTGTGACATTGATCCACATTCTGTCCATCATTGTTGTGTTTGCAGTTACCTATTCTGAGCTCCAGCAATTCCTCTAATCACATTTTCAAGACTGGATCACATTTTGCAATCTTTAAGTTTGAAAGAACGCTGAACTAGTTCAAAGATCAGATCTTGAGCCATAGATGGCAAGACCTTCCATTAGAACCCCCAAATGCTCTTTTACCGAAGATAATGGGAATACCTTTGAGACTGCCAAGATGGAAGGCAGGTCATATGTGTTTGAAAAAAGGAAAATGTTTTCTGCTTCAAGTGAGAGAAAACAGATGCATTTATTTTGCAAGGCATTCCGAATAATGATCTGCCTTTTGCATGGCTCCTTTCTGGTCCAAGCTTCATTGCAAATGCACAGTCTCCTATTTGATGCAAAACTGTTCTTTATTATTCAGAGTGTCAAAGGCACAGACCTCCACTGTTGCTGCTAAGAACCAAGTGTCAGTTGCTTCTGTAAACCAAAAGCAAACTTACAAAATATTCTGTTAAACCTAGGTTGGATTGTTTCATCATCCACTGCTGTCTATTCAAGACCGATCCAAAATGGTAAAGGCAACGTCACCGGGTAATCAGGGTGAGCATTAATCTTAAAAAGCAGGAGCACAACACTACATTTTTCTGTCCATTGGCACCCAGTCCACCAAAGAATACATATGAAGGTCATGTGTGCAATGCACCCATTGCTCTTTATCTGTAATAGCTGGCCTTCCACAGTGTCTCAACATGAAACCAGACATCCCTGCATGCTTCTCTAATGTAACAAACCACAAGGTGATGGAAGGAATACTGAATTAATCTCAGCCAAGGGCGATCATTCAGAGTCACATCCCAGTCTGTTGTTTTTAGCCACTATGCACTCTCTGAAACCAGCTATTTAAAATCAGTTTTGTTCTTGCTCTAATAGGAACAGTCCAGCCCAAGCTGCCAGGCCTTGCCCCTTTCAGACGATAACACACTGGAACGGTTTCAGTGAGCGGTTTAGGCCTCATGAGGTATAGTTGGAGTCCTTTGGTACAGTGAGCATGTGACTCCTGTCTGGGCAGACCGGTTGCATTTAGGCCGCCAACTGCAACTGAAAACAAGGTAATAGAAGGAATGCTTGAATTAATCTTAGCCATGATTGATCACTCAGTGCTACATCCCAGTCCAATCGTTTTGCCAGATGTGAGATCTGTCTAAAACACTCCAAAGAAAGGTAAACTGCAGGCTGTGATTTCTAGCTTGCAGCAGTTCGTATAAACTGGAAAGCTGAAGCAGTTAGGACTAGAAAGCTGCCTGCATCTCTGTTTCCCCTCTGGAGTACATTTGGGTGTCTTTTCTTTTATAGCTAGTTTCACTTCGCAGATGAACAAACCCTGCACCATTAGCTATTTCTTGTTTTGCTTTTCAGCTAATTGTCTCACCGAGCCGTAATGCTGGAATGGGAAATAGAGATAGAAGCTGCGCATCCTATGTGAGCTGTTGCACCTGAACTGAAGAGAGTGAAACGATTTACAGCTGTGCCTGCACCTAATAAGATGGGGAAATGTTAAATGGTGCTTAAAGGGACTATTCCGCCTACAAGACTGAGTATGACATGCTCCCAAGGTTAAGAGGGAGCTGGGTGAATACTCCCAGAGTCTAATGTTTTTACTGACAACTTGGCTCCCTAAACCATACAGGTACCCCATTAAGGAACCACATAAGGTACTAGACCAGGAAGCTAGCTTCCTAGTAAGATTCTGCTCTTTTGTATTCCAAGGTTGTTGCTGGACTTGAACTGGGCTTTTCTTACCTCATTAATTCCTTTAAAATATCGATACAAATATGTTAACTCTGTACCCAGAGTCCAACAATATGTTGGGAGATTCGTAATCAAGTTTTAGGGATCACTGCAGTATAGAATTGTAATAATGGATATGATACAGAGGTTGTTATAGCTCGTAGTTAAAGAGGAGAACAGCATTCCCCAGGGAACCTCATTTTATGCCGGAGACCCTCGTATTCTATGTAACCAGTTGCAATAAATAGCTGGGTTATCTTCTGGAACTTTTGAGTATTTCAAGTCACCACTTTCCGGCAGAACATATCAGGTCGGGTGGTGGAATCTGCATATGCAGTGCCACACATTTTAATTACGATATGAAGCTATCTACATCACTTATTAGAAACTTGGTGTAGGATATCACATCTACACTGGTAACACCCAGGTGCTACTTCCAGATTCAAAAGCTTTATATACCTTGATGAAGCAGATACTGGCCATGCGAGAAAGCTGTCCCTCGCTCAAAGCCACTAAGACTGAATTGTTTATGGTGAGCTCTCTTTCCACCATAAAAACATTGAGTGAAATTCATAAAAGTTGGCTGATGAGGGTGTCAAATGTGAACTATGTATCTAAGAAATGTGGCCATCGTGTTCGTCGACTGTCAATGCAAGGGCCATATTTGCCAAAGAATGAAGAGCAACTTTACCCAATTCTATAATAGGATCTTAGCTGTCTGTTTGTAAGCACTCCCAAGAAGATCTTAAATCCGTTTCAGAAAATTCTAATTTTTGAAGCCTAGTTTGGTAGCAGCTATAATCAGTAATATCGCATCACTCCAACAGTGCGCCGACTAGACTTGCTCCCTTTCATTAAACATGTGAAGTACTGCACCCTTACTTTGGTCTTCATGGCCCTCTGCCTAGAAGGGCTAGTGCACTGAATGGTAAGAATTAAAATATACACATCATAGAGGTCCCCCACAACTCTGGTCAAGGGTTGAATGATGTCCCATCATGTAGAGAATTATTTTCATTGTGAAATGCTCCAAGTTCTGTGAGCCAAGTTGCGAAATGCTCTCCGTAAAGCTCAGCTATTATGATGAGCTGGATGAGCTTAAGAGTAGGTGGAAACTCATCTTTTTTTAGTGCACTGATTGGTTGAGCTGTGCACGTGTGCCTTTGCCCTGATACTCGTGTTGCAAAGGGAATGATAAATAAGTGTGTACCCTTTACCTGAGCGCCAGAATGCATATCAAATCTATATTCTGACTTTTTGCTTGGCCATCCTATCATGCTATCTAACATATACGCATAGGAATAGACCTGCCCCATGCTCTAATAGGTCCAGAAGCCTTTTGGTGACCAGGATGCACAACAAGCATGCCCTCATAGCAGGCATAGGACTACTGTCCGTGCCCTAGATAAGTCACATAAAGTGTTGGCATCGTACTAAGTTTGGGTAAATCAGTAATATAACCATACATTTTTTCCTGTGTCAACATAGACCACTGGCCACTCATATACAGTTCTGCGTTTATGTGAAACTGAGACCCTCGCAGTGATATTCCATGTGTGAGTTGAGTGCATGGAAGTGCTGTGAATGTTCAGCACGTGTGGTGTTAGGATTCTGTGGTGGTCTGAGTCTAAGTACTTGAACCAGTGGGATACATTTGGATGGCTTCTGTGTATGCCTGGTACAAGATGGAGGTGGATACAGTTTCCCTGGACAGTGGAAGTGTATTGAGTGCATTCGTGTGGCAGGAGGGTTGATATCAAGACACTGAAGCTAGGGAAGCTGGATAAAGAGGTACACTCAATTCAATGAGGTCCCCATTAGCAAAAGGCTGCTGCTTAGTTCTTTCTGATTATTCCATTTGGTGAATGCTAGTGAGACATTTTCTATTGTGTAATGTGAGAGAGGCCTGCCCTTTTGTTTGTCCCTGATTACTCCTTCAGAAAGGCTGATGGGTGACAGCCAGGTGCAGAGATCTCACACGTCAGTATGTCCTTATTTTCAATACTCCAGCTTCGAGCCAGCGTCGCTGCTGCCTGTTGTGTAAGTTATCATCTTGCACAAAGGCTGTGTCTGAGAAGCAACCTAAAAATGGTATTTGAAACGCAAACTAGTTCTGCCACTTCGGACAGTGGATCCAAATCCCTCATCTGGAAAATGAATATAAAAGTGGGATCCAAACCAATCCACTTTGTTCTATTTCCAAGTTCTTAATGACCAAGGAGTGATATGCTGTGCAGGATGCTCAAAGGACTGCTGTGTGACCAGGGATGGTGTCTGCATGACAACCAGTCTCTCAGACGTGAGGGGATAATCGCCTGATGTATGCATTTCTTGCTGAAAATACTGAAGGTCTGTCTACAGTCAGAAATCTGCCTTTCCCCTTAGAAAGGGAAGGAATATGACTGTCCCTGCAGGTTGCCATTAAGGACCAGACACATATGGAGGGTCACCCACCATTGGCGTAGGTAGCCACTTTGCTGCCCGTGGCGGTCTTGGCAACGTTGAAGAGCGAGGGGGAGCCGCCACCCCCAAAACCCATGCCGCAAGGGGCGGACTGCCTGCCCCCCCCATGCTACACCAATGTCACACACATATATTGTAACAAAGATACACAATGGTACAGACATAAACACAATCCCCGTCAACATTGCACATATGTGACATCACCAGTTTTGTGACATTTCATTGACCATACAGATTGAGTGTACAACCACTCTCTGCAAAGTGAAGAAATTACATACCTTCTAGAAGCTGGTACCTCTACAACATATTTTTTTTTATTGTGTGGTTATAATCTTCTGTCACTGGTTTATTTCTTTACCCTTTCATGAAAACTTCTTTCACTGGTTTATTTCTTTACCCTTTTAAGAAAGACGAGAGTTAGGGTCATTACAAAACTATTTAAAACAGTTGTAGTTCAAACAATTAAAGCTACAATGGAATATGTACACCTTGCAAGTAATAATTGGGCCCGGTGAAGTTTCTGCTATGCAAGCATAAGCTCACATAATTTCAGAAGTTTTGTTGTACGCTTTTTACCTAAATTTGCACAATTGGCTCTTTTATAAAACACTGAATAGTTGTAAGCCATGTGCTCAAAACTCCCAAAACATGAGAAGTTCCTGTTTGCTTGTGGGTTTTGCACAATTTTTTAGCATTAAATGCGTACTCATGTCCATTTTGGATGCATGGAAGTATTTTGTGTTAAAATATAGACTCAAATTCAAGTTCTGAATTGCACGTAATTTTTCCATATAACTCTAGTAATAACTAATGCTGTATAACTTACGATCTTATTTTGAAAAATGAAAACCGAAAAGGACATGGTGGGGTAGAGCAATGTTTATTTATTATACTTGGAGCAATGCTTGTTAGAGCATAAGTGGTCTTGAAATTGAAGACAGATGGTTGTAGTATGCAGCTTGCTGGCACTTAGGCTTTAGCTGCATTACATTTCTTTAATTGGATAAGAGGGGCCAAGACGTTTTGCAGACATTTAATGGGAATGCATCGGTTTGCTTTTTCGACCCAATTTTGCATTGCATAGATTGTACTAGGCCTGGATACAATTTTTATCTGTTAAAACAAAATTCATGAAATATTCAATTTGCGCAAGTCTTGCTTCTCGGAGACTTGTTTTAGGCAGAAACTTTTTTTTTTAACTTAAAATAGTTTTATGCTGGTATTTTGTTTGACTTTTTTATGCAAGGTATGTCTACACAAAAAAATATCACTCATATCAGCAATTTGTTTGTGCCCCCCCCCCCCCCCCCCAAAAAAAAAAGAACATGCCGAATTTGCACACCCCATCGTTTTATGGCTTTAATAAAAACACAATGCACATGTAACAAAAAACTGAATAACACTTTCTACATGAAAATGGGTGCAAGTAAAGTTTCTCGTCGAGTTAAATGTATTTGGCGTAAAAGTATTTTGGGGAAAAATAGAAATACAATGTTTTGTCTCCTTACTGTGACACGAGACGGTCCTCGTCTACAGAGGTAGTCTCGTGCACAGAGGTATATATACCGATAATACCAGTCTGGGGACCTCATTGCCTGTTCCTCGTCCTCTTTTCAGCAAACGGATCTTCGGACGCGTACTACTTCCACGAGAACTGCTACCTGATGGGAACCATCGCGAAGACACGGCTTCAGGGGTCGGATTTACTGGTGCAACAACACTTCCGGTGGGTTCAGCTGAGATGGGACGGCGAGCCAATTCATGGCTTGTTAAAACGGTTTTTAAGAAGGAAAGCTATACACAAGGTAAGCCGCTGGGCTGGTGAGGTTATTAATAGACACATATTCGGAGCCAGGGGAATGGGATAATTTTAACACAGCGATGAATCAGCAGCTGCAGTTCGAGGCAGGGGGCTGGCACGTCATGCTAATTAAAGTCAGAGCAGGCTCGTTAGCCTGGTGAACTCTGCCTTTTGCCATCAGCGTATGTGTGTGGTTCCTGGATACAGTATGCGTACTTGTTTGGAATGTGTTGTCCTAATTACCATGCTATTTGACAGTTTGTGCTGTTTTCTTATAATTTTAAAGGAAATAAAAAAGTGTGAGGGTTAAAAGGTTCTATCAAAGGGATAATTTGGCAAGTGACAGGAAAGTCCACCCTAAAGCACTACAAATATGATCCCATCAACATTTTGATCATTTTTTGTAATAGTACACATTGCTGCGTCGAACTTTCAAGGGTACATTTTCCCCACAAAATATTTTTTCTTTCATTATTGATTAAAATCATAAAGTAGCCTCTGGAGTTCTTTGGAATATTCACAAGCATGTTTAAATAATACTATACTATAAGTTGATAAAAAGGTTTGTGAGCATGTATTCCTCCTTTTCCAATGTTTCAATTTGCTCCCATCAATGGGTAGATTGTAATTGATTCCTCCATTTTCACTCATTTGTCAGATATTTATTATACAGATTTTTAGAGTCAGGAAAACAGAACAGCCGCCACGTGTTTCATCCTGTATGGCGAGTAAAGCCAGGGCTTTCTCAAGGCTATTTTCGTTCTTTCAAGGCAGCAAGAATATCGCAATTAATTATTTCATTTTCACTTATTATGGCAGACATCATCAGCAGTGGAACAAGTTTTAGAGGCAGTCGTCAACATCCTGCATGTCACCGGATAAATCCTCAGCGTTACACGTGTCGGCTGTTCTGTTTTCATGACTCTAAAAATCTGTATATTAAATATCTGACAAATGAGTGAAAATGGAGGAAACTTAGTGGAAATCCATCAATAAAAGGAATCTTGTTCCCTCAACCTAAATTGTTATTGCTGTATCTTACTGAATCAATTACAATCTACCCATTGATGGGAGCAAATTGAAACATTGGAAAAGGAGGAATACATGCTCACAAACCTTTTTATCACTATTGTTCTCTAGAGGCTGGGGAGGTCCAGAGCCTTGAGCAAACTTTTCCTCCACAAAGTATTTGGGATATATGTCCAGTCTCAGGATTTCTGGATCTTACCTTCTATTTTCGATTATATACTATAAGTTGAGTAAATGTAGTTGTAAACCTCCCACAATCTGTTTACATTTTATCATCGAATTACCTCCACGTCCTTTTGCTCTCCAAATCAAAGCATTTTTACTACAGTCAATCTTGCTACTGGAATTCAGGCTTAACTTACATCCAGGACCGCAGTGATAATAAATTACTCTCAGAAAAATATTTTCAAAGTGTGCTCAGACTAAGCAGGTGTCCTCGTCCAAGCGGTAGGCATGCCTTGGTGTACTAAAATCTATCATATTATTTTAGGGCCTGATTCACAAAGGTAACCTTACACTTCTGTGTAAGTTTATGATTGTTTGCTATTCACAAGGTATTTAGTGAGTAGCATCTTCGCAGTTAAATAACTGTATTTGCACTCCTTAGTGTGATGCATGGAATGAATATGATATAGGGTTGGAAAGAGGCTTAACTAAGTAAAGCCCTGATGAAGGCAGAGGACCTGCAGGAACGTAGAAGGCCGAAACATGTTTGCTAGGTTACAGTATATAAATGAATTATTATACTTCATGTAACATACATGTCATATGGTTTTAATCATATCTAGGGCACTCCGTCAATAAAGACAAATAACCTACAGGGAATACCCAAACATATTGTCACAACCCTGGATCCCTGCCATTGTCCAGTGTATCTTACCTTAACTCCCATTCAGCAGTTGAGTATGCTATGGTGGTATTTACCTGCCTTGTTGTGGATAGCTCACCAATGATGAATCATGCTACAACAGGTGGTTGAGATGGCCTATCCAGACCTTTAAGATTACCTGCAGATGATCTAGGAGTGTAAAGATTGTTCACTCCTTTTTCCAACCTAAGCACCTTTTGTGTGGTAAATAGATAATGCATATTACAAAGAACAACAATAGTGTTTGTTCTTACATGATTATTACTGGGATGGGAAAAAAATAGCTTGCAATGGATAATTTTGGTACAAAAAAAATAAGTAAACAAGTGACACCCACTACAACAGCTCAAAAATTATGTAAAATGTGTGTTTCTGACTGGCATAGGTATTAGGAAATTATATCAAGAGAACAAAGTAACAAACTGATGACGGCATAGGGCTCAGTATAGATACAATCATCAACATAGACATTTTTCTCTTAGAGGAATCAGAATAAGTAGCAAATAATTTGTCTTAAACGAAGGGTGTTCATCAATCAATCTAAATAAGTCTAAATCCAAATAGTAGAGACCACTTATATAATGTTTATGTTTTAACCCATGAGGTGAATTGAGTTTGTTGATAATTGTACATACATTATTGGTTTGTGTAGCTCTATCGCTGCTCTGAGAACTTTGCATTTGCAGTTTGTTAACTTTTTTTTATTTGCGAATACCTAGGGCGAGCAGTATGTATTTTTATTAGTGACATTTATAACATATTTAGATGCATTCTATAATCGACATAAATATCAAACAATCATTATCAACTCTGGAGTTCTGTAAGGCAGATGAGTTTTGAACATTTCACAAAATGTTAGGAGATTGGAAATTAATCTTATAGCCTCAGAGATTTGGTTTATATTTACTTTGAGGATGGGATTTTGAGCGTTAGACTTCCTTTCTCCCTTGTTGCTCATCTGTAGATTTTCTGGGTCTGTATTATTTATTTATTTATTTTTGTAATTGGAGTAATCTGCCAGATGTAAGAGCATCAGGGAAGATACCTCCTGCAAGGGATAAGGTTATAATTTTGAACAGTAAGGAAATACATTTTTCTGCGTATAATTTAATTTGAGAACTTGTTACAGTTCGTCAAGGATGGGTTGTTGGACGCTATTTTGTGACAGTCACATAATTTAATGGGTCAAAAAATGGCCATTTAATTACTACATTTTGCAGGAATGGACCTGAAATAATGCTTCCTAAATTTTGCCCATAAAGAACTCAGCCTTCTTTTTTTAACTTGAGATTTCTTGGGTTATTATTCAACTCTTCACAAGTAACACCCAGAAGCAGAGTACGATTCTTAACTGTTCAGTTAAGTATTTGTTTCTCCTTCTGTTGCACTCAACTGGACTTCTCGATCGCTGCTACCTGGGTCGTATCATGAACAGCTGCCCCAGCTCAGCTCAGAACCAAGCGCATGTTTTAGGTGTCAGCAGGATGTAAAGTGAATTCATTTTACCCTATATTTCTACAAGTCCGAGCTTGGTTTTCAGACAGTATAGCTTGGAAACAGTGAGCATGGTTTGCACCTTTCTGTTTCTGAGCTGTGTTGTCTAAAGTAATGCATTAACTCTAAGAACTATCTGGTTAAATGAATGAGCTTAGGACAGTGCAAGCTCATAAATACAGGTGTGCGGCAGTGCCCGGATCTATCTATTCATGATACAGCCCAATGTTTTAAGCTGCCATCAATCAGATTGTTCTCGTAGTATGTTCTGATCTGTACATGCATTCTTGAACTTCATTTTTTTTATTCTCTCTCTTCTTATTCCTGTTACTGTCCCCTAGCCCCCAGTGTTTCTTATTTATTCCTCACAAGACAGGAGGATAGTACATGTTTTCCTTCTTTGGCAAATATGGGATATGAGTAGTTGTCAAATCCAAATGTTAGGGTACATTGGGGTTAATTTTATATTTTAATTACAATTTATTGGGTCTTAATATCATATATACCTTTCATGGGAATATAGTTTGTATACAGTGATCAGATACATTCTCATAATAAGTTTTCCACTGTGGTAAATATATTCATCTTGAAATGGATGAGTAGATTTATATTATTTAAATCATTTGTCCGCCCTTGTAATAAACAGTTTTTAGTAAAGTTAATGTTTCACAGTCTTGATAGATTATATCATACTAGTTCAACAAGTGAGTGGGTTCCTTTCATTTTCAGCCCTTGAACCAAAAACCTTTATTAAAAATAGTGTGGTTTGTAAAGGATCTTTCCTTCATTGTTCATTTCCTTCATTGTTCATTTTCATTGAAGTACAAGGATTTACCAATCGTTTGATTTCTCTTTTTATGGTTTATTTAGTTTCTGTAGGTGTAATCAATACATAAAATAATAAATCATATGTGTCTTTCTTTTCTTTTATAGTTCAAAGGTAAAACGCCCCCACTGTGTGATCCAGTATGTAAGAGCATTGATTGGGTCTGCTCCGTCTGGCATCAGCTGAACGCCTGCTTATCACGCTTGGGCACACCTGAGGCACTCGTAGGACCAAAACATTTCTTGTCTTGTCCGATAGTGCCTGGAAATGCTCAAAGCATAGTAAAGTGAGTAACTGTATTTACTATCATTCATAATCGGTTGCCTCAGTACTCATGCATGCAGTTGGCACTACTCTCTCCATTAAGTTAGTGGGAGCCTTGCTTTCACATTGATCTGGGATGTCTAAAATCCCCATGTTGCCATGTTTAATTTGATGTTAGTTTTATAATTAATATTTTATGTGGGCAACAGATGTTTTTGTGCTGTTGATATGTGGCACTTATGAAAGATAAGAAAACAGAGAATGGAGTCTGCCCTCAGTGCCATTTTATTGAAGAAGAACATGGGTTTATACATAATAAAAGTAGTTCAATTGGTTTTATTTTGAGTTTTGCATTTCTAGAAAAAGAAGAGTCAAATTTACCTTTTCATTTGCAAACAATGCTTAACTACATTACATGGTAAAACAGTGGACATATGTATGCATATTCAAAATGGTAGGTTACTCGTAATTAGACGTTTTTACTGATACTCAGGAAGCATGAGGCGACACTAAATTCTGTGAGGGTGAATTTGTGATGCACACATAATTACAATAATCAATACATTGTGATAGAAATGGGCAGACTGTTTTAGTACAGTCGGAAAAAAAGTTTCAGTATGGTGTCAAAAAAGTGAAGAGATAAAAGGTGGACTGTCCTTAGCTGTTATGGTTTTGTTCTACAGCAAGTGGGCCTACTCTGGGTTTCGATTTCAAGTAAAAAAAACGTCTCTTCAGGTTGGCTGTAACATTTATGGCTATTAATCTAGGCTGAAGTTAGCACTTGTGCCCAGCGATGATGCGGCTGCTTCCATACCTTTCAGTGTCAAGACTATTGTGAGTTTGACTTACTCACTTTTGGATTGCAGTCTTTCTTTGGGTCTGCAATCTTGAAAATTTGTGAGCACTACCATTGGCTCTCTGCATATGTCATAGACATCTGTTGTTCTGTGACCTGCTTCTGTCCCTTTCAAAGAGTTTACTCTTTCAGTGCTGTCAACCTTTGGCACTTTCTGTTGCAGAATCCTGGTAGGAGGGTTCTTGTTCCTCACTTTGGTCTCCCATTTGTGGTTTGTGTTTAACAAGCTTGCACTTTTGGCCCTTTGCTCGGTTTCTCTGACTCTTCTGTCGTCTAGATGGTCCTTCTGATGGTGGTCATTTCTCGGATACATCTGGCACATTGTCATGGGATTCCTTATGTGCCTTAAGTTCTCAGTCACTAGTCTGGAGCTCCGTTTGCTTTGGCATTTTTCTGGGCCTTCCTCAACGGGTGGTCTTGGTCGAGGCTGTCTTGCTGAGTTTGTGGTCTTTGTTGGTTGCTATTCTGTTTTTCTGTCATCTGTGTCTTTCTGGTCTAGAGTCATGGGCATTACATCTGGTCTGGTCTGTGGTGTAGCGAAACCTGAGCACCTGAGTGAGGTGAAGGGGGCATCATCACCCTATTGTACATCTATTGCACTAACTACTCTGTCTCCCATATCCATGTATCTTTCCTTCGTGGCCCACCTCATGAATATAGTATGCCTATTGGAAAACCATACCATTAAACACAGTTTCATAATGCATTAATCATTTCTTATTTTATATTATGTCTTGCAATACAAAATGTCAACATCTATGTGGATATCCAGAGAGAATAAGGGACTAGCGGACTCTGTCATCAACACAATGCTTTAGTTTTCTGATTTTCTTTTTCAGATCTTTGTATACAGGTCCATTGATGCAATGGTCACACCTGAAGCGCACCAGGGCTAAAAATTGAAGAATTCATTATGTAGTTAAACTGAACCACAGAAACGGATCACTGCATCTTTGGTGATATGAACTCATTAGCTATCTATAAGGGAAGGGGGAAACTAAAGTCCGACCACCCTGAAAGCTGTGTGGGTATATCCCTAGAATGCCTGGGAAGAGGCCACATAATAAACAATGGGTATGGCTGTAAATAAACACAGAATTTACTGTATTGACAGTTACATGGTTATACCATTATATCTATTACCATGTGTTACAACGCATAGGAAGGTGCGGCACATTATACCAGTGTAGTGATGTAGCGTGTTGGGCCAACCCTCTTACCATTAGTCTTCCGATAGACCTTTTCTCCCTGACTGGAGGTGATGGGAGTTAACATGACATCAATCAAAGTTTTAATTAACAGTACTACCCACTTAGCTACACACTAAGGACCAGGAGACAGTAGCTATGTTTAAGAAGGCTGTTATAAGTTAACAATCAAGTTAAGGTATACAACTCAATACCATGCTGTAAAAATACAGAATAACAACTGGGAAGCCAACTCCCTAAAATGTTTAGGCAGACCAGCATCAAGCAGACAAGGAGTTCAGTCACATCAATACAAAAGAGTAACAAAAGTATTTTATGCTTAGAGAAGAGTCTCAGAGTTTCTTGTTAATGCATTGCTAAACGTAAATCACCTAAGGTAAAGTCCAAACTAAAAGGATGGTTTTAGAAACCTAAAGGATCTGAAAGTTCAGTGAACTACGGGGGGGTTTAGCCATAGTCTGTAAAAGCTACATTAAAGCCGCCTGGCTTAGCACCCATACTGACGATGGTATGGAAGTAGGTATCTTTAAAGCCAACTTCTCCCCCTCTGAGAGCTGGACAGGGGCTTTAGTCTATCGTCCCCCGGGTCTGAAAGGAGACTTTGCGGACAAACTGGTGGACCTGATAGCTACAAACGTCCTGGCAGCGAATAACTTTCTACTATTGGGGGATTTTAACTTCCATGGAGAATTATCCTCCACCCCGGAAGTGAGAAAACGTCTTATGGATCTGGAGCAATTAGGGCTCTCACAGAGTTCTGGGACCCACGCACAGTGGGGGCCACACTTTGGACCTAGTCTTCACGAATATAGGTCACCTCAGTTTTGACCCACCGGCGCCCCTCATCTGGACGGACCACGCGCTGATTAAATTTACGGTGGCCTGTAGCTCACCGACACCGCCAGATCAGTCCAGAGGGTGCGGGAAAACAGTCCAGCGTCAATGGAACAAGCTGCTCGTGCAAGCTTCTGATACAGAATTCAAGGCGTTGCCCATGCTGAGGGATCCGGATGTGTCAAGGGCGCTGGCTGATTTTAGGGCTGGTCTGAATTGTGGTTTGGACTCAACTGTACCAGTGCGGCCAGGGGCCAGATCCACCCGGGACCGCCACTCAGCCCCTTGGTATTCGAGGGAGCTTAGACAGGAGAAATCCTCCTGCAAAAGGTTGGAGAGACAGTGGCGTCGGCGTAAGTCCGCTCAGTCCAGGGCGTCTTTTAAATCGGCTCTGGTCTCCTACCACCAGAATCTGAAGGCAGCCAGATGTCAATACATCGTGACACAAATTGAAAGGGCAGACAACTCTTCTAAAGCATTGTTTGAGATTGTTAAAGGTTTTACTACCCCCGTAGCCTGCAAACAACCGTTAACTGAAACCCAAGAGTTATGTGACTCTCTGGCCGTTTTTTTAAAACAAAAAATTGAAAGAATATATGCCAACTTTCCATCCTGTGAACAGGATGCCTGCTCATTGGAATGTGGGTTGGGAGGTCGCGCTGTTCAGGTGGAGTGTCGCCTGGAGCACTTTACATCTATCCCCCTGATGGAGGTTCACAGAGCCTTGGAGACGGCGTAATCGGGTTCCCCGACTGACCCCTGTCCCCCTAAAGTTATGGCACTTTTGGCAAATTCCCTTGCCCCCTCGATCCAAAAGATTCTCAATCTTTCGATCACCGAAGGCGTGGTTCCAACCGCATGGAAGGAAGCTTTTGTCCGTCCAATTCTCAAGAAGCCCTCGGCCAATCCGCTGGATTTGGGCAATTATCGCCCTATCTCCCTGCTCCCCCTCTTGGGTAAAATGCTGGAAAGGTTTGCCAACATGCAACTAAATGGGTACCTAGAAACCAACAACATTCTGGACCGCTCACAATCCGGGTTCAGACGGGGTTTCAGTACTGAAACTACCCTTCTGGCCGTAACGGACTCCTTGAGGATGACCATGGACAAAGGAGGATCAGCAATCCTGGTCCTGCTCGACCTCTCCGTGGTTTTTGATACCATCTCCCACACGAGGCTCGCGGAGAGGTTGAGTTCGGCTAGTATCCAGGGATTGGCCCTCAAGTGGCTGTTGAGCTTTCGCCAGGACAGATATCAAACTGTCATCTTGGGCCCCTATCAGTCCAAAAACACACAAAGGCACCCCCCAGGGCTCCTGCCTTAGCCCCACTCTTTTTAACATATATATGGCACCTTTGGCTAAGGTGGTGGAAGCCCTGGGGTTCGAAACGCTGTCTTATGCCGAAGACACCCAACTGGTGTTTAAATGTGGACCAGATAGAGAGGCCGATAGACGTCGCTTCTGTACAGGAATGCTGGAGATCTCCAACTGGATGGCAAAAAACTGTCTTCAGCTCAACCCAAGTAAGACAAAAGTGATGTTCCTGGGCAAGGGAAGAGGCTTGGTCCTCGGACTGGTGGCCCACCCAACTCGGCGTCCCTCCAGTGCCGGCTCAGAGGGTGAACAATCTGGGCATTAAACTGGACCAGTCTCTGTCAATGCAAGATCATATATCCTCTATAGCTGGGGCTTGCTATTTCAGACTAAAGCTGCTGCGGAAATTTTTTCCCTTTATTCCTATAACGCATCGAAGGACGCTCACTCAAGCAACGATCATTAGCCGGCTAGATTATGGCAATGCCCTGCTAGCCGAGGTCGGAGTATCCCATCTAAGAAAGATGCAGGTCATTCAGAACACTGCCGCCAGACTGGTTTTAAATAAACCAGCTGGCACACCATCACTGCCCCTGCTGAAATCCCTTCACTGGTTACCAATTAAACAAAGGTCTTTCTTTAAGGTCTGCTGTCTGACCTTCTCTGCGCTTCAGGGCTTAGGTCCAGTGTATTTGCAAAAGAAAGTGGAGAGATACCGACCCACCCATGTTCTGAGAGCTCACTCGCTGCATTTGCTTCAAGTGCCACGCATTAAGCGCAGCAGGTCAGGGGGCAGGGCCTTCTCCTACTTAGCTCCCAAATATTGGAATAGTCTGCCTGTGACCCTGCGAGGCATTCCATCCTACCATGTCTTTAGGAAACACCTTAAAGCCCACCTATACTAGCTATCCCATTTTTGCTCCTGTTTTCACTTCGCTCGCCAGTTGTGACTGAGGGAAGCGCTGCGATGCCCCCCGGTGATTCGTGCGCGATATAAGTACCTATAACATAACTACAATAAAGGAAAATTAGTACAAGTCTGGAAAAATTACGTAGGAAGGTGTCAGCGTTGCAGTATCTCGGTCAAGAGTCTTCTTGGGCCAGAAGTAAGTGTTAGCCTATGCCACACTTAGAAAAGAATCAAGTTAGCGTAGAGGTCTATGCCTCTCAAAGTCCAGGTAAAAATTGCAGTAACCTCAGAAAGTGTAATCATTCATGTAACACCCCTCTGTTCGTATCATCAGGGGTCAATTGTCTTTCTCCTTTCTCATGTTGAAGACTGCAACATTCGCAAAGTATTCCACACTGAACATAGGAACAACATTGTCTTTTCACACTCTGGTTAGGTGGCAATATTGCTGAATAGACCCCTCAGTTGATGCTCTTACTTTCTATGTTTATATACATAAAGTTTAGTATAGCGTGGACATGACCCAAACAGGTATCAGAGCACTTTACAGATGATCAAGGACACAAAGAGTTGGGCCCGAAGGACAACAACAGTGATAACATGTTCTTTCTTCAACGTCTTTTTCTCAGGCTCTCTCCTTCTATCACTAGTACAATAATGTATCTATTCTTTTTTTTTTTTTTTTTTTTTGAAGTTCAACACTGCTTTATTATGTAGTTCAAGGCATAATACACAGCTTTTCGTGCCCACAACCCGGAGGTCGGCAGCGTAGTATGGAAAACAAGACACAGCCCATTAGCCGGCATCCCTGGGGCCCGGCGGCATAGGAAAGACATGAGCGATGGCAGTAGTGCAGTTGGTGGTGTAGGGCCCTGGAAGGATAAGCAGCAGCAGAACAATATTTTCTCCATCAATAAACAGCATCAGAACATTTAGAAAAAGAAAGAAAAAAAAAAAAAAAGGAAGAAACTTCCCAACAAGGAAGAAACTAAGAGGCATTTCGGGCTCCCTTGAAAGGAGAAAAGATGACAAATCAGTAAGGCAGTCCAGATAGGTAGTGCAGCGCAGCGCTCAGTAGGCGTAGCTCCATGTGTCTAACAGTGTGCCCGCAGGGGCCGAGGGCAATGATATGTGCTGTGTCGCTTATGCTCAGTGTGAGAAAGGGGGGATGAATTCCGGGATATGGAAAGTGCGGTGGAGGGGGTAAGAACTCTACTCAGGGGGGAGGGGGGGGGGGAAGAGGGGGGGTCTAGTCGCCACCAGGAAAGGAGGGACTGCAATAGGGGGGTACGGGGGGTCGGTGCGGGCAGCAAACCAGACCAGCCCAGCCATAGGAAGCAATAAAACACGTCTCACGCCGATCATAGTAACATGCGGGCGCTGTAGCCAGAGGAAGGTCCATGTCAGGACCGAACCACATAGCATCAAAGAGGGACAGGGGTCTCTTCAGGCATATCCTCCCCGACCGACCGTTGGAGCATGTAGCACACCAGGGGACTCCATATGTCCCTAGGCATACAGGATGTAGGTAACAGCTCAGCAAATGTGTTATACTGGTCTTGACAATAAGTCAAGTCCGCTAGCCAATCCTTGAATTTGGGTGCCCTGCCACGACCCCACCGACAAGCCACACGTCGCTTGGCCAATAGGAGCGCAGTATTATCAAATTTCCGGCTAGTGCTAGGAATCTGGTAAGTATAGCCGAGGACCATCACCAGGGGATCCACAGGCACCTCCGTGCCCGTCATTTCCGCGAGGGCATCCGCAACTTGTTGCCAATAAAGGGCCACCTGCGGGCACTCCCAAGCTAGATGCAAAACATCCGCATGGGCGGCATGACAGCGTATGCAGCGATCATCCTCCGCTAGGCCAAATCTAAGTTTGCGAACCGGTTTATAGTACAGCCGTTGCAGGAATTTATAATGTATAATTTTGAATCTGCTACTGGCAGACAAGCGGGACGTGAGCGCACAGCAGTACGTCCACTGATCATCCGTGATGTCAGTGGCCAGCTCGGCGGCCCATCGCGCCCGAGCTTTAGAGTCCGGCATCGGGGCGGCATCCCTGAGCTGTCGGTAAAGTCCAGATACCAAATGTTTTCCGTCCCGGGAGCTTAACAGGAAGTGAAGTGGAGGCAATATCTCGGGCTCGTCAGGAAAGTTGGGGAGTATGTCCCGCATTCCCGCACGGAGGCGGATATAATAAAAAAGGTCCAGAGGGGTGCGGTCATGCGACTGGAAGAAAAGGTCCGCCGTTTTAAATTGGCCACCAACGAACAAATCACCCCAGCAGGAAACATGCAATTTAGTGCATAGGGTGCGGAATCCCTGTTCCTGCAATAAGGTGAGCTCCGGATGATTGGTGAGAGGCAGCTTCGGTGAATAGGGCAGTTGGCACAGCAACCTCTTGGCTATACGACGCCACGCGTCCATTGTGCATGAAACAGAGGTGTTCGGGGTGGTTATGGAGGACTCTGGGCAGTGGAGCAGCCCCGAGAGTGGGAGGGGATGTACTATCCAGTCCTCAACCGCAATGTGAGGCATGTAAGGCGTGGGAGCCATCCAGTGGTAGGCAAAATGTGCTTGAGCACATTGATAATATTCCTCAAAGTCCGGTATATCGAACCCTCCTTTGTCATAAGGTGGGGTAAGCGTGGACCATTGAATCCGCGGATTCTTGCCTCCCCAAAAGAGCCGGCGGAGCTCAGCCTTTAGCGTCTTAAAGAAAAAGGCGCCGGGGAAATATGGGATATTGATAAAAAGATAAAGGAATCGGGGCAAGATGACCATTTTAATTAGGGACGCTCTGCCGGCCATGGAAAGCGGCAGGGTGAGCCAGCGATCCACGGAGGCAGTCAGTTTTGTGATAGCTACCCCATAATTGGCTCAAAGAGTCTCCTCCCTATCTCGGGAAACACGTATCCCCAGGTAGCGGAGATCTGTCCGGCACCACTCCAGTGGATAATCGAGGGGAAAATCACCCACCGCCTCGGTTAAAGGGAAAATCTGGGACTTGGACCAATTGATGTGTACATCCGACATCCCACCAAACATAATGAACTCCCTGAGTAAAGGATTAAGGCGTATCTCAGGGTGCTTAACATACAGGGTGATATCGTCAGCGTATAGTGACACATCAATTTGGCGTTGTAAGCAGTGAACCGCCCCCTCTCGATGTAGTTGCCGTAGGCGGCAGGCCAGCGGCTCAACAGCTATGGCAAATAATAAGGGCGACAGTGGACATCCCTGACGCGTGCCTCTGGTAATATCGATAGGCTGTGACAGATGACCATTGATTAGCACCCGTGCCGTAGGTCGGGTATAGAGCAAGCGAACCCAGGCCATGAACAAGGGCGGAAATCCCATGCTTGCCAAAACAGAAAACAGATAGGGCCACTCGACAGAGTCGAAGGCTTTAGTTGCGTCAAGAAAAATGGCTGCAACAGGTGTATCAGGGTGCACAGTGCGCAGGAGGGAGAACAGGGTGCGTAAGTTGTGCGACATGGAGCGGCCGGCCACGAATCCAGATTGATCAGGCAGCACAATTCTAGTCATTAGCAGTGAAAGCCGGGTAGCTAGAACTTTGGCAAGTATCTTCACATCGCAATTCAGGAGGGACAGAGGGCGATAAGAATTACAGGAGCTGGGATCTTTATCGGGTTTCAGTAGGGAGGTAATGACAACTTCGCGCATAGAGCAGGGCAGTACGCCTTCTTCGAGGGATTCTGAGTAAACTTCGCGCAGGACAGGGGCCATGATATCAATGTACGTTTTGTAAAATTCGGCAGGGATGCCGTCTAGGCCCGGGGCTTTACCTTTCTGAAGAGACATGATGGCGTCGCGGATCTCACCCAGCTCGAAGGGTGCAGCCAAAAAAGCCCTGTCCCCGTCGCTAAGCCAGCACAGCGCCACATCCTTCAGGTAATCAGCATAAGACGTTGCAGCCTCCGCAGTAGTAGTATATAGTGCAAGATAGTGTCTCGTAAAAGAACTAAGAATGTCATCCGATTGTCTGATGGTGGAACCATGTGCATCTGTAAGTTCAAATACGACATTGCGATCACGTGGGGGCTGAGTGAGTGCAGCTAATGCCTTCCCGGGCCTATCCCCTTCGCAATATTTTCGGGCCTGCCAATGTTTACCACGGAACTTAGATTCCCTAGCAGCCTCTTCCTCAAATTTCGACAGTGTTTCTCTAAAGGTAGCATGTAGTGCGGGGCTAGGTTCTACAACCATGCGACGTTCCAAAGTGCCTAGTTCTTTCTCTAATGTGCCAATAGTGCGTAGTATATCACGTAAAACCCCACAGCTCTTGGATATACAATATCCCCTAACGGTCACCTTGAATGCCTCCCAAATGTGTTCAACAGATTCCACTGATCCCTTATTTCGGGGGGAAAAAGCAGCTATCTCCTCCCCCAATTCAGTACGAAACAAAGTGTCTAGTAAGATGCGTGGGTGAAGTGTCCAATGAGGTCTCATGTTTTCCCACCCGGGGATACGAAGGTGGAGTACCACAGGGCTGTGATCAGAATACGTCCTGGGCAGGTGAGACACTCCCACTAGTTCCGCGGCAATCCCTCTAGTGATTAAAAAATAATCCAGCCGTGCCCACGTTCCTGTGTGCGAAGTGAAGTGGGTGCCCTCTCTCCTCAACGGGTGTAAGTGCCTCCAAGCATCCAAAAGTTCCCCCTCTGTGAGTACACCCTCCAGCGCCTCGTGAGCCCTAGGTTTATAGGAGCACACTCCATCGGTTCTATCTAAGCGAGGCACCAGGGCTAAGTTGAAGTCCCCACCCCAGATGACATGGCGGGAGCCCGCCGCTAGCACCCTGCCCCATACAGTGGTGAAAAAAGTGGGTGCATCTACATTCTGCGCATAAACCACAACAAACGTATAAGTGTCCCGACCTAGTCTACCCCACATCAGAGCGTATCGCCCCTCTTTGTCAGCATATTCCCCATATCTATGGAATGGTACAGCTCTGGCCACAAGAATAGCCACCCCCCTCGCATACGTGGAATAGGAGGAAAATATGCGGGCCCCAGCCCATTTACTAGCAAAGGTAACCCTATCTCGAGGTGGTAAATGGGTTTCCTGTAACATAACCACCTGAACATGATGTCTATCAAGATATGCAATGACATTGCGACATTTCCTAGCATCATTTAGCCCCCGAACATTCCAGGAAAAACAAGTCAAATGTGTATTATCAACTGGTATAGACATAGATCCGTCCATAGCAAGTATAGTAAGAGCAGCCAAGGTAATGACTGCGGGCCTGAAGTGCCCCATCGCCACGACCACGCCCACCATCTTAGAGCCTGCCAACATATTGCAAACATGTATAGCCTCAACGTGTAACAACCCTCCCCCCTCCCACCCCAGCATCCCAATCATGCCAGTAGCCATTGAGTCCCTCCCCACCCCCACCCCCCCATCCCAGCAATCCCAGCCCAAGAATTAACAAAACAGTCAATAACAGTTTCAAGGGGAGCACCCTGTGGGGGTACGACATAGAGTTCGCACAGCCACTCCTCGGTCCATAGCTCCAGTCTGTACCACCCTCGGTGGAGCCTGGGGCCAAGAGAGTGGGCCTTGGGTACATTACCACAGGTGTGTCAACGCCATGCGAGTCCAATGGTCGCAGTCATTGCAGTCATCTCGTTCTAGAGGATGGTCAATGTTCAATCAATGCTGGAAACACAGCTAGCGCAATCTGATGAGCAAATGTCATTCGGTCGGGTCAGGTGGCAACTCGTCGCGGTTCACATCCGCGGCAGCATCTCGCCCCTCATGCCTCGCTCTCCGGATTGTTTTCAGGAAGTCTTCTGCTTTCTGTGGGTTCGTGAAAAACCGTTGTTGAGCTTGATGTGTTATTCGCAGCTTCGCTGGATATAACAGAGCGTAGTCCACCTGCGCCTCTCGCAACTTTTTCTTCACGGGTAGGAATTTACGTCTTTCTTCCTGCACCATCGGTGTGAAATCCGGATACACGGAGAAGGTAACTCCGTTATATTGCAAATTACGCTGAGTGCGGGCTGCTCTCAGCGCGGTGTCCCGATCGCGATAATTTAACAGCTTGGCAATAATGGGCCGAGGAGGTAGTCCAGGTTTGGGCATCGGCGCCAGGGAACGGTGCGCCCGCTCCACAATGAATTGGGGGGGAAAAGGCATCATCTCCGATCGAGCCCTTGAGTAGCCTCTCCACATATAGCTCCATCCTGCCCGTGTCTGTAGATTCCGGAACATTTGTGATGCGTATATTGTTGCGGCAGCTGCGGGCTTCCAAATCTTCATTTTTGGCCGCTATGACCCGGAGCAAATTGTCCATCCGAGCTAGTTGCGTCGTGTGAGTCGCGGCGGTATCTTCGGTAGTAGAAATTCGTTGTTCCGCATCCGTCAGTCTCTCCTCATGGCGATCTACCTTGTGGACCAGTGCGTCCAGACGCGAAGTGACACCGTCCACCTTTTCGACCACCGTCGCAAACCCCTGCCGCATTTCCTGGAACAGGGCTTGAAGGTCAAGGTCCGCCGCAGGGGGTGTGGGGGCCGTCGGAGGCGTCCCACTGGGACCAGGGGCCTCAGGCACCGATTTCGCGCCTTTTTTGGGCCCATCAAAGCTCAGCTTCGCCTGACGACCATCGAGGCGCCCCATGATTGTAGCTGGGCGCAGTCTGTAGATATGCGGCGTCCGGAGGTTTGAAACAGGTTGCCAGGTAGTGTGATGGTCCAGTCAATTCTGGCAGTCCGCAGCTCGACAGTCACCGGGGAAAGACAGTATGAGGTAAGATAAAGGAAGGTGCCAGACCTTAGTCACTTCTCTCAATGCCAGGCAGGTGAGCGCAGGCGGAACAGTGGGTCAAGAGGGGAGGCGGCAAGCAAACAAGAGGTCCTCCGCAGCCCCAGCAGAGTCGGAGTAGGACGTTGTGTCCCGCCGGCGGAAAGGGCGCCAAAGAATCAATGCTGGAGAGGAGAGCAGCAAGTTCGCGGCCGTCGCCGCCAGACGGAGCACGCACACACCTCCCGTCAGCGGCAGGCAAGTTATGGTAGTGAAAGCTCAGGAAGGGGGCCCATATGGCGAGGGTTAGCACAGCGGGGGCGCCAGTGGCCAGTAATGCAGTCTGTGCGGGACTCGCGCGACTCACCGCGTCCGCCGCAGTCCACTACGTACTGGTCAGCCGGGATATAGGGCCCTCTGGTCATCCAGGGCACTCCGGGCGCTCCTCACTTCAGCAAGCACCGTAGAGCGAGGGCCGCCACCGCAGGCAGTACCCGCGAGCCCCAGCGCCCGCCGCTCCGCTGGGCAGGACGGAAAGGCACTCCAGTGATCCCGGCTCCGTCGCAGCTCACCGGCAGGTCAGGGCGGGGCAGTCACTCCAAGCGTCCGCCGATCGGCACGGCCTAGCCCCTCGTGGCGGACCTCGGTCTTGCGTAGTCCGCCGCCCCGGCGTTCTCACCCCGCCGGCTCCAGTGCAGGTGTCGGCCAATGCAAACAGGTCGATATCTCCGCTCACAGGGCTCGCACCGGCTCCAAATTTAGACCGAGTGTAGGAAACACTCGTCTCCAGACAGCCACGACAATTGTAGGCAAAGTCGACACCTTGAGGTACAGGATAAATACAGGATAAAGCACCAAGGCGCGGGAGCTACTCATTCAAGCAGCCATTCCGCTCATGCGCCCTCTAGCGCCCCCCATAATGTATCTATTCTTCGTCTAACTATGCATGCGAATAACTGCAAGAAATATTATGTTAGCAGAAAATGTAAATCAGTATTTTATGCAGCATGAAAATGTAGGTCTAAAATGTCAACTTAGCATGTTAAGGAAGAGTGCACATTTAATATACATGTTCAATTCCAAACACAAATAAATGTAAACTGTCTGTACATTAGGTTCACATTACACATGGCATACAGTAAAATCTTAAAGGTATGCATGTAAGTGGGCTAAGAACTGCATCTTAATGCAATATAAAAAATATTAGTACACACATTACATAAATCAATTTGTAATATAAATGACATTTTATAACGTGAAGATGGTTTCTACTTCAACATCCAAACAGTAAATATCATTTAATGTATTTAGGCACACATTACAATAATTGAATTGGATTCGGTTTTAGCGAGTATATATCTACTGAGTAAGGATAGTTTATTCACCAAGTCTTCAAAGAATACATTATTTCATACAGTTAAGGCACTCCATATAAGTAGATTTACTAATCATACAGTAAATGCACTCTAGTAATAAATGTCAAGTTCAACACACATTTTAATATTGTTGAACCACACATGAAAATGGGCTAAGTGCACGTTCATGTCACACATTTGTAACATGTACAGGTGTAATCACAATTGCGCTGCACAATAGATATGTATCTAAGCAAAACATTCACCATCCTGGAGGCTGTAAATATCCAAAGCATTCATTGCCTTAAAAGTTGTATGGCTTTACCCCTAACGTTCTCAAAGTAAGAACCATCTTTTATGTCATGTGAGGTGTGTAAGTGGCTGAAAAATGATATCATTCTAAGCACTGCAAAATGTTATCCCATTGGTACCTTTGACATTGCTATATACAGTAGGTAAATACAGGTCTGAAAATCACTAAAGAATTCACTATCTTGAGATTTACATAAGTGTACTCTTATACTGCCTGGGGACTAGTCCTCTCCTATCTCTAGATTGGTCTGTAGCTAACCAAGGCATTCATCATCTTGGGAGCTTCTTAGGTTTACCTGCAATGTGCCTGGGAACCAGCTATACAATCTATTGAGTAGGTCCATAAATATGCAAAGCTAAAATTTGGTTTCGTTTATCCTTTATCTCCTGAGGATAAACCAAATATCACAGAATAGGTGAGTAAATAAAGCATTTACTGCCCTGCAGGCTCTGTAGGCAACCCATTTAAAATAATTCCTGGAAATGGGCTGTATGTTATCTCAGGCTTGATGTGTAAATACCAAAGCATGTGCACTCCTAGCCATTGGTAGTGGGGGTCTTATTGTCTCTTTACCTCCTCTTTCTCTCTTCCCCTCCACCCTCCACCTTTTTTGTGAGTGTTTTCTGAAATACTTGATGGTTGATCCCACTGTTTTAGTATGTTGTCTAATGTAGGAATGATCTAGTCATCCAAGGAATATTGACTTAAGTCTCATGTGAATATATATTGGTTCATATTTCTAAGCAGTCTTCATTTAAGAGGGACAGTCCTCATTTTCAGGCCTACTATTTGTATTTATTTTCCTTGCTTAGCCATATTAAAAATGCTTTGTTCAGTTTGCATTTTAGTGTGAAACCAGTTCTTCATTATGACTCCATCTGTTCCTTTGTTCAACTATCTAATGTTGAGAGGCATACATTCCTATTTTTGGAGAATGGGTTGGTGAAATGTGGAACAGATTAAATATTAATATGTTCCTATTTCTTAATTTAATAAAATAAAGCACGCTATTTAGATGCCCTCGAGCTGAAACCCCGTTTTTATGGTTTTCTATTAGGTGTAACAATCACAACCCAATTTACACAACCCAAAATACCCAATTTAAAGCTACTTATTTTGCTTTTCCTAAAAAGATTCACAGTTCTGTTGCTCTTGCATACATTTAAATATGTGGTCTACAGATTCCATTAGCAGGTATATTTGCAAAGTAAGCCTTACTGTGTATTTACCATGTGACGTACATCGTGCACACAGTTCTCTACAAAAGCAGATTCCCCACTTTTTTCCTTTGGTACAAATGACCTGATACACAGCTCTGCGACAGATGATTTTGGCCGCAACTATTTTATGGGAATAGGAGCCTGTGAACCTCTGGTTACACAAATCGTTTTACCTAGTGCTTTAACCTTGTGAGCTACTATACTAGGATTGGAATATGAAATGTGCATAATATACCAGATCTTTGCAGAAGGTACATCATCAAAGTGAGCTTTCTTCTTAAGATCCATGTTTGCCCCTACAGATTGCAAACATTACTCTGGGCCTCAGAGCTCAGATATTGAGGTAGGTATGTCTACTGTAACCTGAAGATTACATGCAGATCACCGTGCTCAACTCACTGAGGCACCTCACTAGCATATTCTAGCCTTTTTCCCTACAGTACTTTAATCATTCAATGTTTCACTTAGGCTGGAAGATTACTCCTTGTTCTTTCTTTCAAGTAAATTAGATTCATGCCTGGACCCACAGGTGAAATCTTGCATTGGGCACTTCTACATTTGAAATGAATGATTTAATAGTTTGAGTTATTATTACACCAACTGCCTTATTAACCTGGAGAGGATGAAAGGACAAGTCGACTTATTTATGCTTTATACCTGTGAACCTGAAGATTATACAGATCTCTGCACCAGGTGCATTGACAAGTTGAGTAATTTGTGGAGTCTTCTGATGAGGGTATTGTCGAAGACAGTGTTGAAGGTCACTGAGGGGTCAAGCAGGATGAGGGCTTCTGTTCCTCCTCATCGAGGATCTTTCAGATGTTGCCAGTGGCCCGATAAGTACTGTTTCGGTTACTGATGTGGTTCCTTCTGAATCCTGATTGTGTATTGACTAGAACATGGTGAAGTTCGAGGTGGTTTGTGATTTGCTTGTTGATGGCCTTCTCAATCACTTTGGCTGGAAAAGGGAGCAGGGGGATAGGTTGTAAGTTGCTCAGTTGATTCAGGTCGGTTGTGGGCTTTAAGGAGAGGAAGTTGATTTCTGCAAGTTTCCATTCATCCATGAAAGGGGCGGACCTGATGAAGGTGTTGATGATGTGGGTCAGGGTGGTGCTGATTGGTGATGTTCCCAGGTTGTAGATGTGCTGGGGGCAGGGCTCCGTTTGAACCCCTGAGTGGATGGTCCGCCTTATTGCTGCTGTGTTGTTTCTGATGAAGGTTATCCATTCAGCCTGGTGGCTCTCTTGGTTAGTAGTGGGCAGATCAGCAATCAGTTCTCTGGTGTTGGGTTGGTGTGCAAAGTTGCAGTAGATGTTTGCAATTTTGTTGTGGAAGAAGTATATAGGTTGTCGCAGAGTTGTTAGGAGTCAGTAATGTTGTCCAAAGTGGCTGAGGGCGAGGTGAAACACTAGATGATTGAGAAGATCTCCTTGCAGCTGTTGGAGCTTCCTTTGATACCGCCCACTAGTGCTTTTTACTTGGTGTCTCTTATTTGCTGATGATAGGATCTGAGTGCAGCTTTGTAGGTAGTTCTGTTGGTGGTGTTGTGGCTGGCTCTCCATATCCTTTCTATCTGTTTGCAGTGTCATTTGGTGTCTCCCAGGTCTTCTGTGTACCAGCTGACCTGCTAGTTTGATCTACAATGCATATTGGATTTGATCGGTGTGAGGGAGTCAGCATAGTTTTTGATCCAGTTGTTGGTGTCCTTGTTGAGGTTTTCTGTGGTGCTTAGCTGGTCAATAAAGAGGCGCTGAGCCAGTCTACTTTCGTGATTTTGCCCCGGCTTCAGCTTGAAGTGCTGTACCTGATAGGGAAGTTGACTTGAGGTGTGTTGATTTGGAAGTGGATGATGGCATGTTTGATCCATGTGAGCTGTGTAGTGAAGTTGTATTTGATGCGGTCACTTGAGGTAAAGATGTGGTCCAGTGTGTGTGCTGTGGTTTGTATTAGTTTTGTAATGAGATGAGTGAATCCGATGTTGCTCAAGCTTTGGAGGAGGGCTGTGGAGCAGGGGTCGTTTCAGGCTTCCAGGTGAAAGTTGACATCACAGAGGAGAATATAGGATCTATTGTCGATGGTAAGCAGAGCAAATAAGTGGGTGATGAGTTTGGTAAAGTTGGCTCATGGTTCAGGTGGTAGATTAGCGAGGGTTCCATTTAAGGTAAATTTTTCGGAGATTTGCAGCTTGAAGTGCAGGTGTTCCATGAATTGGGTGGTGTTCTCTGTGGATGTTGTGCATTTGATGGATTCCTTGTATTCATCCTGGCTTGAGAAGGCGGTCCTGTCGAGTAATCTTGTAGCCCGCTGGGTTTGGCGAAGCAATATCGGGAGCCAATGAGGGGTTGAGCCAGTTCTCTGTGATGAAGCAGATGTCAGATGCATCGCTGCTTAGAAGGTCCCATATTTTAGATGTGTGTTTGCTAAGTGATCGTGTGTTGAGAAGCATGCATGCGAGTGGATGTTGATGTGCAGTTTTTCTGTAAACTGTGGTGTAGGGTGGGAGTGTAGGGGTTGTTGGTGCTTGTGTGGTGTGTGTGTTGGAAGGGGGGTGCTGAGGGTGTTCTTAGTATTTGCTTGTAGGGTCTGGATGGGTGGCTGCTGGATAACCAGCAGTGGGTGCAGGTGTAAGCTCCTACTGTGGGGTGCAGCATTTGGCGGAATGGTGTTCAGGGTCTTGCGACCTAAGGAGTGTTGCAGACCAGAGTTTCTGCCACTGTGTACGGTGCAGTGCGGCTTGCATTTGTGCCACCAGATGTGCGCGTCCCCTGCAGGTCTGTATTAAAGCTGTTATTTGGAAAGGTCCTTGGAGGGGGGGAGGAGTCAAAGATGCCATGATTTCATTTCCTGTGCTCATGGATGATGGGAAATGAAGTCCTCTTGATTGGTTTTCTTGGCTTCTTCTTTGAATGATGTTATTAATGGGGAAAACCAGTAATTTCACTTCCTGTCTAGATGAATGATAGGAAATTCAATGATGTCACCTATGCAGGTGGAAAATGGGAGATCTAGTGATGTCATTTCCTGTGCTGATGGCTGATGTGTGGTGGGAAATAAAGTCCTCTTGCTTGGGTTCTTATTTTAAAGACGTTTTTGGTGAGAAAAGCAGTAAAGTCACTTCCTGTCCAGGTGGTTCATGGAAAATTGGATGTCACTTCCTGTGCAATGGATAATGGGTGATCTAGTGAAATAACTCCTGGTACTAATGGGTGATGGGAAATTACATCTTCTTGCTTTGCTTCTTCTATTAAATATGGCTTTTGGCAGGAAATCTTGTAATGTCACTTCCCGTCCAGATGGCTGAATAGAAATTCAGTGATGTCACTTCATGTGCAGGTGAATGATGGGAGTTCCACTGATATCACTTCCTGTGATGATGGGTGGTGGGAAATCACAGCTTCTAACTTTCATTTTAAGTCTTGTCTACAAGACAGCCAAAGTTGTCTGGTTGCGCAGTTGTGGGCTTACCAAAACCTTACAGTGAGCTTAGAACCAATCCATTTATTCTCCTTCTCATTGGCTTAATTCTTATTCAATGGCTTTCCTCTTCTTCTGTCTGTTCCTCTCTTTGAGCATAGCCTCTATCATCCCTTTGATAGCATAGGGTGTATCCCTTCAGTCTTCCAATGTAGGGAACTTCTTTTTCCTTTTTATTTCAGCACCATGTAGGCATGCATGTGTTTTCTAGCTCTCCCCCTTTTGTGCTTCCTTCTACGGACCCTTGCATTTTGTGTTGCTCTTCCTCGTGGGCTGCCGTCTTTCTTGTCTGCTTCTCTCCCTGGACTCCTTGTTGCTCTCACCCTCCTGCACAGCATTGCACTTCCTCCACTACCCGACTTTCTTTTTAGGTCGAGCATTAGAGATCTGTTTTTTATACTTTAGTATATACTTATATGTGTATGTACTTTGTGGGCTCTGGAGATTAGCCCTAGGACTTTTCTGCTTCCGCTTAGGGTTTTTTTTTCTCATCAACTGCCTCTAATTAACTGTCTTGATAGAAAACGACCAGTAGAGGTCAGTAAAATACCAGAATTGCTTTCTGCTTGTTCAACTGCCTCTATTTAACTGTCTTGATAGAAAACGACCAGTAGAGGTCAGTAAAATACCAGAATTGCTTTCTGCTGAGGGACTTTATTTTTTAATTTTTCTGGCAACTGCCTCTATTTAACTCTCTTGATAGATAACGACCAGCAGAGGTCAATAAAATACCAGAATCACTTTAGCATTCTGTAGATTCCAGTCCATAGAAATTGTCTTCCACGAGCACCAGTAGACAATAATATTTTTTTCAAATCTTGTATTTTCAGTAATATGACCACCGAGGGCCCTGAATTTATATTAAAAACAGAGTTTTGGCATATACCATTTTCTGCTGAAAGGCAATATTTCTCTCAATGTGTTCCCATACCTGGCGTGTCACACAATTTGGTGCTTACTTTCCCTCCATGTTAAAGAACAGTAGATGTTTCAGCACCCAGGCTAATGTGCTGAATAGCTAAATACATATAAGGTCCCAAAGGTGAGACCGATTGCATTGCAAATGCTTGTTATTTTATGATGTTGCATAACCTCAGCAAATAGCATCAGCAAAGTCAATTTGTCCAAAAGATAAGAACTATTTCATTTACCAATGCTCATAATTTCTGTGCAGACAGCCTACCTATGTTGCAGTAGCCTCCTAAGATGAGTAAGGTGTGGGGCTCTCCCAAACCACAGTAACCTTCATTACATCACTGGTTGTAACTTAGGGCCTGATTTTAATTTTTGAAAAAAGGATAGTCCAGTGCAACAGCAATTGAGTATCCTGACGTCCAAGAATGCACTCCACCTGCCAAATTTAGATGCAGGTGGGCCTTGGTTTTATCCCTCCAGCTTACTACTCTCCTATTTCTGACATGCATTTCATCTTTTTGTGCACTTATTTGGAGGGCCCGGCAGCTGCCATTTGCTTCCATGTGCTCTGCTACATCAAAAGCACTTTCACACACAGCATTTTTTTTTAAAATTAAGCCTTCCAAGTTCAGTCCATCATCTTAGCTCAGTCATTAAACATTGATAATTGTACCTACAGAAAGGCACAACCGGAAACAGCTGGTGTCATCTAGCCTTTTATTTCTTAATTTATCTTTTTTGCTGATTCTGTGCATTTTGGCATAGAGCATTTTGATTCTTGCTGATCTTATATAGCCTCAGCTATTAGCATCACAAAGCCAACATGTCCAAAAGATGAGACCTATTCCCTTTGCCAATGCTTGTAATTTTCTTTGCATCCAACCTAGCTGGGCTGCAGTGGGTTCTTAAGATGTGTAAAGTGTGGTGCTCTCCCACACCACGACATCCTTCATTACACTACTGGTTGAACTTTAGGGCCTGATTTAATTCTTAGTGGTTAGGATACTCTGTTGTAATAGAGTATCCTGACCACCAAGAATGTTGTCCGCCTACCAACCTTAGATGCAGGTGGACCTTTGTTTAATTCCGGTGTAGACTAATCTGTGCCCACCCTGATTAAAGTGCTCTGATGCCTTTTGAAGTAAGTGTCATTTGAGTCAGACATAAAATTCCACCAAACTAATTTAGATGGGTTGAATTAGAGGTCAGTTTTCACTGCCCGTCATTGTCAGGAAATCCATGAAGGTAAAGGGGCATAGAAAACTGGTGAGTGTTCCCCTTGCTATGAAATAGAACGCCCAAGTAGAAGTTATGTTTTTTTTTCTTTCAAAAAGAAAATCCTGTTTCAGGGTTTATCTTTTTGGATAAAAAAAAAGTATAGTTTGGTGCAGGGCTCCATCATGTTGTAATTCTTTTAAAGAATTACAATTTTACTTAAGTAAGACCACCATTACTTTTTCTACAGTTGTTAGACGGTGGCCGGTTTCCTGAGAGATGCAGACAAATTGAGGCTTTCAATTAAGTGTTTTAGCTGTGATTCCATGTTGCCTAATCATTTTGCACAGTTCCTTTCTATCTTGCTTCTAAATTCAACTATTTGTTTTTAACATCATTTTAATTTTTTATTGGTATTGGTTTTTACTGGGCTTGTTTTATTGCTTCTATGTTTTTAATGTACCTGTATGTTTTATTTTCGTATGAACGGAATAGAAGGATTTTGACTTACTCACTGAAGTAAGAGAAGTTTCTAGATGCTTCCACCAAGTGCTTGGAATTTCCTGCCTCCTTGCCCTGGTCCCAGCTTGTCCAGGGTCACAAAAGACTAGTGTCAAACCCTTTGTGAGTGTGGTAGGTGACAACTCCCACCCTTCATTTAGTCAGATGGCCCATTCTGCCAACACCTATTCCTCTTTGTCTCACTGTCTGGAAGTAAGGCATGAAGACCAACTGCCAGGTACACCTAGTCATGTGACCCAGGAAGGATATAGTAGGCACAAAATGTTTAGGGCAAGAAAATGCCTAACCAAAATCCTTTCCACAAGGCCATTTGAGGTAGGAAAATATAATCCTACCTTCAAATGCTTGATGTGGACACAACCAATACAATCTTTTATAAGAGGTGATGTAAAGTGGGTTCCACTGTCTGTAACCAATTGTCTTGAGGGATCCTAAATCTCTAAACATTTTGCAAGCATTTAATAACATTAGTGGTAGATGCTGTGGAAACGAAGTAGTCAAAAGGGCCAGCAAAATCCAGAGCTACTTTGGACCAGACATCATCGAGCAGCGGAACTATGTGAAGTAGAGTGCGATGAGTTGCCTAATGCTTGTCAGACAGCAAGCATATATTACACTTGGAAACCCACGTAGAGACTTGAGAGTCCGTAGAAGGCCACCAAAAGAACTGGTTCAAATTTTTATGAGTGCCACCCACACCTAAATGATCTTGATGTGCAGGTTCAATCGTCTTTTCTCTCAAGGACGATGGTGGTATGCAAACATCATTTTTGATTAGGACTCCGTTAACCAGTGAGAGTTCCCCTTCAACTTGAGCAAAAGGCTTCAGATAAAACAAGGGATCCTTTTTTAGGCCAACCTTTAACTGAATAGAGGATTTCATCTTTGCTCAGAGCATTCATCCAGTCATTAAAGGAAACCACACATCATTCAATGTGGCCACTACTCTCTTCACATCATACTTTTCATCACTTACATTAATGCTTTTTAAGGGCAATCTGGGCAGACAGTCAGCCCTCATGTTTTTTTCCTTCCGGAATGTAATTGATGGTAAAGCTATACTCCTGTAGGCGTGATAACAACCTTACCAGTCTGGCAGAAGCCTTGCCAGTTCTGCTGCCATTAAGCATGTGAAGTAACAGTTTTTGGTCAGTGTAAAGATAAAAATATGAGCCCCAATGGAAATTTAAAAAAATGTCAGTAACCAAGGAGCAAGCTAACACCTCCCTCTCGATCATGCTGTAATGTGTCTCTGCCTGAAGCAATGGTACATTCACTCCCTTGTACTACTTGGGACAACACCACACCCAAACCACACTGACTGACATCAACCATGAGTATACACTTGCAACCAGAATTGTAAGACGACAGAGCTGCAGGCTTCACAATAAGATCCTTGTTTTGAAACGCTTGAGCAGTCGTATCATCTCAAACAAACCTTTGACCTTTTAGCAATCGCTTACGCAAGGGTTGAATCACAAATACATATCCTTGTATGAATTTAGAGTAGTAATCGCTCATCCAAAGGAGAGATTCTTTATCCTTGGGTGGAGGCACCTCACTGATATCTTGTACTAACGCAACATTTGATTTGATGCCGTCTACAGAAATGTGATGTCCCGGATAGTCTAGCTGCACTAAAAAGTGACATTTGTCTATTTTGAGAGCAATGCCAGCTTCCTTGAAAACATCTAAGACTCTGGAGGAAATCACATTGTTTTCCTGAACAGTTTCTGCAAAAATCACATCATCATCTTGTTAGGCCTGTGTGCCACCTACGCCCGGCAGAACCGTAAAGCGCAGTGTGTAAAATCAGTGCAGACAATAAATGAACGTGAAAATATGCCCAATTAAAGATGGCCGGCACTCAGACATGTGATTACATTACTTGAGCATGCGTTACTCAACATGGCCAAATCAGAATTTGAGTGTGAGCAAGTGCTCATGGGTGCGCCATGCTCCATTGTCTAGGTGCATGGGCAGCAGCGTCTGAAGAAACCGGGCAAGGAAGGGTGCACCTGGAGGCCAAAGTTAAGCAAAGAGGACAATACCATACAATTTTGTAGAAGAAACAATGAAATACGGTTCCTGTGGAGAAGGGGAGCTGCTCAATCCGGC
The DNA here is from genome assembly GCF_964261635.1 of Lissotriton helveticus. Classification (NCBI taxonomy): domain Eukaryota; kingdom Metazoa; phylum Chordata; class Amphibia; order Caudata; family Salamandridae; genus Lissotriton; species Lissotriton helveticus. The sequence goes on from NC_136057.1 coordinate 770,240,376, forward strand.
ACAGGTAAAAAGTCACGTGACCGGGGAAAAGCCTGAAACTAATGAAAATCGGCACTGACAGCAAGCTCCTGGTTCAACTCATCGCCAAATGTGGTGAGCGCGGTGGTACAACAATGGCAAGTCTGAGGTGGCAGGTGCATTGAAGAAAGTTACTTTATTCCAAGACAAGGAGCCTATGTCCTGTTGGTCCCTTCTCCAGTGTTTCTCAACTCCAACTAATAGAGTTGGAGATCGCAACCATGGAGAAAGAACTTGGAAGCATGGGTTCAGGGCAAATACATGCATCTAATTGTATGTCATAACATTCAGACACGAGCCCCTAATGCGAGCCCGTAGTTAGGTAGAGAAAAGACTGGTAAGTATCACACTACACAGACCTCCCAGATTTTCCACATCCCAGGTGTAGATAATTAGTGGTCTCACCAGTGGCAGCTAAACTATGCATTCTGGGTTATTGGAGGGGTCGGACAACCCCAAAAATGGTTGAATGGTCACCAGAGCTGTCTCATACTGTATCTTGACCAAAGATAATCAACAAAATAAATGACCAATTGGCTGTTTAGGACCAGATCTGACTTCCCTTCTTGGAGAACACAAACAGTCAACATGTCTCTATTCAGCTCACAAATCCTGCGATATCACCTGTAATTGGGCCAATTTAGGATGCATATGGGTCACTTACGTTTAAACCTTCAGATGGTGAAGTCCAACATGCGGACAGGCTTGATTTATGCCAAAAGTATGATACACACCACATCTTTTGTACGTAACATGACTGTGGATAAACCTGCTGGTATTGGCACCTCCTCATCCATCGATATGACCTCCTCGTCCATAGATATGTTAGTGACCAGACAACCGCTTATAAATACCTGCTGTGTTTAGCGAGTATGAAGCTTATCCCTAACATGCTGATGATGCACACCAAATGTACCTCACAAGGCCCATTTCTAATATTCCAATGCCCCTCCTACATACCCCATTACACTAGCATGTGTATGGGGTATTTTAGTACACTGTATTAAACAATGCTCAGTGCTCGAGCTCTAAAGTTTTGGCCTGGTTCTTTGCTGGCGTTTAACTATGAACATGAGATCTTAATGACTGGAGTAGAGCATCTACTTTTTACCCACAGTTTGCCTTTTCTGATGTGTTTCAGCAAGACAGCAGGCCTTTTCCATCAATGCACCCAGGATCTGGAACATCATAATTGTATCCATCAGGACCACCCTAACACTAATTTAGGAAAGAGTTTATGACTTGCCGCTTTAAAAATAAAAAAGGAAACCCAGAAGTTCTTTCCAATGTGGAGTCAATGATTTCAAGGTGCTGACACTAAAATAGGGATGTAGGGTTGCTGTTTATAGCGAGCTCCTTGATATGAAATACCAGTATTTGTAAAGCGCACAGCTACCTCCGAAGTGGTGTCCCGGTACTGTGGGCACTCTGGAAGATTAAGCAAGCTATTGCCCAGAGTCACATGGTACTGGGCTAACCTGCCGCCGGCACCGGAGATCGAACCGTGAACTCTGTAGTCTGTAGTCAGGCACCCTAGCTGCGCCACACCTCTTCCGCAATATGCCACGGTACCGCGATGTTTGAAGGGGCTTCTCAATCTGTGGTTGTGTGTATGGTCGTATCTCAATAAGATGTCGGTATTGCTATTTTTCTACACTACAAATTACAGGAATTGCTGTTAACAACCTTAACAGTCATCAGTTCATCGGCCACAGCAAAATGTTGATGAATGTACTGCAAATTGTACCAGCATGCAAAGGTCTAGTCTGCCCCCATAACTTTGAGGCATAGCATCAGTCCTGAAGGGCTTTTAGCCCTATGAAGGGCTATAACTTGCTCTTTTTGTGGCCTCCTAATTTGATGGAAGCCCAGGAAGTTTGGGTCTATCCTTTGTGGCAAGAGAAACAGAGCAATTACACTTATTAAGCCCATAACTCTCAACCCACCTCCATTTGCCACTTCTAGTCTATGAGCCACGTTTAGTGTGATTATGGGTTCAAAGTAAGACCAGCACAGTACTATATAACAGCATGCATTCAGAGCACATTTGTTAGGGAAATACAGGCATTGTCATGGATTATAAATCAGCACAGAAAAGAGTGATGAACAGTTTAGCTGGTGGCATTTTTTCTTTTTTTCTTTTAATTTATCATCTTTATTCTTGTTAAATACGTGTGCATGTTTTATTACTGTTGGGTAATTGGCTGAATACAAAACTGAGTCTGTAGGCAAATGAATGGATGTACGAGCCCAGAATGCATGGTTGAGTGCCTAAACTCATCGGTAACTGAAAAGGCACTTTCAGTCATACACCTGACCAGTTGGCATTGTATTTGTTTTTAAATTTAAAGAGTACCTAATTCACTTTGGGTTAAAGCTCTTTATGATTATACATATAGGATGGGAATATATGTTCTGTCACTGGCTGTTGATTGACCATATTTACCACTTAATATGACTACATTATATGCAATGGTTTCTTTTTTACTCTGGTCGAATGAGTTTTTTATGCAATATATTTAAGGGTGAATCAAAATGCTGCAAGTATGTGACAGGAATAATGAATTACAATGATGTCCCTCACACCATATCTTACAGAAAAGCTTTTATTAAAAATATACTTGAACATTCGGTGCCTTAACATATTTCTGAATTCCTTAAAAGTGGCTTTTTTTTAGTTTCTGTCCCAGTAAAGCATTCCACCGTGAAATGGCCTTTTATGTTTTGCCCATGCCTGAATGTGTACGTCATTCTTATCTGTGATTATTTACAATGAAATGTTAGCCTCGCTACCTGGTTCTTGATTTTACCCTGAACCTAGTCACAATATAGTCGTGGTGGATGCAGCTTTCATTGTTGGGAAACATGTTAAAGAAATGTTGCAGGTCCAAAACCTAATTTAATCATTATCAGTGTATACTATTCAGTTGTTTATCATGATCCATTTATGCCTGCAGTTGGATGTCAAAGCTGTGGAATGCTATCATTGCTCCAAGAGTCCAAGAAGCAATTTTCTCCAGGGCATCGGTGAAGAGACACTCCCCAGGTGGTCACAGAGTCAGCAGAAAACCTCCAAGCCAAGGACAGCAGGCTGTAGTAAGAGCTGCACTCAGTATCTTGCTGAATAAAGCTGTTCTACATGGCTGCCCTCTCCCCAGAGCAGGTAACACACCTATTGGTAATGTTAATTTAACAACAAAATAAAAAGCGTCAAAGACAACTATTGCACTTTGTTTCTAATGCAGCAGAAAGACCTACCATTAAATGGTCATGAGCATGTAGTATTTCTGTCAAACAAATCAGGTTTGTTTCGCAAAGCCTGTATTTCAGTTGGAGTCAGATGGCTGACTGTGTCAAAAGCAGTGGATGTCTCCACAAGTCATAGGGCAGCAACTTCATTTCTGCCAACTGATCGTCTGGTCATCCCAGAAGCCAATCAGAGCTGATTCAGGTCCTCTGTCCAGGTGGATTAAAGTTTGGTAGTCCGAGAGTAGGCTGTTTACTCCTATAAAGTTGGAGACCTGAAGGGCGGCCTCTCTTTAAACTGGCTTTCGTAGGAATGATCCATTGGTGATCAGTCAGTGACTGGCCGGGTCAGATGAACTGAGGTTCTTCTTGTGATCAACTTTATGTATGAGGTCATAGAGGAAGATGCCGCAGGTTAGAGACGTGTTCATGATCGTTCTTGATGAGATAGTGAGGAGAAGGATTTTCACGAAAGGTGAGATGGTCAGTAATAAACTGGGGAGCTCACCTGGAGCATTTCTTTTTTTTTTATTTCTTTTTTTTATTTTTTCAAATACCTTTATTGAGAAAAATCAGGGCAGACACAGTACATCGTGTGATATCGCAGTGCAAATATACAAAAACAAAAAGCAGGCCTATCATTGTATTACAAATAGGTGCCAACTGTCGGCACTTTTAAGCAATCACAAGGGTAATATCACAGCTCCACTTCAACAAGGTCCCTCCCTTGTGGGGAAACAAAACGGGACAGTAACAGCAGTGAGGGGCGGAGGGAAGGAGGGTGGGAGCGCACATGGCAGGGGGGGAGGCAGTCACTGACCAGCGTAGGTGGCCGCCGCGGACCCAGGGCCAGCAGGGAACGCGGAAGAGGTAGTGCCACTGGAGCGGGGCCTCAGAGAAGGTAGGTGACCAGAGGGCCCCAGATGTCAAAAGGTCTGGACCTAGCAGGCATTAAATACCAGAACTCCGATAGGAGAGTCTGGCACCGAGAGGCGTCCTCCAGCCAACTCTCAACCTTGGGAGCAGGGCGGCGACCCCAACACATGGCCACCATACGCCTAGCAAGGACCAGCAGCATCGCGATCAGATGGCGAGAGACGTCAGGGCAGAATTTGCCAAAACCGAGAAGGCACAGAGGTGGATCCGGGTGCACCGTCGCCCCAGTAATATCAGAAATTGCAGAACACACTGCCTGCCAGAACTCCGAGACCCTAGGACAAAGCCTACCTGGAGCATTTCTTTGAATTCAGTGGTGATACATTGTTTGAAGTTAGCCAGTTTCGGTTGTGTGCAGGCGAACACTGTCTTGCTGTTTGTGATTTGGAGAGGGAGGTTGCTGGATGACTACCTTACAAGTTTGTAATCCAGGGTCTTCGCTCTTGTTATGTGGTGGTCTATGATGGAGGGCACAGAAACCCGAGAATTTATGTAAATTTATGGCAGCGCATTATGGAATATGGACATATGATGTTGTCCATTGGCTGGGTGTTTATATTGGAGATCCGCTGCGAAAAAACTCAAATAATGTTACCCTTTTTCCTGTACATTTTAGCTCATGGTGTAATTGGAAGCATCATTTTCCATTTGGTTTCTACAATGTCCTAATCTTCAGTCATCTGTCTCTTATACAAATGGTTAGATTTTCCTTGGGAATGGGGGCCAGTGGTTTGAGGATAAGGGGCTTTTAAGAGTATCGGTCTGTCAAAGCCTTCACATACCCAGTGGTAGAGTTACTTCAACTCTGTTATGAGATTTTGGGGGATGGAGGTATCTAGGTGAGAGTCATGTGTGAAGAGTATGAGCTTGTTTCATTGTTTATAGGTAACATTGTTGGTTTGTGATGTTTTAATAGTGGTTCTAGTGGCAGGCTTACCTTCAATGACATGAAATAGTGGTTGCTGCTAAAAATGGGGAGATTTCCTGTTATTATGTTGTGTTTTGGTGATAACAAATTAGTATTCTGCATGGGTCCAGCTGAGTGGTTTGACCTGGGAACTTTCTGACATGAGTTGAAAGCCTCTAGATTTGTCAGGACGGTTATTGTTTGAGGGAAGTTGGATTGGTCAAACAGATGTTCAGGCTTCCCAAAGTACAGAGATTGTTTTGGTGCATAGTGATTTTGGTGGTGGCATCAAGAAGAGCATCTGAGAGAGCTATTATTCAGACTAGTCTTGCATATCAGCATAAAAGAGAGTGTGCTGGTTGGGCAAGTGGGTGAGGTGTTAAGAAGTGATTCACATTCTGCAGCAGCAAACTTTTGGAAGCTTGTGGTCTTTAAGAAATTCTAAAAAAAAACAAATGTTTGTATGCATGCCACAAAGGCATCTCTGATAAAGTGGTCTGGTGTTTGATTCATATGTGTGTGTTGAAGGTGGTTGCATACTCAGTATACTTTATTAATATTAACTTTGAGTGTTGTGGTGACTGCATAGAGAGGAGTGATACATCTGTGACAGAGGTTGGCTCAAGCAGTGCAAAGCGTGTGGTGTTCATAGTAACACATTGCCATTGTGTCGGACTCTGATATTGCTTTCAGTGCAATGCAAGCAAAACAGTATGTACAGATGTAGGATGGGTGATTCTCGGTTGGATGGACATGTGTTCAAGGAATGAGAATCTTATAAGAAAGGGATAATTGCATTTTTTTAGTGAATCCTGTGGATTGGTATTTGTTGCTTTGTTGATTACAAAGATAAACAGTGGGCACATGCGGGAGAGGTGAGGTGCATGCGTTTGTTTAGTAGTATATTTAGGAGTGTATAAATGTAGTTAGGACATTTAAGATTGTGGCACAGCAGGGGTAAGATTGAAGGGGGGTTATGGGTAGGCACCGGGAATTGCTGCAGTGGAAAGTAAGAGTAAAGGAGGATGCAAGAGATTGGATTGTTACAGCATGTAATGCTGGCCAAGTGCAAAGTATGGGTTTCCACTTCTGGACTGCCTCAAAGCTAAGCAGGAGCAAAGAAGGTCACTGAAGAGAATTAACACCTGACTGAGATGGAGGTAAGATGAGTGCAGTGGAGGTGTAAAGTACATTAATTGCAGAGGCGGGGTGGTGGAGAGAGGCACTTCAGGGGCCACAGGCTTTCTTTGCCCATTGGAGGCAGTTTTTGAGGGCACAAGACAAGCTGAGGCAGCAATAAACATCTCCTGTTCTGACCACAACTAGGTTCAGGGTGAGTGGGTGGAGTGTTTGCACTTTTCCCGAGGGTAGAGCTGGCGAAGCGGTGAAGCAACCCGACTAGGCCTGTGGCGCAATTTGCATTATGCTGTGTACTCCTCTGCTCCTAGACCTAGTTAAAACGAATCTTGTATCCCTGTAGTGCCACTAAAGGCGAGCTCTTCAAAAACCACAGAACTGCATGGAATGTCAGAGGCAGTAACAGTACCAGTGAGCGAGGTTTAGTGGTTGGATGGTGAAGCATAGTGGTGCTATTTCAAAAGCATCGTATTTGAGGAGAACTGATGCAGCTACATTAAGAGAGCCGTCTCTTGTCGTTATCGCCATGTTTATTATGTTGACTAATAGACCGTGTCTATTACACATCTGCCCTATAAACTCAGCTGGAAGCTAAAAGCCCTTGATTCAGCCTTTACAGAAACATCTGTGGCTACTTGAGCTAGATGCACGTTGTAACTAACCCCTGAAGGTATGGTTAGGCCTATTTTGGCTTCTGAGAAGTGCTGCTTACTGCCCTCGCCTCTGCATGGCCTGGTACTCGGACGTGGAGGCTACCAGAATATTCAGGTAAAGGCAGAGGGAGTTGAGGCTGTGAGCTGCTATTGCTGAGGGAGTAGGGATGTGGGGAAAGGTGTGTGCCTATACTGCTGGGGTAGGCTTGGCTGGCAGCCTGGGTGCAGCTTGTGGTCTCTTTAGCAGAGTGTATTAGCTATTTCCGGTTTACGCTAGTAAATTAGCTCCCCTTGCAATGTTTGTTTGTTTGTATGCTTATATAGCGCTCGATTGCCGTGGCGTCTTGGCGCTGGGGCGTGTGGGCAGGAAAGGTGCACTATAGTTGAAGACCTATGCGGCTGTAAACAGCCAGGTTTTCAGACTCTTCCTAAAAAGCTGAAGGTTGGGTTGAAGCTTCAAGAAGTGACTGTTTGTTCCATAGCTTAGCAGCACAGTGTGTTATTGCTCTGCCTCCCCATCTCGCCCGTCTTATCTTCGTAGTTTTAATGAGACCTAGACTGGCCGATCTGCGAACGTGCGAGGGAACGTACGGTGAAAATAGTCTTTGAAAGTCCTCAGCACCGCCGCCATGAATTGCCTTATGCACAAGGCTTAAGGATTTAAATTCTATGCGCTGTTTAATGGGCAGCCAATGAAGAGATTTAATTCCAGCCGAGGTTGGCTGTCCTCTGGGTATGCCCAGTAGAAGTCTCGCTGCAGCATTTTGTAGGGATTGCAACTTTTGCAGTTGGAACTTGTCGATTCCCAAAAATAGAGCGTTACAATAATCCAGTTTGAATAGAAAAAGAGCTACCATCACCGCCTTTTGTAGCTCTTGAGAGATGTATGGAAAGATTTTTCTCAAACTTTTTAAGGGAAAAAATCATGATGAAGTAAGGCTGTTTACCTGGGAACCAAAATTCTATTTATTGTCAAAGATGATCCCTAAATTCCTTCTCTACTGGGCGGGGACATTCTCCGGCTTCAGTTGGCCACCAGGACCGGTTCCACAGGGGCTGGCCTGGCCCAAACTCCATCACCTCTGTCTTATCTGTATTTATTTTCAGATAACTCTGGCTCATCCAGGCCATAATCTCAGTGAGACAAGCATGGAACCTGGCTACTGTGGTCTCTGGCTGATTGGTGACAGAGATGACAATTTGAGTCATCAGCGTAAGAGACCAGAGCAAAGCCATGCCTCTTGACGAGATTGGCCAGAGGGGTGACGTAAAGATTGAACATGGTCGGAGAAAGGGTGGACCCCTGTGGGACACCGCATGAAAGATGGAAACTGTCCGACTTCATGCCATCCCAGAACAGCCTCTGCTCTCTTGCCTCCTAGGAGGACAGGAGGGCCCGGGTGACCCCCCTACCCCTATGTCCCTCAGCCGCTGCACCAGAACAGTATTGCTCACTGTGTCGAACGTGGCTGATAGATCAAGGAGCATGAGGACCGCCCTCCATCCCTCATCCACCACTCTGCGGATCTCTTCGGCGGCAATGATTAAGGCCGATTCGGTGGAATGGCGGAAGCCATGTTGAGAAGTGTCCAGCAGGTTGTATGCATCCAGGTGTTCAGTCAGCACTGTGTTCAGTTGTTTCTCTAGAACTTTGGCCACAGTTGGTAGGCCAGCAAAGGGGCAGTAATTTTTAGGATCATTGGGGTCTAGGCTTGATTTCTTTAAGAGGGGTGTGATTTATGCCATTTTCCAGGTTTTTGGATAACAGCCAGAAGCTAAGACTTGGTTCGGAATTGGGGTGAGGTTTTCACAGATCTTATGAGCAGCTTGATGCATAATGGAAGGGGGACAGGGATCAGTAGGTGCACCAGATTTTATGGAAAGTAGACGTTTTTGTGCTTCCACACTGTTTATTGGCTGAAAACAGGTTAGCCTACAGTGGGGGCGTGCCATAGGAGTCCTGCGGCACTTAGGAGGTCATTATAGATTCCTTGCACCTTCTCTTGAAAATACCCGGCCAGTCTATTACAAAGGATTTGATCAGGCTTGAAAGCATTGTCATGTTGAGGTTTGGCTAGCATATTAACAGATTTAAACAGTTCTTTGTTGAGTTGCCCGCCTCCTTTATTTTTGTTGGAAAAAAGTTTTTTTTGCGGCCGTGATTGCCTCCTTGTTATGTTTAGTTTTATATGGACCTCTTTTGAGTTCCGGAACGTAAAGAAAGAATTAATTTACCACCTGTGAGGAAACAGAAGATGATGACAGGAACTAGTGAAGGGGAAAAGGGTACATGCAAGAGAGACAAAAGTACTTGAGAGGAGTCCTGGGAGTGTCTGCTGACAATAAGTTAGAAATCCTTACATTATATTTACCACCTACTCCCTAAAAACATGTGGAGCGCTAGGTCTTCCATTTCCAAAAGGTACATAGATCTTTCCCTTTCAGTCTTTGGACACCACGGTATGCCGTTTCACAAGCTTAATCAAAAGTAGAATATGCAGTATCCTGGTATGGTAGATTTAGGCTTCATTGATGGCAATCAAAGTCAAGGTTCTTTCAGCAGGTACTCTCTCGGTCTGGTCCACCCACGTCTCTCACCCCGGTCCACCCCAGTCCACTGTGTTTAGTAACTTACTTGATGTAATATGACATACCTGCAAAGTATCAACGGGCAGAGTTTTAGAAAACTATGCTGGTAGGGTGTACAATTATAACAGTGACAGATCTCATTTGACAACATGCTTGTGTGTGTAGAGAGCACATGGTTTATAGTTCTTCGCAAGTATATCCTTGTATATTGCTTCATAATTACAAGTGAGCGATTAAGTACATATATAGACATGCATGCATATATAGACATGCAGTATTCATATCTATATATGATGGGCAATGCCTGTTTTGTGTTAAATGCAAGTCTGGCTAATTTTTAAGGTCAGTGGTCATAGCCCTTGCTGCTGAGATCTGTGTGCAGCCAGAAAACCATAGGTTTTAGCTTTTGAGTGTGGCTTGCCAAAATGAGTGCCATTAGTTTGGATGACAATGGCATCTGTCATTTGCAATATTTAAATCCTGAAAACGTCCAGCATATAACCCTTTATAAATGCTGTTTTATTGTAATTTTACTTAATTCCATTTTCGAAGTTCCCCATTGCTGTGGTGCCCTGCACAGATGTTTAGCAAAGTATACAATGGTATCATTTATTGCTTAGGTTATTGCAAATAGATTGGGCAAAACAGTTGCTTATTTTATTATCAGATGAGTAGTCATAATCTACTGTTTAATTTAGAAGTTCGCAAAATGTAAACACTGCTCCTACTTGTTCAAGCAGGACTTTCACTTTGTTGTATTTTTTATTTTCAGAGCTGGATCAGTATACAGCAGATTTCAGAGGTGGAAGTTTTCCATTATCAGCGGTTACAACCTACAAGAATAAAAATAGAAAAACGGGAGGGAGTGAATCGTGGAGAAAAGTGAGCACAAGCCCTCGGAAGAAGTCTGGCCATTTGTCTCCGCAGGATTGGAATACACTGGAAGGACGTGAGGATGGTATGTACTTGTTGTTATTTAAATGAAAATAACGATGCAGTGGCAGAATGGACCTCACACATGTATTCACATAATCTTATTTTGTATTTATTCAAATATTCTTGTGAAGTGCAGACTAAGTTGAGAAGGACACCGTAATGGATTGACCTAGAATCTAAAACGTATATGGGAAAAGCAAGAGTATGTGCAGAAGACAATTAAGGATATAGGAGCATCAGTGTATCTGAAGGAGGAATTCAGTGTATCATTTGTTTTGGAATTGTACTGCTTCTTATCATTACACCACACTGTGCACTTGACACTTTACTAAATATTGAAACATATTTGGATCCTCAACATAGTTATGATATGAATTACAGATGCACTTGAAATTCAGAATAGGCACTGAAAAAGGAAATGTGAATCGTGACTAGTTACATGTCTCATGAAATGTGTTTTTATAGTATTATTTCAATTTGAGGATACGAACTTGGGGGATTGGTTTAAATCTATTTTGTACTATATGTTGTACTGCTTTCAAGATTTTCATGGAAAATTTAATAAAGAAACTACTACTATAATCATAGATGTTTAAGCAAACCAAGCACCCATCTTTGGAGATCAGTACCTTTTGAGTAGATGAGCATAGTTTCGGGACTGTGCCAGTTTTTGGCCATCTGTCCTGGCATCCAGACACTGTTCTTTTTTTAAAAACATGCACATCCCTATTTTGGAGTAAGTCGGGCATGCATATTCGGGTTAAAATGCTGAGCATGCGCACATTTGTACTGGTCTCTCATGACATCCCAGAGCAGACTAAAAATAATTGCTTTAAAGACTAGCCTTGAGAGAAACCAATATTACAGGCAGGAGGGACCACTGCAGGCTATTCAGCCACTGAAGGACCACTCACCTGCATGTTAGCTGGTTCTGGCACCACAGCTAGACGGGGGATAACAGACCACTGCAGACTGGACCATCGAGGGCAGCAGGTTCCACCTCATTGACTGCGGTCGCTCTGGTTGGCACTTTCCGGCAGAATACCCCACCTTTCATCCATTGACAGGTTCCCCAGTAAGTCACTGGAGGACTCTGCCTGTGCTGCCTCTGAGTGAGCCGGCGTCTGGACCCAAGGTGGGTAGAAGACCCTAGTGCTCCATGCCAAAGTGCCTTCCGCTGCAGAGAGCTGCCTGGCCTGTACAGTGAGTCACAAGTCCCTATTGCACCCCCCCTCATGCCCTCTAGTGTTGCAGCGCTAGCACCCATATTCCGCCACCTCTGTGTGTCACTTGTGTGCACACAGACACGGCTGCTGCACTTACAATAACCTGTATCGGCAAGGACTGGGCATGTGATATAGAGCGGTGTCAAGGGCAGTGCGAGTGCTGCTCACCTTTCCACTGCAACCGCGGTGAGCATGGGGGCGGTGCTCACTCTGTGTGGGTGGTACATGAGACATGGTGACACACCACTAGGACAGAGTCGGGCACTGAGCGCATCAGCTGTTCCTGTGCTGCCCTAAGCTATCCACCTGGGCCTTCATTGGGCTAGGGCCATCCAGTGGTTCCCAAATTGTGTGCTTGCTTCGGGCGCCCCTGGCTAGTTTTGAGGGCACACCAGGGTGCTGCAATGCACAGATTGAAACCCACTGGATATTATACCCATCCATTTATTTAGATGTATGCTTCAAATATAAATTCACAATGTAATTTTTTTCCAATTATCTGTTTCATTGCAACATACTAATTTAGCTTTCTTGAATATATTCATTTTGTATGTTTGCATGACTTAAATTTCTTTTCAGGTTAGTTTTAAATAATGAACAGGGCTTTGATAGGCTTGAATATCTTTCCTTTCAGTGTTTGTTTTTAAACAATAAGCAGTGTTTCACAGACTATAAGGCAGTAAATGAGTAGATGGGCTCGTTTGTAATTGATTAGTTTGAAGATGTTCCACTACGTGCAGACAGAGTATATAAACTGGAATTAAGTATTATTAGATAGGGAGGAACTACTATCCTTGGACTTTTGAAGGCCGTGCAGTAGCTGTAAACACTTTTCGTCGCTGAAAACTATAGACCAGGCACAATCCTTCAAGAAGCTCATCTGCCTGTTTGAGGACAACATAGCTGCTGAGTCAAGAACCACAGCTTACGTTTCTTTATTGAACATTGCTTCTGTTGTTCAGAAAAGGTATGCAGGTGTACAGGTGTATACCTTTAATTAAACTCGTGTAGGCCCTTTTTTAATGCTAAGATTAGTTTAATTAACCAGGAGAAAGGAGGGGTTGAGGTTATCAATGTAGAGAAACTCTAAAATAATGTTCCAATATTTCCTTTTGTTCCGTCTGTTGATACTATCTTGTTTATTTTTAAAATGGATATTGTTCATATTGTGTGCACTAGGATAGGATTTTAATTTTAGTAAGTCTTGAAAATATATTCACAGCGTTCTAGGTTCTTGAGTCCATCTGTTCATGATGAAAGATGATTTGGGTGCTGCTAACTATTCCAGTGAATCTGACAGGACTGATTGTTACTTAACTCATCTTTGTAATGCTTGAATGGTTGCAGAAGGTTGCAGTCAATTGGGTTCTGTCTCCTGTTACATTCACTGTGGTCTTGGTGCCCGAGGGCCTAGAGAACACTCTTTCCAGTTATATTCCAAAAAATGCATCGGGCTGACTGAGCTAGAACCGTTCAGCCAGTGTTTTTCAGTGTTTTCATAGCCTGCCTTTGGTAGGCTGGGTAGTCCATCAAAGCTAAAGCATTTAGAGCAGGCTTCTCCAGAACACCAGGCTACCAGTGTCTCCCAAGCTGTGTTGGAGTAGCTCACTGCCTGACGTTCCTAAGTATTCAATGGCCTGCCTTTCTGCTATGCTGCACTTAAACGTATTGTGAGCTCAGTTCTCTGTGCCGTTGCTGCCTCTTAAAAAGCCTGAAAATATCTTCTTTCGTACACATTGTTTGTAAATCTCTCTGAAACCACCGTGAACAATGTCCATGTATTTAGACATATGTTTCAATGACTTCAGAGAGTCCTTATGAGCAGCTAAATTTCCTTCTTTTTTCTCGTTTCCCTTTCCTTTTTCTTATTTTCCATCTTTTCCTTTGCCTTTCTTTCTTTCTGCCTTTCTTATTCTCTTCCTTTATTTCTCCCTTGCTTTCTTTTTTTCTTCTTTCTATTTTATCTCCATCCTTGCTGTCTTTCTTTCTCTCCTTTTTTCTGTTTTCTTTCTTGCATGTTTGTTCCTTTCTTGCTTTGTCACTTTCTCCTTTTGTTTCTTTGTTTTCTTCTCTACTGTATTTTTTCTTTACTTCACCTTTTCATTCTTGTCTTTTCCCTTTCTTTCCTTCTCCTCTTCATGCGTTCTTTTATTCTCCTCTTAATTCCCTTGTCTCTCACCTTCTTACCTTCCCCTTCTTTCTTTTTCGTCTTTAATTCATTCCGTTAGTTTTTTCTGTCCTGCTTTTATGTCCATCTCACCTTCCATTTCCCTTCATTCTCTTCATTTCCTTTGTTTCTTCTTTTCTTGCATTGTCTTGTCTGATGTTTTCTTTTTCTAATGTTTTCACCCTGTCCTTCTTTCTCTCCTTCCTTCTTTACATTACTTTCTCTTTGGTTCCTACATTCCTGGTTTTCTTTTTATTCAACTGTTTCTTTCTTTTTCTCCTTCTTTCCTTTCTCTTCTACCTTCCTTTCATTCTACCCTACTCTTCCCTCATTTCTTGCTTACTTCGACTCCGTCCTCTTTTCTTTTATGTACATTCATCTAGTACATAAGTCTGGTAGCATCTCCGGATTTTTTTTATTTATCAGAAATATCTTGCATACTTGAAAGGTTTGGAGACTTCTGATTTAGAGTACGGTTTCATTGCCCTAGTTGTGTTTCGATTAGACTTTGTTGACGTGAATCTATTTTTCGTTTGTTACATTAGCACCAGTGTGCACTCGTTCATGTATTTATTGACCAATGACATTGTGATTGCTGGTTTGGATTCCTTAGCCTGTTTATTAGACCGTGTGCTATTCACTAACCACCCTTGCACTTTTATTTGCTTTGCTGTGCTTTTATGAAAAGAGAGGAAAACTATTAATACATTAAATATCAATGGATTGTTAATCAAATATCATTATTACAATCTTGATGCTTCAAAATTAAAGAAAAACTAAGTAAAATATTACGAATTAATAATAGGTTTTACACATCTTGCTAAAACACCTAACAGCACGATATAGCTGTATATCTGACAAGTACATTTTACTGTGCTGTTATGATAGCATAAAGATTAACAAAAATATGGGATTTTTGTCAGAAGTACGCACTATGCAATATGTTGTTGTGGATTCCTGCTCACAACTTACAACGCAAATTCATTTTTGGATTATTTTCCATTACATTGTTCTTTGAACGGGCCACCTAATTTTGCTGACAGTCTTTTCATGAAAGCAGCTCTCATACTGGCTTCCACATTTTTGAAATCATAAATGTTGCTATATTACATTCTTGAATTTTCTTTCCAGCTGGCAGCAACATACAAAGTTGTTCGACTTTCTAACAAAAAGCCAGACCACTATTGGCTTTGCTCTTGCATGTTTAGTTTGTTTGAAAAGTGAACATAAGCACATTACCAGAAAACACACTAGAAAGAATGCAGTTTTTCTTGAAGTAGGGGATTTCTAGAAGGAGTTATTTCCTCCAGAGATGGCTAGTTTGGACTCAAAGTATATCAGATTTCGTTTTATTGTCTAGTAGATTTTGCAATCAGTTATGAAGAAGCACCTGGCTTTTAAAGGCAATCCATGAAGATATTAAAAGACTGTGGTAATGTGTTCACACTTCCTGGAGTTAACGATTCATCTGGCAGCATCATGTAGGATAATTACACAAAAAGATAAAAAGATGATGGACAGAATGCTAAACATTGTCAAACATTCACCCCCAGTCACAGATTTGGGCTCACCATGCCACCCCAGTTTGTACCTAGCCATATGCACATCAGTCTCCCCAAGGGAACATTCCAGCCCAAACTTCAAGGCCAGGTCCTCCGTGGACCGGAAACAAGCACCCTGGGACCGGTTTTGGGGTATCTTCCCTCATCATCCAGGCTAGATTGAATCCAGTGACACAGTGAGCATGGGACCCACATCTGGGAATTGTGGGGCCAACCCTCAGACATAGCCATTAGCCAAGAGCGGCAGTTGTGGACTGAATATTGTTTCCATTTTTAGAGAGTTTGGGAATCCTGAGGCTTGGGAGGGTCTAATATTTACAAATACAGCATTAAATGTCCAATTCTTGGATCAAAAATATTTATACATATATATTTTTGTTTTACAATTATTTTGTGGGGTCTTTTTCTCAAGTGTCTCATGGTCAGTGTATGTTCACACAGGTCCCTTTCACCTTTTTAATTTTCTTTTTCCCCCAACATGGTGGTCAATACACAGTGCTGAGTAATGAGAGAGACAATCAAAATTCTTCTGTGATGGCAAGCCAATCAGAACACATTAGATTCGTGAATCCATAGCCAGATTCACCAATCCGTAGCTGGAAGAAACTTCTCCCTAATCCAATGAGGTGCCTTTATGTATTTTTATTGAATTCCTTAGTCCTCAAAAGCACCTTAATTTGTGCATAACGAGGTGGATTGGTGAACCTCCATACATTATTTTCAATTAAATTATTGCAATTCTATAATTGTATTATATTTTTCACTCACTAATAGGTACACGTCAGTAGATTGTTCTAATTTCCTATTGAGAAATATTGTGTTTTTTGTTTTTACAACATTCATAGAGATGGAGGAAAGACTCCTGATATGTAGTTCCTTCACAAATTGAAATGCTTTGTTATTTCATGTATTCAAGTTATTGTTCTCGCTTGGTACATGAGTATTAACATGAGCTAAAATGCATAAGATTTGGTCATCATCATCTATATAAACAGTTGACCATTGTGACTTTGTTCATCTCATTTAATTAATACATTATATCTTGGCTGTAGTTGCTATTGAATATCACAACCCAAAACTGTAAGTGATGGGGAAGCCCAAATATCTTTAACTTGGATCATCCAAAACTCATTCCTTAGCTTTAATCAACAAACAAGAGTGCTCATATCTCTCGGTGACTCGAATTTCCATAACGTGCATCATTTTCACCGTATTTCTCAAATCACAGCTCAACCACATTCGAGCGTGTCCTATAAATTATCATACATGTCTAATTATTAATCTCACAAGGAGGGACAGGGGCTTAGGCGGTCCAGTATGCTGTTCCTATGTGGGAATGGGGGGAAGAACAGGGGGGAGAGCGAGAGAAGGAAAACTGGGGTGACAGGCAAAAATGGTATGTTAGTTACGAACAGGTGCTAGGTAAGAGGATGAGTGGTTGTAAAGGAATAGCTCCAATAAGGAGCATGGGCCCCCACACACCCCATAGGGTGTCATGTTTCATCATAGGGCAGCTCCTCATTGGGCTGGCGCTGCAATGCCCAACAGGCCCCACAAGGGTGCTCTTTGACGGATGTCTTTGCTGTTTGCTGTTAGCTACAGGATTCTCCAAGGGTAGTTTATTCACTGGGTTCCTGTGCCATGAGTAAAAACACTGACTGGAAAGTTGTGGACTGGAGAGGGAAAAATTATACCCACTTCAGTTAAAAGGAATGTGTAAGGTGAGCAGGGGGTCGACATGTTCCATGCCCTATACAGTCCAAACGGGTTTAGGCATTTTATCAGGACCTAAGTATCCTCATCTACTCCTAGGGGGGCGGTGTGTACTGTATGTAGAAAAATAAATAAAAAAGAAAGTCACTTCCCCTACAATCTGGACTTAACTGCAATCCTATAATCTTATTAAGTGGTGAAAACAAGAGGTTAGATTTTATACCTTCTGGAAAAATGCACCTAAATAAGGGGGTTGATTAGCCCCAATTGTGGCATGCCAGGGTGCTCGCTAGTGTAGCGAGAGAGACGGAACTCGGAGTGTCTGCTAACAAGGGACCTACCCACGTCTAGCCATCACAGACGCGGCGGCTAGGCCCCCTGGCATGTCACAGTTGGGGCTAATCGATTCTGTGCAGTCACTTTTCAAAATCCTAATAATCTCTTGCACACAATGAGCTTCTAAAACCCGACACAGAGGAATTAACCAGGTTCTTCTGATCCGGGTGTACTTGGGACAGAAGAACAAGAAATGTTCTTCAGTTTCTCTTTCACCTGTACATGCTGGGCAGGTAGACAAAGTATTAGCACCCTTCCAGTTACTGCAAAATCAGTTCACCAGTAGAATGCTATACCTGAATTTCTAGTACAGAGATTTGGCTAACGGTGGTTTTATACGATTCAGATATTATTCTAAAAGCAGTTGTCTTTGAAACTCAGGAACCTCCATGTTAACTCTCCTGGTGTAGCTCTATTTAGCCATGCTTCATAACATAAAGCCAATATCTCTTTTTAAGAGTAAACAGGGTTTTTTTTTGTATGCTGCTGGGGTTAGTCCACAGCTCGTTCATGCCCAATCTATCCAACCGGCACTTGATGAAATTGAGCCACGAATGTTCCCTTTGGTATTGTGTAATAGTACATAAAGTAGGGATTCTTTCAAGGGTATTGGAGTATTATTATTTGACCAGATTCTAATCCAGTATGCAAGAGGCCTAAAAGCAATCACATGTGCTACATTCTTTAGACCCAGGTCCAAGCACATAGGGGTCAGTGGAGCATTCCGCAGACTTTCCAGTACTGCTCTCATAAATATATTTTCAGTTTTTACTATAGCCCCTACGTTATTCTGACCCCATAACTCTGCCCCGTTCAGGATGGCTCAAATACCCTGGGCTTGATGTACTTGAAATACTCGAGCCACTGGTATTTAGATGGAGTTCCTCAGTTTTTTGACTAGTACTATGCTTACGTGTTGGAGTGAGAGCTGGCTTTTACAATTTACGGGGCCCATGATTGTACATTGGTCAGTTTAACCTCCAAATAGTGAAATTGCTTCACCTGCTCTAATAGGGTGGAACCCAGCTTTATGACCCCTCTTTAAGACTTATGTGGGTTAAAAGCCCTGAATTTCGTTTTGTTGATATTGATTTCTAATCCAAATTCCTCACAGGCCAGCCTAAACCAATTCACCAAATTTTGTAGCCCCATAGGGGTTCTAGAAATGAGTAAAGTGTTGTCAACAAATAGCAGTGCTGTTACTGGTTGACCAGCATGCTTGGGGGATCACCTCTCATAGTGATTCGATTTGTTCATCGATGTAAAGGGTGAACAGGGTGGGCGCAATTACTTAATTTAGTAAAGGAACGGGGCCCCTGAATCTAGGATGAAAAGCCTGGACAGGGAGATTAGACTATGGGAAAAAGGAACACCTAGGCAAGGTGATATTTAACACGATAGGTGTATCAATTCCAGAGATACATGTGGACAACATGAACAAAATTCACCGTTTTTTTCATGTAAAGACTATTTTTTATTCACTTTTTTCTTCTTTTATAGTAAAAAAAATATATATAGGTGTGTGTATTCTCTTTTTTGATTTACAAAAATATATCCTCTATTATTTTTAACAGTTGTCATATTTCTGTTTGTTATTTATCATAGCAGCCTAAGTATCATATTTATACTCATAAATTCATCAAATAACATTGTTTCTCCATTTCACAATATATAAGAGACTTAACAGTCTTCTTTTGACCCTTGATTATAAAATCAATATGAATGTCATCCTTCTTTATGCTGATGTCACAAAACTGGTGGCTTATGTACAGACCACACGCGTTTCAGCTAAAGCCTTCATCAGGACTCCATCCCAGTGGTTACTGCGAGGGCAACTGTAAATTGTGTCTTACTCGTCTTGTTTTTAAGAAATAAGAAGATTATCAGCAGCTTTCTATTTGATACTTTTTTTGCTATGGTAGTTCTTTCCTCCTGCAAAATTCGGGAAAACCTTGCTTGACTGCTTCAAGTTTGAAGCAGTCAAACAAGGTTTTCACGAATTTTGCGCAGCCAGTAGGAGTGTTCTGAGTTAGCACAATGGAGACCACAAGAAGCATGACTTCTCTGGTATTGCACAAAACAAATTGTCTATAACTTAAATGCAGGAGAAAAGAACTACCACAGCAAAAAAAGTATCAAATAGAAAGCTGCCTATAATCTTCCCATTTCTTAAAAACAAGATGAGTAGGACACACAACGTACAGTTGCCCTCGCAGTAACCACTGGGATGGAGTCCTGATGAAGGCTTTAGCCGAAACGCAAGTTGTCTGTACACAAGCCGCCAGTTTTGTGACATCAGCATAAAGAAGGATGACGTTCATGTTGATTGTATAATCAAGGGTCAAAAGAAGACTGTTAGTCTCTTATAAGTTGTGAAATGGAGAAACAATGTTATTTGATGAATTTATAAGTATAAATGTGATACTTAAGCTGCTATGAACAAAAACAAACATAGAAATATGACAACTGTTAAAAATAATAGATGATGAATCAAAAAAGAGATAATACATATATTTAGATATTTTTTACCATAAAAGAAGAAAAAAAGTGAATAAAAAGACTAATTTTCACATTAAAAAAACTGTCAATTTTGTTCATGTTGTTGTCCTCCTGTATCTCTGGAATTGATATACCTATCCTGTGTTAAATATTGCCTTGCCTAAGTGTTCCTTTTTCCAATGGGCGCAATGACTTATCCTTGACGCACTCCTCAGTTCACCGTAATCCGATCTGTCTACCCCTCCCCCCCCCCACCTAACTTTTTATCCTTGTGGAGTCTTATAATTATTTGCAATAGGTTACTCGGAACACCCATTTTTTAGGGCTGCATTTGTGGATAAGTTTCAGCTCTTGAACTTTGTTAAGGAGGTGGCCCCTCTTGTGATGGATTTTGTTATCCGCCTCCGATATAGCGATTCATTTTCCCCGGACCACAATATTAAGGGTACCTGACAGGGTAGTGATGGAGGTGTCAGTGATATTGATAGCGAGGAAATCTGGTATCGCTTGGGTGACCGTCTTTACCACTTCAGGCCGCTGAAGGAGGCTCTCCTGCATTCTTCCAGAGTGGAAGATGCGCCATGTAGGGGTTAAGGCAAAGGGGAGAGACATCGCAGCATGATCCAGTAAAGAGCGCAGCTCTATCTCTATCGTTGTGACAAGATCTTGGACCTCCCTTGTCCCCAGAAAGTAGTCAAGGCACGCATATGTTTTATGGGCATGTGAGTAGAATGTGTAATCCTGGTCTTGGGAATGACAGTCCTGCCACAAGTCCCTCAAACACATCTTCTGCAACCATTGTGCCCCCTCTCATTACCGGGCCCCAGTGTGAACATAGCAATGAGCTGATTGGTCCATGTCCTTTTTAAAAACTAAATTAAGGCCATCCCCCCACTAGCAGCACCATTCTATCTGGGGAGGACATCAGGTCCGCCACCACCCAGTGGATGAATCATTCCTGGCTGTCATTAGGGGTGTACATTGATGCCACTGTGAAGGCGCAATCACCAACGCTTACCTTGTACGCCAGCATGCTTCCTTTAATGTTAATAATACACGTTCACAGAGTACCATTCAGATTACAAAAGTGTTTTATTTTTCTTGTTAAAAGCAGAAATCCAAACGATATAGCGAAGACAGCCAATGCGTTTCATCCACTTGAGTGGGCCTCGTCAGGTCTGTAATACAATAAATACAAACAGTGCATGTGTCAAAATATGCATATATAGTGTTTAGAAAATATAAACCCACAAATACCATAAGAACATAAACAAAACATAATTCCCTAGCACAGATGAGACAAGCCATTCTCAAAAAACCACAACATAAACACCATGAGTGATAGGAACACCGCAGAGTTCACACAATAAAAACAAGTATGTACACTTTGTTTCACAATAATGTATCTAAATATACTGCCCAATGAGCAGACCTTATTGTTACACGTACGGCCAGTGATCGTGATTGAATCAGGAAGGATACAATCAAACATTCCGTGACTGCATGATTGCAAAGTTACGTTAAATAACTTGTGATACCATTGAGGAACACGAACAATGTCAGAATCACCAAACAAAGTTTTAGAAATTGGAGAGATTGAGGAAACAAGAAAAGGCTAGATGGTGGGATGGGGTTACACTTCAAAAATATCAGGACAATAATAAGATCTTAGGAGGTTTGAGAATTTTTATTTTCCCTACTTTTGAGGATCTAGATGGCAAGTCACTTTATGAATGGGAAGGGAATGTGCAGAGTGCATCATGTATGATGATGTATATTCTAATCAAACATGCTGACTAAAAGGTTAACAAATTACAGGCAGAAATAGAACAAAATAGAGAAGGAAATTGAGGCTAAGGATCTAAAGGAGGCAATAAAAAAAGAATTATGATATTTTGGCTAAAATATTTTAAGAGTATAAGGTGTGATAGAAAACTAAGGAAAATCGAAAGAGATGATTTTGGTTACAAGGAGGGAAGAATATACACTTTTCCACGCAAATATGACAGTGCGAAAGTATCAGGTGAAGAAAAACGGGGACAAGAGGATACCATTGAGACCGGGTCCATTAGCAGTAGCGCTCTGACATTGAAAGAAAGTATTGCATTACAGGACAGGGCCACAGCAACATCCACCCCACAAGGCACATCGTCTTTTTAGTGAAGATGGAGAGATTGAGGCTGGGAAACAAACAAACAAGAAAAGAACAAAGACCCGAAGGGGTGGAAGGAAATGGAAAACAAATTGAAAAGTGTAGGTCCCAGGGGTGCAAACATGTTCAAAGAAGAACTAGGCAGGGAGATGAATGGAGGTAGCATGAATGCAATCCAGAACACTAATATTGTAACTAATGAACTGGCGATTGTAAATCTATTGGACTGCTCTTTAAATTTGCATGAACACAATATTTTGAGTAAGGGATTGGGTTTTTACTCTCACAAATGGGGGATCCAGTTGATGTCTTTATGGCGTTGTACAAATTTACTTGACTGTTGAAATTAAAAGAACATTTCAATACCACTCAAATGCAGCCTGTTCCATTAATAAAACGTGCAGAGCCTCCTGAACAAACGGTGTCCAACCTGTATGACTTACAACTTCTATGATCCTTGTCAAATGTGGCGACAATAAATATTGATGCATTACAGGATGAATTGGATATAGTTGAGTATGTTAATACCGATAGTGGCCTTAAAACGGGTTCCAAGTTTACAACTTCTGACACACATCATAACATTGACACATTCAGGGGGAAAGGGACTAATAATTGACATGAACTCTTTAAGAAACCTAGAAAAACTAGGTAGGTGTTATATTCTAACCCAAGCAGAAAGGGTTGCACTCAATGGCCTACAATCGGATGAAAACATCGTAATTAGAGAGGCTGACAAAGGCAGAAATGTTGTCATAATGAATAGCCTTTACTACATTCAGGAGATTAATAGACTGTTGGCTGACAATGCTTGTTACAAACTGGTCACACATAATCCTATGAAAGAACTTGCCTCATTCATCAATATGAAGTTGAGTGATCAGTGGGAAAGATGCCTCATATCGGGTGAGGAATGCAATTAGCTTTATGTTAGGAATCCATGCTTCCCGTGCTTATACATACTGCCAAAAATCCATAAAGGGAGGGGCCTTTCCCCCTGGGAAAAGCGATCATTTCAGGTGTGCACGCTACCACAGAACGACTATCTGAGTATGTGAACAAGTTCTTACCGATCTTTGTTTTCAATTTATCTGTGTATATACAGGACAGCAAGAACATTCTCATTTAAATCGCCATTTCATCAACTCCAAAATTAAATTTGTCACATACATCATTGATCACGGATGCAACATATGTGTAGGCAGTACAGTGAGGGTCTTCAAATTCTGTATCCAAGAACATATCGGAGTCCTCACGAATAAGGGCATGGGATACCCTATGACCTTCCATATGATGAAACATCATGTTGACAATGCCGATATATGGTTTCATGCAAAAACAACAATTGATGGACAGAATATAGAACAATGTCATACATTCACCCCAGTACAGAGATCCGGGCCTAAAGCCATTGTTTATTTGCACTCCACACCACCCCAGTTCATACATGGCCATATGCAAATAAGCCTTGACCCTGTGCCTCATGGGAACAGTCCAGCCCGAACTGCCAAGCCATGTCTTTCCCGGACCGGAATCAAGCATCCTAGGTCCGGTTTCTGGCTATCAGCCCTCTTAAGCCAGGATAGCTTGACTCAAGTGGTGTGGAGAGCATGGGACTCACGTCTGAGCATACCCATCCCACTCGGGGCGACAAATGCAAAAACAACAATTGATGAAAAGAATGCAGAACAATGTCATACATTCACCCCAGTACAGAGATCTGGGCCTAAATCCATCGTTTTTTTGCACTCCACACCACCCCAGTTCAGACATGGCCATAGGCAAATCAGCCTTGACCCTGTGCCTCATGGGAACAGTCCAGCCCTAACTGCCAAGCCATGTCTTTCCTGGACCGGAATCAAGCATCCCAGGACCGGTTTCTGGCTATCAGCCGTCTTCAGCCAGGATAGCTTGACTCCAGTGGTGTGGAGAGCATGGGACTCACGTCTGAGCATACCCATCCCACTCGGGGTGACAAATGCAAAAACAACAATTGATGGACAGAATGCAGAACAATGTCATACATTCACCCCAGTACAGGGATCTGGGCATAATGATATATGGTTTCATGGCATTGATCATATAACCCCTAATCCCAGAGGGGGGGGACAGGGTGCTACTCTTGAGGTGAACTGAATCAGGGTAGATCTGCCGTTACGGAGTGTTGAAATGAGCCATTACACCATTTCACTATTTCTTGTGAAACACATCAGAGATTTATATCCCTGATTTGCAGAAAGATATTCAGTAAAATATGAGGTATAGTGCATCATGTTTGGAGCTTTGCTAGACTTGTTTGTTACCTGTTTTTTGCATAACATCTTTTTGCATTTGTAAAATATACATTTTTGATCTAGTACTATGATTAACATCATGCTCTGGATTTGTGTGGAAGGTCACATGTGAAACGTTCCTTTCTTTAGTACGTAGTATTGCATTTGTTTCATATTTTATTTTTAATTTTGCTGTGCTTTTTTTTTTTTTTTAACTTCTCTTCTGTCTTTGTTCGTTTCAAAATATTCTTTGTGTTTGTACGCGTAAACAATAATCCACGTAATATCTTTTTGGTCCTGTCTCTCGGTCCTCATGTGCAAATTATGGTTTACTTGTAACCGATAGTTCAACCCATAGGGATCGGCATCTCCAGCCGAGGACCCATGCCTAGGGGCGGTCCCAAGAATTGGGACTGTTCTACCAGCATAGATCTCACACTCTGTATATTCAGTCCAGGTATACATATTGTAATATTCTTTGAATCATGACCTGTATGTCACCACGGTTTTCTGAGGAAGTGGTGTCATGGGGCCGGATTTCCCAGTTGAGTTAGCAAAGCGTTTGCATGTACATGGTTGCCATTTGCCCGTTGGTACATTCTTCCCAGGAGTTTCATCTTGATGTGTTTTGTGGTACATGTAATGGGGCCTCCCATGGAATTTGTTGACCTCAGTGGGAAACAGCGATTGCGATGTTTTGATTATATTGTGTGATTCCTGTGGAGTGATTTATTTTTTTCATTTTTGTAATTGGGACGATGGTGTTGAATATAGTTGGTCGATCTGCTGGTCTAGGACACAGAGCACCTCTTGTTGGAGCTGTCCATTTCCTCATCATGGCTGGATTTGTGGTCCTCCAGGGTGGAGAACCCTGTCTCTATCTCATCCAGTTTGTAGCATTCTTCCTTTAAGTCTTCGGAGTGGTCTCTTTTCACAGTCTGTAGATCTTCTCGGAGGGAGGCAAACGGGACCGCCAAGAGCTAGCAAGTAATGGACCCTCAGTGTCTTTCCCGTCAGGTAGCTGCTCCGGCTGTGTCGTCGTCCGATTGAGCCTCTGCCC
Source organism: Lissotriton helveticus (assembly GCF_964261635.1). Classification (NCBI taxonomy): domain Eukaryota; kingdom Metazoa; phylum Chordata; class Amphibia; order Caudata; family Salamandridae; genus Lissotriton; species Lissotriton helveticus. The sequence continues at coordinate 770,265,786 of NC_136057.1, forward strand.
AGCTTGGTCAGCATCTCCTTAAGAGATCTCTCCTTCTTCGTTCACTCTCTGCTGTGATTCTCTAGGCCAGATATTCTGATTTCTCCACACTGATTATGCAGGCCTGCGCTGGCCCTCTCTGCAAAGGAGATCCTGGCTTGTTACATGCCCTCTGCCACAAGAGATACCTTCACCCCAGTGACCTGGGCAGAAGACAGTGCAGAGAGTTCACTAGCGATGAGTCGGAGAGGCACCCACCGGCAAACAGGGTTGTCTTGCAGTGAGGCAGTAGTGACGGGAGTGCTTTAACCGCAACTCTTGGCTCTGTCACAGTCTCCTGCCTGTGTAAGTTGTGGTTTTTGGTTGGGACACCACTCTCCTTCCAATGTCAAAAACACCATTTTAACACTCAGGCTGTACCCTGTACTGGGGCCCCAGGTTATAGGCCCCATGTGTTAAGAACAAACATCTATAAGACATATAAAAAAACACATATATACAAATATATTGACAAAACAATTCATATACATATATATACATATTAAACATCTAGTATAAAAACAAGCCACAACAATATGATTTCTATTTTTTCAAATACTGTTGTGTAAATCCAATTAAATTTGCTGTACATATATACAAACATAGGCAGACAGACAGCATGAACAATAATGTACGGAGAGATGTAATGTTATAACAATCAACATATTCAATTTGTGTTAAAACATACCCATCGAATAGGAAACGTCATTTAAAGTATCAAGAATTCATAAAGTTGTTAATGCGAGGTTAGAGAGAAAGAAAGAAAGAACGTGGGAATTGAAAGAACCAGCGGGAAAAACTAAAGTGTGGATATGTAGAAAAATGTGAACAGAGTAGATGGTGTTGTACATGGAGAATTGGGGGGCATTGAAGCCGGTAAAGGATAAATAATAATGGTGTAACTAATGAGTACCAGCCTCCATGGGAGACAGTTGTCACCGCCTCAAGCCCCCCCTCTCCCTTCCTTCCCCCACACCAATTTAACAAAGGAAGTCCTACGCTCTGTGAGGAAGATCAAGTGAACACAGGGCAAATCTGGGCACCAGTAACCCAAAGTAGATGGATGTTCTAGTTCAGCAGTGAAAGCGATAAATATTTTATCAATACAAAAAGGGCGATATAATTAAAAATTAGAGAGTAATAATCTGTGGAGAGAAATCGGGAAATCCAGACTGAAATGTACCTTCTGCTAATGAAGAGAGACTTGGAATGAAGATGGAAGATAAAAGCTCTAAAGGAATAGCAATGCAAAGGACGAGAAAGACTTGACTCATCCGATCTGGAAGTTAGACAAATTAATAATCAGTAAGTTTCTGTATATAAATCACAGTGTAAGTTAAATCAATTAACTGAGAGGGATAATGGCAAGGCATAATAACACTTACAGAGGTCAAGAGTTCCAAATAATTAAATCTGGTCAATATAGCCGCTGTCTTTCAAGCATGTAATGTGGTATCTGCTGGGTGGTATCTGTTGATCCAGAGATTAAATACAACTGCATGCAGATTTTTTGGTCTGTAAGGATAAGAGTGGCATCATTAATAATATCCCCCTGGTGGGATCTGGGCTCCACATCTAGTCCAATTTAGAAAAGAAGAAGTGGTCAGATATGTTAATTCAGTACCACTCCATAGCACTTGTGGGACCCCATGTCCAATCTAATCTTCATAGTACATAGTAGTGAAGAAAGCCTAAGATGTATAACCAAAGGCTAAAACAGATAAACCCCTTGCGATTAAGGGTAAACATATATATGCTTACCTATCTTTTATCCATAATAGACCTATAGTCCAACAGCGCGTAGTCAAAGTTTGAGTATAATGGGTTTGATGCCCGAATCTATCAGATACAAAAGAGCATACAGGATATGAGATGTGTGCCCATAAGAATTCTCAAAGGCTGGCAACCTAATATTCAAAAAAGAGAAACAGCTAAGCATCACCATTAATAGGGTAAAGCCAGGCGATCATACACCCTTGAGCCTCTGAACAAAACGTGTCGCGCTGCCAAAGGGTGAGCAAATGGTGCCGGTTAAAAGCGCCCATATCTTAATTGCCAGATGGTAATAAAATATCCTAAACAGTTCACCACATCTAGCCACCAAGGTGGTAGTGCAAAAAACAAAGTAGAAAGTACTGCCACGCCTGAACCTCTGAAACTTACACACCACCAAAGACAATGTCCGTGTTGCTGATTGATTGTGCCCTTATCCCAAAGGAACTGAAGGATAGTCTGTCTTTAAGTATTACCCTGCATCTAACCCCTAAAGTTGTAAAGCCAAGAATGCATAGATGTATGCCCATCCTATTTCCAGTGCAGCAGCAAAATAGAATAAATTACACGTATGACCACCCAAACAGCCTTAGCCCAAAAAATAAAATAAAAGTAAGTTGCCGAGCAGTCCCCATCCCACATTGGAGCTCAGAGTTCCAAAGAGTATCTTACCGGTATGTGATTAATCCGATCGGTGGCATCCAGTGTTTCCCCAGCGGTGACCGCGGCGCGTCCTCCGGCTACCAATGTAGCAGGGAATTCCCGCCTTCTTTTAAAGTGCGCCCGGCAGCGAGAAAAAGGGAACACCTGTGATCCGCTAGCTAAGAGAAGTCCTAGCGGGTAACGTGACAATACTAGCGCAAGTGGCGGCCATCTTGTAACATGTGGGTGTATTCGGCTTACAAATAATGTTATGGCCAAGTCAGCGCTCAAGCTCCTAACTGGGAAAAAGTATAACATAAGGCGGCAGTGTAAACAGGTAAGATGCTAGTATTGGCCTAATAGTTTTCTCATGTAGAGGTATTTTTCGGGCTAGAGCTGTTTGTAGAAGTGACTTCACCTACCAGTACATGGTATGTATGGGCTGGGACTGGAGTGTTCATAATCAGCTCTGTTCTGGAAGAAATATGTATATTAAAGAAGGCCATGCCTTTTAACACCTAACGTGTCTAGTAGGGGACTAAACACTTTGTTTTAATCTTTTCTTAGTGGGAGATTTATATTCAGATGTTCCTGGGCCTGGCAATAGGTTATATGGAGACTGGTAATTCTGCCGCGGCGCTAAGAGGGAGGGGGGCCGCGCGGCGCCGCCATGCTCGTGACGGAACCACTCCGTCACGAGCCGCGGTGGCCCTGTGCTTGTGACGGAATAGTTCCGTCACGGCCCCACCCGCCTAATAGAACGCTCAGCGCAGGCGCGAAATCAGCGCCGTGCAGTCGCCGCGGCCGGGCCGTGACGGAACCATTCCGTCACCAGCACAGCACCACCGTGGCTTGTGACGGAATGGTTCCGTCTCGAGCATGCAAGGGGTTAAGGAGGCAACTGTGTACAAGTGACTTTATCTACTAGCACATGCAATGTGTGGTTCAAGTTCAGGCATTTATAAAGCGCACTACTCACCCAGAGGGTCTCAAGGCGCTAGAGGGAGGGGTTCACTGTTTGTCGAATAGCCATGTTTTCAGTTCTTTTCTGAAGGAGATATGATTCTGAGTAAGGCGGAGGTGGGTGGGGAGTGAGTTCCAGGTCTTGGCAGCCAGGAAGGAGAAGGATCTGCCACCCATGGTGGTTTTTCGGATGCGCGGGACTGCGGCGAGGGCTTGATTGGATGATCTTAGTTGGCGGGTGGGATAGTAGAAGGACAGTCGGGTGTTGAGGCATTCGGGTCTTAGATTATAAAGGGCCTTGTGTGCGTGGGTAAGAAGGCGGAAAGTAATTCTTTTGTTGACGGGAAGCCAGTGGAGGTTTTTTAAGTGACCGGTGATGTGCTCTTGGCGCGGGATGTCTAATATGAGTCTCGCTGATGCGTTTTGGATGCGCTGGAGCTTTTTCTGCAATTTTGTTGTAATTCCGGCGTAGAGTGTGTTGCCATAGTCCAGTCGACTCGTGACCAGTGCATCGGTGACAGTCTTTCTTGTTTCGAGGGGGATCCAGCGGAAGATCTTTTTGAGGATGCGAAGGACGTTGAAGCAGGAGGACGATACGGCGTTGACTTGTCTGGACATCGAGAGAGAGGAGTCTAGAATGAAGCCAAGGTTACGTGCATGGTCTGTGGGTGTGGGTGCTGATCCCAAAGCGGAAGGCCACCAGGAGTCGTCCCAAGCTGAGGGGGAGGATCCTAGGATGAGCACCTCCGTTTTGTCTGAGTTGAGTTTTAAGCGGCTCTGTTTCATCCATTCGGCTACTTCTTTCATACCTTCGTGGAGGTTGTTTTTGGCGGTGTTGGGGTCTTTGGTGAGGGAAAGGATTAGCTGGGTGTCGTCGGCGTAGGAGATGATGTTGAGGTTGTGTTGACGTGCGATGGAGGCGAGGGGACTCATGTAGACGTTGAGGAGGGTGGGACTGAGTGAGGAGCCTTGAGGTACGCCGCAGATGACTTTGGTGGGCTCTGAGTAGAAAGGGGGGAGTCGGACTCTCTGGGTTCTCCCGGCTAGGAACGAGATGATCCAGTCCAAAGCTTTTCCTTGTATGCCGATGTTGTTGAGGCGTTGTATGAGGGTGTTGTGACAGACAGTGTCGAAGGCGGCGGAGAGGTCGAGTAGAATGAGGGCCACTGTTTCACCGTTGTCCAGGAGTGCTCGGATGTCGTCGGTCGCCGCAATGAGGGCGGTTTCGGTGCTGTGTTTGGCTCGAAAGCCGTTCTGTGAGGGATCCAGGGAGTTGTTGGATTCAAGGAAGGCTGCGAGTTGGCTATTGACGGCTTTCTCGATGACTTTGGCCGGGAAAGGGAGGAGGGAAATGGGTCGGTAGTTTTTCAGTTCTGAGGGGTCTGCTGTTGGTTTTTTCAGAAGGGCGCTGAGTTCGGCGTGTTTCCATATTTCTGGAAAGGTGGCGGAGTTGAAGGAGCAGTTGATGACATCGCGGAGTTGGGGAGCGATGATGGAGTCAGCTTTGTTGAAGATGTAGTGGGGACAGGGGTCAGAAGGTGAGCCAGAGTGGATTGAGTTCATGAGGCGAATGGTGTCTTCAATGGTGATTGGGTTCCAGGAGTTGAGGTGGTTAGTTGGAGGGGTGGGATCTGAAGGGGGTGGGATCTGAAGGGGGTGGGGTGAGTTGGTCATTGGGAGTATTCTTGAAGCTGTTGTGGATGTCGGCAATTTTGTTGTAGAAGAAGGAGGATAGCGCATCGCAGAGGTCTTGGGAGTTAGTGATGTCGTTGGATGCTGCGGGAGGGTTGGTGAATTCTTTGACGATATTGAAGAGTTCCTTGCTGTTATGAGAGTTGTTGTCGAGACGGTCCTTAAATGCTGATTTCTTGGCGGATCGAATCAGTTGGTGGTGTTTGCGGGTGGCTGTCTTGAGGGAGGCCATGTTGTCTGAGGTTGGTTCTTTTCTCCAATTCCTCTCCAGGGTGCGGCATGTATTCTTGGATTTTTTAAGGTCATCATTGAACCAGGGAGCCTTTTTGCTGGATGATTTCAACTGGTGTTTTTTCAGGGGTGCTAGTTTGTCCGCACTGTGGGTAATCCATTGCCTGAGGTTGGTGGCCGCTTGGTCTGGGTCCGTTGCTGGGGGGTGAGGGTTTTGGCTGAGTGATGTGAGGAGTTGGTCGGTGGTGATTTTGTTCCATTTTCTTCGGGGAATGGGTTGTGGACGGTTGTGGGTCAGGGTTGTTTTGTAGCTGAAGTGAACACAGCTGTGATCCGTCCAGTGGAGAGCTGTAGTGTGATCGAAGGAGATGTGCTTGCTGGAGGTGAAGATAGGGTCGAGCGTGTGTCCGGCTGTGTGAGTGGGGGTGTCAACAAGTTGTTTGAGTCCGAGATTGGACAGGTTGTCCAGAAGGGTGGTGGTGTTGTTGTCGAGAATGTTGTCAAGGTGGTAGTTGAGGTCTCCTAGAAGAATGTAGTTCTCGGAGGCGAGGGCGTGCGGGCTGACGAAGTCAGTGATGTCGTCGCTGAATTGAGATCGGGTGCCTGGGGGCCTGTAAATGAGGGTACCTCTGAGTGTGGTCCTAGGGTCGGTGTGGATCTGAAAGTGGAGGTGTTCGGCGGTTGCAAGATTGTCGTCAGAGCTGGTAGTAATTTTGATGGTGTTTCTATGGACGATGGCGATGCCTCCTCCAGTTTGATCGGTGCGGTCTTTTCGAATGATCTTGTAAGTGTCCGGTATGGCTATGGCGATGTCGGGGGCAGACGATGCATTCATCCATGTTTCAGTAAGGAAGGCGATGTCAGGTGACGCAGTGTCGATTAGGTCCCAGAGTTCGGTTGCATGTCTGTGGACCGCGCGAGTGTTCAGTAGGATGCATTTCAAGTCGTTGGGTTCGGAGCTGTGTGTGTAGGAAGTGTGTTTGGTGAGGGTCCTGAAGCAGTTGAACTTACAGGAGAGGCAGGAGAATGGGCCGTGGGTACGTCCTGGGGTAGCTTTGCAGCAAAGTGGGGTGCGTCCGGCGTTGAGGGCGAGGAGAGTAGCGGCATCATAAGTTACTCTGGGGGGTTGGGAGCGGCATAGAGCAAGGGGACGGGCGCTGGGCGCGGTCCAGGCGCGGACTGGCGCAGACGGGCTTACCTTTGGCGCACCTTCGGCGTGGCCGCAGCGCGTGGACGCTGCGCGTTGGGACATCTGACATAAATGGAGAGTGGAGGGGGGCGGAGCGTGGGAGGGGCAGCTGGGAGGCGGGATCTGGGAGGAGCCACGGGCTGCCGAGGGTAAACAGAGAGCCACAATGGAGTCCGGACCCTGAACCGAAACTGAGACACAGCCGGAGTGGGCAACACGCTACAAAATACAGAGAAATGCACCCCACACAATCGTCTCTTCCCCTCACCAACTAGCAGTAATGCGCAGCAGGAAAACAATACTGTGCAAGCAGGCAGATACCACCAAGCGCAGAGTGCACTAATGTAATAATAAGTAAATATACTGCAAAACGATACCAAGCGCTGAGTGCGCTTCAATAGCAGGCAGGCAGGCAGGCAGGCGCGAATACAGCCAGCAGTGAGTTCAGCGTCTGGGGGAGGCAGAGGGCGAGGGGAGCGGCAGCACAGGACAGTGTCCACTCGGTCACAAATGGTCGGAGGCCGTGACGCGTTAGCTGTGCTTGTGGGTGGGAGGGGCAGCTGGGAGGCGGGATCTGGGAGGAGCCACGGGCTGCCGAGGGTAAACAGAGAGCCACAATGGAGTCCGGACCCTGAACCGAAACTGAGACACAGCCGGAGTGGGCAACACGCTACAAAATACAGAGAAATGCTCCCCACACCATCGTCTCTTCCCCTCACCAACTAGCAGTAATGCGCAGCAGGAAAACAATACTGTGCAAGCAGGCAGATACCACCAAGCGCAGAGTGCACTAATGTAATACTAAGTAAATATACTGCAAAACAATACCAAGCGCTGAGTGCGCTTCAATAGCAGGCAGGCAGGCAGGCAGGCGCGAATACAGCCAGCAGTGAGTTCAGCGTCTGGGGGAGGCAGAGGGCGAGGGGAGCGGCCGCACAGGACAGTGTCCACTCGGTCACAAATGGTCGGAGGCCGTGACGCGTTAGCTGTGCTTGTGGGTGGGAGGGGCAGCTGGGAGGCGGGATCTGGGAGGAGCCACGGGCTGCCGAGGGTAAACAGAGAGCCACAATGGAGTCCGGAACCTGAACCGAAACTGAGACACAGCCGGAGTGGGCAACACGCTACAACATACTGAGAAATGCACCCCACACAATCGTCTCTTCCCCTCACCAACTAGCAGTAATGCGCAGCAGGAAAACAATAATGTGCAAGCAGGCAGATACCACCAAGCGCAGAGTGCACTAATGTAATAATAAGTAAATATACTGCAAAACGATACCAAGCGCTGAGTGCGCTTCAATAGCAGGCAGGCAGGCGCGAATACAGCCAGCAGTGAGTTCAGCGTCTGGGGGAGGCAGAGGGCGAGGGGAGCGGCCGCACAGGACAGTGTCCACTCGGTCACAAATGGTCGGAGGCCGTGACGCGTTAGCTGTGCTTGTGGGTCGGAGGGGCAGCTGGGAGGTGGGATCTGGGAGGAGCCACGGGCTGCCGAGGGTAAACAGAGAGCCACAATGGAGTCCGGACCCTGAACCGAAACTGAGACACAGCCGGAGTGGGCAACACGCTACAAAATACAGAGAAATGCACCCCACACAATCGTCTCTTCCCCTCACCAACTAGCAGTAATGCGCAGCAGGAAAACAATACTGTGCAAGCAGGCAGATACCACCAAGCGCAGAGTGCACTAATGTAATAATAAGTAAATATACTGCAAAACGATACCAAGCGCTGAGTGCGCTTCAATAGCAGGCAGGCAGGCAGGCAGGCGCGAATACAGCCAGCAGTGAGTTCAGCGTCTGGGGGAGGCAGAGGGCGAGTTTTTATGCTCACTTCTGCTTTGAGAGAAACCTAAATGTATAAAAGGCTCAGGCTAATTAACACATAACATATGTACTAGAGGACTAGACCACTTAATTATCAGCTTAATTCGGGTAGGAGGTATATAGAGAATTAGGGTGCCTGGAATGAGGTATGAGTGCATGTGGAGACTGTTCTTTTCATACAGAGCATTGTTTAAAATGAGACTTGTGTGCTCAGTATTTTCACCAACCAGAACATGATATGAATGGACTAAGAGTGGACAGTACACCGTCACTTCTGCACTGGTAGAAACTTGTATATTAAGACATTTGAACCTTTTAGTACGAGGTAAGTAATGAGTAACCTGTGAGGTGTGGTTAAAGGTACATCGCTAACATACCATTGCATCATAAACTTTATAACCTAAAATTATGAAAACATAATTTAACAATTTGTTTGCATTCTCTGCACAGTTTATCATAAGAACAGCTGTTCCCTGCAAAGCACTCCACTGAGCCTCTCCAACATACACAAGTCACCCTCAACATACTCATTAAGCAGGAATGTGTACAACCGGAATTTATTTTTCAAAGGTTCTATTACATACTCTTTTCACCCAGATCAGCCCAATTTGAAAATACCATAGTGCACCTTCAATTGAATTTCCTAGTAAGTGACCTGCTCACTCCTACATTTCATTACAATCAACTTATTTATGATATTTAAACATATTTTTGTTACATCCAACAAAATTTCATTTGCTTTCCGTCCAAATTTTGACATGTTTTTTCAGCAAGCAATGACTTGCACTAGTCTTACTAATTGTCACACAGTAAGTACATTTTACTGTACCTAACATCGTAAGAAATTGGAGACTAAGTTGTTTTCAATACTAAATCTGCTCCTTTATACACATATCAAATGATTTATCCAAATTGAAAATGATTAACACCTCATAACCAGAAGCATAATGAGAAAAAATAAGACAAATGTCTTTACTGCATATAACTTCATCCACACCAATGATAAACAATAGCATTAACATTTTTTATGTAACATCTTATACAATGTTTGCAATTTAGAACAACTTGCGTGCACAAAAATACATTAATTTACTAACTATTCTTGCAATAAATTTGAAGTGCATAAAACATTGCTGTCCATATTAAAGTTATTATACACTGTGCAAAACTAACACAGATATTAACAAACCATCCTCCAACCATAAAGCAGCATTGTATACAAATTTTAATGGACAAATTGACTATTCATTTAACCTCTCTGTACATGTTGTAGTGGATTTGCAGATCCCCCGCGAAGTCGTCAGAAGCTGTCTTCAGATTGTAAATCTTGTCCAGTGGGCACTCAGCGCAGCCCCGAGTAAATTCCCAATGGATCTGAGGATCCCGTGAATACCAATACCCTTAGAAACAGTATACAACCAACATAAATGGATACATAGGTTATTTTTATGTAATTCTAATCTCTCCTTTCCTGTTTAAAAATCAAAACTATGGTAGGTCAACCCATATACTTTTTATTTCAATGCTTCCTTCCCCCATACACTTTTCCACCAGAGTAGTTTCCATGAGAACCAAGCTCCAGGTGAAAGGTTCATAAAATGTTGGCTGCTCTGTAATTCTGAAAAACAATTTAATTGGGTGTGAATGTATATTATGGGAACATTTAAACCTATTATGGTGAGTGGAAGAGAAACATTTTGCTACCTACCAATCAGAGTAAACTGTTCAGATGGCAGTTATTCACCACATAACTTATTGAAGTTTGTCATTCTGCTACATACTGCCCCTGTATCCAGTTCCTCAATAGCAGCATCATGGGTAGTGTGTGGATTGTGGCACACAGCTTTGTCTTTTGGGCCAGAGAGCATTCAATACATTGTGGCATTGACAATGATCTAGGATTTCCTCAAGAGGACATCACTTGGATTGGCCAAAGAGGCATGAAGAGGCATCAATTGTTGCCTATTCATGAGAGCATTTTGGATTATGAGCACTAAGACCTCATGATTCTGCACTGTGGCAGCAATGACCTGGGTATAATCACAGACGATGGACTTGGTATCCAGAGAGGAGACATTGACACAATTGATGGCTCTATATTCTCACAAAGCCTTTATATTTTCCAACATATGTCATAGGCAGAAGTGGTAGTGGTCATCTGACTTTTGTCCAAAGAAGAAATTTAGGAAACGTCACTAAAACAATTTCAGAATTTCTCCCTCACCATAATGATAAGCTCCATTTACCACAATACCTAAATCGACATGCCAGGAGTGGACTGAAAGGATGGACTTCGTTTCACAGCAGAAGGGAATCGGATCTTCCTTAACAATATCAAGGATTGTATCCAGTTCTACCTATATGTGTGCACAACACACTCTAAACACAAAGGCTCTTTTTCTAAGGAAACATGATTATAACTATACATTTTCTGCTGTCTGAAATAACTGAACAGAATCCCACCAATCTTGACACAAGGTAGAGCTTTACTCAAGGATTATGCTTTTGTTGGTTATATGTAAACCTGCTCAGTGCTTTATGAGAAAATAGCATTTAAAGAGGCTCAGCTTGGGCTTAAACGGGTTAAATTTAAGAAAAAGTAAGTGAAATCTGTACCTTTCAGGTTCCTAACATCCTAAAATTCAAAAATAAACAAAACGTATTGGCCATGGGGGCTTTCTTTTCCTATCAACTATTTTGGATCAGGGTTGAAAGACTTGGAAAGATCTGTATGGTTGCTACAACATTGATACAATAAGCTCTGGCAACCATTAAAAGCTCAGGGGCTTATTCCCTGGGTCCTGAAAAATAAACATTTAAGGGAACAATACAGGCAAAGGGGAAGGACACCCTTATTTTGTAGACCCCCAAGCTGTTCAATATTTTAAAAAGATACATTTTGCCACAAGAGCTGTGTATCCAGTTGCTGGATTTCTGGATCCTAACGATGCCTTCAAATGTGGATTTGAGGACCCAAAATAATTTTCTATGAAAAAGATAAAAGGGTCTGGTCAGGGCCAGACCCTGCAGAGAAATGTCACTGTGTCCGCAATACGGAGTGGAGTTAGCTGTGGAGGGACTCGCACCACCCCCAGGTTGACAGCCTCCACCCGCCCCTCTGCTATGCACGGCCAAAGGTGGCCTGTTCTCATTGGTGCACAGAGTTTGGTCTACATGGCTTGACAGTCTACCCATGCAGTTAAGGAGATTACACAGTGCAGATTAGCTGTTGCCGTAGGTTTGTGCATAAATATCTCTGCTATAGTTAGGATACCGGAGTTTCTTATAAGAACATAATATGCAGTCAACCCCTGCTTCATATTATTCAAAGACATGTCAAGTTTTCTAGGGAGACTTTAGGTATTGCCTTAGTCTTAGCCAAAGTTTGTGCAGCGCAATGTTTGGAATTTAACTTAGGTTGAAGTGCAAAAAACACATCAATGTTGAATGTGATTAAAAGAAAAACACAAATTTCCTTAAAATACAAAGTGTAAAGTGAAGTTATGTTATCGGTTAATGTTATTGGAGTTATTGGAGCTTATATAGCGTACGGCTGCCCCAGCAAAGGGGCGTCCCGGCACTTCCAGCAACAGAAAACGGGCTAACAACTACAGACGGAAAGCTCTAACAAAAATGTGGACCAGAGAGCTATACTAAAGTAAAGAGAAAGGTTTTGATAGGTTTCCTAAAATCCAACAAACCCTCCAAACCACGAATTGAGACCGGCAGGGAGTTCCATAATTTGGCCGCCAGGCAGCAGAAGGACCATCCTCCTGCTCGACAGCGTTTTACACGGGGGACAATTACCAAATGCTGCCCTAAGGAACGCAGCGAGCGGGGGGTGTATAACGGGGTAAGCAAGTTACAGGGCAGGCTAGGCGTAGCGAGCTTCAGTATCTTGAAAGAAAGACATAAAGTCTTAATTTGAATCCGCTCCACCATGGGAAGCCAATGAAGTTTCTGGATGGAGTCAGCAGTAGGACAAAGCCGAGGAAGCCCCAACAAGGTTCTGGCAGCAGCGTTTTGGACACGCTGCATCCAAATAATTTCCGCCTGATTGGCCCCCAACAGCAAAGAACTTGCGTAGTCCAGTCGAGATAATTAGTCAACTGGGCAATCAGCTGTCGCGTTGATGGTTCAAAAAACTACAAGAGGGGTTTAAAACCTCGCAAGAGGCCAAAACACGTGCCGGCAACTTTTTTGGTATGGATTTGAAAACTAAGAGAAGAATCCATCCACACCCCAGGTTCTTGACCACCTCCTTTGGTTCAGGTGTCTTGCCCAGGGCACTCGGCCACCAGTGCTCCCCCCACAAGCTTGCTTTCTTTCCGACTAGCAAAACCTCCGTTTTATTCGCATTTAGCTGAAAATAGTTGGTGTTCATCCATTCCGCTATGGCCATCAGGCCATCTCTAAACCTGGAGTCATTTAGAGTAGAACCTTCAGCCAGTGTAACCACTAGCTGTGTATCGTCCGCATATGAGACCATAGTGAGGTCCCACTGCCTGGCGACCGCTGCCAGTGGCTGAACGTACAGGTTAAATAATGTGGGACTCAGGGCAGAGCCCTGGGGCACCCCCTGATCGATGGAATGTCCCTGCGATAAAAACAGAGACTCTGAAAGATCTTCCAGACAGAAAAGATCTGAACCATTCCAGAGCAGAGCCCGTTACACCTGCCTCCTCCAGTCGTTGAAGCAGAACACCATGCAAGACCGTGTCAAAGGCGGCACTAAATCAGTGCCTCCATCTGACCAGAATCGAGGATGGTCCGCAGGTGTTCAGTCATGGCCAGGAGAACAGTCTCTGTACTATGGCCTGAGCGGAAGCCATTTTGTGATGCATCCAGAATATTATTGGCATGCAAAAAGTTGGTTAATGTGATGTTAACATGCGCCTCCGCCATCTTAGCCACCCAGGGAAGAAGATATATAGGCCTAAAGTTCTCAGCTTATGCTTAGGTTTTCACATAACACACTTATGTATGCTTAACAAGCCTCTGAAATTCACTGAAAACAAACAGTTAAATTGAAGGTACGTTTAGAAAATTAAAACTGTCCATAAGTTGCACCCCCATCATGCACATATTACATTACTCATGACATGTTAAATGGCATCATTGATGACGTCTCTGTTGACATCTCAGATGACATTTTAGAATTATGGTACTACTCATGCGCAATGAGAGTGAGACTCTAGGGCAGTCTTGTGCCCGACTGCCCAATCTAATGTGAGCAATCAACCCAAAATGCACATACTGTTTGCCAAAGTGCAGCAAATATTGATCACAAAGTTTGTTTTTCACTTAGGCCCTATGGACAGTCCTCTGCAGTTGTCCAACCTACACTACACACAGTCTTCCGCTGTGCCGAATGGAGTTTAACTTACCGCTCACTTACAGTGACAGTTTGAGCTAAACCGTCTGAGTCGCTACCCCTTGAGCCATAAGCAGTGAACTATAATCGTCAGCCAAGCCCTGTACCCAACCGTCCACAACTGATAAGCCTCAATGATACACAGTCTTTGTTCATAGCACTGGGCTTTGACTGTATACTAAGGGAATGCATCCAGCCCTCCACTAACAAGTAATCCTTGGTTCACACAACCTCTGGCTTTATTTAGAGATGTTGGCAACAGGCGTTTGCTTTAAGCTTCAACCTAATTCATTTATCTGATCCATCGTTCATTATTGTGCTGCACTAATGGCAGTGCATTATATGTATAGGTTGCACTGGCCCTGTTTGCGCCCAGCAAACAGGGAGTAGTGTGTCCTTTACAAAATGCGGCCCAGGTGGTCACCTTTCAATGTATGTTTAAATTATTATTTTATTTTTTATTTTTTATTGAGCAAAGCATTAGGTTCATAAAAATACACAATGTACTTCAACACATTTTCACAAATATTAACCTTAAAACCAGTTACAAAAAATTTGATTGACAGCCAGATAAAATTACGAAACAAACAAGGAGGCTAAAAGCTAAAGCAGCTAGTTATGCCTTCTTTCAGAAGGACCAATACAACTTTATCATGAAGCACACTAGCGAAAAAAGCATTTCCAACTATTCTACATTACATACAAATAAAGTGCTAGTGCCATCTTATCGCCTGAACCCCACATTGATATGATATATATCTTTGCATTTTGTGGTAGTAGCGATATCTTTCACCCTTAATCAAAGTGCAGAGTGCATTCTATAAAGTGCAAGAAGAAATGTTAATGTCGCCAAAGTGCAATAAAAATAAAGTGCTAGTGCAATTTACCAAAAAGATGCTACATTGATTAGCCATCCCTCGTTCTATGATCTCCCTTTAAACTCCTCCAATACACTAAAAAAACTTCCAATTCTGCTCGAATTACTTAGTGGCTCCGACCCTCCTAGCGTATGCTTCTTCGAATTTTTGGGTTCTTTTCATTTTATGAAACCACTTCAGATGAGAAGGTATTTCCCTAGATTTCCAGTTCTGTAAAATTAGGGAGCGAGCGACCATATATGAAATAAATAGGAAGGCCTTTTCGGGCCCGTATAGTATCTTTTCATCTCGACTGGTACCGAACAATACAGTTTCGGCCTCGAGCGGAATGCTCTTGCCGATATCCAATATCCGAGAACACCTCTTCCCAAAACGACCTAAGTCCTGAACATGCAAAAAAAATATGGTGCCACACGTCCTCCTCATCTAATTGGCAGCGAAAGCACCTATTTTCTACACCTGGAAATCTTTTATTTAAAGCGGCCGGGGTTAAATAGGATAGCCAGCGCGACAGGAAAGCCATCCTTTCAAAATTTGCGGCACGCAAAGATTTACTTCCTAAATAGCATATAGATTCCCACTTCTTCATATTCAGCCTACATCCGGTCTACCGAGTTATTTTGTCCAAGTGAGTCTCTATCACGGAAGCCTGTCCCTCCTTATGTAATAACTTATACCAGTTCCCCACCCTTTTAATATTAGCCCCATAAAGAGCTATCGTAAGATGACTAGGGGTGTCCAGAATGCCACTGGTATTTGTTATACAATGGACAACTCCTAGATATTCGAGGAAAGTCGGCTTTTGATGGCCTTCTGCCCTTGCTGTTATTTCTTGCCAAGAAATTGGCCTATTTTGGATTATAAAATGCCTCAACTCGAAAAATCCACAGCCTTCCTAAGTACTTATATGCCTAGATTGTAGCTGGAGGCCGAGACTCATACACACTCTTAGTTTTAAGTACTGGAGACCAGATGAGCCCGTCTTCTTAAAGAAGGATTGGAGTCTAAAAGTATAATCTTTTAAAGTCTTATAGCGTGTTTTTTTAGGGAGTTTAGAGGTTTTTAAAAACACTTGGGTTAGAGATCCAGTTTCTTGTGTCATTTTATCTAAGAAAAAAAGCTGTTGTTAATACAATTAAATCCTATCAAGCCAGATACTAAATCCAATAAGGCAGCCTCATAATATAGCCTCAATTGAGGTAGCGCTAAGTCCCCTTGCCCTACGCATAGTTGGACCACATTTAATTTTACTCTCTGAGCTTTCCTACCCCAAATTCCCTGAATATATTATCCATTTAATTTCATTAAAATATGACTGATTTATTTTAATGGGAACATTGGAAAATAGAAAATAAGCAGAGGTAGTACAGACATTTTAATCATTGAGACTCTACCAACAATCGAGAGAGGGAGTAATGTCCACTGTTCTAACAATTTCATGATCTTACTCTTCATTTTTAAATAATTCAGCTTGAATAACTGATGATACTGATTGGACATATAAATCCCGAGATATCTTCTAGGATCAATTTTTGTGGCTTGTGTCCTTAGACAAGATGGAAAGGAGTTCAGATCGGTATTGAGGGCCAAAAGCTCAGTTTTCCTGGCGTTTATTTGATATCCACCTATTTGTTCAAACTCCGAGAATTCCATCAACGCTGTTTCAAAATTATCTCTATCGGGAATTAAATATAAAATGATGGAATCGGCAAAAAGTTTTACTTTGGACATGCCGGTAATCAGGGGTTGAATAGCTGCATTGTTTCGAATTTTTAAAACCAGAGGTTCTAGAAAACAAGTAAAAAGTAAAGGCGAAAGCGCGCAGCCCTGCCTGGTTCCAAGATTTATTTTTATGGCTCCCGCACGGTTTGAGTTAATTATAACCTGGGCAGTAGCCCCCTGGTATATATTGCGTAACATATTTAACTACCTCTGCGGGAAATCCGAACCGGCCCAGGGTGAAAAACAAAGTTTTCCAGTTCACGAGGTCGAAAGCTTTCTCCGCATCGACCATTACAATGCTAGCCGGAATTGAATTTATGTTAAAATAATCCAATGCATGTATTAGTTGTCATTGATCTCCCGGCTATAAAGCCGGTTTGATCTCTATGTATTATTTCTTGGGCTGCTAATAAAAAACGTTCTGCCCATACCTTCATCAGGATTTTATAATCAGAATTCAGCAGACTAATGGGCATGTATGAATTAACGTCTTCTGAAATGTTATCCTTTTTTACAAAAGAAACAATTATTGCTTCTTTAAAAACCTCAGGGACTTCACCGCCTTGTTTAATAAAGTTAAACACGTTTTTCAGCGGAGTAGTAAGTTCTTTTAAAAACACCTTGTAAAACTTGATAAGGAAGCCATCCTGCCCACAAGCTTTGGCCCCAGCTGTTGATTTAATGGCTGCTAAAATCTCAATTGCTTCTACTTCCCTTCCTAGATCGCCAATCGATTATCTGATAATTGGGGGACATTCATATTAATAAAATATTCCTTAATGTGTTCCTCCTCCACTAAATACCCAGTAGAGCATGGGTACTCACAAACTTTCTCTCGGGGGCCAAATTTACAGTTTGGTTTGTGTCCGAGGGCCGCACCGATGGGGGCGGGGTCAGTGGGGGAGGGGCCGGGGCTAGAGCAATAAAAAAAACTGACCATGAGGTTGATCACAGGTCCCTCCAGCGGACACCTTCGTCCGCTGAGCCCCCAAACCTGACATACACATCCCTCTCTCTCTCGCTCTAGCTCTCTCTCTCTCTCTCTCCCTCCCTCTCTCTCTCTCTTTCCCTCCCTCTCCCTGTCTCACTCCCTCCCTCTCCCTCTCTCTCCCTCCCTCTCACTCACTCCCTCTCACTCCCTCTCCCTCTGTCTCACTCACTCTCCCTCTCTCTCTCTCCCTCCCTCTCTCTCCCTCTCCCTCTCTCTCCCTTTTCCTCCCTCTCACTCCATCCCTTTTCCTTCCTCTCCCTCCCTCTCCTTCTCCCTCCCTTTTCCCCCCTCTCACTCCCTCTCCCTCCCTTTCCCTCCCTCTCACTCCCTCTCCTTCTCCCTCCCTTTTCCCCCCTCTCACTCCCTCTCCCTCCCTCTCATCTCACCCTGCCTGTGTGTCAGCCGGGCACACACACACTCACAGCCGCAAACAGGGTTGTGAATAGATAACACCTACAAAAACATAATATTTTTTAAAACAAAAGTAGCGCATAATTTCCGGAAGCCATAGGGTCAAATATAGAACTAATAGTCGGCGCTGAATCAATAGTACATACACTACTTTAACCAAATAAACGCTGGGCAATCCCTCTTAGTAAAACCTGACCTGTGCTATAAATGTATTGCTGAATATGAAGGAGTATTCAAATTCTTACAGGCATCCAGGATAGGGAAAGTGCTAAATTACCTTGTTTGGGTTTAAAACCAATTACATGCAAGAAGGTCACTCAAAGCTGAAGTAGCATTTGTTAGCGCTGATTATTTTTGGAAAAAAAATTAAATCGTAATTTTCTCTCGGGTGGTCTTGCATTCCGTGGTAGACCCTGAATGTGGGGCAATAGACTGAGCGAGCGAGAAGCGCCGATTAAGTAGGTGGTTTTCCAGCAAAAAAATGCGCTTTTCTTTTGAGGTGTGCATGTGTTTATAAGAAAACGTGGGAATTCGCCTGCCAACTTTGAGACAGTTATCAGGGCTACAGTGCCTAAGGTAGCTGCTCAGATATTCATACTCGCTAACGAGTGCTTGGCAGCTTTCCGGAGAAGAAATACAGTGTGCGGCAAAATGAAGCACTGGCTTTTCGATTAATAAAAAAAAGCGTCTTAAAACACTGACTGCCTAATACTTGGTAAATTGTTGGCTGGTGCGTGGTTGGGAACTGTTTTTGCTAATTTCACCTGAGGATTGAATAATTACCAAATACAAATGGGGTTTCCTCCCTTTCACTCACTCTCCCTCCCTCTCTGTCCCCCTCCCTCTCATCACACACTGCCTGTGTGTCAGCCAGGGCACACACACACTCACAGCCGCACCCGAGCACTTAACAGGTCTTTAAAAGACCATTTTCATGTTAATGAGGCCTTGATGTATTTCACCTCTTCTTAGGCCCCTGCAGCTTTACTCTGGCTATCGCTAGGATCGCCGGCCCCCACAGAGCAGCAGAGTCTCTCGCGCTGCTGCAGACACTCTTAAAACAAATAATTTCAAACACGGGTATGATGTCTCAAGGTCCGCGGGCCGCCACGGAAGGCTTGCCGGGCCGCCAGCGGCCCGCGGGCCGTACTAGGAGTACCCATGCAGTAGAGCATAGTTGGCGGAAATGTTCCAAGAAGATCTGTGAGATATTATCGCTGTCAACTGTTTTTTGTCCAGTCAGCAGATCGGTAATTTTAGTTATTATAGGTGATTCTTGTTTGCCAGGAATTTATCAATTAACTGGCTTTCTTTATATACCCGCTGTTGAAAAATACACGAATTGCAAACCTCTTCCAAAATAAAAAAGTCCCTCACGCTGCTCTTGCCTGTTCATACCGATTTGGAAGAAGCTGGAGTTGGAGAGCATACTCTCGATCCACTTCGATTAGCAGCTGAGCTATCTTGGTCCTTCTGCTGTTAGACTGCGCAGCCGTATAGGCTATTATCTGTCCGCGAGTTCCTGCCTAAAAGCCCCCCCACACGGAGAAAGGGGAGGCCGTACTCTCATTGATCAAAAAATATTTCAAAATCCATTTTCTAAATCCCTGACCCCAATCTTCATTTTGCAAAAGGAGACGATCCAGCTGCCACCTGGGATGTTCCCTATCTCTCCCCCCAAGCACCAGATCTATCCCAATGTAGGCATGGTCTGAGAACGGGTTACAGCCGATACATGCATCTTGAGTCCGTAGGGATCTGGAAGTAAGAAAATAATCTATTTGGGATGCTGTCCGAAAGCGATGTGAGTAGCAGGTGTAAAATTCTTTATTAAGATTAACTTTACGCCATGGGTCCACCAATTGATATTCTTGTATAATGTTTCCCATTATTTTTTTTGTATTTGGTTTTAGTTGTTTTTTATTTTTATTCGAAGTGTCTTTCCTAATATCCTGGATATAGTTAAAGTCTCCACTAAATACAACCTGCCCAGGGGATCCTATCAATGTCATTAATCTGAATCAAGGGTGCGATATCATCTGATACAGGACCATAATAATTTATGAAGTTTAACGTTTCCCCCTGTAACTTTGCTACTACCCATATCCACCTCCCGAGTATATCCCCATGTATTTGTGTAAATTCCCAAGGGAGTTTGCTAGAAAAGTAGATGGCTACCCCTCTAACCGCAGAGCCTGCAGATGCAAAAAAGCTTTAGAGAAAATCTTGTGTATAAACAGATTGGGAGAATTGGATTTCAAGTGCGTCTCCTGTAAAAACAAGACTTGGGGATTTAATGAAGATAGCCATCTAATGAGAGCGCCATATTTCTTTTTGTTTAATAATCCATTAGTATTGACTGACAGGATCTTGCATTTACTGGTCTCCATAGTTAGCCCTAACTTGTGCATTTCCTAAACTTTCCGAATCTTTTGCTTGTGCTCTTTTTCCTGCTGTTCCCTGCTTCCCACCCCAAAAAAAAAAGATACCCACCTATTGAAATGTGGAAAAAGCCCTCCCCCCACGCTATCCACATTTTGCCCCCCCCCCAAAAAAAATGTCCTGGGTGTTATGGAATTACACCCTCAGTACCCCTGCACATCCCTTACCCCCCCCCCCGAAGCTCTAAAAAAAAGAAAGTTCATTTAAATATATACCAGCATCAAAATGATAGATATGAGGGGACCTCTTTATGGTCTTGGCAAAAGGCTACTCCAAATACAAGCCGATAGCAATAACAATAGTACTCTTAACTAAAGTCAACAGTTGCCCATCGAGGCCTTTTTCTTTCCGGCCCAACTTATATCTCTGGGAAGGGCACCCTTGATATTACCATTGCTACCAAAAATACAACAATATATATTGATATGTTAGATCCCTTGTCCTAAGGCCTATGTTCTATTGAATATTTACCCACTAGAGCCTACTGAAATCTCCTTCAGCAGAGCCTGAGCCTCGTTGAGGTCTGAAAACATAAAAAACTTTCCCTTAACTAAAACTCTGGGTTTTGATTGCTGGGCAATTGATGCCTGCGCACCATGAGCTTTGAATAAATACAGTATTTTTACAAATTATTTTCTCCTGCGGGCTGCCACAGCGGTCATATCAGAGAATATACGACACTTGGTTGTCTCGTTCACAAAAAACTGTCTCTGCTGGATAGCTTTTGACAAAATCCTCTTTTATTCGGAAATCCGCAAAGTTCAGCAAGCTAGTTCTTGGTATTGTTGAATTTGGAAAAGGTTGGGCTGGGACTCGATGGGCTCTTGTGATGGTAAGGTCGCCCTCAAACTCGGGAAGGACATGCTGTTTGATAAATGAGTTTACCCATGGGAGGGGTTGGGAGCCTTCTATCCCCTCAGGAACTCCAACAATCCGGAGGTTAGACCTCCGCAAATGATTTTCAAGCTCTTCCAGTTTATTCTCCTTTTGGCTGCCTCCTTTACCTCTCCCATGGCCATGTTCATTTGATCCTCCAAAACCGATATTCTGGCTTCTGCTTCCTGTAACCTTACGGGAAATCCCAGCATCACTTCTTCGATTTTCCCCAGCCTCTGATGCAGAGCGGCGATTTCCATTTGTTGCGTCTTTTTCATTTCACAAACCTCTTCCAAGATTAAGTTCAGCATCTCCTTGATGTCTAGCTGAAAGACCCCTCCAGTCCCCAAATTTGAATAGGGATTGTTCGATTGGCCATTATCTTCAAGAGTCTTGCCTTCAATCCCTAGACCCGATAGGGCCTAGCCAGCTTCTAAGGGGGACTGCCCCTGTAGTTGAGGTTGTATTTGAGGTAGAAGTTGATCCTGAGTGGGACTTAGTCTTGGTGTAGTTTTTCCTACTATAGTCGAAGTGCTTGGGTGTGTTGGAGGTACTGCGCTGGAGTGGAGTTTGGCTGTGGATGCGGAATTTCCGTGGGATCTAACTCGAGGTTTCCTTGAGTTGACATTACATCCCGGCCCTTGGGAGTCAGTTTTTCTTGTGATCCCGTTGGAGCTGATCCTGGCCCCAACAATAGAGTAGTGGATGATTCGGAGCCTGAGGTTATGGTTAGTGGAGGGGATTGTGAAATCTGTAGAATAGATTTCTTTATAAACAGAGGATAGTCCTTCACACCTTTGCTAGTTTTTCCCGGGTCATCCTGCATTGAGTTGTCTTGAAAATATGTTGAGACAACAACCTAAGTCTGCTCCGGTGTGGTGCGAATCTGTTCTGGCATTGATTCAAGCAACCCCTCGCGTTGGGTAGAAGCAATAATGGAGGGGGACTCATCATCAGAGATCTCAGAGGTGCTATTAGGATCGGGGGGAACTATAATTATTTTCCTTTCCTTTATTGACAAGAAGCGTGGCTTTTTTTTTTTACCGTGCCTGGCGAGTTTTACATTTGAGGTGGGCTGCAGCTGCAACATCTGGTTTACTGGACTTGCTTGCCATAGCTGCATCTTTCTGGGGTTTCCCCATTGTTGTCGCTCTCTCTTATTTCCCCTCTCTCTTCCTTTTTTTTCCCCCTTTACCTACTGCTTACTCAAAGTGGCTATTTACTTCTTCTTCACCCATGGCCACTAGTAATTCAAAATTCTTTTTTTTTTTCTTTCCCCGACAAAAAGATGCAAAAGAATGTCTCCTTAGCCTCCTTAGCGCTTAATAGTAAGGCACCGCAACCCTTGCAGCTGTTCTTGCTGTCGCTAAAAGGCATGCACCCTCTCCACACCTCACCCTCTCCAAAGCCACCTAAGTGCTGTCCTCGCCGCCGCTCCTCTTTTTGACGTTTTCACGAAGCGCTCTTCTCCCACTTAATGCCAGCGTCGGCGGGCTCCCGACCGCAAATCCGCCGAAGGCGAGACTACCACTCGAGCAGCAATTTCAGGCGGAAAGAAGAGGCGCGGCACAATCCTTGGCAC
The DNA here is from genome assembly GCF_964261635.1 of Lissotriton helveticus. Taxonomy (NCBI): domain Eukaryota; kingdom Metazoa; phylum Chordata; class Amphibia; order Caudata; family Salamandridae; genus Lissotriton; species Lissotriton helveticus. The sequence continues at coordinate 770,288,393 of NC_136057.1, forward strand.
AAAATCCTCGGGCTCCTGGGTTTAGAGTAGCTGGCGTCCTCACGTGCATGCCTCGTGGTACTCGCCGATCACCATGTTTACGGGGGGTGGGGCAGCGGTCACTCATGGCTATCCGGAGGCGTGGTCCTCCATGAGCCGTCAGGTATGTTTAAATTCTTAACAACGAAAGAACCGGGGGTCTATAACGGAGCTTCAAGTACTCCGAGCTGCTGCAAAACTCCTACATAAGTGAGTTAGGCGCTAATAGAGCTACATAAGTCTCTATATCAGAATGTGTGGCAGGACAAACCTGTCGAAGGACCTATTGAGATTGTTGGTAAGACCCGTACAGAGATGTGTTGGATTCCCATCAAATAGGTATGTAGATCAAGTGTTCTCATTTGGTCATCCAAAAATGGGGTGGTATGTCTCTTGATCAATGAGACCCATCCATCGCCCTTACTCAATTGGGTCGCACCATCAATCGCTAAGGTACCCATGAACAAATGATAAAGATGGGATCGAGTGCAGTGCAAAAATCAAAAGATGTGCGAGTTAAAAACAAGGGGTAAAAGGATCAATAGGCGAAAAACTCTAATGTAATTTGTCCTTTCCCTCAAACAAACAAGAACAATGCAGAGGAAGCAGTCTAAACATATAACTGCATTTACAAGGCCAACATGTTTCAGCCGGTAGGGACAAGATCCCATGGCTTTCTTCAGGGCCAGAGTTCTAAGCATTAGTTACTGCATACATAAAGTGAACGTAACGACAATCTGTAAAGGATATACATAAATAGTCCAAAATCGTGTTCCTCTGTACCAAACGGTGTCTCTTACATCTGTTAACAAGAAACAAGAAATAAATTGTAGTAAGTCCTATCAAAACAGGAAAGACCTGGCACTGGCTTCTACTAATTAAGCCAATTTATTTAACTAATGTTACTCACCTGAATAGTACAGGGAGTGTACCTCACCTCTCCTGGAACCCAGCTCAGGAAAAAGGAGGCCCCACTCTGTGAAGGCAAGGAAGGGGTAATGAACGGAAGGGTGGACAGTACTACTCTATCTCTCCCTCCAATACATAATATAGCCCCTATAACAGTCAAGCTTCACAGAGCCACAAAAAATCCTAAGGGTGGAATAAGTCACAGAGCCCATAAAAGTCCCAGGTTCCCAAGATCCATCACTTAATGTAAAAAGCTTTCCTCTAAATATGAGTGTCCTAAATAGGATGGAGCTAAACTGTAGCAGGTTTAGATCTAGGCTAGCAAAAGTTTGACAGACCAAGCCTGGTCTCATATCTCAGAAACATAGGTGAACCAGTCTATGCCACCCCAAAAGAAAAAAGGCCAAGAATAAATCCTAATGAGCCACTAACCTGTCCGGCGTTGTCTCATCGCAGGACCCGAGCTTGGTGGAAGGCAAAAAATGGCTGCCCACAGGAAGTTTATAAAGGAGATAAGGGCGGAGTATCACGTACTCTCGTGGGATTCGATTGAACTACAGAGTGATGTCACAATCCACTGTGTTGTAGTTCACCCAAGAACTACAAGATGACATCATTACGGCCATCTTTGTAGTTTGACTAGTTCAAAAATAAAGGTGCTTTATTTCACCATAGCGCAAGTGTTTACAAGCGCGAAATAGTCGACCGAGCTGATGTCTATTTATAAAGATCCATCAAAGTGGTCTCTGATAATGATCCCCAAATGAACCCAAAGAAAGGTAGCCAATGGTGGGAAGGGGGGAGGAGGAAGAGGGGGGCTGAATCATCCGCCCCTCACTTAAAAAACTGAAGTGGTAGAGGGCTGTCAAAACAGTACAATATCGTGCTGTGCCTGCCATATCAGAATAATGATGTTGCTTGTTAGTTCAAACTCACATATAGGCAAACAGTGTGCCAAGGGTACATCTGTAGAGAGCCCTAAAGGACCAAAGTGAAGGTGGGTGACCCTAGACTCAAAGGAAACTGAACCTAATACCTCCCCAGAAGATTCAGTGGTGCAGACTAGAGCACACAGTGTCCCTAGCGAAAGAACTACCTCCATAAAGTGTAGTCTAAGAGAAAGACCCGCAGCTGGCAGCTGCTCTAAACAGTAAAACACAAACAATTGAAGAAGGGTCTGAGGGAAATTTAAAGTCCTGCCCAGTTCGTATCCCCCTAACTGTAATCCTAACAACGAAAGAACCGGGGGTCTATAACGGAGCTTCAAGTACTCCGAGCTGCTGCAAAACTCCTACATAAGTGAGTTAGGCGCTAATAGAGCTACATAAGTCTCTATATCAGAATGTGTGCCAGGACAAACCTATCGAAGGACCTACTGAGATTGTTGGTAAGACCCGTACAGAGATGTGTTGGATTCCCATCAAATAGGTATGTAGATCAAGTGTTCTCATTTGGTCATCCAAAAATGGGGTGGTATGTCTCTTGATCAATGAGACCCATCCATCGCCCTTACTCAATTGGGTCGCACCATCAATCGCTAAGGTACCCATGAACAAATGATAAAGATGGGATCGAGTGCAGTGCTAAAATCAAAAGATGTGTGAGTTAAAAACAAGGGGTAAAAGGATCAATAGGCGAAAAACTCTAATGTAATTTGTCCTTTCCCTCAAACAAACAAGAACAATACAGAGTAAGCAGTCTAAACATATAACTGCATTTACAAGGCCAACAAGTTTCAGCCGGTAGGGACAAGATCCCATGGCTTTCTTCAGGGCCAGAGTTCTAAGCATTAGCTACTGCATACATAAAGTGAACGTAACGACAATCTGTAAAGGATATACATAAATAGTCCAAAATCGTGTTCCTCTGTACCAAACGGTGTCTCTTACATCTGTTAACAAGAAATAAATTGTAGTAAGTCCTATCAAAACAGGAAAGACCTGGCACTGGCTTCTACTAATTAAGCCAATTTATTTAACTAATGTTACTCACCTGAATAGTACAGGGAGTGTACCTCACCTCTCCTGGAACCCAGCTCAGGAAAAAGGAGGCCCCGCTCTGTGAAGGCAAGGAAGGGGTAATGAACGGAAGGGTGGACAGTACTACTCTATCTCTCCCTCCAATACATAATATAGCCCCTATAACAGTCAAGCTTCACAGAGCCACAAAAAATCCTAAGGGTGGAATAAGTCACAGAGCCCATAAAAGTCCCAGGTTCCCAAGATCCATCACTTAATGTAAAAAGCTTTCCTCTAAATATGAGTGTCCTAAATAGGATGGAGCTAAACTGTAGCAGGTTTAGATCTAGGCTAGCAAAAGTTTGACAGACCAAGCCTTGTCTCATATCCCAGAAACATAGGTGAACCAGTCTATGCCACCCCAAAAGAAAAAAGGCCAAGAATAAATCCTAATGAGCCACTAACCTGTCCGGCGTTGTCTCATCGCAGGACCCGAGCTTGGTGGAAGGCAAAAAATGGCTGCCCACAGGAAGTTTATAAAGGAGATAGGGGCGGAGTATCACGTATCATCCGCCCCTCACTAACAAGCAACATCATTATTCTGATATGGCAGGCACAGCACGATATTGTACTGTTTTGACAGCCCTCTACCACTTCAGTTTTTTAAGTGAGGGGCGGATGATTCAGCCCCCTCTTCCTCCTCCCCCCTTCCCACCATTGGCTACCTTTCTTTGGGTTCATTTGGGGATCATTATCAGAGACCACTTTGATGGATCTTTATAAATAGACATCAGCTCGGTCGACTATTTCGCGCTTGTAAACACTTGCGCTATGGTTAAATAAAGCACCTTTATTTTTGAACTAGTCAAACTACAAAGATGGCCGTAATGATGTCATCTTGTAGTTCTTGGGTGAACTACAACACAGTGGATTGTGACATCACTCTGTAGTTCAATCGAATCCCGCGAGAGTACGTGATACTCCGCCCCTATCTCCTTTATAAACTTCCTGTGGGCAGCCATTTTTTGCCTTCCACCAAGCTCGGGTCCTGCGATGAGACAACGCCGGACAGGTTAGTGGCTCATTAGGATTTATTCTTGGCCTTTTTTCTTTTGGGGTGGCATAGACTGGTTCACCTATGTTTCTGGGATATGAGACCAGGCTTGGTCTGTCAAACTTTTGCTAGCCTAGATCTAAACCTGCTACAGTTTAGCTCCATCCTATTTAGGACACTCATATTTAGAGGAAAGCTTTTTACATTAAGTGATGGATCTTGTGAACCTGGGACTTTTATGGGCTCTGTGACTTATTCCACCCTTAGGATTTTTTGTGGCTCTGTGAAGCTTGACTGTTATAGGGGCTATATTATGTATTGGAGGGAGAGATAGAGTAGTACTGTCCACCCTTCCGTTCATTACCCCTTCCTTGCCTTCACAGAGCGGGGCCTCCTTTTTCCTGAGCTGGGTTCCAGGAGAGGTGAGGTACACTCCCTGTACTATTCAGGTGAGTAACATTAGTTAAATAAATTGGCTTAATTAGTAGAAGCCAGTGCCAGGTCTTTCCTGTTTTGATAGGACTTACTACAATTTATTTCTTGTTTCTTGTTAACAGATGTAAGAGACACCGTTTGGTACAGAGGAACACGATTTTGGACTATTTATGTATATCCTTTACAGATTGTCGTTACGTTCACTTTATGTATGCAGTAGCTAATGCTTAGAACTCTGGCCCTGAAGAAAGCCATGGGATCTTGTCCCTACCGGCTGAAACATGTTGGCCTTGTAAATGCAGTTATATGTTTAGACTGCTTCCTCTGCATTGTTCTTGTTTGTTTGAGGGAAAGGACAAATTACATTAGAGTTTTTCGCCTATTGATCCTTTTACCCCTTGTTTTTAACTCACACATCTTTTGATTTTTGCACTGCACTCGATCCCATCTTTATCATTTGTTCATGGGTACCTTAGCGATTGATGGTGCGACCCAATTGAGTAAGGGCGATGGATGGGTCTCATTGATCAAGAGACATACCACCCCATTTTTGGATGACCAAATGAGAACACTTGATCTACATACCTATTTGATGGGAATCCAACACATCTCTGTACGGGTCTTACCAACAATCTCAATAGGTCCTTCGACAGGTTTGTCCTGCCACACATTCTGATATAGAGACTTATGTAGCTCTATAAGCGCCTAACTCACTTATGTAGGAGTTTTGCAGCAGCTCGGAGTACTTGAAGCTCCGTTATAGACCCCCGGTTCTTTCGTTGTTAGGATTACAGTTAGGGGGATACGAACTGGGCAGGTCTTTAAATTTCCCTCAGACCCTTCTTCAATTGTTTGTGTTTTACATGTTTAAATTCTTGACAAAAAAATGTTGTATGCCATTGAAATACTGAATTGATACAAATTATAAATGCGTTGAACAGTTGGAAAGTTCACAAGTGAAGTTTACACTTTGGGTCCCCAATATCTGCTAAGTGTCTGAGATGATAATGTGTGCGACTGGTACCATTCTCTAATGTGACTGTTTCTGTCATTGCTGTTGGCCACAGTCTCCTGATGCAACCTGAGTATTGGCTTTCGGGTCAGGTGTTTTTCCTCAGAGACTTGCTAGCAGAGGTTGGTAAGGAATGTTGGAAATGTGAAAAAATGTAGGAATGACTGGTCGTGCCAACCGGAAATGTTTGATAGTGCGGTTTCTTTCAGAAAGTAATTTCAAGAACTGGGGGTCCTTTTAAATGCACATAATTCTTGAAAGGGCGAAAACTAAAGTGTGATTGCACATGCTTTGTAATTATACAGATTTGCAAAATAAGAAATCATTTTCTCTAATGGCATATTGTTTTATTATAGGTGAAATCTTGAAAAACATGTTACAACAAGCTTCCAATAAAAATATTTCTCCCGAGAAGCACAAGTGAGTTGACAGTCTACTGTTAAGTATGTTCTAATTGTTGTCCTCAAATGCTGTCCTTTTATTAAAAGATGGATGAGAAACGTAATAAATGTATTCAAAACCTAAGAGATAGACATTGTAGTTTAGTACATTATTTCAAATACGTATTCATAAAAGCTATCCCCTTTTGTCATTCTCCTTTAATATATTTATTAGATTGATTTCACGATTACAAAAAAAATAAGCAACATACATACATATATCCAATAATGTAAATGTTCTCAAAGAGAGTTCAGCAAAAATGAGGAGGCAGGCAAGTAAGAGGCTGAATTTTACCTGCAGTTCTTTAAGCATATCCATGCATTGCACAATTTCTGGATGCAGTTTTTGCACAAGTACCCGCCGCAGGATTGTGCAGAATGTGGAGCGTCCTCCATGCTAACTAATGTTATCTGCAACCCTCTGGTTTAAAAGACTTTAACTAAACGCAGGTAAATCTGAAACAGTTCAGTCTGAAAATTCTCAATGAACACCTTCTTAAACAATCATGGAAAACAACTGTGTAGTTATGATTGACTTGATACTATATTCTCGTAAACAGAGAGTCAGTTAAAAAAAAGTGTTCATTCATGTTACATTTTTTGACCAGTTTCAAGTTCAACCAATACATAAAGATGCCTTTAAATTCTGTTTCTATCTGGTCACATTTGCTGGACTTTGAATACATTAGTCAAATGTCAGGCGATTCCTTCTGTCAAATTTCTGTTATGTTTTTTAGCATGGTAATTGGTGTTTATAAACTTCTCTCACTTTGCAGTCAGACAAAGAAAAGTAAATTGAATTAAGTGACTATCTTTCTTGGGTATAGTAAGTGTGAAAGGAAGGCTGTAGGATGACATTTTTTTCTAGCACACAACAAAATGTAAATATCTGTAAATGAACTGTACACATTCAGTAGTTAAGAAAGCAAAAATTATGCATATTTTTGAGGTAATTTACAAGCGTGATGGAAACAAAGATTTTAATAGGATCAGTATAACTCAAGACAATGTATTGGGTGATGCACAAATGAAAAATATTCATTAAACCCGATTCCCACACATTATCATTTGTGTGTCATATAGTTTTATCAGTGAAACTGTATGTCTGTGCAAATATAGTGGCCATTTCAGAGAAAATGTGCTCTCTGTAAATGACAGTGCTTTGCCCCACGATGCTTTAGCTACATTTAAAAAATCTCTCGACTCTTGTCCATGAAAGCTAGGTGAATTGCGAAAGCTTGACTTTCTAAAAATTGGGTTGTGGTTCTAAAAGGTTTGGGAAGAACTCTATCTAGATCGAATTACACAAGACTTGGAAACGCAAGTTCTTCCACCTTTGATTTCTGTTGTCAATTAATGCAAAGTATTTTTTTAATTTTAACACCTTTGCACCTTTCATTAGTGCTGGTTGACATCTTGTCAATGTGCGTGTGTGTGTTCCTATTCTTCTTTTTACAGTCTTTGGATATGCAGTCCCCTGTTTTTCTGATCCTGTTACTGACCCAATTCTTAACTTTATTAGGGCTGGATGTTGAGGCAGCACACCACCGTTCTATTCATAACACAGGGAGTAGCACGCTATTCCGGAACCTAAGGTGGGATCATTAGTGGGAGCTATGTGATGGAGTTCAAGTGGGTGGTGGTATGAATAGATAGCCTAGAAGAGATTAGTTATTGGTAGACGCAGGCATATGGTTTCAAATAAGGCAAAGTTGTGATGTATGCAAGATGGTGTAGGCAGTTATCAGAAATTCAATTAATATTAAGGTAGACAGGCGTGGAACTTTGAGTAGGCTATACCAGTGAGAGCAGGCACATGGAGGATGGCGGTAATAGGAGGAGTGGGGGTAGTGGTCATTCAAAGGAAAGAGAGGAAACCATTGAACGTTTTAAATGAATATCAGTTTTAGCATGTGGTGAGAAGAGGCTTTTGGAATTATATGCAATCTGAGGAGGTGAAACTGTAGAAAGAAATATAGTGTGTCTCTGGCTAGAATGGTGAGTGCACATAATTAATAATTGGCCATCTACATACTTCTTCATTCGCTCTGATTGATTCTTGATGCTGTTTTATGGAGTGGCTTTTTCTCTAGCACTTTTTTGTTCTATGCTTATTTCATGTGATATTTTTGTCATGATGCGTCCATAGTGTATGATTTCATATGAACACACAAGCATACGTGGTAAACAAATGTAGTAGCTATGTTTATATATTTTTAATAGAATGATGCAAAAGTTGCAAACAATGCAATAGAAAATACAAATGTTAGTGCAATTTATAGAATACCTGTGATACAATAAGGTCACATGTGCTCTATTAAAAAATATTGTCTTCGAGGTATTGACTTTTGAAAACAATGTGTAACCCTAATGCTAAGGTACGTTGCCGATGTAAAGACTGTTTTTCTATGTTAATGGCCCTTTGTTGACTCGTGAGTTTTTATGTTTTCTTTTGGAGCAGTATCTTCATCTGCATCTAGAAACGCTGGGCTAGTTACCACTGCCACTCAGCAATCAAAACAATGCTACGACATAGCCACCCATACAAGCACCACTTTCTAGTGATCAGAGTGTCAATCAGCACAGTAACACTCATCATTGTCACAGTGTCCGTCAACACACAGCACATTGCCACTTATCTTATAGACACACAGTGTGCTACCAGCAACTCCAACATAGTCCAGCTCAAACTCTCTGTCCAGCATCCCTCAAATTTAAGGTATGTGTCAGGTAATTAGATGCCATAGGTGATGAAGAAAATGTAGGGCCTTATTAAGAGTTTGGTGGTGCGGGAGCGGGACCACCCCACTCCTGCACCGCCAAACGCATTGTAAGAACTGCCCGCCAGGTCATGACTTTTATCCTGTCTTGCGAGCTGTTCTTTGACATTCCCAGGACTGCTGCTGTCCATGCCGTTCAAGTACTAGGGTGCATGCACACAGAGGGCACATGTTGTGCCCTCTGTGTGCATCCAGGTGGCGTGAGGAATAAGGGGGCCCTGTAGGGCCACCTTCGTTTCCTTACCTACACACTTTTCGAGGCAGTCGCACCGCCATGACAAGTGTGGCGGTGAGGAAACTCATAATATGATTGGCGATGCTGCGGTGGCCCCGCCAAGCATTTTGCAGCCTCAACACCGCTGCGCCGCCGCCAGGTGGTTGCGTTGTCCCAGGGTGGCCCAATGGTTCTGGTCGTAATGGGGCGGTCGAAAGACAGCCACTATCTCACCCCGCAATTCTGCTGGTCTGTGGACTGCCAGACTCAAAATAAAGCCCTAAATTTCCAGGACAGTTCTCGAAGGGGAACTTTTAGTGGACCTTGATCGGGAAGTAGATAGCCACTGGGTGATTCAAACTGTAGGCTGGTGGCTTAGGGATTGTAAGGTTATGCAGCTATATGAAAGCACTTCTACTTAATCACTATATTGGACGCACCCACTAAGGATTCACTAAGGATTCTTACAAGAAAAACAGAGTAAGGAGGAGTATTTTCTCTCTCAATGGTTCTGCGGTGGGATGTCCCTTACAAATGGCCTTATCATTTCAGAATTTATTGTAAGGTTTTTGAGTACCTTTTCGGGTAGATTTTCTGGCTCTTCACATATTAAACCCTGCTTCCTGTAGTTGTTATGAAATCAGAGTTTTGCTTTCATGGCCTTTTGTATGAAGCTTAATTCTAGATACTCAGTTTTGAGCTTTGTACCTCTTTAAAAGCAAACCTGCATGGCTGTACCCATTATCTTTTGTTATTTATGCTAAATCATCTTGATACTCAACAAGGAACAGATGCCTCCTGTACCATAGATTCTACCAACTGTTTTCAACTACAGAATACTTTCTTTATCTGCAGGAGAAATGTCTTTACTTATTTCATTTTAAACCTTTGATTCAACAGTACCACTATTTGGAGCCCATCTCTTTATAAACACCAAAACTCAGTGTGCATCTAACAATGTCATTGTTTTACTTGTAATTTTTTCATTATTTTCAAAGTTGACAAAATTATACAGTCCAAATGAGGGATTTACTTTACACACAACACAAAACGATGTATAAAATGAATCTATATACAATGTTACGAAAGCAAGGCATATAAAACATTAACTTCTGTCATCTAATTTGTGATACTGTTGTACAGGAGGCATCTGTTCCTTGTTGAGTATTATTGATCCCCGCCTCCTGTTCCCTAATTGAACCAATCCCCGTCATTTGACAAATTATCTTGATACAGCACTCCTAGAAACTTCAGGTATGTACACTCAAGAAAAACATTGTATGGTAGGAGACCAAGTTGCAGTAGAGGGTGTGCAGATGAGGTATAGGAGGATACTTGTATAACTACAGTACTTTACAGTTTCCCTCTCAAACACTAAGCAGATGGTCTGGAAAAGTTGGATAATTTGCACAATGATATTCTGCTCACTCTTTTCCAGGGCACCTATGCTGCCACTCTCTTAATAATTTTCTGGTTTTAAATCATCCATCAGCCACTTAATCCATCCATCACTATCTGCCACTTATCTTCATACCACTTCCTCAACATATGTTCACTCAAGTCAGCCAACAACGGCACCTAACTTATTGAATCACAACTTAGCACTAGCTTTCACTGCATGTTACCATCAGCACTCTAGATATCAACATGGATTTGAGCACCACTTGCTCACAATAACTCTTTTACAACATCCTTCATGCTCAACGCTGATTGTATAACTCTCAGTATTGCTCATGCATTCATCACATCACACAGTCAGCACAACTATGACTCAGCCATGCATATGCTTACATCTTCACTCATTCTGGGTCAGGTCTGTGTGTCCTCTACAGCTGCATGATTAGCTCTGCTGCCTCAGGACCTACCCCAGTGATGTTTTGCTGAACGAGAACAGCCCTTGCAAAATGTTAGATGATCAATGGAGAGACAGTTCTGTTGTTTACATCAAGACATGCTAATCTGTGTGTCTCGAAGATAGTACGAAGTCTATGGTGTTAGAATGTCGAATCTGCGTTGCACTACTTACAGCATACATCCTGTGTCTGCATGTGTGCTTCTATGCGCTTTGTCAGTTGGCCAACATGTGTGTTGTCTGACTGTGCATCTACATATATAACAGCATACCGTCATTGCTACAAAGCACTTTCACCTGAAATAACCCAGACCTATTGGTTTGCTGATGGCTATTTTGTGTTGTTTTGGAAGGGCCTACCAGTTCCATGCATGCTGCTACCAGCACCCACAGTCATCCTATTGTGTGTGTCTCATCAAAATACTTAATTGCCAACCTGGATTGTAAAAATAATAAAGCATGGTGAATAACATTCCAAGATAGTCGCCAGTGTGTATGCATGTGCACCTACAAGCAGTCATCTTTGAATGAGTTTGGTAAAGCTATAACTATAATCATTCCAAAATGGGTGTCAATAGATCTCTATGCAACCGGGCCATCTAGGAATGTTTTTTCAATGCTTTATATTTCTTTAGCATTACAAGATGTCCAAAGCACTTTCAGTGTGTCAGACACCTTGGAACAATACACAGTGCTAAAACATTTCAAAAACATTAAAAAATGGTTCGCTGTACATGTGCACGCGTCAGCAGCCTGTGCTGATTGAATGGTTTGTGTTCTATATTGTTCATTAATGACTGGCAGCACTGGTACACAAGTATTTGCAAACCAAATTCTGGACTGCTTGACTTTGCAATGCTTGTTCTTTATGAAGGTTTCACCTTCCTATGGAGCACCGCAGAACGCTGACCCAAGCGATGGTTATTAGCCGTTTGGATTACGGGAATGCCCTACCAGCAGAAGTTGGAGTAACTTCTTTAAATAAACTGCAGGTAATCCAAAATACGGCGGCCAGGCTGGTCCTGAACATGCCGGCGGGCTCCCCATCGCTGCCTTTGTTGAGAAACCTTCATTGGCTACCCATAAAACAAGGATCCTTTTTTTTGATTTGTTGTTTGACATTCAACGCACTTCAGGGTCAGAGCCCAATGTACTTACAAAATAAACTGAAAAAACATGTCCCGAGCCATCCACTGTGGTCTAGCTCGAGGCAGTTACTTCAGGTACCCCGCATTAGACTCCATAGGTCAGGGGGTGTGACTTTTTCCTACCTTGCCCCCAAATACTGGAACAGCCTCCCAATATCTTTCCGAGAGATCCTCTCTTACCGTGTTTTCAGGAAACATCTAAAGGCATTCCTGTATTAAGGCTCCCTCCCTCATAGTTGTCCCTTCCCGGATGTTATTCTGAGTAAAGCGCTGAGTTGCCCCACGGTGATTCGAGCGCTATACAAAATAGCCTAACATAACATAACATAACCTCACATGGCTGTCTCTCTCTGCTCTCTCTGCAGTGCCCTCACCACGCAGACTGCTCTCTACTCTATCACTGACTGTCTTGCCAGATCAGAATGCACGTTACCTCGCAAAGTGCATATGAGGGAACCCCGATTCCTTTGCAAAATATCTCAATCTTAGCCCAGTTTCTGAGTCTCCATACTTGCCTCCGTACTCCTAGAGCAGGCTGCTCCAAAGTCGGTCCTGTAGGGGCAAATTGATGCCAGATTTTAAGATAACTACATACATCTAAATGGGGATATGCTAAAAAATCTGACATGGATCTTGCCCTCCAATACAGACTTTGGAGAACCTTGTCCTAGAACATAAACAGACTTGCCACTCTTATGAAATATCTCATTAGGTCCATAGACGGACACCGTCAACTCTCTGGCAAAACCAAATTGTCAGCACAAGAAAAAACAGGGGCAACACAGATTACATACAGTCTCATTGCATTGAGTCGGCTCCCTTCAGCCATTGGCTTGGATTTGTGAGCCCCAACAGCCATTGGCCCAATGGGCTGTCCATTGCATTTTGGGTCTACCCTGGGCATTTTGTGGAGGTTTGCAGTATGCCACTTCAGTTTCCGTTTGTGGCTTGTACTATCAACTTCTCTCACGCCAGCTTTTTGTTTGCAACCAGGAAGCTTAAGTAGAATTGTTTATAGTACAGCAAAAAAATCTTTGAAGTGATGACATGCTTCTGCACCTCATGAGCAAAGCATGGAGAGCAATATTGAAAAAAAGCGCACCAATCATATTCTTGATAGGTGATCAGGAATTATCAATGGATAAAAAGATGTCTGTAATGAGCTGATTCAGTGGTTCTTAGGTATTAATTTTCCTCCATTTTCCTGCCCTGCCAGCACACTCCATGGTGTGCTTTTCTTCTTGCACACCACCCTGGACTTTCTTCTGGCACACCGCCCTGGGCTTTCACACTGCTGGTTATCTGGTGTTTCAAAGGGAAAATCAGAGGCTTATTGGATGCAGACTAGAAACTAAGTGGGACCTGGCAATGGTTGCTAGGATGCTGACTAGTAAATAAGCGTGTAATATTTAATTAGCAGCATCCCCTACTCTTCCCCAGGATGTCACTCCTAGGTCCTAGGTGCTCCCTGCTGGCTGCTCAGTTTACATTCTGTGTGCCCAGCCTTTAGCAGCAGGCGGGTACGGGCTCCGTACTGCAAAGTGAAGTTCACTTTTTATTACTGTTTAAGTTTGTATGAGTTTCTTTCCCATGCTGTGTATGGAAGCAAAATGGGTTGTCTCAGTAGTAGTGGGCGCCTTAACGCATTAGGGACTTGGGAGGACCCAGTTCAGCCAACCTTTGAACGTGGCCTTGGAGGTGTTCTTCCAGTTGGTTAGTACTATCTTTGCTGCAGATGTGAGGAGGAAGTGAAGTAGGTATCTTTCCTCTTGAGTGGTGATGTCTGGTGAGATATGTGCTATGACGATTGTGGCGAATGTTTGCTTTAGGCTGCAGTTTAATGTCCTGTTTGTGAAGTCGAGTACTTGTTTAACCGTGTGTTCTACTTATCATTTTCAACAAATTTTAAGTGTTCTTTGTCAGTCCCAAATGTTATTCTCTTTACTCAATGTGTTCAACCTTTATTCTAAAGACACAAAAAATGTATTGTAAGGTTATGCATGTAATACACGTATCGTAGTCTCAAGACATATTTTGATCATGTTGTGCATGGATTGTTTTACAGACTCTTCAGTAAGACCTCACCTTAGCTTCTTTCACATTTACAAATGGGGGTGGGGTCGCACACTACTCACACACCGGCGGTGTCGCCCCTAAGGACTCTGGTCAATGTAGTAAAGTGTTCGCAATGCATCATCTTTCGATCTTCTGCTATCTTCGCTGTCTTCGCCATCCCTGGACACGTGTTTCGGGGTATTACCCCTCATCAGCAGGGATAGGCCGTTTACTGGGGTTGCCGATGGCTGCCAATATCTGCCAGGTATAGTACCACTCAGGCGCGTAGGTGCGGGATCCCAGGCTCGTCAGCCCGCTGCTCAAGGGAGCTTTAAAGTTACAAATGGGGGTGGGGTCGCACACTACTCACACACCGGCGGTGTCGCCCCTAAGGACTCTGGTCAATGTAGTAAAGTGTTCGCGATGCATCATCTTTCGATCTACTACTATCTTCGCTGTCTTCGCCATCCCTGGACACGTGTTTCGGGGTATTACCCCTCATCAGCAGGGATAGGCCGTGTACTGGGGTTGCCGATGGCTGCCAATATCTGCCAGGTATAGTACCACTCAGGCGCGTAGGTGCGGGATCCCAGGCTCAGGGATGGCGAAGACAGCGAAGATAGCAGAAGATCGAAAGATGATGCATCGCGAACACTTTACTACATTGACCAGAGTCCTTAGGGGCGACACCGCCGGTGTGTGATTAGTGTGCGACCCCACCCCCATTTGTAGCTTCTTTCACATGTTTCTGCACTGAATAGGAGTCTTTATTACAACGTGGTCTAATCACTAATGGGTTATGTTCGGTGCTTTAGCAAGGCCGCCCAGTTTTGGTTATAAAAACACATGCTGCGGGTATGTCTATTCTTACTTTTCCACTTCTCTTCATCTGTGTCTTTTCAGTTTCATTAGTAGTTCGTGTTATTAGTAGCACTAACAGTCAGCGCTATCACTCAATCCTTCTGGCGGTAGTATGTCTAGATTGTATCCAAAACGTCTCTCAATGTGATGCAATCCTTTGTGTCACCTCTGTAATGTTTGATAGTTTCTATTACTTTGGCACTGTATTTGATTAATGTTATGTACTGCATGAAAAAAGTGAAATGCCACGGGTGACTTCATGTCACATAAAGAGATGTTGCATTTCCCTATTGACCTAACAAGAGTTCCTATAGAGTCTCTAAATCTCACCAATAATTGGAGTGTGTGTGTGTGTGTGTGTGTGGGATGGAAGTGGGACAATCTTTTTTTAAAGAAACTTAACGCACCAACCTAATTGGTGACATGCTTCATTATTTGGTTCCCACCCTTCGTCAGGACGCATTAGAAGTACACATGCGCACTAAAACATGCATAAATGAGCTAGTGTTCATGGGCACTGCTTCTCGAATTGGGTTTTCTGCCTCTCTAGTAGATTTTCCACTTGAGCAGCATCTTTCTCACCATGAACTGTTGCAACCACACACGCTGGGAAAATATCGCCCAGTGCCCTCTCAGCACTCAAGAACCATGCTGTGCACAAGAAAAAAACTCAGCCACGCAGCTGTTGGCGGAATTTGGCTGGAAGTCCATGTTACAGGCATATGGCGGAGTGGCCAAAACTCTGCCAACTCTGTGGGCAGAGCAGAATTTATTGCCCATCCCTAGTGAATTTGAGGGGTAATCAACTATCCCTTAGTGGTGACATCGAACCACAAATCCACTAAACAGCCTCACACTGAGTCGTATGTTGAAGGCACTTCAGTGTATAATTATTTGGGACTCATCACCAGGAATGAAGAGATATTAAACGCCCATCATGATATTTAGATCAATGTGCATTGTGCAACTTCCACAAGAGTAAACAAAGGTAATTGTTCACGTCTATGCTGTCATCATGAAGTGATTGTTTTACGCTGAGAATGATGAAAGATTAACCACAATCGGGAAACCCACAGAAAAAGATTGTGTGATGTGAACATGGTTCTTATCCCCTGCATCAGGAATGGAATTTTCCTATTCAGAAAGAGGTTGACACCGAGGTGATTGCACTTGGGACATAAGCTTGCAAGAAAAGTCACTAGATGAGCGTAGACGCCTCTAAGAACACCACCATTCATCGTATTCGTTGCTTAGGTGCAGGTGCATTAACTCCAAATTGCTTCTAAATAAACATTGGCCAATTGTAATGCAAAGCGCTGAGTGAGCTATGTGATTGGCTTAGAACTGTTTTCACTAATGAATCTGGAGCAGTGATTCTTAACCTCTGGCTCGGGGACCACGAAATCTACTCAGGGGGTGGGCGACTACTTAGAAAATGAACAATCATTGACAGATTAATGAAGTGTATGTATATAAAGAACCCAGATGGAAAATTGAAGATTTCAAAACGTTCGGTAAATGTTAAGAAATTTAAAATTTGAGGCTAAAAATTAATTTCAGATTGATTCGTGGGACCAGTGCCAGTCCCTTATACAGAGTATAGAATGGATGATAGGGGGCTCAACTGAATTTAAAAAGGCGCCAACCTTCCCATTAAAATTATAATTCAGATTTTTTTATATTTGGCTGTGAATCAAATTATTCATTAATTTGTGTATTTGTTTGATACATGCTTGTTTCTGTCTGTTAGCTTATTTTTGTGTGGTTCAAATCATCGAAACTGCTTACTTCTGGGGCTCCAGATTCCAGTTGACTCAATGGAGGTCCCCGGCTTCCAATAAGTTGGGGGGCCACAGAAGTCAAAAGGCTAAGAACCAATGATCTAGAGAGGTTCTATTATTCCAGGGTAAAGAGTACATATACTTTTACACAGACGAGTAACTCACAGAAGCTTTAAGTTCAATTCATTTCAATTCATGCTTGACATTATTAATGTTTATTTGTTGACATGAACTGGTCAAATATCAGGTTGGGATGAAATTAACTGGACTGAATGCGGGCTTCCATTGATGCAGACTGTGATGAAAGGAGAAACGGTATGATGTGGAACGACTGCCATCTCGTGGTTGCATTTCAGCTTTGAAAAATATCTAAAGGATTTTAACCGAACGAAATGTTTTGTTTCTAATGACGGCAATGGTCTAATGTAGACGCTGACAAATATTTACTTGTATTATATAATAATTATGTTTTACCACGTGAACAATAAAATATTTAGTGTAAAACAAGAAAATAATTAGCTATTCTTATATAAATATTTTTAATCAGTAAGTGTTAGCAAAAAAAGTTAGGAAGAGCGGAAACCCTTCTAAATACGTGTTAGGCTATTCTTTAGCTACAGTATAAGGTGCGTTAAATATATGGCCGGTAACAGGGAAAACGAGGTCTCTTCTATCCAGAATTGTCTTGTGAAGTGAGCAAACCTCACTTAAATACAAGTATTAGCAAAAAACATATTTGATTTGTTATTCTGTGTCTTGAACATTTCGCGAGGTTTTGTTGTTGTGCTGGTTGCAGCACGTTCACAGCTCTAGAACGAAGATGCCGCTTTGCTTTACGGGCCCCACCGGTACTGATGGAGGCGTTTTAAGGCAAAGACAAGACAGGTAATTGCCCGGTGTCCCAACCTTACAAAGGGCCCCTGGAAACTCTCTCTCACGTCTGTTTCTCTGTCTCAAGTCAAACTTGAACGTGTTAATCGATGTAGTTTGGCACCGGGGTCTTCAATGTGCAGTAAAGGAGCAACAACATGCAAAGTTGTGCTCAACAGGAGCCCCTAAAGTATGTCTTTCTCAGGACCCCCAAAATCTTTTTCATGACCCTGGGTATTGCAGGCCTGATTACGGACATGAACAAGAAATAATATAAAATTAAAGAAGCTTCTGAGGCACACTTTTAGTCTGCAGTTTCTCATGGCTGTCACAGCATGCCTTCAGTTACTCTACACTACAGCCTTACCACAAGCTAATGAAAGTGTTAGGGCTCAGAATGTGAAGACGGCTCAAGTTACAAGTTACTATCTACCTAATGCTCATTGCATTATGGAATGCACATAAACAGAGCGAGTTCCTGCACAGTCCCTGCCCTGTGAATTGAAACAGATTTAGGAGCAACTGCTATGCTGATGCACATATATTTTATGACGAGTGCTATAAAAGTACAAGCATTGACATAGCTAAAAAATCTGGCTTCGGCTGCCAGAATTTTGGCTTTGTCTGTGCTTGTTTTCCTTAGTCTCGTCATAGTTTTTTTTAAAACATTATTGCTGGGGGAAGCTGTTAGGCTCAAGTCAATCTAAAAAGAAAACAATAGTTTAGTTAACCTCTAAAGGCACACATTGACATAGTATCCTGCCACTAAGGAGAACTACTTTGTGTGTTGATGCGCGCTTGAAATAGAAGAATGCCATCACTCGCAGTGAAGCTTGTCAATAGCTGAAGTGGACTCGCCCAGTGCCCCATGCTGTATGCTGTACTGGGTGGAAGAAACATTTGAGTGACACAATAACAGACCAATGGATGACGAGTTTCTGACTGAAAGTCCTTACAAGTAACTATACTTTTTGCACATTTTAGCAAAAGGTCTTTAAACCTAAAAACGCTCACGGCTAGTCTACCTTCTATAAAGAAAAATATAAATGGCGAATAGTGAATGGTGGCAAGTGGCTTTTTTTAATGCATATAAAAATTGTTCAGACTCGCCAACGATTTGTAAAGGAGCAGTAGAGGATTATGAAAGTGAACGCACCACTGTTGAGGCTCGAGCTGGTATTACTAGATTGAACACTACTCAATATGTGCCAATATTTTAAAAATATAACAACACATCCCTATCACCTGCCCTTCACAGGGGGTTTAAAAGGCTTTGATTTGGCAACCTTTATATGGTGGGGTAAAAAGGTGATCAGGAAAGAAGTTTTTGCCTATGCATTGGTTGAGTGACTAAAACCTTTTTTTTTCACAGCTTTTTGATACCCCAAGTTAAATGTCTGTCAACAAAAATGTTTGACTGTCATAATAATTGAATTGGCGGTCGACCAAATGCATCTTATCTTTCTATGAAAGGAGAAAAAATACTGTTTCCTGAGCCTGCAATGTTGTGAAATTAGTAGAATAGCTCAAATTCTCCCAAAATCTGTTAAGATAAGAATTTCCTCTGCTTAATTTTTGATTGCTGTGGGTACCCCAGTGTGGATTTTAGTGTTATAAGTTACATTAATGAAATAACGAATAACTTTCCAAGTTTTACATGTAGGTAATAATGTTTACGACTAACTATAATTAATGATGAATTTATGAGAATGTAGATGATGACAAACAGATTCTAGTGCCTGGAAGGTGCATGTTCTATCACAGGGAGCGAACCAATCTGAAAAGAGTCTGGGAATCCTTTGATGAAATTAATACCTCTCACTACATGGAAACATGTTACCTGGCAATAATTGGAAAAATATATATCCCAGGTAGGGCTCTGAACCAATAAATCATTCTGCATATAGAGTTTCATAAACAAAGCAATTTATTCTTTGCAAGACCTGTGATTCGCCAAATCACAGTGTTTGTGCCTGCTGCTTTTTTGCTATCTACTAAACCAATTTTGCCGTTCAGTAAAGCCTTTATGTATCTAAAAAGGGGTTTACCAGCTCCTTCTCAATCAGAGTTAGGAATGGGTGTATGAGGGGTGTGTCAGCTGTTTATTGCAATGAGATGTATCAGTAGTTTGTGATTGCATCTGATTTGACAAACCAGTGATAAGTTGTCAACTCGTCAAAGGAGGTGGTAACCCATTCACAATGGGGAAGCTGTCCCTTTTGGACATGTTTCTGTTTTGGAATTGCGTCAGATTAGCTCAGGAGGAGCAGACAGTGGTCCCGAGAACTATTCACGGTCCACTCAATATGTTCCAATATGGGAAACGTTTTTTTTAAAAAAAAGAAGAGCCAATTGCTTCGAGGAACATGGGTATTTTAAAAAAAGTTTCCTTTTTGGGAATTCAAACCCGGCAATAAGGGCCTGCTCTTCCTTCAAGGACACCCTACCTGTGTTCGGAGCCTATAACATGGAGTAACAAATACAAAGACCCACTTAATTCACATTCATTAGGAGTGTTGTTCTGCTATCCACCGAGATTGGTGATTTTGTGACATGACCAATTAGTATATTGGCTGAATTGTTATATCAGGGACAGGTCGCAAATACTCACTGCACAATTAATGACCGCTATTTGCAACCTGTCTCTTTGTACATCAGGAGCTCAATATCTTGCACTGCTTCTCTTTCAACATATATCTGCAGCTGCTGTCCGAATATCAAGCCTTTGTATCTTCATTTACTATCAGGATAGCTTTACCTATGAATTTGCTTCTACTGTCAGAACATCAGGATGGTTCTGTCTGCATCAGCTGAAAGAATAATTGCATGTCCTGTCAGAAGACCAAG
This sequence comes from Lissotriton helveticus, assembly GCF_964261635.1. Lineage (NCBI taxonomy): Eukaryota > Metazoa > Chordata > Amphibia > Caudata > Salamandridae > Lissotriton > Lissotriton helveticus. Next base: position 770,308,627 of record NC_136057.1, read on the forward strand.
ATCTTTGTATCTGCCTCTACTGTCAGGATATCAGGACCTTTCCATATGCATCTATTGTCAGAAAAAAACAAGACGTTTGTATGTACAGCTATCAGAAGATCAAGTCTTTTGTGTTTGCATCTACTGTCAGAAGATCAAGACCTATTTATGTGCAAGTAATGTGAGAATATCAATACCTTTGCTTCTGATTTGTTCTCTAGGTTGCTGCGTCTGATTGGCATGAAAAAACTGAATATGCTGTTTTATTGTATTGGTTGTTACATGGACAGTTAACAAATGTATTACATTTCAGCATCTTGTTGCTTGTTTTCTTCCGTAGAGACTGGCAGAATAACCAGGCAAGAGTGTTGAACTTGGATCAGCAGTCTTCACATGGTTCGGACGATGAGGTGGATCTTGTACATGAACTTCAAAGTATGTGTTTCAGCAAATCGGAGCCCGATATCAGAAAGGTGAAGATATAAAAAAATGTTATGCATTCTTTCTATTATTGAAGAAGATCTTTGGCCAGTTTGTGTACATTTGTGGTGTAACAAATGGAAAAGCATCATTTATGAACTGGAGATGTCAAAGAAAAGGATATAACTTGTGGAATATACTGTAAGAGGTATATATTATAGCCTTGTAGCCCATTGCCATGGGATATACTGATTGTTAAAGCCAAGCCATGGACGAGGGCCTTTAATGAGGGACACATATGTTTAGCCAGAGGCAATAAAGCTATATGGCCGTTAGGACGTTCCTCCCACTGAATGTAGAATGTTATGAATTAAAAAGGGAGAAACAGAAAGACAAAAGACAACCATTGGAATGTTGGAGCAGAAGACCTACACGAGCCATTATAAGCCCAAAGCCACTTTATAGCCTTCAATGGATCTCCCAACACTCTAATTCTAATGCACTTTAAGTGCATTGTAAATTGTAATTTTCACAGAAATGTGTAAATATATACCAAAAATGTAAACTATACATTGTTGTAAATATGTGCTTGCAGTTTTCTCTCGTCATTTAGAGCCCATATATATGCATTAGAATTTTAGGGAAATGAGCAAGAATTTCACTCAGTGAGTAACTTTTAAGTTAAAGTTTGTAAAATGATCAAATCTGTAATTTCACTTTTCTTCAATGCAGCAGTAAACAGGTTTAAGCTGTCAGGGTCTTTCTTGTTCTCACTCTGCGTGAGTGGGCAACTTGGTTTTTTAGGTCAGAGGCAACTTTAGCTGCCTTAGACTCGTTTAATAAAAACTCATACATAAAAATAAACACATATATACATACATAAAGGGGTTACGAGTCATTCATGTCTAACCATTTGTCTATTTGACTGTCAATCCCATTTTGCTCCTGCATAGCCCATTAGCCAGGGGACCATTTTAAACTCTGTTCAGTCAAAACAATTATATATTGTAACAGATGTAAAGTCAAATGCTATACTTTGGCTCACAAAACAGTAATTCATGAACAAGTCTTTAGTTCAAAGACCTGAGCATTATACCAAAGTGTTCCTTGTGTCCTGTGGCATTGAGGATCCATACATAATTTTAGTGTTTAATATCTCAATCATCTACATATCTGAAAATATTGGATTTAGGTTTCCCTGTTCTTAAGATGCAACCATATTAGTAGAAATCTAGAATATTATTGATGCAATTGGCTTGAATTTCAGCCATGAGGTCGTATCTGATGCTATGTTGGATTATTCAAAGAGGAAGATGCTACATTAGAAGTCAAGCTTCTCACTTTCAAGGAGACTTTAGTTCTCTATTTATACATTCTCTATTAATAGATCTAACGGATTGACCAGCAAGTTCCTAACGGCAATATTATTGTATAGGTGCCATGGATTCATTATTCTAACTTTCTTCCCAGCACATTATTTTATGATAGGCCAGTATAAGTAATTTCATGTCTTTTACAGGCAACGTTCCGTAACTGAAAATCAACCAAATAGTTAATGCAAACATTATTTGAGTTGTTGAAATTAGGTTATAGACTGTGGTCGTAGACTAGGTTCGATCGTAAGAAACCAGGTTCATAAACTATGAAGGAGAGGGATCACATTATTTTTGTGAGCTGTGGTTGAGCTCCCATAAGACCAAAACTATCAGATTCTTCATAAGTAAACCGGTTCCTGTTGCCGGCTAACTAGCTTGCAATTAATAATTTTGTACAAGTAGTGTGGGCTTTCTTGAATGTGGAACATGGAAAATCAACACCAACACAATATGACAGGTAAGACATAAGCAAGTTAACATTCCCATATTAGTATAGTTTGGCACAAAATGCAATGATCACAGTGCCACAAAAATAAAGTTAATCTGACAAAGAGAACATGTAGTTTTAGAAAATAAACACAGATGCCTTTTTGAAGGAAAATCAGTCTTTGAAAGCAACATTAAGAAAAATTTGCTAGTTGTGGTTTTCATACAAAGTCACTGGGAGTAACAGTACTAATTGTAAACGAATTGTAATTTAATACATTCTTTAATTCTAAAGTTGGTTTTGTTATATTTCTGAAAATGGCAAGTTTAGAATTTGGCATTTTCTTATCCTAACCATTTGTGCCTTCTGGCAGTATCCGGAGTCACATGACTGTGCATGGCTCTGCTATTGTAGGTTTCCTCCCAGATAGTGACACAAAATGGGATTGGGTGTGGACATGATGGGCCCTCCTGCTAATATGATTGGGGACAGGCCCTCCTGCTAATACCATTGTGGGCGGGGCTGTACCCAGACCCCCTTACATTTTAAAAAGGCTTTGCCGCCTGCACGCACAAAGGAACTTGACACCAGTCTTTTGTCAGCCCAGACGTCTTGGAGCATTGACATTGGAATGGTAGAACCAGATGTAGGAGTAATAGGGAGTCCCTTCACATCAAATGCTGTCACTAGGTAAAAATATGACTCCTGCACAACTCGTCAGATCCCATCTGGACTTGTGGAAGATTCAGAAGGCGGACTGCTCTGCTGCCCTGCTGCCAAAAGGACTGCACTGATGCCGAAAGGACTGCCCTACTGCCTCAGGAAGGAAGGCTAGACCTGCTCTTTCAACCCAGGACAAGCAGAGTGACTCCAAAGGCTAGTTGGCTAGCCTCCTTTCTGAGCTGCAGAGACCTGTTGATTGTCTGCCCAGCTGACCAGATCCAACTGGTCCTACTTGTGCCATGCTACTGGCCTATGATAGAGCGAGTCCTTGATCATTAGGTGACACCAGCGTGTACTCCTGCTTGTCCAACTAAGGGTTCCCTCAAAACCACCATAACTCAACGTGGGACTTAAAATCACAGCGCCTCGAAATTCCAGATCATAGGCCTCATCGGAATCAGCACAACTGGATGCAGGACCTTGCATTGTAGCACCTCACCTGTCCTGATCATTGACCTCACCAGAACCGACACAGCACAATGCAACTTGATCCAGAACTTCAGATTGCAACACCTCCCAGCTCCTGATCGACGGCCCATCGGAACCAATACAGCAAGCAAACTCCACAGAGCACCAGGCAGGACCTTGGCAGCTCAACCCAAGTACCACAAGTATACTTTCCAGAGGGCCAAACTCTGTCCTACCCCCAGTCCACACTCCATCATGGTCCGCCTGATCTTGTGACTTTGTCCCAGTCAGCACAACTAGATACCCCCAGTTGACAATGTGTGCTTTTCGGCACTACTTTTACTCAGGACTTTTAAACTGCATAGATCCAGTTCTACTGACTAGATTTTATTCATGTTGGTGTGGTTTCATTTATTAAAATGTATTCTATTATTTTCTAGTTGGTTTGGGATTTGTTTGTGTTATGTTTTCATTTTGTTACTGTTTGGGTGCAGCTAATTAAGCCTAACTGCTTTGTTCCAATCTACCTGAGGATTACGCACAGATTAATGTAGTAACTTTTGTGGTTCTCCCTGACAAGGATTGTTTTTATTATTTGAGTGGGGATTCCACCCCTCTCAACTACTAACCTAGGGCCAGATGTATCAAAGGGTTTTACCCATTCTGTGTCTATGGGAAAACGTGTACATATGGCCCCTAGTTTCTTACAGTATGATTCACTTCTGTATGGTCAATGTAAGAAATTGGTTTATGGGTCTAGGGAGGGAATAAACCCTACTCAAACAACCACCACAATCATTGTTAGGGAGAAATCACAAGCAAACCCCAACTTAACATGTGCTCAATACCCTGGTAGCGTGGCCCAGAGCTGTTAGGCTTAACTTAGAGGCAATGTTTGAAACATGCATGCAACGATTCAAACAGCAATAAAGCGAAACACCACACAAGACAAATCCCACACCAATTTAGACAAATAGAGTAAAATCTAATAAATAATTGAAGGCCAAAATGACAAAGAACCAATCAATGGAACCAGAGCTATACATTTTTAATAATTTAAGTGAAAATACCGGCAAAAAACACAAAACAACTGTTCCTATTTGTTCATGCTAGACCGGGACAAAGCCACAAGTTCAGGCCGACCACGATGATGCGGAGGAGGCTAAAGGGACCCAGTTAAACCAGCTAAACAAAATACCTCAAATCCTGGTTGCAGGGCAATGCAGAGGCCTGCATTGTAAATGTGGCGAGCAGCAGGGGTATTGCGAGGTCTTTGCATGGAGATACGTTGTGCAGCAGTTCAAATGCGGAGTATTAAGATTTATCACGCTGCGTCTGTTCTGCTTGAACCACCGATGGGCTGGAAGAGCACATTCAGGCTCACTTCCAAGGCTCCAGGACTGGGGTGGCACAACTTTGGAGGGCAGGACTTACAGTTGGCAGAGTCCAGGTGCTGTGTTCAAGGTTGTTGCAGCCTGTTCAGTCCTCGAGGCTCTGCTCAGGAGGCCAGCCAACTATCCCTTGGACACACTGTGATGGTCCTGCCTGAGCTCGAGATGCAGGCCTGGTCCTTCTCAATCAGAAAGGAGGGCAGCACAGCACAGTACAGCAGCAGCACAGCAGCCATCCCTCTGTGTTCCATCGGTGCGGATGTGTACTTAAGAGTTGGGTAGGTGGGTCCATTATTTATACCTGGTACCCAGTTGGAAGTAGGAGCAGGTTTTTGAGGTTTCCACCCCCGGAGTGGTCAGGCATCCCCTTCCTCCCTGGCCCCAGCTTGTCTGGGGACACAAAAAACGAGTGACCTCCTTTGTGAGTGTGTTCAGACATGCCCTTTGTGATATGCAAGTGTGGTAGGGTACAGCTCTGCCCCTCGTTAAGTCAGAGTGGCTCATCTCAACACCTATCTTCCCTTTGTCTCATTGTCTGGGAGCAATACACAAGGACTAACCTCCAGCTACACTCAGGTACAGGCGTTAGGCACCAAATTGTTCGGACAAGCCAAAGCCGACCTTCTAAAAGTGCCATTTTCAGAATTGTGACTTACAAATTGGCTTTACAATTAAACAGTGCTTTAAATTACTATTCTTTAGACACCAGATCGTTCTACCTGCTCCCAATTGAAAGTCATCACTTATTAAATGTAATAAGGAAACCCAATGTTATCCTATGGGAAAGGTCGGCCTTGTAATTAAAAACTTATTTTTGTAATTACATATTGCAGTACCAGGACAAGCTAAACTTGAAAGTACATGTTGAACTTTTAAAATACACTGCACCCTGCACTCTGAGCCTACCCTAGTGGTGACTTGCATGTAGTAAAATGGAAAGTTTAGGACTGGCAAAATGTTTATTTTCTTAAAACATTGAGGACTGGAGGTTAGGGAACTTCACTTCCTTTAAAGGGTAGTGAGGTCCTCCTAAAAGAGGATGAAGATATATGCCCTCCCTATATAAATACTAATACCCAAAGAGTATCCCTCCTGGAGGTCAGACTGCTTCAAAGGAAAAAAGAGGGGGTATTATGTTACATGCCACGCATATGCACTACTCTAACTGCAGTTGGGAAGAGGAAAATAGCTTGTTTTTATACAACCCTCACCCACTTTAATAGTGGCATGCTTCATCATCGGTTTCTCTGTGACTCTTAGAGGTCATGGTGGGCTCGACCATCTTTCAGGGAGCTCTTATGAAGTTTGTTAGTTAGGGGGCATTACTTTAAAGATAACATTTCCTCTTCCACTCCCAAGGTATCCCTTTATTAGGGGGGTGGATGGGAAGGTTAAAAACAACAATGACTATACAGGGTTTTAGGATGTGATGGTGCTATGACCCTAGTTCACCAACATGTTTCAGCCCTGCTCTAACGTCCTAAGAAGGGCCCAGGTTTTCATCAGGGTGGGCTTATAAAGTATTCACTCCCCTAATGACGTGTCTTACGTGTCTTTTTAGTGCGGCACACCAACTTTTTAAAGGATGCATGGAGTGTGTAATACTTATGCGATACCAAATTCATGACATGTACTTGTCTCCTCTTTGCATTCTCACGCTCTATTTTAGTGGATGAGGGTTGTATAAAAAAGTATGTCTTCCTCTTCCCTACTCCAGTTGGAATAGTGTATAGGTGTGGTACTTAACACAATACCCCCTCTTTTTTCCTGTGGAGGCATCTGAACTCCTGAAGGGATACTCTTTGGCTATAAGTAAAACGTTTTATGCTATGTCGAAATGCACACACAGGCTGCAAAGGTGACATAAGTGGGTGGCAGAATCAGTGCTGCATGTTCACTAGTAGCATTTAATTTACAGGTCCTGGGTACATGGAGGTACCACTTTACTAAGGACTTACAAGTAAATCAAATGTTCCTTTTGGGTATAAGCAAATTCCACCATGTCTAGGGGAGAGAGCACAAGCACTTTAGCACTGGTTAGAAGTGGTACAGTGCACAGAGTCCTAAAGTCAACAAAAAGAAATCGGCAAAAATAGTAGATGTGAAGGCAAACCTTGGAGAAGACCACCCGAAGGGTGACAGGTCTGACAGTCAGCATTTACATTTACATGGGATAGTTTGCATATGGTTTGTTTAAATTAGCATTGGCATTGGCCTGGACATCTGTAGATGTTTGAAGTAAATGATATCAAATCTTTAAGGTCCGTTGGTGTTGAGAAGCACCACTGCATATCTGTTCCTAGACAACTCCGCAGTTGCTTTGGCTTGTGTGATTTACATTTTTTATTTAATTTATTAGTTTGCTAATTCAAGATTGTTACTTATTCACAAGAAGCAAGTATCTCAAACATATGACTCAGATAAGTCAAAAGTGGAAACACAAGTATCAGTTTGACATCAGTTCATTTTGGAAGTTTTATGTAATAGGCACAACGCCCCATGGTAATAGGGAATTGCAGTTGCGCAGACTTGAATCCTGCACATCAGAACATTGGAAACTAAGGAACCACAGGGACTGAACACAGAAAAAGAATTGTCCACCTGTAAATTGCAGCAGTGTGCAATCTTTTAAATACAAAATGTAAATATGGTTTTCTAAATATCAGAACATTATTTTATAGATAACACCACACCCAGGTGCCATACGTCAATGCTTATGTCCATTGTAATTGTCCCTCTAGTAAATATACCAATACTTACCAAAACAATACAGGTCTCAGAAGTGTTTACATAAAGAAAATATTCAGTTTTATGAACGTCCAAATAAATCTTAATGATGCTTCACAACTGATAGATTGCCCACTGGTGCTGTATGGATCCTTTATGGAAATACATTTAGATCTGTGGTTCATTTCACACATACATGAATCACACATATTTACATATACAATACACCATTTATATGCCATTTGTATTATTTGTAAAGGTACGATGAACATAAAGCAGTAATACATTAGTGAGGTTGTGAACATGTATCGATGAGATAAACTATGATCAAGCTGAAGAATTATTGACAATGAAGTCAATACTGTGTCTATGGACAAACCGATAGCTCACTAATTAAGGGTATACATGGCAGAAGGGTATTTATAATATAGAGTAGTCTATTTCTCCTTTTGTCATGTATTTTGACTGAATGTCTAAATATAGAGGGACACATCATGCTTTGGTCCTGAAAGAAATGTTAGCCAGTGCTTTGCAAGGAAAGTATGTTCTAAGACTTATTGAAGGTGACATTGTACTGATCACTGGCCTCTTAAATAAACGTTCTGGCATACCAAAGTGGACATTTATGCAATATACACATGTTCATAACCCACAAATTATACAACCATCTAATTAACCCTATACTACACGAACCTTCTTGGCTAATCCCTTAGTTCCCATTGCATTCTGCATATTTTTCAAGGTAAGGTGTATGCCATCAATCTCATCATCACACCTGCCACCATATATTTGTGGATCAGTGCTGCAGGGGGACACCAAGTGTGAACATCTTCCTGGAGCCCTGCTGCCATGCCAGGGTACTGCTGAGCAGAGATTGTAGTTAGCAGGCACCTGTCTGGGTGTTCCACTACCCATAGCAAAGACCATTGAAGTCCTCATGCTGGATTGTGAGCCAATTCCCTTCTTCACCACTTTAAAAACAATATATATTTAAAGTAACTTTTGCTCCCAAAATCTCTCTGATCATTCTTTTGCCAACATGCTTACTTTTTCTACCCATTCCCATGGCAATCAAATAGTCCTAATATCAACCACACCCAACCCACCAGTGATTCTCCACGCTGTGATCACAGTTTCATCCTCATGTATACTCTTATGCCACTCAGCTACCATTTCAAATATACATGCACCAAGTTATTTAACCATATTTACAATGATATTAATTTACCAACAAAGTCTAAATTATTTTATTGCATTTAATGGAATTCTTCATTCTGTCCTTAATTTCCATTACCCACTTTGCACCTGACCTCCCACCCCTATTCACAACCCCAGTCATCTCCAAATATCTGTTCTATCAAATCCATTAGACACACCTGGCAGCACAAATTGTGAAAAGGTAGAGTTCCTGAACATCTTAAGGAATACATACAGACACTAAACACCCCTCCTGTTGAAGAGAAAGCCTAATACAGCCACCACCTTATTATGTTGCTTTTGCCACGACTTAAATGTGTGTCCTATATAAATATCTCACTCCTCTCATGTCCCTTCATACTATTATGTCCTCCATTTGTCCCTTAGCCAAAGATACAAGTACAACAGTTCATAATAATATAAAGCACATCACATCAATACTTACCACTCTTAACAGCTAGCTCCTTCTCTCTCATCTACAGTCTGCTCTGTCAACTTTACCTTATTCATCGGTGCATCCATTAGTTGGATCTTTCCCACCCTTAAAAAGAGGAACAATCCATACAGTCCTAAGGGTTCTTTATATTCTCAGATTTACAAATCTCTAACTCTGGAGTAAGTCTAGTTCTTCTCTCTATTGATGGTTAAATCGAGCAATTCTCACAAGGGTACACTCCCATTACTTCAAGTCTGCTGTGCTATTCCCACATCCGAAACTTAACAGTGGCTGACCCCAACACATCCACCAGCTGTTGGCTCCCATAAACTGCTTTTTTCCTCAAAAATCTTTAACCAAGTGTCTTTCATACTTCACTTTTTACATTGTACGCAGCCTCCCTATTCGGTTCCTGAGCCCTCCACTCCTCTAAGCTCAATTTGTCTTTCATGTATTTGACTTGATCAGTAATGCTCGCATCTATTGCCTCGCTACCTTATTGACCAATCTAAGCCTTTTAATGCAGTCGGCTAGTAAATCTTGCGAAATACCTTTGCATTTCTTGTCATTGCTCTCACTGCAATCAAATAATCACCTCTTAAAGCTTCTCTTGTAGTTCAGCCATGTGCCAAAAGCAAATGTTCTAAGACTCGTTACAATGCACTCCGTAATGTGAAACTAAGCTATAATTGAATCGCCTTTTTTCCAACTTCAGGTCACACCTTTCTGCTCCCTCAATCTCTTTCCCTCCTGATGTCTCTTACTGCTTCGTCAAAGCTAAAAATCTTTGAATCCTATTTGATTCCTCAACACATTTTGAATCTTTTATTTCTGCCATAGCAATAACTGCCAGGTACCTGTGTTGAAACTCTGAAAGACTTGTCTTGTCTCAAACTTCTACACATCACACGTTAACTAATTTGCCATTAGCGAGATAAGTTGTAATTTTATCCCCATGAAGTTCTCCTTGTCACTCATCAAAGGGATCAACTTTGACTCCTCTCCTGCTTGTTTCGTACACCACCAAACTTCCTCTCTCCCTGTACATGCTCACTCTGGAGCTAGCAGAAGCTACAGCCCATTTGAAGCTTCTCACCCTGACTTTAAAGGCCCTCTGCTACCTCTTCTACTTTCTTTGCTGGTTCCCTTCATTGATAAGTAGTCCATCATTGGCTCAGCACTGGGTAAATCGTTGCCTCCCAGTTACCCATAACCGCTTTTGTCACTCATGCTAACTGAATGGTATTCTGCACTAGAACAGTCTCCTATGGGTCCCTTTTTACAAGCACTAAATCCCACTCAGATGTCAGCGTTTCAACCTTGCAATTCACCAAGAAAATTACAATAATTCTTGATTCTCCCTCGGTAATCATTGTAATCTGTAAATAATTCAGTCTCCTGTCCCATTTATCAAGCTTCATAGTTGATCGGTTATCTCTATACTCCCCCTAACTGCTTACTTCATCTTATCGAGTTTGCCTCTGCTCAAAATGCAACCTGGTTTTGATTGGACAGGTAAGATGTCTCACCCCAACTTCACAGATTAATGTTTGCAGTATGGTAGGTGAAACAGTATAGAATGCAGCTAAAAGGCCTAGGAGGATCAAGGCAGTGGCACCCCCTTTGTCTGAGATCAATAAGTACTGTGACTAAGGGAGTTTATTTTCTCAATAAAAAAAGTTCGAGAAGCGAACAACAACAACAAACCTTCACCGCTGTGAAGGGAGTCACTCATTGTGGTGTCCGGCATCTGAGGAGCTCTAAGTAAGGGAGATTGTACTCCGTCAAGACTAAATGGCACCTGAAGTGACTACAATGTGGAAACCTTTTGTTGGAGCGTTGATTGTGACATGAATTACCTTTCATAAGCATGTTGTGCTTGATTAAAGAGAGCTTTTTGGGGGGTCATAGGATAAGATCCAGCATTGTTCCAAGGTTGTACAACATTGTTTACTCTTAGCTGAACTGGAAATATACAAAGCTACCCCCCTTTTACCAACAATTAAAGGAAATGCTGAAGACTTTACTGGCATCACTTGCCTTTCACCTGTATATTTAATTGTTACTGTGATGGACTCTGCTAACCTTGGTTGCTAGATTGCTGCTTCATAAATGGCCCTTGTAAGCACTGCTCAATCCCTAGGCATTCCGAATAAAAGAGCTACGAAATATCTGTTAAAGATATACCTAGAGGAGGGTGCTTATTTTTACTTGAGGCAACAGTCCCCTTGAAGGGCTGAAGAGGAGAATAATAAGGGAGGGAAGTAAAGAGCCTCTTCGGGAATGCAGTGGTGATGTACATGTTGAACTTTATCATGGGGAATAAAGAGGAGCCATAAGGTGCTGTGTAACCAGCCTAATCTGAGAAGTAAGAGAGGTAAAGACTGCAAGTGTCTACAAAGAGAATGTGAAACTACACTATTTCACATACTGCAAGTCTGATCTTATTCAGAGGCCATATTATGTAAAGGACGTTATGCCCTGGTCTGTGCCAGTCCTGGAGGCAGTAAATTAGTGAAAAGCTGAACGGTTGTTTGGAGAAACTGGTCTATTTGTCATTTTACAGTCTGCAACCCATCATTCATTACAAAGGTGGCACAGCTTCAGCAAGTGACTGCACCTGCCGGTTGAAGGATATCTGCTTTGGTTCTGTGACCCTTTTTCCCCACCTTTGAGGCTCACTGCTGGGGGGGGGGGGTGCACCTTCTCTTTGTGGCTAACAATCAGTGTGTCCCCTGACAGCTTTTTTGCTTCTGTGCCCACATCCATTGTGCAGAAAGGGTGAAAAGCAAAGATATCCTTCATTTGCATGTTGCCACATCCCCTTGCAAATGAGGGAACACCCTGTTGAGATTGTGCCGCTGCTGCATGTGCTCTGGGGCAGTCTGTAATACCAAGTTTCCCAAGGGCACAAAAAATTGGTGTACACATACATTATGCCCCCAATTTCTCCCCCACCAAATGATTTGCCAATTGGAGAGCATCCAAAAGTTATTCTGATAATGACTTGGTCCCATTTTGGGGAACATGACGGCTGGATGTATTTGATCCCAAACAAGACTTCCACAAAGTCTTAGAATGATTCGGCAACCGATCACACCAGATGTTTAACAAAAAGAGAAAGTGGAGTGATTGGCACGTAGTGCTCTGCAATCCCATGATTCATTAGTATCTGCGCATGACCATACATGATATAGTTACAATACCCTTTACGAAATAAACCAGCGATTGTCTATTCCGAGACATGTTCTGAACCGGTGCACACAGTAGAGTCTCCATAATTTTCCAATACAATTTAAGTGTGTTTCGGAGGATATATAAAATGGTGTAAAATATTTTTGCTGCAAATCTTGTTAGTATGGATGACCCCCAACTTAGGCAGTGTGTGATGATGCGAATGATGGCTCCATTTTGTGAATAACAAATGCAGTTTGTTCTCAGAACATACTTGTACAACACAGCTTTTCTGATACTTAGTGTTTCCGTCTTAACTCCGTAAATAGTCCTAAATCTTCAATACAGACTCTTGGGAAGGAATTTAAAATAATTCATAAGACTAGCATCAATGTTTGTTCTCATCTGTTTCAGATTGGAAGTTCTGAGGATCGTTTCTCCTTGTTCAGAGACTCTCAGAATGATCCAATGTCTTCGACAACACTTTCGAATCCACATAAGGTAAGTGGCAGAATGTGTCAATCACTTACCAAAACACTGAATTTTAATGGTTTCTTAATATAAGTGTGAAGGTAAACATCATAAATGTTACTTGTTGAGAAGTTCAGAGGTACAATATCTGTGTTTGCTGCTAGCATTATACTAAACATAGTGCATTTACCTCACCATAATACCCTTTACAATGTAAAGGCTTCAATAAAATAGTTTTCAGCCCCCAAGCAGAAACATCTTCGAATGAAGCCCGATTGGCCACCTGCCATTAACCTTAAACATGTAAAAAATTTCGATTCTACAACATAATTGCATAAGGGAATTATTTTCTTGCATTTCTAGCTTTTTCCATGAACAAATACCATTGTTTTGATATTGCGTGGTATAGCTTTGTACCCAATAAGCTCAAATGCCGTTATAAGTAATAGGGGAATGTGTAGTATACTATGTGACAATTACAAGTATTGGCCAATGTGTTTGTTCCGCAAAACGGTGCAGTCATCTAATTAACCCTGTCAATAATTAAACTAAACTAGAATAGAGCATGTTGAAACCTAGTAAATCATTGAGTTTAGAATAATAACCATTTAGCCAATAAAAGAACGTCTAAAATAATTTGTGACTACTATGTGAACGTGAACACTACAGAGGCTAAATACTTTTGCTGCTCTCATCCTTCCCTTTGGCTAGTCCTGCGAGGAGTTTCAGCTTGAATTTGGCAATTCTACAAGCAGTAGGAATCTTTTGGTGCAATGTAGCACATCAACCAAAGTTGCATTACTGGGTTGCATCAAATGAAGAGAGAAACACAGCCCCATATTGTAGGACATAAGGTTACTGGTTTAGGGGGTTGAAACCCTACTCAGGCAGCAACTACCATCTTGTCAGGATGAGAAACAAGAAAACCCCAAATTAACCTATGCTTAACACTATGGCAGTTTGCCACATAGCAGTCAGGCATAACTTAGAGGTAACGTTTAACGTATTTATGCAGCATGCAACCGGAAATAATGTGTGAATGCAACACAAGGAAATTCCCACACCAATTTAGAAGAATTGAGTAAAATGATTAGAACATGGGAATGTTGGGAGTTCCACTGAAAATAGTGGAGTAGCTCTGGGCTTATAATGACTGGCATAAGCATTCTGCTATAACATTCAAATATTTGTCTCCCTGGGTCTCCCTTTTTAAGTTAAAACATCACTCAATTTCAGGACCTTTAACAACCTCTATAGCCCTTGGCAGTGGGCTAAAATCCAATTGGTACAACTGAGATATGCAATGTTTAAGATTTAGATTATATAGTGAATAAAATCACAAAGTTCCAACTGTGTTAATATGGTCATTTAATGTGGGTTAAAAATAAAGGTCAAATGTCTTTGGATGATTTTCAGCTTATGTGTTCAACAAGGAGACTGGAAGAGAATTTAGTAAAATTATTTATGTGACAATCTTGCTGGAGTACAGGTAGAGGGGAAGAAAACAATGTAGGATGTCCTTTTTGTTTTTTAAAACAACTTCTAAATACCTTCAAATGTACTGCTTACGCATTTGAAAATAGATCAGCAGTTTAAAAAGCACAAATTAAGCTTTTTCTGTAATTCTGAAGTGTGTAAGGAACAAACATTTTTAATAGGATCAAAACTAATCAAGAAACTTTACTTATTGGTGTGCAAATTATAATTATTTGCTGAAACCTGTCGTTTGTGTACAATATAGTTTTACTAGTAAATTCTAGTGTCCATTTCAAGGACAAATATGCTGTCCGTAAATAGCACTGCACTACCACACCATGCTTTAGTAATATATTTGTGACAGTGTGCTTCAAAAATCCACCTGCTGGCTACATACTGCACTTTCACCACTCTCCTGCGTAGGTCATGTAATGTTGATGACAGCACCCACACTCTGAAAATTGTCCCTGCACCACTTAAATATACTTATACTTTGACAGTTATGGCTTATAAACTTTTCCAATGTTATATGCTTGGTCAAAAAGTATTTCCTGTATATTTTTGATGTTTGCTGTAGATTACCTCATTTAGAGGTTCATGCTAAATATTGAAGTAATAATGTTCAGAGGTAATACAAGTAATGCTTGTCATTACCTCAAGACTTAAAAATGTGCAGAAACATGGGGGGAAAAGCCAGAGTTAACACTTCTAACCACACCTTTTCACATTCAATCACTTCGGGTCTTGCTAGCGAAAACCATTCACTGTATTTCTGTAAATTAATCGGGTATTACCATATTACTGTAAATCTTTTTTGCTAGTAGTTACTATGAGACTTGAGATGTTGCTTTTACTAAAGGAGTCTACATAAGGAAAAAATATTTATGCTGCAGCACACCTTCAAATCATTCAGCTATTTTGACACCAGTATATATAATGTTTTATTTTAATGTACTTTTCCATTTCTGTATCTGGTATGTGAATCAATAAAAGATCTAAGCTGCAACAAAAGTGTTATTTCAGCCGAATCCCCCCCCCAAAAAACAGGGCAGGGTACGAATACCCTAACGCCCTAGACTTTGTCCTCCTGTCCTAGAGGGACCCCGGCAGGGCAAAAAAGCATTTTTATTCCAAGTTGTGACTAAATTCTCGAATATCACAGTGAATTATATATATTTAAAAAAACAGTCTCCTGCGCTTGCTTTTGATATTCCTCTTAGTGGGCTAAGTCCGGGGGTCATGTGTAGTTTAATTATTAAGGGCGAGTGTCCAGGGCCCCTCTCCTATGGCTTATTTGTGCCCAGGAAACACCACCTCCCTGGTGCTCATGTTTATATTATTGCAGAGGGTGCAAGGACCCCCTCGGACCCTGGGACCACCATCTCCCTAAGGATTTACATAAAAAATAGATGGGTATGGCTGTGCGGACCACCCCAGGCCCCTGGGACAACCACCTCCCTAGGGCCAAATACTTATAAAAAAAAAAGGTGGGGGGACCGCTACCCCTTGAGGCTGCCTCCTGCTATGTCCTGGGGTGCCAAAATCAGCCAGCGAAAGTGTGCCACACGGCCCCTCCCCCATTGAAATGTGGGCAGGCCCCAAGGGATGGGGTCCCCAAGGCTGAAAGCCCAGAGAAGGGGGAGCCATGCGGTCCACTGCTCCCATTTATTTTGGCTTGGCCCAGTGGGGTGTGGTCCCCGGGGCTCAAATCGGGGGGGGGGGGGGGGGTCGCTGCACAGATCCCTCTCCTAATAAGTCATAAGTCACAACCTAGCCCCGGTGGGAAGGGGTTGGGTTCCCGGGGCCATTCTGGCCCTGGTGCTTATTTCACTGAAATTAAACTTCAGAAGAAAGCACTTATAAACATAAACATAACAGCACCCTAACTGAAGCTCCTCTTCTGCAAAAGACAAATTATTCTAACTCCTGGGTTGTTGAAGGAAAAGCAAGTGTGTTTTCTCTGCTTTCCATATTGAAAGACCATCTGAAATGCTTTGTGGAGGTGAATGCACCGTTGAGCTATTGAACGCAACCTGTAATGACTGTGATGAATGGGTCTTTTCTTGTCCTTACCTGGTGAAAGCAGAGTCCACGGTTCTCCTATAATAGGGCTGCAAGTAGTGAAATATACAAATAACTTGGAAGCTTCGCCGTTTGGCCTCACCCATCATAGTGGAATGCAAAAGTCTTCCTGCCTTTTGCCAGGAAGATGAACAGCTTAACAAGCGGCCCCTCCAGCACATTTCCTGCCGATTTGATGAGGCGTTGGTGATGCCGTAGAATATGAGGACATCTCCACCAAACAAAGAAGCACTGGCTTTATATAGTTAAGAAGAAAGACCTTTGTTTTGTGGAGATTTAATTCTTTGTAGTCTCGTTTTGTCTTATCTTTAGGAGGATTTAAGTTATCAGATATCTCTTGATAATGATACACCAGGAACAATCACATACACACCAGGAACAATCACATTGCCAAAATGCACATAAGGTCACCAGTGACATTTCCTCATGCTCCATTACCCAGCTGTAGTGTAGAATACGTACTGGACATTTCCCCAAGGAGTTGGAAGCACTTTGTAATAAATATATAGAAAGTACTCTACTTGCGTAATTATTAAGTGCAAAACTGTGCAGTCTTGTTGGATTAAGTCACAGGTATGGTTTCTTTGTGGCCCAGTCACTCTCACACCCACTGACAGACCCACTCAGACACACACACCTACTCACAGACTTACTCACACGCACTCATAGATCCACTCAGATATTTATGCACCCACTCACAGATACACTCATACCTGCTGACAAACCTACTCATGCACCCACACACAGAACCACTACGATGTCTCACAGCCACTAACAGACCCACTCATTTACCTACTCACAGACCCATTGAGGAACTCCTGCACCTACTCACAGACCCAGACACTCATGCACTCTTGGAGGCAGTAGCAAAACTCAGTCTCTCTCACACCCACTCATAGACTCATACACTCACTGACACTCATACACTCCCTGACACACTGAGTCTCAAAGGTTACAGGTAGGAAATACAATTTTAAAAAATCTTAGAAATTCACTCAAAAAACAAAGGTTACAGGGACGTTATAGTTAGGAAATAACATACAAAATGTAGCAATTTACTAAAAAACTAAGGTTACAGGGACATTATAGTTACAAAATAGAATTTAAAAAACCTTGGAAATTCAAAGAAAAAAACAAAGGTTACAGGGACATTATAGTTAGGATCAGATTTCAGTTGTACAAAACCATTGAAATTCAGCAATTATAGTTACATAAGCAAACTACAACTTACTCCCCCGCAAGGCTCTGCTTATAACCTCACATATTACATCACTCATGACATGGTAAGTGACATCACTGATGACTTCATCCACAGAAGCACTCACACACCCACTCACATAGTCACCCACTGAGCGGTCATAAGTTATAGTTAGCTCAGGTAATTATAACTGCTGAATTTGAATGGTGTTGTACGAGTGAAATCTGAGCCGAACTATAACGTCTCTGTAACCTTTGTTTTTTTTGTGAATTAATATATATATATATATGTGTGTGTGTGTGTGTATATATATATAGCAACTAACACGCCCACCAGAGAGCTGCTCCATCAGAGGACCGCACCCACCATAGGGCCTCCCACCAGAGGAATGCTTATACACACGTGATCGTCCTTCACCTACCTGCCTGAAGTGTAAGCAATACCTGTGACCAAGGAACATGGTAGTTCCGAAACGCGTCGGGTTTACAAGATGCTGCACGCAGATTGCTGAATAAAGGACGAGGTTAAGAATAACGCGGAGTCCGGCTGTTTCCTTGAGCGCGTTCACAAGCAGGGGCAACTCTTTTTGGTATGAAATTAAACGGCCGGTCCGGTCGTGGGAACTGCGACGCCACGAGATCAGAAGATGTGGACTGCCTTGTGCACAGAGACAGGACTCGAGGCACAGGGCGGTAGGAACAGTAAAAAGGCTAAGAATCTGCGGCTTACATCTTGCGCTCACTGGAGAGCCTGAAATTTGCATAAATAGAGACACAGCGGGCAATAGAATTGGAGGACGATTACATGGAGATGATGGCACCACGAGTACCAGAATGCTAAGCAGCTAACACGCCCACCAGAGAGCTGCTCCATCAGAGGACCACACCCACCATAGGGCCTCCCACCATAGGAAGGCTTATACACACGTGATCGTCCTTCACCTACCTGCCTGAAGTGTAAGCAATACCTGTGACCAAGGAACATGGTAGTTCCGCAACGCGTCGGGTTTACAAGATGCTGCACGCAGATTGCTGAATAAAGGACGAGGTTAAGAATAACACGGAGTCCGGCTGTTTCCTTGAGCGCGTTCACAAGCAGGGGCAACTCTTTTTGATATATATATATATATATATATATATATATATATATATATATATATATATATATATATATATATATATATATACACACACATAAAAAGGTATTATACTTACCTACAAAATACTTATATTTTCATAGAAAAGACATATGCATGGTAAAATGTTGCTTAGTAAAGACATACGATGTAAAGCCAAATGAGTTGTTAAGGACGTGTTGGAAAGGCATGTGCTGTAATGGCATGCTTGGTTCTGTCATACAACCCTTTAATCCTATTCGTTGTTTCAAAATGTATGGTGAAGATGTCAAACCAGATCTTAGGAAGACTGGTTTGTGTGATTTTATTAAGTTTTTTGTTTGCTGGTAACATCAGACAGACAAAAAAAATCATACCTTTCTAATGAACAGTAGTGGCTTACATAACATAGATACATTTAATTTTAATGATCATTTCCTAAATCATGTGATGTGGTGGTGTACACCCAGCCCATTGTTTTCTGACTTTCAGGTGAAATCGAGGTGGCTATCCACTGCCCTCATATGTTACACAGTGTCTTTGTCTTTGATCCCGTACGTTGAGATTTAATTAAATGAAATCACTACCTCCAATGAGAGTTAAAGAAATAGGTCAATTTCCCTATAATTATGCTCACTGCAATTTTTAAATTGTCTGATTAATGAACGCGTACACTAAGAAAATAAAGGTACTCACCAGTAGCATTTCTAATTTCAGGATGGGTTCTGTCCTCTGAGCAGCAGCAGCAATAGAACCACTGAACAACTCAGTGCATCAAAGACGGGATGGAGTGATTCCAAAGTTAAGTCCCTTCTTCCTGTACCGAAGAATAAACTGTCTCACTCTTCTAAGAGCACCAAAAGAAGCAGCAGTAATACAAGGCAAATAGAGCTAAATAACAACTCAAATGATGAGATTTGGAACTTGCACAAAAGCACACAGATAGATAAACCTAACAAATAGACCTGCCTAAAAAACTTTCTATTCAAGGTTTACTTATTCTGTATCATATTTGATAAATGCAAAGTATTATTTATGTACATATTAAAGGAGCAGTTTCCCTGATATATAATGTGTATATGGGACCACAGAAACATTTATATGTAAATAAGTTGTTTTTATATATGTTTATGTAAAGCTAAAGTTGTATTTCCTTTCATTTGAAATGGTGTTGATTTGAACTACAGTATTGGATACCTGCGACCACAATATTTTTAAAATTGTTTGTAATATGAACATAATTGCTATAGTTTGAAGTTGTTACTGGTTAATATTCAGGGTTATGACTACAAAATGTATAGAGGAATATTCAATGAACCTCTTGTGTTTAACTGTACTTTGTGCATAGTTATGTACATTATAGGCTCACTGCATCTGTACATATATCTGTAAGATAAAGATCTTATCGTTTCTGATAATAAATGGAATGTGGCAATAACAATCCTTTCGGAGACACTGAACAGTTACTATTCACAACAAGCCATATGTGGAATATCCATAATGGTTCCCTAGTGTATTATGGGTTTGTTGTTTCATAAAAAGTACAATATTTATCTTAAAATATTTTTCTTAAATAGAAAGTACTTTACAATTATGTCATTTACATTTTCACTTCTGTACCAAATTGAAATCCTAATGCATTAAATGCCAAGTAATGTTTTAGCATCTCCCTTTTGTATTGTAAAGGTGGCAATTTGAGACATCCTTTGTATCTTTGAGAATTGAGTTAATGGAGTTTGTTTACTTTAGTCCTGGGGGATGGGTGTGGTGAGAATTTGGAGTCCCTGGTTGTTTGCCACTATAGTAACTGTTAACAGAAAACATGAAAAACAAGTGAAAATGTGATTTCGAACATATGTGAACCCTCACAGAGAAAGTTCTTCCGTTTTGTAGTGCTTGATGTTGTTTGCTGCAGTTCTGAAGGAATGGTAAATTAAAAATGGTTTTGTTCTTACTGTATTTATTATATGCACCATTATGCTTATATTTCAACTATTGTTAATAGTGTGCATTGCTGGTAGAAGTGGAACCTAAATAGCGGTTATCTGCCCCTGAAATATATGTAGTAGCTTGTATGTATGGATGGGAAAGGTGCTGGTTAGTGTGGTCTATCTGCAAACAGTTGGGTAGTGCTGTGTAACACACTTAACTGTAAAACAGTGTACAGAGGAGCATTGTGGCCTGGAAAATAGCGGGAGACAGACAGGGATACTGACCAATGTGTTCTACAGAAAAGAAGTTAGGTTGCATCATGTTACTGTGGTTTATTAGTTGCAAAGGATGTGGGTCCAACACAAGAAAAAGGTACACCTTCAGTTGACTGGGAACCAACAACTCTGTTGTACCACCTGACTATCTCAGGGTAGCTAGGCAGAGACCAACTCTGGGGAGGTGGTATAGGCTAGTAACTCCAGGCCACATGTATGCAATAAACACCAGTCAATAAATAATTGACTAGCCAGTGCCTTCACTTATAACAAGCTAAATACTTTTCTACACACACTCTACTTAATACTATACATTCATTTACAAATACATACATAATAAAAGGTAAAAATACCTACAGGGCACCCTCCTAACAGTTCACACTCCTAGCTAGCCCTACGCTCTAAAGCCACAATACGAAATACAATACAATAGGGTGTAGTTATTAAAATTCAGGCCTACTGGCTTTGTCAGGGTGTCACCTTTATAAAGCAGCAATATGTCACGATAAACCAATACAATGTCGTTAAAACCACTAAGGATGGTAACCTCTTACAGTGTCCTTCATTAATGCCTGTAATCATTCACTGCATGGGGAAGGTTGCATTTTGCATGTGGTGGTGCGCTTCAGTCATCAGGAGGGTGTTTTCAGGCTTCGTGGCCTCTACGTTTTAGCCTGGTTTTTACTGTTCTCCCTTCTCACACAAAACAGGTCTCCTATCTGGGTGCCTGGACATGTGATCTTCATCAGCAATACCCCCATGGCTCCAAGGTAGTGTGGCCTCCCTGCCATACACCCTCCAGCTCCCACTGCCTCCTTTCAGCACTTGCAGAGCACCTGGTCCAGCAGAAATTAAGGTCCCCTTCCTTTTGGATGTCACACTAGTCCATAGAAGATCTAGAGGAACCTTCAGTGTCTATCCCCAAAGTAGGTACATCCCTCCATAGGTCCCTTAGGAAGAAACAAATCCTAGTCCCTGTGCACCAATTGAAATTAGAAAATCTCAAATCCATCTTTGCACCCAGACACCCCTGCTCCACAGGGCTCCTACTTGCACATTTCGCACGCGTTCACTGAACCAGATCAGGAGGGCGGGTTTTCTCTTACATTGCTCCTAAAGGGTGAAACGACCTCCTAAACATCATCAGAGCCTCCGCCCCTCTTCTTGAATTCCGTAAGAAGCTGAAGACCTGGCTTTTCAGTTAACCATCCTACCATAGCTAGGGCTAGGGGCACACAACTGCTCAACACTTGGATACCCTCGCAGATTGTGTGCTTTACAAATAAACATAACAGTAGGGAACCAGGTTTCTCTCTTTTTACTGAACAGTACTTTGGCATCACTGTTCTTCAAAGTATCCCTCTTGTGCATGGGTTTGAATGAGGAAGTAGGAAGTTCCAGATGCTAGCCACCTTTGCTAGATTCAAGGGTGAGATATGATCAATCCACTCCTGTCCCAACCCTCTTGCCAAGTATTTGTTTAATTTCTAAGATGACACAGTCTAATCTAATGAAATACCTCCTCTTAGAGTTAACGCCCAGCGTCTAACTGCCACAGCTGTGTGGTCCGTTCCCATCACCTTTAAAGGCTACCCTCCTTTGTTTCTGCGGGGTTGAGCCTTCCCAGGCCAGGTGCTCTGTGTAAAGTAGTTAGAACATGCACATTCTTCCCCAACCCTCCCTCCCCACCTAGGAGCAAGCCTAATTACTGCCTAATCGGCCCATTGTGTGGTAAGGGTTTTAATCCGCCAACTTGCTAGGAGGGTAATTAACTTGTCTCAACAGGGTGATTCTAAGGTCCAGATTTAATTAGGCGCCAAGTCTGAAAAAAATGGTACACCATGATGCAGATATGTTTAAATTAATGTAATCTGCATTTAGCATCTTGATTTACCATTGGCACTGTGTGCAACACTCATCTCTAGGCTTAACTACGGAGCCTTTGATGCAGATTTTGCCGTTTAATGTATAACACTCTACCTACTTCAGTGAAGCACTAGAGATGTACTTACACTATAAATGCCCACTAAATATTATATAGGGCTACACAGGTCAGCACCAACCCTCGAAGGGTTCACCCTTTGAACTACTTGTGTGTAGATACCAGATACTGAGTTAGACAGTAGTCTCACACACTCAGCCAGAACACATGTCCAAGAAAGTGTGCACACACAACCAGCCTAGTGCCCCCTATCCTAGCTAAGCAGCAGTCAGCCTTATCTTAAAAGGTAGACACTGGTGATGAGTACTCACGATCCATTATAGCAGAGCTTACAGTGAGTAAAACTCAGGTAGTGAGGCCCACACATGGTTGAAGTCTATAAACCAGGTATTCCAAAAAGCCAAAATTAAGGGAGTTTAAATGGGATGGAACCTATTTCTCACAGTTACCTACTAGGATTCAGCACAGTTGGTAGTTGGATAGGATCTGAGGGATTTGTAGTGATAATGATAGTTGTGTGTTCTTCACAACAGCCTTCAGCTGTTTCCTAAGGTCCCTGCAGACGACAAACGGACTGTGAACATTTATAGTGAAAGTCTGAAGTTGGTTTCACAATTTCCCATTTTGGAAGAAGAAAGCTTAGCTTCCCTCCCCTCTGAAGACTTGATGAGACAAAGCCTTTGATCCACATCTGGATGCCTGAGTTTATGCCTATGAAATTGTCTTTTTTTTCTGTTGGATAATACAATTAATGAACACTGCTGAAAAGTATTTAATGAGCATGCATTACGATTAGAAACATATCTTTCATAGTGCTTAACATCACCAGAGAACATTTATAGGTTCTTCCAGTTTACAGCTGTTGAATTGAAACATACTAATTTGCTTAAGATAGCACACCATGCCAGTCAGAAACAGAGACCTGATCGCCTGACTCCTAACTTAAAAAGTGCAACCTTTAGTCGCTGTCTTGCACAGTAACCTCAATTGGCAGCATCTGTAAGATTTTAAATCAAGTTCTACTTATTCTTGTAATAGAAGAAATTAGGTTTAAAACTCAACTGTGTTTTGCTACCCTTCACGTGCCGTTTTAATGCTGATTCGTACTTTGAAAATACAAATAAAATACAATTATTACAATATCCATAAACTTCACATCAAGAACAGTGCTTTTTTCTAGAAAGAAAATGCAGCAATCAGTGAGAGGAAATTGGGTGGAAAATAATTATTGCGAAATTGAAGTTGTTGACTTGAATCAGACTTTAAAATAAAGTTGTTTCTTTTGGAACATATAGTTGAAACACATTCTCACCAATGTTCCCTCTAATTATTTTTCTCTGTGTATGGCAGTGCAAGATCTCTGTGCGCTGCAGCCAAGACTATGTGCACCAAGCATGTGAGCACAAGCCCGCAAGTATATAAATCTGTGACAATTACCACTGAAAGCCTGTATTTACAATGAGAGCGAAATAAGGTGCATTTCACACATACAGCTCCATTTAATAGGGTCTTTGCAACAGTTTTGAAATGTATTTTAGGAGCCGGGTTCCATGTTCTAGATCCGCTTGAGAACCTCAGGTTAATGATTTGTTTTATCAGCATAAAAGCTTAGAAGGGAGAACAATTGTTGGTCCATCCATCATTTCAATTCCAATATACTATGACTCCTAAAAATCACAGACTCCCAATTAGGTTTAGTTAATTTGTTTCAAAACCAAGAACAACTGGACATACAAACACCTCAAGGTGAGAGTGTAGAAATACATCGGAAGTAATACAAAGCCAAATTTATGGATGAAGTTAAGGCAGTGCAACATGCACAGGATGGTTAGTTCAAGAATCAGGATACAAAGGATGACTGAGCAGACATCAAGATTCCCCTTCATTGGAAGCTCGTGGGTATAAAACATTAATCTGTCCCTACACTACCACTAATGTGACATCCCTACATAGCATTTCCCGAGGCAAGATCCTTTAAGGTGCCAGCCTGTGAAGACTTCCTAAGAAGTCTCTTCATATCAGTTGGTTCGAGTAGCATAAAGCTACACAGCTTGTTCTAAGATGCTCTCTCTCTCCTGGCAAGGCAGAGGTCCCCGGACACTTTCCCTAGTTATGAGACATCAATACCTCAGGTAGTATCCCATGGTGCTTTGCAACATCACACCATCCAGTCAGGTCACCTCCTCATAGGTAACTTTTAATTGGGCAGCAATGCTCCCAAGCTTTGGCGAGATTACCTTGATTTCCCAGGCTTGCTCCGATGAGAAAGTACAACAGTTCTCCATTATCAGTTTGAACGCTCAATGTATCCTCTTCTCCCTAGGCCGAACTCCTAAAGCAAAGACATTATTCTATCTAACAAGGATGATTATTCCACCTGAAACAGAAACGTGAGAAAACATAAATCCAATGTGCACATGAAATTCAACTATTAATCTATTGCATGAGGTTCCAGGAAAAAGGCATTTCAGGCCTACATAAATTGCGTAATATAAGGAATTGGCACACAGGCCTCCCGAAGTTACATATAATATGAACACTTTTACTGAGCACTTCTAAATTAACACGTTGCAGAAGCACATTAAATACGTAAATAATTGTCAGCAGCATGTATGCATTGTACTATTTAATGTTTTCAGCTAAACACATATATTCAACGTTAATCTTTGCACCTTTACATGAAAATATCCCTAGCACCTCGCAATTCAATTTATTACCATTCACGTTCTAATGTCACAAGTTAGAACAACAAAGAAATATATGCGGGTGCGGACTACTCCTGATTATAACGCACTCCTACAAATGAAAGAGCATAATTTGCGCTACATCAGTAGATACAGACCATCATGACATGATTTGTTTATTCTAGTGGCCCCTACACCCCAGGTATAAAACAGGACTCGGAATTTAGCACAACTATTGGAATTTACCAACTATTCTTGATTGGAGCACTGCTCATTTGGTGGGGTAATGTTGGGAGACTATACAAGAAAATATACATTTTAATTGACAATTACATAATACATTTAAATTTTGATGTACCACCTTATGATTATTTTGCTTGCAAGGAGGCAGTGTGTGACGTGCACATCCAGCCCAAACATAGACTGTGTGAAAGGGTGGCTCAGAAAAATCAAGTGCTGTCACTAGATGTGTGGCATTTGTTTCTCTTGCTGGTCCTTGCCATTCTCCCAGTACTTTAGCCTTAGGTCGCCTCTAATCACAAAGGTGGGACAAGTGAGGGAAGGAAGAAGCATGTTACGGAAGAAGAGCTAGAGAAAGAGGGTGTGTGTTAAGTTGGCCCTCCACTGCCGGCAAATTCCAGGGCACCAACATTGGGCAATGCTAACGTGTTACTTACTGTGCTTAGAAGTATGCTATGTAGTGCTTTACAAAACAAAAGCTGCTGTTCTTGATGAGACTTTGGCGGGTGAAGGGCATCCACCAAAAACTGGTGTGATCAGAATGGCGGTTAATAGGGCAGGTACCCTGTCCCTCCTATTTAGAGTATATATAAACATATGTACTCTAAATATATTGAATGGGACAACTTCCATTTTTTAGCAGCTGTTCTGTATCTGCCAGTCTTTAACGGCCTGGTGGCCTACTGAATGTCTTTCCCACATTCTGGTTAACTTAGTATACCAAAGATTAATTGAACTATGAGGTCTAATTTGTACATCTTTTTTGCCATCTAGCAATTTAAAAGGGTCTCAAATGTATAATGATTGATGTGTCCAGAAGACCACACTATTCAATTTACTTCTCACATTACGTCTGCATGTTTGGGGTTGAGGCAACAGGTATGACTATACTTGTAGCAGATTGAAATTTACAAAAAATGTCTGAAGTCTTTCAACTAGGGAAATATGTGTGTTACTTTATAAAATACTTGACCAAGCCACAAACGTTGAATAGAATCATGGCTTTCCACTCATCCCTCTCACCCTTAGACCTCCTGTCACTGTTTCAGATTTCTATCTGCTCTTGGCATATAGCCCTTGGTTGAAACCTTGTTATAACTTTGATTGTTCTACAAGAGGTGTTGTATTAATACCAATTTTCTCTTACCTTTCTTTTCACTACAGTTAAATTTAACATGACAACAATTTTCAAAAACGGTATCACATTTGGTGGGTAAATTAACAACCTGAGCTACCATGTTATTTCACTCATCTTGAAGACCTCTACAGGAATTAGAATCTCTTTTGGGCTCTAATGGCTCAGACTCCAACACATTTTTTTCTAAACTAATGTCAGATAAGGGAGGAGCTCTTTGTTATCTTATCTTACCTTTGCTCTTTGGACAAATATCTACAGAACACACCCTTGAACTAATTTCATTCATAAACAAGACGTTTATCGTCACTGACTGTCAGGATCAATCAAGCAGTGAGGTATGATAACAATAATGCCATTCTTAATTCTGAGGTTTGGAAGGTATTTGAATGACAGACAAACTGACGATGCATTTTGTAAGGAATGTGTGTATTCCCTGTTTAATGTTCATGGCAATTAGTGCTGTGGCCAATGGAGGTGGCTTTGGTATGCCTCCAGCTGCCACAATTACCTTAATTCATTTTGGGAATACCAAAATCCAGGGTATTTCCTTGAATTCTAAAACTGGAATTAATGGATATAGAGTAATATCCCACTATCCGACAATCCTCATTGAAGAGCGGGTGATCCCTAGCCCTCACCCATGGGAGAGGTAGAGAATCAACCTAAATCCAGGTAAGCCTCTAAATTTAACCTCCACTCAGCTCTATTCAAATCACCATCTGTTGGATACCAGACTGTCCAGGAAGGTTTTAGCTGCTTCCACCTGTGCCTGCACAAACCTCTGTTCAACATGCTCCACTCAATGGCTAATGGGCAACCCGAGATTCTATGATTCCCCCTCAACACAAGTACTTGCTTTATGAAGATCAAGACCCCCTTTTTAGCTAGATAATTTGGCTTTCTTCTGCTTCTCTCTGCATAGCTGCTAGCAGTATCCGCTTTCTTCAGTCAGGGGTCGGGAGAATCACTATCACGGTGCTGCTCACTCTATTTTTCAATGCCCTGAGCATCTGGGGAATCTGAAGGCCTTTCTGGTAACTCCAGTCATGTCCCCCAACCAGAGTACCCACAAATCCAAAATGATCTTTCTCATGATCCCACAAAGAGCATCAGATGAAAGTTTAGCAATAAGTGCCAAAATTGCAGGTGAGTGCATTTCCAGAAATCATCAAAAAATTCTAACCTGTTCTTCAACTACACCAGATACGACATGTCCTTTGACTAAAGGCTTGAACGTTCTACAGGTCTTTCATTGCCATCACACACTCTTGGATCTTTTGTTCAACTGTCAGGATGCTGTCCGTCTGTCACTCCAGTTTCTCTTTTATGTTCTTCACAGTTGTAATGGTGCCTGTCTTTTTTCACAGGTTTTTTCACCCTTAGCCTCCTTTCAGTCCTCCCTTGAGAGATGATCTTAACCCCTTCCATGCTCATGACGAGCTCAGCTCGTCATGCAGTACAGTGCTCCTGTGCTCATGACGAGCTGAGCTCGTCATGACCACACCCGTTTTTATTGCTGTCCAGTACAGCAGAGGAACATGTGCAGCAGCCATGTGGCTAAGGAGCCCTCTGTGCCCTCCCTGATCCAGTGTTGCTTGACTTGGAAAATACTTCTTTGCTCTTTTTTCCTACCGGGTATGTCATATTGCCAGCATAGGGGCCGACCGAAGGTAGGCCAGCTCAGGAATAACACCTGAGACCACAATAATGGAGTGACGGCACTGCGCCCACACAGGGACTGCAATAATGGATGCCTCCAGATGCAACATGTTCACAGGTCTATAAGTCCTAGTGTAGGAGGCCAGGTCTACCAGGCAGGGAGGTAAGATGCCTTTCCAGTGTATGCACTGATGGCCCATACCCAACTGATGTTTACAATCACCAGCACGGTGCTGGTAAACCGTGGATCCACAGTTTGGCAATGTGTGATCTGTGTAGTTTCATGGCAGACTATAAATTACACTACATCCCTTACCCTGCCCCCAGCTCTCACCTCATGGAAGGGCATTATCCGAGAGTACCACCATCAACATAACAAGAACTCTTTCTTAACTTTGAGACACCACTTGGATGATGCCTTTTACCAATTAATAATTATTACAAATTACATGTGCTTCAAATCAAAGGCAGAAAAGGAGGGCACATGTTTTGAAAAACTCTACCCTTGGCTGTGAATTGCAATACGGATGCTCTTTTCAGGGCTTTTCTTGATGAGAAGCGAATAATATTCCTTCTGTACAATGTCACTATAGAGCTTACCTTGCTTCCTATAGAGGTCTTGCCTGATACGGTAAAAGTGTAAGGATCACCCGTCACTAAGCTTGCTTATAGCATTAGTAAATGCCTGATGAGCCATTATTAGTCACATAAATGTCCACCTTGAGTTATCCCAAAGGTAAGGGCTCATCACATATTGGAAGAGAAATGATCTCGTGCTTATGTTGTATGGAACGTCCATCAATGGTATTCGGCGTTGTTTCTATTAGCAACAAGGGGTTAGAAAACTCATTAAAAAATAACAAATGAACTGTAAAAATGTGACACCGCTGCCGAATTGTAGAAATGAATCAAGGGACCAAAACGATCATCCTGTGCAAGCAATGAAACGAGTTCAAATTCTTATTTTTTTCTCTAAAGTTCCAAATATATTAGACTGAAGCAACCCTTCACGGTGAGAAAGCTGTCACTCAAGGAGAAAATCGACTCATGCGGCAGAAAGAAGCAGCGCCCTCTGGCAAATCGCCGTTCATGGTAATCCGCGGACTCTTGCGGAGTTTTTATGTAACTCCCTGGGATTACCTGAAATGAAACTCTGCGAGTTCTGCCCACCCCTAACTTTCAGCATTGTTTTGTGTGTGTAATCAATGGCATCTTGTTTTGCCAGTGCAGACAGAAGAAAACTACCCGGAGTCTGTCTGGTGAAAATCTGCAGGTGGCAGCAAAAGTCTGGTTTTCCGCCTTTCACTAATGTAAGTAAAAATAAATCTCCTTCTCATCTAAACAATGCTGCGGGTTCACTCAGACATAAAGGCATTGAAACACAAAAATACAGGCCTGTGGCATGAGGTACGTCAGCTTTGTAAACGATGTGGCGCCTGGAATCTTGAACAAGGTGCAGATCCCGGGAAATTGGCATTGTGCATAAAAAGAACATGACTGGATTAGCATTGTGACCTGGAACTAAGTGCTGACATTATAGGTATGCACTGTTACTTTCTGTCTTATAACAATTTTGTTCTCAGTTGGGAACCGTATTTAGCCTCTCCGTCTAAGAGCATTCCCAATGTCGCAGTCAATAAGCAAAAAATAAACAAAAATAATAGAATTTGTTGTGCAGTTTAAAGAGTTACATTGAATATACATCGCATCTTGCAAGTAACGTCTTTCTTCTTTAATTGTTTTCAGTACGTTTGCGCTAAGTAGAAGTATTGTACGTCCTCTGGTGACAACTGTTACTTTAAAATGTTACACGTCTTTGCAGTACTTTGGAAAAGTTGCTCAGGGGTTTTCAACAACTGTGTGTTTTTCGTTCCGACCTACAATATCGGTGCAAGTTTTTATAGACCTTGAAGGGATCGAAGTCTGAGTGCAGTCTGTACCAGTGTCTATAAAATAAAAGACATCCTGCAACCATGTTAGTAAATCCCGTTTCTACGACCAATTAAATCTCAGTCGAGTCAAATGAAACTTTAACTCTTTCCTGTCTGTATAATCGACGCTCACATTAGTTTTCTCCTGCTTTCAGCTACTCTTTTACAGATTGGTATATGAAGCTTAGTTTAATTAAACATTTTCGGCCTTTCGTGCAGTACAAAATGCAACAATGTATTTACTACTAAAAGAAATGGGTGCATGATAAACGAGGAAAGGGATTGCACAATATATGTTCCTCCTTTTTCTCTGTAAGAGATGGTATTTTGCCTCCTTGTTTTGTTTCCTCGTAGCACCCCGGTGTAGCACCTCAGTGCCAGAGTTGCTTGGCTCCCTCCCCTACTTACCGCTGCATTATGCTCCCTCCCTGGACCTGAACTCTCCGAGTGCAGGGCGTGGCAAGTCATTTTGCTTCACGCCCTGCTGCACCCGATTGGCCTGCTCTGCCCACGCCCGCGGAGGAGGTCTTCTTCTCCATGCATGCAACACGTATGCGCTCGACTCCACTCCTGGTAGGAACGCTCGTTCAGTGCTCAGATTTGCCCTGAGTGGGTCTCCACTCAGGTTGGAGTGTTGTCATGTTTTAACGGCAATATCCTTCACTCTTTTAATGAGACTTTAAATTTCATTGTAAGCACATATTGCTGGGAGGTGCCAGGCTCCCTTAGTATATCTTTTCCACCTTGTGGAGGCGGTCATCTTCTCCATGGCATGCCCATCTGCACCTGTCCGCAGCCAGAACCACTACCCATTTTATGACCGACCAGCCTCTGAGGTACTCGGCTGATCGTTTAAAAGAGTTGGAACCATCGACTCTGGAATCTTGCCACCACACTTTATCCACCGAGGCAGATATACTTTGCTGCAGCCATTGTCGACTGTATTGAAGGTAGGCTCCAGGAAAGAGCACAAACTAAAGCTCCTTCTTAATAAATGTAGGTCGCTTAGCAAACACAAATTTGAAATCTATTCGTATATGTTAGACTATTAACCAGACACCATGTTTCTCACGGAGACATGGCTGAATGAGGCTCTGCCCTAGAGATATTGCAAGCTCTTCCTCAGGACTATGGCATCCTCAGACAGGATCGCCCTATCAAGCGCAGAGGAGGGAAAGCTATTATTTATCAACTATCCCTAAAATGTACTTTGAAAATGGCCAATATTGACAACAGTGAATCAGATATCACTAGCGGCAGCTGATGATCACGTGATCTATGGTTCTGGATCTTGCCATCAATTTCGAGTCTAGTGGAAACAGTGGTTCACCCAGCGCTGCGCTACAATAACTTGATGGTTCTGACAACTTTACGAGCAATGAAGCTCCATTGCTCTGCCAGGAACTAGCAGCTCTACAGCCAGAGTTGAAATCCACATGCCATACTCATCAGCTGGGTCATATATTAGACCCCATCTTCTCCAACTGCCCAGAGTTGGAGGTTGAAGTCCAGACACCAGTAGCCTGGTCCGATCACCATCTCGTCGTGTTTTCTATTCCTCTAGCTAACCCCTCCCCCCACCAGCCAGAACCTGCCCGACCACTGTGCACAGGAAATGGACCACATTTAATGCTGAGAGCTTCACTCAAGCTCTTCAGCAGAGTCGTCCCCAAAAGAGTGAGGATATTAATGTCTCCAACACAGCAGTGGATGAGTGTATTTTCGAAGCACTGTATGTAGTTGCCCCCGGACCACTAACACTCCCCAGATTGTCGCCGTGCTTAAAAGAAGATCTCTTGATAGCAAAAAAATCCTGCAAGCGATTAGAGTCCAAATGGAGGAAAGACGTCTCCGATAGCAATAAGCCTGCCTAGAAGTTAGAACTAAAGAACTATCATACCCTTATCAAGAAAACCTGTGCTGCGTATTACGACAGAATTGAGCAAGCTGATAACTCTCCCAAAGAACTGTTCTCCATCCTTAAAGATTTATCCTTCTTAGTTAGAACCGTTGCTCCTGCCACTAGTTATCCAGGGTCTTTGCCTCGAGATATCCAAAATATATGACTCCTTTCCTCATGAGGCCCGTAATGGCACACTTCCTCAACCTGAGAGTATCCTGGCAGTCAAGGGTAATCTCCTCTTGGAGTTCTCCCCTCCAGCGTTGGAAGATGTAAAAGGCATAGCTTTAAGCATCAAATCTGGCTCCCCTGTGGACCCAGCCCCGCCTGAAATTATCAGGGAAGGCCTGGACGTAATATTGCCTTATGTACAGCTACTCCTGGAGCTCTGTTTCAGCTGTGGGTAGGTCCAGTGTAAGAGGAAACAGGTGGTTGTCCTCCCCTTAAAGAAAAAACCTTCTGCTGATCCGGGCTTATTGGATAACCTGTGCACTATCTCACGCCTGCCCTACTTCTCTAACATAGCAAAGAAGGCAGTGAACTCTCAATTGGTTGCGCACAATAATCGGCACAACCTCTACCATCCCACGCAATCAGAATTTAAGGCTGGGTACTCTACGGAGTCTGCACAACTTCTCACCACGGAGACACTACATAGGCATGCAGATGAAGGACACGCAGCTTATTGTTACTCTGCCCCAGAACTCTGAAGTTGCAGTTACTCAGTTCTCCTCTTGCCTGAGTGACCTCACTTCCTGGATGTCGAGCAACTGCCTCAAGTTGAATGGCTGCAAAATCGAGGTCCTGGTCATTGGGTATTCTCCCTCCATCTGATCCTCGGCTTGGTGGCCCCAGACTCTGGGCCCCATGCCCATCCCTTAAGGAGGAAGCAAAAGATCTAGGAGTCTGCCTGGACTCCAAACTTTCCTTTGAAACTCACACTAGGAAGGTTACAGTGAAATGTTTTGGGATTCACAAAATGTTGAGAAAAACCCTGGAAATTCTCCCTGCCTTGGCCAGGAAACCCATGGTTCATGCTTTTGTAACGTCCCAGCTGGACTATGTAAATGTTCTATATCTTGGAGCATCAAAAAAGTGTCCCCACATAACCAGAATGCGGCGGCATGCCTGGTTCTTAACTTACATAGAAGAGCCTCGTCCTCGAAAGCCCTTGACGCCCTGCACTGGCTACCTATTGAGAAAAAAATTATTTTCAAAGCCCTGTGCCTTTGCCATCGGAGTCTACAGGTTAAAGGCCCTAGCTATCTTCACCATCTTCGCATTCCTCATCGCCCTGCCCGCCATCTTAGGTCAACGGGCACCCACCTGGTCAAAGTCCCTAAAGTCTTAAGAGCCAGAATGGGTGTGCGCTCGTTTGGCTACCTGGCAGCCAAAAACTGGAACACACTAACCCTCTTTCTGCAAATTGAGCCATCAGCAAATATTTTCCAGTAAAGATTGAAAACCTGGCTCTTTCAGTTGTGAGGTTTGCGTACATCATGACCCTGTTCTAGTGTCGTTTTTTCCTTCCAGCCTTTCTGGAGAGTGGCTTCCAGTGCGGGGACACACCAGTTGGTGTAACCAGCTACTTTTTAAGTGGTTTTATTATTATTGAAGAGCAGGCCCGTTGCTGAAAACATTGTAGATTGAAGTCAGGATTCTTTATTCTTTTGATTGCCCTCCCTGTGGCACCACTACAAGTCTTTGTGGCTCTCAGTACTGTCATCCAGAGTTTACAGTCTGCAGGTCCTTCAGAGGGACGCTGAAAAGCAGGAACCACACACTTTTTGCTCTAGCAGGCACTCCGTACTCTGGGTTTTCTGGCCTCTTTTCGCAGGGTAGAGGGGAGGCATATTCTCACCTCTTTAAAGGCAATGAGCCTCAGATTTTGGGATTCAGACTTCAAGGTATTCGGCTGAATATTCTTTATATAAATTCTTGGCTCTACATTGGTACAATCGCCGTTCCTCTTTTTTTCCTCTGTAGAGAATATTTTGTGCCGTAGGAAAAAATCCTATCCTTTAAGCCCAACCAATTTTGAGAGTATTACCAGACTTATTTCTGCCGTTGACAGGAGCAAGATGCTTATCATTTCCGAGGTGGTAATGCACCCAGGGGATATTTTGGAAAGATCAAAAAAGTTTGTGGATGTGCAGAAACTTCTCGGGATGACCTTCTAGAACACTACTTATTTCTCATGGGAGTACATTTACTTGTACACAAAGGAGCTATAGGGGTAGTGAGCAGGTCATCCCCCTCTCAAAGTCTTATACACAATAACAGAACCTACTGACGCAGTGAACTTCATCCTGAGATCTGTACCCCATATCGGAATTTTCCTAGGGACAGCGGTTGCAATCTATACCATCTGTATTTGCCAGGTCTGGGTCACCTCTTTAAAAATTATTCGCTGAAATTTTATACTTAGTTGTGTTGTTTCCTAAATATGTATAGTCCCAACTATCCCTCTCCAAAGATGAGGCTAAAGTGTCAGAGAACTTCTAAAAGAGGAGAGAGGAAGAGAAAAGGACAAGTGAAAAAATGTGTGAAATGGAAGGAGGTGCCTCACGGAAATAACACCATGGGGGTAAGTAGGAAGGTACTCGCCTACTACCTCAGGTTCTCATCATTAGCAACCTCCAACCTAAATTGAAACGTGTAGTGCAAACAACCCATACAACAAAAATAAAATGTAAAGGTGAACAGTGAGCTGGTGCCTCTAAAAGAAAATTATACAATTAGTGTTGTGCAGACGTGTAGCTACCATTGGTGCAGCAGGTGCAAAGACACTGGGGCTCGGGCCAGAGGGGCCCACAGAATGCTGACTATTGCTGTATTTCACAGTTCAAACACCCATTTAGTGGCTGATTTGTACAAAATGAAACTAGAAAACCTGCGACTGATCCCAGCTTTCTCACATAATCAAATTTTGTGACTTAAGCAAATAGTTTATTTCAGCAATATGCCATTTTCTTTATTATCATATGTGAAAGCACCTTTAAATAAGTGAGGCTAGCATAAGAGGCATACAAATATATTGTTTTGCTTTACTAGACCTTAATGTTGCCCTCTATACAAAGAATGTGGGCCAGATACAGGGTGCACATGACAACTTACTTTCCTCAGTTCACATACCACATTGCTGCGGGGGAAGGGAAATAATGGTTATATTTTTAAAAACGTACCTTTAATCAGTGGATTTTTGTATTTTGAAGAGGCTATATCTTATTTTGGGTGATGGTTGCTGCATGATTAATGGCAAGTATTTCAGGTCTCAGCTTGTAAAAGGGGCCTCTGCACTGATGCACAAAGAACTATCCGACTGATCTGTATCCACAAGCATCAGCTGTCACTTCCTAAGCACAAACAATGCACTGTGCACTTTAAACTTAATATTATTACCAGGCATTCGAATAATGCCAATTGATGCATGGCAGTAAAAAAAAATACATTAATCAGAGACACCACTGTTGTCTGTATATCACTGTAGCCGCTGCCAATTTCAACACTTATGAAGCAAGTGGCATGTGCGCACCTTGAGACCAGCCCTTCATGTACTTCAGTGTAATTGTTAGCACCCCATCAACCTCCTGCCCTTCTCCCATCTTCCTCACACCTCTGTCACAATGCAATGATCCCTTCTCCCACAACAAACATCAAAGTTTCTTTCAGCTAAGAGCGCAGTCCCAGTCAACCAATTACGCCCAGCCCTGCTTCTGAACCTCTGCAGCACTCCCATACCTCCCTACACTGCCTCTTCCACAGTGAACTGCTTCTGCCTTCTCCACACTATATTGCCTCCAATTCTCCCTGTGGTGGTCCATCACACAAGTGACTGTTTTCTAATGCAGCCCATGTTATTTAAAGCAGCTGCAAACGGTCTCTTGTGTGAATGGTGAAGTGTGCGTGCTTCACACTACAGACTGCGCACTCTGGGAAGTTAGAATGCATGCGCAAACATGCGCTCACTTTACAGGGAACAATGATCACTACCATAAGTGACCACTGGGACAGGCTTGGCCTGGTATATCTTGATCAGGGCGACCAGTGGTTTATTACCAATTTTAGAGGGAAAAGAAAAAAGTGCAGCTAGAGTTTTCAGAAAAGCTAATTTCTTGTCTTCAAGGAGTGCACCAAAGTATTCTGATTATCAAAGACCACCCCTAAATAAAAATAAAGCTGTACCCTAGACAGACTGTTGACCTGTACGTGAAAAGATCTTAACTTAGTCTTTTTAGCCCCAAACACCATTACTTGGGATTTGCTACAGTTGGTGGAAAGGTCTAATTGATTCATGTAACTCACAAAACCATCTAACAAAGTCTGGAGACCCAATGCGGTTCTAGCCAATAAGACAGTTTCATCAGCAGTTTCATCACCATATAACATGCAGGAATTTGTCGAGAATCAATGTGAGGGTAGTCCACCTGTTTATCAAGTAATATTGGCCCTAGATCATTCACACATATGGTGAATAAAAAAGGGGGTCATAATACTGCCCTACCTAACATCCGACCTTGGAAAAAAGGGGTTTGTACAGGACCCGTTCGTGTTAAACCGAACAACTGCCTTCAGATCCCTATGCGAGTCACTAAGAAAGTGAACAATCACAGGGATAAGGCTCATGTCCAGCCAGATCTGCCACAATTTAGATCTGTTCCTCTTATCAAAGGCAGAAGATCCCCGACAAACAATGCGCCCGATTTTGCCACTGTCTACTTATTTCTGCAAAAAACAGAAAGTGGTTGGGAGGGATCAATCTCGAACTTTACTACAGGTAAAGGGACTATAAATTCCCATACAGTGAGAACACAATTCTCAACCTTAATTTTTAACTTTTTACACAATGATCACATGCCTAATTTTCATCACGATCACCAATTTTATTTATGGCAATCTATACTTCAAAGTACTGTTTTCTTTTTTATATGTAATGTTACTAGTCATACAAAATACACATATATATATACACATCACTATTTCACAATCAAATACAAATAATGGATAATAACAGCAAACAATATTATAATACAAAAAAAAAAAATTTTTGTTTTCTTTTTTTCACCCAAAGGATTATACAAAATCAAAGGAGTGTCCCCCTATAAGATCAGGTGGACACTTAAGAGGAAGCTGTGTATTCGCACAAACAGTTCTGAACCTAAGTTCAAAGATTGTGTACAACCAAACAATTAAATCAGGTACAAAATATCACTGTTGGACTTGGCCCTTCTGGCAGGTTCACCCCTAAACTTTTTGCTTTTAATGGTGACCTGGTGATGGTGATTTTTGGGTTCTGCACACTTTCACTGTGTCCCAGTGGAAAGTGCGTGCGCACTCTGAGTGCGTGGAGTAAGGTTGGCCTGCCCTCCCATAGGAATGCATGGGGAATGTCTGTATCCCTGGTAGTTCCTGATGCATGGGGTGTACAGGCTCGAGTCTGGCATGTGCGGACTTGTGTGATTGAATGCTGAGAAGTGATGTATGCGGTGTGTATGTGTCTAGTGTGGAAGTGCCACTTCTAGACATGGCTGTGCATGTGCTGTAAAGGTGCTGGCGTGTGATTGGCTGGAGCTGGCTGGGATGCCAGGCTCCATGAGTCATGATGGGTCTGCCCGGTGGTGAGTGTGGAGATTAGCATGCTGATGGCTGGGGAGGAGTGCACCTGGGTCCTGAATAGGGCTGGGCTTTCCCCACACAATGCTGGCTCCGCCCCCTGTGGTGCATCTAATGACCCTAGCCCTGCCAGTAAATAGCGTGAGGGGCTGAGCACATCAAGGGTGCTTCCAGAACAGCTGCGACTGGTTCTTCCCATCACCCTGCACCTCAGACAAAGGGAAAAGGTGTATAAAAGAGGGGCTGTGACCCCATGAAAATGTTCTCTTCCAGGATCCTTTTGCTGAGGGGGGCTGTTGCTGCTGGGCGCCAGGAGGACCGCCACTGGTGACTGCCTACCTGCCTGGAGGCCCAGTGAGCTGGCCCAGCCTTGCCCCCCCCCACCTTGCTGCATTCCCAGGAAGGACCTTTTTCCTGCACTTGTGCTCTCCTAAAGCGCCTGGGAGCGCTTTAATGTCCATAGCGCTTAGGAGCACTTCATCCTTGCCCATAGCGCTTAGGAGCGCTTTATTTTGCTTATAGCGCTTTGAGAGCGCTCTATTTATCTTTAAGGCCGGTGCCCACCCGGCATTTCTAAACCTTGTGTTGCGAGAGAATCGCCACCGCTGCCCGACCAGAAGTCAGGCAGGCCGAGGGCGGGACGAGAGGGACAACCGGAAGCCCAGGCGGGAGCCTACCCCACGCTGGGATGTGTGGCAAGAAGGGAAAGGCTGCCGGCGCCCGCGGGGCTCCCGTTAGGTGAGGAGAGCTCCACACCGGAAGAAGGGACCGGCCACAGCACCGACGGAGCAGCCGAGGCTCCGGAGAAAAAGAGAGCCCCGCCGGGAGAAGCCCAACAGGAGAGTCGACACCGCAAGGAGACGCTGCCTCTCCAGGTAGCCGGTGAGTGCGGGCGGGCTCCGGGGTCGCTTCTCTGCTCAGGGCTCCAGGGGCATTGCTTTGTTCAGAGTCCTTGAGCGGCCCCAAGAGACAGCGGGCCGCTCCAACGGTGTATAGAGCCTGAGAGGCCCAACGATCCCGGGGGCAGCTTATGTATTTCGAGCCCGGAGGGGCTCAGGGGACATCGTTGCTGTGAATCCGAGCCCACGAGGCTCAGCAGGCATTGTTAGTACGAGCCGCAGAGGCTCTGGGCACCAGCATATTTCGAGTCCCCCCACGAGGGACTCCACAGACGGCGCAGTTGGTCTGCAGAGCCCAGAGAGGCTCCAGGGCCCCACAGTTGTTTTAGAGCCCTGAGGCTCTTGAGTGCCATTCTGTTTGTGTAGAGCTATGGGGCTCTTGGGGTCACGAGTGCTTTGGTCCCAGTGTTGTTTAGAGCCCAGAGAGGCTCACAGCCCACATTGTGTTTAGAGCCAAGAGAGGCTCTTGAGGGACAGTCAGTGGCGCAGAGCCTACGAGGCTCCAACGTGTTGGCCCCCATCATTGTTTTACAGCTGCCCAGCACTTCGTGGGCAGCTGCCACGTTTAGGCACCCCTGACTTTGGGACACAGGGCGTCCTGCCCCCACAAGGGCAGTTGGCCTATGGACAGTCACAGGTGGTGACTTATGTGAGTTTGGCGCAATTGTTCTTTTGCTGCACCTCTGAATGTGTTTTTATGCGTCATGTGCCTTGTTCTTACACCTCTGAATGTGTTGGTTATACATCATCTGGCAGATGCATCAAAAATCGGTATTCCTAGTTGTTATTAGCTAAAAATAAGGAATCGCAAATAAGGACATGCAAACCGCGATGCATCAATAAAATCGCTAAATATTACCGAATCGGTAAAAATCGGTAAAACGTTGCGAGATGACTGCGAGATACCGATTCCGCAAATACCGAAATAGCAAATACCGAATCGGTATCTGCGAATTCGGTATTAGCGAACTCGGTATTAGCGAAATCGGCAAAAACACGCGGCGCTCCGGAAGCAGGCTGATGACGTCACAACCAGGAAGCAGCTCAGCCCATGCTTCACTCGGTGCCCTGAGGAGCTCAGAGGAGGAGGCAGAGCACAGGAGCAGACGAGCACAGCCAGCAGTGACCAGGACCTGCACAGCAGTGCATCATGGAGAAAGAAGCACCCAAAGGAAAGGACAACACCAGGAAGAGAAAACGCAAGTTTTCTGACAAGGAACTTGAGATTCTGATAGAGGGTGTCAGCAGCAGGCATGAAAAACTGTTTGGCAGACTGTCCCTGAAGGTGCCAGAGGCGGAGAAGAGCAGGATGTGGCTGCGCATCAAGGACAGTGTGAATGCTGTGGGAGTCACCCACCGCAGCATCGAGGACCTTAAAAAACGGTGGTACGACCTCCGCAAAAGGGCTAAGGAGAAGATCGCGGAAAGGGTGAAGGATGCGGCTGGCACAGGTGGTGGGTCCTCAAATGTGACACCGAACACAGCCCTCGAGGACCTTGTGGAGTCGACCATCGAACCGGAAGCTGTTGTGGGGGTCACCCAACTGGACACCTCAGGTGCTGCGGAAGGCGGACAAGGTAAGATGCATGCCAGAGCAGATATGCAGCGTCTTGTCAACCCCTGCCCATTTCCCCAAGCCAAACACAGTGCACAAGTAGCCGTGCCTAAAGCGCAATCCCTCAACAGAGTGATGCTTCATGGGAGTTGTAGTCATAACATGAAAGGGTTCCTGTCTGACCCCTGAGGTGCATGACATGAAAACAGCAGTCAAGGTTCAAATATTAGTTCCCATATGTCCTTTATGTAGATGACTAAAGCATAAAATTACAATATCCACAAAATCATAACAATACTGTTTCGCACACAGATGCCTCCCCCATGGAATCAGATGACAGCGCCCGCCTAGTCATCTGTGAGACCCCAGTGGTGACAGATGCGGAGAACACGCTGGAACATGGAGGCAGTCCTTCCCCTTCACCACCTCCGCAAACATCACCACCACCACCAGCACCGCGGACAAGAACACCACCACAAGCACCGCGGTCAAGAACACCACCACCACCGCGGACAGCAACACCAACACCACCACCGCGGACAGCAACACCAACACCACCACCGCGGACACCAACACCACCTCCACCTCCACAAGTCCTGCCAACACACATAGCTGAAGGGCAAATGTCCCCTCCCTGCAGGAGATGGAGACGAAGCTAAGGCCAGCAGCCACAAATGTACAGCAGCAGGCTGTCGTCACCCCAACCGCACGGACAGCAGCACGTCTGCGAGCTAGACAGCGGGTCGGATCCCTGGGTAGGGCTGCAGCGACAACAGCAGATCCTGCAGATGTGTATGGAGTCGTGGAGAGCCGGATGCTGCGTGTTCAGCGCCTGCAGGCAAAACACATGGGTGCAATGAAAATTAGCATGGCAAGGATGTCCTACAGATTTTCTGCAATGACTGATGCAGTGCGAGAGCTGACCACAGCCGTTGCAGAGGGCAACAATGACTTTAAGGTATGCCTACAGAAACTAACACGCGCTGTTGTTGCAGGCCAACGGAGTGAGCACAGTAGACATGAGCAGTACTCACTCAGTACCAATGCCACAATTAAGTCCATCAAGAAGCTGTGCAACAGCACAGCTGTGGTAGCCCGCAGATCGGTGTCCCTGCAGGTGGACATGGGCCATTATTGTGGGGATGTGGCAAGGACCCTCGAGAGAATGACCACTGCAGTGGAGCACCTGCAGTCTGGAACTGCCAGTATCAGCAGTGCGGGAGGGGATGAGGTGAGTGAGGCAGCCTCAAGTGTGAGCAGCGTCACCATGCCAGAGACAAGCGAGAGGAGGCGCAGCGCATGCAGTGCACCAGCCACTGTGAGTGATCACGGAGATGTTGAGGAGTCACTGGACAGGAGGCTGGGTGTCCGTGGCAAACGTAAATAGCCATGATGCAATGGCTCCCTGGCCATGGTGAGGTAACCATGGCCAACTGTAGTGCCACAAGCAGCACCGGTGTTGTCAATGGACATTTTCTCTTTTGTTTTCATTTACGCTGCATCATGTTTCTGTTACATTAAGCAGCACCAGTCAGGTGTTAATGGTCATTAAACCCTTGCAATGCATATCATCTTGTCATGGCTCTTTCTTACCTGTCTCAGAAGTGATGCAGTGTGATGTATGTCCGCCTCCTTTGCCCTTCTGCTGTGTTGGGCACATGTGTCTGTCGGTGTTGGGGGGGGTTGCTGTGCACGTAGCTCGTCCTCACCGTATACCTTTATGGCTATCCCCCTTCTTGTTGCGATGTTATGCAGGATGGCACAGACAGCTATGATCTTGCAGCAGGTCACTGGGTCGTACTGCAAGGCACCTCCTGTCTTGTGCAATATTCTGAAGACTCTTGAGGATGCCGAATGTGCGCTCTACAACATTCCTTGTACTGATGTGTGCTCTGTTGTAGCGCTGCTCTTGTGGTGTTGCTGGGTTGAGGTAGGGAGTGAGTAGATACTCACGCAAGGCGTAAGCGCTGTCAACTGCAGGATGGGGAGAGAATGGTTAGCGGCATGAATGCTATGGTACATGTGGGGATGGATTAAATGGTGTTGCATCAATACGTGCCTAGTATGTGTCCAACTCCAAATTCACCGTTGATCAGGTGCCTGTGGATGCCACTGTGACGGAAGATGTATGTGTCGTGTGTGCTCCCTGGGAATTGGGCTACGAGGTCCGTAATGATGTGCTTGGCATTGCACACAACCTGCACATTAATGGAATGGTATGACTTCCGGTTGCGGTAGAATGTATTCGGTGGCTGAGGGAGGACAGATGTGGACATGAGTGCAGTCGACACACCCTATCACATGGGGGAATTGTGCCACCTGGTAGAACTCACGCTTGGTGCGGTTCAACTGTTGGAGGGTCGTGGGGAAGGTGATGTGGCGATGTATCGATGCTAGCATGGCATCCAGGAACCTGTGGAAGAAGCGTGGTAGTGCGC
Source organism: Lissotriton helveticus (assembly GCF_964261635.1). Lineage (NCBI taxonomy): Eukaryota > Metazoa > Chordata > Amphibia > Caudata > Salamandridae > Lissotriton > Lissotriton helveticus. The sequence goes on from NC_136057.1 coordinate 770,351,432, forward strand.
TTTGCGACACACCTCCGGCTTCTGCTATTACCCCCTGGAAGCTTCCAGACGCCAGCAGGTGCAGGCTGCATAGGACCTGGACATGGGCTGGTATTGCGTGGGTCCTAAGGGTCTGGTGCTGGAGTTGTGGTTCCAGATCTGCTATTAGACGCATTATCATGGCAGGGCTGAGTCTGTACTTATCGTACACCTGCGCCTCTGTTTGCCCGAGCAATGTGATGCGCACCTTGAAGACCCTATCCTGGATCATCCTCCTTTGCTGGGCCAGGGCATTGATTCTCCTCCTCCGAGCAAGCACGTAGGGGGCAGCCATTTTGGTCGACTAACAGGGATTCCAGGGTCATTTTGAAGGGTTACTGATTGTCAGCACCTGTCAGAATTTTTTTTGTTCTTCATCATTTGTATAACTTTACCTCCAGGTTGAGGTTCCCCTTAATTTGCTCATGCTAAATAGCAATTTCAGAGCTTTTCGGTATTTGCGATTTTTGATGCATTCCGTTGCGATTCCTTAATAGCGATTCGGTATTTCCAGGGCCTGCTTTGGTATTCGTTATTTCCGATAGGCTGGATAGCGATTCGGTAATTTACCGAGGGGAATTTTTTTAGCGATTCTTTATTATTTAGCGATTTGTGTGGATGCATTGCATTTAGGGGTTTTGTGGTCGGTATCGGCCTGCTTTACCGAATCGCTATTTTACCGGGAGGTATTTTGCTTGATGCATCTGCCTGCATGTGTTTTCCTTCCCTACACCTCTGAATGTTGTGATGCATCATGTGTAATGTTCCTATGGTTATACCCCTACAGGTATTGTGATACTTAGGTGGTTGTTTTTCTCCTAGTACAGGTGTTGCTAGTGAGGTCCTAGTTCCCTGTGTGACCTGTTCCTAAGGTTTGCGTAGGTGGTACTTACCTGGTACCAGTAGTTACTGGTTGTGTGCTAATTTGTGCTACAGTGATTTTATATTCTATGTTCTAAGTGCTAGTTCTAAAAGTGCTGATTCCTGACAGTGGTCCCTTTGGCCCTGTCTTGTACATATCCCCTGTAAATTCTGACCGTGCCTGTTGGCACATTGTAAAGTGTGTGTTTCATCTAATGTGTTTTGGTGTAATACAAAGGCTATTTTTATACATAACCTTGTGTGGAGTTTCCTTTGTGGTGGGCCTTGGGTGTTGTTGCTGGGGGTGCGCCCGCAAACACTTAACTCACATTGCCTCCAAGTTTAGCCTTACTGCTCGTGCTACGTTACCAAGGGGGTGAGCAGAGGTTATCTTAGCGTGTAACTCCCTTGCCCTGACGTGGAAGTGGTAGTCTCTGACTGACTTTGGTGCAAGCCCTGGTCAGCCAGGGATCCCATTTCTAACATTGGCTGGCTAAGGATTTGTGTTTGCATTGTACCACAGTGGCAACTGGCCGCACTACAAAACTCTGCATTTAAGATAAATCACATTTTGGGGATTATGGTTTCTAAATTGTTCTTAATGTAATTTCTGTGGAAATGTGTTTCTTGTGCACTGTGAGTTAGGTGTCACTAGCTCTGGGTGGTGTTCTATTTCCTAAGTGCAGTTTGAAGTTTCTGGATTCACCAGAGGGTGGGATCCAGTGGTAGCAGCGTAATAGTGTCCAGTACATTTGTTCCCCGCCCTGCGCCCAGAGTCTGGTACCTGTGTCACGTGTGGTCAGGTTGAGAAATCAGGGGTGGTAGAAACTGCCTTACTAGTCCGAGGGGGGGGGTTGTGTGTGGATGAATGGTATGTGGCACTAGACAAGTGAGTGTGAGTTCTCTGGGATAGGGAGCTCACTGAGTTTTTGTAAATTTTGTACCCTTGCTTCAGCTCTGACAGTTAAGTCCCCTGTGTTGCACGTGTCTGTGAGCATCCTGCCAAGATGGAGTCTGCTTTTAATGTCTGGGGTGTGTTTATGCATGAGCTGAGAGAATTTTGCGAAGAGAGAGACATTGCAGTGAATGAGTCAGACACCCAGTCCCAACTTAGGGGCAACCTAATCCAATGGCAGAATGATGACTGAGAGCGTGAGCACAGTGAGGAGTGGGCCCGGGTCTCACACCATGAGGGTGGTGGGTCTGAGGGGAGCCTTGAAGAGTCTGAAGAGGAGGAAGGAAATGAGAGCACAGGGACGCCAGCAGATAGTGAGGACCCCATAGATAGGGAGTCCCTTGCTGGGTCCAGTGTAGGAGGCAGTGCCTCATCCCTTTTCCTGTCCCCAGAGGAGTGGGAAGATAGGAGGAGAGAAAGGGAGCACCAGCTGGCTTTAGAAAAGCTCAGGTTAGAGCATGCCCAGGCTATGGCACAGCTGGGCTTTAGAAAGCAACAGTTGACTATCCCCTGCGCGCAGTTTTAATTTTCTGGACTCCCCGGGGTGGGTTGAGTCCAGTGGTGGCAGCTATATAGAGCCCAGTGCGAGCAGTCCCACTCCCAGTTCCCAGGGTATGGTACCTGTTTCCCAAGAGGAGGAGTTAAGGTTGAAATTCAGGGGCAGTAGGAAACTGTCTCACCAGTCTTGGGAAGATTTTGAGGATGAATGTTGTGGGACACTGTTTGATTGGGTACAGGTTCAAACTGACTCTGATTTTGACAAACTGTTTGATCTGATTGTCAAAGAGCATCTGCTCAGTTGTTGTTCACCAGGGTTGCGCCAACACCTGTTGGAGTGTGGATTGTCTGATGCATGTGAGCTTGCAGATGAAGCAGACCGCTGGGAAAGTGCTAGAGGTTCTCTAGAGTCATTAGGGAGTGACTCCAAAAGTAGTGGTTCAGGTATCTTCCAGCCCAGCGTGGTGGAAGAGGCTCAGTGTAGCCCAGCTAGGTCCCAGGACAGCGAGGAGGGTGTAGGGGCCCACTGCCTGGCTCAGTGGAGCAGGAGTGAGAGGGAGACCGAGGGTCCCCAGACACACGAAGCCCTGCCTCAGGACTTGGATGGTTTCTGTAGGGAACACCAGGTTGGGGACCTAGGCTGTCCTGTTAGTCCATTTGAGGAAAATCTCCTAGTGAGTAGAGGACCTGGAGTGTCTGTAAACAGAGCTCCTGTGGTTCTAGAGTCTGGCAGTACCGCTCCGGTAGGGAGGGTACAGGAGTCCAGCGTGAGGAGTGATTGGGGGATGAGTTTCCCAGTGGATGCACCAGTGGACCAGGGACTAGCCAGTTGGGCTAGATCTTCTTGGGGGGACTCGGGTGACGCCACTTCTGTTCTGAGGGATCTTCACGCACTGTCAGGTGGACAGGGGACGGGATATCTGCGCAAGACAGACAGTCACACAACATATGTGGCATTTGTTAGCCTCAGGGGGATGGTGTGAGAATCCCCAGAAGTCCTGGAGTGCCAGGCAATTATTCCACCAAAGGTTTTAGACAAGAGGTTGGGAGGCCAGATCAGGATGAGCCTGACCTGAAGGGTAGGACGACTGTAACCAGTGTCCTGACCGGTTCTTCTTCCAGAGGTACCGCCCCAGTTGGTAGGGAGCAGGACTCTGGAAGGGGGTGGGAGAGCACACCTCTGACCCCGGTGCAACCTGAGGGGTTAAACCCTGGGTTGGAATGGCGTTCTAGGTGTACCCCTAGTCTGAGATGGAGGAACACTAGAACAAGAGGTAGGGGGAGGAGAGCCTTCCCTGAGACTCCTGGTCCGCCTAAGGGTGTAGACCCTAGGCTGGGGAACCAGTGGCAGTCTAGTCCTGTCTTGCAGACAGGAAGAGTGGAGAATGGCTACTATGTGCCAGGGGTTACTACCCCCCGCTCTGCGAATAGGCAAGGACCAGTGGCACCTGGGTGGCCCAGGGCCTGGTCCTGGCCGCGGACAGCTTGGGAGTACCAGTGGGGTAGCCCAGTTGTTCCAGACAGTTGTTTTGGAAGGAATCCTATGGGTTCACCGTGGCGTAGAACCGGAGGGTGTCCCTGGGGTTGCGGGCCCGCGTCCGTGTTCTATCGCCCCAAGCAGGGAAGTCCATCACGGTGGTGATTGGTCTCGCCCTGCGTTTTGGCTGGAAGGGGGTTGTGTTGGACTTGGCCTTTCTGGCAGGTTCACCCCTAAACTTTTTGCTTTTAATGGTGACCTGGTGATCGTGATTTTTGAGTTCTGCGCACTTTCACTGTGTCCCAGTGGAAAGTGCGTGCGCACTCTGAGTGCGTGGAGTAAGGTTGGCCTGCCCTCCCATAGGAATGCATGGGGAATGTCTGTATCCCTGGTAGTTCCTGATGCGTGGGGTGTACAGGCTTGAGTCTGGCATGTGCGGACTCATGTGATTGAATGCTGCGAAGTGATGTATGCGGCGTGTATGTGTCTAGTGTGGAAGTGCCACTTCTAAACATGGCTGTGCATGTGCTGTAAAGGTGCTGGCGTGTGATTGGCTGGAGCTGGCTGGGATTCTAGGCTCCATGAGTCATGATGGGTCTGCCCAGTGGTGAGTGTGGAGATTAGCATGCTGATGGCTGGGGAGGAGTACACCTGGGTCCTGAATAGGGCTGGGCTTTCCTCACACAATGCTGGCTCCGCCCCCTGTGGTGCGTCTAATGACCCTAGCCCTGCCAGTGAATAGAGTGAGGGGCTGAGCACATCAAGGGTGCTCCCAGACCAGCTGCGACTGGTTCTTCCCCTCACCCTGCACCTCAGACAAAGGGAAAAGGTATATAAAAGAGGGTTTGTGACCCCATGAAAATGTTCTCTTCCAGGATCCTTTTGCTGAGGGGGGCTGTTGCTGCTGGGCGCTAGGAGGACCGCCACTGGTGACTGCCTCCCTGCCTGGAGGCCCAGTGAGCTGGCTCTGGGCCCAGCCTTGCCCCCCCACCTTGCTGCATTCCCAGGAAGGACCTTTTTCCTGGACTTGTGCTCTCCTAAAGCGCCTGGGAGCGCTTTAATGTCCATAGCGCTTAGGAGCGCTTTATCCTTGCCCATAGCGCTTAGGGGCGCTTTATTTTGCTTATAGCGCTTTGGGAGCGCTCTATTTATCTTTAAGGCCGGTGCCCACCCGGCATTTCTAAACCTTGTGTTGCGAGAGAATTGCCACCGCAGCCCGACCGGAAGTCAGGCAGGCCGAGGGTGGGACGAGAGGGACAACCAGAAGCCCAAACGGGAGCCTACCCCGCGTTGGGACGTGTGGCAAGAAGAGAAAGGCTGCCGGCGCCCGCGGGGCTCCCGTGAGGTGAGGAGAGTCCCGCACCGGAAGAAGGGACCGACCGCAGCACCGACGGAGCACCCGAGGCTCCGGAGAAAAAGAGAGCCCCGCCGGGAGAAGCCCAACAGGAGAGTCGACGCCGCAAGGAGATGCCGCCTCCCCAGGTGCGGGCCGCTCCAACGTTGTATAGAGCCTGAGAGGCTCCAACGATCCTGGGGGCAGCTTATGTATTTCGAGCCCGGAGGGGCTCAGTGGACATCGTTGCTGTGAATCCGAGCCCACGATGCTCAGCAGGCATTGTTAATACGAGCCGCAGAGGCTCTGGGGCACCAGCATATTTCGAGTCCCCCCACGAGGGACTCCACCGACGGCGCAGTTGGTCTGCAGAGCCCAGACAGGCTCCAGGGCCCCACAGTTGTTTTAGAGTCCCGAGGCTCTTGAGTGCCATTCTGTTTGTGTAGAGCTACGAGGCTCCTGGGGTCACGAGTGCTTTGGTCCCAGTGTTGTTTAGAGCCCAGAGAGACTCACAGCCCACGTTGTGTTTAGAGCCCAGAGAGGCTCTTGAGGGACAGTCAGTGGCGCAGAGCCTGCGAGGCTCCAACATGTTGGCCCCCATCATTGTTCTACAGCTGCCCAGCACTTCATGGGCAGCTGCCACGTTTAGGCACCCCTGACTTTGGGACACAGGGCGTCCTAGCCCCCATAAGGGCAGTTGGCCTATGGACAGTCACAGGTGGTGACTTATGTGAGTTTGGCGCAATTGTTCTTTTGCTGCACCTCTGAATGTGTTTTTATGCGTCATGTGCCTTGTTCTTACACCTCTGAATGTGTTGGTTATACATCATGTGTTTTCCTTCCCTACACCTCTGAATGTTGTGATGCATTTTGTGTAAGAAGCGTGGCTCAGTGGTTAGAGGCGGCAGACCCGGAAGCTGAGATTGGCCGTGGACCAGGGTTTGATTCCCCGCCTCGGCGGAACTCGGGCTCAAAAATTCCACGGACTCGACAATTCTCGCTCCGTTGCCTACTCGACTCACGGGGTCACACTCTGCGACTCTGGGCAATAGCTTGCTTAATCTCCACTACGGCCCCTCGCGGTGGGATGCCTGGCTTTCACCTTGTGGATACCCTGCCGGGGTATCTCACAGGGGAATACCAGGACGGGTTCCCTAAGCAAGCGCCTTGATGCCTTCGGGTGATACGTGCGCTATATAAGTCGCAATACATTTAAATTTACATTTACATAATGTTCCTATGCTTATACCCCTACAGGTATTGTGATACTTAGGTGGTTGTTTTTCTCCTAGTACAGGTGTTGCTAGTGAGGTCCTAGTTCCTTGCGGGACCTGTTCCTAAGGTGGTTAGGGTTGCGTAGGTGGTACTTACCTGGTACCAGTAGTTACTGGTTGTGTGCTAATGTGTGCTACAGTGATTTTATATTCTATGTTCTAAGTGCTAGTTCTAAAAGTGCTGATTCCTGACAGTGGTCCCTGTGGCCCTGTCTTGTACATATCCCCTGTAAATTCTGCCCGTGCCTGTTGGCACATTGTAAAGTGTGTGTTTTATCTAATGTGTTTTGGTGTAATACAAAGGCTATTTTTATACATTACCTTGTGTGGAGTTTCCTTTGTGGCGGGCCTTGGGTGCTGTTGCTGGGGGTGCGCGCGCAAACACTTAACTCACATTGCCTCCAAGTTTAGCCTTACTGCTCGTGCTACGTTACCAAGGGGGTGAGCAGGGGTTATCTTGGCGTGTAACTCCCTTGCCCTGACGTGGAAGTGGTGGTCTCTGACTGACTTTGACGCAAGCCCTGGCCAGCCAGGGATCTCATTTCTAACAATCACAAAGACTCCTCTTGTCTGTAATGGCATGTCGACACGGACGCGTTTCGGCCTCCAGGAATCTCTTCCTCCTCTGGACAAGGGTGAATAAAGAACCTGACAGATGGACACAGTCACGGCCTTTCAGCTTACGCCCTATTGCAGCGGACCACCGGCTCCTCTTCTACTTCTACAGAGACCAGCAACTCTTCTCTTTCCGAGATTGAAACACGGAAAACAGTCTTCATACGGCGCACTCGATCAGGGCACACACCTTTCACTCAGTCGGGCGCCTCTACTTATTGCTCAACATATGAAAATGTAAATACTTGTTAAAGGTCCCCAAACCTGGCCAGAAGCCATACTGGAGATTAGATAAAACAGACCCCTCCTCAGCCTATGACCTGGCCCTCTCTAGGATCACACAGCCCATTACTCTGATGGCCGAATCAATCAGGGAAATGGGCCTATAACAGGATAGAAGATGCCTAGAGCCTTTTTTATACACAGGGATTTAGACCATGAAAGTGGTCAATCAGCACGCACAACCAAATTAAATAGCCGGGTTAAGATCGAGGTCCACAAACCTGGTGACAGTTTGAACAGGTCAGCAAGAATCCTGTCATTACCATGAGCCTTGTGAATTGTCATATGAGCTATAGCCAATTTAATCTCCTCTACTCCAAGTGCCTTGTTCCAATGCTGCCTCAGGGGAGACATACAAGGAAACCTGGTCTGCTATACCATAAATGCCTTTAGTTTGGCTTTTACTTACACTACAAGGTGGGCGATTGACAATCTCCCAAGATCTGGCACTGTCAGCCTTTATGGCTTCCTCCACCAAGTCGGTCCAGGCCTCCTCGCTGAGCTCCGTTTTCCTCCTCTCTACTGCTATTTATATAAAGCATGTCTAGATGCAATTAGACTCCTATGTTTTGGCTGGGTTTTGAGCGCAAAGAATAAAGATTTGTGCGCATCAGAGCATTCATTGTCAAACCAACCCAGGTTTTTTTGTGTCTTGATAGGAGGAAGGAACAACATGACCTTATCATCTGCCTCGATCTTGTGATAGGCACTCAAAAAGGCAATGTCATCCAGTAAATCAAATAAACAATAGGCAAATTCCTTGCCCATTGCAACCAGGATATCCTTTATGAATACCTCAGGGAAGACCTTGGCCCACTTAATTCTTCTACCCTGATCACAAATTTTTCCATCCAACATATATATGGTAGCCATGGCAGAAGTTTGTACGAACAGGCCACTGATGCAAACAACAGCGCAATAGTGACCACTAAAACCAGAAACACTTATATCAAAAAGAAAAGCAGATTCTGCAAAAGACAGAAGCAAAGATAAAATCATCTGTTTAGACACCTATATACCCACTTATTCTTCCATCGACCTTGAGAAATACATATATAAAACATATTTAATTTTCAGAAAAACACACATTCACTGGATTATGTCATTTGAGATATCATCAGTGATGTCACTGGCCATGTCATGAGTGATGTAATATGTGACATCAGCAGTACATTGCGGGCGCGCGAGTTATAGTTAGCTGAACTAACTATAACGGGGGAATTTCAATGGGTTTGTACGAGTGAAATGTCCAGTTAACCATAACGCCCCTGAATCCTATGTTTTTTTCAGTGAATTTCTAAAGTTTTTTAAATGCTAATTCCTAACTATAACATGCCTGAAACCTATGTTTTTTCAATGATTTTCAAAGTTTTTTTACATGCTAATTTCTAACTTTAACGTGACTGAAACCTATGGTTTTTTAAGTGAACTCCAAAGGTTTTTAAATGCTAGTTTCTAACTATGCCTACAGAGGTAGGACATGTGAAGAAAGAACGCACGGAAAGAAAAAAAAGAAATGCAGAAAGAAGCAACAGAAGTCCTCAAAGACAAAGAAAAGTGCAGGAAGAAGGAAAATGTGCAGAAATAAGAAACAGAGGAGCAGAAAGAAGCCTTGTTGCAAAATCAACCTGTACCCTAACTTTTTCAGACGGGTACTGGTGGTAACTGAGACTGAATAACCAGTCCTAGAGCCAGAGCTATGTTAAAAGACACTTAGAATACAGTAAAAACACCTACATACACTTGGGAACACCATGTGTTTCGGTACCCCTGTGATTACCATGGCCTCCTCTGTAAGACCCTAGTACATAATAGGGCAGGAGGATTAAAACTACCTCTTAAAACGCACCACAGGGCGTGTTTGCACACTGGTGAAGGGAGCGGGGCCTGAGGTGACATGCGTGCAAATATGCCCTGTGGCCGTTTTAAATTGGGGGATAAAGTCCCCTTGCGTCCTGAGAGTCCCTAGGGTCAAACTAGCCCACTAGGTACCTCCATTAAGCGCCACAGAGCTGCGTTGCAGAGAGGTCTAAAAAGGGGCTCGGCCTGGACCACCTCTCTGCAACGCAGCACAGTGGCACTTACTGGAAGCACCTGGTGGGCTAGTTGGCTCCCAAGAGCACTCAGGATTGAAGGGGAATTATTTCCCCAACTTAAAACGCGCCACATGACGTGTTTGCACACGTCACCTCAGCCCCGGGTTCTCCCTTCACCACTGTGTAAACACGCCCTGTGGCCGTTTTAAGTTGGGAGATTAAGTCACCTTGAATCCTTAGTGTCCCAGGGTCCAACTAGCCCACTAGGCACCTCCAGTAAGCGCCACAGAACGGCGTTGAAGAGAGGTGTAAAGTGGGGCACGGCCTTGACCACCTCTCTGCAGCGCAGTGGCGCTTACTGGAAGCACCTGGTGGGATAGTTGGCACCCAGGGGCCCTCAGGATTGAAGGGGAATTATTTCCCAAACTGAAAATGTGCCACAGGACGTGTTTGCACACGTCACCTCAGTCCCCGTCCCCTCCCTTCACCACTGTGTAAGCACGCCCTGTGGCCGTTTTAAGTTGGAAGATTAAGACCCCTTGAATCCTGAGGGTCCCTGGGGTCCCTAGGGTCCAACTAGCCCAACAGGTACCTCCAATAAACGTCACAGAACTGCGTTGCAGAGTGCTGTAAAAAGGGGCGTGGCCTATGAAGACCTCTCTGCAACGCAGCTCCCTGGCGCATACTGAAGGTACCTGGTGTGCTAGTTAGCCCCCAGGGACCCTCAAGATTGAAGAGGAATTAATTCCCCAACTTACAACTCGCCAGGGGGTGCGTTTGCACAGTGGTGAAGGAAGGGGGCGGGGCCTGAATTGACATGTGTGCCCTGTGGCGCGTTTTAAGTTGGGTAAATAATTCCTCTTCAATAAATGGGTGAGGAGGCTCAAAGGCCCCTCCAAGCCCCGGGGATCACCATCCCCGAGGCTTTATGTATATATTTGCGTGGGAGGGCTCACAGCCCCCCAGCCCCGGAGACCGCCACCCCCGGGACTTCTAAAATAATGGGTGAAGGGGCACAAATGCCCCCCAAGCCCTGGGGACCGCCACCCTGGTGATTTATGAATATATTTTTGTGGGGGCTGTCAGCTCCCCACAGCCCCGGGGACTGCTACCCCCCAGGGCTTCTAAAATAATGTATGGGGGGCTCATAGGCCCCCTAAGCCCCAGGGACTGCCACCCCCGAGGCTTACTGAGTAAGCCTCGGGGTGGCGGTCCCTGGTGGATTGGGGGCCAACTAGCCCACCAGGTACCTGGAGGTACCTGATGGGCTAGTTGGCCCCCAATCCCTGGGGGGCAACTAGCCCACCAGGTACCTCCAGAATGCACCAGGGAGCTGCGTTGAAGAGATGTGTTCATAGACCACGCCCCTTGTTAAAACACTCGGCAAAGCAGCTCTGTGGCGCTTATTGGAGGTACCTGGTGGGCTAGTTGGCCCCCAGGGGACCTCAGGATTGAAGAGGAATTAATTCCCCAACTTAAAACGCGCCACCGGGTGTGTTTGCACACATTTGACCTCAGGCCCCGCCCCCTCCCTTTACCACTGTGCAAACGCCCCCCGTGGCGCATTTTAAGTTGGGGGATTAAGTCCCCTTGAATCCTAAGGGTCCCTGGGCTGCAACTAGCCCGCCAGGTACCTCCATTAAGCGCCACAGAGCTGCGTTGCAGAGAGGTGTAAAAAGGGGTGTGGCCTCTGAATACCTCTCTGCAACGTAGCTCCCTGGTACATACTAGGTTCCTGGTGGGCTAGTTGGCCCCCAGGGACCACCAGTATTCAAGGGGAATTACTTCCCCATCTGCAAACGTGCCAGGGGGCGCGTTTGCAGAGTGCTGCAGGGAGGGGGTGGGGCCTCTGGCGTGATGCCGGTATATATATATATATATATATATATATATATATATATATACGCTAACGCTCCCTCGATGCACCGCGCAGACAGTACTCCCAGGAAGAGAAACGGACACAAATCCGGTAATCTGTGCAGCAAAGTTTCTTTTATTTTTTTTTTTATATCATTGCAGTGTCAAGGGTGCCGCGATCCGACGCGTTTCGGCGATCCTGTCGCCTTGCTCACCAGATGTATATATATTTTTTTTTAAGAAGGGGGGCTGTGTGGCCCCCTTCTTTTCCCATTAAAAAATTATGGGTCAGGCCATGGGGCATGGGGTCTCCAAGGCCTGACCCTACATTTTTTATTTTCTTAAAGTGGAAGGGGGCCGCATGGCCCCCTACCGAGGCCATATTCGCCCCGGTGACCCCATCCCCAGGGGGAAAGCCAGTTTTTTTTCTTTAATTTAAATATTGGAGGGGGCCTGCGTGGCCCCCTCCTCAGACCATTTATGGCCCCGGGATCCCCTCCCCCGGGGCCCGCCTTTCCTTTTTTATTTTGTATTTTATTGTAATGGTGAGGAAGGCCACGTTCCCCACTCCCGGACAACTTATGGCCCCGGGGATCTCATCCCCCAGGCCCGCCCTATCAGTTGGGGACTGTGGGGGGGTCCCCAATCCCCCCATGGTCCCACCGGCTCTCCACGTTCTGCGGGAGCCAGCATTGCTTTTCCACATGGGGGGCTGCTAAGATGCAGCTCCCTGTTTGGAATAGAGAGCAGGATTCCCTGCTCTCTCTTCCAAAAACCAAAGCAGTTTGCCGTGACAGGGCGGGAGCTGCAGGGCTCCCACCCTGCCATAGCAAACAGCAGTGTCCCGGGGGTAGGCACCCCGGGATACTGCAGGAGCCGTCCCTGGGAGGGTGGTGGTCCCCAGGGCCCTCGAGGGCTCCAGGAGGGGGCCACGCGAACCCCTCCCACTATTTTCAAAGCCCGGGGGGTTGTGGTCCCCGGGGCTTGGTGGTCCATCACGGACCCCCCATTTCTAATAATTAGAGCCCCGTGGGGTGGCGGTCCCCAGGGCCTGGGGGCTTCGAGCTACCCCACCCATTGATTCTTGAAGCCCTGCGGGGTGGTGATCCCCGGGGCTGGGGGGTCTGTGAGGCCCCTGCAATTATACTCAGTAAGCCCCAGGGGGTGCCGGTCCCCGGGGCTGGGGGGCTGTGAGCCCCCCGCAAATATATTTATACAGCCCCGGGGTGGCGGTCCCCGGCGCTTGGGGGGGATTTTGAATCCCCCACCCATTATTTTAGAAGCCCCGGGGGCTGGTGGTCCCCGGGGCTGAGGGGGCTGTGAGCCCCTGCAAATTTATACATAAAGTGCCAGGGGATGGCGGTCCCCAGGGTTTGGGAGGCCCTTGAGCCCCCCACCCATTTATTTTGAAGCCCCGGGGGTTGGCGGTCCCCTGGGCTGGTGGGGCTGTGAGCCACCCTCACATATATTCATAAAGCTCCAGGGGTGGCAGTCCCTGGGGCTTGGGGGGCCTTTAAGCCCCACCACCCATTTCTTTCTTAAGCCCCGGGGGGTGGCGGTCTCTGGGGCTGGAGGGGCTGTGAGCCTCCCCGCAAATATATTCATAAAGCCCTGGGGTGGCGGTCCCTGGTGCTTGGGGGGCCTTTGGCCCCAACCATGTATTCTTGAAGCACTGGGGGATGGCGGTGCCCAGGACTGGGGGGTGCTATAAGACCCCCGCAAATACATTCACAAAGACCTGGGGATGGTGGTCCCGGGGCTGGCGGGCTGTGAGCCCCCATAAATATATTCATAAAGCCCCAGGGGGTGGTGGACCCCGGGGCTTTGGGGGCCTTTGAGCCCCCATCCATTTATTTTTGAAGCCCCGGTGGTTGGCGGTCTCCGGGGTTGGGGGGGTGTGAACCCCCACAAATATATTCAGAAAGCCCCGGGTGGTGGCGGTCTCTGGGGTTTGGGGGGTCTTTGAGCCCCCCACCCATTTATTTTGGAAGACCCGGGGGGTGGTGGTCCGCGGGGCTGGTTTCCCCGCAAATATATTCAGAAAGCCCAGGGTGGCGGTCCCCGGGGCTTGGAGGGCTTTTGAGCCCCCCACACATTTATTTTTTTAAGCCCCGGGGTTTGGCGGTCCCTGGGGCTGTGGGTCTGTGAGCCCCCCGCAAATGTATTCATAAAGCTCCAAAGGGGGTGGTCCCTGGGGCTTGTGGGGCCTTTGAGCCCCCCACCCATTTATTCTTGAAGTCCCAGGGGGTGGCAGTCCCCGGGACTGGAGGGGCTGTGAGCCCCCCGCAAATATATTCAGAAAGCTCCAGGGGTGGCAGTCCCCAGGGCTTGGGGGGGCATTTGAGTCCTCCACCCATTTACTTTTTAAGCCCCGGGGGTGGCAGACACCGGGGCTGGGGGTCTGTGAGCCCCCCGCTAATATATCCATAAAGCCCGAAGGGGGTGGTCGCTGGGGCTTAAGGGGCCTTTGAGCCCCCCAACCATTTATTTCTGAAACCCCGGGGTGGTGATCCCCGGGGCTGGGAAGGGCTGTGAGCCCCCCACAAATATATTCGGAAAGCCCAGGGTGGTGGCGGTCCCCGGGGCTTGGGGGCTGTGAGTCCCTGGCAAATATATTCAGAAAACCCCAGTGTGGTGGTCCCCGGGGCTTGGGGGGCCTTTGAGCCTACCCACCAATTATTTTTGAAGCCCCGGGGTGGCGGACCCCAGGGCTGGGGGGGCTGAGAGCCCCCGGCAAATATATTCAGAAAGCCCTGGGGGTGACAGTCCCCAGGGCTGGGGGGGCTGAGAGCCCCCCGCAAATATATTTAGAAAACCCCAGGGTGGCGGTCCCCGGGACTTGGGGGGCCTTTGAGCCCCCCACCCATTTATTTTTGAAGCGCCAGGGGTGGCGATCCCCGGGGCTTGGGGGCTGTGAGCCCCCTGCAGATATATTCAGAAAGCCCTGGGGGTGGCTGTCCCATGGGCTTGGGGGGGCCTTTGAGCTCCCCACCCATTTATTTTTGAATCCCGGGGGGTGCTCGTCCCCGGGACTGGGAGGTTGAGAGCCCCGCAAATATATTCATAAAGTCCATGGGGTGGCATTCCCTGGGGCTTGGGGGGGCCTTTGAGCCCCACACCCATTTACTTTTTAAGCCCCGGGGGTGGCGGTCCTCAGGGCTGGGGGGGCTGGGAGCCCCCTGCAAATATATTTATAAAGCCCCGGGGTGGCAGTCCCCAGCGCTTGGGGGATTTTCAACCCCCCACCCATTATTTTAGAAGTCCCCCCGGGGGCTGGCAGTCCCTGGGCCTGGGGGGGCTGTGAGCCCCCGCAAATATATACATAAAACGGCAGGGGATGGCGGTCCCCAGGGTTTGGGAGGGCCTTTAAGCCCCCCCACCCATTTATTTTGAAGCCCCGGTGGTTGGCGGTCCCCTGGGCTGGTGGGGCTGTGAGCCACCCGCAAATATATTCATAAAGCTCCAGGGGTGGCAGTCCCTGGGGCTTGGGGGGCCTTTGAGCCCCACCACCCATTTCTTTCTTAAGACCCGGGGGGTGGCGGTCCCCTGGGCTGGTGGGGCTGTGAGCCTCCCCGCAAATATATTCATAAAGCCCCGGGGTGGTGGTCCCTGGGGCTTGGGGGGGCCTTTGAGCCCCCACCCATGTATTCTTGAAGCACTGGGGGATGGTGGTGCCCGGGACTGGGGGATGCTGTAAGACCCCTGCAAATATATTCATAAAGCCCTGGGGGTGGTGGTCCCGGGGCTGGCAGGCTGTGAGCCCCCACAAATATATTCAGAAAGCCCAGGGGGGTGGCGGTCCCCGGGGCTTGGGGGGCCTTTGAGCCCCCCACCTGTTTATTTTTGAAGCCCTGGGGGTGGCAGTCCCTGGGACTGGAGGGGCAGTGAGCCCCCCGCAAATATATTCAGAAAGCCCCGGGGATGGTGGTCCCCGGGGCTTGGGGGGGGGCTTTGAGTCCTCCACCCATTTACTTTTTAAGCCCTGGGGGTGGCAGTCCTCGGGGCTGGGGGGGCTGTGAGCCCCCCACGAATATATCCATAAAGCCCGAAGGGGGTGGACCGTGGGGCTTGGGGGGCCTTTGAGCCCCCCACCCATTTATTCCAAAAACCCCAGGGGTGGTGGTCCCCGGGGCTGGGAAGGGCTGTGAGCCCCCCACAAATATATTCAGAAATCCCAGGGTGGTGGCGGTCCCCGGGGCTTGGGGGCTGTGAGCCCCCGGCAAATATACTCAGAAAGCCCCAGTGTGGTGGTCCCCGGGGCTTGGGGGGCCTTTGAGCCTACCCACCATTTATTTTTTAAGCCCCGGGGTGGCGGTCCCCAGGGCTGGGGGGGCTGAGAGCCCCCGGCAAATATATTCAGAAAGCCCTGGGGGTGGCAGTCCCCAGGGCTGGGGGGGCTGAGAGCCCCCCGCAAATATATTCATAAAACCCCGGGGTGGCCATCCCCAGGGCTTGGGGGGCCTTTGAGCCCCCCACCCATTTATTTTTTAAGCACCGGGGGTGGCAGTCCCCTGGGCTTGGGGGCTGTGAGCCCCCTGCAGATATATTCAGAAAGCCCTGGGGGTGGCTGTCCCCAGGGCTTGGGAGGGCCTTTGAGCCCCCCACCCATTTATTTTTGAATCCCCGGGGGGTGTCCGTCCCCGGGGCTGGGAGGCTGAGAGCCCCCGCAAATATATTCATAAAGCCCATGGGTGGCATTCCCTGGGGCTTGGGGGGGCCTTTGAGCCCCCCCATTTACTTTTCAAGCCCCGAGGTGGCGCTCCTCAGGGCTGGGGGGGCTGTGAGCCCCCGCAAATATAGTCTTAAAGCCCCAGGGGTGGCGGTCCCTGGGGCCTTTGAGCCCCCCACCCATTTATTTTTGAAGCTCTGGGGGGTGGCGGTCCCCGGGGTTGGGGGAGCTGTGCGCCCCTGCAAATATATTCATAAAGCCCCAGGCTGTGGTGGTTCCCGGGGCTTTGGGTTGCCTTTGAGCCCCCCATCCATTTATTTTTGAAGCCCCGGTGGTTGGCGGTCCCCGGGGTGGGAGGGCTGTGAACCCCCACAAATATATGTAAATGTAAATGTATTTCGATTTATATAGCGCACGAATCACCCAGGGGTCTCAAGGTGCTTACTTAGGGAACCCATCCTGGTATTCCCCTGTGAGATACCCCGGCAGGGTATTCACAAGGTGAAAGCCAGGCATCCCGCCGCGAGGGGCCGTAGTGGAGATTAAGCAAGCTATTGCCCAGAGTCGCAGAGTGTGACCCCATGAGTCGAGTAGGCACCGGAGCGAGAATTGTCAAGTCCGTGGAATTTTTGAGCCCGAGACCCGCCGAGGCGGGGAATCGAACCCTGGTCCACGGCTGATCTCAGCTTCCGGGTCTGCCGCCTCTAACCACTGAGCCACGCTTCTCCACATATATATTCAGAAACCCCCTGGGGGTGGCAGTCCCTGGGGCTTGGGGGGGCCTTTGAGCCCCCCACCCATTTATTTTGGAAGACCCGGGGGTGGCGGTCCGCGGGGCTGGGGTCTCTGCAAATATATTCAGAAAGCCCAGGGTGGCGGTCCCCGGGGCTTGGAGGGCTTTTGAGCCCCCCACCCATTTATGTTTTAAGCCCTGGGGTGTGGCGGTCCCTCCTGGGGTTGGGGGGTCTGTGAGTCCCCCGCAAATATATTCATAAAGCCCCAAAGGGGGTGGTCCCCGGGGCTTGTGGGGCCTTTGAGCCCCCCACCCATTTATTCTTGAAGTCCCAGGGGGTGGCAGTCCCCGGGACTGGAGGGGCTGTGAGCCCCCTGCAAATATATTCAGAAAGCCCCGGGGGTGGCGGTCCCTGGGGCTTGGGGGGGGCCTTTGAGTCCTCCACCCATTTACTTTTTAAGCCCTGGGGGCGGCAGACACCAGGGCTGGGGGGGCTGTGAGCCCCCGCAAATATATCCATAAAGACCGAAGGGGGTGGTCCCTGGGGCTTGGGGGGGGCTTTGAGCTCACCAACCATTTATTTCTGAAACCCCGGGGTGGTGGTCCCCGGGGCTGGGAAGGGCTGTGAGCCCCCCACAAATATATTCAGAAAGCCCAGGGTGGTGGTGGTCCCCGGGGCTTGGGGGCTGTGAGCCACTGGCAAATATATTCAGAAAGCCCCAGTGTGGTGGTCCCTGGAGCTTGGGGGGCCTTTGAGCCTACCCACCGATTATTTTTGAAGCCCTGGGGTGGTGGTCCCCAGGGCTGGGGGTGCTGAGAACCCCCCGGCAAATATATTCAGAAAGCCCCGGGGGTGGCAGTCCCCAGGGCTGGGGGGGCTGAGAGCCCCCCGCAGAAGTATTCAGAAAACCCCAGGGTGGTGGTCCCCGGGACTTGGGGGGCCCCCCTCACCCATTCATTTTTGAAGCCCTGGGGGGTGGCAGTCCCCAGGGCTGGGGGGCTAAGAGCCCCCCACAAATGTATTCATAAAGCCCCGGGGTGGCGATCCCCAGGGCCTGGGGGGGGCCTTTGAGCCCCCCATCCATTTATTTTTGAAGCGCCGGAGGTGGCGTCCCCGGGGCTTGGGGGCTGTGAGCCCCCTGCAGATTTATTCAGAAAGCCCTGGGGGTGGCTGTCCCCAGGGCTTGGGGGGCCTTTGAGCCCCCCACCCATTTATTTTTGAATCCCGGGGGTGTTCATCCCCGGGGCTGGAAGGCTAAGAGCCCCCGCAAATATATTCATAAAGCCCATGGGGTGGCATTCCCTGGGGCTTGGGGGGCCTTTGAGCCCCCCTCCCATTTACTTTTTAAGCCCCGGGGGTGGCGGTCCTCAGGGCTGGGGGGGCTGTGAGCCTCCGCAAATATATTCCTAAAGCCCCAGGGGTGGCGGTCCCTGGGGCCTTTGAGCCCTCCCACCCATTTATTTTTTAAGCCCGGGGGTGGCGGTCCCTGGGGCTGGGGGGCTGTAAGCCCCGCAAATATATTCAGAAAGCTCTGCGGGTGGTGTGGCGGTCCCCAGGGCTGGGGGGCTGTGAGCCCCCCGCAAATATATTCAGAAAGCCCAGGGTGGCGTCCCTGGGGCCTAGGGGGGACCTTTAAACCCCCCACCCATTTATTTTTGAAGCCCCAGCAAATATATTTATTGAGGCCCGGGGGTGGCAGTCCCGGGGATGGGGGAGCTGAGAACCCCCCGCAAATATATTCATAAAGCCCCAGGGGTGGCTGTCCCTGGGGCTGGGGGCCCCTCTGGGCCCCATTCCATTAAAAATATTGCCCCCGGGGGCTAAATAGTAACAAAGTGCGGGAGCCCGAACTTCGTTTCTTTTTTTGCAGCCGGATCTGCAGATCCTCTGCGGATATTGCAGTTTAAAAAAAAAATTTGGGGGGAGGGCTTGGGGGTCCTTGTGGCTCCCCCTAAGCAGGCCCAGGGGGTCAGGGTGTTTCTACCCTGACCCCTTTTCACGTTTTGTGCATTTCTTTTGCTCATTTCTTGTGCCTCGGTTCTACTGAGGCACAAGATGGCTGCCAACACTTCCTGGTTTGGAGTGTTGACAGCCAATTACCATGAAGCTTGTGATCGGGAGGGTGCATGGATCCTGATAGACCATAGATATATAACGTTTTTTACTTTTGATTTTCTCAGCAACTACTGAACGGATTTACATTATTTAACAAAAAGGAATCTTTCTGCACCATGAGCTACCTTTTTGTCAAATTTGGTGTAATTCCGTTCAGCAGTTCGGGCTGTAGCCGTGTCTAAAGCTACCTATGGGAAATTGTATGGGGAAAACACGTTTTGGGACCCCCTTTTTCTCGGTCCCCACTTGACAAATCACCACGACACTTTCCAGATAGGAGCAGACCGGAGCGGGCCATAAGTTTTGAAAATTTCACAAAGATTCGTCAATCTGCGTCAAAGTTATTGGGAATAGAATGTTGCGAATGTTTTTATGTCCCATATATATATATATATATATATATATATATATATATATATATATATATATATATATATATATTCACTGAAAAAACCATAGGTTTGACACCAGTTATAGTTAGGAATTAGCATTTAAAAAACCTATTAAATTCACCGAAAAAACCATAGGTTTGACACCAGTTATAGTTAGCTGGAAATTTTACTGACATAAAACCATTGAAATTCCCACGTTATAGTTAGTTGGACTCACTATAACTTGCGCGCCTGCAATGCACTGCTGATGACGTCACATATTACATCACTCATGACATGGTCAGTGACATCACTCATGACATCACTGACCGTCAGGTATCGGTGAGCAAGGGCAAGGACGTGCCCGAAACGCGTCTGACGACATGCACCTTTCTATGCATTAAATAAAGCAGCATTAACTTAAAGACTGACTCTGGCGCATTTTGTGGTCTGCGTACCTGTCTGTGCGTGAAGCACTCTGGAGGCAAGTTGGAGTTCATATATATATATATATATATATATATATATATATATATATATATATATATATATATATATATTCACTGAAAAAACCATAGGTTATAGACCATATATAGTTAGGAATTAGCATTTAAAAAACCTTATTTTACTCACACAAAACCATTGAAATTCCATATATAGTTAGTTGCACTAACTATATATCGCGCATCCGCAATCCACTGCTGATGATGTCACATATTACATCATTCATGACATGGTCAGTGACATCACTGATGACATCACTGATGACATCTCAAATGACATCACTGATGACATCACTGATGACATCATCCAGTGACTGTGTGTTTCTGTAAAGTTTAAATATGTTTTACATATTGAAGAATGAGTAGATGTATAAGTGTCTGGACGAAGGATTTAGTAGGTGCGTGACTGAATGTATGAGTGAGTGATTAAATGTGTCTCACTGAGTGCATGGGTTAGTGACTAAACTGTCTTAATTTGTGCATCATTATGTCTGTTGTTCTGTAAACTGCTGCATGTGTTGATCAGTAGCTATATGATTAACTATATGGGTTATTGATTGATTGTCCAAGTATTTGTATGGGAGACTGAGTGTGTGTGTGGCTGGCTGGGAGGTGTGTGACTCTGTGCAGATCAATGTGTACTTGTATCAATGATTGTATAAGAAAGTAAGTATGTGTTAGTATATGTTTGAAAATGTAAGGTGCTCTATGTTTAACTGTATAGACAAGAAAATGGAAGTGTGATTGATTCTTTACAGGACTGACTAGGTGTGTGAGTAACTCCATGGATGAGTGGCAGAGTGTGAGTGTCTGTATAGGTGTATGAGTGCATATGATAGTGTTGTAAAGATGAGTGATTGTATGTATGAATGATTGTATGGGTGAATGAGTGAATGTGTGTGTAGACGTAGGAATCAGTGAGTGCGTAGGTAGTAACTAGTATTGGTGTGTCAATGGTTTCAAAAATTATACTCTGTATTTAACACTGGGTGAAACAGAGGTTATATTAAAATGTGAGGAGATGCATTGTATTGTCACATGAATGATATCATCAGTGAAGTGGTCATTGATGTCAAATGAGATGTCATCAGTGATGTCATCAGTGATGTCATTTGAGATGTCATCAGTGATGTCATCAGTGACGTCACTGACCATGTCATGAATGATGTAATATGTGACATCATCAGCAGTGGATTGCGGGTGCGCGATATATAGTTAGTGCAACTAACTATATATGGAATTTCAATGGTTTTGTGTGAGTAAAATAAGGTTTTTTAAATGCTAATTCCTAACTATATATGGTCTATAACCTATGGTTTTTTCAGTGAATTTTCAAGGTTTTGTAAATGCTAATTCCTAACTATATATGGTCTATAACCTATGGTTTTTTCAGTGAATTTCAATGGTTTTTTAATAGCAAATATCATAAGCTGTCGAATGTCAAGTACGTGGTAAGTGAAAACATTTTCGTGTTTATGCACACTGATCTGCTTTGAATGGTGCCCCCCCTCATTTCTATTAGGAGTACTCTCTCTTTGCAGATAGTGAAAGGTAGTTAACGCAGGCCTTTGCCCCCGTTGTAATACGTCGTGCCTGCTTCTCTCTCCATTTGATTGATTGTTATCCAAGCATTTACTGTTTTAGAATTGGTTCTCTTTGGTTCATTCTCTATTTACAAACAAACACAGAGTCGCAATACTCTGTTTAGTCTTTGCAGATAACGAAAAATCGTGTAAAAAAAAGAAAAGGAATCGAGCAAAATCAGTAGGCCACTAATGGGATCTCTTTTTGACCTCGCTAAAATAGAAACATTAGGAACAACCCCTCATGACAAATACGGAACTAGTGAGATGAACTGAACTCCACACAATGATGGCTGCAAAACAGCTCGGCTCCGCCACCCACCCCGCCCAAAATAACGATAAAGAGCGGCTGCCATGATTGGTTGCGGAATGGCCACGACGGAGCTACGAAATGGTGGTGCTCTCATGCTAACCCCAGCTTCAGTCTGAAACATCCAGAAACACTGTAGACTACCAATTCGATCAGTTCCGGTAGCGCCCCAATGTAACCCGGTAGAGAAGAACTAGCCCTCCCCTCTTTGACTGATGGTTCTTGTTGCCTGTCCCTTCTGTTGTCATTTAACAGAACTATTTAGCCTGCTGAAAGGGGTTGTGTTCCGACCGCTGGTTGGTGGAGACATTTTGACTATATTCTGGACCTGCGTTGTCGCGTAATGCGTCATATGACGCGCCGCGTTAGCGCATCCGGAAGTCATCCGGGGCGCGACGCGCAGTGCGTAACGTAAGCATAACAAGTCATGTGACTTGTTAATAAAACTTTTCATTGGTTCATTTTACTTTTCTTATTCTAATGATGAAAGGCTTGGTCATATGACCTAAAAATTACGCTTTTTATTACTTCCGAACATTATTTTTTCTTAAATATATGTTATAATGTTCCAGGCTAATGTACTTTCCCGGAAAATTTACAACTGTCCTGCAAGTAAAATATATTCTTTTTTCGAGAAAAAGAGCGTTTCTTCGTCCCATGACGGAGCCGTTGAGCAAAAGAGGGTCGACCTGCTGTCTTAGTCGCCGATACGCCTGAATATGAGATTCTTATCGATCACTTTATGTTGCAGGAGTAGAAAACACAACAGCCCTGGACCATTTATCTTTACTGCGTTCCTGCGTATTATACCTTTTACCCTTCATGTAATTGGTCTGCTTTATTTCACTTGCCTTTTAATGATTCTAAAACAGTGACTATTATTAAAAACTTTACCAATGTATATACTACTACCATGTTTTCTTTTAAAAACCTTTATTGTGAAAATTTCATTATACAAATACGAGCCTATAACCACGTGGGCCGGCCACGGAGCAAACTGTAATCGTATATGATGAGTAGACATTTACACTGTAGAGGAACGTAACGGGCGGGCCATTAGGTTGCAAGAACTAAGGTGTCTAACAGTTGCGGAATCGGTGGACGTACATTTTATAATTAAAATACGACAGGGCCAGTTACAATAAAATTATCTAGATATACATTTGCGGGCAAGTACCATGGGTGACGTTAATTCGAACTTTCAATAGTACAGTAATCAATAACACATCAGAACTTAATATCAATAGGGATGTCGAAATATTCAATCAATTCTCGTCCCCGCCCGCCATATGCTTCAAAACTGCATACGTATCTCGTGATTTCAAGGTTCTGCAACCAGTACACAACAAGGAGTTACGAGTCCCATTTATTCCGGCGCCATTTTGGGCGAGGACGGGCAGGTCCAGGATATACTCAAAATGTCTCTACCAACCATCGACTATGATGATGTTCATATGCTGTATTTATTAGAGTAACACTCATCTGTCCACATGAAATTAATTTGCCACAATCTAAACATGTCATTTTAATCTTTCCAAAGTTCTAAATATTTGGGACCATTTCCCTTGCCTCTGATGCTGTCAGTGCCACTTCTTTGATGAATGTACTGGCAGGTCGGGGGTTCTCCTCCAAATCTCTCTTTTATGCAGCACTATAATTAATTGGTGCCACCTCTCCATATGACGATGCATGGTATAGTTACCATAACTATATTTTTTTTCGGTTCCTCTGGAGAGTACATCGTGGCAGATGAAGCGTGTAACGTACCGGGAATTTACCTTTTTTTGCATGTACAGGAAAGGAAAAAAAAAAATCGAGCGTCCGAGTTCTAAAGTGTCCCAGGGCCATTTTAGTAGACCAGGCCCAAATCCAAAGAACAAGCCGCCATTTTGAGAGTCCTGTTGCAGCCGCCTGTCGCTGTAGCATCAAGAGCAGCCGAAACTCAGCTGAATGGCAACTGAAACGGTAAAGGGGCGCCCCACTACAGCAGACGAGCCTCCACCTAGGAAGGCCCATTCACGCCGCCTCCCCCCCCCCCTTCGGGCACCCCACGCCGTTATTCGGAGCAGCATTGTAGGATGGCCACACCAGTGCGGCAACTTGCTAGACATCACCTCGGTGCCAACCAAATCTCAGCGCCTTGTGGTGTCTTCTATTCAGAAAATATTGTTGCGCTGCCTTTGGCCCCATTCGCACATCGGTCCGCTACTGACGCCATCTCACAAGCTAATGGGGCGCCCCACGCCGACTTTCAGCATTGTAGGATGGCCACACCAGTACAGCAACTTGCTAGACATCACCTCGGTGCCATCCGGATCTCGGCGCCCCACTGCAGATGAAGTGCCTCTCAACTATGAAACCACCACGGTGCCATCCGGATCTTGGCGCCTTGTGCTGGTTCCGGCCTATTCACACATCGGTCCGCTACTGACGCCATCTCACAGGCTAATGGGGCGCCCCACGCCGAGTTTCAGCATTGTAGGATGACCACACCAGTACAGCAACTTGCTAGACATCACCTCGGTGCCATCCGGATCTTCGCATCTCAACGCCTAGTGGTATCTTCCATACAGAAAATATTGTTGCGCTGCCTTTGGCCCCATTCGCACATCGGTCCGCTACTGACACCATCTCACAGGCCAACAGGGCGCCCCACGCCGACTTTTACCATTGTAGGATGGCCACACCAGTGCCACAACTTGCTAGACACCACCTCGGTGCCATCCGGATCTTGGCATCTCAGCGCCTTGTGGTGTCTTCTATTCAGAAAATATTGTTGCGCTGCCTTTGGCCCCATTCGCACATCGGTCCGCTACTGACGCCATCTCACAGGCCAACGGGGCGCCCCACGCCGACTTTCAACATTGTAGGATGGCCACACCAGTGCGACAACTTGCTAGACACCACCTCGGTGCCATCCGGATCTTGGCGCGTTGTGCTGCCTTCGGCCTATTCGCACATCGGTCCGCTACTGACGCGAACTCACAGGCCAACAGGGCGCCCCACGCCAACTTTCAGCATTGTAGGATGGCCACACCAGTGCTGCAACTTGCTGGACACCACCTCGGTGCCATCCGGATCTTGGCGCGTTGTGTTGCCTTCGGCCTATTCGCACATCGGTCCGCTACTGACGCCGCCTCACGTGCCAACGTATTTTCTCCGCATTTTATACCCTATGCCGCATAACAGGTCATGTGACTTGTTTATAAAACTTTTCATTGGTTCATTTTACTTTTGGTTTCCTAATGATGGAAGGCTTGATCATATGACCTAAAAACAACACTTTTCATTGGATGAAAACTTTTTTTTTTCCCAAACGATGAAAGCCCCACCTTGTTTCTGGATGTTTCAGACTGAAGCTGGCGTCACCATGAAAGCACCACCATCTCGTGGCTCCGTCGTAGTCATTCCGCGAGCAATCATGGCAGCCGCTCCCCACCAGAAGCCTGCAGGAGTCGGGGGCCCCCAAAACTTTTGATGAATCCTCAAGGCGGAGGGGACGCTTTCGAGAATGGGGTCCAAGACCTAGCAGACAAGCGTCCGATTTCCAAGGTGTCCCAGGGCCATTTCAGTGGACCAGGCCCAAAAAGGAAACAGCCTGCCGCCATTTTGAGAGTCCTGTGACAGCCGCCTATCGCTGCACCGCAAGAGTGGGCGCAACTCAGCTGAATTGCGGCTTTTGACACAGTGGACCAAAAGCGGACGGAATGGCAACTGAAACGGTAAAGGGGCGCCCCACTACAACAGACGAGACTCCACCTGGAGAGGCCCGTTCACGCCGCCTCCCCCGGGGCGCCCCACGCCGTTATTCGGAGCAGCATTGTAGAATACCAAAACCAGTGCGGCAACTTACTGGACATCACCTTGGTGCCATCGTTCTGCTGCCTTGGAACTATTCGCACAACAGTTTGCTACTGATGACCCACCCCCCGCGACGCCCCACGCCGGATGCCGAAATCAGTGAAATCTGGACATTGTGCTGCGTTGGGACTATTCGCACAGCCGACCGCTACTTCGTTGTTTTTCTCTAAAAATGTTTATATGTTATTACTGTTTTTGTTTTCTTGTATATATTTATAAGTTATTAAAGTTTTATAATCTTACTACTTTGTTGGAGTGCTATATATTTTTAATGTGACACATAATTGTAAAAACTTTGATGTACAAAGAGTCATCCCTGGAATCTTCCGCTTCAGGCTCGGTCCCCTCCCCAATCACAATACAGGATGGTTTTCAGATAATAGGAATGCGTCTGCTGTGACGGATCTCATCGAGTGTGGGCCTTGATCTACTATAACTCCTTTGAAGAGGGGTGATTCTTTACAGCTGGGGCCATAAACTACATCTGCAGGGCTAGCTGATACCCTAGGACCGGCCTGGACAATCGGACACAGAGGAAAAGGAGTGTCAGAGGGTGCGGTAGTGAATAGGGCGAAAGGGAGGTGTCGGGCGGGCACAGGGTGTGATTCTCAGTGAAGAGCAGCGCAGATGGGGGGTGGTTTATTACCCATGCATAAGACAGAGAGCGGGGGTGACCACTGCCTGGGGGAGATTCTTGCGAGGGTGGGGAGCCATGCTAAGGATCGACAGCGTGCAGAGAGTGGGTCTGGTCAAGGCATCTAAAATGACTGCCGTGCACGACAAAAGTGTGGCATTTGAAAAAAGGCAAGATGGCGCAGACAATGTTTTTTAACACTTCCTGATTTCCTTCGAATCGAACGTTAACAGACGTTGGGGCATATTACCAAAGTTAAGCGATATTTATCCCTAACGATGCTTAGCAACAAATTTTTTACCGCTAAGCATCTTCAGAAATTATCGCAGATAAACCTTGCTATTATCAAGGTTTATCGCAAATACGATAAAAAACGACCGCAATGCATTAATATCGCTGAAAACTCAGCGATATTCATGCATTACCGAGCTAATGCTCTTAGCCATGTTATCCACCTCCCATTGGATAACATGGCTAAGAACTGCTCAGGGCAGGTAGTAGCTTTTGGAGATATTCGCGCTTATCGCGAATATTTCCAAAAGTTGGTAATAGGAGATAGCGATGTTAGCGACTGTTTCCAGTCGCTAACATCTTGGCATGCCCACTTTGCATGTCTTTAGTGATAAATATCACTCACATGCAAAGTGGGGCCCAAGATGGTCGCTATCTCCTACTAGCCGTCGCTAACTGGTGTTAGCAACAGCTAGGTAATACAGAGATAATTTTATCTCCGCGAAGCGGAGCGCTGTTACAGATATATATCTTGTTTTTGAACGTTAATTTCTCAAAATCCACTGAAGCACATATATTGAGACCTAGCAAAGGCACATCGAGCTACCAGTCCCTACAATTTTGCCAAGTTTCGTGCAAATCCATTCAGCCGTTCGATTATTATTATTATTATTTTTTTTGCCCCGCGGGGCCCTTTTAAAACCTCCACATCAAACCTAAGAGGTCAAGGAGGATCTACTATGCCCCCTTATGGTCATTTGCCCCTTCGCTTTGGCCTCCTCTTGTCTCTCGATCCTACCGAGAGACAAGATGGCGGCCGCTACGGACTGTTTGCAATGTTTACAGACGCCGGAGAACCAATCAGCTTCGCAAACCTCCGTTACGCGAAGCGGAGCGCTGTTACAGATATATATCTTTTTTTTGAACGTTAATTTCTCAAAATCCACTGGAGCACATATATTGAGACCTAGCAAAGGCACATCGGGCTACCAGTCCCTAATATTTTACCAAGTTTCGTGCAAATCCATTCAGCCGTTCGATTATTATTATTATTTTTTTTTTTGCCCCGCGGGGCCCTTTTAAAACCTCCACATCAAACCTAGGGGGTCAGCGAGGATCTACTATGCCCCCTTATGGTCATTTGCCCCTTTGCTTTGGCCTCCTCTTGTCTCTCGATCCTACCGAGAGACAAGATGGCGGCCGCTACGGACTGTTTGGAATGTTCACAGACGCCGGAGAACCAATCAGCTTCGCTTCACAAAGCTCCGTACCGCGTAAAGTCCGCGAACCGGAGCGCTGCCCGGTCCGCTGTTACAGATATATATCTTTTTTTGAACGTTAATTTCTCAAAATCCACTGAAGCACATATATTGAGACCTAGCAAAGGCACATCGGGCTACCAGTCCCTACAATTTTGCCAAGTTTCGTGCAAATCCATTCAGCCGTTCGGGCTAAAAGTGAGGCCAACCGCCCTATGGAAAACTCAATGTTAAAAACACGTTTTGGGACCCCCCTTTTTTCTCGGCCCCCCCTTGACGAACCCCCCCCAAATTTTCAAGGGCTGCTCAGGAACAAAATGTGCCATTTTCCTGAAAATTTCAGCCAATTCCGTCCACAAACGCCAAAGTTATTAGACATAGAATTTTCAAAAATCCCATAGAGAAAAAATCCTAACTATATATACCTACTGGCGACCGCCAGTAGGTAATATATATATATATATATAATCTACTGGCAGTCGCCAGTAGGTAGATATAGTTAGGACCTAGTTCCCATAAGAATTCCACAACATTCTATTTGGAATAACTTTGGCGCCGGTTGACGAATCTTTGCTAAACTCTCCAAGAAGATGGCGCACTCCGCTCCGCTTCTATCCTGAAAGTTTCGTCAAGCGGGAGCTGAGAAAAAAGGGGGGGCCCAAAACGTGTTTTCCCCATGCAATTTTGCATAGGGACCATTTAAGACGTGCTACAGCTCGAACTGCTGAATGGATTTACATACAATCATTGAGTCTTATGTATACCTATTTATATACAACAACTGACACATACACTGCCTTTTATTTTTCTAGTTTGTTGGACATGTACCATTGAGAAAAATATTTCCTCATCACCACACCCATAAAGAGATTCACTCACCCAAACTGTTAGAACATGTAGTTTTAACTTCATATATCTACTGTATCAACTATTCACACATCTTTGGACAGTCACACCCCCCCACCGAACCACACACACTTTCACACTCCCATACAAATACTCAGTTAACTAATCAATAACTAATATAGACTTTCACATAGCTAGTAACCAATTGTAGAATCAGTTTACACAACAACTGACAAAGTGATACATATATTCACACATTTTAGTCACTATCCACTATATTTAGTGAGACATTATAAATTGGTCAAGTAAACAGTCAATTACACTGCTACTAAATCCTCCATCCAAATATTTATTTATATATATCCACTCATTCTTCAATGCAAATTGCTATATATATAATGCATATTTAAATAATGAAGCAAACCACATTCACTGGATGATGTCATCAGTGATGTCATCAGTGATGTCATTTGAGATGTCATCAGTGATGTCACTGACCATGTCATGAATGATCTAATATGTGACATCATCAGCAGTGGATTGCGGGTGCGCGAAATATAGTTAGTACAACTAACTATGTAGGAGCAATTTCAATGGTTTTGTATGAGTGAAATATCCAGCTAACTATATCACCCCTAAAACTTGTAGTTTTTTGAGTGAATTTCAAAGGTTTTTTAAAAGCTAATTCCAAACTATATAAGGCCTGAAACCTATGTTTTTTTCAGGGAATTTCAAAGGTTTTTTAAATGCTAATTCCTAACTATATAAGGCCTGAAACCTATGGTTTTTTCAGTGAATTTGCAAGGTTTTTTAAATGCTAATTCCTAACTATATAAGGCCTGAAACCTATGGTTTTTTCAGTGAACTTGCAAGGTCTTTTTTTAAATGCTAATTCCTAACTATATAAGGCCTGAAACCTATGGTTTTTTCAGTGAATTTGCAAGGGTTTTTAAATGCTAATTCCTAACTATATAAGGCCTGAAACCTATGGTTTTTTCATTGAATTTCGAAGGTTTTTTAAATGACAATTTTTAAATGTATTAATTGTTATTTTTTTTATACTGATTTACTACATTTTTGCAGGCAGGTGTTCAGAGGGCACGCCCCCTTTTTACAACGTTCTGCAGCGCAACCCCTGGCGCGTTTGCAGAGGAGGAACTAATTCCCCTTGCATACTGGGGGTCCCTGGGGGGCAACTAGCCCACCAGGAGCCTCCAGTATAAGCCAGGGAGCTGCATTACAGAGAGGTGTAATGAGGCCACACCCTTTTTTACACCTCTCTGCAACGCAGCCCCCGGGTGTGTTTGCAGAGGGGGAACTAATTCCCCTTGCATACTGCGGGTCCCTTGGGGCCAACTAGCCCACCTGGAACCTGCAGTATGCGCCAGGGGGCTGCATTGCAGAGAGGTGTAATGAGGCCACACCCTTTTTTACACCTCTCTGCAGCGCAACCCCTGGCGTGTTTGCAAAATAGGAACTAATTCCCCTTGCATAGCCTCCAGTACGCGCCAAGGGGCTGCGTTGCTTTGCCCCAGGGGCGGTGGTCCGCGGGGCAGTGTGGGGGGGATTGTGGAACCCCCACACTTCTTTATCACTATACCCCCGCGATTTGGTCCCCCTGGGTGTAATTTAAAAAAAAACAGACCAGGTTTAAAAAAAAAAAAAATGCGGGCTTTTTTGTCCTTGTGGGACCACCTGGGCAGGTCTAGGGGGTCAGGGTGTATCTACCCTGCCCCTTTTTGTGTTCTTTACATTTGTTTTTCTGCTTTCTTGTGCCTCGGTCTATCTACACGCACACATATACACATATCTATATGCATATATATGCATTTATATATATGTATGTGTATATTACCTACTGGCGGTCGCCAGTAGGTAGTTATAGTTAGGATCGTTTTCCATAGGAAATCTGCAACATTCTATTGGGAATAACTTTGGCGCCGAATGAGGGATCTGCCTGTAATTTCCCTTAACTTTGCCTCGCTGCGCTCCGCTCCTTCCCTGAAAGTTTCGGGGGGATCCGTCAAGCGGGGGCCGAGATAAAAGGGGGGGGTCCCAAAACGTGTTTTCCCCATGTTAATTTCCATAGGGCGGTTGGACTCACTTTTAGCCCGAACGGCTGAATGGATTTCCACCAAACTTGGCAAAATTGTAGGGACTGGTACCCCGATGTGCCTTTGCTATGTCTCAAGATATATGCTCCAGTGGTTTTTACAAAAATTAACTTTGAAAAAATATATATTGGGCTACATTGGGCTATATATATGTTAGAGCCCAAATGTAGCCCAATGTAGCCCAATGTAGCCCAATGTAGCACCAAAGATGGCCACCAGAGACAAAACAAATGTAGCCCAAATATCAGCCAGATGTAGCCCAACTATAGCCCAATGAATGTCCCAGAGTGTTCTAAAGAACAACTAGAGCGCTAACAGTCTTACTTATGACAAAAGTATGGCACACCTGAAGTCATCTTGATTGGAATAAAGTGTTAACACTTAAAACATTTAATTTGC
This sequence comes from Lissotriton helveticus, assembly GCF_964261635.1. NCBI lineage: Eukaryota > Metazoa > Chordata > Amphibia > Caudata > Salamandridae > Lissotriton > Lissotriton helveticus. The sequence goes on from NC_136057.1 coordinate 770,382,267, forward strand.
AAAGGAACAAAATGAGGGGGTTCATTTTGCCATAGAAATTATGATTAGTGCTGAAGAAAGAAAAATTAGGGCACATTTTGAGTGACTTCTCAAATCCTCTTATATTTAATTTAAAAAATTCTGATATGCAGTCTCCATTTAGGCTACATTTGGGCTCTTTTGTCTCTGGTGGCCATCTTGGGAGACTGCATGTCAGAATTTTTTAATGAAATAGAAGAGGATTTGAGAAGTCACTCAAAATGTGCCCTAATTTTTCTTTCTGCAGCACTAATCGTACTTTCTATGGCAAAATATACCCCCTCATTTTGTTCCTTTTTAAATTAAATGTTTTAAGAGTTACCACATTATTCCAATCAAGATGGGTTCAGGTGTGCCATACCTGTGTTTTAAGTAGGACTGTTAGCGCTCTTGTTGTTCTTTAGAACACTCTGGGAAGCTGCAGTAGAACACAAAGGATTCAACTGACAGTCTCTGTCCTTGTTGGATGTACAAGTTTTACTGAGCATGTCAGACTTCATTCTCACATGACTGACAAAGAAAATGTGAATTTACAGAAAATCTTGGATGAAGAATTTGAATTTTGAAAACAATTTTTTTTTTGCCTTGGAGGTCCTTGTAGGCCTAGGAGGTCAGGGTGCTTCTCCCCTGCCCTCTTTTTGAGTTCTCAACGTTTGTTTTTCAGCTTTCCTGTGCCTCAGTCTACCGAGGTACAAGATGGCTGCCAACAATTTCTGTTTTGGTTGTTGATAGACATTGGCAGCCAATCAGAATGCAGCTCGTACTCGGGAAGGTACAGAGTACAGTAAGCTTACAGTAAGCTTATATAGATATATATGTGTTTTTTAAGTTAATTTTCATAAAAACCATTAGAGCAATTTTCACCAAATATAGAAAAGGCACTTCTGTGTACCAGTCCCTACAATTTTGCAAAGTTTGGTGTAATTCCATTCAGCGGTTCGGGCTGTAGCCTTGTCTATTCGTCCTAAGGAAATTAACATGGGGAAAACACGTTTTGGGACCCCCCTTTTTTCTCGGCCCCCGCATGAGGAATCCCCCCGAAACTTCCAGGGAAGAAGCGGAGCGGAGCTGGCCTAAATTTTGGAAAATTATACGCAAATTCCTCAACCGGCGCCAAAGTTATTCCCAATAGAATGTTGTAGATTTCCTATGGTAGCTAGGTCCTAACTATATATACCTATTGACTATCGCCAGTAGGTAATATATATATAGGCTTGAGAGGCTGAGGAGAAATGAGAGTAAAGTGCAGTTGTTTGGCACTCCAGGGTTGTTAGACCTGGCATCCTTAGCGTAGGAGTTTCCCAGACATTTTGCCTTTTACCTCCTGTTTTTGCTGATTCTTTTTGTTGGCCTAAGCACTCTGAGCACTTTACCACTGCTATCCAGTGCTGAAGTGCATGTGCTTATCCCCTAAACATGGTGACATGGGTGTATACATGATTGGCATATTTGTTTTGCTAGTAAGTCCCTTGTACAGTGGTATACAATATACCTAAGGCCTTTATTTCAAGTTTTACGAGTAGGCCTGCAGCACTGATTGTGCCACCCACATAAGTAGCCTTTCAAACCTGTCTCATACCTGCCATTGCAGGACCTGTGCGTGCAGTTTACTGCCACTATAACTTGGCATGAAAAATTACTGGCTAGGCCTAAAACTAACCTTTTACAACATATAAGTCATCCCTAAGGTAGGCCCTAAGTGACTGTAAGGGCTGGATGCTATGTAAGTAAAAGGGCGAGACATGTACCTGTGTGTTTTACATGCCCTGGTAGTGACAAACACCCAAATGAACTACTGTGATGCCTGCTCCTCTCATAGGTTAATATTAGAGATTCCTTAAAATACATTTAGGCTGTAATTCCTAATCACAGCGGAATAGCTGCTTTATGGTTTATAATTTTGGAATTGTAATCACAAATCCTCTTTACTGGTAAAGTGGGATTTGGCATTACTTGTTTAGAACTGTCACCTTTAGAAAGTGGCCATTTCTCTGTTCTTAGCTCTTTGTGTGCCTTCCATCCTGTCTCCAATACACGTCTGGGTTTGGGTGACAGTTACATTTTATACAATCCTTCTAGACAGTCACAAACACAGGACCCTCAGGCTGCATCTGCATTAATCTGCATACTGATGGGTCTGGGTCTTTCTGGTCAGAGGGAAGGAAAGGAACTGACATGTACACTTCAATAGGTAGTACCCTGCCCTCACACAAAGCACTGATCACCCACCCAGGGCTAGCCTCGCAGACAGGACTGGGTTTAAAGGAGACCTGTGCAAGATTTTGCTTTGAAGTCACCTTCATGTCAAAGGCACATTTGGGTATAAGTACTTGGTCTCTGACCACTGCTAAAACAGACAGTTTTTGAACCTGTAACCAGACATCGCTGGCTCTACATCTGCACATTGGCAGAAGGAACTGTTGTGCTGTCAGAAGGGACTGCCGCTCCGCTAATTGCTCTGGTGTGAATACCAGCACTACGCTCTATTCCAAGAAAGAACTCCACTGTGTGCCTATCAGCACTTAAACCCCAAACAAAGAAGCACTCCATGCTCGCTGCTGTGAAGAACCCAAAGGTTCAGTGCCGTAGTACAGCAGAGTACGAAACCAAACTCAGAATGTCATACCTGATCGCCATCCTCATGTGATCAAGTGTTGCCAGGGTGATGACGTATAACACCTCCAACGCCTGCGGTGAAAGGCTGCCAGATCTGCCCAATTCACATGGTGCCGCAGGAAGCTAGCTCACCACAGCCGCTGTGGCCCGACCTCACACTGTGAGAGCTCGCTGCAGCTGGGGTGCATTTCGATGAGGGACTGCCAAGGTCTGTCCTGCCAGGTGTCGCCACATCAACCTGCATCAAGGTACTGTGAAATCCGAGATCCGTGGGGTCTCCACCGCAGGCTCCAGTCACTTCGGGTTAGGTTGCAGACCTGAGCCTTTAGAGGCTTGCAGAGCTTTGTTCTCCCCACTCCGATACCTCGAGAGGTTCTTCACCGATCACAGATCATCATAATTGCACCTGAAAGTCTACCGTAACGAACCTAGCAGAAGTGAAGGTGCTTCTGTGCGCGATGTTTATTTGGTGCATCTAGTATGGTATTTTAAATGTGCATAACTAGTCTTTTTGTGGGGTATTCATTGTGGTACTGTGTGTGTGCATGGCACAAATACTTTACACATTGCCTCTTTGGTAAGCCTGCCTGCTCTACACTAGGGGTGGGCGGAATTTGCTTAATCGCGTTACGCAAATCTCCGCAAAACGGTAAAAAATCTCAGCGAATCACGCAGAAATTCCGCAAACACGCGGAATTGCTTGTTCGCGATGCTTTTTTACTGTTCTCAATCGCTGTTTGCGTGCTCGGTGGGAAATATTTTGCGAACACGCATTTGAGAACGCGAGCAAGCAAAACATTTTGCAAAGTCGCTGAACGCAAAATTTTTGGCAATTTTGCGTTCTCCGCAGAATGCAAAATTACCCAAATTCCACGAACGGAACAGAATTTACCGCCCAGACATACTCTACACCAAGCTACCAGAGAGTGAGCACAGGTTATCTGATTTGTGTATATAGCTTACCCTGACTAGAGTGGTAGGTACTGCCTGGCCAGGGTGTATCCCTTAGCCAACCATAAACACCATTTCTAACAATGGTAATATTTTTTGCAAATTAATTTCTTAAGTTATCTAATAAAAATCATAATTAAATCTTTTTGGGGAAGCAATGAACTCAATCCAAAGCTGTCAAAATGAAATCAATGTAAATTGCCTAGTACTTATAAACAAATTAAATTTCCTGTATATTGCATTCACAGATCATAATGCATTCTGTGCAAAATAAAACACCCAACTTCCTCTTCTATCCTATTTTGCGCTAAAATGAACTGTGCCAATAGATATCAAATAGTTACAAAAGGTATGTGTACACCTTTGAGAAGTACAATTCACCCCTGATGGTATTACATATTCCACCAAATTCAATTCACCTTCTCATTTCACTGTAGCAGTCCTTCATTTTCAACTAATGTTCTATTTTGCTTAAAACAAAGTCATATTGCAAAATACAAAAAAATATTCCTTCTTTTGTCTTGTTTGGACTTTCATAACCTTGATTTCGAGTCCTGTTATAAATAGAAAGATTTCAGTGATCGAGACTTATCACAAAATATTGTTTTTTCGTTTTGTCTAATGGCATTTAATCTCAAATGTTCACAAATGGACATGTAATTTTGAATCTAAGTTGTGTTCCCATTGCACTTTTGTTCCCATAAGTATATTCAACCTTGGCTCAGTTCTTCTCAGCATTAGCTCCTGATCACCTCCTCTTTGATTAGCAGTTATGAATTGGACCCCATAGTATTGTATTTCCTTAGTGTGGCCTTTGTGATTATCTCAAAAGTGTTCTGTAAGCGGGTAAGTCGGGTCATGATTTTAGATTGCATGAAGATACTGCACAATTCTATGCTTAACTTTATTTGTTGTCCTTCCAACATAGCATGTGATATGCTCATTGATCTGACTTTCTTGTCAGTTATACAATTTGAAAGTTTTGTTTACTCCATATTCACATGCTTCACATTTTCAGCATTGCCAGAAGCCCACTTTATTTTGATTCTGAATAAGCCAATTCGTTCTTATTTTCTTTCTGAATGCATATAGCTCTTTGTTAGAAGATTTCCAAGAGTTGGCACCTTTTTATTTGTAATGTGTGGATAATGTGGTAAAGATTGACACAGATTTTCATCCAGGCTTAAGATTTTCCAATGTCGTCTAGTGATTTCCTATAGCTCTGCATATGAAGCATTGAAATCCATATTAAATGCATTTTTTGTCATTAGTTTCTTTTACTTTTATGTCTAGCAGTTCATACCTTTTCTTTGAATATGCACATTGCATCAGATGTTCTAACATCAGCATCAGATAAACCCTTTGTTCATATCAACCGATCAATTCCATAGCCTGATGTTCAAAATCCTCCTCCTCTAAGCAATTGCACCATGCTTGCAATAGTTTGTCAAAGCATATACTCCATTTGAACCTTTTAAAATGTTGGCATGAAGTGTATTGTTGCATGCTGTAGTCTTTGTATGGATTTTGGTACCGATCTTGTGCTCATGTTCAAACACTTCAGTAGCCAGAAATCTGAGTGTATCAGCACTGATTTCATAAGTAAATATTTGTTACTATTTAAGACCCTGATGAAGGTCTCCAAAGTAGCTTTATCTCCTTCCCAAGTGACAAAAAGGTAATCTATAGATGGGACCACAGTTTCACCTGGTTCAGTATTTCCAAATGTCTCCCACCATTAAATCATGAGGTTGGCATATGTGGGGGCAAAGGAGGTTCCCATGTTTCGTCCTTGTTTTTTAAGTAAATTTGCACCACTGAAGATGATGACATTATGCTTCAAGCAAACATCTAGCATATCACTCAAAAAATCTAAATGTTATAAATGGCTAAAAAATATTGTCTGCTGGCATGAATACCTTGATCATGTTGGATATCGGTATATAAAGAGACCACATCTATTGTTGCCATTAGATGACTCCTTCCAAGGTATTCCATTCATCTTAGTTAAGAAATCAGTCCAATCCCTCAGGTAAGATGATAATGTGTTGGCATAGGTAAATGTCAATAAAAACAGCAAGGTGTTTTCTAGCAAGGAGCCAATAGAGCTCACAAATGGCCTTCCAGGAGGAGGTTATTTACAATTAGGAACCTTTGGGTTGAAATAAATGGTGGGAGTACTATATGTTCAGATACATCCAGTTTCCTTATCAGTTAGATCCCTTTCCTCCATATCATTAGTTTTCTATGATAAATCGCTATAAAGTGCTTAGTAGGATCATTTTTTAATGTGCTGTACTGTTACAACACATTTAGCTGTCTCTCACCTCCCATGATATATTTTGAGAGTTCTACTTTGACAATATTCCTGCCTTTGTTTGACATTTTCACCTAAGTATATTGCCTATTTAACATTTTTTCAGTGAATTTCTATGGTTTATTAATATAAAGTAAGATACTGTTACAATTCATAACTATACCATCAACGTAAACGATGCCTTTTCAGTGAATTGCTATGTTTTTTAAATGCACACTAAGATGTTCACTGCTCTGTGTGTGTGTGGGCTGCATACATAACTACACAGTCTGGTACTCTAGGGCTATCATGAATTGATTGTCTGGAGGATTACAGGACATCCTGGCTTTAGCCAGGCCTTTAGCTGTGGCTATGGTGAGCATGCAAGATGTCTGTACCTATGGCAATCTCAAGTGCTCTAGATTAGCATGGAAGTGCTGGTTTGAGTTTGGAGCCACTTTCTACTTCTTTCATATTGGTACCTAATCTTTTTGATCACTTTCTCCAAGGAGGAGAATTATAGATTTGCTATTTATGCAGGTCATTTTCCAATTGATAGGGAGATCTACATGCACACAATATTGTAAACATAAGCAAAATTGAAAATTGATCATTAGATAGTGCTATGATAAGCAACAAAATGATTAGATAATATAACATGTAAATACAAATCATCATATAGCACTGAAGTAAAAATAAATAGTCAGTTTCTTTGATCTTAAAGAAAACTAAGGGCCATATTAGCAACAAACTGCGATACATTTTTTATCGCCAGCTATCGCTGGAATATATCGCCACGCTAATGCTGTATTAGCAACAATTAGCACTATGGCGATAAATATTCCAGCGATAGCGGGAGGGAAGGGCCAACATCGCGACAAAACCAACGATGTTGCATGGGGAAGGGGGAAAACCTTGCTGATACGACCCTCTGGTCGTATCAGCATAATCCACTCCCCATGTTAGGTATGGTTGAGTCAGGAAAATTGCAGGTGTTAGAAAACCGGCGGTGACTCCGGTTAGCGTGACTTTTCACCAGGTGATAGGGCTGTTAGCGGCTGTTTACCAGGTCGGTTGGTCAGGAACGCCTACTTTGCATGTCATTAGCGATACATATCGCTGACATGCAAAGCGGCACCCAAACCAGTCGCTTTCGTCAGAAAGCTGTCTCTAACTGCTGTTAGCGGCAGCTTGTTGATAGGGCGATAGAATTATCGCCGCATTAGCAGGAAAAGGACCTAAAAGGGGACAGAAAGGATCCTAAGAATTATAGATTAATCAATCTATTACATATTGGTGTGAAAGTGTTCTCTAAAATAATCTTAGGCAAATTGAAGAATTGGGTGGAGTTACATGTGATTGTCCCTGTGGAACAAGGAGGGTTTAAGGAGGGGCACTCAAACATTGACTATTGATTTACCTATGGGCATCAGCTTGGTAGTCAGTAGAAAAGTAAGGTAAATTATACTGCTGTTTTGTCGACTTTCGGGCTGCATTAGATCTAGTAGATGGACAGTACCTATGGGAGACGCTAAAAAGATATTACATTCCTGAAGAATTCCTAGTAGTCATCCAAGAGTTGCATAGTGAGAACTGGGCACAGGTTATTAAAGTAACAACAAAAATATTTTCCTTTCGATGTTCTTCTATCTATACGTGACAACCGTCCTCAAGTTTATACTAAACCCTAGGGAGTCTATTTGGAAAATCTAGCAACAAGAAGATTTATAACAATCATTCATTGTTCAATCAATGGCAACAGTATTAAAAACATATACATTTTTAATATAAAATAATGATGATTAAAACCACATGATTACAATATTATTACAAATCAATACAAATCAGTTCAAGGTTTTTAAAGTAGATTACAATTCCGGAGGATTTTTTCTATTAAAAGATCTTTTTTACAAAAATAGAAAAAACCTTGATCTATTCACAATTTGTACTCAAACCATTACATCACTCATTTAAAAACAATACATCATGTGTTAATATCATTATGTCGACGCATTTTGGTGTATCCGGTAATTTGAAACACCTTTCTCAGGACAAATACATTAAAACCAAATATTCTTGACTGTGCCTGCCAACATATCTAAAAATAAATACATACAATGAAACATTTGTTATGCTTGTGCTAGATGAACAATTTTTACTTCTACTCTCAATATATACACATTATACAGCTATATTCTTGTATTCATCTACGGTCAATAGTACAATTCAGACCTTCCCTTTAAGCAATATGTTCATTAGTTAACTATAGGATTACACTGATTTCATTACATTCTTTGAAAATCAACGGCCTTTAACAAATTTTAAGAATATTCGAAAAAGTTTTAAAAAACACATTGTGGGGATCGGGATTATTCCTTTTGAAAAGACACACATTTTAAGGACTGGATATCTATTCCTATTTTTAAACCTGCACCGTCCTGTCCCAAACCATTTCTTTATGGTCATTTGTTACTATATCAAATTTTACAATGACCTTTTTATATACTATCTACCTTTAAAAAAAGTAAACAGTTTGCCATGATGCTTATCCTATTCCACTGGCAAGAACTACCATTCAAACTTTCTGTGTGGGTATATATGTAATGATTCCTCCTTCCTCAAAACCCGACTCACAATTCTTTAATCTGTTAAGAGTATAGGTAGAGAAGATGTAACTACACTTGCCATCTTGTACTAGTTTAAGTATAGCCATAGTGATCTATTTTTTATACTCACATCAAGTGGGCTTAGAAAACTCCCACTAGTCGTACAAAATGATTCTTTATTAATTCTCGCTCCTTCAGTTCTAACAGCTAGTGTTGGTTCTCATGTCCAACCTAAAGCACAAATATACATATATTCATTGCTTGCCCATTACATCTAGTTCTCTAGGATTTACTTATTCCTAGACAGAAGGCACTCACCAATTACATTGGATTTTTGTTCTATGCCGCATGGGGTTGAATATTGTTAAAACCTGGGAGCCTGTCCGGTATCCCACTTGGTCCAAAGTATCCATCGCCTTTTTAATGTAGCGTGACACCGTTCCTATTTGGGGAGATAAATGACCCATAATCTTCTGAACATTTGTTCTCCACCATACTACACTCTAACAACCTCTAACTAGAATGGTGTGCCCATAGCATACTCATTTATTATCCAAATGTGCGGTAATATTTCAATTTATAATTCCTTTACCGCATCTGTTTAAAGAGCGAGCCATTATATTGTTGCATCAACGAGACAATACGCGCTATTACTTTTAGTTTAAAACCACGAATAATCTTGCTAAACATAACAGTCCACTTAATGTAGATAAGTTACCATGTCACCTCTATTTAGAAGACAGAGCCTCTACTTGTTGCTCAGCCTCTACTACCTTGGCGTATCACCGTAATAATTACGCGGTTCTATTACAGGGCAAGAAAGTTCGCCTTCCCACGTTTTAATGTAAATTAATATCGGCAGCACCCATCGAAATTATACTGCCTGTTGTCACCTCCTCGTGAGTAACTTAGCCCAGCGTATACTTTGCATTACCTCCCCGCATGGTAAGGGTACGCTCTCAGTTGTAAATTAATGTTTGCGTGATCACTACTTTAACCAAATCTAAACGAATGCCCAAACACACTTGGTGTTTCGAAGTCCGAAGACACCACTTGTTGGAAATACAATGAAACCTACCTTCAAGGTGCATAACGTCTGCCGTGCAATCATGTAAAAGCGAAACTCTCTCAACTGCCGCTATTTATAGTCACGCGCGAGTTTAAACCAGCGTGATTGAGGTGCCATTTTGGTAGTTTATTATTGGTGTTAGGTGCGTACAATCGAGCAAATCTTACTTGTTTTACCCAAAACTCGGTGTAAATAACGTGCTGCATAATTAATTATTTTGAGACTTTGCATCACTCACTGATAAAATAATGAGTAGTAACCCTAGTGTAGCCAACGCTATTACGGGTTATTCACATGATGATATCTGTTGTTTTTGTTTCTTTTTGCTTTTTTTTATTTTCAATTTAACTTTATTCATATGGCCATTTTCTATTAGCCAAGTCTTAACTTTCAGTATATCATGGAGATTAGACCCCCAACGGTCCTTGAGAAATAGGGTGAACTTATTTCTACCTAGCTCAAACATATTGTTTCAATTGACGTTTATAATTCTCAAAGAACTTTGTAAATGTAAAACAACTTTATATACGTACTGTTCTCCTCATCACCACCCGGTGGCACTACATATTTACCTTGCTCAGGGTGTATATCTGTCTTTGATTCCTTCCAGGGCCAAAAAGCATAAGAGCAAGGGGTGCATTATTTTTATGATTTTTCAAAGAAGACCTGTGTTCTGTTAGGCAGATTCTCACTTCCTGACTTATCTCACCTACGTACCCCTTCTGACAGAGGCAAATGATTGGATAAACTACATTGTTTGTTTGACAGTTAACCAAATCATTCATCCAATGTGAGATTCCATTGAGACCTACCTTCTGCTCTCTAATGATAGATTTACAATCTGTGCAGTTACTGCAAGGAAAATTGCCTCTTATTTTAGTACCATCCTGGATACTCACTTGGCTACTCATCTTAGGTTCCCTGTATGTTTTGACTAGGCAATTACGGATAGTTTTATTCCTTCTGTATGCAAATGTTGGTTTTCGCAACGGAATCATCCCTGGTTTATTTAAAAGGGACCAGTTTTTATTAATCAGATTTTTCAATTTGTTGCTCATTCCATTAAAATTGGACACCATCACTATATTTGGCTCTTTATTAGTGGATCTCTCCTTACTTTCAAAGAGGCTATCTCCATTAAAATATTTCACTCTTTTGTAAACCTCTTTTATCAATCTTTTCGGATACCCTCGCTGTTGAGTTCCTGTTTAAGGGTCATCGCATGTTGTTCATAGTCTTTGATATCACTGCAATTGCGCCTAATGCGCAAGAATTGGCTGAAGGGAATACCATCTTTCTGACATTTCGGATGGTAACTCGTGTGATGTAGTATTTTTGTCTGATGGTTTCACATAAAGGTCAACCGATAATTTGGCATCCTTTTCTTTAACTTTGATATCAAGAAAGTCCACAGAGTCCTGACTTTTACTTGATGTGAACTTTAGATTTGGGTCTCCACATTTGAGCCATTCTAGGAATGCGTATAGGTCAGTGGAGAGCCTTGCAGAAATTGCCGACCCTGAGGGATAGAAGCACGCATCCGCCTTGTTTTTGGGGAGATTGCCGCTCTTTGCGGGGAGATTGTTGGGAGAGCTGCACCTGGGCATCTGGTCCCCCCGCTGCCGCCTACAAACCGCAGCCGCCGAGCGGGGGGACTACAGCCCCCACAATCCCTCCAGGCCCCGCCCATTGACGCTGGCAGCTGCGCCCGGAGGCGCACAAGGAAGCTCCGCTAAGGAGCGGGAGAGCCTTGCAGAAATTGCCGACCCTGAGGAATAGAAGCACGCAGGCCGCCTTGTTTTTGGGGAGATTGCCGCTCTTTGCGGGGAGATTGTTGGGAGAGCTGCACCTGGGCATCTGGTCCCCCCCTGCTGCCACCTACAAACCGCAGCCGCCGAGCGGGGGGACTACAGCCCCCACAATCCCTCCAGGCCCCGCCCATTGACGCTGGCAGCCGCGCCCGGAGGCGCACAAAAAGAACGAAGCTCCTCCCGCGTCGCGGGAGAGCGCGGGAGCGCCGGGCAAAGGGCGGGCCCTCTGTGGCCCTCAAAGGCCAGAGGAGGCCGGGGCGGGCCCCCCCTCTGACATCGTTACCATAAGGGGGTGAGCCTATTATATTACTATAACTTTGCTTAAGGATTGCCATATCTGGCTGCTATTTTTGTGTGGAACTACCTAGGACTAATGTATTTTCTGACATGGCCAAATCATTATCTAAAGGAAGCTCTGGGGGTGGGGGGGTGGGGACCTTGGATGCTTTCCTGAAACGCGCTGAAACTGCTGTAGCCAAAGAAATTGAACTTTTTGAGAGGAGGCTATCGTCAGAACTATTATCCCACATTCCTTTGGCTGTAGAAATTGATGAGCTCCCTCCGGACACGAGTGCTCCTCCTGTATCTAATATTGTAAATGGGGCTGTTGTTGATGTCAGTTTGTCTATTGACTCCGATTCCTCTCATGTGTCTACTTTATTAGTCTCTCCTAAAATGATATGTACTAGGCAGCTACGGTCAACTTCAGTCACTAACAAAAATGATGCGCCAGGGAAAAGAAAGGCAAAGGATTCCCTAAAAAGTACTTGGCGAAAAGCTAAACAATCTAGGAATAGCAAAAACAAAGGCATTATGTCTGGGAGGGGTAAACAGGATGGGAGCACTACCAAACAAATTATGGAAAGTAGAGGGAAAGAAGACCCGGAGCTAGATAACTGTGTAAATGATAAGATGGGGGATAATATGGCTTATTTTATTATAACATTGGAAGAACGGTTGAAGGTTTTTCTTACCCCAGTCATGGATGAATTGGCGAAAATAGGTGGAAGACTCGATACTATTGAAAAACATCTTTCTAAACAGGAAGTGCCAATGCAGGGGGAAAATCAACCTTATTCACTCGCCCTAAGGGTAATAACAACAAGGGTAAATGACCTGGTAGGTTCCATGATGGTCACTGTCCCCCAAGTTGCAGTCCCAACTATCCCAGTGTTGGAGGTGGCAGGGGGGGAAAGTCAAGGTTTAAAACAAGGGCATTTAGATAAACCAAGGAGAATAAGCTCCTCTGTGCGGGACCTTCCTCGTGAAGCAGCGCTGCACCTTCCCCCAGAAGCTAGTCCTTATTCAATAATTTTAGCAAACGTTCCGAAAACAAATGATGGGAAAGAGGAACATTGGACTACCCTTAGAAATAAGGCCCTACAATATTTGTCTGTCAAAACCGCTTTGGGCGAACATTTGTTTAATAACTTTAAAATGGTGAGAAGGGTACCCTGGGTGGGGAAAACAAAGAAAACTCTTAGTGGTGACTGTGTAGTTGTAAGTTTCGGCTCCCCAATATTGGTGGATCATATTCTAAAACAGGCAGGTTCACTTAGGAGAAATCCTGATTATGTAAATGTTCTCTCCTTGGGCTTTTTCTATTCCCCAACAATTTTTGGAGGGTATGGGGGAAGCAGGAAAACTATACAGCCAGCTCCCTTTGCTGGGCCTATTGAACTGACCAATAGGTATGAGGCATTAAGTGACTTAAATATGAACGATTGACTCTGTGGGGCGGAGACGCTAGGCCTGGGATTATCCACTCCGGGTGTCGATCGTAATGTGTGCCCACCCACAGATTTGGAGTCCCAGGATCGACTCTGTAACAAACTAATAGGTATGACAGCTCTCTCTTCTGACCCACTTTTGGTTTCTCTCCCAAATGAGGTGGTCTCTCAAAGAGCCAACCACGAGGTGCAATTTGTAGGGGAGGGGCCTTTGGACAATATAGCTGTTCATACTTTAAGGGATATGGAGCTCTCTGAAGTTACTAGTGTAGTGACATTAAATGGAGGGGCTGTTGAAGGAGGTAACAATTATAGAGCCAAATTGACTAAGAATAAGCTAGCGTTTCTATCTTGGAACGTTGCTGGGCTGCGCTCAAAGAGGGGGGATCCAAACTGGGAGGCTACGTTCTCTCCTTTTCACATAATTGCACTGCAGGAAACCTGGGACTCAGAGGAAGGCTATTATGTGGACGGTTATCAAACATTTAATAAATTTGCAATACCTTCACCAATGGGGAGATCCAGGGGTGGGTTGTTGCTATTACTTAGCCTTAAACTACTGTATAGAGTGGAGTTAGTGGATTCAAGTTCTCCAAATATCCTGGCAGTTAGACTGGATGAGGAAAATTTGCCCAACATTCTGGTGGTAAATCTTTATAATTCTTTCACCAGGACTGATGAAATGGAACATTTGAGAGCACTGTCAGTTTTTCTGGAGAATTATAATATGGGTAGCGAGGTACACTACAATCTTATAATTCTTGGTGATTTTAATATTCATATCTGTCCCCTTAAGTGCTTACAAAACGTTGACCATAATTCTGCTATAACCCCCCTGTAATTGGGTGCTTTCTGATCAAGAGTCTGTGGGTGACAAAGTGTTTTTAACTGTATTTATTTTAACCAGGGTTGTAACTTTGTAATGTACTTGGTGCTACCTTTAGTTTGTACCCAATTATTTAAAATGTGAAAATTGTTGGATGAAATGCTGTACTGTGTTTTGATGGTTTTAAATTTTTTAACCGAATAAAGAAGATTCTGATTCTGATTCTGACTCCCAGCAGTGCCCAGACATAGGAGGTGGGTGTGGATATGACTCCCAGCAGTGCTCAGGTATAGGGTTGGGCATTATCATCACCATACAACAACTACATGGGTGTATGTTTACATCCCTAACCTGTGACAGTCCTGATAGTGCCATAGCAACACATCACTTATAGCAGTGTCCCACTCCATGGATGATGGATTTCTGTCACACACTGCGTGACACACCACATGTGGGTGTGATGTCAGATCCCACATGCATATCCACCAACGGAGTTTGCAGGCAACCTACACACCCTCCCATCATTACTCTATGGTGTATAGTCATGTAACCGCCCACCAAACAAATAGACCAAAAAGGAAAAACACACTGTCATGTATATTCCGGCCCTGATATGAATGTCCAGGTGGTGAAACATGTACTCTTCCATGGAAGGAACAGGGTTGAAACCCCTTAGATACAAAGCACTACATTCTGAGTTGTGTGCACAAATACCCTGCATAAGAAATCCAAACATAAGGGTACGGTTGTGATCATACATCGGCATAGTGTGCAAAAGGCTGATGGTGTCCATGAAGGCATTACTACATACTACAAACACAAGTATAGTGAGTAGCATGGATGGCACAGACTAATGAGCAGAACTCATTTGTGAGCAGGCATGGCCATTGCTGAAGGGAATGTTTTAAAAAAAAAGGAAATGTGCACAAAAGTAACCACAAATATTGTGCAACTGTCTGTACATAAGATCTCATGTGTCACTGAGGAAGTTACACTCTTTTGGACAATGTCTGTAGGCAAACTGAACACACACAAATCAAGATAATTAGCCTCTACATTGTGATGAAACATAGATACCATGGTCCACCTCATTACCATTACAAAATACACATCTTTCACAATACCAAAACATTACCATGACACCAACTCCTAGGCACACAGCACCTAAAGCAAGTACCTGAAATGCAATAGTTCAGAATGAAAATTAAAATGCTTTATTCAGCACCAAAATGAACTTTTGTTCATAAATGAGTCCTGGCTCAAATGAAGGCCAATGGCCAGTCCAGAATAAAGTTTTTTCTGTTGCTGGAATCTTGTGGAGGTTGTCACCCCCAAACTTTTTTTTTATTTTTTTTTTTAAATCTCTTTATTAGCATCAGATTGGTCCGTGTAGGCATACAATTACACAGTAAACTGTTTACAATGAAAACGTTAGCGGACATTATACAAAGGAAGCAAATGGAGGACTAGACCAATGACATTTACAAGCAGTGTAACACATTCTAAAGTCTCATTTTCACTTTTTCCATATCTGAGGGATAATTGCATGCGCGGAATGATGACACAAAGAGATATAACCTTTTTCAAACAGAACGAAAATGAATGAGCCTTTGTGATAGAGAGAGCGGCAAGCAACACATCAATTGACAAGGAAGATGGCATTAGTATAGGCGTAGGCAGACGAGGGTGGGTAAAACGACAAATGTAAGATTAGGGTGAAGCAACTATTTCAGCCGGGGCAAGGGATGGAGGTTGTCACCCCCAAACTTGCCTGCACATGATGATGTTAAAGGTTTGTGGACCCATGGGGGGCATCATCTGGGTCAGTGTCCGGCACCGCAGGGACATCAGAGGGAAGGGTAGGTGTTGTGGGTACAGGGGGGAGGAATCCTCCTCAGTGGCTTGTGCAGCGCCAAAGCTGGAAAGATATTCAGCGCCGCACACTGCTGCCAGTTCTGCCAGACCACCACCTGCACCCAGGGACACAATGGGAGTGGAGGTAGAGGGCTCTGAGTCTTGCGGCCTGTGTATGTGTCTGCATGCCTGCCGTCTGACCCCAGTCCCTGTGGGAGTGCCTGCATCCCCCTGAGATTGGATGCCGGGGGATCTGCGCATAGACTTCCGTGGTGATGTGCTGGGTGGGTCTGTTGGGGTGTGTGATCTTGTGTGTCTGCATGTACTGTGGACAGGTATGGGTGAGGGGGTTGTGGATGGGTGTGAAGGAGTGGGTGGGACGGGCCGCTGCTGGAGGGCAAGTGCTGCCATCAGTGAGGAGTCTATGGACAATAGACTCCGACGTTGGTCAGACATGTTAGCTGACATGCCCTCCATGAATGACAACAACTGTGTCAAGATCTGAGTTTGGTCATGGAGGACAGTCAGCATTGATGTCTGACCAACATGAATCTGCCGAAGTAGGTCCACAGACTCTGCACTGAGGGCAGCAGGGGAGACAGGGGCAGGGGCTGCGATGCCGGAGACGAAGGAGACATGGGGGCAGCACCGACAGAAGGGACCCTAGCAACTGGGAGGGTGGAGATGGGTCTGGAGGAGGTGGGGACAGACACAGAGGTTGAAGAAGCTGTTGCCGCATATTCCCCCTCCTCCTGGCAGTCAGAAGCCGAGCCATCCGCATGATACGAAGTGTCCCCTTCAAAAGGTCCAGCCGCCTGACTCCCCTCACCCTCCGTGCCAATGGCTCCCTCCAACTCCTCAGCGCTGGTGGCACTGTGGCTGGGTCCCCCCTCCTGGTCTGTGCTTATGTCAACTCCTGTGTCGGTTGATGATGCTGTTGGCAAGGAGAATAAACAAAAATGCATCAGTCACCTGTACACATCTGACACATGAACACAAATGTATTTGAGCACATTGCAAATCATGATTCATGAGTAACAGCAACCTAACTCTGCACATATTTAAGACTAGTACTGCACAGTTGGTATAGACACAATGCTACTTCCACACAAGGATCCAAATAATAGACCATGCCACGACTTGAATGAGAGTCACACTGAGGAGGTTCTGTTTGTTCACATGAGAGCTGAGCTATACAATAAAGTTATGCCACCTGAAGTTCACAAAAAATAAACAGTTGTGTTTCCCCTCAGGGAAAAGTAACACACCTCACTACCCAAGGTATACACCACTCCCAGAGCCCATGAAGTAGTGTTTGGTGAAAAGTAATGGCATAAAATCTTTGCATCTTCAGACTCTGCATACTTCACATAATCAACTGGTATAGCTTCTGAAAAATATCCATCTTGTGTACATAACACGTATGTGCCAGCATGAAAGAGCTCTCACAAGGAAATCCACACAAACAACATACACAATTTTATTGAGACAGCTTGCACACTTCAAGATGAAACACTGTAAGAAGTAAATGGTGTGGACCATATACCATATACATGGTCCACCTGCAGTCTTGATGTAATGACACACATCAGTCTGTACAATTGACATCAAAGGAGTCTCAAGCACCCAAGACCACTGTGGGGACATGTCGATGTCGATCAAGGCACACCATTAACCACTAACACTGGCCTCATTCAAAACCTGCCTGCTTATTCAACAACATTGCACATGTTGTGTGGTGTGCACTACCTTGTGAGCCAACTATAATGCAGACCCATAAGTGTAACCTACACATTTTGTCATATGAACACATTCCAAACATTAACTGGTTTCAACAGGTGTTAGGTGTGCCCAGGGACATTCATCAATGTGACATCACTTCAAATGTGTCACTCCTCACAGGGGCATCTATCACCAGATCATACAGTTGTTAGCACATAACACACACTGGCTGTCATGTGAAGTGGACCACATGTCCTAAATCTGGACAATGCTTAAGCTAATGTGCCTGCAATTGTGAAGATCAAAATCATTGCTGCATAGAAAAACACACCCTTAATCACATGGGAAATGTGAGCACTGTAGTCTGCGCACTAGGACAAAACAGCGTAGCACCTCAACTACATACATGTATCCAAAAATCTTTGAGGCACAATCATCTCTGTAAGCAAACAACATAGCTTGTAAAGAGCCCAATGACAGCACTGTCCAGCATCACAGGTAAAGTGCATGCTGATAATTATAACTCACAAATGACATCCACAGTTCACAACTGACAAGGGCAAACAGGCAAGCCCATCATACCTCTCTTGCACAAGACCTCCATCACTCCATTAATGTGTTTGAAACTGCTCAATACGTTAAAACCATCAGAATCAGGGTAGCAAAAACTGTGCAGCATCTTTTTAAAATGTACAGCAAGATCACCTCCTGTGGCTGGCAACCCATATTAGTCACAAACAATCAGCAACAGATTCTTGAGAATAGGCACACGGGCAATGCCCAGTGTGAGTATGCACTAGCTAAATCTTGTATCCATGGCCAGTACAGATGTAGCTAACACATGATAAAAACAAAGTATGGCAGGGACCAAGGCCACTGAGGCACACCCATGCTGAACCCACATAGAATGGGCACAGTGTTGGATGACACACATGATTAGGAGGCCGGGGTTTTTCATGTTACTGTGGTGGGCACACAGATCTGTGTGTCAAGAAATTGCAGACTGTCTCATGAATAACCGTCTTGTCACTATGCATATCTTGAAAACGATGTCCATCATGTATGAGTATGCAACATGGCTCATGCATGCTGGTAGGGTGTGAATCATATAAATTGCACTCCTATGTTGATACTCATGATCAGTGCAAACAAATATGAATGCCAAACACAGTGCACAGGTCGTGGCACAGGCAAGGTTACAACACATGTCACAGACCTCCCTCCCACATGATGCGTAAATCAATGTGCTGTCTAATTACCTTGCACCCTAGAAGTGCATGTTCAAAATTTTAAACACACAAACCAGGGGTAACATGTGGAGGAGGGGAAGGGATGGAAAAGAGCAGCAGATGAATATGGTGATTTTAAACTACAATGCACAAATAGCCTGTCTGACCAGACCCCCCATCTGTAGGAGTGTTCACAGGCTTCAGACCACCTCAAGTACCATGTGACACACAACACTACAAACATACATGTACCTACCCCCTCCTTGCTGCTGTCCATCCTGCAACTGCCTATGGAGGTCTGGAAAGACCACTTCCAGGACCCGGAGCATGTGGGAGGTGAGGTGACGGTTACCGCCATGCCGGCGTGGAGCTTCCAGCTTCAGCTGGACCCGGGCAATACGGCGGGTCCAGCACCGGATGTCCTGCCACCTCTTCCTGATGTTCATCAGCCGACGGTGAGGGCCCCCCACAGACCTGACATCCCTGACAATGTCCGACCAGATCTCCCCCTTCTCATAGGCAGTTACCTGTCAGGAAGACAAAGTTAAAAACAACATCACTATACCTGCTGCATGTCCCTGAGACACACACTTGGACTACATTGATGATGTGAACAGGGCATAGGATGCTGACAGGACTTGCATCATTGCCATCTGATTTTGCCCAGTGAACACACACTAATGCACTACATGCCTTTGAAAGGCAACAGATGGCATAAGAGGTTCAACACACTCACTGATCATGGCACACACTGTACAACACATGCAACTGCAAGGTGTTTGACAGCACGTGACATGCTGCCACATATCCCACTACACCTACGAACCCTCAGAAGACCACACATACACACCCTGGCACAGATCCCTTGCCTGTCGGTCTCAACATTGTATACAACCCTCACTTTGCACATGTCACACTTGACAAAGAGTTGACACACGTGTTGGGCTAACTGTGCAAGTCATGCACATAACCCTGCATACTTGTCTCATCAGATGGCTACAGCTGCTGCATACGCCATGCAGCTGTGTTGCAAAACATCACATACACACTCTGCCAGGTGACAAGGAACATTCACACTCTTCAATGTCCATGAATCCAAACACAGCATATGTACAAAATCACCACAGATCCAAAAAAAACATAAACATCAGTGAGTACATTCAGCTGTCACACTATTACAGCTCATTAAATCATGTCAAAAAAGCCTGCACGGTGTGGCACAGCAGAATGTGTAAATCAGTATGCTTTGAATGTCACAGTTACCATAATGCAAGTAAGGGGTAAACACACTTTTACTACAACATGCTTTGCATGGGAGATACCACAATGTACACACCCTGCAATCACAGAGAAACCACATTGCATGTCTGATCCACAAATACACAATGGCTGTAGTGACACTCACAACAGGGGCACAGTCAAAGCTAGTGCAGTCATCACTCACCTGCTCCCCTGGTCTCCCATACAGCTTGCTGTAGTTTGGTAGGAGGGCATCCAGCAGGGCCTGGTTCTCTTCCTCACTGAATGCAGGTGGCCTCTCCATGGTCAGCAAAATCAGAGTCCAGGGAATGCAGTGACAGCAGCAGTGTTGTCCACTCCAATGTTGTGCATGCAAGTGCCCTCCCACAGCCACATGCAGCCTTAAATCAGTGCTGCTGAGGGGCTTTCAGTATCAGGAGTGCAGTGTGATAGGCCACATTACTTAGCATCCTACGTTTCATCCAATCACTTTCAACATAAGGCCCTGACACACATTTGCATGGTTAAAAATGTGAGCTTCAGCTTCACAACAACATTGCAACATTGTATAGTTTTGCCCAACTGACTTTTGCAGGACACCTGTAGCACATACTCAAATCTCAGTATCCATGACAACCAGCTTGCTTTCTGGTACTACTATTCATAGCCTAGGTGTCCCCTATGTATTTTTTGTGATCCACACACAAGTACGGTGTATTTCACGTCACGTATGCTACTTTTTTAATAGTGAAACGAGGCACACACACGCATGTAATGTCGGGGTACGGTTCAATCGCGTATGGCACCATTACAATAGTGATACGAGGCGCACAAATGGCAGGGATGTAGCAGTATGGTTAACGCTAGAATGTCTATCAAGTTCTTGTCATTGCATACTTACATGAGCATGCCCTAGGTGTGCCAGGCACTGATATAGCAGAGGATATCAGTTCATGTTGCACAATTCATGTGTGATAACCTGTTGACACATGTGATGTGTGATGGGGCACTATGTGGTACACATCACCTTTCCACTTGTCCCATTCGTATCATCATGCACATGTTGTCATGCACATAAACACTGGAATGGCACAGTAATCACTTCCGGAACCTGTGTCATGATGCCAGGGACCGTAGCACTTTCTCACTTGTCAATTTGACATTCATCAGGTGCCTATGTAATAATGTTATGTGTGTAATTTTAAGGATTGAATTTGCTGTTTGGGTTCCGTAAAATGCATGTGTTTTTGGTGCATCTATAATGTGTCTGTTTTGTGACTGAAATGGTTTTGCATGTTAATGTTAAAAATGTTAATGTTATTCAGAATTTATATAGCGCGAACTGCCGCTCCGAAAGGAGAATCCTGGCGCTAAGGAGAGGGAGAGACAGCAGACGTGAGAGCTAGATGGCAGCTAATACATATGCGTCTGACAAGTTAAATAGCCAGGTTTTAAGTTGTTTACGAAAAGGGGCTTCTCGATCTAGTAGTCGTAGCTCCTTAGGCATCACATTCCAAGCCTTAGAAGCCAGGACGCTGAGGGTCTTTCCCCCTTTGGTTTTATAGTGAAAAGTGGGAATGTTAATTAGGTTACAACCTGATGATCTCAGGACTCTGGTGGGATTGTAACATGAGTATCTTTTTGAGAGGTACTTAGGGCCAATGTTATTTAGTGCTCTGAAAGAGGTCAGTAATATTTTAAAAAGAATCCTTTTAGGAAGAGGAAGCCAATGCAAGTTCCTTAGGGCCGCAGATGCAGAAGATTTTCTGGGCAGTTTCAATACCAAACGTGCCGCAGAATGTTGGACACTTTGTAGTTTTTTTAGTGTTGACTTTTTTACTCCCGCCATCAGACCATTGCAATAATCGAGGCGGGAGAGTATAAGCGCAACAGCCACAGACTTTCTTGATTCAGTAGGAAGAAAATCAAAGAATTTTTTCAATGATTTGATGGTGTTAAAGCAGCTCCCTGCTAAACTCCTAACTTGATGTTCAAAGGATAGGGACAAATCAAAAAGAATGCCCAAATTCCTGGCCGTTACCACCGAACTGGGAGGGGGGTGGCTCCCTTAGGCCACCATTTGTTAGGGTTAAAATTGACATTTTTCCCAATGGGCAATATTTCAGTTTTGCTAGAATTGCATTTCAGACAATTGTCCTTCATCCATTGGAAAACATCGGTAAGGCAATTCTGAAAGTTTAGTTTGGCCGCTGTGGAATTTTTGTCGAGGGATACAATCAGTTGGGTATCATCAGCATATGATGTTACCATTATCCCATAGGATTCAATTAAATAGATAAGTGGCCCCATGTAAATATTAAAGAGTAAGGGACTCATTATGGAGCCCTGGGGAACTCCTGAGGTGACACTCTTCTCCTTCGAGAAAAACGGCCCCAGAGAAATGGTTTGAGTTCTCTCTGAGAGGAAAGATCTTATCCAGTTAAGGGCCCCATCTGTTATTCCACTTAGTCTCAGCCGATCAATAAGGATTTTATGGGAGATCGTATCGAACGCCGCCGATAGGTCAAGTAAAATCAAGACGGCGTTCTTCCCTTCATCCTGTAAAGTTTTGATGGCATCCGCTAGTTCCATGAGGACCGTTTACGTGGAGTGCTTTGGTCGAAAGCCTGATTGGTGGGAATGTAGGATGTTATGTGTTTCCACAAAATTTGACAATTCTTGATGAACCATATGTTCGGTTATTTTACCGAGAACTGGGAGAAGGGATATGGGGCGAAGATTAGAAAGGTCTGAGTGGCTTTTCTTTTGCTTTTTCATCAGGGGTTTAACTATGGCTTTTTTCCAATCCATTGGAACAGTCCCGGAGCTAACTGATTCGTTAACTATTTGATTTATAATAGGATTCACAACATCCACTATCTGATGAAGAATATATGGAGGACAAGCATCAGATGGGGATCCTGATTTACAGGACATGATGACCTCATGGGTTTGTGCAAGGGTTACAGGCTTAAACATGCTAATGGTGTTTGTCAGGGGAGGGACAGGGTCATTTTCACTCTCTATACTGGAATGCGCAATGGGTGAGAATTCGTCCTGTAGACGTTTTATTTTTTCCTCAAAGTAATCAGCGATTTGATCGCAGAGACTTTGGGATGGGGGGATTTCTTGTTTCAAGGCTGTCGGGTGGGTAAAGGATTTTACTATAGAAAAGACAGTTTTTTGTCTTTGTTGGGCTTCCCTAATGATTTTTGTATAGTATTCCCTTTTGGCAGTTTTGATATTTGCAAAATAGATGTTCCTATATTTTATGAAGAGGGTTTTTGCAGCCGGGTCGTAATTTTTCCTCCAATTTCTTTCACCTTTTTTGCATTGAAGATGTGCTTCGGCTGGGGCTTCGTATACCACGGGGCACTTAACTTTTTAGATTTTTCATCATTTTTAACAGAGCGTTTCGGCGGGGCAAGGTTGTTGGTTGCTATTTGCAATCCTGTCCAACATTGCCAGAAAGACAAGGGACCAGTAACTGGGCTGACGATTTAAGCTTGCTGTTTTTCGTGATCAATGTCCAATTTTGGCTGGTGGAGGAAGGCAGAGTAGTTTTTGCTATTTTCTGAGGGTGAGGCATCTTTACATTGAATGGAATAAAACAATGATCTGTCCAGATTTGAGAAATTGGTGGATGAGTAACTAAATGAGGGAAATTAGAACATATTCCATCAAGTGTGTGGCCTGCTTGATGTGTTACATTTGTTACTTTTTGCGAAAGACCAAATATTTCCAGTGTCTGGTAAAAGTTAGAAACCTGTGGGTTTGTTTTTGGATTCTAACTGTAAGTTAAAATCTCCAAGGAGCGTGAAGTAGGGATAACGCACTAGCAGCTGTCCCAGGGCTTCAGCCAGAGATTCCAGAAACACAGTAGGACTGCCAGAGGACGGTATATTAGGCCTCCTGTAAAAGACAATGAGGCGTTAAGCCTGATAGAGAAGCCCATACTTTCGGCACATTTAAGATGGCTGAGACTGAAAGTGTGGCACTTCAAGGCGTTTCTAATGATTATGGCGACACCGCCTCCTCTGCCACTCGGTCTATCCGCCCTGAATATATTATAATCAGGTGGTAGAGCGATAGACGGATCAGGATTGCTCCACTCGTTTAGCCATGTTTCGGTTATAAGGAGGAAATCAAGATTGTGTTCACTGATCAATTCCTTAATATTCTCACCACGGCTACACATTGACCGCGCATTAATAAGTCCTCATTTGAGAATATATTGACAACTAGGAGTAATGCACATCTGGGGTGGAGTATCCGTAGGAAGCGCAAGCGTTGTCCAAGAGCAAGCTCTACAGGAAAATGGGCCCCAAATACGCTCCATAGAGATTAGGCAAGTACATTTCTTTTGGGGATTGAGTTTTCTGAAATCATTAGCTTGATAAACAGTGTGGGGGGGTTTTAATCCAGCGAATCCTGCGCCTGTCGCGGTCTTGGCGCAGACGGGTATGCCTTTGGCGCGCCGCCGGCACGCCCGCTGCGCTCGCCCCCTGCGCGGTCGCCACATTCCAAATTAAGTAAGAAACAGAAAGTGGAGCCAAAAAACAGGAACCACCCTAAAACACTAGAGCGCTATTCTTCAGGCGGGTCAGGATAACGTTCCTGGCACCGCGGTAGCGCTCTAGATGCAGTATCCCCACCAAGTAGTCTAGTTGAAGTGCGCAAAGGTACAAAATAGGCAATTCCCAAGTTTTAAAAAAATTATTACAAGAGTTAAAAAAAACGAGCGGTGCACTTTTAAAACTCACCTATGCCTGTCTGTGCAAAGTAACAAGCAAGCCGCCAGACTCACGTTCTAACCTGCGTGGTTGCTTCCTCCCGCAGTAAATAGTAGCAGGAAGTGGAGAGGGGGAGTCAAAAAACAGGAACCACCCTAAAACACTAGAGCACTAATCTTCAGGCGGGTCAGGATAACGTTCCTGGCACCGCGTTAGCGCTCTAGATGCAGTATTCCCACCAAGCAGTCTAGTTGAAGTGTGCAAAGGTACAAAACAAGCAATTCCCAAGTTTTTCAAATATTATTACAAGAGTTAAATAAACGAGCGGTGCACTTTTAAAACTCAGCTATGCCTGTCTGCGCAAAGTAACAAGCATGACGCCAGTCTCACGTTCTACTATGTACGCACACCATGGCACATATGCCTTATCAATGGCTTTTGGGTCTGATGGCATCATACATCATTGATCCCCATGCATACATGTGTGCATTATGACAATTCCTGTGGTGTTGCATTGTCACATACACATCCTCATTAGCAAGTTGGATGATATGTCCACTAGACATTTCATGTGACCTGGGTCTCTGCCTTGCAGTCAGCTGTCTGTATGGGATGACAACCTTCTAATGCAGGTCTGGTGATGTGTGTCACTCCAGTGATATCTTGCTGTTCTCACTTTAGAGCAGCCCATCAGTTGTTTTTGTGTGCATGTAATGTGTTTTTAAAAAGACTACAGATGTATCTTGGTTATTTCTGAAGTGCCAGGAATCTGGCATATGTGTCCAGGATGTATTGCTTACACCAGACCCCATAGTTCCTTGATGTGTAGTAGCAGTGTTGCATGTGCTATGTACATTGGAATAGTATTTGTATGACAGTTGTTCTGCATTCTTCCCAAATATGTCCTGCAGGGCACCGCCTCTACCAAGGCCTTTTCCTGACTTGGAGACCATGAGGGAACGTGATTGCATCCGACGTTACAGATTCACTCGAGATTTGATTCAGAACTTGACGGACAGGGTGGTACCACATCTCCAACCGCAACACAGGTATCTAACTGCGCTGACACCAAAGCCTTTTTTTGCCACAGGTACGTTTCAATTTGCCATTGCAGATGTGGGGGGTATGTCCCAAACCATGTTCAGCCGTGTCCTACATGACGTCTTAGCTGCCATGTTAGAGCACATTGATGAATTCATCAAATTTCCGACTCCTGAAGAGTTGAGAGATGTCAAGGGTGAATTCTATGCCCTGGGAGGGAAGCCACATTTCATTGGTCCATTGATGGTACACATGTGGCTTTTGTGCCCCCACAGGCTCAGGAGCAGGCCTACTGCAATAGGACAAACGATAATGGTCTTGTTGGGAGGAAAAGTATACTTCAACACGGTATTTCGAACTGTAATCAAACTCGTGCGCTGGATATGAGCGACCGCCTCCTGGGATTCTGCAGGAGACGGTCGCTCATATCCAGCGTTCGAGCTTTTGCCAAGATGCCCTACCACAGTACCCACTGTTATTGATGAACAAGTACAGGCGCAGCTAAACCCCCTCCTCCAGGGTGTCCAGTTGTCTGACGGGCACCGGACTGATAACATCTGAAGAAAATAAGGCTGTCCATATCTTACCCAGTCCTGATGAAGACCTGCCCTTGATGCACATAGTCAGCGCATCAACAACAGGGTCGAAACGCCGACGCAACATACTAGAGATCGAATTGAACAAAGACTTATAGGAACTAAAGGAAACACTTTGCCTAAATAGACTATTGTATTGACATTCGACAACCCCTAATAATTATAATTTGTATGTAATTTTGTTTCCGTATAATCCGTGTCAGTCTTTCACATTTCACTGTGTATAGCATATGTGTATTTTATGTATGTTTTTGGACAGTACAATCAATACTTG
The DNA here is from genome assembly GCF_964261635.1 of Lissotriton helveticus. NCBI lineage: Eukaryota > Metazoa > Chordata > Amphibia > Caudata > Salamandridae > Lissotriton > Lissotriton helveticus. The sequence continues at coordinate 770,408,878 of NC_136057.1, forward strand.
AAATATTTAAACATTGAGAAAGTGGTTCAGTAAATAACTACTCTCTCATTCATTTGGGATCAGTGTCTAATGATTTATACTATTACGTATGTACCCCACCAGGGACACACAAGTTTGATTACAGGTTGAAATACCGTGTTGAAGTATACTTTTCCTCCCAACAGAACCATTATCGTTTGTCCAATTACCCGCCCAGGTTCTGAGGGATCCAGGGTTACCCCATTATTTCTAATGGTCTACCACAATAGGAAGCATTATCACTCAATAAATGCCCTTGTGGTGTGTCTTGCTAACATGCTGATATCCCATGTTTGTGCACGTTTTCCAGGATCGTGCCATGATGCATTCATCATGAGGTGTAGCAGCGTTCCACAAATGATGCTGCAGCTGCGCAACGATTGGGCATGTCTTGTTGGTGGGTATACTCTGTTTGTCCTGTATGTATAATTTTTTGTTTGCTGTGACGAAATTGCTTTAGCCCAATTTCAACACGCTCTATAGTTGTAGGAGACGCAGGATATCCCAACATGCCGTGGATCATGACACCTCTCCGCAACCCAAGGACAGCTGCAGACCACCGGTACAACAATGCACACGGGCAGACCAGGCGCGTGATTGAGCGAACGTTTGGACTCCTGAAGAGCCGATTCCAGTGCCTTGATAAGACCGACGGATCCCTCCCATACGCTCCGGTCAAGGTGTGTAACATCTTCATTGTGTGCTGCATGCTGCACAACATGGCAGTTGAGAAGGCCGTGCACTCATCCTGGATCCTGATGAGCTAGAACATCCACCCGTTGAGGATGAAGGGCTTGGGCACGATGAAAGTGATGAGGAGGAGGAGGATGATATCCGGAGTCAGCTCATACGCAACTTCTTCTCTTAATGGTGAGTGACTGGGTAGTCGTGTGCAAGCTTGTGGCATGGAGTAGTATGTGTTGCATGCTGTGTGTCCAGCTGACTGTATGCAAAAACACTTTGATGTTTGTTGTGATGTGTCACACAAGTGATGATGTTATGACACACGCATATGTGCAATGAGTGAATTTGTAATGTACATGTGTACTACATTGTGATATATTTTAACATTCCCATGTCTGTATGCAATTCTTATTAATGTGTCCCCTTGTGTGCCTGTCTTTCCCAGGTCTCTCTGTCTGTTGTCTGTTCGTGTCATATTGGTACTCCTGCTATTGATCCTGATGATTGCAACGTGTGTAGAATCAGCGTTCCATGCACAGACATGTGGAAATGTCAGTTTGGGTAAGATATCTAAACATGGTTTTTTGGGTCGGTATGCTTTGTGAATGTGTGGGAGCTGTTTCGGTGCCTGTTGTTGAAGCATACATACATGTGTCATTCACATGGATCAGGATGCCTGTTGCAACAGTCCCATGACTGGACAGTTACCCTTCTTGTCAGTCGTCTGTTGTTGATTGATGACTCTGGTGAATACATCAATGTGTATAAACCATGGTCCTGACACATTGAGGATGTCACCGGTTTACATTGTGTGTGACATCACAACCACAGGCTCTGTGTGGATTTGCAACCTCACTGTGTACAGCAGGACGTGTTTGGCTCATCACATTTATGTTCTGGCCCAGTACAGTTTGGTTTACCTATTGACATGTTGTGAAGGTGTGGACCACTGTATGTCCCACATGTTCTGGCAACTGACCAGTGAGTCTGTTCGTATGGATGCATTGCCCCCTGTGCCAGTATGTAATGTCACTGTCTGGTCGCTACTGTCTGGTCGCTACATCAGTGCCGGTGGAGAACACAGCTTTGCAAGCCTTCTTGGTAACTTTATGTCAACTTTCTATTCCCATGATTGCAGGAATGTTGCACTGATGACGTAGCAACGTAGTGGTGTTGCTAATGTAAACACTTCCGTTACACCCGTTACACCAGTTGATTGACGTTAATCGCAGCAAACTCTTGTGCTGTGCGGCATATCCTGGTCACGGTAGGGGTGGTTTACTGGGTTTGTTCCTCATTGCTCTCAGTAGAGTTTGGTCACACCTGCTTGTCATGTTTGGCATTGTAAGGCACAGTTTGTAGAGCCAAAGATTGGCTCTTGCTAGGCTTCCTTGTGTTAAAATAATCCCCTTAGTCGTTGCATTAGCTAAGTACGGCTATAGCTGGTGATGTGTATCTTACATTCATGACCCTCACTGATTCCCAGGGCTGACTACAGTTGTTTGATTTGTGAGAGTAGCACTGCTACACATTCAATTCACTGTATTTTATGAGCCACATTCATACACTGTGAGTAAGTTTGTGAGCGCATGGTTCTAATTGCATTGAAGCAGCCTGGTGAGCGTTAGACCCCCTTCATTTATGAGACAGACTCTGCAATCCTTTTATGTGTCCATGTTAAAACCTCAGATGGTGTATCATTTCCAAACCTTTGCTGACAAAATTGATACAGTGGCTGTGGTTAAAGTACACAGGTGTAACTGTTTCAGTATACATCATGAGTATAATGTTATTCAGTGCCAAGAAGTCTTGAATTGTTAAGCTTGTTTACCTTTGTTTCAGATCTCCCGCCATGCTGTTCCCATCCTCTCCTTCCCTCGCCTGATCACCCGTTAGAGCCTGTAATTCAGACTCAGACCAAGGGGCTATCTGGAGATGGACCCCTTTTAGCATTGCACACATTTGAGGATCAAAGGTACCAACTGTCTCTGGCTGTCATGTGGAGATAGTTTCAGCAGCATTACAGGTACTCTCATTGCATTAGAGTTATTTCCTTCTGAGCAATGCCACTGGCCTTGTACATTGGCTGAAGCAGCATGGCCTCAGAACAAACTTGAACCATGTATGTGGTTAAAGTATTCCTAAGTGTACATTGTGCCACATTACTGTCACCGCAGATGTCTTTCCAGTGTGCATGCCTCATCTATGGAATACTTTACAATGATTGCGGTTATGTGTAGTGGGGGAACATGCATGGTGTTTGTAATACGTCATGGTCCATTATGTGATTGACAAATATGCCTGTGTATGTATTGTTTTAGCTTAATACCCACAACGGTCATGCAACACATGCTGATGCTGTTTGTCCTCTACCCCGCTTGTGCTGTTGGTGCCTGATCCTGTGACCGTCATACTTAGTGATTGGTTACCCATTTCCTAGCAGTGACCCATGAGTAACTAGACACTCCTTCCTTTCCATACACATGTAACATGCTGCTATGCAAATATCCTTGACTTTGTGTGCCACTTTTCCATGGTGTCTCACAACTTCTGCCATCATGTTTTCAGACATTCCAGATGCTGCTTTCTCAGTGACACTGCAACACCCAGTGCCCAGATTCTGCGACACACACCTCTCCAATATGCTCCAACATCCATCAGTCCATTCTTAAAGCAGACCGCAGATTGTTCGTGCCACAGTTGCACCACATCCATGACAAAGGCAGGCCTGTCAGCGCCTGCAACGTGCACAGTGCAAGGCCCGTGGCCATTCAATGACACAGGTTGCACTACAGACTCATGCTCCTGCCACCCTCCACACAGTGAACACCACACAATCATGCACCTGGTATAAGGCAACCCCTAAGAGCACACATGACAGCTCCGCAGGCTGTGTGTGCAACTCGCACTGCCACACATAACAGTGCATGTCCGTACAAGCAGGTCATGTGCGTCATTCTGCACACATGCTACTTACACCAGCACAACATTGGACTCTGTTACCTCATCAACACAACAGCACAACACATGACCACAATTACTGTGACCTGGTTGTACGTAAGGCCAGCACACTACTTCTACATTGCCATCACAGATGGATACTAGACCACCCGCAAGGACGACACCAACTTTCCAGGAGTATGATTGTCAAAACTTTGTGAGGTACACCCCCAGAGTGACATACAACCCCAAGGAGCAATTGTGGTGATGCTCAAATTTTGCAGCTCTGACTGGATTTTAGTTGATTAGAATCAGAAGATCCTCAGCATATGATATCATTTAGACTCCAGACATGGCAATCGAATCAGGCAGCGTGGTAAGGTAAATATTCCCAAAGTCTGCGTGCTCTGAGCAGAGCCCTGCGGCATACCCCACTTCTGTGTTTTGACTAAGGAGTCGATGTTGTAGGTGCGGACCTGATGTGTGCAGTCAGATAGTTAGGACAATATCCAGTACAGCACTGAGGACCACACACCTATGGTCTTCATGTGGTTCTGAAGATTGTGATGGTCTACGGTGTCAAATGCTGTAGACATGTCGAACAGCACCAACGCCGCCTTGGAACCTCTGTCGACCTCCCAGCGTATACAGTCTGCCATTTGTATGAGGGCCACCTGTGTACTATGGGTGGGATGGAAGCTGGATTGTGAGTCATGAAGGAGGCTACTATCTTCAACAAAGTGAATCTGTTTCTTCCATGAAAATTTCACATAAATCTCTGCCAGGACTGATATATAGATCTTTGTGTATGATTGGAAGCTTAAACAGGATCTGTGTTACCTTTACTAAAGATGTGCAGGAGGAACGTGTGTCTCTACACATCCGGGTTTGAGACCAATCCGAGAGAAGGGTTCCACATGACGTTTCAGTGTTGATAGTGAATCTTTGCAAGGATGTTGTGGTGGTTTGTGGGCAGGGGCTCAGTAGGGGAAGTGGATTAACATATGCTAATTGAGCTGAGAGGCTTCCACATAAATTGTGTAAAAATCTTAAACACTGGGCTGCTACACAACTTTCCAGATTGCTCCTCAGACATTGGACTAGTACTTCAGCATGCAGGCCCACAGCTAAACAGAAAAAAAATGGATCAGTGTTAGAGCAACTCCTGCCTGAGGACAAACACACCACCATCCTGCATTGGGACAACAATGTTTGTATCTAGTTTACCAAATCCATACCATCGCTAACTCATGATACAAGTCCATCCACATGCTGGAACAGACCTTCAGATAGATCCACTCCTAGTCAAGACGGACAGCCACCCAGGTCCACAACAACAGCCAGCTCAACTATGTCAACAACCTCTACACAGGAAGAAGAGCCAGACTCCAGGAGAACATGTGCACACCCAGGGCGCATGCGCACACCTCATCATCAACATCCCCTGCCACAGCCGCATGACCGTCTACCTGAGATACCTACTACAGTCAAGAGTGACCCTTGAACCTGCTTGCAGGCCAGGTTGCCCCCCCTGCCACCGAACAGCTCAACCTGTTCCCTGCCCGCTACTGCGTGAAGCGTGACTTTGTACCTGCTGTGCCCACCTTTCCACTGTGCAGTTGCGGCTGCCTACTGCACTTACCCCTGTGATTTGTGACTTGCACTATCTTTCTCCTCCGTGTACGCTGTGCTCTGTTTTTCCATTGTAGCCGCTAAGGCGTGCTCATGCAAGTTTTTTCACCCACCCGACTCCTTGCTTTTGCAAACCCCTTCCCGCCGCTGCCCCTGCCTCAATGCCCCCTACCCACCACGCTCCAGCCTCCCAGATGCACCTCCCTCCCCGCTTCCAAGTGGCGGAGTGTATGCGGGCGCGCAGCAGACGTTCACAGCGTGTGCGCCACTGGCGCACCAAAGGTGCACCAAAGGCAAGCCCATCTGCGCCCGTCTGTGCCTAGACCGCGCCCAGCGCAAGAACCCCTGGACCCACCCCCATACTGTTGGCCTATGCTGGGAGTCATATACAGCCACCCCTCCTATGTCTGGGCACTGCTGGGAGTCATATCCAGCCACCCCTCCTATGTCTGGGCCCTGCTGGGAGTCATATCCACCCCCCCTCATATGTCTGGGCACTGCAGGGAGTCATATCCACACCCACCTCCTATGTCTGGGCACTGCTGGGAGTCCTGTGCACCCACCCCTCCTATGTCTGGGCACTGCTGGGAGTCATATCCACACCCACCTCCTATGTCTGGGCACTGCTGGGAGTCCTGTGCACCCACCCCTCCTATGTCTGGGCACTGCTGGGACTCCTGTGCACCCACCACTCCTATGTTTGGGCACTGCTGGGAGTCATATCCACCCACCCCCACACTGTTGTCCTATGCTGGGAGTCATATCCACCCACCCCTCCTATGTCTGGACACTGCTGGGAGTCCTGTGCACCCACCGCTCTTATGTCTGGCGAATGCTGGGAGTCCCCCCATGTGACATGAGTTGTTTGTATACTCACCAGGCTCCACGACTCCATCAATTCCATGTACTCCCCTCGGTGGTAGCAGGGCCATGACCTTCTCCTCTCAGGGCTGGAACTGTACTGGTCTGCGGGGACCACCACCTCCAGTGTGGTGGCTATTGGCCTAGTCCTCATCCATCTTGCGTTTGACCATCCTCCGCAGATCGTACCACCTGGCCTGGCAATCCCTCCTGGTGCGCCTGATGAGTGCAACAGCATTGACCCTATTGACGATCCTCTCCCACAGCCGGGTTTTGTCAGCTATGCTGGTCTGTCTGACCAATGCGCCAAACAGCTGTGGCTCTACTCTAATGACTGCATCTGCAAGGATCTCCATCTCCTGGTTTGTGAACTTTGGATTCTTTGGTGCAGACATGTTGTGGGGTGAATGTGATTGGGGGGTGAGGGTGTGTATGGATGGGGGTTGTGGATCTGAATTTGAAGGGGGTGTGTGGGTCTGAATATGATTGTGGGAATATGTGAAGGTGGATGTGTGCAGTTGTTGGTGTGTTGTCAGTCTCTGTAGGTAAATGTGTATGTTGCAAAGGATGCTGGTTTGTGTGTGGGGGCCCTTTGTATTGGTCCATTTGTGGGTGTGGCTTAGTTTGAATTTTTTGGTGGGTGTGTTATAAGGGGTGGGTCTGAGTTGGGCCCTCTGTTTGCCACTTTGGATTTGTCCAGGACATTGCTTTGCTATGGTTTGTACACAGGAGATATGTTTTGTGGTGTTGTGCTACTCTTTTGCACACTCCTTGTGCTGTTTTAGGGGTATGCGTGTGTTTTTTTGACGGGTGGTTCGTTTCGTACTTTATTGTGTAGCTCTCTCATATGCAATGTATTTACGGGAGACGGGTGTGCTTCGTTGAGGGGGGTTTGTCTCGTACTTTCTTGTGTAGCTTTCTCATATGCGACGTATTTACGGGGTACCGTGCGCTTCGTTGAGGGGGGTTTGTCTCGAACTTTCTTGTGTAGCTTTTTCCTACACAACGTATTTGCAGGTACGTGTGCGCTTCGTTCAGGGGGGTTTGTTTTTTATTAGATTGTGCGGCTCGCTCATACGCAATGTTTTCCATACAAATCGCTTTTCATATGCGACGTTGTTTTCCCGTAAGAATGGCTTTCATGGTCTCCGGTCCGGATCGTACTTGGCGGGTCGTACGGCATGTTTACAAATCATACGGTTCACTAGCTGAGTCCGTATCGTACGGTTCTTCGCTAGTTTTTCGGACGGTTTGTAAACATTTGGACGGAATCTTTGTAAAAGGATCGTACTACGCAATTCGGATGGCTTTGTACGAATCGTACGGAAACGGCTACAAATACGAATCATACGACGGTTTTCTTTCCCGAATCGGAATTGACCCCCAAGTGTGTTTGGGCATTCGTTTAGATTTGGTTAAAGTAGTGATCACGCAAACATTAATTTACAACTGAGAGCGTACATTTACCATGCGGGGAGGTAATGCAAAGTATACGCTGGGCTAAGTTACTCACAAGGAGGTGACAACGGGCGGTATAATTTCGATGGGTGATGCCGATATTAATTTACATTAAAACGTGGAAAGGCGAACTTTCTTGCCCTGTAATTGAACCGCGTAATAATGATGGTGATATGCCGGGGTAGTAGAGGCTGAGCAACAAGTAGAGGCTCTGTCTTGTAAATAGAGATGACATGGTAACTTATCTACATTAAGTGGACTGTTACGTTTAGCAAGATTATTCGTGGTTTTAACCTAAAACTAATAGCGCGTATTGTCTCGTTGATGCAACAATAAAACGACTCGCTCTTTAAATAGATGCGGTAAAGGAATTGTAAATTGAAATATTACCCAATATTTGGATAATAAATGAGTATGCTATGGGCCCACCATTCTAGGTAGAGGTTGTTAGAGTGTAGTATGGTGGAAAACAAATGTTCAGAAGATTATGGGTCCTTTACCTCCCCAAATAGTAACGAGTGTCACTCTACATTAAAGAGGCGGTGGATATTTTGGACCAAGTGGAATACCGGACAGGCTTCCAGGTTTTAACAATATTCAACCCCATGCGGCATAGAACAGAAATCCAATGTAATTGGTGAGGACCTTCTGTCTAGGAAAAAGTAAATCCTAGAGAACTAGATGTAATGTGTAAGCAATGAATATATGTATATCTGTGCTTTAGGTCGGACATGAGAACCAACACTAGCTGTTAGAACTGAAGGGGCGAGAATCAATAAAGAATCATTTTATACGACTAGTGGGAATTTTCTAAGTCCACTTGATGTGAGTATAAAAAAATAGATCACTATGGCTATACTTTAACTAGTACAAGATGGCAAGTGTAGTTACATCTTCTTTACTTATACTCTTAACAGATTAAAGAATTGTGAGTTGGGTTTTGAGGAAGGAGGAATCATTACATATACCCCACACAGAATGATTGAATGGTAGTACTTGCCAGTGGAATAGGGTAAGCATCATGGCAAACTGTTTACTATTTTTAGAGGTAGATAGTATATAAAAAGGTCATTATAAAATGTGATAGAGTAACAAATGACCATAAAGAAATGGTTTGGGACAGGACTGTGCGAGTTTAAAAATAAGAATAGATACCCAGTCCTTAATATGAGTGTCTTTTCAAAAGGAATAATCCCGATCCCCACAATGTTTTTTTTTTTTTTTTTTTTGAAAAAACCTTTATTGTGACATAAGGCAGATACAATCACAGGCTAGCAAAAACACAGCCGGCCATAATCACAGAGACGGTCAATGCAAATCAAGAAGTCAAAACACATACCTCCCGCCTCCAAAAGTCCACCTCAACACCCAGGATACTGTTGCACCATAACGGCACCAGGATAAGAGAGGTTTTGTTTTCGTTTTTTAAAGGGGTTCAGAGATAAAGCAGGATCCGACATCATACAATCTAGTAGCACCAGAGCTAGGGGACATCATAAATCAGGATATGCACATTTGGGACCACTGCAGGCGGGGCACAGACACTAACGCGCACTAAACAGGATAGACAACAAACAGCACATTACGCCCTCCAATGCAGCACAAGCCCGCCATACCTGAAACGAGAAATTATTAGAACATCCCCCATATTGGCTTGAGACAAAAGAACAGCCGGTAAACTACTTACTACTCGGAATCCCAAAAGTAAGAAAAGAAAGAAAAAAAAAAGAAACCCAAGCAAAGCAAGAGAGAAAAAGAGGCCCTAGAAACTGAAAAAGGAAAAAGAAAAACAGAGAATACCCCCCACCCTGCACCCCTGCCTCCGGCTACGGCCTCCCCCTCAGCAGTGTGCCTGTCGCCCGCTGTATGAACCCGAGATTTAGAAGAAAGAGAAAAGAAACAACCACCCGTCCAGACTAAAAAGAACCCAAGCGAGGGAAGGAAAGAAAGAAAGAAAAAACGGGAGGGGAGCCCTCTAACAGTCCCCCGGCCTCTCCCTCTGCTAATATCGTAGATGGACAGAATGTAAAACACCTTCGCCCAAAGCAATACAATAGGTCAGTGCACTAGGCACAGGAGCAGCCCAACATGGCAACAATATGGACAGTATGTCACACATCCCACATGAATCCGCAAGCAGGAAGCATCGAAACGGAGGAAACATCGTCTACCCTTGTTCTGTCCCGCACATACTACGATGGCCCATCAAATTGTCCCACTCCAAATCAGCAAACGTAAGGAAGAGAAATATTGGAGCAAGTCCAGATAGCAGCAAGTCTGTAGTGCTGCGCTGCGATCGGACCCCATCCGAGCCCGCTGCCCGCCAGCGCGAATGACCAACCTGTCGCAACAACATGAATGCCACATCGCAATCAGCAAAGCAGAGCAGGGAAAAAGTGTCGCAGAATGAAAACGTGGTCGGAGCAGAATCGAAGACACCAACAGCATGGTGTGGAAAGAATGCCATCGCTCAGTTCCAAGCAGGAGCCCACGGATAGTTCTAGATCACGAATGTCACAAACTGGGGATCTCTCGAGAGCCCGCGTACAGAAGTTCAGGATATCAGCGCAGGCGCCATATTGTCGCGTATGGGTAAGAAGTGAAACATACCACTGTGCGCCCACAAACCACTCGGGCTCAATAGTTCCATCCCCAAAGTCAATACCATCCAGCATATCACACAGTGAACGGACATCCTGCTCCAAGGTATCGTGAAGGACAGCTAGGGCAGCCAGGAGATCACCAAGACGAAGTTCCGCTCCATGTCCTCTTTGTTAAAGCTCCCGTCCTCCACAGGATGGAAAACAGGTCAGGACTCGGTAGCACGGATACAGAACTATGCCCCCCTCACTACGTTCCGAGGGAGCACCATCATAGATCGGGGCCGGGGCATGAACAGCAGGGCATCAGGCGTCATGGAAGCACAAGCCGGGCACCCAAACAGAGGAAACATGGCCAAAACACAGCCGCCGGGGGAGTCCGTGTTATCAATCGCGGCCGGGCACAAATTCGGGATTCTCCCGCAAGTAGCGGGACAGGAATGACCACGGTCCTCGGCGGCAAGCGAGAAATGTCCAAAAAAGGGGGACAAACGACCCAGGGAAATCAGGAAGGGGCGATCTCCAGCTCATGCCCCCAATCAGACAGGTAAGCGATCCGAAAATCGGCCGGTCCGAAGCAATCCGGAACCGACCGGCCCCTCACTGTGGCCGGTGGCCGTTGTTGTTGAATTAATGGCCGGCCCCGCAGTTAGACGAGGTCCCGGTCTTAAAGCTGCCCCAGGCCGCAAACGCCGACGTCCGTTTCTCCCCGTGTGGAGGGGGTAGAAAACCCGGGGACGCTCCATCGAGCACCGGAGCCGCTCCTGCGCCCGTGTGCGCACTTTGTGAAACAGGACATCAGGCCGAAGGCGCCTCCAGGAGGAGATGGTACACGGAGCCGGGGGACTGGGCGGCCATCTTCGATGCTGGCTTGGCTCCTCCTCCACAATGTGTTTTTTAAAACTTTTTTGAATATATTTTAAATTCGTTAAAGGCAGTTGATTTTCAAAGAATGTAATGAAATCAGTGTAATCCTATAGATGACTAATGAACATATTGGTTAAAGGGAAGGTCTGAATTGTAGTATTGACCATAGATGAATACAAGAATATAGCTGTATATATTGAACCAGGGAGTAGAAGTACAAATTGTTAATCTAGCACAAGCATAACAAATGTTTAATTGTATGTATTTATTTTTAGATATGTTGGCTGGTACAGTGAAGAATATTCGGTTTTAATGTATTTGTCCTGAGGAAGGTGTTTTCAAATTACCGGATACACCGAAACACGTCCACATAAGGAGATGACATAACACATGATGTATTGTTTTTAAATGAGTGATGTAATGTTTTGAGTACAAATTGTGTATAGATGAAGGTTTTTTCTATTTTTGTAAAAAAGATCCTTTAATAGAAAAAATCCTCAGGGATTGTAATCTACTTTAAAAACCTTGAACTGATTTGTATTGATTTGTATTCATTTGTAATAATATTGTAATCATGTGGTTTTAATCGTCATTATTTTATATAAAAAATGTAAATGTTTTTAATACTGTTGCCATTAAATGAACAATAAATTATTGTTATAAATCGTCATGTTGCTAGATTTTCCAAATAGACTCCCTAGGGTTTAGTATAAACTTGAGGACGGTTGTCATGTATAGATAGAAGAACACCGAAAGGAAAATATTTTTGTTGTTACTTGTTTCAGTCCTGGTCCTTTCGGGTTTACCAGGGAAACTCTCTTGTTGTTTACGATTATACCACAGGTTATTAAAGACACAATGGGGGTTTGACACAAGAGATAGCAATCAATACTGGCCTAAGACAGGGCTATGTATTAGCGCAACTCTTTTTTTCAATTTTCCTTGCTGATCTACCTTCCTATTTAATGATGGAAAGAGGTGCAAGCCCAAAGGTAAATGGGAAGCATTTGTCCTGCTTACTGTATGCAGACAATCTAATTATTCTTGATCAAACAGAATTAGGTCTGCAAAGGAAGTTAAATGCATTTGATGGATATTGTACATCTAAAAACCTAACAGTTAACATGGATAAAACAATAATAATGTGTTTTTAGGAAGAGGGATCAAAAATGCAACCTGTGAATATGGTTTAATAAATCTTTAAATTGGGGCATGCACCTACAGGCCCAGAAAACCAAAGCCTTAGCCTCAGTTTGCAGGTTGAAAAAATTCAATAGTAATTATGGTGCTATGTCCCATAGACCCGTGTTGAAGGCCTACAATGCAATGATCCCTCCTCAATTGCAATATGGAGCAGAAATGGTATGCTTAGGAGGACAGCTCCTAGGACAGCGAGGAAGGGAAATGTTTAAAAGCCTTTTTGTCATTGCCCAGCTCATCCATGATACAGGCCATTAGGTTAGAACTAGACTTGTTATCATGGAACATTCAGGTTCAAGTAAACTTATGTAGGTTTTGTAAACGGCTGGGATCATGAGAAGAGGAGAAAGTGTCACGTTGGTGTATGAAGGAGATTCAGCAGAGTGAAGTAAAGTGGGCAAAAGCAATAAGGAAGAAACTCTACTCCATCTGTGACAATTTGAAGGTGAAAATTGACCCCTTGTCGCTGCATATTGAAGAACCTAAGAGTGTACTCGGGGAAGGAAAAGTCTAGACTAATTAATATGGTATATCTGAGCCAAAAAGAGTCTGTGCAATTTATGGTAAAGAGCTGGAGCAATAATAACTGGTACCCTTATTTAGACACCTTACCAAATCAATGGTTGAGAATGGAATTGTTAAAGGTGAGAGTAGGCATTAATCCCGCTCGCAGAATGAGAAAAAAAAAAGTACATTAATGGACCGTGATGGTAGATGTACATGCGGGATGGCCATAAAATGTACCTGTGTACACATTTTAACCACTTCGCTGCTAGGCCTTTTCCCCTCCTGTGCTAAGCCTTTTTTTGGCGTTTTGGGATAGTGCGCGCTTAGGCCCCTGTAACTTTTTGACCACATAAGGTATCCACGCCAAATTTGCGTCCTTTTCTACCAACATCATGTGAATTCTAAAGGTGCCCAGGGTTTGTGGATTCCCTTGGAGGGGTCCCAGAAATTAAGCAAAATACAGTGAAATTTTAGTTTTTTTCAGAAAAATGGGAAAAACTGGCTGCAAATGAAAGCCTCTGGGTTTTTCCCTGCAAATGTTATCAAAAAAGGGGTGATAGGGCTGAAATCTCCATTTTCTCAGCTTTTAGGGAATGACAGTCTTTTGTCAGAGAACCAACATTTTTCACACAGTTTTGACATTTTTCTGGGACATAGCCTATTTTTGCTATTTTTAGAGCTTTCAACCTTCTTCCAGTTAATGGTAGAAATGAGTTTGAAAGCAATAATGGACCCTGGAAAGCTATACATTTTCGAAAAGTAGACAAAATTCTGAATTCAGAAAGGGGTCATTTGTCTAAATCCATGAAGGTTTCTTTATAGAAACTAACATTTAAATATTGGAATAATTGAAAATTAGTTGAAAAAAACAGCCTTTTGTCTCAACGTTTTCACCTATAACTTCTTGTAATTTTGACAACTCTTTGAAAGCAATATACCGTTACATCAGTGTGACCTTCCTGGTTGTGGGGATATATAGGACTTCTAGTTTCACCAAGAACCCGACGAACCCAGAGCCAAAAACTGAGCAGCAACTTTCAATGGTATTTTATTATTTACTGGGTATAGAGCACTTATTCTTGGAAAATGTATACATGGAAAAATCGGTATGAAAGACACCTATGTATTTCTGAATTGGTTACAAATTATAGAGTTTAGAAACAGTATATATTTGTACATTTTCAAAATTGGGAATACTCATACTAGCATTTGAATTATTGGTCATTTTTCAAAAAGATGTTTTTTTTACACAATGTCTTTCATTGGGAAGGGAGAAATGCATGAAAACTCAATAGGTAATAACAGTTGATTTACAAATCTGAATTACCCTAAGTCTCCTAATAAAAACGGTACCTCACTTGTGTGGGTCGGCCTTGTGCCTGCGACAGGAAACGCCGCAAAATGCAACGTGGTCACACCTCAATTTTGCAGTTAAAAATTGACTCTTTTTTGGCAAAGTGCCTAGCTGTAGTTTTTGCACCCTAGCTCTGCCGGCACCTAGGGAAACCTAGCAAACCTATACATTTTAGTAGACACCCAGGGGAATTCAGGATTGGGTGACTCAACTGACTCCCACCAGGTTCTGTTACCCAGAATCCCTTGCAAACCTAAATTATTGACAAAAAAAACACATTTTCCTCACATTTCTGTAGTGGAAAGTTCTGGAACCTGCGTGGATCAACAAATGTTCCTGGGTCTGCCTAGTGCCTGCGACAGGAAACTGCGCAAAACGCAACGTGTTTGCACCGCAATTTCGCAGTGAAAACGGGCCCTTTTTTGGCAAAGTGCCTACCATTTCATTTTTTAACCCCAGCTCGGCCGTCCTCTAGGGAACCCTAGCAAACCTATACATGTTTGAAAACTAGACACCCAGGGGAATTCAGGATGGGGTGACTCAACTGCCTCCCACCAGGTTCTGTTACCCAGAATCCCTTACAAACCTAAAAAATTGACCAAAAAAGCGCATTTTCCTCACATTTCTGTGGTGGAAAGTTCAGGAATCTGCGTGGATCATCAAATTTCCACCCACCCTGTGTTTCCCCAGGTCTCCTGAAAAAAAGGTACCTCACTTGCCTGGGTCTGCCTAGTGCCTGCAACAGGAAACAGCGCACAACCCAATGTGTTCGCACCGCAATTTCGCAGTGAAAAAGGGCCCTTTTTTGGCAAAGTGTCTACCTTTTGTTTTTGAACCGTAGCTCAGCCGGCCCCTAGGGAAACTTAGCAAACCTATACATTTTTAAAAACTAGACACCCAGGTGAATTCAGAATGGGGTGACTCAACTGCCTCCCACCAGGTTCTGTTACCCAGAATCCCTCGCAAACCTAAAAAATTGACAAAAAAACCACATTTTCCTCACATTTCTGTGGTGGAAAGTTCTGGAATCTGCGTGGATCAACAAATTTCCACCCACCCCGTGTTGCCCCAGGTCTCCCGAAAAAAATGGTACCTCACTTGCCTGGGTCTGCCTAGTGCCTGCGACAGGAAACAGCGCACAACGCAATGTGTTCGCACCGCAATTTCACAGTGAAAACGGGCCCTTTTTTGGCAAAGTGTCTACCTTTTGTTTTTGAACCGTAGCTCGGCCGGCCCCTAGGGAAACCTAGCAAACCTATATATTTTTGAAAACTAGACACCCAGGGGAATTTAGGATGGGGTGACTAAACTGCCTCCCACCAGGTTCTGTTACCCAGAATCCCTTGCAAACCTATAAAATTGACAAAAAAAACGCATTTTCATCACATTTCTGTGGTGGAAAGTTCTGGAATCCACCCAGCCCATGTTCCTCCAGCTCTGGAATCTGCCTGGATCAACAAATTTCCACCCACCCCGCGTTCCCCCAGGTCTCCCCAAAAAAATGGTACTTCACTTGCGTGTGTAGGCATAGTGGCTGCAACAGGAAAAGGCCCAAATCGTACGGTGGAGAATTTAAAATAACCTATAGCAAAACTACCTTCTTTTTTGCAGGGGCACCTGAGTTTTTGGCCCGGGGCTCAGCGACAAACTTGTGAAACACCCAAACAGTTCTGAAAACTAGACACCCAGGGGAGTCCAGGGAGGTATGGCATGCGTGGGTCCCCCAATGTTTTCCTACCCAGAATTCCTACCCACGCAAGTGAGGTACCATTTTTTTCGGCAGACCTGGGGGAACGCGGGGTGGGTGGAAATTTCTTAATCCACGCAGATTCCAGAACTTTCCACCACAAAAATGTGAGGTAAATGCATTTGTTTGGTCAATGTTTTAGCTTTGCAAGGGATTCTGGGTAGCAGAACCTGGTGAGTCACCCCATCCTGAATTCCCCTGTGTGTCTAGTTTTAAAAAATGTATAGGTTTGCTAGGGTTCTCTAGGTGCCGGCAGAGCTAGGGTTCAAAAACGAAAGGTAGACACTTTGCCACAAAAGGGCCCGTTTTCACTGTGAAAATTCCGGTGCGTCCACGTTGCGTTTTGCGCTGTTTCCTGTCGCAGGCACTAGGCAGACCCAGGCAAGTGAGGTACCATTTTTTTCAAGAGACCTGGGGGAACGCGGGGTGGGTGAAAATTTGTGTGAGCCCAGTAATGCCACACTTTTAAACACAGAAATGTTGGAAAAAAATAAATTATTTCTGCTACATTTAAAGTTTGCTAGGGATTCTGAGAAAAGGAACGTTGGAGGATCCATGCTAGCCATACCCCCTTGAAAGCCCCCGCATGTCTACTTTCCAAAAATGTGTGGGTATGCTAGGTTTCCCTAGATGGCAACCGAGGAAGGAGTGAAAAACCCATGTGACCCCCCTACCTAAACCAATTAGTTTTGACAAAATTAGTTGTTTACTTGTGCAGGTTGACAATTTGGGCGCAATATTGCAAGGAAAATAAGACGGACATTGTGAGTTTTGCAGGATATTGTGGATACAATTAATTGTTAGATTTCACCAGAGAGACATCACCATGTAGTCCCATGGGCTTTCAAGAATATCTACAATTGGCAGGTTAATCAGAAGCGGAATGTACACCTTGGCACAGAGACTAAGAAAAACAAGATCCCTACACAGCCGTCTATTCCTCAAACACACACACATACTGGTTGGATTTGGCACGAGGGCGAGTGATGATTCAGTATATATAATTTTATTAACAAGAGATTTCACAAAAATGAAATGCACTGTCAATTACATGGACAAAAAAACTGAACCAATGACTCGCAGCTCGTGAGCTGTAAAGCCACTTCGAGGCACCAACCACTTTACAGGCCATTCACACACCTTTCATACCTGACACACAGAAGACCATTCACACCACCAGGCACAAAAGCAACACATCACAACATTTACAAAAAAAGTGACAAGGTGCGTCCTGCTTCAAAAAAAAAAAAACACTGACATCAAGTTTTCAAACACACACACATACTGGTTGGATTTGGCACGAGGGTGAGTGATGGTTCAGTATATACCATTGTATTAGCAAGTGATTTCACAAAAAATGAAATACACTGGTAATAATGGAAAGGACAAGAAACTGAACCATTGACTCACAGCTTGTGAGCTGTAAAGCCACGACAAGGCACCAACCACTTTACAGGCCATTCATACACCTTTCATACATGTGACACATACAAAACATTCACACCGCTAGCTGCGGACCCATCACATTACTACACTTCCACCAGCAGACAACGCCAATCAAGGGCCCATCACTTTCACACGCCAACATTCCTGACACAGCAACAACACAAACTCATGGATTACATGGAGTGGCGCACAACTAGCACTGTGTGTAGTAACCAGCATTAAGTCATTTCCAACACACCGCCAGCAAAGCACCAGTCCACGCACACCACCAGCCAAGCACCAGACCACACACACCGCCAGTCAAGCACCAGACGACGCACACCGCCAGCCAAGTACCAGTCCACACACACACCACCAGGAAAGCACCAGTCCACAGACACTGCCAGCCAAGCACCAGTCCAGGCCCACCACCAGCCAAGCACCAATCCAAACACAACACCAGGCAAGCGCAAGAGCATGCACACCGCCAAGCAAACACCAGACCACGCACACCGCCAGGCAAGCACCAGTCCACACACACCGCCAGGACAGCACCACTTCACACACATAGCCAGCCAAGCACCAGTCCAGGCAGACCACCAGCCAAGCACCAATCCAAACACACCAACAGGCAAGCGCAAGACCATGCACACCGCCAACCAAACACCAGACGACACACACCACCAGCCAAACACCAGTCAACACACACCACCAGGCAAGCGCCACTCCACACACACCGCCAGCCAAGCTCCAGCCTAGGCACACCACCAGCCAAGCACCAATCCCAACACACCACCAGGCAAGCGCAAGACCACGCACACCACCAACCAAACAACAGACCACACACACCGCCAGCCAAGCACCAGTCCACAGACACCGCCAGCCAAGCGCCAAACCATGCACACCGTCAGACAATGGACACTACACGCAAACCAACATCATACTTTAGTTTTTTTTCAAAATAAATGAAAAACAAAAACAAATTGCAAATTGATACAATCTACTAACACAACAACTAAATCTAAAAACACTACACAAATGCCAACTTTGAAACTGAACAATAAGTTTTAAAGAATAAAGACCAACCAGTTCATTTTACCACTCATGGATGCTCCCAAAAATTATTTTGCGTGTGGTACAATCTAAATCAAGCAGGTACACACAGCCCAGGGTTTGAAGGGCAGTCGGGGCAGTACATACGAACCGCCTTCCGCAAACCTCTTCACCAACAGACTCTACATCTCCGACTGGGAAAGTCTTTTGAGGGTGTAGGAGGAATTTGATCAGGAAAGTGGCGATCTTTCAATCTGGCAACATCCTCCACCACTCCAACTCTAGGAACACTTGCCTGTTCCACTAAAACAAGGCTGCCTATTACAGACTCCTGAAACTTTACAAAAGTCATCTTTGACTGGGGACAAGATTTCTGGAACACAACAAAAGCATTAAAGGTGGCCAAGTGGAAAAGATGGATAGCCAACTTCTTGTACCAAATGTAAGCCTTACGAAGAGCAGCATACGGTTCCAACCTCTGATCTACTCTGTCAACACCACCCATGTGCCTATTATAGTCCATTATGCACACAGGTTTGCGCGCTTCTGCAACCTGACCCCAAACAGTCACCGGTTCAGTGCTTTCATCATGCATGGAAGTCAACATGTTGACATCTCTCCTGTCTGAAAACTTCACAGCTAGAAGCTCCTCACAACGCAATGCACTGCACTGTCCTCGAGCAAGCTTTTGACAAACAAGTTCACCAGTGTGAAGTTATCGACATAAATATGACGGCCTTTGTTAAAAAATCCACTACCAAGTTCCCACACAATTTTCTCAGTCACTCCAAAAGTCGACGGACAACCAGGGGGGTTAATCCTAGATTCCTTACCAGTGTACACCCTGAAATTAGAGACATATCCAGTCAGACTGTCACACAGCATATAAAGCTTAATTCCATAGCGTGCCCTCTTACTAGGAATGTATTGCCGAAATACCAAGCGGCCCTTGAACAATAGCAAAGACTCATCCACTGCAATTTCTTTCCCAGGATAAAAGATCTCAGGAAATCAATCAACGAAATGATCAATGAAAGGCCGAATCTTGAAAAGACGGTCACAATCAGGGTGATCTCGTGCCAAAGCAGAAATATTGTCAACAAAATGCATCATCCGAAGCAGAGGCAAATACCTATCACGACTCATGACTGCCGGAAATATAGCTGTTGCCATCAAGGGACTACTAGACCAATATGAAGCCATTGATGGTTTCCTAAGCAAGCCCATCAAAAAAGTTAAACCCAAAAACTTTTTCATCTCCTCCAAATTTGTGGGAGTCCACCAGGTAGCTCTAGCGTGGGGCTTAAGGCTGGCACTGTTCACCCTCAAAAAAATTTCAGCATACAAATTAGTCTGCTCAACAATCTCTGCCAAAAACACATCGTCCATTAACAACTTGAAAAAATCAATAGGCAAAAAGTTTTCAGTGTTCACCCTACACCCTGGAACACCAGTAAATTCAGGCAATGCCGGCTGCACCATGCCTGGTGCAACCCAGAGGTCAGAACTTTCAACGTCAAGTCTTGCAGCCGCAGGCTGCCGCCCAGCTGCCTCTTGTCTCACTACATCAACTGGAAGTCTAGCAGCCCCAGGCTGCAGCCCAGATGCCTCTTGCCGCACTATTGGCACAGCAATGTCCTCCGCAACCACAGGCACTTCATCCACACCAAAAGTAGATTCATCAGCACTCAGAGTATCTTCAGCATCAGATGAAGCCATGTGTAGAGAAAACTCACTACCTGAATCTTCACCTCCGGCTCAGAATCAGAGTCAGTCTCTGGACCATGGTCAGAGGAAAAATCAAAAAGCATTCCAACAACTTGCTGAGCAGTAATCCGGTGGCTAGCTATTATCCTTACAAATAAAGGAGTCTGCACAAACAACTCAACAACCCCAACACTGTGCAAAGTAAGTAATAAAATGTAAGCCTTTATCACAAATATCTATATTTTGAAAAAATATACAATTCACTTACAAGAGACAACTAGACTCACCAGCACCTACTCTGCAAAGACACAGCAAATAGGCAACGATATCCCACTAGAAAGAAGAAAAAAAAACTTACATATACAGAAGTACACATAAAGAACAAATGCAAAACATGTTTTACAATCTGAAAAAACAGAAACCAAACATACTCGTATTATTACACACTTTGCAAATTATTACACACTTTGCAAAAAAAACGATTACATTACAATTGAACAAAAAAGGTCTCTTACCAAACACATGCAACTACACAAACAGCAGAACAACAGAACCACCAGTAACGGAACCGCACACTGCAACAATCTAAAGAGAAAATAAAACAATACATATTAGAAGAAACAAAAACAACACACTTTACAACAGGCTATGTCACAGGGTATGTCACAAATGGGGTGTCTGTCCCCAAGGGGGGCAGAATATAAATCTTTATAAATGTGGGCCCCCTGGAAGCAACCCTACGGAGGGCAGAGAGGCCAAATTAAGACACTAATCTGCCCCCAGAGGGGGCAGAACATATTTTTGAAAACAAACGGGCCCAAGGATGCGACCCTTGGCCAAGGGGTCGCTTCCTATAACAAAAAAAAACAATCCCTGGTGTCTAATGGACTTTTCTACTCCCCCCACCCCCCGGGTCCAGAAACGGTAAAAAAAAACAGCCAATCTGCCCCCAGGGGGGCAGAATAGTCTTAAATATGTATATTGCCCCCTGGAAGCGACCCTTGCCCAAGGGGTCGCTACCTTTATAAAAAAAAAAATCCCCCTAGACACCAGGGATTGTATTTTATTTATAAAGGAAGCGACCCCTTGGGTACAAACCTAAAAGACAAACCACATCATATAATGCCATGTGCATACCCTTTGATTGGTATTTACTACTGTGGGTGTTCTTTGCTCTCATGGTGGAGAACTCTGTAATAGTAAGTTGCTGAAAATCCCCCCATTAGCACAATTACAAAGAAACACAACGGAAAACCAATTGAGCCCTAATTCAATTGTAATTCATTTGAACAAGTGAGCCCCTGGGACTAATTACGAAATAAGGTGCTATTTATCACCCCTGATATATAACGATACCACAGGGTATGTTATTTATTGGGTGCAGTTAATAACATCTAATATGAGTTCATGGGGAATAACATGCAGATTTTGGTGTTTGATGCACAAAAATCTGCATAATATAGTAAATACTGTATGTTTTCCCTGGTTACATTTCGGCTGGTTTGATCTGCCGCTATTGAATGAATGTTCGGACGAGTTAAATACCTTCAAACTCGTAGTTCCGAGCCATGCATAAACAGCAGTTTACGCATTGGTCAGAATATTATGAGAATCTCATTATCTGGCTCCTAGATTTAGCCTGAACACATTTGGCTTTGACATAGGACTTTAAGTGCCTTTGTCATTTTTATTGTTTTGCAGCCATTCCAATCCCTTGTACAATAATTCCACCATGTTTATTATTTCGAGAGGATTGTAATAGGAAGCATGTTACATAGTTCCAGATTAAAGCATGATGAGCAAGGAATAATCAATAAAAACGTACAACCTTTGGTGTATTCTCATTATCCTAATTAGTTTTCTGACTTTATATTACCTTTTCATCATCATTGGCATTTATAGGATTGCAAAATGTCATTTACAAAACATACTGTTTTCTGACACAGAAACCCAAATTCCGGTCACATACAAACACATTTAAGGAAAAACATGCAAGCAAAATTTAAAATGAAGACATACCCGTTTGATTGGTATTTGACAATGAGTGACATCCCATAAACTCTGATAAAAAGCACACAACTTTAAACCCTGCTTAACAAACCCGAAGTTAGTCAGAAGATATAGAGTCCAAAAGAAGTATGAAACAAATATTCACAAACAAATTTCACTTGAAAATGTGTTTGAATTTTTAAAAGTGGGCAAATAAAATTGTATGTAGCTCATCGTGTGGGCCAAGCTTTCTGTGCTACTCAGCAAGATGATACTTTGATAAAAAAAGCTTTTCTTTAATTGTTGTAATTTGTCATTTATGTTGCACTCAATCTGCCATTGTTACAGCATTGCAGCACAATGTTAAGACCACTGATGATGTCCACAGTGTTTCAAACGTTCCTATTACAGACAGGAATCAGAGTCACATTTTTGTGTTGTGCAGTCAGTTGATTAAATAGGTGTGCTCTTATTTAAGTGACTGTGTCAGTGTATGAACCTTAGTCAGTTGTGGATTTATGGGTAAACCAGAGGCTGTACTAGGTCATTTACGCATCTTCTAATGTTGTACACATGCCCAGCTTTCAATTAAATTATAATTAGAATTCATGAGAAAATATTAAACTTGCAATAATAATTTGACAGAATGTTTATGCTTTGTCTGCCTGTTATAAAGATTGTTTGAAGATTAGCACTTTCTAATAACTGCACTGAACTGTGTCTCCAGACTACATTACCTGTTATTGCATAAATACTCACGTAGTGAAAAGTGGCCAACTTTATTTTAATCTCGTTGGAAAACGAATTAAAAGGCAATGCAAGATAAGACTTCAAAACATTTTTATTATGCGATACATCACACTAAACAGCCTTACGGAATGTTCTGTCAACGAATATTTGGAAATAAATATTCATAATACATTTAAAATGTACAATTTGTTTTGATAGGCAGTGTTCATAAAATCAAGCAGCAAAAATCTATATAATTTTCTATGAGATTGTACCTAAACGGTACATTGTTACATAGGCAGTATGAGCTAGATTCAGTGTTACATAAAACTCATAGAAACCAATACCTGTGCCAGGATTACAGCCACTGTTGCACGTCATAAAGATGGATGTAATTCATGTCTCTAGCATCAGATCATTGCTCTATTTTGTCTAACATTAAGTAATAATTCGTGGTACAAAACAGTTCAAATACAAAAACAAATTCTGAACTTCTGTATTTATACAAATATATATTTCTCTTCATATTTCGATCTTTATATTAAAATACATCTTAATGCACCAACATTAAAATAAATAATATATTCTAGGGGAAAGAATCCTGAAACATTAAAAGGGAAGCATAACATGATTTTGCTGTCAATGTTTTCTTACAAGTACCACATCTTTATATATACTAACATTTAGATTTGCAAACACACACAGAAAAGGGATTTACTGCCAGTGGGGGTGTTTTTGCAAGGCTACCCATAAGGATCTTTTTCCCATAACGAGGTGTTCTTTGCTGTATTCAAATTGCTAAAAACTCTACAACAATGCTTTCGTTCTCTGAGAGCTCTGGTCGATTTTTAGTTGTATGTTCCAGAAAATAATTAAGCATTATACATTATTTGTTTTTCTTACATTCATTATCTATCACCTGAAAAAGCAGTTCTCCAAAAATATTTTTGAACCTTGTAAAACGTGAACACACGTTTTGACCCCTTATAAAAGAATGTTATTGACCTTCATGTCCGTAAAACTCTTGTTCACTATCCAAACTTTACTTTATACCGCCTTTCTGCTACATGGTGCGTGTATTCTGCACATACATTTGCTTGTGTGGACATACACATACACATATGTGTGAGGACATATTTACACTTCCAGAAAGCCCTTAAAAATGGTGAATCATCCTAAGTAAAGCAATGCCCATTTTTTGGCACATTGCCCAGCATAAACATGGGTATTCTATCTAGCTATATCCAACAAAGCACCTAACATGTTTACTAGGCGTAGGTGATTCAAAAATAAAATGTATGCATATATGTGTTTATGTGTGTGCTTTCATGAAGACTTTCTTAAATTATAAATGCTCTCAAGGGGACAGTGAAGTGCAAACTGCAAACATTATTTACTGCTACAACTTGTTATAGCATCATCTGACATTCACAGAACAGTAAATAATGCATTCATAATTTTTTTGAAAACCAAGCTTTCATAATCAGAAAAAAATAGGCATAAAAATGTTAGCAAAAGCTTTGACTCCGGAGGTTACTTTACACGCTGTATCCGCTATACTCTTCCACAACCATATTATTCAATGTAACAATTCATGCTAATAGTGGAAGCATGAAACAGCTTTAAGACCAAGGGCCAGATGTAGGAGCCATTTACAGACCGGTAACGGCCGATTTCGGCCGTTACCGACCGGTAAATGGGTTTTTGGGATGTAGGGGCACATTTTTACAGAATCGGTAAATTTACCGATTCGGTAAATTTACTGATTCTGTAAAATACTGAATCAGTATTTTTACCGATTCGGTAAATCTCAGATGTAGGTGGGACTCTTCTGAGTCCCAAAGGCCCTACAAATTCGGTATTTTACCACCCAATCCAATTGGGTGTTAAAATACCGAATTCAGGTGTGCATGCACATGTGTGCATGCACACCTATGCCATGTGACAGACAGACATGCCCTCAGGGCATGTCTGTGTGCCACATGGCGCACATGTCAATTTTTGGGGTGCCAGAGGGTGTCAAAGTGACACCCCCTGCACCCTTGCAGAATTCGGTATTTACCGATTCGGTAATTACCAAATCGGTATTTCCCATTGATTCCTATGGGCTTTACAGCCCATAGGAATCAATGTGAAGCCCATAGGAATCAATGGGAAATACCGATTCGGTATTTACCGAATCGGTAAATACCGAATATTACCGATTCGGTAATTCCACATCTGGAATTACCTACATATCCCCCCCCCTCTATTTTACCACTTCTTAAATACCGAATTGGTAAAATTCGGTATTTAAGAAGTGGTAAAATATAATTACCTACATCTAGCCCCTGGTCTTTAGAAGGCATCAATGTCATCCAACAGGGCACACTTTCATTGACACTTACAGTCATATACAATAAAGAATGATTTGTAGATTTGTGAGTAATTGCTTTTACATTATGCACAATTGATCAAGTATTTTTTACAAAGGAGACCGGATTATGTCTAGCCAATTATGGTCAGATCGAGATTTAATCATCGCAGCTTCCTACATCATTATTTTTCAGGACCTGTTCATATTGAAATGTGAGTTATGTACACCAATATTCAAAATTGTTTGCAAAATTGTTATAAAACAACATCGTAGGGTATTAGCAAGTGAACACCTTAATATTATTAGCTAGGAAACAGTATCCAGTTGTGGATAGTTCAGCAATAATAGTAGGCAACCATTTTGAATGAACCTCGTCAGGCAAAAATCGTAACAGCAGCAGATTTGCATTTTCAGGTATATTTTCTGGCTTGAACTGGAAGCAATACTCATTGAAATGTAGAGGTTTTCAGTTGTTGTCTAGATTCGAAGTGCTCCTGTACTTGGTTCAATGTCTCTGGTAATTTATTTCCAAGCTTAACTCATCCCACAGAAACACACCACCCTGGTTATTTTACCTATTTAACATCCTCCTATTCACTTATATGGCTCTTTTATTTGACTTTAATGCCTTTGGTTTTAACTGATTTTTGAGTATGGAGTTTTGAAGCCTTTCTCAAGTACGACCCACAAATCATGCAGTCTGCTTATAGTGAGCAATAGGCCTTCATTTACTAAAGTTTGCTTCTGTGCTAACGATATGCAATGCAATTTAGTTCTACACACACTGGCCTTTAAAACTGTATATGACTTAACATTGTCTTTTGCTTTGTATTGCATCACGAGTGACGAGGCCACATTTAAATAAAAGAGGGCTATAATCATGTTACCAGCCAGTGTAATAAATACAAACTCTTCCCTGGCTCAAATTAGATCCAAACTTATCAATTAAACAGACAGTAGAATCAGTTGAAAAGGTAAAACAAAGAATATCATGTTATTATCTTCCATCATTTCCCTATTAATCAATTTGGTTTTCAATTTCTTTAATAGTTACATATGTTTATCTGGTAAGTCAATGTACAAAAATAATACAGTAATTTAGCTGCAAGCCTGTGAACAACATTTTGTATCCTAATGTCAGGGCTAGCAGAAGTATTATTTAGCTTGTTCTATTTAGTGCATTGCTATCTTCACTAGATTCTTAGTGTAGGGTATTTCAAATTCAGGGTCAAAAACTATACCTAAGTTCCGCATTTTATGGGGTTATGAATTGTGTCCATGGGACACTAGCTTTTCCGTTTTTTATTCAACCTTGCTTGATGTCTGCTACTATGTTATGTTTTAATTCTACTATTCTAATTGTACAGTTGATTTGGGCATCATCTGCATACAAATGAAAGTTAAGCCCCTTAAGTGGTCTTACATACATAACAATTTGGTTTCTTTTTTTTGGTACCTGTCACATACTTTCAATGAAAAAACATTTGAACAATGTCAGTGGTATGAAAATAAAACCTGCCAAATTCCTAATTTTAATCATGAGAATATTGTGACAGATAGTACAGAATACAGTTGTCAAGTTTATGAGTATCATGACACTTCCTCATTCCCTAGGGATAAAGGCAAACACTTAGGGATACTCAGATACGCACTAAGGTTAGTTGTCTTCGCCCTTTTTAGCATACCTTCCGACCAATGTCTAATAATAATTATAACTCAACATGTTTTGCTTGCACCCTTCTCCATAACCTTGACAAGTGTGGATGCTTGTGAAATTGATCAATAATTATTTCACTAATCAATGTCTTAATTTGGCTTTTTCAGTAGTAGGATTCTGAAAATATTATGAGTACCTTGATCACAGTCACTACAGATTAATCAGATGTGGGATCTCTGGGAAGTCATAGTCCTTTATGCACTTGTGTTGTTGAATGGGAAAGATGAAGAGCCTTACTTTATGATTTGATAGAAAGGTAAGCTCCCTCCATTGTTGAACTATATTTCCTTGTTTCAAAATAATTTTTGCAGACAATCCCTCAGCCTGTGTGTTGCATTTTTAATACCTGTTTCATATTCCTACGTTCATGGGATCTAATTCACTTATTTCTCCCAATAATTATATTTAAATATTGTAAAATGCATTGTCTGTTCAGGCAAAGGCTTCCTTAAACTTTTTATGTGTCTAGAGGGGCGATCAGCTTGTATTTTGGTATAGAGTTCTTCTTCTTACTTCAGTTTTTCTAGCACTTAAGTAAATGGTGTTGCTTTTGGATTTTGTACTTTTAGTCTTGTATGTACTGTATGTCTTAGGATGGTTTCTTTACAGTGCTTCTCAGTTACTTGATGCCCTTAAGAATGTGGCAGTTGATATGACACTACCATAGCGGTTTTAAAAATACACAATTTAGAGGAATTATTAAACACTCAGGATTGTTTTTCGATAATTAATGGAATTAAGTTATTACAGGACATTCATCAAAGTCTAGAATGTTCTTTATTGGTTGTTCCATCCAATATGAACAGTAGCTAATGGACTATGCATATCTTCAGTAGTGCCATTCCGGCTTTCCACTTAGAACAGAGGTATTCTCCTGAAGTTCGAGCAGTGGTGTCCACAGAATTTGTTGCCTATTGTTGTCTTGAGGTGGCAGTACAGAACCCACCATACATTATATTACTTAGATAACGTATTGTATTCAATTTAAAAAGTAACGTTTTAGCCATTTGTGATGTGGTATTAGAAGTTATGCATACATCTTTGGCAATTCACTAATTTACACTTCTTAAGGGAGTATACTAACTCCCCTCAACTGTAAACTCACTAATATACATTGTTAGTTTTCAATCAAGTACGATCAATAGGTGTATTTGATTAGGGTTTCTCTGCAGGTTGAAAATTTGGGAAATGACTTGCCTCATTAATACAGTTTTTGTTTTTGTGCTACACAGAGATGGTAAAAGACTATGGCAACAGAATACGCATCTACTGAGGCAATTTACATCGAACTACAAAAGATTTCTGGGCTATAGCAACAAGTAATCTCAGAACACTTTTCCTATAACTGCCTATTCCTGCATCTTTGACAACATTTGGGTGTATTCAACTGCAGCTAGAGCTACACAAAGAAGTTAAAATCATGCTTGGCCTACAATAGATCTATATAATGTTGGGGCGTACACCATGTGGTATTGTAAAAAAATGGTCAGACTCGCAGGTCCTGAGTTTAATGCGCAGTGCATCCTTCAGTTAGTGTACCTCAAATATAAGTGCTCATTGTTGGAGTGTGGCAGCCATTGCAGTTTCAACATTGTTAGTGAAATGTACCCTTAAAGTTTAGTTAGAGTACCTTCGTCTAAAATGTACATATCAGAGTTTAAACTGTCAACATTCTCTGAGGGCACGCAAATGTACAGTGTCTTAAAGACCACCTACTTGGCATAGAATGTGAGTTTATAACACACATCGTTGTTTTCATTGCAACGCAGCACTATGGCAAAATATTGCCAAAGGCATACACAAGAATGTTCTGCAGGTAAAGAGGAAGCGGAAACCCTGGTTGCTTCTCTTTGTGGAAACATGTCACATTCTTTTGAACAGAAGTACACTTTGCTACAAGATGGAAGATGCATGACATGTGAAAACTCCTCAGTTGTCTATGAATATGGAGCGAAGCGTCATCCTTGGCTAAAAAGGAGTAGACTAGGATTGCTGCACACAAGCCTATTATGGAGCATCATAAGAACATGTACAGTGTTTCTCTTTACATTTGTGATGTGTGTGTGTAAAGCTGTGTCTCATTAAAGAGTTGCTTGTACAGATTGCTTGCCAAGACGGAGTAGGCCCAAGGGTATTTGCCGCAGCAAAATGAGAAGGGCTATTGCATTCAATGGAGGCAGACACTCAGTAACCTGCTCCACTTCTAAGTATAAGCTTAGTAGCCAATGCAAAGCTGCGCATCCCTCTTGCTACACACATATACATTAATAGTGCTTGTGTGTGGCTGTGAACAGCTCTGTACACCAAAAGTGAGAACTTAATATTCAGCAAATCCAATTTTAAAGTCTTGTCTCTTGCACTTCTTCCTCCGTTTCTTCTTGTAGGGCAGTGATCTTTGGTCGGGACATGCGCTTGCTGGAGTTTCTGCGATGCAGTGGAAATATCTTCATGCGATCTGACTGACTGATAGCCTGCTTAAAGGAGCTCTTCTCATTCATCAGTTTCTGAATAGAGTCATATTGTCGAACTGTGTTTTCTTCTATCACCTGATACAATATGTGAGAAAGATTGAAATTAGATTATAAATTCACTACTTATACACAGAGAGCATTACATCATTAGTTTCACACATAAAGACAAACACATTGGCAGAACATTTTAATGTGTGATATGACATAATGTAATGATGTGTAATACAGAATGTAGCTATGTCATGGAATGCCTGGTCGTACCCATGGTATTTCAGACAGAGTAGTTGGCATCTGGCCCCTGTTGAGAATGGCACGACTTTTCCCACAAACAAAAAACTACTTCAACCCTAACTTGGCGTCAGTCCTCACTACAAGATTTTGGCGACAAGGATGGGATTTAAGATTTAAAAATCCTAATTTTGTAAGCAAAGGTTTTACGAAATTTAAAGAGCCAAAGCTAGTAAGTGACATACAGAAAAACTCAGTCAAATTGACAGATGGGAATTGGTGGAGTACCGCTCGCATTGCTCTAGATCCCAGACATACTGGAGGTGGTGCTGCATGTGAAAACCTGTGTGAAAAAAGTCTCAAAGGGAACACAGATAGTTCAGTGAGAAGAAGTGTTTGTCATAAGTGTATTCCCAAGAAGCTAAAAGATTTTGTTTGCAAGTAAATCATATTTTACTTCTGTTTAACATTTCATAGGTGCTCTGTTCAGGTATATAGTTTTATTTGTTTTTAACAAGGAATAAGTGGTGTTGGTAGGATGTCTTCTTCTCATTTTCTTCTTTAGTTGTTGTATTTGCAATGCTTTAAAAAGGGGAAGAAATGTGGTGATGTGTAATACAGAAGGCAGCAATGTCATGGAATGCCTGGTCATCACCATGGTATTTCAGACAGAGCAGGTGGCATCTGGCCCCTATTGGTAGAGGCACAACTTTTATTACAAAGAATAAACTACTTCAACCCTACCTAGGTGTCAGTTCTCACTTCTCATGACCCCACATTATTTTACAAAATATATATCACATGATGTACAAACACATTGAGGCAATTGGAGCAATAGAGATAAATGTAGAGATGAGGGAGGGCGATGGAACATCTGAGAAACTGAGAGTGAACAAAGCACAGACAGAAAGGAGAAATTTGAAAGTGAGAAATAAAGACCACAAAAATGGAAGAGAAAACTTAGAAAACAAGGGGAAGAAAAGAGAGAAAAATAAGCTGTAACATAATTACTGTAAACTAGAGAGAGATCATAAACTGTGCTGACATGTTTACGGCTTTTACAATTTTTGTTCATTTACAAAGAATTATTTTTTCTTTGTTTGCTTTATTTGTTTAATATCCTTAGAAACACTTATCCAATTTTCCTCATTTTGTGTAATTTTGTTATTAAATTATAAATACCCTTAATTACAAATCATTATGTTATCTTTATGCTCTTTATTTCTTAAATTTTGTTTTGCTACACTACAAACCATATTAGTATATCTATGAAGATCTGGTTTTCTGATCAAACAAAGACTATCATTAAGGAAAGGGCTGGATTACCCTCAGTCACAGCTCACTTCAAGACACAGCAACAAACTCCAAACCATACAGAAATACTTCCCGGATTGCTTGAAAAGGCACTTGCATATCACAGTTTGGACGTCCATCCATTTGGCTTTCAACAAATGAGATATCAATCTTTAAATCCATATCTCTTGTTTGCAATGAACTAGATTGCCAAATACTGGCCTATCTTGCCAAGTCAATTGTCTCTTACCTTCCAACCACATGTTTAAGGTCCACCAGGCAAACCCTACTGAACATATGATTGATCTGTTAAAGGAATTTTTGAATTTTGAAGACCTTCCACGTGCAGAGCTCTTCACTGTGGAACTCCCTACCAAGAAATATCAGTCAAGACACCAGGACTCCAATTCATCAAGGGCTTCTGTTAACCTTGCGTGACACACGGCTACGCAAGTCCTTAAGTTAGATTTACTATGCCATGCAGAGGAACATTTCGTGGAGTAATGCAAGGCAGCACAAGTTGCTGCCTTGTGTTACTCTTTGTGGGTGAGGCATTCCATAGGTGGAGAACGGGTGTTCCACCAATCCACCCATTGCTTTTTGGCACATTCCCAGATTTATTAAGACTAGTAAACCTTTGGAATGCATTTAAATGCTACACCTTCCCACGTGAGGCGTAATGAGGCGAAATGTCTTTATTTTTCCAAAATGTTTTCTCCTCCTATCTGTGCTGCATAACGCAGCACAGGTAGAAAGAGGAGCATGGCTTTTGGGATTGTTTTTGTACAGGAAGGTGTCCCTTTTTCACACAAGCAATCCTGGCTATAACGCTCGCCCCAGGGCTTAATTTGTACAAAAATAAGTGCAAGAGCTCTCGTCAGGAGGCCACTTCAGCTTCCAGCACCCATTGCCCCGTCCAGTGCTGTCAATGACAGTACTCACGCGACTACTAACCATCACACACTACAAGTGTGATAATTCAGAGTCTTCAAGGCACCCAAAGCTGTAAGAATGGCTTGGGCAGCAGGTACTATTGGTCATTTCTAATGTACATTGAAGAACAACTTTTTAGTGCTCATCGCTCTAAATTAATCAAACAGTGCCACCATGTAGCATAAGTGCCAGTGCCGACAATTAAGTGCTGATGCTGAGCACCGGAAACCACCGGCTTGAATTAAGCACTGGCTGGCACCCTTGCACCATGACACAAGGGGGCCTGCATTGGTGCTTGGCAGCCACAAGTGCTCCAGTGCAGAGAGAAATCAGAAATGCGCCATATTTTATTAAATATGGTACATTCCTACTCTCAACCTTTCGTGCAGTGCAGTAAGTTGTCTTGCTGCGTTTTGCTGCTATCAAAACCTAATAAATCTGGGCCTTATTTTCTCAAATATAGGTCTCTGAAAACCATGTTTTCAATCTGTCCTATCCTCTTTCCCTCTTTTACTCAGGCTATCTGGTGAGATGTCTAAAACAGAGTTTTGCCACATTACTCAAGTTTCTAGACACAATTGTCTCTCTCTAAGGCTTCTACTTTATCAGTAATGACAGATGAGGGCTTCCAGCAGCTGGCTTTATTTATTGCTTGCTCACTGTTGAGGCTTATATCCATCATTATGAACCTTTTACCTCCTCTATGTTTTAGATCTCAAAACACTGAGACTATCACAACCTGGTTTGCAATGCTTTACGATAACCCAAATATATAGAGACTTCTGTTTCCCATCACCTGCAAGTCAGATTCCCTTCTATATAGAATAACTTGGAATAGAACTCTGGAAATTAACTAACACTCTCATGGAGTATGCATGGATGAGTTCCTTTCAGAAGCTCCATAAGTTAGAGTAGCACTGTGAAAAGCTTGAGACTATCCAAAACGATATAAATGAATTGAATGTATGCTAGATCTGACTTCCTTGGCAGAGTTGTCCCACAAACTTTTTGCCTTCACTCCACCTGTTTTACTGAATTTGTTTTTGTTGGCCTTAGGACTCTGTGTACTTTACCACTGCTAACCAGTGCTGACATGCTTTTGCTAACTCCTCTAAACATGGTAAAATTGGCTTACACCCAACTGGCAAATGTAATATACCTATAGGCCCATAGTAAAGGGTTACTACATGTCCCCAGGGCCTGCAAATTAAATACTATTGGTGGTCCTGCCGCACTCCTTGTGCCACCCTCTTAAGTAGCCTTTTTAAACATGCCTCATGTCTGCCATTGCAGCCTGCATGCAGTTTTAAACTGCCATTTTGACCTGGCAAAATAGCCCTTTTTGCCAGGCCTAGATTTCCTTTTAATACATGCAAGTCACCCCTATGATAAGCCCTAAACAGCCCATTGGGCAGATGCATTGTATTTAAACATATGGACCTTTACTTTTAAGTTTTAGATGTCCTCGTAGTGAAAACCTCAAAAATGTGCTTTTAACTACTGACAGGCCTACGTTTATCAGATGATAACATTGGGTTATCTTTTTACATTTAATAAGTGATAACGTTTTTTTGGGAACAGGTTGCGGTGTTATGTTTGGTGTCTAAAGAATTGTAATTTTAAATTCACTTTAATGGTAAAATCAGATTTTAAGTCACAATTCGGAAAATGTGACCTTTAGAAAGATGTGGGTAAATGAAAATGGGTTTTATCCAATCTTCTGTATGGTTTTAGAGCAGGTAGAAGTACTATGGACCAGTGCCTCAATCTATACTTACTGATAAATAAATATACTGTGGCTCCATATATATGGGCTTTATGGATTTACCGTTAGTTTTAGATCTCGTGAACAGATCAAGGCTATGGTCCATTTTACTTGATATAGGGATTGGTCCCCGTTTGGTTTATTTTTTAGCTGACCTACATCGGGATCTTTATGCGGCTGTTAGGGTCACTCAGGAGGGCAAATGCACATGACACTTTAAGTCTGGCAGAGGTGTTCGCCAAGGCTGTATATTGGCCCCTTTACTCTTTACGCTATATATTAATGCCCTAGATAAAACTCTGGATAAGGCTAGTCTGGACATCCGGCGCGTAGGAAATAGGACCATTCTGGTCCTCCAATATGCAGACGATGCCGTGCTACTAGCACGAATCCCGCTAGGTCTCCAGAGACTCCTTGATGCATTTGGGACCTTTATGAATTCCCTGGATTTGGTGGTAAATATTTCTAAATCCCACGTCTTGACTATGGGTCAACGAAAGAACATAGCTAAAACCTTTCATTATAATGGGGCTGAAGTGACCAGAGTGACAGTTTTTACATATTTGGGGGTTTTATTTGATGATAGATGCCCTTGGGTGCCCCAGCTCAAAGCCAAAAAGAATGCAGTAGTGAGATCATCGTGAGCGCTACTTGGTTTTTCCCGGTGACTGGGAGCCAGGCCCTGTGAGGCAATTCTTGCCATTTACAGGTCAAAATGTTTGGCTATCACCACATACGGTGCAGCTATCTGGGGGTACAAGCAAGCGGCAGGGGTCCAGATGGCAGAAAATACATTTTTTCGCTCCCTCTTGTCAGTCCCCCAATCAACCCCAACTTTCGCTATCCACCAGGAACTGGGGATGGGTTATGTGATTGACTTGGTGAGTCTGGCCCCCTTGGTTTGTTGGATAAAAACCTGGCTTAACCCAGAACTAACGTTGAACCACCAGATTTTAAGGGATTGTGTTGTTTTAGATAAAGCCATTAACATCCAGTGGTTGTCATTCGTTAAGGGTATGTTCATTAAACTAGGGCGTCCAGACATTTATAATGCCCCTGAAGGGATCAAGAAAACTGACCTAAAATGGGTGAAATTGCAGTTCTTGAATATATTGGGGCTAGAACCGGAGGATCAGGAAATAAGAAAACGTTTGGGAAGGGCTCATTATTTAATCATTTCATCGCCATCAATAGAGCCCCACTTAAGAATTGTGACAACGCCCTTCCATCTGTGGCTTCTGACCAGGTTTCGCTTTAACCTGATCCACTTTTCACTGGGTAATTTCTCAGATTGGTGTAAACCTGAAGACACAGCCCCGTGTAACTGTGACAGTTTTTCAAATCAGGATACCATGCACTTTATATTGTTTTGAAATTTTTACACTGACATCAGGAAGAAGTTTTTAATTCCGCTCCTGAGAGGAAAGGGCTTTTTACTGGTTAGGCCAGCCCTAATGTACCTTCAACTGTTAGATAATACCTTGAAAATTTTTAACATCTCCAGTTTTCTTGTTGCTGCTGTTCGTCTGAGGAGAAAATATTCCCTATGATGATTGAACTATGAACTTCTTTGAATTTTAACATCACGTAATCCTTTGTTTATCTGATATATCTTTTTAGCCTTAAATTATCTATATTTTTGTGTAGAAATTGTTTACATTTATGTATTGCCCATTTGTATTGTGTTGTCTTGTGTTTTGTATCTGTACTTTTATGATTTTAATTAATCGAATAAAGTGGTTTGATTGACTGACTGACAAGAAAGATGCCATTTTCTTGTCCTAACCATTTGGTGCCTGCAACCTCTATCCTGGGTCACATGACTAGGAATAGTTGGCAGTTTGCCTTTGTGTATTCCTGACCAGACAGTGACACAAAGGGGGACTAGGTACTGGCAGGATGGGCCATCCTGAACTGATGGTAGGGGCGAGCTGTCACCTACCACACTTCCATTTCAAAGGGGCTGCCTCAGCACCACACGCAAAGAACTTAATTTTTGTGACTCCAGACATCCGGAGACCGGGGCAGTGAACAAGGACATTCCAGAACTAGATGTGGCGGAAAGTCTAGAAGATTCTTCCACTTTAAAGCTGGTACCAGGTATAAATATTGGACCCTCAGTCCAAATCCTTAGGACACTCCTGGACCTATGGATACTAAAGAAGAATAACTGCCCTGCTGCCAGAGGACTGCCCTGCTTCCTAAGGCCAGTCCTGCTGTGTGATGAGGAAGACTGTACCTACTCCTTTCACCCCAGGCTACCTTTAGTGACTCCAAGGATCAGTTGGTTGACCTTCTGTCCAGAGATAGAGGGACATATTAAGCTCTGGAGAACTATTTGCATCTGACCAGCTGAACTCCTGCAACTGAATCTGCAACGGGACCAACCTGAGCCTTGGTGGCATCTGCAAGAGTGAGTCCTTGATCCCCAAAAGGTGCCTCCCCAGGTCCTGGGCCCTGGATTGGCAACAGAGTGCACTCCTCCAAAGAGGAAGGATAAATCCTGAGGTTTTTAGCTCTTCAAAACCGAACTGGGCCCTTGCGCACCAGGATCTTGCTGCCCGCGATGACCACCAATGTGAAGCTGCGGTGAACCTGACTCTTCGTGGTACAGCGACTGCCAATAACAACAGGCAATGTGAGACCTGCACTTCGTGTTACAGTATCAACAGCCAGGTGTGAAGACCTACGCGAAGCCCTGGTAGTAACCATCAGGAACACCCAACAGGATCTTTGTGCTAGAGCGACGACCGTCCACAACGCCCAGCCAGCTCTTCACACTACAGAGATGACCACTTGCAATGCTCTCCATGCTCCTTGTGGCTTCTTCTACCGCAAATTAGACTTTTCTAGCCAGACTTTGAGAAGAAAACCTTTTCAACATGACTAACCTGATCCCTGTACCCAGTCCGTGCTCCATAGGGTTTGGCCTGAATTTGTGACTTTCACCAGGTCTGGCATGACCAGATAACTGTGAGTGTTACTCTGTGTTTTTTGGGTGCTATACTTGCCTTAAACCTATGAAATTACATATTTCTGGTTCTACTGATTGGATGTTTGACATTTTGGTGTCCGATAAGTTAATACATTATACTATATTTTTCTAAATTACTGTGGGATTTTTCTTATATTGTGTCTTTACTTCATTAATCTTTAACTGTTGATTAAATACTTTACACATTGCCTCTTAGTTAAGCCTGATTTCATTTGTCTCAAGCTACCAGAGAATTAAGCACTAGTTAATTTAGTGACTTTTGTGGTTCACCCTGACAAGGATTGACTCCATTCCTTGAGAAGGGCTCACACCCTCCTCAACCAACAACCCAATTTCTCACAATGCCTTTCTGTCTTATACCAAAGCATCTGAACGGATTTCCTTTGTATGGCCATTGCAAAAACATCAGAACTTTAAACCTGATATGTAATTATCAATTTGTTAGTTTGTTTTCATTATTTATTTTTCATATGACAGATCATTTAGGAAAGCAGAAACTATGAGCTTAATTTACGAAAGTAACTTACTAGGAGTATCAATTAATGTTACGAATCAATATAATGTTACGAGTGCGGAATTTCCACACTTGGGGCGGTATCTCAAACTACTTACTGCTGATAATGCACAGTGCCCCAAGTGCAGAGACTCCACTGTTAATGCAGAGATTCCACACCGGTAACTTTACTACATGTAAGCTACCTTTGTGAATCGGGTCCTATGTGACTATTTAAAGTGAAGCAAGGATATATCACATGAAAACAATGCTATATAGAAGATTACTTTTTCTTATATAGTCTCAAACTTAGTAATGACATGAGACAGTAAGTCACTATTTGACAGCCTGAATATACACCACATAATCTAGCCCTCGAAAGCATTACAATGACTCCTAGAGGTGGAAACAAACATATTCACAATAATGTTTACTGACCACGAATCACATACAGAAAAAAGTAATAAACATAAAAATACCCGAATAGTTGCAACTAATGATGGTATAAAGACAAGTTAGCTATACAGTCCTTTTTGATTATAGCTCTTTATTGGCTTTTCTTATGTTAGCATGGTAGAAACAGTTTCCATTTATTGTCAAACAGTATATGGAGCAGTACACTTCTACGATGCTTATACCAATAATCAACAAATATTAACATGTGCAAGCTGCATTTTTATGGAACAATTACATATAAACATTGGAACCATAGTTTGAAACTTGTACACCCAGTGTTCATGTTTTTCCATCCAATAGTGTGCACCCATCACCCTGTACTCTAGTTGTATCCACCCTCGGAAGGCTGTGTCTGTGCCCGTGGGACTGTCGTGGACAGTAGTTGATTAATATAAGGGGAGCCCTCCCAAGCATACCATACTATAGTATCTCAGTAGTGTATATGGTTCATTCATAGGGCTCCATGGGTCATCAGGAGCCTTTGTGTAGTTCTTGTGAGAGGATCAGTGTCCTATCCTACGTTGGAGTGCTTGGTCTGTCTTTTGGGGGTTATGCCATCTGACTTGGTCTATGGAGTTAACAGTTGTGTATCCCATTCAGTAATGGAGGCTCTCCTTCCCCATCTATTGCTGTATAGGTGTCATAACGCAGATGTACGAGTTGCATCACTTTAGCAATTCTAGGAGCTATTGCGACACTGGGGGCACTGTAAGTGCCTCCCAGTTGATTGCTATGATTCACTTCCCCAGGAGGAGGACTAGGTCTATAACTTCATAAGTGGGTTTGGCTTTCAATGGTTTAGTAAATCTTTCCTGTAGACACACTTCTGCAGTAATGGGCAGGGGTCTACCCGTTAGGTCCATCAATATGCTGAGCAGGGACCTCCAATGTATATGGGTGCAATCCCACACCATATGAAAAAAGTCACCAGAAGCAGTCTGACATCTGGGGAATCACCAATAGGTACCCTGGGTACATTTAGGTCTGTCATGCTGGGGACAGATACGTACAGTCTAGGTAGTTGAGTTAAATGTATTTGAATCAGGTGTTCCTATTCACTATTTTGTCATACTCTAGTATTCATCCCCATTCCTTGTCAGAGATGGCTTTTTCTACCATAAGGTCTTCAGAGCATTTGTGGGCATGTAAATCGTAGGGGGCAGCGATTTGTGTATGCAGTTCAACAGCTTTCGCTGGCCAGTGCTTCTGATCTCTTTGGTTCTGACTCACACTCTCTCCATGTTTCTGTGATCACCCTCAGCAATGCCCAGTATGTCAGGAATTGGCCTAAGTGTAACCCCTAGTCCTCTACTAAATTCTCAATTGTGACAAGCGGAACTCTGCTATATAAGTGAGCAATTGTGGTGATCTCAGCCTGATGCCATGATTGCGTGTGGTGTCTATCTGCCACCGTCACTAGTTCCGGTGTTACCCATAGTAGGAGGTCTGAGGACTATGAGGCATTCGCTCTCAGTTTCCGTGAGTAAGTGTTCCAGCAGATTTTGATTGTTCTCTGTGCATAGGGGTAGAATTGTGTAGGCCTTGCCTTACTGTTTAACACTCTCAGAAGATTCCCCTCTCCCAGGAGATTCACAATACCTTGTCTTTCGGGATCAGTCTCTTTTTTGAGCTACTGCACCATCCAGACCAGCTGAGCCTCCACATAATAATCCTCGGAGTTAGGCATTCATGGCATGGTTTTCCCTCTAACTTTTTGCCACCAGATTTCCTGTTTTTGCTGACTTTGTGTTTGCTGACTTTAGGACTGAGCACATTTTCCACTGCCAACCAGCGCTAAAGTGCTTGTGCTCTTACCCCACAACATGGTAACATTGGATTATACCTAATTGGCACATTTAATGTACTTGTAAGTCACTAGTAAAGTGGCACTTTCATATGCCCAGGGCCTGTAAAGTAAATACTACAAGTGGGCCTGCAGCACTATTTATGCCACCCACTTAAGTAGCACTTTAACCATTGCTCAGGCCTGCCATGGCAGAGCCTGTGTGCAATTTAAGCTGCCATTTTGACCTGGCAAAATAAACCTTTAATTTCCATTTCAATTAATATAAGTCACCCCTCGGGTAGGCCCTGGGCAGCCCAGAGTGCAGGGTGCAATATAGTTAAAAAACAGGACATGCACTTTTAGGTTTTAGATGTCCTGGTAGTGAAACACTCAAATTAATGTTTCACTACTGCAAGTCCTATCTCTCCCATGGGATAACATTGGAGCTGTCATATTACATTTCATAGGTGTCAATTCCAAATGGGAAGAGATAACCAGTTAATGTGTGGTGTCTCTGGAATCACAATTTAAAATCCTAACTTCTGGGGAAGTTGGATTTTAAATGAAATTCTGAAAAGGTTATGATATAAAGTTGCCATTTTTTTGCCCTAGCCATTTGGTCACTGCAGCATGTCTCTGGGTCACATGACTGGGTGTAGCTAACATTTCAACTTTGTGTATTTCTCCTAGACAGCCACACACGATGGGGAACTTACATGTCACTAGATGGGCAATCTCTGACAGTATGAGTGGGAAGAGCTTGGCCAATTCCCACTTACACTTGATAAGGCTGTGTCCTGTCTCTACACAAAGGGCTGCATACCTCTGAAGTAAGGAGCCAAAGACAGGAAGCCATGGTATCTGTGCACTTCAAAGTCATGCCTCTAGGAGCTTCTCCCTGCTTCAAAGAAATAACTGTGTATACACGAAGGACCTCAGAGACCAACTCTTCAGTACACAAATTGACAAGTGGATACTCTGGCAGGAAGAAGAACTACTGTCCTGCTACAAGGATTCTGCTGGACTACTGCTCCAAAGGAATAGCTGTCCTGCTGTGCTGACCTGCTGCCCTCTGGCCTGAAGAAGAACTACACCTGCAACTTCATCTTGATCCCATGATTCCAGAGTGACTTAAATTACTAGTCTGCTGGCCTCCTGATCTGAGCCTCAGGTACATAAAAGGCTCCCCAACCAGCTCCTGGACGTAGCTCTAGAGAGTTCCTGACCACCAAGGGATGCCTCCCAGGTTCTCAGGCTCTTAAATCAAGCATTTGGGCTCTTCGCAACCACAAAAGGGCGCATTCGTACCAAGAACGAGTCACTCAAACCAGCCAGCCAACTCCAGCCTGCCTATCTACGACATCCGGCCTGCTCTACTTGCTCCCGGCAACTCTCTGCAATGCAGACAGGACTCTTGGCACAAAGCTTGAGAAGGAAAAACTTCAATGGGACAAATCTGGGACTGTATATAACATGTGTTCCATTGACTTTGACTGAACATTTGACTTTGACCTGAAAGCCATGGTTGGCGCTTTATGCTTTTAGACACTAATTTACACTTTGTTCTTTAAAAAATTCATAACTCCGGTTCTATTGATTAGAACTTTGGCATTTTGGTTAAGCTTTTTTATGAAATTAAGCTCCATCTTTCTAACTCGATTTAGGATCATGTAGTGTGGTTTTTCTACTGTATTACTGTTTGAAGTGTTGCACAAATACTTTACACATCTAAGCCTGACTGCTCTATGCCAAGATACTAGAGGGTTGATCACAGATTAATTAGGGGTTCGCTTGTGTCTTATCCTGACACAGATTGTGGTTGCTGCTTGATCGGTACTCACACCCTAGTCAACCAGTAACTCAATTTCTTACAGATTCCATCGCTAGGCTCCTCATAGCAGTTCTGGAAACATAGTTTTCAGATTGCGGAAAAAGGTTTTCAGCAATCTTAGGAGGAGAGACGTAAAAAATACCGCAGTCATTAGAAAATGATCATTTTGCATATAGCTACTCACTGAAAGGGGGGATAAGGGAAGGCAGTGCCAGAACGGGATAGCCTTTCCGATCTTGGTGACACATTCATCTAGGTTACCTTTCTTTAAATCTAGTTCAGAGTGGTATATTTGGACCTCGGGATCTTTCAATGTGAAAGGTTCCCACCAGAGAGCATCTCCCACACAAGAAGAGTGGTCAGTCAGCTGTATGAGCCTAAAGAGGAGCAGGCAAAACTTCTCCCAATTGATCTGGAGGCCCGATACTACTCCAAACTCACTCAATTCAATAATCTTTATTTCGTTGCAATTGCATCATAAAAGATATACAATTAAAATTCATTAAAATACAATTTTATAGTAATCAAGACACAGGTGGGATATAGGGTGTCTACTCAGAGTTACATTACATTATCAGTTCAGTTCAGTTCATCCCGGTATACATCATCATATTTGAGTCATGGTATTACGGCCAGTAAAATCATCACACATTTTGAATAAATATAGAGTTAAAAGTAGTCAACATATTTACAAGCTAAAAAGACAATTACATTTGTAACCACCATGGCATGATAATTAAAAGTTACAGTGAGATGATAAAAAATAATAATACATGGTTGGTATACTCAACCATAAAGTTGGGTACTCGGTCATCCTTTGATTATGGCGTATATAACAATCATAGTAGTATTAATTTTAAAAGGACTTCATGAAGTAGTATGGTTAGAAATGAAGACCCATTTTTAATCTAATAAAATTAACAGCAAGAAGAAATCTACTGATGCCAAACACAACTACTTGACTGGTATCTGTTTTTAAAATTCTACCAGCCTCCTTATAGGAATTCAAACCAATAATGCGACATAGCAGCACTATCCACTTTTTCCTTGGCTTCGCATAACTGGGGCAAAAAAATAATATATGTAAGACATCTTCCCTTGCATTGTTAGAGCATAGAGTGCAGAGATCACTGTTTGTCTTCACGCAACTTTTCTCAAGAGCTTTAGTTCTCAATGTTTCATACCTATATTTTATATACAAGGTTTTAGCTAGTGGCGGCTGTACCTCATCCAAAAAATGTCTCAAAGTGTGCCACATCTTTAACCATTAAAAAGTTTTCAGTTAAGGGGCCATGGATTTTTATGTATACAGAATCATAGCTTGTATAGGACCTGAAAGACATTTTGACAATTTTTCTTGAACCCACACTCATCGATTCCGGCTCGCTCCAAAAATGGGCTAGTCCTAGTTTAACCAGCCAGGATCTTACGTGCTTTAACCAGTAGATTTTGCTGCCACTATCTAGATCCATGACTTCTTTCAACCCCTTATATATTCATTCAGTCGGGGGTTGTCCATAATCTGACCCACAGCAATAATGGTCTCAGCATTGCATGTTGGTCAGTACGTTTAATATTCAGATCCAAAAATAGTGGTATCAGCGGGGTGTTAATGGGCACTTTTAATAATCCCCTAAAGAACTTGTTCTCAAGGGTTTCAAAGGTTTTCCTACATGTTGGTCCCCATAATTCTGCTCCATACAGTACTGCCGATTGGACCTTATACCTAAAAAGCTCTAAAGCTGGTGTAACTGCCTTATTCAGACATTTATTGTGTCTTTTTAAAATTGGGAGGCAGTTTTGTTTAAACACTATTTTCGTTTTTTCTAGCTGCGGTTTCCATGCTAGTAGTGAATCAATTAATACGCCTAAATATGTAAAATTCTGCTCATGATCTAATTTATGACCATTTAGCATTAGGTTTTTTCTAAAACTTTGGTGCGGGCTTAGTGCCATATATTTTGTTTTTTTTAATGTTAATTTCTAACCCTTTAAGGTTGCAATATGACTGGAACCTTTCTAATAAATTCTGGAGACCCCGCGGTGTT
Organism: Lissotriton helveticus; assembly: GCF_964261635.1. Taxonomy (NCBI): domain Eukaryota; kingdom Metazoa; phylum Chordata; class Amphibia; order Caudata; family Salamandridae; genus Lissotriton; species Lissotriton helveticus. Next base: position 770,452,021 of record NC_136057.1, read on the forward strand.
TGTGAAATAAGGATTGCATCGTCCGCAAAAAGGAGGGACGGAACCCGTTCACCCCCAATCTAGGTGAATCATTGTCACACTTCTCCATATAGGACAGGATGTCATTAACAAAAAGGGAGAAGAGTGTAGGAGCCAGCACGCATCCCTGGCGTACTCCCCTTTTTATAGGGATAGATTGTGAAATTTCACCGTTTGGGCCCCACCTAACCTTAGCGTAATTATCCTTATGCAGACCCTTCACCAAATTTAACAAATCACCTGGGAGTCCCTGGCATTTCAATGATTCCCATAGTAGATCTCGAGGGATAAGGTCAAATGCTGCTCGCAGGTCAACAAATGCCACATACAAGTGGCCTTTGCGAATGATGACATATTTCCAGTTCAAGCAGCATAGCCTTAGAACCTGATCTATGGTTCCTGTTTTTTCTCTGAAGCCCGCTTGATATTTTGTTAAAACTGATTCTTGTTCCAACCATGTATTAATACTGTTTAATATGTGCCTGGCATATATTTTTTGGGTTATATCTAAAAGACTTATGGGGCGATAGTTAGCTGGATCGCTTCTGTCCCCCTTTTTAAAAATTGTGATAATTTCTGCGCCATTCCATGTCTCCGGGATTGGTTCACCAGCCGCAACTGTGTTGCACAAATGATTTAAATATGGCGCATTCACAGCAATGTCGTGCTTAAAGAGGTCACCTGGGATTTTGTCAAGTCCAGGGGCTTTCCCCTGTTTGACTGAGTTAATAGCTACCTCTGTCTCCTGTAAATTGAAGACTACCTGTGGGTGTACATCATCTACAACAGGTAGAACTCCCTCTTCCTGCACTGCTCCCCCAGACCCTTGCGCTGCGTAAAGGTTTGTGAAGTGGTTTATCCACGTAGCCTCATCTAGGAAGACATCTCTCGAGCCTTTCTCCCTTTTATTTCCCTTAGCTACTATTTCCCAGAAGAACTTCTGGTCCTTTGTCTTAGCCGCTAACAACATATTGGACCAGAGTTCTTCGTCCCAGGAAGACTTTGCTTTTGCCAATACTTTGTTATATATTTTCCTTTTTTCTTTTACTTCTAGAGCACCTTTTGTTTTAAGTGCATCAATTAGTATGGATTTGGCGACACGACACTCTTTACTAAACCAGGGTTTGCCAGCAGGCATTACATTCACTACACCAGTCCCTTTTTTAGGTTTTTTTGCCATGAGTTCTAATAGTTAGTTGAAAAAGGCTTTGTGCAGTCTGATAAATTCACCTGATTCACATTCAACAGGGTTATATGAGTCAAATGTATTCGCAAGAGAACAATAAATTTTGACCAACAACTCTTCTTTTCCCAAGATGTATGCCCATTTCACAGACCGTCTATTATTGCTAAGAATAATGTTGTCTATCGTGGGTGGTTGTATTTGGTTTTGACCTCCCTCGCTTACTTCCGACCCCTTTAATAAACTCTGTAAAAAGCTAGTTTCAAGGGGGCGGTGATCGCTGTCAAATCTTTCCTTAACATTCAAATCTTTTGTATATGGCCATAGGTCAAATGAAACAATAACATAATCTATTTTACTTTCACATGTACCCCTCGTGAAGGTGGGAGCTTTCGGGGTGTCCGATGGCAGGCGCCCATTACATGCCCTCAGTCCTTGACTTGAGAGTAACCTTGTGATCTGAAGAGCTAGGGTGGTCCCTGCAACCGCCCCATTACTAACTAAGGAAGGTATTCAATTAGCGGCATCCTCTTCTTCATACAATTTATACATGTCTATAATAGGTTCAAAATTACAGTTCATGTCCCCACATAAAATTACACTTGCTTCTGGGCCCAGAGTGTCCATAAGGATTTCTAGTTTATCAATGCATGGTGACTCCTTATACGATGGACATGGTCTATTGTAGACATTGATAAGATATATCACCCTTTTATCATCAGTGGTAATTTCCAGGCCAAGTAGATCCAAAGACTCAATATTTAGATTTTTTATGCCAATGTTGATAGATACACTGACCCATGTTAATAAACCACCTGAGGCCCATCCTCTGGTTGATGGAACCGCGTCTAACTGATATGTTTTATATCCAACTCTATGTATTTGGTTTGTAGCCCAAGTTTCCTGCAAAACGCAGATATCAAAGGTATTCATATAATTATTCCATTCAGGGTCACATGTTTTTGTACTCACCCCTGCTACATTCCATGAGACTAATTTAACTATATTCAACCCTTCATTTGTGCCTCTACTACTCAATGGTGGAGGTGTAGTTGGGCTTCTGATTGCCCCTATTCGAGAACCTTCATACCTGCCCACTACTGGTAGGTCTGTACAGACTATTCCTGTCTTTAAGGCTGTGACCTCTTCTACTATACCTCCACTTGAAGACTGGTCTGTAGTGACAGTTCTCCCCTTTAGGTCGGCTGCCTGATTTGTACTAGAACATACTGCTCCATTAGTATCCCTAATTCCTACCTCTTTTTAAATCGGGTACTCTAAGATATTCGGGTACCTGTTCTACTGTCCCGTGACGTGATGGCAATAAAAGAGGAGGGGGAGGGGTATCTTGCAGTCAATCAACTGCATCTAAGCAATTGAAACGGTTGTTGGTGGAAATATAATCTAGATGTGGAGACGGCCTTAGCCAGCCCCTACCTCGTGGCCCCCTACCATTTCGCTGCACCATTGTCCAACCATCTGCCCTAGATGAAAAGTGGCCTGGTGGGTAGAAATAGGTCAGCTGAAAAGGACGAATAGTGGTGCCTAAACTAGGGTACCTCCAGTTGCAGATATGTTTCACTACTCTGGGATTGTCAACATTTATTATTATGCAGTCCCCATTTATATTTTTTGCCAAATACCCCACCCAGGGTACTCGCCTAATATTAAGGATTCTACCCATCATATGCGGGGGTAGTGGGGGTAGTGGTCTGTTAACATCCAGCCATTGGACCACCCTGTTCCATAAGGAACCAGAGGATTCTACCTCATGTTTGCCCAATTCCGGCACTCCAGCCAGGATAACCACAAATGGGCAAACCTCTGGGGGGAGGTTAATGGTCTTTGTGGTGCTTTCTGTACTGTGATTTTTGCCATTACTATCCTGTGGTACACTATTTTTATTTAGCTTGCTTATTTTAGGTTCCAATATATCCTTCTCTTTCGCTGCCTCAGAAATCCCCTCAGTAATTTTTGGTACTGGTGGGTTCTTCGGTACGACTGATGCCTCTGCGGTTTTAGTGACCTTAGCCTTTGGTAGCGTATGGGTTACACTAGGTTTGGCATTTTATAGGGAGGATTCTGCAATTCCCTTAATATCCCTCTCAATCCGTTTTAGATAGGTCTCTACCTTACTCAACCTCTCCTCAAGTGGACGTAATAAGAGTTTCAATGTGTCAAAAATAATATTTGACTCAGTGTTCACAATTCCTTCCGTAACCCCTGTAGTTAAGTGGCCCCCTGTCGGTTGGATCGTGTCCCCATTGTCTAATGCATCATGCTCCACATTTATACTATCACTGACAACAGGTATTTCCATGATACCAGGGCTTGTTGCGGTATTTTTAGAACCCTTTTTTTGTTTCCCTTCCTTCCACCGTGTGTAATTGGTGGGTCCGATTTCACCTTGGGAATGGTCCCTGTATTAGCTCCTTTCTGTTGTCTTGTGTTATGCACCTTGACAACGTTGGGGACAGTGGGCAATTTATTCGGTGAAAATAAGAGTGATTCTGAGACAGTAGAGGAGCTCCCATCTGTAACATGTAGAGTATCACTATTAGTTTCCTGCAATGGGATAATTTCTAAGATTGGTGAAACATTGACTCCCCCATTATATACAACTCTACCCGAGGAAACAGGAGTTAGTGCGTTGGCTATTTGGCCTAGTGAAGATCGTCTTGCAGTGGCCAATTCCTGGGAAACCCGTCTCTCCATAATGACAATACTTTCATCAACAACAGAGTTCATCTTTTTAATAAATTGGTCCATTGCTCCTGTGAATGCAGCAGTGTCAGTTTTCCCTTTAACCTCCTTTGGTGGCATTGTTCATGGGGCAGTCAAAAACTGGGAGTTAAAATAAATAACAAGAAATTAAATCCACAGTACTCACGAAACGAAGATTTTGAAATGTTAGTGGGGTGGCCCGTCCCGGCCTCTGCCGGGCTTAAAGGGGCCCGCCCTTGGCCCGGGCTTCGCCCGGCGTCCCGCTCGCGTCCCGTGTCGCGGGGTTGCCCGCTGGTTAAATGCGCCTGCTGGCGCTCTTTCTCCGTGTCAATAGCGCGCCGCCGCTAAGCCTGCCGGGTAATGTAGTCCCCGGGGCGGTGGCGCGAGGCTTGGTGACTGTGTGACTCCTGGCGGTGGCGGCTTGAGGACCTGGGCTTTCTCCTGACTCCTGGCGGTGGCGGCGTTTCAGGTAAGTCTGTCTGTGCAGCAGCAGCAACGCCGGGTGATACCTGTTTTCAAGGTTCCCGGTTTCCCTTCAGGCGTTGCACAATAGTTCACATTACATATGCGTATGTGTGTACAATATGTTTTGCATCAGACCTGCACGGGCCGTGGCTAAATAAATGTCCCCGTTTTGAGACAGGTTTGGGTGAACACGTACATACACCACTGTTCTGTGAAGGTTCACGTTCACACAGGCCCTCTCAGCCAAACTCACTCAATAACAACTCATCTGGAGAAGAGTGTGCTCTGGTGTTCTTAGAAACAGTAATGCCTTGTCTACCAAGCTGCCACGTGGTGCTTGTTCCCTATTTTAATTCCCCAGGCTCGGCCCTTAGTTCGAAATAAGCATGCCAGGGATTCTAGGGCGGAATAAACAAAATAGGGTATTGAGGACATCGCTGTCTAGTTCCCCTGTGTAGTTGCCACTAATCAATGAACACTCTGCTAGTGCGCTTGGACATAGTTTTCATGTATAGCAGTTGTATCCGCTTCAGGAGGCTTCCCATAATCCTCATGGCTTGGAGCACTTCTAATAGATAGGGCCGAAGTAGTATGCTGAAGGCCTTCTCAATTTCTAAGGAAACCACAACTGGGGTTCTTAAATGGTGGCCAACTAGTTCCATAATTTGGAACAGTTGACGAACGTTAATGTGTGTTGCAGCCTAGGGACAAATCTACATTGATAAGTGTGCACCAGCCCCACTATGTACAGGGGCAAACAACTGGCTATATTGTTCCCCAGAATCTTATATTCTATGGTTAGGAGGAACAATGGTCTATAAGATCTGAGATCTAGCCAATCCCAACCCTTTTTTGGAAAGACTAAAATGGTGGGTTCCTTGGTAGAGTCTGGGAGCACCCTTTTCCGCAGTAGCCCTGTGTACATGGTGTGGAAACTAGTAGCCAGTTGGGATCTATAAGCAGTATACAAATCGAGGGGTGGGCAGAATCTATACCCAGCATGTCTTCCCTTTGCTAACTGGTCTATGATGATATTTACCTCTTACATCTCCAGATCTGCATTCAAGGACAACCATTGTGCTGGCTTGGGATTCAAGTTTGGCCTGGGAATCAGGCGATTCGGGTGGGTCGAGGAGGCCTCACAGGTCTCAGATAGGGTTTTATTGTAATCAACAAACACCCTATTAATTCCTATTTGTGTTGTGGCTATCTACCCTAGTACAGACCAATGAATGGGATGATCTAGCTGAAACCAAGAAAGAACTGGTGAGGACAGCAATACATGGTATTATCATGAAGGAATATCTAGGTGCAAACTCGGCCCCCAAAGGCCTATGGGTCCAGAATGCTCCATGCATTTTCCTGAAGGATCTTCTATTTAGGAAAGACTGGTCATCCATATCATGGAAGTGCACCAGAGACTACCTAGTACTGATAATCAAGACAGCTACATGATTAGTAGAAGCCCTCACAATCAAGATACAAATGAGTGAAGCGAAACTGAAAACTACAGTACATATCTCAGTCTATAAAAAGAGATGAATGAAACAAAGGAATACATCACCCAGAATAAGATCCAAATACTTAACAAAGACCTAAAAAAATTCTCAATGGAGAAAATGCACCCTTATTCAAAAGAAGACTATGTATCCCAAGACTACTGAGACGACGAGGAATCTTCTAGAGAAAGCTCAAACAGCAACTCCGACTGGAGGAGTGATGACGGCTCCACCCCGAGGAGAGGGAGAGGCCAAAATAGACGCAACCAACGTAGAAGGATGAATTCCTGGCAGACACCGAGGTATTTCAATTACCCACCTCATAATTACCAACCACCAATGCCTCACTTTCCAGGAAGGTACAACCCGTACTTTCAAGGTCCCCCAACAATGGGCCATGCAATGACCACCCAACCACCGCCACCTTTTTTAGGGAGAGGTCCCGGACAACAGAGAGGAAGAAGAAAAGGAGTAACATGAAACGAACAAGAGAATCAGATGTACACACGGAACATGACCAAGGAACAACCAGGAACCAGTTCAATGAATCATTGGTAGTCAACCTTACTGAAATTACTCTAACAGAAGATCATGAGAAGGTCCTAAGCAATGGATTGGGTTTTGTCCCCACTTCCCCCCTTGACATTTTTAAGTTGAGATGCGAAAGGGGTGAGTTCTGCAGAAAATTAAAACTTAAGGCCTTCTTTGAAGGCAAAGAAAAGGAGCCCACAATGAGTGATATGAACTAGAAGCCTAAATTGACCTTCTGTCCCCCAACACATTGAGTCCCAATAGAGTTCCAAACCTTCTAGCAAGCCATCATGCAAGAGGTTGAAGATCTAAGGAACACTGCGAAGAAACCCTTCTTCAACATGACTAACCTGGAAAAAATAGCAATGGAATAACTACGGAAAAAATGAGAATCTGATCATAAAGCCGGCAGACAAAGGAGGAGCCATTGTCCTCCTTACAAAGGAAGGATATAATGAACAATGTACCACAGTCTGACCAAAAATTCTACAAAAAACTGACCATAGATCCTACCAACAGACTACAGAGGTCCATCGAACTAATGGTTGAAGAAGCTGAAAGCAACCAATGGATTTCAAAACAGGAAGCAGAATTCCTGAGAACCAAATCTCCATGAGTACCATATTTTTGCTCTCTACCAAAAACGCATAAGAACAAACATCCACCTCCAGGATGCCCGATAGTCTCTGGCATTGGTTCGGTTCTAGAACCTTTGTCCCAATTCGCTGACCAATTCCTCAGACCATTAGTGCAGAGAACACCGGCCTATTTGAAGGACACAGGTGACCTGCTGAACCTACTGGATGGACAAATATATGATGAAAACACCATGTTCCTGGTAGAATTAGATGTAGAGAGTCTCTACACAAGTCTCCCCCAGCAAAAAACGATCGACACCCTAGAAGACATTCTCTTCACAGACACCTGGGAACACAGAACACCAAGACACTTTGTATTAGAGTGCTGCAGAATGGCCCTCACCAAGAACTATTTTGAATATGAAGGGACCCTGTTTGGACAATGCCATGGTACTTCAATGGGATGCACTTTTGCTCCAAGCGTGGCGGGACTCTATGTGAGTACATTCGAAAAAGAACATGTCCATACCACAAACAATCCACACCTACAAGACATTAAACTCTGGCGACATTACATAGATGACGTGATAATGATCTGGAACAACACCTTGGAGGCCCTCACAGAATTCATAACATGGATCAACACTAGAGACGAATGCTTGAAATTCACAACGAGAACAACCTAGACTTCCTTGACATCACTATTTTTGTACAAGAAGGCTCTTTACATACCAAAACCTTCTACAAATCGACAGCTCGCAACAGTATCCTCTCGTATAACAGCGTTCACCCTCGACCACTGAGGGAGAACCTACCCTACAGTCAGTTTTTGCATTTGAAACATAATTGCAGCAACCTAAGTGATTACAGGACAGACTGAGTAAGAGAGACTATCCGATCAAGACTAAAAAAAGTGTCAAAAGAGGGCACAGAACTAACCAAGGGAGGTCCTGCTACATACAAATACTCGAGAGGGCCCAGATGATCTGCTAACCAGCGTTACTACATACAACACAGTATCGAACTCAGTGAAAAAGATCATCAACAAGAACTGGAAGATCCTCACCTCACACTCCCTCAAATGGCCAAAACCAAGGTTCGTAAACAAGAGAAGAAAAAATCTTAAAGATATGCTGGTACATACAAGACCCAATACTGCTAAGAAGATCAACACCCTAACGACAGCATGGAACCTGACACCCATTGTTGGACACTACCCGTGCGGCGGCTGCTCCGTATGTAAACTTACAAAAGTGACTAAGAATCTCCAATTTCTCCCCAATTTAAACTGGGAGTCACGCAGCCATACAAACTGCAATACCACACATGTCGTTTACATGATCCTTTGCCCCTGCGGCTTAAAATATATAGGAATGACCTGCCGCAAGGCGAAACAACGAATAATTGAACACAGGAGAAACATCTTGTGCAAAAAAGCTACCACGAAGATGAGCAGGCACTTCATAGAGAGCAACCACTCGACAGAAGACATTGATTGAGTGATCTTGGAAACCCTCACTGTCAAAAACTACAATGCAGAACGAGTACTGTACAATAAAGAACAACGCTGGGTCCACCGTTTGAAAACTGACAGGGAAGGATTAAATGATAACATGCCCTGGCATTCTCGTGCATAAGACCATTTTAAAGACATTTCATAAAATATCATGATGTATTTCCTCGTACGAATCACTCCATTTCTGTCCAAATAAAAGAGCCAAAATGATCTGACTCTCAAAAGATTCTGTCATGAACCCACATAATTCATTAACTATCACCAACATATCTTCGTATCCAATGGATTACATGGTACTTCCCTTGCCAACCGCTGTTCCAACCAGAAAGTCTCTTTACTTTCAACTCCTAAAGTATGACTAATATTAAATAGTCAACAAGATCTTAAACATCAAAAGATTCAACAATACAAACTGACTTTAAAGAGTCTCTACCATGAACATACATAAAGCATTAACTATCACCAATACATCTTCGTATCCAATGGAATACATAGTACTTCCCTTGCCAACCGCTGTGCCAACCAGAAAGTCTTTCTTTACTTTCAAATCCAAAAGTATGACAAATACAAAACAGTCAACACGATCCTAATCATCAAAGGATTCTACAATGAACACACATAATTAACTAACTATCACATTTAAATCTTTGGAATACACAGTATCTCCCTTGCCACTGTGCCATCCACACAGTCTCCCTTTACTTTCGACTCCTGCAGCATGACAAAACCAGTCCTAAGCGGTTGCACTCCACCCAGGTAATTCAGAGTCCCCGTAACAGCAGCACCAGTAAGACTGAAAATGGCCGTCCGCCGGTAAACAAAAAAAACTGTAAGTAAAATTGTAAATGACCTAATGGTTACTCTCTTCTAACTACCAGCAACAGGTCTGCTGAGCTGGCCGTATCCCTCGATGCCGCCACAAACACATTGCATAAAGGTCAATGACGGCCAATTATGTTTTGTTTCTTTAGCGTGAATGCGAGTACACGAGAAGCACGTATATCTAAGTCTGTTGTGATGTGATATGCGCGCTGTTATTTCCGCGATGCAAACGGCACATATAAATACATGGTTTGAATAAACACCAAACGGCGACGACAACTAGGAAACATTTATGTCGGCTTTTCACATAGCAGGTACCACTATCATGCCTAAACGCGATGATCACTCTACAGATAATCAACGTATCTCGAACCATTTTGTGAGGGTAGACAACGGCAGTCTCCTCTTTTCCGAACCTTTTTAACTTTTACTCCTGAACACACGCGGTGTAAATTTAAAAAGGAATCACAATGATAGAAACTCGAAGTAGACAATTCACTTAGTCATATGTTATTCTTAACATTACAATACAGCGAGAAATACTATATGTAGCTTCTACCTTGATCTCAGACCTTTCACCTTGTCCCCTTCTTTTGACTTACCAATACTTAACGTTAATACACGTTATTTGCCCACCCATAAGGTCTGCAATAGGGCACTAAGTGTACAATATACTGCAACAGCGATGTTACTATATGATGTGACCACTGTGAAATCTCTTTTTTCCTTTCAGATACAGATACAATTTGTCTATCTTCTAAAACATTAAGGTGGTCAGTACACCACCCTTTTCATTTAAGAGCCAATATATACTCCTATCACCTGGTCCTGAAGAAAGCCTCTAGAGATACCAGGAGGCTGAAACATGTTGACCGCTTTCACTAGTGCGAAAGGCTAGTAATTAGGCCTAAAAATGCACATCTTTGTTTTTAGCTTCCTGTACCAGTCATCCACAGAATAAAAACACTTGAGACTGGATATAAGGAATTTCATACCACACCCACCAGAGCACTAACATGCCCTCTTTTTATTCCTGGCCACTACTGTCATTCCAGTTGGTCTTCCTCCATGTGGAGGTCAGCATAACATACAAAGGAAAAGACCCAATGATAATGCTGCTGTGGCACTGAATGGCGGAGAACCAAGATACACTACCTGATGCTTGTGTTGGCATATGAGGGTTTTTTACTATTATGATCCCCTGCACGTTACCATAGACCCTGGGAACACAGGACAATTGGTTCATTCCCTCCCAACTTGATTTTTTATCTAGCCAGTACTCATCTGTATAGCCCTATAGTTTTCTGTTGAGTGTTCGATCTCACCAACCAGGCCAGGAGGCGGCCTGCCCTGCCTCTCTCCCCATGTTGACAAGTGAGATGTTCCCCATAGTGCATGTGTCAGAGCTGCTCCATCAGTTTGTGATTTATTGTAGTAAATCTAATAGTCATGGTCTGCCCTGAGATCTCCAACATTGATATTTCAATTTGCCATGAATCTATCTATTCTTGTTCACAGTCCCCAGAACCCGGAATAAAAGGAGTACTTGCTGGTCTCTGGGTGTGCATCCCTCCTAATCTCCCCCAATTCTGATCTAGTGGCCCATTGGTGAAATCCCTGTGCCAGCAGTCTACATGGGCCCCATGGGAGAGATGGTATTGAGCGTTCCAGCACACAATCTAGCACCATATTATAGTCACATCCCATACCAGGGAATTCCAATGGACCAGAGAGAGTGTGTGAATAGGAACTTAAGTTGTCTAGTATTAGGTAAGTAAATGCTATCAAGCACTAGTGACGTCCCATCTACTGTGACACCAATAGTTCTAGGTCAATTCTTGTCCAAGTGATCGTGAGGGAGACCCCAGGTGCAATCCATATCAATGAGCCCATTGCAAAAGAGCTAGATTGAAAGTAATTTTCGGAGGCCAAACGAGATTCTTCACTTTGGAGATCAAGGCAAAAGAATATCTAGATAGCCTGAAATAAGTATAGAATTGGGAGAAGGATTGAGAAGGAGGAGGATTTTATTGATATATTGTTTTGTATATATACACAATTCTTATTTCTGTTTGCTTTTTCTACTCTCCTTCCTATCCTCCAATCCTCCTATCCTCCTATCCTTATTCTCTCGCTTTCTCATGTCCCGGTTCTTCTCTATTTGATGAGTTGAAGAGAAGAAGAGTAGGTAACTCTAATATAAAAAGCCCACTTGGCAGCACAATGGACAGATATATGAGAGGACACGAAGGAATGTTTAAGATTGTTCGGTTTCTTCTTCTCTTTCCTCTTTTTTTTTCTTTCTCTCTCTTTTTTTTCTTTTCTTTTTTCTTTCCTTTTTCTGCGAAGGTTTATCTATTATTCATACCGTTATGATATAATTGAGCACTGGTTAGGTAGCACTGTTCCATCACCACAGACTGTAATAGAGTCTAACTGCCCTTATGTAGGTGTGTGGGGGAGGGGGGTCGGGGGGGGTTCCGGAAGGGGAGGGAGGGGAAGGGGGGCAAAAAAATAAAAAGAGCAAGCTCAAATATACAAAATATACACCAAGATGTGCAATAAGAGATGTACAAGAAAATCTAACTATATTTGGAAATCAGAATTTGAGGTCATACCTTAACATGAAAAGAATGACTAATACTATTACTGATGGGTTGTTTACTAAAAACCTACAGTGGGGAAGCTAAAATTATGCTCCTGGAATATTGCAGGGCTCAATGATAGGGGTAAAAGGGCCCAACTCTATGAAATAATACGCCAGGAATCTTATGATGTGCTTTGCTTACAGGAGACCCACATTCCGGTGGGTCAGAAGGAATTGTTAAAAATCCCTGGGTATAATGTACTCGCCCTTACAACACAAACGTCTAAGACACGAGGGGTGGCTATTTTAGCGAAAACTTTTCTGGGCCAACCCAAGCGCAGATTAGCCGATCCCTTTGGTAGGTAGGTCATAGTTGAACTTGATATGGGCATTACCATCTGCTCACTGTATGGCTCAAATCAAGATGACCCTCAGATATTTCAAGATCTTGAGCTGGAGCTGGCATCCTGGGCAGGCACACTAGTTTTTTGTGGGGATTTTAACATAGCTTTGGGCCCTATGCAGGATAGTCAAATACATCAGACCTACACTGGGCATAAGCCTAAAGTTTTCAGAGCAATAAAACACTTTATGGATAGCTACAACTTAATAGACATATGGAATCTGAAAAATAAAAACGACCCAGGGTATACCTACTTTTCTTTTCCCCACAACAAATATGTGCGGATTTACTATATAATGACATCCAAAGAAAACGCTATATATGTTGAGATAGCTAAATCTCCAAAAACAATTTCGGATCACAATGCGCTTACCCTTATGATCAGTGTCACCAATTATAAGAGGCCTTACTCTCAGTGGTCATTCGATAGAAAGCTACTGGTGAACAGAGAATATATAAAATATATAACCCTTTGGGCACAATAATTTTTCGATTAGAACCAGTATAGCGCCCCTAGACTGGTGGTCTGGGATTGTTTCAAAGCGGCACTAAGGGGTGAGACCATTGCCTTTGTGGCTAAACGTAAGAAAGATCAGGACAGATTGAATCACCAACTCAATTCTGAGCTAGCAAATCTAGAAGAACAACATGCCACCCAGATACACCGAGGGGAGGATGGGGACAGTAGTCTCCGTAAAATATTACTTCTTAAAACAGAGCTTAATAGCGGTCTCACTCAAAGAGCAGCTGAAACTTTCCAGACAAACCAAAATAATATTTATGAAAATGGTGAGAGGGTGGGAAAACAACTTGCCTTGCGTACACGTCAGAAACAGTCCTATAACATGATACAAACTATTGACTTTGAAGGACAGAAATACACGACACCTGTAGGTATTTCAGAAACCTTCCGACGCTATTACCAAAGGCTTTATCAAAATGAGGATCAAGCTGTGGCAAGCGATATAAAAGATTTCCTAATGGAATGGGTTGCTGAGTCAGACCTAGTTCGGACCATCGACGAACTAACTAGGGAAGATCTAGAAAACGAAATCTCAATCACCGAGCTTGACCTAGCTCTCTCAGAGCTGGCCAATGGGAAAGCCGCAGGCCCCGACAAGATCCCCTTGGATCTTTATAAAATTCTGGGAAAGCAAATTATACCATACTTATTGGACTTGTTCCTTGGGGTGCAATGGAGTGGCGTCCCACCTGAATCATGGAAACAGACAAATATAGCCATTTTCCCTAAAAAGGGAAACCTCCTGAAATGCCGTCCTCATATCGGCCAATCTCGTTGATAAACTCCGATTCTAAGCTTTATGCCAAGATTCTCGCTAACCGGCTTAGCAGGGTCGTCAAACATCTGGTCTCCCCGTGGCAGCATGGTTTCATCCCCGGAAAGGGCACCACCGACCACACCCGTAGAGCCATCTCTCTCTTTGACATTATGGATGTGACGGGGGCCGGATGTCGATGATACTGCTTGACGCCGAGAAGGCTTTTGACCGAGTCTCTTGGCAGTTCTTATGGGGAGCTCTTGAATTAAACAACTTGGGACCGGGCTTTGCCAAATCCATCAAGGCACTATATGTTGACCCTAGGGCTAAACTCACTGTGAGGGGCGTTGAAGCGGAGTTTATCAACATTCAGATGGGCACGAGACAAGTTTGTCCGTGTTCGCCAATCTTATTTGTTCTTTATATTAACCCGCTAATTTCAAAACTACTTATATCTAATTTAATAGAGCCCGTTACAGTTGGTATATTTCAGACTAAAATATTAGTCTATGCCGATGATGTGGCGGTATTAACACCAAACCCTGCTGAGGCAATTCAGGAGATTGAACAAATCACCCAGACCTTTGGTTTTTCCTCAGGGTACTCCCTGAACAGGGATAAGACAATGGTCCTATGTACAGAAAACATCTTGTATTAAAGCCCATATAGGGTGAACCAAGCCACATATCTCGGAGTCTGTATATCTCCTAAGGTGAAGGAAATTAACCATCTCAACTACGATCCCCTGATTAAAACTATTAAAAGAGACCTTATAAGGGTAAACAATCTCCACTTATCAAAGACCTTATAAGGGTAAACAATCTCCACTTATCAATCCTTGGTAGGGGGAACTATCTCAAAATGAAAATTTTTCCGAAAATATTATATTTGTTCCGTACAATCCCGCTGATGGTCGATGATAACATTATTAAAATCATTGACTCCTGTATGTCCAAATTTGTTTGGAATTACGGAAAAATAAGAAGGGCGATGCCATACCTATCACTACCACAGCATAGGGGAGGGCTAACTATTACAAATATGATGTTCTGTCTCTGGGCAACTTTTCTCCAACAAATGGCCCCATTATTTAACACCGAGCCACTAACTGAAGCTGTGCCAGATCGAAGTATACCATCAATATATGAATTGGCATTAGGTGATAAAGCCAGAGGGCTGCTACTAAGGCAACTAGAACCATCTTATTTTAAGAAAATCAAATTTAAGATCATTGTTGACGCGTGGTCCATTTGGAAATGCTCATCTAAACATTTAGTAATACCAAAATATACTAATAATACCCCTCTTTGGCATAGCTCGATCCTACCAGTTCAATTTAATGATAGAATTTCTAGAAAGTGGGAGAATACAGGGATTGTAACGGTGGGCGACTTTCTTGGTCAGGGACCTAGATCTGGATTTCGGGATCTACAAATAAAATGTTCGATTCCCCCCACTGACTTTCTGAAATTTATACAAGTCTATACCATCATTCATCAACTGTCACCAAGAATCGTACTAGAAACTGTCCCCTTCTTTGAACTCATAGTTAGGCGGACCACCAGGATAGGGACCACATATGAGCTTTTGATAAAGAATCAATGTGATGATATGGAGCGTGTCGAGGGAGACTGGGCAATAAAATTAGACAATCCCAATGTCGATGTCGATATGTCTCTGCTATTATCATATAAATTGCTCTTAGTGTCTAATTTAAGGGCCCAACATTATAGAACAATATATAACTTGTATTACACACCAGCAAAGTTATATACATGGTGCAAAAGAGTAAACGATGAATGTCCAAGGTGTGGCTTGGGTCCAGCAAACCTTATACATATGATTGCAGACTGCCCTAAACTAGACCTGTGTAAAAAAATGATCTTTGATTATTGGGAAGAAGTTTTTGGGCATAAATTGAGAACTTCGCTAACAGTGTATTTATTAGGTCATGATAACACTCTGGGCTACAGTAAGGAGGAAGAAATATATTTATTCTTGGGTATGGCTGTGTTTCGGATCATACTGGCGGCCCGATGGAAAGAATCAGACCCCCCCACTTTCCAAATGTGGCTAACCCAGCTTCTAGGGATATATAGACAAGAGACAGCTATTTATGAAGCTAGAGGGAAAAAAATCTAGAATATGTGGGGCCCAGATATGGGCTCAAATCACTGCCTGGTACAATGATATAAGGAATGCGTAATTGTCAATTGTAATAGGATTATGAATTGTATATTCTTCTGGTGATTCTATTCTTATCCTTCCTCATAATGCCTGTATAATCTGAGACTATGATTTTATAAGTTTTGGTGTACTATCTGATTTTTAATTATGTATTCCATTTGTACTATTTGAATCTTTTGTACTATTTCTGAATTTTGTTCATTTAAATATGTTTTAAAAAAAAAAGTGCAAAAGAGCAAAAACAACTCTGCCATGTAACTGGCCCACCAACGCTTCTATAGTTTCTGGAACATTGAGGCTGTCATATGCATCTCCTGTAAACAGTCCCTGTCTGAGCACTGAACCACTGCGCTCAGACCAATCATGATGCTGCTGTCATGATGACAGCAGCATCGTGATTGGCTTAGTGGAGCCTGTGTGCTTCCTTCTTCGGACTGGGAGTCAAAAGAAAAGAGAAAGAGGAAGAAGAGAGGCGGCGATCGTACTCAAGTAAGGGTATTTATATTTGATTTCTTCCCCCAACACCCCCTCCCCGCCACACCACCCCGTTCCTTAGCAGTCGCCACTGAGCTACATACATGGCTTGGGCTGCAGACCTCCTCCTCCACTTTCCACCTGCATTTTCCCACCCGAGGAAAAAAGTTGGTTATAATAAATAGCCAGTCAAGCTCTGTCAACGATCTTCCCCCACCAAAAAACTAGGCATTTGAGACACATAAAACCAAATCTTAGTAATAATGTCTTGATAACATGGTGAGGCAATTGTTGTTTTTCTTTTGGTAGTATTTTAGATTGTCCCGTGGATTCTTCGTGCTTCACAACAACAGCACCTCAGACTTTGCAAAGAGGCCTTTATCCATCTTCATTACACGCACTTATTACAGCCAAAGAAAGGTGGCTGACAACTTTACAGAATTATAACACTCTTAGTTTTTAAATGCGCAATCTTTCCTATACACAATTTGCAATGCTACCTGGTATCTTAATACCAGTAGTTTCAATTAAACTATTCCCTGTTTTCAGAATAGCTTGACCACTCACGTTATAATGTTCCATAAATTACACCCATTCATTGTGATACTTTTTTCAATTTAGACAAAAAATCATAAAAGCAGACAATAAATTATAATAATACTTTAAAAGTGAAGCAGAACAACATTGCAGATACATTAAAAATCATACAATAAAATATAATAGCAATATATTAAAAATACAGCATAACAATATTTCACATGATTGAAAAGGGGATTGTCACCACACCGTAGCCTGGTCAATACTCATAATCAAATATTTTCCGAACACAAATCACAGACTATAGGTAACTAGATATATTACAACAGATAGGTAAAGGTGTACATTTTTGCAAAAACAATAGGGCAGGGAAACATTGCTTGAGTTAATGGCCTCATAAAATGGGCAGGATAAAATGCTTCTGAGGTATCTTATAAAATTTACAAAAAAAATAACATGAAAAGTGCACTGATTAGATAAACCATACCTCGGGCAGTTAAATAAGGTGACAGACCAATCATTTGTTTTAGGAAAAGTTACAAGTCGATAGATGATGTCAAATCGGAATCTTGTCAGAACAAACCTGTGTTGGTGATTCTAAACATATTTAAGATAGGGTTGCATACCATCAGTAGTAAGCATCATTTGGTTGTTGATGGTACTGGGTTTAGCTAGTTCCACAGATAGCCTTTGACCTTCAAACAGTGACATACAACACTTTTTAAACTCCCTCCTGCTTATATGGTGTAAAGATTCAGGGTTATCAAAATGTTCTGTCGACCATACTTCCAAACAGTCTTATGCATTTCAACCATGGGATTTGTAAAGACAGTGACGACTTAAGACAGTCATTGGCAATCTTTCAATTTAGGGCGGTGTCCTCTCAGATCTAGATCTTATTCCATAGCAAAATTGGTTGGACTTCAATCATATCGGCTAAAGCCAGAATGCTGAGCTCATTGTGTCAAACAAAGTAGGTAACTACCTTTAGTAATGGCAGAGAGTCTCCTAAAGAAGGCATTCTCAGCCAATTGGAGGCGTTTGAAGTTGACGTATCCCCATACTCCCACCTCATACAATGCCACAGGTACACACTTAGCCTTGTAGAGAGTACCCAGTTCACTCAGGTTCTCTTGCCAAGCTAAATTGTGAAATTAAGCAGCACCAAGGAAGCTTATTCAAAGTGCAATTTTCTGGAATAAATGGCCTGTTTCAATGAACTCTGTGCCTGAAATAAAACCCCTAGGTAAAAAAACAGATGGAGCAAAACGTAGCTTAAAACCACCAACCTTGAAATTAGGGCACTTCATAGCTTTAGGCCCGCATAATATTATAAACGTTTTACCCAAATCCACATTTAACCCCAAAGCATGTATATAATTGACAAAGCACGTGTGTAACCTCTGCAACCCCATGGGTGTACGAGACATGTACACTGTGTCGTCAGCATAGAGGAGGGCTGGAATCTGCTGATGTCCAATCTAAGGGATGTCCCTGCACAGCTCACTCAAGACTATACCCAAGCTGTTAATGTACAGAGTGAACAAGAACAGTGCTAGAAAAAAAACCCTGCCTACCTCCTCTCTCTATGTTGAATTTGCAGGTGCATTCACCTCTGAGTCCATAGCATACCCTAGCCCTGCTCCATGTGTACATCTCTCTAAGAAAATAAATTATCGGCGGGTCAACCTCTAACTCCAATAATACTTTCCACAATTTGTCATGCACCACACAAACACACTCGATAAGTCAACATATGTCAAAAACAATTGCCCATTTTCAATTTTGGTATATTTCACAATTGACAGGTTTATGTTTAAGACCCTTCTTGATAGTCCTCATTCCCCTATGAAAGCCATACTGTAGATCGGATAGAATATCATTGTTTTCCCATTCTTCCAGTCTACCTGTGATTTTCACCAAATCATCAAGTAGTGAAATGGGGCTGTACTGACTGGATTACAATGGTCCCCCCGTTTTATAATAGGGACTATCAAAGTATCCCACCATGATGTTCAAAATATCCACTCTAAAACAAGCCCTATGTACCTTGTTTAAGATAGGGCTCCAGAAAGGTATATTAGCCACAAAAAAGGGCAACAGAAATACCGCCTGGTCCCGGCCTTGATATTATTAGAAGCACTGTTGACCTCCTCTAATGAGATATACAACTATGGTCTCCTGGTAGTTCCTCCACGGTGGCATGGTCAGATCTCAATGGCACCAACTGAGGGACACAACAGATCTTCGAAAAATGAACAACCCAGTCAATTTCACTAATAGCAGTTTCTAATCTGGGGAAAGTTTTGTCCTTTGAAATAGGACCATTAACACACGCCTGAAGCTGAGTAGTATATAGTCTTGTTTGCTTCCAGTAGTGACTCCCAAGCAGCATTCTTTAACTCTTGTTTCTTCTATTTAGGCGGCAACCAGTTGTACCTCCGGTATGCGTTGACCTGAGAGATACATCTAAGAGATTTATTAACATCAGCTTTGAGTCTCCTGTGGGCCTTTGAGCAATTAGAACGAAAACCAGCCAGATCCATAAACTACACATTCTTGGCCACAAACTGCAGGGGAGAGTGTTCTTTTAAATGTCATTCAGATAACATTTTAAAATTATTTATTTAAAAGGCAAAAGAAAGAGATCCATTTATTACCATTGGTGAAGTGATCCGCTGTGCGCTTTAGAGTTGCAACAAAGAATGCTTGCAAATGGAATCTGACCTCCGAGACTAAACAAGGATTGCCTATTTGCATTGCTGTGCAGTCAGAAAATGAAAGACCCATCCTGTTTTGAAACAACCTGCCACTCTTAGGGTATGCTGTTTTTTTAATTTTCAACAATCAGTAAAGGAAAAACAGTACACCACACTCACCAGAAAGTACTGGCACTCCAGCATGGCTTCAAGTCTGTGCTCACAGAGTATCACTGTGCAGTCTGCAAAGGCGTGCTTCAGAGTTTTGCGAATAATTTGAAATGTGCTGAAATGCAAATATTGTTTCAAGATTTAAATGTTATATGCCAACAGATGTGCAGACATTTCAATGCTCTAATTATGTTAATATTTTTAACAACTATGGCCTAAAACTAGTACCATTTAAAAATTAAACTTTAGAGCTTACATAGGATCCAGATGAGCACTGGGTTCATCGAGAAGCAAGATTTTTGCTTTGCTGAGAACTGATCTGGCAAGACACATCAGTTGTTTGTGACCATGGCTCAAGACACAACCACTGTCAAGAAGGACAAAATCAAGCTGACCCGGAAACTGCTCAATCACAGACTTCAGTCCAACCTGCACAAAAGATTAGACAAAAAGCACAAGAAATCAGTTCTGTGAGATTCTTCAGCAGTTCAGACCTCATTCTAAAATCTTGACTTATCATAGCTAGCGAGCCACATTTTAAAGTGCAATATTCACTATCCCGAAAGTAACTGGTAAATTTAGGATGACCTACAATGACACACACAATTCATCTTGGAACTGTACTTACCACATGATATAAATCAGTTTTAAAGTAGACGGAATGGTCTACGCTTGTTGTAAAGCATATTTTAGCTTTCTTCAAACCTAGACAATTTAATGCTTTTTTGCCATACTTCGAGATCTATGTTATAGCAAAATGAACATACTAATATGTACCTAACCATGAGTAATCGACATTACAGTGGGTGGCCCATTTCTAAGGACCCAAAAAAAACATTCTTCATGCTAAAGCTAGCACAAAGAGGGGCATATTTACAAGAACTTAAGACCACCATAGCGTACCTTTTTCCACGTTTCAGCAGCTTTTTTTTATTGCCGTATTTACAACTGGCTGCTAACTGCGGTTACTAGCACTTTTTCAGCGGAACTGTGAGTTTTCAGGATCGCCACTCCTGTTAGTGGGACTTGATAAAATGGGATGCAAGGTAGGCATTCCCATGATAACACTGCTGCTAACCACACTTGACGATATTAAATATGAAATTCCCGTACAGGGATAACCCCACAAAACTGCCGGTAAGTCCAGTTAGAGGGAGTTTTTTAAGACCAGAAAATAGCCGGTCTTAAAATTGGTGCAAACACTTGGATCCACATATATGGTGTTTGGGTGCTGGACAGCGCTGCAAGGAACATTGCTGAGCTGCCCTGCACCAAAACAAAAGGTCAGGGATGCCCACCTATCAATAAGATAGGATGCATTCCTGGGCCCCATTCATAAAAAGTGTTGCATTGCTGTGCCAAAACAGTGTTAGCTCAATTTTCACTGCGCCCTCCTTGCGACACAATGTACGGCACTCCATGTCATAATCAATGACAGATACATCTGGAATCCTGATATATCTGGCAGCGCTAAAGTCATGCATTTCTACAGTTTTGTCGCAAGAATGATGCAACTCCAGCAATGCATGGGGCCAGCCTGTCCCTATGGCACTACGTCACACCTGCCATGAGGAAGCCGTAAGGTTTTGACGCAGTGGCGTCCTCAAATCTTCGCAGTAAAATCTGAGATACTTCACTGCATCAATCCTAAGAGGCTTTGTTGCGTGGGAACGCCCACCCTGCGTACATCATACCTGACACAGGTATAATGTGGCACAGGGCTTCACAAGGTCATGCATGTGCCTGGATGCATCACTTTGTAAATACTGTGCAACGTGGTGCAAGAATCATGCTGCAAATATGTCAAGAAAATGACGCACCAGTGAAGTTAAACTGCCGGAAGGGCTAAGCCCCCCTGTCTTTTTATTTCCCCTACGATGGTGCACAATGGTTGCCATGTGCCAATGCAGGCACCCTCAGGCCATGGTGCAAGGGTCATTGTGTTGTGGAGTTGATTCATGTTGTGTCTCCATCTCCACTCAAGATGTCTGCCGGTGCGTCTCGACTACTGGAGGGCAGGAGTGAACCAGTTGGCCTTCTTGGAGTGTTGTTTGCCCGGTTTATCCTTGAGGGGTGCCAGAGTGTCAGCGCAATTAGAGATCTATCGGTGGAGGTTGTGCGCTGCGCTGTTGGTGTTTCTAAGTGTTGGCAGAGTGGTGATGCTGAGGGATGTGACAAGAAGTTCTTCTGTAGTCTTGATTCAGCTGTGACGGGAGGGGACAATGATGGCAGTGGAGTACGTATAACTATACAAACATATGACTACGATCCAAGAATGTTAATAAAGTTTTTTTCTAAAAAAGCTTTTTTTTGCGATTTCTCGCGAGATCACACCAATACGAGATCGGCCATTAAACATTATAGGGGTTTTCCCAATCTAAGATGGTGGTGCTATTTTCTCGCGAGACACGAGACGCCAATCAAGGCGAGAATTCAGTGATCGTAGCGTGTAAATAACCAGTAGTGAGCTATCACGAACATACAGGTCGAGGTAATGCCGACAGGTGCTCCTTTTACCGGTAAGGCAAAGGTAGGGGGCTGTTAAGGATTGTAATACGGAATGCCAGCGAGATACCAGAAGAAACTTTTGTAAAACAGAGAGTGGAATCTTTTTTATAAAAAACGGTGCAGAGAGTGAATGTCGATCATTCCGAGTTTAGTGCAAACGGGGAATGGCAGCGATACATTAGTAGTAACCTTCTAAAAAGAGAGTGAACAACTTGTACGATAAGTTATGGAGGGTAAACTATGAACATTTCTAGTCTAGTATAATTTGGAAACATTTCTAGTCTAGCGGGAATATGAAAACCTGTATACTGTCTCTTGCAGCTAAACTACGGAGGGAGCCTGGAGACAACTTACAAGAGGAGTTGACCTCTATGTTTTTAACTCTAGACCTCTCGGCCGGTATGAGTCACAATGGCTGATTGAGGGTAAACAAACATTATAACATATGGTGTTTCTGTGCACTATTGGCTGGCTATATGAAGTACAGGGCATGTTAAAAGGTTTTCCATGTTCTATGTTTTAAACAGTTGTGAAGATTGGAGTGTCCCGTTTTTTTAACAACGGCAGGCCCTCATCACTATAGCTCATTAAAATCATTTGGCGCTTGAAATATTTTGCTTCCCCTTATTTCTTTTTTGGTGTCGATTTGTTAACAACGGCAGGCTCTCATCACTATAGCTCATTAGAATCATTTGGCGCTTGAAATATTTTGCTTCCCCTTATTTCTTTTTTGGTGTCGATTTGCCACAGAGGCGCCGTTATCCAACCTTTCCGGGCCAAAAAGTCCCTCATTAGAGCCAGACTTGAGGTTCCTGGGCGCGCATCAAATCACACGTGCATATGCATACAAACAGGCGATCAATAATGCATCAAATGACTTTTTGATTCTTTACTTTTTGTGAGGCGTTTTCATGCTGTCACACCTTAAAAGGCCATGCTTGCTGGCGGAGGATCACTCTGTACCAAATAACCTGCCTTAAATGGCAACAAGAAAACAAGCGCGGCAGCCACTGTGAACAGCGATAAGCAGCTCGGCGGGGTGGGGCGGGGCTTAGCACCTGATGGAACGGGGGAGGGAGCTTCAGAGTGGGCTTACCTGTCAACTGGCCTCGTGTCATGAAGGGGATGTTCATCTATGCACGTTTGTCATGCCATGACTGCAACAGGAAACCAACTTCGGGGCAATTCACACCTATGTCAAGTGCTCAATTCGTAAAATAAGAAGTGTGGGTGCGCAAAGCTTTCTCAAAGCCCACCGTCCAGGCTCAGCTGCCGAATACCACGGCGGCATAGCAGTGGTTGATTTGTAAACAAGCACTGGCATAGCCAATAGGTCTCGCCTTTGGGACCTTGTAAGTGTTTAGCTATGCAACAGTTGATGTTGCACCAAGGAAATTGTGTTGCATAATTAAATGCTTATAAGGTTCCAAAGGCAAGACCTATTGGCTATGGCAATGCTTGTTTGGATATGCTTGCACTATAGAAATATCTCACACATACACAAAACATTCATTAGTTTCCCCACCATTGTAAAATTCCACAGGCCCTCAAGTATTGGCCTATTATTGCCAAATTATACCGAGGCATGTCTCATCAAGGGTTTGAAGAAATTCAACATCACCCCAACACTGAAGGTAATACATTGGATCCACCTTCAGGATAATATCATCTTCAAGACCAGCAGCTGCAAAACCTACATGGCAATGATGAACAATACCTTGTCTTACCAGGCCAAGAAAATAACTTCCTCAGGCAGACAGTGTCATACCAAGAGCTATGGAATTGTCATACTAGAATCAAATATGAACAAATAGAACAAAAAAAGAAGAGTACCTTCGTATTTCTACATTTCCAGGATATGCATCCTGGCATAATAACTGCTCAAATCCTACGCAATTGAGAAATAGGAAATAGCCATGCCTCTCCGAGGAACACAATGCTCAAACATTATAAGTATAAATCTAGCCACCCTCACAAATGACTGAACTCCCAGACTTAACCTATTGTTCACTCACACGAATCTACGTTCACCTGGATAACAACTCTAAAAACTATGCCAACATTACTGCCTACCTAGACTACAAACAACACTGGTCAAACATGGGCATTTTCTCTGATTAAACGATGGCAAAATGGGAATTATTCTTCTACGAGGACACTACACTACCTGTTTACCAATTTGTTGTCCGCCCTCCATTGGTCCAACCCCACCACTATTAAAAAATAAATAAATACGGGATTGTCTTTCAGCCATCCCTTTCATTCACTCCCCAAAATAATGCCATATAATTAATTGACGTGATCTATTTCTATTGTACCATATTAGCATACATATAATGCCAGAGCTCCAAAGTATGACGACCATACTTGCCTTACAGCACCTAAGTAAATAAATGCATATGTGTCTCTTGACTTAGTGGTAAATTGGGAGAAGTTTGAAGCAGGGAGAAGACATCTATGCATGAATCCCAGCGTGGATATTCAGGTGACTGACTCAGAACGGAGAGGGCTGAATACACAGGAAAGCAGTGAAGTGATGGGATAGTTGTGACTTGGAGGTGGGATATCAGTCGCCGGAAAATCTATTTCAATTACCCGATGTGCTGTGTAAATATGTTCACTGATTCGATCTCATTAATATAAGGAGCACATTGTACTGGTGGATACAAATATGTAACTTGGCAGGTATAGATATGAGGATAAAATGTGGTTATTTTCCTTTTTGCGCCCAGAAAAAAAGAGATTAGGATGTGATACGATAACACTGTTTGTGATTCAGAGAGAAAGTGAGAATGCACGTCACAAAGAGGGAAAGGGAAGCTAGACGAAATCAAAACCGCAATCCATTTGTACAAAGGCTGGAAACGAATCTCTTCTGACTATTTGTTCCAATTTCCCATCAAAATAGAGAAGGAAACCTGTGTTGGTCATTTCCAGTATTGAGCAAGATAAGAGTTGGCACCGAACCAGCTAGTACCGCTGACAGAATAAGTGATGGTGTAATTACGTGCACTCCACTCATTGGTACCATGACACATCATTGACCTCCCGTCTTCTGGAGCTGTGCCCGTGTTAGCTACTCTACCTGCACTGCTAATCCGATTAGATTTCCGGATTTGTTACTCTATGGGAGAACAAAACACCATTTTCATTGCTGTATAGATTACCCATTTAGCTGCCATGTTCCCTTTTGAAGCTATGGTAAAACCATTAAAAACTGAACACGGAAATGCTGATCATGCTGTTTATTTGACGATGAATCAGCAGAGTGGACTCTGGAAAAGAAAAGTCCAAGTTTAAAAATCTGAATCTCAGTGTATTGAAGTACTCACTTGTTAGTAGTGATGCGCAAGTGGAATGTTCTCTTTTTTGTAAAGCCAATAGGTTTGGCATTAGCTGCCAAGAATTTGACTTTTGTCAATATTTTTGCTTGCCATGGATTATGTTGACATTATTGGTTGGGGAACTGCTGAGCCTTCACCAATATAAAAAATGAACATTGGCTAAACGCAAAAATATTTTGGGGGCTTAAAACAAATATACATTGCTTTAGTAGTCCCTAGCATTAAAAGAAACAACTCAAAACCTCAAAGAAAATGTCCCTCCAAGACAGAACCAACGCCAACGCACACAATAGCAAAGACCTCTTCACCATTGTCAAGGAGTTCGCCAGGCCCAACAGCGAGACAACAGACGTCCCACCCTCCCAAGACCTCTGCAACAAAGTCGGCACCTTCTTCCACCACATGATCAGGCAGATCTATGACAACTTTGACACACAGGACCCTGCCACAATGGCCGCCACCATAGCACGCAACTGCGCCGCAGCCCAACAGATCTCCATTAATCTCAGATGACACACTAGAGACCATGAAGTGCATTCACTCAGGAGCCCCATCTGATCCTTGCCCGTTCCACATCTTCCATAGATTGCCGCGAGCTTCGCCGCACCATCGAAACCGCTACCTTCCCCGATGACTGGAAACATGCTGAGATCAACCCCCTTCTGAAAAAGCCATCCAACGGCCTGAACGACCTCAAGAACTTCAGACCTATTTCCCACCTCCCCTTCCCAGCCATGGTTATCGAAAAGGCCATCAACACCCAAGTCAACAAGTTCATTTAAGAGAGCCACATCCAGCACACCTCCCAATCGTCTTCCAAAGCAACCACAGCACCAAAACTGCACTCCTCACTGCCACAGACGACATCCACTCCTTTCTCGCCCAGGGCGAAAACGCAGCCCACATCCTACTGGACCTCTTGGCCACCTTTAACACTCCCACCAAGACTCCCTGATGCTGGCATCTGTGTCAAGGCACTGGACTGGATCCATTCCTGCGTCACCGGCCGAACACAGCGAGTCAGACTACAACCGTTCCTCTCATTAACTACAGAGATCAGCTGCGGAATGCCCCAGGGCTCCTCCCTGAGCCCCACTCTCTTCAATCTATACATGTCCCCCTCTCGTGGCCATCCTTGTCTACTACACTGACGCTGAGTATAGATGTAAAATAGTCTACTCGATGGAAAAAAGCTACCATTGGAGTGAATGCAACTCTGTAGATATGACTATGGTTCATTCACCTCATTCTTCAAAGCTTTTAGAAAAAAGGTGGCCCCTTTCAGAAGTCACACTGCCTGTTCTGAGTGCAACAGGTTACAAAAAGGGTGCCCTCTGAAAAGCAGTGGTAAGCAGCACCAGAAGGAAAAATCCAAAAGACATAAAAGTATTCCTGGATATCCAATTGTAGGCCACTTCTTGCAAGGCTGACTTTTTAGATCTGGGTAACATCAGGACTGGAGTAGAGCCGGATCAGACTGGACTGTGAAAGAGCTGGAATTTGCAGGCCTGGAACAAGCAGTACTTGAGTAAGGTTGGAGCTTGCAGGACTTGACCAGAGCAGGAGGGAAGAATCCAATAGCAGTAGTAATCCAAAGGATTTGCAACCCAATGGTACACTGAATGGAAACTCTTGCGCAGTGGAAAATAGGAAAAACTTGAAAGGAAGGGGCTGGTCTTTGAACAGGAACCAACCTGACAGGAAGTTTATGTTCTCAGAACAGTTTCCACCTGACAGAAAGAGTTTTGTCTCAGAAATAAATAAGCTGAAATGGTGTTCACACTTGGTGGCCTTCACTGAATGGCCTCTGTGCTTGATGGCCATTCTAGAATGAAGGTTGTGTTTGTTGACCATATTAGAACAGAGTTCCACTAAATGACTAATTGGGAGTTGAACTTCAGTTTCTTGTTTACAGCTATGCCTGGTGCTGGCTCTAAACCATAAGGGGATTTAAGATGAGTTTGGCTTTGTATGTGGCCAGAGAGGCATGAATAGTAAATATAATTCAGGAAAGAAGATACCATCATATTGGAGAGTTCAGTTACCCAAATACTGTAACGCCGAGGCCGTATTTGTGGCTCATATGAGAAAGGGTTGTTGCAGGAAAGACTTTCCCTAAATCTGAGTGCCCTGAAGAAAGAATCACATACCTTGGTTCCCCATTCTCTGTACAAAATATGTTGCTTTGCTTCAAGCATGCAAAAATAAACAACAAAACTCCAAGTTATTACATACTGCCATCCTTACTGCCGTGGCAAAATGTAATCATTGCATAAATAATACATATCAGAGATCGAGAAGGACGATAAGAGACGAGCCTCTTCTGCAGATATTTAGCCCCTGTGGAGTAAAAAGCCTTATGAGCAAGGGTTAAAGCTTTAAAAGCTATCCGGATAGGCAGCCAGTGAAGCAACTGCAGCAAGCCAGAGGCATTGACTCGCCTATGCAGGCCAAAAATGGCACGTGCCGCCGCATTCTGGACCACCTGCATCCGTTGCAGGAGATATTCGGGCAGGCCAAGATATAAGATGTTAGAGTAGTCCAGTCTTGAACCAATCAAGGCCTGCACCGTAATCCTCCTGTGGTCCTCCGAAAGCAAAGGAAAAAACTTCCGAAGCATACGGAGAAGACCAAAGCAGGTACCCGTGAGGGCAAGGATCTGAGATCTTAGAGTCAGACCGTTGTCGATTTTAACCCCCAAATTTTTAGCCAACTGAGACGACTGCCCTGGAGGAGAAGTGCACTAAGACCAATGTGTTTTCCTGAAACACTAACCAAATGTTGTTATCTTAAAACGAGGACAAATTCACAAAGCAATTGCTTCAACAATGAGCACAATTCTGTGCACAGAACATGCAGGATGTAGACATACCATGCCACAGTGGCATCAAAGCAGATAAAATCTCAATTGAATCATATTTTAATGGTCACGCAGGCTGCATGCATGTTGAATGCCCAAAGTATCCACAAGCCTAATTCTGTCTCCTGTGTTCGATAGGCACAAGAAGTCAGAAGGATAGTCAGTGATATTCGTAGGAGACTATCAATAAATATAGGAAACTCAACTATACTGGTAAGGATCTCTAATGTTGATCTATATTTACTAACAAAATAAATGTGCCATGGAAAAAATCTGATGTACCTAAGCCTTAATGTACTCACCCAGTTTTTGAGATGCTCCTGGTAAACGAAAGAGGCGAGTCAATATATTGATGCCTTACCAAATTCAGCATTAAGACTAGGGGCCAGATGTAGGTAATTCCCATTTACCGACTCTTAAATACCGACTCATACCGAATCGGTATTTAAGAGTCGGTAATTTGGAAGGAGGCAGATGTAGGTGAAAAATTACAGATTCTGTAAGAGTCGATATTTACCGATTCTGTAAATACCGAATCGGTATTTCCCATTAATTCCTATGGGCCTTGAAGCCCATAGGAATCAATGGGAAATACAGATTCAGTATTTACGAAATCGGTAAATACCGAATCCTGGTGTCACTTTGACTCCCTGTAGCACCCCAAATGCAGGCTTGTGTGTCATGTGGCACACAGACATGCCCTAAGGGCATGTCTGTGTGTCACATGGCATAGGTGAACATGCACAGATGTGCATGTACACTGGAATTCGGTATTTTACCACCCAATAGGATTGGGTGGTAAAATAAGAAATCCTAAGGGCCTGTGGCACTGCAAACTGTGCCACCTACATATGGATTTACTGAATCGGTATATTTACCGATTCGGACAGATACCGAAGTGGTAAATTTACCGAATCGGTAAATATACTGATTCTGTAAATTCCGACCCACCTACATCTCAAAAGCCAAATACCGGTCGGTAACGGCCGAAATCGGCCGTTACCGACCGGTATTTGGCTGCCTACATCTGGCCCTAGGTGTGCTAAAGTTTAGAATGGGGATGAATGCATTTTTTTGTGTTATTCTGCAAATACCGAACTTTTAGATAACAATGTATATGTGGTTTGCATGCAAGTTATGATTCTTTACATATTTTATTAGACTGTTTGTGGTTATTGCCGGAAGGAAAAGCACTTTTAAGGCCAATTCTTAGAAAGTATGGAATATTATATCGTAAGCAAGCCGCTGAAGTTTTGATGGACACGAGGATGTGACTTGTGCATTAGGAAGACATTTATTTGCCTTGAATGATTTTTTAAAGCATTTTAATTAATCAGTTGTCAACGTTTATATGTTGAACCATGCAATATAAAGATACTTATTAGCTGTGAAATTCTTTAAAAAAAAAACCTGTAATTGACTAGTTTTTAGGGATAATGTATTAATATTGTATTTGTAACTAAGGGCTATTTTAAAAACTAAGATCTAAATAAACATATTTTTGACTGACTGGCTGACTGTCGCCTTTGTACTTTTGAACCAAGGTTGATTTTTGACAAAGGCTAAATGCCAACCTCTCTTTTGTATGGTGAAAACCCTCAGGTTAAAACTCAATTTTGAAATATCTTTAGTGCTTTTTTCATCTAAGCAGAACAACCAAACTAATCATGGTACAATCATACATTTACCTTTGACCAATTACAGCCACATGGTGCAAATCGGTCAACTCTTTTAAAAAAATATATATTATCATACACACCATGTAACGGATGTTTTTTCTGAGTTTGAAAAATAGCATCCCTTATGCTTTCCACAGGAACATTTGGTGTGGATCTAGATTTCTATCCACTTTCCATTTTTTTAGAGTGTTCAAGTGTGACTGTGAATGTATAATATAGGAAGATAGTGTCTTCAAATATCAAGATCGAGAATTTTGATTTTGCTCAACACTAGGTGACCTGAGGGGCATTTTGAATATGCATCTGTGCATGTTACCTAGGGGGCTTGTTTGGCCAGAATCAAAAAAGAGGTCAGAGGGTGAGCAGAATGAAAAGGTAAAGAAACGCTGACATAATTGCACAATGTAGACCATAACACACATTGTAGTGAGAAGAGAACCTGCTAACATTCAAATGCATTCATTTCAAATCACATTACCAGACACCTTTAGGAATAGCTTTTTCCTAATGAGTGGTAGTGTTCAACTCTAAATTTACTTCCCTGTTTAACCAAAGTGTGTTAATGCCGTATGCATACCACAATGTAATAAATAAGTGTCAAAAACTCATGCACCAGCAGTATGGCATCGGATTGCAACAATATTGACAAACAGCCAACTGAAAGAGCAAATACATTGCATTTGACCCCACCATGTAGTATTGAATACAAGCATTATACACAAATTTCAGACTACTCCACGGTACACAGCCATTTGCCCCACCCCCTCTGATATTTCTTAGGACAACCCTGTGCTTCATACATGGCTTTTTCCTGTGCCGCGCAACAATCCACCCCCCTCCGCCATTCCTCAGCACATGGTGTAGGAAGCTTCCAGGAGGCAGCTATGTTCCGCTTGGCCACAACCATAGCTGTATTGAAAAGTAGTTTCTTGTTCCTGGACCACTCCAGTCCATCCTTAATCCCAAAAAGTGAGTGTTGTGCATCATGGGGAACCTCCCACCCCAAGACCTCATTAAGCTCACCTTCGATCTCACCCCAGAACTGAGCCAGTCAGGGGCATGCCCACACCACGTGGAAAAAGTCGGCTGGATCGTGGCCACACCTCGTGCACGAGTTAGTCGGGTAAAAAACAGCTTGATGGAGGCGCCTCGTGGTTAAGTAGGCAGCATGTAAATAATATAATTGGATCAAGCGGAGTTTAGAGGATCCGGTGACCATCTTGGGTGACATGAGGGGATCATGCCAATCTTCCTTGTCCAACCGACCCACCCACTCCTCCCATTGGCCCCATAGTCGGTCCAGTGAGGTGTTATTGACCAGTGTCCAATAAATGCGGGAAATACCCCCTTTTCCCAAGTCGCCTAGCTTTGTCTATGCCTCGGGAAGACTGTATTCAGGGATCCTGGTGTCATCTGATATGTGTACATGGAGGGCGTGTCGCAGTTGCAGATATTTGTAAAATTGTGTCGGGTGCAGGGAGTATCTGAACTGGAGGCCCTTAAAAGACCACATGCAGCTGCTCGTCCACACATCACCGAGTTGAGAGATTCCTATAAGATCCCACGTTCCAAACCCCTGTAGCCCACTGAACTCCCGGAGCCATGTACCATGCCATAGAGGTGTGTTGGGTGAGTTAGTGTGTCCACCGGGTAAGACCAAGTATGGCGTCCCAGGCCACCATGGTTGCCTCGGAGGGTCGGGGAAGGGGCGGCGGGGCACCCTTGGGAAGGCCCAGCGTCAACCTCCCGGACCGTCGCCCAGCAAAGCAGCCCTGGGGCCACTCCCCACTCACCAGAGCAGTCTTGCGGGTGGATATTGGCCGGCAGCCTCTGGCGAGACGGGCCCACAAGCCTGATCCAGAGGAGAGGCAAGAGGTGGCCCAAGGATCAGCTTAGGCCGCCGGGCACAGGAGACCGCCCAGCTCCAGGGGTGATGGACGTCCAAGCGGTGGCCAGTAGGGTGAGACACCACTTCGGATGGGGGTGGCGTGAGGGAAAAAGGGGCCCCGCTGCTCGATCCGAGCAGCCGGTGGGCCCCCCAGTCACAACTTCAGGAAGACAGGAGGCAGCAAAGGTAGGGCGGCCACAGCCTCCGAGAACTGGGCCAGCGCCGCGAGGATGGAAGAGAGGGGCCCCCAGGAGGGCCGAGCACCGGCTCTGCTCACACTCCACTACCCAATATGGTAGCTGTCGCACTGAGGGCCCCCACCAGTCCACAGCCATTCCTCCGCCGGCCCCTGGTGGGCCCCAAGACCAATGCCGATCAGAGGCACCAGTGGCCGCCCCACCCCGAAGAGGGTGTGGGGGACCTGGAAGCGCCACCACGGGCCTCAGGCCTGGGCCTTCGGTTAGAGTGCTGGTCCTGCGGACTGGAGCACCAGGTGCCGCTTCCTCACCTCCACGGAGTGCGGAGGAGCCTACGAGGCTGGCCGACCATAGGTCAGAGGCCGAAGCAAATTTCGAGGGCCAGTGGGTCACAGCCGGCCAGGGGAGAACAGCGACACAAAGCGTTGTCCGCAGAGCTGGAGCGTCAGGCCTTCAGTGAGGCGTGATGAAGGCCGCCATCTTGTAGCTCACGGGTCCCGGAGAATCGAAAGCTGGCAGGACGCCCCAGGAGGTCAACAAGGGCAACAGACAGCTCCGGACAATGTCCCGCGCCCCAGGAGTCAAGGCAGGCAGGTAAGAATGGGTGATGGTTACCAGAGAGCGCAGGATGCGAGGCAGATGATGGAGGGGTCTAGGAGCACTCTTAGAGTGTGACCGCCATCTTGACGCCTCAGGCCACGCCCTGTCCTGCTTTACTTTATTCTATTTTTCTTATTAATTTTAATGATTGCCATCTGTTATTTCTATAATCAAATTTCTTTTTAAGGTGGTTCTCATAAAGTTTAAATAAAAAAAATTTTCTGTACTGATACAACACAATATTAATGTCATGATCTGTGGCAGAGTCTTAGGTATTTATAGTTTGAAGTCACAAGTGCTGTGCTTATTCTGGGGAAGATAGGAGTGTATGTTGGTGCCATTTGGCAAAAGGCTTTGCATTTGTGGAGGGTGCATTACACATACCAACCAATGCAAATATCAGGAACAATATTTTTAATGCGGCAACACAACTTAAAAGGTTTGATAATGTCGGGTGCCACATTTAAGATATTGATAATTAAATATAATAGCTGTCTAGAAAGTCCTAGCAAGAACATTGAGGTACTTTCTTGCTACAGCTAGGGCATTATTTTTTTACCACCGCTTGCAAAAAACCTGGAGACTGGTGTGTTCCCTTTGGAGCAAAATTGGAAGTCGAAGGGTAAAACAGAGTTGTTTTGAAGGAATTAAGGTGTACATGCATCAATATAGGACATTAGGTTTCATTAATTGCGATTAATAAAGAATGGCAAATATGGAATTGTAATTGCCTATGCATGTAGGAATCGCAAAAAAAATTGCGATTCCTACACATTCCTTAATTGCGACTCGCGAATTGCGAATCGCAATTAAGGAATGGCTTCCCATTCATTCCTATGGGCATAGGGGCCCATAGCAATCAATGAGAACTGCATGTGCAATTTGCAAGTAGGTACTCGCAAATTGCGCATGCAATTTCAAGGGTGCAAGGGTGCCAAAAAGACCCCCTGCAGCACCCCTGAAATTGCATAGTTATCACATATTGCACACACACATTCCCCAAGTGCATGTATTTGTGCAACATGGAATTTAAAAAATTGCACTTTTGTGCATTTTTCAAAGTTCTCACAAATCACCATCAACTTAGAATTGATGGTAATTTGCGTTTCTTAATTGCGGAATAACAATTTGTTTGTTGTTAACGCATTGCATTTAGGGAATTGCAATTTGCGATTCCCTAAATGCAATTGCAATTTAAGTAATCGCAAATTTAGTGATGACTTAAATCGCGATTTTTGCATTTGGGATTATGCATCCCAAATGCAAAAATTGTGGTCGTAAAGGGGCATATTCACAGAAACTATATTCGATGTATTTTAGCAGTTGGGGGGAGAATACCACCAAAACGTGAGAAAGTTGTCTTTATCAGAGAAAAGAATGACCCAAGCAATGTCAATTTCAAAGATTTAATTTATATATCTGTTTCAGGAATGTCATCCCAGCGAGACTGATGTGTAGCTATATTCTGGTGGGATATCAAATGATGTAACAAGTGTTTGATGGGCAACACATAAACAAGGTATTATAGATATAAATTCAGTTTTATATGTCCACTATGACCCAAGTAGACATCAGTGGCCAGCAGAGTAATGAGTAAGAGTGGTAATATCTAGTTCCTCTGCTTTTTCTTTATCCCATTTCACTTTTCCGAGGTCTACTGCTAACCTATTTCTATTATGCATGGCTGTCTTTGGATTTGGAAAAGTGTATAACAATATATTGCTCTTACTGGATCCAGAATACAGGTTAGTGCAATCTGACATTCAAAGATCATTCCTACAGATTTACGTACAACAAAGGAAGAAAAAAGGGGGTGGGGATAGCGCGGCTCAACATGTCGATGCTAAACTACTGCATTGGAAGAGTTTGCAGGTGCGCCTCAGCTTTCTTTGAGCTAAAATTGTTCATATGTTTTGTTGTGTCTGAAATATTTTGAAAATAGTATTGTTTATCTACACACTTGGGTCATGAATGGGCACTTAAGAGTGCCTTGTTTGCAGATGATGCACAACTGAGTTAATTAATAAATATGTAGGACAAACTAACCTGAGAAAGTAATTTGTACACATTAGGATGATTCTCCCAGTACGTGGTAGGCCCTGCAATGAGGAAATATACAACGATCCCCTAATCCCATATGGAAATTCCAACCCAACTAAAACTGGGCCATTTGTGGCTTCTCTATGGCAAGAAGCATCTTTATTCTCCCTAGGTGAATGTAGAACCCTGGGATCCTTCCCTTAAACAGTGCAGTTTATCTAAGAGCAACTTGGGATTGGCACTACTATCACCATATAAACAACAAATTTAGTAGTGGAGGGTCTGAGGAATATTTATAGACCAGCCTAGGTTAAATTCCTCTCAACTATTATATTTGCAACACAAAAAACCTAGGGGTCTTGAACGAAGGATATTAAAGAACCTCTACATCATTAACTGGATGTCTAAATTAGTACAACCAGAACAAGCCTAGACTAACTAGTTCTGACTAGGGACCGGGAATTTCACAAAAGTAGACCACCAGTGATTGTGGAGGAAACACATTCAGGATTCCCATCAAAAGATTGTATGATCAATATTATCATTTGGTCATCCTTTAAGGGTCAGGTGTCTCTGGATCATTGAGACAAAGATCGTACCCTTTTCAGAGAGATGGGATTCTGGCCCACAATCACTTTAGGACCAAATGATACAGATCTGATGAGATTAAGTGCAGTGCAAAAGAATATGTGGAAGTGGTGAATCTAAAATAGGATAGAGAACCACTAATAGGAAATTCTTTTTATTAACGAAGAGGTCTCTTCCTATTAAAAACAAGAACAGTGCAATACTATATGCAGTTCAACCAAATACCTGCATGGGGCCAACATGTTTCAGCCTCTTGGGAATAGGACCCTAGGCTTTCTTCAGGGCCTCTGTTCTATTTAATAAATGCTACTGCGTGTAATGACTAATGTGTGAGAATAAATCAATATTAGTGAGATATTGTAATAACATAAAAGGATATGATTTTGATCTATCACCACCCACATATATTTACAGGAATAAGATGGTCTAAATGTGGAACATTCTTTCTCCTGTCAATGCAAAGTAATGGCAAATCACTATTCATTCCCGATGGCAGCATATAAAAATCCATCAGGCACTGTTTACCGTCTGATGCTCCTAACAGTCATATCTGAGGGTAGTATTACACCCACCACTACATACAAACGTACGTCCCCATTTCGCGCTCTGACCCCTTGTACCTGCTATCTAGTGTAGTAACTATGTTAATATGTATTCTGTAAAGGAAGAAAACCCAATAATCATGTAAATCCAGTGTTTCATATAATACGGTGACCTAAATCTAAAAAGAATTATCTACAATGAACTTGTTCAATAGAAATGACACCATATCAACTTCAGGGGGTAGATTAGTTTCAGGCTTTTCTAGCTCTAATAAAAGACCTTCAGTAACTAGTGTGATGTTGATACACAATACAACTTTTCAACATCTTGATTTAAAATATGAACAGAGTGTTTCCATATGATCACATTTTCAGAAAATGAAATTACAGTTTTGAAAAGTCTATATTTAGGGAATATTTCATTGTGTATGCTTTTTTTGGAAGGATACATGCTCTTGAATACAACTATAACTTTGTGAATTTGCACTGTAGTAGTGTAAAGAATGCTTTTAACAAAATTGGTACAAAACATTACCTCCTCTGTAACTCTCCATATTTCTTCATCACTCCAATTTCCATAAGGATCTAGGTTCTTTCGGATACTCCCAGAAAATATAAAGACTTTCTGTTAGGATGAAATAGCAAAAAAGGATATAAAGCATTTGCTTATTCAAAATGTATTGTAAAAATCTCACTTTATACCAAAATAACCAAAATTAGAGCAAGTAAAAACTTACAAGCAAAAAAAATAGTTCAGGTTGTGCAGTTTATAGACACAGTAAATTGCAACTTTTGGTGATTCAACACCAGTTCCATCTTAAAATACAGAATGTACACATGGCATTCAGGCATCTATTTGCATTTCCGTATCCACATCCAACACTAACTTTTGTCATGCAGAACATAATCATATATTTAGTTTAATTTTTTTTTAAATAGAATGCTTTAATTTCTGGTTTGTTCTTATATTCTCCAATAAAGCCATGTCCCAATACATCAATTAAACTAAGAGTATGCTTTTCCCATGATATTACAGAAAGAGAATGTTACACTATTGTAAAGGCAGGTCAGAGGAATCTGATAATTCAGAAGCACGAGTCCTCACTCACACAATTGGGTGAGATGCTTCATCATCGGGCAGCTCCTCGTTGGGCCAGCACTGCAATGCCAAACTGGACCCTCGAGGGGGCTCTTTGCCAGAGATCTTTTAGATACTGATAACTGCAATATGTTTAAAGTGAAGGTGCTAAGAGTCTAAATTGGTAAAGTGAGAGATAAAAATTACTTAGAGTTACCAAATAAGTGTTTATTTAAGTGGTGTCTCTTGTCATGTCTAAAAACAATGTGGGGCGATACAGCAGGTAATAATCCTTCAAATATCAAGGAATATTTTCATATTCACCCCTTATGAGTGCTGAATGGATTACTGCAGATCATCCCACTTTTCACTGATGTATGACTGTCCATTGAGGTTTAAATTGAGGATTTGTATAATTGTAGCAAACATATTTTAAAAAGTCTGTAAGTCTAGTAATTTGTTGCCATCCACAAAACATGCATTGCAATTCAACCACCGCTCAGTCATTAATCAGTCGCACAAAGAATTCGAAAGAACAATAAGGCAGGCTAATTTCAGTATGGTTGGTTTGTATCTCATCTTTCTAATTGTATAGTATTTAGGTTAAATGAATCATTGGCCAGAACAATGTTTTCTTTTTTTTTAGCAAATAGCAGCAACAGCCAATGTCAAAGCAATCGTCAGAAGACACATCACTGTAGCAAAGTCTGTAATCCTTCACTTCACTTGCCAGCATTAGAAAGCGTGGGAATGGCAGACATGAAGTCAGCTTGCAGGCCTTGTCAGGGAACCATGATGCAAGAATCCCTCAAACTGAAATCAAGAAAAACTGCCTCTAGGTAAATCCGTGTAAACTGATCCATGACTTTTTAAAGCAAAGTCTTCCCTTGTCACCCAGGTGATTCTGGCACTGGATAGCGACCATCAGATAGAGACCAAAACTTTCCACAACTGCATGAAGGACATCGCTATATGGATAAATGCCAACTCATTGAAACGTAACAGAGACAAGACAGAGTTTCTGTGTTGCTCTGCTAATACATTTTTTGTAAGTCTCCCAGCCAACTTTTGGCTTTTACCTACTCAGGAAGAACCATCCCCCCGGACTTGGTCCGTACTTTGGGGGTCACCTTCGACAGCAAGTTATCTTTCGAGGGTCACATCACTAAAAGAGCTGGACTCTGTTTTTCGCTTTTTTGAGGTTTGCAAAGACTTCTTCCTCTGCTACCAACATTTGCCAAAACCCAGTTGTGTGCTGCATTATCTTTACAGGCTGGATTATTGTAATGCCCTTCTCCTAGGAGCTCCAGCCTTGTTGCTGCAAAGACTACACAGGGTACAGGTCATTGCAGCCAAACTGGCTCTGGATAGGCCTCGAAGATCCTCCACATCAGATGCATTGAAGGAGCTTCATTAGCTCCAGATTAGGCAAATAATCGCTTTTAATGCTGTTTGTACTTTCTTTAATGCTCTTCAGGGCCGTGGTCAAGTCAACTTTCAGTATGCCTCTCAGAAATATGCTCCTGGGAGATACCTCTGCTCCTCATCAGCTAATCATGTCTATATTTCAAATTTCAAGAAGACTAGATAGGGAGGATGTGCCTTCTCAATGATGGCTCCCCAGATTTGGAACTGGCTCCCAGCCTCTCTTAGGCTTTCAGCTCATCTCCTATGGTTCAGGAAGTGTTGGAAAACCAGGCTTTTCTCCCACTAAATCCCACTGCCACTTTCACTTCTGAGCTGCTGACTGACTCCCAGTTGAATGCTCTAGCACCAGGATGCCTTTTAGGTGGTAGTGCAGTTTATAAACTGTAAAACGAAATAAATAAATGTCACCTTAGGTCCATTTTCTTTTTCTTCTTTGTTACTTGGTGCACCATACTGAGTAATAGTGGATGTAATGAAAATGTTCCTGTGACAGTCTGCCAATCGGAATGTAGAAGTTTCACAAATCCACAGCCAGATTTGTTATATTAGGTGTATATGTAGAGCACTCAATCATTCAGGGGGAGGTATATCCTACACGTAAACAGGAGCAGCAGGGTCAGGCCTAGAGCTAATTTGGTGGAGCCTATTCAAAGTGCCATGTTGTGAGGTTCTTGCCAAATTTGCCAAATTTGAGATTTGAATCTGATTAGCAGCAGCAGGTTGGTTCAGTATTTAAGAGCGATATAGGAGAATGCCCGACTGCCTTCACTGGTTCTGCATATGCATAAGGTGTGTGTAAGCGGAGGATCGGCTGAGTGGAGGTGGCTGGTGAGTTTGGGGAAAGTGATGTGGTGGTTAAGTAGGATGCGGCCCTGTTGTTTGAGGCCCTGAAGGTGTGGGTGTAAGGAGTTTGAAAAGAGTTTGCTTGTGCATGGGCAGTCAGTGGAGTTCCCTGTGATGTTGGGAGGTGTGCATGTATCGTGTAAGGTTGAGTGTGATCTGGCTCCCAAGTTCTCTATGGTTTGGAGGAATCTGGTCAGTTGCATTCGGATTCTGGTGTAGAGGGTGTTTCCATAGACCAGTTTGATCTGGATGAGGGCTTGGGTGACAGATCTGTGCGTGCCTGTGGGAAGCCATTTGAGGATCATCTTCAGGGTGTGGAAGCAGGAGGAGGATATGGCAATTGCCTAAGGACTCATGGTCAGTCAAAAATAATGCGAGGTTCATGACATGGGTATTGGGTTTGGGGGAGGGATCAAGTAAGTTTTGCTGCTGAAAGGAATCTTAAAGAAGTCCCACAACATACTGGTAGGAGCTCTACTTCATTGTACCAACTGCGACATCCATGCAGAAACTGCCACCAGAACCCTGGAATAGACCTCACTCTGATTTCCACACAGGGAAAACATGGAACACAAAGAACGTTCCCTACCCTGCATTCCAAGCACTCCAGCACAGCCGGTTAGACCTGACATCATTGGTGTGTCTCCCTTCCATTTTTGACGGATTGCCTCCTCTGTTTTCACATATTTTTGCTGGTTGAATGTTTTGGACCCTGTGCCACTGCTAATCAGTGCCACAGTGCAAGTGCTCCCTATGTTAAATTGATATACTGATTGGATTCCATGATTGGCTTATTTGATCTACTATCAGCCCCTAGTACAGTGCACCATGTGTGCCCAGGGCTTATAGAGCAAATGCTACTGGTGGGCTTGCAGCACTGGTTGTGCCACCCACAGAAGCAGCTTGTAAATTGTGTCTCAGGCCTGCCATTGCAAGGCCTGTGTGTAGTCTGTGACTACCATGTCGACTTGGCCAAGTGCACCCACTTGCCAGTCCCTAAACCTTCCCTTTGCTTCCTATTAGACACCTCTATGGTAGGCCAAAGGGCAGGGTGCATTGTAAGTATAAGGTAGGACATGCCCTGATGTGTGTAGCATGTTCTAATAGTGTATTACAGCCATTTTCGTGTTTCACTATTGAAGGCTACCTGTTCTCATAGGCTAGAATGGGCAGTAAAGATTGTTACATCCCTACAATCCTAACTGACTCAGGGAACATGGTAGAAATTTGAGTTTAGTATGCCTGGATAATAAAATACATCTTCCCTTCCCTCCACAATGCTGGCTTCACCCCCTGTGGCTTGTCTGATGTCTCTGCCCTGCACAGTAAAAGGAGAAGGGGAATCCTGTCAACAGAGTGCTCCAGAGCTGCATCTTCCCTCCCCTATGATGGCTCCACCTCCTGTGGGGCGTCTGATGTTTCTGCCCTGCACAGTGAAAGGAAGAGAAGAGTCATGTAAACACGGTGGAGAAGTGTGGCTCAATGGTTAGAGCGGCAGACCCTGATGCAGAGGTCTGGCCCAGGACCAGGGTTCAATTCCTGCCTTGGCTGGTCTCGGCGGATCTTGGGCTCATAATTCCTCGGACCTGATTTCTCTCCTCGGTGCCTACTCTAAGCATGGGTCCCACGCTGCAACTCTGGGCAATAGCTTGCTTAGTCTCCACAACGGCCCCCTACAGCGCTAGGGATGCCTGGTTGCACCCTGGGGATGCCCAGGAGTGGACATTTCACGGGGAAAAACCAGGAAGG
Source organism: Lissotriton helveticus (assembly GCF_964261635.1). Classification (NCBI taxonomy): domain Eukaryota; kingdom Metazoa; phylum Chordata; class Amphibia; order Caudata; family Salamandridae; genus Lissotriton; species Lissotriton helveticus. Next base: position 770,493,039 of record NC_136057.1, read on the forward strand.
GTTCCCTAGCGGTATGAGTACAGCGCCAGGACACTCAGGAGTATCAGTGCGCTTTACAAGTACGTCTACATTTACATTTACATTTACAGTGCTCAGGAACTGGTTTGAACTAGGCAGAGTCCTCTCTGCTTTCAGAGAACAAAGGATTTTAGGGTATAAATATTGGGACCCAGTCCCACAGATTTTAGATCACTTCTGGAATAAGAAACCTTTCTGCCAAGGAGAAGAACCAAGGAAGCTGCAGGAATTTGGACTGCCACTCTGCCAGTGTGCTGTTTGCTGGGTTGGCCTGCAGTGGTTACTTCATTGCCAAGGGAAAGGAGAAGGAACTTTCATCTACAGAATATTCTCCAAGGGCTTGAACTGTGCTTGCCTCCTGCTGAAGTCTCAGGGCCAAAAGACTTCACCTCCAGCTCCCTCCTGAATTTCCTTGCTGGGAATTCTGACTCCATTCACTTGCGTGCCGCTGGGAGCTGGAAGCGCGACGCATCGAGAAGAAGCGTGTCGCCGCCGCAGCTGAAATCATCGCAACGCCGGAGAAGCGAGAGTTCGTCGCATCTCCCTGGAAGCGTGTGTTCATCGAATCTGTCTGCTGTTGCATCACCGGAGAAGCGCGACGCATCGAGAGAGCTGTCATCGCATCACCAGAGAAGCGCATCGCAGGGCCTGTCGCGGCTCCAAAGTACAGAGTCGTCGCAAGGCTGCCAGGGCGTCATCGCATCCTCATCGCATTGCCGCATCAAGGCCGCCATCTTCTCGCATCGAAACTGGATCATCACATCGGCATCGCATCGCATCAAGGTGCCATCTTGCGCACCGCAACAGGTCGAGAATCTACGCATCACCTCCGCACGGGTAAGGCTCACGACGAGTCCCCTACTTTGCGCAAGCAGAACGCAACCGTTCCCCCGGGTCACGGAACCGACGCATCTCCCCTTCTGTGAGCCTTTTGTTTACTTTGCGTGCCGCATCCAATAACTTTGTTGAGAACTTTGTCGCATTTACCAACTACTTGAACTAAGAGACTTTTATCATCTTTTAAGTAACCTTTAGTATAGTATTGTGGATTTTTTGTCGTTTGTGGTCTTGTGTCTAAGTCTATATAAAGAATACCTATTTTTATAAAACCTGTGATATGTCCATCGGTAGTGCTATCACTGTATTACTGTGTATATTCACAAATGCTTAACACACTGCCTCTGAGATAAGCCTGTCTGCTCGTGCCAAGCTACCAAGGGGGTGAGCAGGGGTTATTAGGGAGAGTAATCCCCTTGTCCTGACTTTGAAGTAAGGGTCCCTATTTGGACAAAGGTGATAACCATTGCCAACTAGAGACCCCTATATCTAACACAGCCCATATACCAACAGCTGCCTATCAGTTGGAGTCTCTCAGTGAAGTTGTTCTGCAAAGTGGGCTTGTCTAGGACAAAAACTTCTGTCTTGTCTATGTTAACTTTGAGGCAGTTGGTTTTCATTCAGGCAGTGGCATCGGTCATGCAGGGCGGAAAGCATGGTCCTGGTGCAGGGTCCAAGAGGGAGAGTATTAGCTATATGTCGTCTGTATAAGATACGATTATTTGTGAATCCGCAATGTATTACAGGAGAAAAAGCTCCTTCTTCCATTGGTGTGGCTTTCATTTTTTAATGGATTTGTGAATCCTCCATGAGTTTACCAAACAATGGAGGATCTATAGATTAACTATCCTGAAATGTCTAAAATCTTACATTTTCATGTCCAGACAGAACACTTTTTAAATACTACTTTGTTGAAAAACCAGATTTACACCAAACTAAATAAAGATTTTATTAGAATAAAGTTCTATTTAAATGGCAAGCTTCGAGTAATCTCATTTGTTGTTGAGTTAAAATGGAAAACATTTTTGTCCTCCTCTCTGCTTGTGGGATATACTCAAAACTTACCATAAAGAACCCAAAGTGAATGTGATTTTTTATATTATGCGCTCAGGCCAGTAGTTCAGCTCCTGCGAGGCTGCCGGTAGGGGCGCCAACGTTCAGCACAGACTGCTTCCACAAAGCCTTCCACACAACGCTGGTGCCACCCCACGTTGCCTTCGGAGTCCCGATCACTTGGCCCTCCTCTCCAGCGCTGTTAGGAATTATTTGCTCCCCGGTGCTCACCGCTCCCTGGTACTCCTCACCAGCACCTCCGGTGGCACCTTCGACACGACACCCCCCGGCACAGCCAAGACTCACTCCTCCTCCGGCCTCCGATGACCAGGCGCACCTCACTATGCCTCGGCTGGCACCTGACACGCAACCTGCACGTCCGAGTCTCGCTCTGTCTCCTGGTGCACACAATCTTCAGGCACTCTCCTCTAGTGCCGCAACTGCACCCCCACACGTACCCTGTGTGCTGGAAACCCGCCTTGTTTCTTGGTGCACACGATGATCCGGGCGCTCTCCACTAACGCCCGGGTCTCACCACACCATGCACACTGCGTGTCTGAGTCTCACCTCTGCTCCTGGTGCACACGAGGTACCAGGCGCTCTCCACTAACGCCCTGGCTGCACCACCACATGCCGACCCACGTGTTGTATGCTCACTCCTTCTTAGCGCCCACGATGTCCCAGCACTCTTCACTAGTGCCTGAACTGCATTGCGACACGCACCCCCTGCTCATCCCGAATCTTGGCTCTCTTCCGTGATGCCCACAATCCACAGGCGCTCCAACACCTGTAGCCGCACCAAGACACGAACCCTGCGCGCCAGATTCTTGATTCACTCCGGGTGCCCACAATCACCTTAGGCACCCCTTCCGAGGTCTCAGGCTGCCACGACACGGTCCCACCACCGTGCCACTTGAGACTTCCTGGAAACGTTTATGTTCCTGTGTTTCCGAACATGGGAGCCAGCTCTCCTTGGGCCCTTGGGGTACAGGACGCAGCACACAGCAAAGTCCTGCTCAGGAAGAAGGGGGGACACAATCCACTGCAACACCCCGTCTCTCCTCGGTCAAGATCTACAAACTGCCCACAAGCCCCAGATCACGAAGCAAGGGTCAACTGTCTCCCATAGCCTATTCAGCAACTCTTCCTGAGGCAGAGGTTTTCTTCCCGATTGTGGATAGGTCAAAGCTGCTAAACACTCTAACAGTCCACGGCGTCTTCAAAGCGCTCCCAGCACTTCTCTGAATGATACCGAGACCGTTCTCAACGACATCATCAACATTCTTTCAGTTATACCCCTCATTGTCTTTGAAGTTTACTTGTGCTCAGGGGTCCCTAAATCAGTCTTGTGTATCCCCCCCCCCCCCAGTGTCACTGTCCTCTCTTTGATACTGGGGCCTGGATCTTTAATCACTCAGAGGAAGATGGGTCTCTTGTTTTATGGCTCTGACCGAGCCTCTATACCTCGCAAAGCCTCTCCTCCCCGCTCCAGGTGCAGGGAAACCTGGCGCTGTCTCCACCCCTCCCCTGGGGCACGACCTCCCATAGCCTTTCTCACCTCTCCCAGGTCCAGGCAGGCAATTCACATTCTGTTGAGACACACAAAAAGGTCTAAAGCACAAACTCTGCCTTTTTCTCAAACAGCGGCTTCTGGACACACAGACAAAACCATCTACCCAAAAAGATGCGTTATGACGCTGTGAGTTCAGACATACCAAACTTCACTGTTCCATTTCCAATTCTTGAGAAACTAGGCTAACAATACTACACCCAGCCTCCTCCATTCTGTCCTATGGGCATGATGGCCTTTCACCAGGGAAAATGAAATGGAGTATTTTCCACTGTCAGGGCCTAGCACCCACCCTGGCACCGGTCCTGCCTTTTACCTACACTGCACCCTGCCTAGGGGTTACCCAGGACCTCCTACAGGGGTGCCCTATGTGTATACAAAAGGAAAAGTCAGGCCTGACAAGTGGTAGCACTTGTCAGGACAACATGCTAATTTAGCATAATGTGCGCAGGCCCTACACTGAAGACCTATGTTCTCTCTCTGCACATTTCTTTAGTACTAGCCCTGGCACATACAGTCCACATCACTTTGGGATCTTGCTAGTAAGGCAAGCATACCAACCAGAGACACCAATCACCGCTACAATTTAAACAGGGAACATCTGTACTTGCACACTTATTAGCATTGGCAAGTACCTACAGCATCTAACTTCACAGGAGGCAAAGGCAAAAAGTCAGCAGTAATCACGCCAAGCTATGCCAGGTCTAACACATACCCTTTCATGCAAGACAAACAGAACCTAGGCACTGTGAACAAGGCCCGATGTGAGGATCTCAGGGAATGAGAAGGATGATACGGACGTACCAAATCCTGAATGTAGTGAGGACTAAGTACAGTCTTCCCCTTAAACATGTAACATAGTCCTTTGAATTTGATACGATTAGAGATCATGAGCCAATGCAGCTCATTAAGAAGATTCAAAACTGAAGCAGATTTGGGCAGCCATTAAAGAAGCCTAGCAGAGGCATTCTGCACTCACTGCTGTCAAAGGATAGTGTCTATGTCGGCTCCCAAATCTAGCACATTGCCATAATCTAATCTGGAGATGATTAGGGGCTGAATTACAGTCCTTTACACTGAACCAAAGGATCTTTTTTAGCCACATGAGCACTGCAAAACAAGTGGCCATCATCTTAGTCACATGCAACTTCATAGATAACGTGTTATCGAGAAGGAAGCCCAGGTTCTTTACCTTTGAGGATGGAGTAGGCAGAGCACCCAAGGAAGCAGGAGAATTTGGTACGCCCCAGAGAGCAGGGTTCTTGCATAAAATCCTAACCTCAGTTTTGTTCCCATTGAGCTTGAGTGAGTTATTGTTCCATAGGAAGAAACGAATCAAGCCCAAACTGAAATCAGAAGGTCAATGATTATGAGCTGAAGTAAGAATAAGATGATCACTTCATCCGCAAAAAGGCAAATATAGATGTGGTCAAAATGCATTCTTTTGTCCTGTTACTTTTGCTTTTTGTTCCTAAGGCACACAATTCCCTTACATTCTATTCTCCCATGCCTTAGTGGAGAAACTCCATTTAGCAGCGTTCACATTAAATCACCCTGGGGTTTTCAGTAACTCTGGGTGGAGTTTGTGGAGTTGCACTATGCGGAACACCACTAGGTGCAAAAAAACCTCTGTCGCAATACGCGGAGCTGCGCAAGCGGCGGAGTACGATAGAAAAATAACGTTCTCAGTGATTGCACAGTGCCCGATGCTTGTCCGCACTGTGCAATCATTACAAACAGCACCATGCACAGCGCAGGTGGTCCCTGCTTTCATTTTATGCCGCTCAAGTAGATTTGTACTTGAGCGGCAGCTTTCTCAATGCGAACGGGCTGTCGCGAGCATACTGAGAAACCTGACCCACCCCCACCCCTGCATTGAGAAATCTCGCCAGGAGGTAGATTTTCCACGCTCGCGGTCGCCAACTTAATATTGGCAAACGCAAACGAGGACAAAATCTCGCCAGGAGGTAGATTTTCCTCGTTACTGGTTGACAACTTGACTTTAACAAACACGAGCAAGGTAAAAAACACTGCTCTGCTACGCGGGCTTTAGTTTTTTCAGAACTGAGCTTAACGCGTAGTGCGGAAAAAACTCAGCAAACGGAGTGGAGTTCACCGTTCAGGGTTAGTTTTTAGCTGTTCATTGAAAAATAATAACATGATCAAAGTTATTTTGCCAATCCTTACATTTTACAGTTTTGTTTGACAATTCCTTAACTTACTAATGATGGCCAGGCTTGCCAGACCTTTTTACACAGACAGGAGCTAAAACTTAATGCGGTACATTCTGGATGCTATAAACACCTGTTTCTAAGTATTATAAAAATAAATATTGTCCATATTAAGAGAAAACAGGGTGTTAGGCCCCACATAGTGGTCAGGCAACCTCAACTGCTTCATTATTGTTGAAATAATTTCAAAAAGGGGGTGGTGATGGACAGAGTATCTGAGTTAATCAGAACACTCCTACCCAGTCAACAGATCAGGGCTTGATCCATCACCGTTTTTTAGCTCCTGCACCATCCCAGTTCAGAACCTGGCTATATGCAAATTAGTCTGTCCCTGGCCCAGTGCATCATGGGAACAGGGCAGACCAAACTACCAAGCCAATTCTTCACTGGAAAGGAAACAAGCTTCCGGGGACCGGTTTCTGGCATTACAGCCGTCTTCGGCCCGGCTTGCTTGAATCCTGATGGTGCAATGAGCAAGGGACTCATGTCTGAGCATACCCTTCCACACTCATGGTGGCCAAAATAATTTCAAAAAGGGGGTGGTGATGGACAGAGTATCTGAGTTAATCAGAACACTCCTACCCAGTCAACAGATCAGGGCTTGATCCATCACCGTTTTTTAGCTCACTGCACCATCCCAGTTCAGAACCTGGCTATATGCAAATTAGTCTGTCCCTGGCCCAGTGCATCATGGGAACAGGGCAGACCAAACTACCAAGCCAATTCTTCACTGGAAAGGAAACAAGCTTCCGGGGACCGGTTTCTGGCATTACAGCCGTCTTCGGCCCGGCTTGCTTGAATCCTGATGGTGCAATGAGCAAGGGACTCATGTCTGAGCATACCCTTCCACACTCATGGTGGCCAAAATAATTTCAAAAAGGGGGTGGTGATGGACAGAGTATCTGAGTTAATCAGAACACTCCTACCCAGTCAACAGATCAGGGCTTGATCCATCACCGTTTTTTAGCTCACTGCACCATCCCAGTTCAGAACCTGGCTATATGCAAATTAGTCTGTCCCTGGCGCAGTGCATCATGGGAACAGGGCAGACCAAACTACCAAGCCAATTCTTCACTGGAAAGGAAACAAGCTTCCGGGGACCGGTTTCTGGCATTACAGCCGTCTTCGGCCCGGCTTGCTTGAATCCTGATGGTGCAATGAGCAAGGGACTCATGTCTGAGCATACCCTTCCACACTCATGGTGGCCAAAATAATTTCAAAAAGGGGGTGGTGATGGACAGAGTATCTGAGTTAATCAGAACACTCCTACCCAGTCAACAGATCAGGGCTTGATCCATCACCGTTTTTTAGCTCACTGCACCATCCCAGTTCAGAACCTGGCTATATGCAAATTAGTCTGTCCCTGGCCCAGTGCATCATGGGAACAGGGCAGACCAAACTATCAAGCCAATTCTTCACTGGAAAGGAAACAAGCTTCCGGGGACCGGTTTCTGGCATTACAGCCGTCTTCGGCCCGGCTTGCTTGAATCCTGATGGTGCAATGAGCAAGGGACTCATGTCTGAGCATACCCTTCCACACTCATGGTGGCCAAAATAATTTCAAAAAGGGGGTGGTGATGGACAGAGTATCTGAGTTAATCAGAACACTCCTACCCAGTCAACAGATCAGGGCTTGATCCATCACCGTTTTTTAGCTCACTGCACCATCCCAGTTCAGAACCTGGCTATATGCAAATTAGTCTGTCCCTGGCCCAGTGCATCATGGGAACAGGGCAGACCAAACTACCAAGCCAATTCTTCACTGGAAAGGAAACAAGCTTCCGGGGACCGGTTTCTGGCATTACAGCCGTCTTCGGCCCGGCTTGCTTGAATCCTGATGGTGCAATGAGCAAGGGACTCATGTCTGAGCATACCCTTCCACACTCATGGTGGCCAAAATAATTTCAAAAAGGGGGTGGTGATGGACAGAGTATCTGAGTTAATCAGAACACTCCTACCCAGTCAACAGATCAGGGCTTGATCCATCACCGTTTTTTAGCTCACTGCACCATCCCAGTTCAGAACCTGGCTATATGCAAATTAGTCTGTCCCTGGCCCAGTGCATCATGGGAACAGGGCAGACCAAACTACCAAGCCAATTCTTCACTGGAAAGGAAACAAGTTTCCGGGGACCGGTTTCTGGCATTACAGCCGTCTTCGGCCCGGCTTGCTTGAATCCTGATGGTGCAATGAGCAAGGGACTCATGTCTGAGCATACCCTTCCACACTCATGGTGGCCAAAATAATTTCAAAAAGGGGGTGGTGATGGACAGAGTATCTGAGTTAATCAGAACACTCCTACCCAGTCAACAGATCAGGGCTTGATCCATCACCGTTTTTTAGCTCACTGCACCATCCCAGTTCAGAACCTGGCTATATGCAAATTAGTCTGTCCCTGGCCCAGTGCATCATGGGAACAGGGCAGACCAAACTACCAAGCCAATTCTTCACTGGAAAGGAAACAAGCTTCCGGGGACCGGTTTCTGGCATTACAGCCGTCTTCGGCCTGGCTTGCTTGAATCCTGATGGTGCAATGAGCAAGGGACTCATGTCTGAGCATACCCTTCCACACTCATGGTGGCCAAAATAATTTCAAAAAGGAGGTGGTGATGGACAGAGTATCTGAGTTAATCAGAACACTCCTACCCAGTCAACAGATCAGGGCTTGATCCATCACCGTTTTTTAGCTCACTGCACCATCCCAGTTCAGAACCTGGCTATATGCAAATTAGTCTGTCCCTGGCCCAGTGCATCATGGGAACAGGGCAGACCAAACTACCAAGCCAATTCTTCACTGGAAAGGAAACAAGCTTCCGGGGACCGGTTTCTGGCATTACAGCCGTCTTCGGCCCGGCTTGCTTGAATCCTGATGGTGCAATGAGCAAGGGACTCATGTCTGAGCATACCCTTCCACACTCATGGTGGCCAAAATAATTTCAAAAAGGGGGTGGTGATGGACAGAGTATCTGAGTTAATCAGAACACTCCTACCCAGTCAACAGATCAGGGCTTGATCCATCACCGTTTTTTAGCTCACTGCACCATCCCAGTTCAGAACCTGGCTATATGCAAATTAGTCTGTCCCTGGCCCAGTGCATCATGGGAACAGGGCAGACCAAACGACCAAGCCAATTCTTCACTGGAAAGGAAACAAGCTTCCGGGGTCCGGTTTCTGGCATTACAGCCGTCTTCGGCCCGGCTTGCTTGAATCCTGATGGTGCAATGAGCAAGGGACTCATGTCTGAGCATACCCTTCCACACTCATGGTGGCCAAAATAATTTCAAAAAGGGGGTGGTGATGGACAGAGTATCTGAGTTAATCAGAACACTCCTACCCAGTCAACAGATCAGGGCTTGATCCATCACCGTTTTTTAGCTCACTGCACCATCCCAGTTCAGAACCTGGCTATATGCAAATTAGTCTGTCCCTGGCCCAGTGCATCATGGGAACAGGGCAGACCAGTAAAGAATTGGCTTGGTAGTTTGGTCTGCCCTGTTCCCATGATGCACTGGGCCAGGGACAGACTAATTTGCATGTAGCCGGGTTCTGAACTGGGATGGTGCAGTGAGCTAAAAAACGGTGATGGATCAAGCCCTGATCTTTTGACTGGGTAGGAGTGTTCTGCTTAATTCAGATACTCTGTCCATCACCACCCCCTTTTTGAATCATTATTGTTGAAGGCAGCAAGTTTGCTTGCAATTTAAAATCTATAAATCTATAAATAAATATATATTGCTCAAGATGAGTGATGTGCTGCTAAGCACAGGGAATGGGCCATTATGCCCTCTTTATTCCACCTTGTGACAGCTCTGCCGATAGCCATGTACTACATATTATAATATTTCCATTATTAAAGCATGTGTAATTTTGATTGTGTTGGACTTTTCTCTTTACTACACTAACAACTGACTACTAATTAATATTGCTGAATAATAGGTAAATGATTTCCCTCAAACACATCTTTTATTCAGTGCTTTAAATACAACTGTATATTTTATTGATATAATATTTGGTATTGGTATACACACCTGCCATTGTAAGCCCCTTTTAAATGCATGGTCACCATCATAGAATATGCTTAGCCAACTAGGAAGGAAGTGTGAGATAATGAAAGAGGGGGCAAAGAAATGAGGGGTAGAGGTAGAAGCCAGGAGTACTGGCGGTATATGTGGCTTAAATTTAGAGAACTGAGACAGAAGTGCTTCTAGATAATCATGGCAATATTATCTACAGCAGTAAGAGTGTTGAGATTCAATTTCAGTTTTAAATGTTTCAATTCATGTGGGAGTAATTTCCAAAGATGTGTTTTATTATGCCTAAAGCTGCGGCCTTCAATTTAACGAACTGATCTTGGGCGTCTTGCTGGCAGGTGAGTACACTTGGTTGGTTTTTCTTTATAAGATGACTACTTTAGTTATATCATTTGTACTGTTAAATCTAGAAAGTCTACTTGGAGCTGGTCACATTTTTGATAATCCAAAATGCTTACCTGTGGTACGACTCCAAATGCTTTTCTCCATTTAGGTAGAGAGATTTTATCCCATGATACTCCATCAATTTCAATGTCTCCTTGTGTCAACATCAGCCTCAGAAAGGCAGACAGTAGTGTACTTTTCCCTGAGCCAGTTCTTCCAAGTAAACCAACCTTGAATATATAAAACAAATATGATTGATATTGTGGCATTAATTTTGACAGTTAATAGACACTGACCTGTTGCACAACACTAGTTATTAATACCTACGTTCCACTGAGTGTGCCATGTGTGAGACCTTTGCTGGATGTTTTGGTTATGGACCATGACATTACAAGGCACGTTACAAAAGTAAAAACACAAATTAGAATGTCTATTTCAATGTAACAAAATATAAAATAAACGTGTGAAGAACTAGACATGACCTATGCACTATTGAGTGTTACTCCTTGCTTGAACTGTGCATATTGTACAAAATATCCTACGGTCATCCTCAAGGCACATCTTAACTAAAGATGATGTAGGGTTATATATCATATTTTTGTTTCAATGTCATCAATTTATAAACAATAAAACATAATTCAAATACAAGAGTTCAAGGTCAAACAACCTTTTAACTCCATTTTTCTCCTTGAATTCCTCTAAACTGCCATCTATCTAGTCTCCTGCCCTTCTCTTTATATCAAACTATATAAATATTTTAGTTATCTGTATATACTGTAGATGGCTGAACGAAATTAACTTATTGAGTGTCATTGTATTCAAACACATGCCACAGTAAATCCACAAGTTTAGGAATTTCGTTTTCTCCATAATTTATTAAGAGGGTTAGCCCTTAAAAAGGCATTAACTTGTTTCTGACTACAGTGTGATGTCATAAAAAGCCTGGTTATGTCCCAAGGACACAGAAACTCATAGAAATATTTATTTGCATCAAAATCAGGTTTTGTCTAAGAGAAAGATTTCCATGAATGCCTAGGCATCAGCGAGATTTCCAAACAGGCAGAACAAACCACGATGGACCTAACAATAAATAAACTCCCCTTTGTCAGAAGAATAACGGGAAATGAGGCTTTCTGCTACTGTAGCCAAAGCTTCATGCAAATTTTCAATATGGAATTGTCGGCTGTAACAAACAGGTTTGGTGTTTTCCCCCAGAAAAAAATAGTTTGGAAAAAAGATCCACTTGCAATCAGGTGGAGCGGAATTTATTGAGATATTTCTGCTCTGCCTGAATCATAATCAGTGCTTCTATGGAATGTATTTCAGTGTCATATGTGACATTTGGAGATGGGCTCCAATCATGTTGCAAAAATATGGTTTTCTACATGCAAATTACTTCAGATTGATTTTTTAAACAAATAGTCTAACTGCTCTTATTGTGCCTCTGCCCACTTCTGTAGAGCTTTGAAAGTGTCTTGGACTAGTTCATCTCCAAAACTGATAAAATTAGATAGTATTTTCATGCGTATTTGAGAGTTTTAGCATCAGACAAATGCAATCTAATGCCACCTCTCCATTAAAAAAATGCTTGGTAAAGGTTCAAACTCTCAAATATGTTATTTCGAATGTAACTGTAACTAAATCAAGAATTCTAAATGATCCATTCTCTTTGAGCCATCAAGCTGAATTTGTACGTATTATTGTTTCCCAATTTGCGAAATCAAACTTTAGACATTTCCATTGTGCCTCCTCTTTACAAACAAGTACTAGTGCTATCACTGCTGATGAAACCAAACGCTGGTCCAGCAAGCATGAACAAGTTAGGCCCAATTCTCACTTGAGTCTAACTCTATGGAAAGTCGTAAATAACCAGTTGTTACATTACCCTGAATGTGAAGAGCTACTCGATATGAGTCAATCTGGTTTCAGATTGCTCTATGGCATGAAGACTGCACTGGCTGAGGTCCTTGATGACTTTAGGGAGGTACTGTAAGGTTAGTGTCTGACATTGTTGATCAATCAATGGTGATCAAGGGTTTTTCCTTAACTTGGGTTATATCCTCAACATTGGAATTGATCAGTTCCTTTCTGAATAACTCAGGCAGTCATGTTGTAAACCTTTCTGTCAGAGTACAATCTGCTAATAAATGGAGTACCTTAGGGCTACTCCCTAAGCTATGCTCTGTTTAATGTAGGAATTTCTCTACTCATCTCTCTTTTCACAAGCTTTGGTATACTATAATATTCATATTAAGAGGCAGCTTCTGGCCTTAATAGCATTGTTCTAACAAGTTTTAGTCCTACTTGGAGGCAAGAGCAGATTGAATAACAACAAACACTCGGACCAGATTTTTACTTCAACGGACAGAATAATGTCCATCAGGGTGCCACAGTAAATTACTTTGTCACCCTGACAGACATTGTGTCCACCACATTTAGAGATGTCTGCTGGGCTCACAGACATCATTTAACATTTCCAGGAACTGCCATTACAGCAGTTCAAGTCAATATTGTAAAAGTTTGACGGATGGTTCCATCAAACAGTACAGCTACCTGTCAAACCTTTACTCCGTTTTTCATTTTTCAAAAACAAACTCCAAAAGGAGGAGTTTGTTTAAAAGAAAGTACAAATTAATGACCCCTGCACCAAGGAAGATTTCACATCTGGTATAAAAGTGTCATGTTTCTACATAGGCCTCAGACAGGGAAGACCACCATTTTACATGTTCACTTTTAAAGTTAACATCTTTCTTAACTGTTGACTCTTGCCATACATTTGCATGTGTGCACATATAGGATAATATTCTATGAAATGGATTGGCTTAGAGCTACACTTCTCCAAAGGCATATTATCAGGGCCTTGAACATTCTGTACCAGGCTTAAGTTCACTGTGCAAAATGTTCATGTTTGTTGCTTTACAGTCAGCAAAAGCCTTGCAAGACTAGATTTAATAATGACGGCCTGACTAGAGTTCCGGCATGGCAACATGGGTGAAGTTTATTATATGAACGACACCAAACCTTTGTTTAGACAGAGAAGCATTTTGCTGTCACTGATTAGGTTGCCCCATGCTGGAATTTCAGCCCAGCTGAATAGTGTTTACCTTCCTGAGAAAGACAATGACCTGCTCTGCACAACAACGGGCTCCCAGATGAAACATACTCACAGGATACTGGGGAGTTAGATCACCCTAGGGTATTCTGTCAGGTTCGCACCCCCACTAGGTTAGGAAGCGTTAGGTAGAAGTAAAGATATTATTAGATATGTATGTATATAATCACTGTAACACCACAATGGTTGAATTGTTTATATTCTTTAACATGCTGATAACGCTGATTACTCTATTCTGCTAGTACAAAAAAGGGAGTCACTGTTCCTTGTAAGAGGTAAAGGAAGAGATGGAAATTACTTTTGTCGTGTGCTACTCTTTCTGTGGGAGACAGTGTGTCCTTATCATGGTGCCCTCACACACCCGAAGGATGTCATGCTTCCTCATTGGGCTTTTTTCCTCGTCGGGCAGTCACTGTAATGCCCTATCGGTCCCCCGAAGGGTCTCATTGTCAGAGATCTTTTGATGAAGCCGTATGGGTGCGTGGGTGTGAGTGGCAGTGAAGGCTAAAGTGGTGTGTTAAAAAATTACTGAGGCGGAGTGAGTACTTTTATTGGGTGATCTCTCTGTCATTGCTAAAAAATAAAGTGTGTGGTGCTGCTCTAAGGGGTATTATGTCCCTCTGTAGCTGGGCAAGATATATGTCCCTAATGGACATATATGACGGTCAACATGTTTCACGCTATGTGTGGCCTCAGAAGGAGATCCAGAGTGCTTCGTCAGGACCAATGATAGTTCTATTATTGTATCAGCGGTGGCCTAAACTAACCAGTGCTGCAGGATTTTATAAGGGAGAAGCACTTCTGAAATGAAAAAGGTATGAGACAAAAGTATAGAGACATAAATATTTTTTAGTTTATGTTGTCTGGGTCATCCATTGGATGTGCGCATGCATGTTACACTTAGCGTGAGTCTTATCGCTATAGAGAGGCGTGGGTGCATGTAAACTAGCAGGGTTGTGATTTCTTTAAAAATAATTTTAATATCAGCATAGTGACAGACATACATAAAATAGGAGTAAGATCAATGATTAAATTATGTCATGGTTGTGCAATATGCATATGTTTATCCAGTCATTCATACATTACTCCTGGTCTAGTATCGACGTGGGCGTGATTTAAACCAAAAAGGCTAATTAATCAGGTAGGTGAATGAACCATTGGTGTCTAGGTAGATAATTCCAAAGGGCCCCACCATTGATGGCACACTTTGAGACACTGTTGTAGCCGTTCTTTACAAAATACATCATGTTCATCACCCCTTAGTATTAGAATTAGGACCTCATGAGATCTGTGAGGGCACTCAGGAGCTGTGGATGAAAAGAGACAATACATAGAGTTATGATGCTTTGCTGTGCCTCACTGTCGGGGTCAATAAAGTTGGAAAGCTGTTTTTCACGTTGTGGAAGCCAGAAACGCTCCTCGCATACTATAGGTCTGCGAGGTGGCAGCATGATGTTTTGAGTTTACTAGAAATTCTGCCTTATTCTTGGTTATCCATCCATTGGTTTGTGCTTCAGTCACTGAGATGGTGATTCTTCTTGTGAGTGAATCCGTGAGATTCACTCGAAAAAGCGGTACTACAAGACATAAACCTCCTACAACCAAAAAGACAATATGACAACCGACTTACAAGAGAGTGGAAAGCCTTCCAAGACCTCAACGATGACCAGACAATCACAATAAAACCCACAGACAAAGGCTGAGCCATCGAACACTGACGACTACAACATTGAATGCCACAGGCAATTGGCATATAACAAATACTACCAAAAAATAGACACAGATCCCACAGATTCACTCATGAGAAGAATCACCATCTCAGTGACTGAAGCACAATCCAATGGATGGATAACCAAGAATGAGGCAAAATTCCTAGTAAACTCCAAACCAACGACCCCATACTTCTACATCTTACCAAAGATCCACAGAAACTTTTGGGGGTGAAATTAATTGGGTATTTTGCTACAGTATCCTCAATGATATTAAGTAATATAAAAGGTGAAGTAGAAGTGTTGGCAGTACCACAGCAGCTCGCACAGGTTGTTCCAGTAGACCAAGTGCGCAAACTACCTAAAAATATTGCAGGAACCTATTCCTCAATAGGTTGAGATAATTTTGGAGCAGACCTAACAAATCACAAGTTAAGGGTAATTCTGAAAAGGATAACTCGGAACAGGCTCCATAGTCTTCTACAAATGCTGCGATCAAAAGAAAATTAAATAAAAGATTAAACCACGAGGTGGATCGCCTCCTAATGGGTCCTCTGAGAAGCTCTATAACTTGCATAGCCGTAATACAATTAAACAGCTTGATAGGTATCAGAACACAGATACACGTCCTTTTCATTACTTTCAGGAATTATCCCACAAAGCCAGGTTTTACCTTGCAGTGACAGACTACAAAACAGAGCCATTTGATTGCCCACTCTAATAAATTGGACGGGGAGCAGTTTTACAGATCGCAAACTCAACCCACAGGTATTGGAGTGCTTTACATGAGCACCAGTTACATTATACATAGCCACATTTATTTTTGGTAGGCACAAGGAGATTCACAAGATGTTGAGCCGACGCCAAGACTACAAATACCCCAATTCAAAGTTGGCAGCTCTGGCCGTTATGCCCCATTTATTTTTTCCCCTACATCTGGCGGCCTGTCACATCCCGGATTGCTTGAAGACGGGACAAGTCACCCCTATCCTAAAAAAACCTACAGCTAACACCTCTGACCCCAACAACTTCCGACCAATAACCAACATTCCCATGCTAGCTAAAGTCTTAGAAAAATGTGTTCAACAACAACTGAACCAACACATCTCGAGCTTCAATCTACTGAACATCCACCAATCAGGTTTCATACCTGGCCACAGCACAGAAACAGCCATCCTGCACATAGTTGACGATACCCTCCAAGCTCTTGACCGCAACAAAACTTGCCTGCTAGTCCTACTCGAACTCTCAGCAGCCTTTGATACAGTCAATCACGACAAACTTCTAAGAAGACTAGAATACAGGATGGATTTATCTGGGAAAGTCCTACAATGGTTCAAATCCTTCCTGGAAAACAGAACACAATCGTACATGGTCAACAAAAATCTCTCCGCTGCCTCACCTAACCTACTAGGAGTTCCTGAAGGCTCTAGCCTATCCCCCATGTTATTCAACCTTCATGTAGAGCCTTTTACCCACCTACTACAGCAGGCGAACATCTCCTTCCATATGTACGCGGACGACACCCAACTGTACATCAAGATCTCCTCTATCGAAGAGATTAAGACAATGAATCTAGCTCTTGAAAAGACCGTCCAATGGCCGGTATGCTGACAAAATATCGATATTTAAATATTGATATACAATTATATCAAAGTTTAAATATCGATGGGACAAAATATAGAAGGTAAGTAATATCGATAAATTTAATATCGATATTAGTAATATCGAAGTTTTAAATATCGATGTCAGTAATATCGATGTCAATATTTTCGATGTTACTAATATCGATTTTTAAATTATTTTTGTGTATATTATTATGTATTTATTATGTATTTAATTTATTTTTATGTAATTTAATTAAATTTTGTATTTTAGTACTGTAGCGGGTTGTGGGTTTATAGGGGAATAGGGTGGGAAGTAATTTAATTATGTTAAATTATTTATTAATTAGTAGGAATTATAAATTAATATTTATTAATTGGTAATTATTTTTAATGAATTGGTAATTAATTATAATTAATCGATTAATTGATAAATATGTTCTGTAGCGGGTTGTGGGATATAGGGGAATAGGGTGGGAAGTATTTAATTATGTTAAAATAATTATTAATTAGTAGGAATTATAAATTAATATTTATTAATTGGTAATTACTTTTAAATTATTGGTAATTAATTTTAATGAATTGATTACATGATAAAAATGTTCTGTAGCGGGTTGTGGGTTTATAGGGGAATAGGGTGGGAAGTAATTTAATTATGTTAAATTAAATATTAATTAGTAGGAATTATACATTAATTTTTAAACATGGATAATAATTTTTAATTAATTGGTAAATAATTTTAATTAATTGATTAATTGATAATTATATTTTGTAGTGGGTTGTGGGTTTATAGGGGAATAGGCTGGGAAGTAATTTAAATGTAATTAAGTAATAATGTTCGTTAATTAATTGTTTGGTTAATTATCTAATTGTTAATTAATTATTAATTGTTAATTAAATATTAATAAATGGTATTTTTATTAATTTATAAATTACATATATTTTGTTCACATGTTTTTAATAATTATTTATTGGTATTTGTAAATGGTTTATATTTATTTAATAGTTAATATTTTTATTATTTTAAATAAAACATTTATTTATAAGTATGTTATTTTTACCCCTACGCTATCCAACATTTTCCCTACTGTTGCACTCTCTGGAGTGGGAATAGTAATTTTTACCCCTACGCTATCCAACACTTTCCCTACTGTTGCACTCTCTGGAGTGGGAATAGTAATTTTTACCTCTACGCTATCCAATACTTTCCCTACTGTTGCGTTCTCTGGAGTTGGAATAGTAATTTTTACCCCTACGCTATCCAACACTTTCCCTACTGTTGCACTCTCTGGAGTGGGAATAGTAATTTTTACAACTACGCTATCCAACATTTTCCCTACTGTGGCACTCTCTGGAGTGGGAATAGTAATTTTTACCTCTACGCTATCCAATACTTTCCCTACTGTTGCGTTCTCTGGAGTTGGAATAGTAATTTTTACCCCTACGCTATCCAACACTTTCCCTACTGTTGCACTCTCTGGAGTGGGAATAGTAATTTTTACAACTACGCTATCCAACATTTTCCCTACTGTGGCACTCTCTGGAGTGGGAATAGTCATTTTTACCCCTGCGCTATCCAACACTTTCCCTACTGTTGCACTCTCTGGAGTGGGAATAGTAATTTTTACCTCTATGCTATCCAACACTTTCCCTGCTGTTGCGTTCTCTGGAGTTGGAATAGTAATTTTTACCCCTACGCTATCCAACACTTTCCCTACTGTTGCACTCTCTGGAGTGGGAATAGTAATGTTCACACCTACGCTATCCAACATTTTCCCTACTGTTGCACTCTCTGGAGTGGGAATAGTAATTTTTACCCCTACGCTATCCAACACTTTCCCTACTGTTGCACTCCCTGGAGTGGGAATAGTAATTTTTATCTCTACGCTATCCAACACTTTCCCTACTGTTGCACTCTCTGCAGTTGGAATAGTAATTATTACCTCTACGCTATCCAACACTTTCCCTACTGTTGCACTCTCTGGAGTGGGAATAGTAATTTTTACCCCTACGCTATCCAACACTTTCCCTACTGTTGCACTCTTTGGAGTTGGAATAGTAATTTTTACCCATACGCTATCCAACACTTTCCCTACTGTTGCACTCTCCGGAGTGGGAATAGTAATTGTTACCCCTACGCTATCCAACACTTTCCCTACTGTTGCGCTCTCTGAAGTGGGAATAGTAATTTTTCCCCTACGCTATCCAACACTTTCCCTACTGTTGCACTCCCTGGAGTGGGAATAGTAATTTTTATCTCTACGCTATCCAACACTTTCCCTACTGTTGCACTCTCTGGAGTTGGAATAGTAATTATTACCCCTACGCTATCCAACACTTTCCCTACTATTGCACTCTCTGGAGTTGGAATAGTAATTTTTACGCTATCCAAAATTTACTTAATTTTTTTAATTAGTTTTACATTGTTATTAATTATTATTTATATAATTATTTTATGTATATACATGTATTTGTAATTTATTATATTTTAATTTATTTATAAGTTATTAAAATAAATATTTTTGAGTTAATATTAATTAAGTATATACTATGTATTATATTTTTATTATTATTATTTTTATTACATTATTTATTAATTTTAAATATTATAATATATTTTTACCTATGTTTATTATATTTATAAGTATTATTTTGTTAATATTACATTTTATTTAAAAAAAAAAAAAACGATATTTTCTAAAAAACGATATTTTTGACATCGATATATTTTTTTCGATATTTTTGTACTTACCTTGTTAGAGATAGGATCCCGATATTATTGTCCTCGATATTTTTGTTGCGATATTTTTGTACCTCGATATTTTTGTCGTCGATATTTTGTCATAGATTCCAATGGCCAACAAACAACTTCCTAAAGCTAAACTCACAAAAAACTGAATTTCTTTTGATCTCCCCAGCGAATAACTCCACAGTGACAAATGAATGGATCAAATTGATCATTGCTCTGAACTGCATGCTAACTCTGGTGGACTCCACCATATCACTTGGAATCACACATTTATAAGAACCTTAACATGGAAAATCATATCAACTTGTTGGCTAAAAACGCCCGCTTCCACCTCAGCTACCTCAGAAAAATGAAGCCTTTCGTCGAGAACCCAGACCTCAAAACTGCAGTGCAGTCCTTTGTCATCTCAAGGCTGAAATATGGATGTATCACCCTCTCAGGTCTTCCCAAAATATCAACGCCCCTCTAAAAGTCTGTCTCAATGCTGCAGCAAGACTCTTAACAGGTTCCAGGAAATTCAACCACATATCTCCACACCTAAAGGTACTCAACTGGCTACCCTATGAAGCACGAATCCACCTAAAGATGGCCTGTATCACTCACAAGGCGCTACACCACAACACACCCCAGTACGTAGCCCAAAAACGTACCCTATCGGGAGGAAACAGACACTCTAGGAGCGCAGACAATCTACTTCTGAAACCCTCAAGTTTCAACAAGACAAAAACCTCCAACAGAGCTTTCTCTGGAGCAGCACCAAGAATATGGAACTCGCTGCCGCCATACATCAGAAAACTCTACTCTACGCCTCTCTTCAAAAAGGAGGCAAAATCATTCTTGATGGGCAAATTCCTACCTTAAATCTGCCCAATCACAACCCCAGCTATTCAACCTCCTAACTACCTCTACTTTCGAGTTATGAAAGTAAGCTAAGACCTATACGATCTCGAACTTGTTTTTAGCGCTCAGAACAATGCTCAATGCGGTGATCCACCCGAACCCTTCTACTTTATGCTGTTACTTTTTTGCTTATCTTTGTTATACAATGTGTTTTCACTAAATTGTGTATCACCTTGCTCGTTATGTAAAGCGCTCTATTACCCTACCCTGGGTCTGGTTCGCGCAATAGAAAACTCTCAAAATAAATAAATAAATTACGAATTTTTCAATATTTTAGAAAACTTCTACAAACATACCTTTCCACTCACTTGTCCTTTTTGGTTTTTAAGATGTATGGCTTCACAAACTTTCTGAAACTTAGAGTCAGATGTACAAAAGTTGGTTTGCAAAAAGTGGTTGCATATTGTACACTGACATTTTGCGAATGCAATATAATTTTGTGAACTTGTCAGTTCACAAAATTATTATTCAGAGTAGGTCATCATTTTACCTATTTCCTTTCTTTTCATGAGCAAGGTCACAAAATGAGACTCACTCCGATTGGTTGCCATCAAAGGGATTGTGGCCTGCTGGAGTCAAATGATCAGCATGTCTGTGATCATGTGATGTTTTTAATGCAGCACCTTTTCGTTATGGGAAACAGGGGTGCATTTGAAGAAATATCTGGGGAAAATTGTGTTTGAGAATAGTCCACAGAAAGAATTTTAACATTCACTAAAGGGAATGGGTTATCACCCAAACTCTGGAGTCAGTAACTTTTCAATGTTTTCCAACCGTATTATCATCACCAAACTTTAAGATATTGCATTGTGAATAACAATTTAGAAGGGCCACCCTAAACATATCGTTCCAAATAGCAATTAATTATGCATTTCTTACATCATTTTGCGATTTGACGACCATTTACTGAATCGCAAAATGGGTTTAGTACATACTAAAATGCCCTTTTGCGATGGAAACCTTCCGATTTTACATATAGTAAGCTATGTGAAAGCAAATTGGCTTTGTACATCTGGCACTTTCTTGCAAGCAAATAACTTCATCTTGGCGAGTACATTATTCAATAAATTCTTTCCTCGTGCATCCGATACACAACCATAGACAATGTCCGTTCTGCAATTCGAGTCCAGTTTGCCCTGTTCTAGGCATTCAATATTTCGTGTTCAATTAATTATTGCAGTGACTTTATTAAACTGGGGTACAGTACTTTCACATACCACACTGATATATTTCCTACAATTTTACAGTCAATCAGTTTTCCAAGAACTGCTAGCCTGCCAGTACCACCACACATATTTTACAGCATTCCATAGACTAAGAATCGTTGCCAGTAAAAGCCTGCATTCATACGCCCCTCTAACCGAAAAATGATTACTTCAGAAGCAGAAACTGCCAGCACCATTAGTTAACAGCAGGAAAAATGCTTAGATGACCGGAACTCGCACGAGCATGTTTGCAATAGAAAGTTTAGTGGATTGCGGTGGACTGTCGCCTGCTAGTGAGTGTGACAGTAGTACACCCTCAAATGAAGCATTTCAAATTAACGTTTTCTACTTGGCACATCACGCTGTATGCTTCTGTGCCCTGCTCCAAGGGGTGCAATCCCAGAAATTGTACAGCTCAGTAGTTAATATGCAATTTTCTTCCAGATAACGAAAATGTTGAAAAAAACCTGTTTAACGGATAGGAATATAAGGTGTGCACTTCTGAATGTTCACAGTGCTGTGCGCTCACACCCATTCACTCCCAAACTTTCAAACATGAACATTTACCAGAGTTGACTGCAGCTGCTTGTAGGTGGGGCTTTCAAAGAATTGGTGCAGCGTAAGGCTGTCCTCTCTTTACACGTCGAAAGTGTCCACAGAGATGTGACATGAACGGGCACTCATCACGTTTCTTACTCAATTCAATGATTGATGAAAAGCTGCACTCGACATTAATATTAAAGAGTTCATTTATGGTCGATTTAGAGAATTTACTCATAAGAACGTGTTCAACCACCATGTTGATTAAATATTTTAATGAAGCTTGATTATTTTAGGTAATATTCTCGTTTAATAACTAATGTACTTTCATGGTTGAAGAAACACGACTTACCTAAACGTGTGCTACATCATCTGTATAACATGTAATGATTTGAAAAGTCGTTAATAACCATCCGCGCATGTGCAGAATACTATTGCAATTGAAACGATAATCCATATGTAATGTATGCACTAATGTTACATGTATGCACATTCAAACGTAGTTCTTAGTCACACTTGCCTTTGCGTAATTATATTATTTACAGTATGCTTTATGCAATATGAACTAAAATGTATTAAAGAATTATGTTCATTTATCTTCATTTGTGCACACACATATTAAATGTGCACCATACAGTTTAATGGTTAACTTGACTTAATAGTTTAGATATGTATTTGTTCATTCTGCATGTTATAAAATACTGTATTTCAGTTACTGCTAACAACAACTTCCGACCAATAACAAACATTCCCATGCTAGCTAAATTCTTTGAAAAATGTGTTAAACAACAACTGAACCAACACATCTCGAACTTCAATCTACTGAACATCCACCAATCAGGTTTCAGACCTGGCCACAGCACAGAAACAGCCATCCTGCACATAGTTGACGACACCCTCTAAGCTCTTGACCACAAGAAAACTTGCCTGCTAGTCCTACTTGACCTCTCAGCAGCCTTTGATACAGTCAAGCACGACAAACGTCTAAGAAGACTAGAATACAGGATGGGTTTATCTGGGAAAGTCCTACAATGGTTCAAATCCTTCCTGGAAAACAGAACACAATCGTACATGGTCAACAAAAATCTCTCCGCTGCTTCACCTAATCTACAAGGCTTCCTCGCAGAAATTCACATCACACATATTGTTAGTATAGAATAGGTACATTTCTGTACTAGAGATAGATACATAGCCTTGACGAAAGTACATAGCAAACCAGAAGGCAAATGAAAGGACTATTTTTTACGGGCTTGGGTGTGAGAGAAAGATGTTGTTCCCATGTCTAGTGTGAGTGTCTAGTGTGAGATCTTTTATTGATGTTGCAGTCTGCAACATAAAGAGTGAAACTTAGACAGTGAACATTTGACTTGATGTGAACAAAGGAGTGTCACCTACAAACTTTATGGATTATAATATGCTGACAGCCTTGTTTGATAGATGCCCTTGTCCCCTTCGAGGAGACTAACTCCACTGATCCTTTCCGGACTTCTATTAGACCTCTTTGCTGAACACCTTTCTACAGACTCTATGCAGAATCTTTCTTGGACTCCTTGCCGATCTCTTTTAGGATTCCAACTGCCCCTGAATAGACTTTGAGAGGTTTAGACCTCTTTGTTCCCTTGGAATCTTGCCTGAGATGCTAACACTTGCCCTACTTAAGCTTCTGTGCCTTGTCCCTATATCTTACAATAAACTCTTTGATTTCTGAGACTCTTTGGATAACAGAACTATTCCTTTGATTTGGACTGTGCTTGGAACATTTAGATCACTGATGTATAGAAAAGATAACATTAGATTGTTTTCTGAGCATCACATCCTGATGTTATTGTTCTGCATAGCTTGTCTGTTTGATATTAGTCTGCATCAATTTCTTTGGGACTGTCATTTTTTAACTTTATAGCATGGTCTTCAGAGTGATCTATTTTAATCTGGTTACTAATATGAAATATACATTCTTAAACCTGGCTACCAATTCCTGGTCCTCATTATGTAGCCAATAGGTTGCACTGTTAAATGTATTTGATTAGATAGCAAACAAAAGACTATCTTTCCCCTCACTGCGACAAGAAATGTCCATCAGAGAACCAAAAGTAGAGAGAAAAGAGAAGGTAAAGTTGTGGGCCCAGAAACGCTGGATCAGAACTGATTAAAAAAATGCATCCAACAAAAACTGAACTCCATATCACCACCATAATTGTGCCAAGCCGGGAGTAATGTCAGAATTTCCTCTCAAAATCAAGCCTGAGTAGCCAAAGCCTTGACATGCTTTGAAAATAGAGAAGTGTATCTGTGGTGTGACTAGACCAAGAGTAACTCAGCAGGACTCATCCACCCTTCCTGAAAAGGAAGCAGGCTCTCCCGACCATGCTGCTAGCAAAATGATCAATGATTGACTTCAACACACAGACCGTACAGAAGCTGGGGCAAAGTGCTCCACCTGCAAGTCAACTAATGTCAGCAGATTCTACTGGGCATGGAGAAGCGTGAAGTTTTTGGACAACTCTCAGAAATACGGAGTGGCTCGGTCACTTCCAGTCTATGAGACCCTTAGCTAAAGTACACCTTTTTTAGACTTATCAAATTTAAACAACAGTGTCTAAATTTGGTCCCATTTGAGATTGTGACCCAGGAAAATTGAACCTGTTGAGCAGTCCGTGGTGCCCCCATTATAGCATGTTTCTACCTCAGAAAACTTCTCCCACGACTTTAAATGCATATAGAGATTTGACATGATGGAAGCAGTCAATTCACACACAACTATAAACAACAATAGCAAGAGATGAAGAGTTAGTTGGATACGTTGAAACAAATTTGTATTTGCAAGGCTTCAGTATGGTAAAAGTGCAAATATTGTATCAGATCATTTTATTTGCTAAAATGTGAAAAATGTTTTGCACATAAAGTGAACGTGTTAGATAATTAACAAACCAAAACAATACACAAGAGGTAACATGTTTGAAGTGTGCTATGGAGGCATTGTAAAACAGGCTCATGGGACAATCCGTAACGAAAGGAGGAGAAAGAAGAGGAAAAGAAAGGATATTCAGAACCACTATGGACTTATCAGCAGATCAGGTCATACAGTAATGCAGATTTGAAATGGAAAGACTGATGGACATTCATACAGACCTACTGTCAGCCATAAATACTAGTACTGTAATATCACCACTGTTAAAGCTGTTCACCCTAGTGCACGCCTGATCATTATAACAGGACAGTTGCCATAGTTAATAGTATAACCTAACCTGTATTCTGCCATAAATTGCAAGAACTAGATCTTCTTGTATGGACCAGTTCTCATCTATGCGGGATCCCTACCTTGCAACACTGTGAATGTCCTGTTGGGTGTGAAAGTAATAATACCAGTTCTAAAATTGTGTGCCACATATTGTATCCAGGGTGTTTTCTAGGTGCCTAAAGCAAGCAGTATGCAGAGCTGGCTTTAGTGTTGGTGGCACCCGATGCTGCAATCAGCTTAGGCGCCCCCTCCTCCATGACCTCCTCGTCAGATTCCCTGGCTACCACTGGACAAAAATACCCCTTATCTCTCCATAGCCCCTCTCTCACATACACTTCATTCATTTTAACCGCTACCGCGAATTCCCGCTGTGCGCTGGCATTTCAAAAATGGCTTGTTTATGACAAAGCCAGCTCATCATCCGCGCACCGCAGGTAACGTTGATGACGAGCTGGCTTTGTCATCAGCGCCGAAGGGGTTAAAGCACTAGTAAAGGCTGGCTTTACTAATAAGAATGTATATATACCTAGGCTTTCCTGTTTTCAGTTTCTATTTTTGGTAAATTCTGGTGGGGTTTTTTCAGTGTTTTCAATATCTTAAAAAACAGTTTTTATCAGTGGTTACACATTTTCGTGCCACTAAAAACAACAGAAAAAGTGTTTTTCTGGTGTTTATGGAACGTTTTGCTCTTATTATTGCATGCTTTCCTCACTGAAAGAACATGGTATATAAACAGTGTACATATAGTGTATATGAGGTCCAAATAGATTTTTGCAAATTAATCTTATTGTAGTACACCATACACTACTTCTTCAGTGAGTCTTTGGGTCATGTGTGCTCGCTCTTTCCTTCCCATGTAAACTTCTGTGAAAAGGCCCTCTCAGCATTCATAGACCCTTGGGATGAGAACCATCAGCTAAGGGACACAGTTGGGATGACTCTTTCTTTGATGCCACATAAAGCACAAAATGATAAATATTTGCGTTTTAGTTCCTGTGCATAAGAAAACAGTGCGCCAGAATGGACTAAAAAGTCAATAGCATCCCTCATTAACTCTGAAGACTGTAAAGATACTTTCAGCATACCATCTAACAAGTGGCAAGGATCTCCTACAGGGAATCACTTCAGCTCGGGTATCAATTTGACAGGTCATCACACAACTTTTTTATATACATAGCTGAATCACTGCAAATACAAACAATATCACTCCAATCTTTGTTGAACTTGGAAAGAACCTTTTTTGCACAGCATTACAAGTGACACTGCGTTCCATGTTTTCCAAAAGTCTGGTGTCATGTTTTCACCACTATTCCAGATGCTTGGTGATATACATACTTGTCACTATACCTTGCATTAAATGTTTAAAGCCTGAGGTGTTGACAATTCACCTACTATCAATACTGACCCACTAGAAACTATGGTCTGATGTATTAAGGGTTTTTTCCCATTCTCTGTGGGTAAATGTGATGACACATATTAGGAAAGATTTTTATGAAACCAGCCATTTTACCTATCAGTGAAAGAAACAAATGAAGCCAAAATATCAAATATGAGTTTGATATTTCCTGATTATCTTCAGTTTATAAAATAATTAAACTACTCCTAAAATATTAAACTAAACCCTGCATCTTTAGACCAAAGGCCACAAAACTGGAAAAAGTAAAAGGAAGAAGAAACCATATTTTAGTGGCATCCCTAAAAAACAAAACTCAAGCAGAATAATGTTAGCAAGTCTTTGTTACTGCTAGTTTGTTTAATACAGTTACATTGTATTGTCCTCTTCAGGAAGAAAACAAGGACTCTTTCACTCTCTTTTTCCTTTCTTTGATTGGCATTTAGTTTGTGGTTGTGCAGGTGTTTTTTCAGTGTTTATATGTTTTCACCGGTGAGGGCTATTTTTCTTCCAGTGGGGTTTTATCAGTTATTATAGGTTTAAACCTAAAACCCCACAGCCTATATATACCCAAAGGAACCCTTCTTAGCAACATTAGCAATAGATAATGAAAACCTCGGTAAAACAACTTAACTTCTTTACTATATTATGCAGTTTGCATGCAGCTCTTTGATGACAGGTTGTAATAGTCTCTGTTCTATATTAGGGTTGTATCTTATGTACTGTGGTAACACAAGGATCTCAGGGGCTTATTTACAAGCCCCTAGTTCTAGGACACCCCCGCGCCGCACGGCCACCAGCTGCTGCGTGTGCCCCCTCTCCTTGTGCCTCGCTGCTCCGCCGCGTGACCACGCCCCCTGCCATCGAGCGGCGTGGTCTGTGCTAGCTTCCTGCCCTGTCTCTGTTTTTGTGATTTTGCTTTGTAAGTTTTTCCTGTTGTATTGTAATTTCGCCCCATTTGTGCCGTGGTTTGCCTCCTTGTGCCGCCCTCGTCGCATCCCTCCCCGCTCCCCACCATCATCGCTAACCCCGCCCCTTTTCTTTCTGTACCCTCCCCGCTCCCGCCTCCCAGCTGCTCCGCCCACCCGCGCACTTCGCCATATATGGCGACCGTGCGAACGCGCAGCGGTCACGCGCAGCGGGCGCGCCAATTGTGCGCCGAAGGCGCGCCAAAGGTAAGCCCGTCTGCGCCTGGACCGCGCCCAGTGCCAGGA
Source organism: Lissotriton helveticus (assembly GCF_964261635.1). NCBI lineage: Eukaryota > Metazoa > Chordata > Amphibia > Caudata > Salamandridae > Lissotriton > Lissotriton helveticus. Next base: position 770,520,827 of record NC_136057.1, read on the forward strand.
CCCCTGGCCCCCACCGACGGAAGCCGACCAGACGAACCTACAACGCCGCCGTACTCATCGCACTCAACACCGGCGCCATCCCGGGATGCTACCGAGCCACCCCGAAGCACACCCACGGACCCTTCAGCTGCCACGCCTGCAAGTTCTCCTGCGTCCGGACCTACCCTGCACCAGCACCCGCCAAGCCGAACACCAGCAGCAACCACCTCAAGTGCATCCTGCTCAACACCCGCTCCGTCCACAGACACGCCGTCGAGCTCTGGAACCTGCTCGACACCGCAGACCCAGACGTCGCCTTCCTCACGGAAACCTGGATGAACGCCTCCTCAGCACCCGACATCGCCATCGCCATCCCAGAGGGCTACAAGATCACCCGGAGGGACCGCACCGCCAACCAGACGGGAGGAGGCATCACCATCATCCACAAGGACACCATCCGCATCACGACCAACACCGACGACACCCTAACCACCGCCGAACACCTGCACTTCCAGATCCACACCGACCCGAAGACCACCCTCAGAGGCACCCTGATCTACCGACCCCCGGGACCACGCACACGATTCAGCGAGGACATCGCCGACTTCATCAGCCCACATGCCCTCCCCTCCGCCGACTTCATCCTCCTGGGGGACCTCAACTTCCACCTGGAGAACAACAACGACCGTAACACCATCACCCTGCTCGACAACCTCGCCAACCTCGGACTCAAACAGCTGGTGTCCACCCCCACCCACCTCGCCGGACACACACTCGACGCCGTCTTCTCATCCAGCAAAGACATCACCTTCAGCCACGCAACAGGACTCCACTGGACGGACCACAGCTGTGTCCACTTCACCTTCAAAAGAACGACGATCCACCACCACCAGCAACAGGTTGCCCGAAGAAGCTGGAACAAGATCACAGCCAACCAGCTCACCGCCTCCCTGAGCCAGCACCCTCCTGCCGGCTCAACGAACCCCAGCCAGGCCGCCGACAACCTCACGAAGTGGATCAGCAACTGCGCGGACGAACTCGCCCCCCTGAGGACCCCGCCCAGCAGACCCGGCAGAGGAAAAACCCCATGGTTCACCGACGAACTCAAGAGCTCCAAGAAGAACTGCCGAGCCCTCGAGAAAGTATGGAGAAGGGAACCAACAATGAACAACATGTCCACCCTCAAGCTCGCCACCCGGAAACACCACCAACTGATCCGCGCCACCAAGAAAACTGCATACAAGGATCGTCTGGACAACAACGCACACAACTGCAAGGAACTCTTCAACATCGTGAAAGAGCTCTCCAACCCTAACGCCGGAAACAACGACATCACCCCATCGCAAGACCTCTGCAACTCCCTCGCCTCCTACTTCCACAACAAGATCGCGGACATACACAACAGCTTCAGCATCCAACCAACGCACGCCACAACCGCAGCAACGCCACCCACCACCACCCTCCGCGCCTGGACCCCGATCAGCACCGAAGACACCATCCGCACGATGAACTCCATCCACTCCGGATCTCCAACCGACCCCTGCCCTCACCACGTCTTCAACAAAGCCGACGTTGTCATCGCACCCCACCTGCGGGACATCATCAACACCTCCTTCGACACCGCCACCTTCCCTGAGAGCTGGAAGCACGCCGAACTCAGCGCTCTACTCAAGAAACCTACAGCGGACCCCACCGAGCTCAAGAATTACCGTCCCATCTCGCTCCTCCCGTTCCCGGCCAAAGTCATCGAAAAGACCGTCAACAAACAGCTGGCCGCCTTCCTCGAGACAAATGGATCCCTCGACCCCTCACAGTCTGGCTTCCGAGCCAACCACAGCACCGAGACCGCCCTCATCGCTGCCACCGATGACATCCGAACCCTGATGGACAACGGAGAAACAGCGGCCCTCATCCTCCTGGACCTCTCCGCGGCATTCGACACTGTCTGCCACCGCACCCTAGTGCAGCGCCTTGGCAACATCGGAATCCAGGAGAAGGCACTGGAATGGATCACCTCCTTCCTCGACGGAAGAACACAGAGAGTCCGCCTACCACCGTACAAGTCAGAGGCCACCGAAGTCATCTGCGGCGTCCCTCAAGGATCCTCGTTGAGTCCCACCCTCTTCAACGTCTACATGAGCCCCCTCGCGGCCATCGCACGCCAACACAACCTCAACATAATCTCCTACGCCGACGACACCCAACTGATCCTCTCCCTGACCAACGACCCCACCGCCGCCAGAGCCAACCTGCACGAAGGGATGAGAGAGGTAGCCGAGTGGATGACGACCAGCCGCCTGAAACTGAACTCAGACAAGACGGAGGTCCTCATCCTGGGCTCCTCGCCCTCCGCCTGGGACGACTCCTGGTGGCCCCCCGCCCTGGGCACAGCACCCAAACCGACGGACCACGCACGCAACCTGGGCTTCATCCTGGACTCCTCCCTCTCCATGACCAGACAAGTCAACGCCGTCTCCTCGTCATGCTTCAACATCCTGCGCATGTTACGGAAGATCTTCTGGTGGATCCCCACCGAGACCAGGAAGACTGTCACCCAGGCCCTCGTCACCAGCCGACTGGACTACGGCAACGCCCTCTACGCCGGAACCACTGCCAAACTCCAGAAGAGACTCCAGTGGATCCAGAACGCCTCAGCCAGACTCATCCTCGACATCCCACGAAACAGCCACATCTCCGGACACCTGAGAGACCTGCACTGGCTCCCCGTCAACAAAAGAATCACCTTCCGCCTCCTCACCCACGCACACAAAGCCCTACACGACCAAGGCCCGAGCTACCTCAACAACCGGATCAACTTCTACGCTCCCAAGCGCCACCTCAGATCAACCAGCCACGCCCTCGCCGCCGTCCCCCGCATCCGAAGAGCGACAACAGGAGGAAGGTCCTTCTCCTACCTGGCCGCCAAGACCTGGAACTCCCTTCCGACCGACCTGCGCCTGACCCAAGACCACCTCTCCTTCAGGAAGAAGCTCAAGACCTGGCTGTTCGAGCAGTAAAGGCACCCCCCCCCCCTCCTAGCGCCTTGAGACCCTACGGGTGAGTAGTGCGCTCTATAAATGGACTGATTGATTGATTGATTGACAAGCCAGTGTGCCGCTGGTGCATCTTTTTTCCCATATTAAAAGTGACCATCGGCGGGGCAAGGGGCTTGTAAATAAGCCCCTCTGTGACAAAAGATGTAATCCACTCAGCTCTCTGTACAAAATATAGGTTTTTGATCTGCACGGTATGGGTTCTTTGCAGCAGGCATATTAACCCTCTGTGCTACTGTATGCTACCTAGACATATCCGATCCCTCTCTCTAACAGGAACATCAATCACAAGAGTTATCTTGACATTTTTATTGCTGCCTGAAAGCTGGATGCACAAGGAACTCTGCAGAAGGTGTTTTGAAATCGTAAGTTATTGTTAAGCATAGCACCCCCATAGAAGTCAGCAAGCCATCCCCTGGTCAGCGCCCAGTGCGGCCACATCAATCGCACTGCCCTAAAGCCGGCCCTGGTAGTATTCACCCCTCCAACTAAAAAAGCTGCTCTTTCAACAGGCGCTAGTGAATCAATGGCTTATTTCAGACTCGCTTTTAATCAGTAAAGTTCTGGAATCCATGATGTGTAAACATCTCATTGACAATCTGGAAGTCCACCAAGTCAGCCAATTTTTTGCACCAGGCACGGGGCAGAGCCTGGCTTCCCTGATGTCACAGAGAAGCTTTACTGGGTGGAATCACTTATGTTATTGGATATGTCAACAGCTTTTGATACCATAGACCATGTTCTGGGACAGGAGAAATTAGCAGGTCTGAAATAGAAGGATGTGGCCTGGTTTAACTAACTGTTAGTAACAGAAGTCAGATGATGGAGGAGCGGTTGAAGGCATATCGGAAGACATATTAGATGTAGGAAAAACAGACACAGCTCATAATACTGGAAAGGAATGTGGATAACAGTCTTATTTCTAAATCTTGTATTATTATTATTAAAGTTTCTAAGTGCTAGCATCCTCACCAAACCAAGGACAATCAGCAGTCACATTACCAATTACAGGGAAGGAAACAGCCAGGTTTTTAGCTGTTTTCGAAAAACTGCGAGCGGTTTGCCGGCTCTCACTAAATGTTCCAGTTTAGGGGACAAGTAACGCAAATGCCTTCTCTGGTCTCGCTGTTGAAATTTCAAACATAGCTCCAATTATAGTAGGCTGCCTCAGGATAGTTGAAAATAGGGATGTTGCTAGTCCTGTTACTGCTTAGTTGGCAAAACTCAGCAGGACAGCTCCCTAGAGGGATGTTGAAGTAATTAATTAAGCAAGTTGTCAAAACAAGTACATTTCAATTACAACTGGCAAACCATTATGTGTTCCTGACAATGAGAGTGAAGTTAATCAGAAGAAAGGCCCTTAGCAGGATAATTTGCAGCAACTTAATACATGGAAGTTGCCTTGGCGAATGATAGAGCCAGGGTGAAATGATTTCTAAAGATGACATACAGCCTAAAAGCATGGTTCATGTGTCCCCTGGCATGGCACATCTTCACTGGCTGCCGTTGCTGGCCAGAGTGAACATTTACATCAGGGCGGCTACTCTGCTAAGGCTAAAGTGTCACACCATTGAGCAGGCCAACAAGGAGCAAATGAAATGTTAATAACTTGTTGTTATTATCATTTTATTAACCGTCCTTGCTCAGCTGGGTAGGGACGAGGCGGGGCTGCTCTGCTCACAGAGCAGGGCAGGAGTGATTTGCCTACTCCAAGCATGCAAGTTGCTTTGGCCAGCCATCTCAGGCCGCCACGCCACACTTTGCATGTTCGTAGCAGGCTGCATTACAGCCTGGGTGCAGAACATGTCCAGCCTTCAATTCCCTGGGCCGAGCGCCGAACCAATCACAACGCTGCATTGCAGCATTGTGATTGGCTATCAGGAGTGTGGGAGCTAGGTGCTTACTGCTTACTGCTTTCTGCCCTGGAAGTGGGTGAAGAGGAACGAGAGGCGACGGTGGCAAAAGGTAAGTTTTTTACTTTTTTTTAAATTCCATCCCCCCATGAACCACTCCCCCCACCTCCAGTAAATACCAGCTGCCACTGTTTAACATTCTCCCGATTAAGCTATACACATTTAAGGACTTATATACTTAGGAAAGCATTTACATCCCCATAGGCCAAAACACAGCCTGAGATCAGGAATGGCTGGGACCCTGGTGGTTCCCACGTTAAGTGAAACTAACAGAGGTGGATATTTACTTAGAGTGTGAGGATGAAGTTCTGGAATTCATTACCTGTAACTCTGCAGCACACTATATTCAGCAATGCCTTCATGCTTACCAAGAATAATCACCTTATCGCTCTTGGCCATTCTAGCTCGATGAGGGGAAGTTGTAGGATTTCCTACACCTATTTTCATTTGAGTGGAACCACCAATCAGCATTCAAGTTTGTCTTTCTTCCCATCGGCAGTTGTGCTGAGTGTGGCTCACTTCTGCATGAGCTTGTTCCAGCTTCGTTGCTCCTTATTGGCAGCTTCTATTGCACATGATCCTTAGGAATTTATATATTTAAACTCCTTACGTGGTTTCCCTTTGGGAGAAAGTCCTTTCTTGACAATCCTAATCCTTTCATTTCCTAGACAAAGATGTAGACCAGTACTTCTGGGGCATATCTTTTACTTTCTTAAAAAATAGATATATAACAGATAACAGCTTAGTAAACTACTTCAATGCGTCACAGCATGTGATTCCTGTTCCTCGCTCTGAGTCTATCCTGCACCGATTCTCTGGCTCCTGTTTCTCTTTTTGTCATTCTGCTTTGCTTTCTGCCTGACATTAATAATAAGAGTATTTTTGTTCTACCCAGAATCTTTTTTGTCCTTAGGAGAGTGGTATTAACAGTAGGTCTATAGTTTGCTCTTTGTCCTGAGTTGTTTCCTAACTACTTGGAGACTGTCTAGTTCAAGCCACAGGCCATATCTGGGCATCAAGCAAAGACATGACTCAACCACCAGTAATAAATCTACCTTGGAAAGGATTAACAGATTGCAGCACCCAAATCATTCAAGTTCTGTAATTAATATGGATAAAGTTCAGGATTTATTCAGGAATTGTTGACAGCTGTAAATGTATGACTACAGACAGCTCGTCTCTCAGATCTTCCCCGGATATCCTTCAACAATGCACTCTTGATCCTCCGTTACCCAGATTGGTTGAGCACGTTTGATGTGAATGCTCGCGATTGCAAATATGTTGAATTTTTGCATGATTCATTTCACTTTCAAGCCTCACAGATATGCCTCCGAAATATGATTGCTCAATAGACTTGGTACCAATTAGAACGGTTCCATTCATAAGACTATACTTGCAAAGAAAAGTAAACAGGAACATTTAGATCAGAAATTACAGAATGGTCTTATTGTTCCCTCCAACTCTCTAACCAGGACGTAACTACTTTCTGAGGAATTGTTTTTTTACATTAAACATGTATATTGATTATCAAGGGCTATTTCAAAGACCTGTGAAGGATACATATCTGATTCCACTATTCTCAGATATCCTGGAGAAGGTAGGTAACCAAGGTACTTACCAAATTTGATTTAAAAGGAGCATATCATCTTGTACAATTCAGAAGAACAGAGGAATGGAACCTGCCTTGGGACATTTCCAAAAATTGTATGCACAAGGTAATGTCCTTTAGATCGAGAAATACCCCGAAGATGTATGGATTCATTATTTTCTGACCCTTTGCTTCATTCCATGACTGTCTATTTGGATGACGTTTTTTTTTCTCAAAAGACCCTCAAAAATACCCAAAAGTTAAGTTAAAGAAGTCCTCCGAACACTGAAGGATAATCAAATATTTGCTCAGAACATAACTGAACTTATTGTTGCAAACACCTTTAATTCCCATGACTCCATCAGGAAAGATTACCCTAGCAGATATGTCTTACTGCAGGTAGGGTAATGCCATTGCTGCAGTTATGTTCTGACGATTGTTTTATACCTTATGCCCCCTCTTGCCAGTCTTTGAGACTGTGGATTAAAGTTTTTGTATTTCTCGTTGCTTGATGTCCGACATTAAGTTCCATGTCCTGAAATGGTTTGAATCTTTTCTCAAAGAGCTCATGGAAGCAGTATGCATTCCTCCTTTTCATTTGCAATACTACTCTGATCCATGCGATCTGTAACATTTATGTTGCTCAGCTGGCCGTATTGATTAGATCCTTTGGTCTAACTTTTGTAAATGATACAAACAATACTCAGCTACTTATTAAACAGAATGATTGACCTGTTGCATCTATGTATGTCTCACTAAGGTAGCTGTGTGGATCAATAAGTGTATTTTGAAGCCCAAATCAGAAAATAATGAAGTTTTAATAACTGGGAACCAATCTTGTGTTTGGGTCTCCTTGAAGTAGTCATCCGAATTTGGCTTTATTCTTGTACCTGGTAAATTAGCAAAACATCTCTAGGGTATTTTTGATGCTCAACTATTCTTTGTTTGTGATGTCAACACATTTGCTGAAACATGTTTTCATTAAGAGTTTAATGAAGATTCTTAATTTTTTTCCTATGAAAGGAAACAGCTGGCTGCCCTTCTATATTTTTTTGATTATGCCAAAGTTACACTCCTTGAACCTCCTAAACAAGTTATCACTAGGTTTCAGGTAACTAAGAACGCTGTAGACATCCGCAAATAAGCCCTAACCCAAAAGGCTGGGCGTTCTAGCATCACAGGTCTATTGAAGTGTTTCAAATAGGAACACCCTCCGGCTACATTTGGAATGACAAACTAGGTGGAGATATTGAGGCAAGCCTGCCGTCGGGAGACGGAGTCAGACAATTTCAAGGTAGCCTGAGTTTGTTGGGGTAGTTTCACTAGTATAATACTAAATCTGAGGGAACTACATGTTTGTTGACGGGGTTGTCTGTGGTAGGCAGGAAGCCTAACGAAAACAAGCAAGTATGGAATGACAATACAATCATTTTCATGCCTCCTATGCTTCGTAATTTTTAAGATCACTCTGCCCAATATGAAATTGATTTCAGGTGGCAGCAAAGAGGGTGTATATTTGAACGAACAATTAAGAGGCACTAAAGATCTTTTGAAGTATGTGCAAATCAAGGACTAAGTGGGCACTGGAAGTGAACAAAAGTGCAATGTTTTGTGGAAACTGTCGTCACTCAAGCTAATTGGACTGAGGAATATTGAACAGAGGAGGAACTTTCATCTTTTTAACTCTAGAACGAGAAACTGCAATGTGTGTTTTATCCTACAATGTATTAAGCTGTGTGATTTCGGAGTACTGCTCTACTGTGCCTCAAGATAAGTCTAATATTATGTTTTGCAACAGTAGGGCCATTATTATCAATTGGGTTGACCTATATAAATGTCTACTTGTTATCCTTCTGCACTGTCGATACACTTCTTCTTTTCAAAAGTAACTGATCATTACATACTTCATGTGAGCAAGACCCATTGAGGGCTCACAATGAATCATGATTGTTAGACTGTCTGCAGAAATAAAATACTGGATAGTTGAAGATGGGTTTACGCTCCTGGAATGAGGAGTGTGTTGTTTTGTTTGCAGTATTTGCGGTGACAACCCCAAACAAGCCCTAACCCGAAAGTCTGGGCGTTCTAGAATCACGGGTCTATGTCATCTATCTATCTATCTATCTATCTATCTATCTATCTATCTATCTATCTATCTATCTATCTATCTATCTATCTATCTATCTATCTATCTATCTATCTATCTATCTATAAGTGAAAGTGTCCCTTCCGAAACCCGGGGCCTATGTAAAGGTGGTGCGCTGTGCTGGTGGAGCATGCCGGTCTGGATATATAGCACAAAAGTCTAAGAATAGCGCACTCTCAGGAGGGTCACAATGCAGTGTACAGTTTATTCAATCCAGTAGCGGATTTCAACTGCAGACAGTTTTGTTCACATTACATGTGAAGATGAGGGGTACTGTGAGGTGCTATCAGTTGCGCCAGGATAGGGACGTAACCAGCGCTGGACTGGGAACTATAAACGGCCCTGGCAAAGTGCTCAGCTGGATAGGTATTCCTACAGAATATCAAGTTCAAAATATCGACAGACAAGGATATCGTATCAGAAATATTGTGACGTGGAAATGTCGAAATCATGAATATCTGTGTCAAGAATATCAAATTTTATGTAAGTAAAATTGATTTTTAAAATATAGAAGTCATTACTATCATTTGTTGAATATAGTAGTTTAAAATATCGTTTTTTTTATTATTGTCATGTATTTTAGTATATATTGTAAATTTTTATGATGTAATTTCTTTGTTTAATTATTGTTTATCTTTTTACTATATTAGTTAAATGTTTAGCAATTACAAAATCGAATTTAATTTAATGTAGTTTTTTTTATGTTCCTTAGCGGGTTGTGGGTTTATAGGGGTATTGGGTGGGGAGTAATTTAATTATAATGAATATGTTTGATTTCATAATATTTATTTAATTGATATTTAATTAGGTTAATGGTGCTTTTACTTTTTTATGTAAATGTTTTGCGCGAGTTGTGGGGTTTTTAGGGGTAAAAGGTAGGAAGTAGTTAATTAGTTGTTAATTCAAATTAATTAAATAATTGATAATTATGTTAATTGTTTAATTACATTTTTTAGGTGCAGGGTGTGAGGTTTATAGGGGTAAAAGGTGAGTTGTAAATTAATTTTATTTAATTAATAAATAAATGTTAAATACTATTAATTATTTAATTGTAAATTCATTATTTGAATTGTCTTATGTATTTGTTTGTTTAATTTTAGGTGGGGGTTGTGGGGTTTATATGGGTAAAGGGTGGAAAGTTAATAATTTGTAATTCAATAATATTTAGTTTTTAATAAATAATATTTGCTTAATCGATAAATAATTAGGTTAATTGTGCTTTTTTCTTTTAGAAGTGGATTTTATAGGGGTAGAGGGTGAAAAGTAAATACATTTTTAGTAAATAATTATTATTTTGTAAGTAATATTAAATAATAATTTGATAAGTGTGGTGTGTGTCTTGCGTGGTTATACTGTCAAAAATTAAAAAAATATTATTTAATTAATTATAATTGATTTATTGATAAATATTTATATTATTAATGTATATCATTTTTTTGTTTTAGTTAACTTTTAGGTGCAGGTTGTGAGTCTTGTGTAGTTAACACCTTGGCTGCTTGAGTACTTCTTCTGCTGTGCTGGACCACAATAGAAACGGGTGTGGTCATGACGAGCTCAGCTCGTCATGAGCACACGAGAGGTGTACCTCATGATGAGCTGAGCTCGTCATGAGCACCGAAGGAGTTAAAGGGGGTGAAGTAACTAAATGAAATGTTTTTTTGTTTGAAAATTATTTTTGTATTTTAATTATAATAATATTTGTACGTATTTGCAATATGTATTTAACATTGTAATATGTTTAAAAAAAATAATTAAATATGCTTGCATTTTTTATTCAACATATTTATATATATTTATTTTTGAATAATTTCATTTTGTTCCAGATATTTTATTTATTTTTAATGCTTCATTGACTGGGGTGGGAATAGTAAATTTTACACCTCTGCAATCCAACACTTTCCCTACTGTTGTACTGACTGGAGAGGGAATAGTAAGTTTTACCTTTCCGCAATCCAGCACTTTCCCTCCTGTTCACTGACAGGAGTGGGAATTGTAAATTTTACCCCTCAGCAATCCAATACTTTCCCTACTGTTGCACTGACTGGAGTGGGAATATTTATTTTTTGTTAACCATAAATTTTATTGTTGTTTTAAGTGTAGTGAGAATAGAAAAATTGTAGTATTTTGCAATGTTATATTTTAATATAATTTCATATTTATTGCAGTTAGAATAGTAAGTCTCTTTCCCCGGCTGAGGGCAAGGTATCACCAGAGGCTCTTTATCACGTGGTTTTAGAGGACACTAGGGACAACAATCCTTTTGGGGAGGTGTTTTTTTTGCCCCGGGAAGGGGACCCACGCATAGCTGGGGCAGAATTTCATATCTTACCACAAGTTCCTTTAAATATCTGGTCTTCCACATACCCACACAAGCAAAACTGGATATATAATACAGTCCTTATGCAGGTCAAAACAGAGCAAGATCTCCTATTTTGTACCTCTTTACCCCTATCTATTCTGGGCAAAATAGCCCTTTCTAAAAAGATATTACCTCGAATACTGTACAATTAGCAATACATCCCAACACATCCCAGTCAGTGCCTTTCAGAAAATTAGGGATTCATACAGGTCTTTTATTTTTCTGGGAAACACCCAAAGATTTCAGTAGTTAAGTGCACTCTGTGCATGGATGATGGTGGGCTAGGTGCAACTAATCTCCAACTCTACCACTGGGTGGCCCACATGGCATTCATTAATGACTGACTGTTTAGTGACATGGGCGATCCTACCTATACACTGGAGGGGCACCACACACCTCTCATACAACACTAGGATTTTATCCTATCTAAAAGAGGCCACAAATCCACATTATGGGCCCGGCGGGATGCTTTAAAACGCATCAATTGGTATTATAAATTCACTCAGGTCACTCCACTTTGGGAAGGGAATTGACTGGCTCCCGGATGTCCTAGAGTTTTACAGGGTTGGATCGAACTGGCATTTCACAATTAGGAGCTGTATGGGCTGGGAGGTACATGAAATTGGATAAAGCCCTCCAGGGTAAATTTGACTTACATAAGTCACAATTCATTAGATTTCTGCAGCTGAGGAGTCACTGGGACAAACACATAGCTCCTCTCATAGTATTATCCACTTGAGGCACACTCTAGAATGCACGGTGAAGGGGGGCGTTTCACTATTATATAGCTCCCACTGGTGTCAGGAAGATCTGGGCACACTGGACGATGATGACTTCAAGGGCACTGGCACATCCTGAAATGGTGCTCCTTTGCATATTGAACAAGGGGGGACCATGATGTATCCGCCTGCTCATAGGGATAGGATGTATCCTTGCAAAATGCGACATTGCCCATAAATAGAGATCTGAAACAACACCAACCCTGAAAGGACTGGATGTTGGGAATGGACAGGTGTGATGTTATGGAGAAGGGAGGCATTAAAGCATGGGGATACTCCCATAAATACAATAAGATATGGAGCATGTAGACAGAGTCCTCTTACTCCATAAAAGAGTGAGACTTCATATTGTGGGCTAGATTCTCCCCATTTTATGACCTTTGTCCTAAATCTTAGTATTAATGTTTAAAATATGTTATGATTTTCATGCATGCAGATAGAACAATATACCTACTTTGATGTTTTGTTTAAATTGAAATCGACGAATAATGGGGCACACGCGTAATATATACTCTGCTGGACACTGATGATGTGTAGTGTTGCATTGTGTTGCATTTGGTTGTGGGCATAATCTCGGTTGAGATGATATATAAATACCTGGGGCCAGATTTATCATTGTATTGCATTGCCTTGCTTCACTCATGGTGTTGCAAGGGCAATTAAATCCTTAAGTAAGATTTACTGGGCAACACAAGGCCACCTTGCATGGCCCTGCGTTGCTAGGTAAATCTGGAGTAAGGCAAGGCAGCCCAAGTCACAGCTTTATGTTACCCTGCCCTGGGAAGGCGTTCCAGGGATGGAGTGGTTGTTTCCTCTTTCTAAGTGTGCTGCATTCTAAAAACCTCTCAGGATTGTTTCTGTGCAGGAAGGTGTCCCTTCCTGCAGAAAAACAATCCTGCTTGCACAATGACACAATGGTGCCTTCTTTGGCGCTTGGCTTGGCCAAGAGAAAGCAGGAATGCCCCATTCCGGCCCTCTCCATTTGACGCAGCGCTGCAAGTTGTCTTGCTGCATTGCATCAAAATTTGATAAAACTGGGCCCTGGTGTATAAAAAAAGTTGCACCTGATGAATAGGCTGGCTGAAGTTCATTAGAAATATACTGTTGAGTAGGAAGCATATCTTTCACAAATAATCTGATTTACGACTGTGACAGCAGAAAGATGAAACACCTCAATTTGTGTTTTGTGTCAGTACCTACCATCGACTCAAGAAACATACTGGTAACCGAAAATTTATTTTTACAGTTTAAACAACTATTTACATTTTTCTGCTACAAATATTTGCTGTCTATGATCAGATTTTTAGGTTGAACCTGAGCCAGCACGCAATCGCTTCTCTGGCCAACTGTTGTAGGTAGAGTACGGAGGAGAAGTCCGCCCCTATTTTTTATTGGCTTGTGTCTTTGTCATTCGTAAATGCTGGCGTCTGATTCCTTTAACGGCTTGTAAGTCCTTCCTTAGTACGACCTTGTTGTCATTTGTATCCTCTCTTGGTTACTGGCCCCTTTACTTCGGTTCTTACACGGTACGTGTTATTTTAGTGTTGTAGGCACTATTTTCGTTATTGAGTTTGTCCTACGTGAGGCACAGCGACGTGCTTTGTTTACATTCAGCACGCTGTGCGCACTTTCACTTTTGAAGCTGCTGGGACAATCTCAACCGCTGAGCTTTTTTGTCTATTTTCAAATGAGAACTGTTTATAGTTCCCATATAATGACTTTGTCTTCTGACTTGGCACCATCAACTTTTGCTACTGTGGAAAGCCTTCCTGGAGAGTGTTGCTCCTCAACTACTAAGAAAACGCACAGCAGATGCTGCAATTTGAGAAGGGAAACTGCTGCTGGAAATTACGGAATGAAATCGGCTGAGAAGCCAGATTCATATATGGGACTGTTTAACCCCTCATCAGTGGTTTTGGGTGGGTGTGAGTTAAAATGTGCTAATTTCACTCTGATAATTCTCTTAATGTGGTGTTAAGGGGTTGATTATGTTGGCGGACGGACATCGTGCTGGTGACCGGGACCGTCCGCAATACATGCGGAGGTTCCTCACACCAAATTAGGATGCGACCGTCATCTTGATGTTCGCCTTTTGCATTTTAACAATGCGGCGGGTGCTGCTGACAGCAGCCCCCACCGTAATGTTAAAAGAGCATGCTGTGCATTTCAGTGCACTAAGTGGCAGGCACCACATGGTGCCTGCCACTTAGTGCACTGAAATGTAGGGCAGTACCATGGATACCCCCCAGTGCAAATATACCTCTGCACAACACATTGGGAGCCCGCAACGAGCCCCGAATAGAACTTCCACCACCCTTTTCATGATGGTTTCGCCGTCATGGAAAGGCTGGATGAAGCTTCCTATTTTTGTATGAGTTGTTTACTTCTAAAAGTTCATATAGCACATTAGGGATTATTGGTAGTACGTCAGTGTGGAATTGCTGACTGTGGTTCTTTCTTGCTCAGATATTTGTCGGGACCTCATCCACAACTTTGAAGAGAAGAAAGTCCGTTTTTTGTACCTATTCCGTTTTAGGGTAATACATATACAATTGAGGTTTTGATGAACATCTGTCCGTGAACAAATTGAGAGTCCAAGAATACCTGTAGATGTCTGATGGTCATCAGTTGCATATTCCTGCTGTGACAGTGAGCTTGATGTAAGCAGCATCATGCTTTCTGTAGGGATTTCCTACAATTAATGGAATTTATAGTACTTTTAAAATTGGACCAGTATGTTCTAACAATGGTGGGAACTAGGCTTCTCTTGTGTGTCTTCTTGAATCACTGCTCTCCTTATGGAACATACAGGTGTTGTTTTGGGATCTTCTTGTTTGTGATATTCTCACTTCTATGGGATAATTTGGATGACTTTTGAAATGTATCAAGATCGCAGTATCTTTGCATAGGGTTCAAAAGTGTTGAATTATTAAGGAAGCAACATTTTGTTCTCAAGAGACAACCAGGGAGACATCGGTTTCATAGTTGTCTCACACACATTTTTAGGTTCAGCTGGGTAGTGCATGCGCTGCTCTGCAAGGCATGCTGTATTAAAGTATGGACTTGAAGTCCTGCCCACTCTCCGCCCATATTTGTCTATGGCTTGTGTCATTGTCCTTCGCAAATGCTGGCTTCTGATTTATTAATAAGCTTGTTAGTCCCTCCTTAGTACTGCCTTGTCTTCATTTGTAACCTCCCATGAGGACTGGCTCTTTTACTTTGGTTGTTACACGACATGTCCTATTTAGTCTGTAAACACTATTTTCTTTAATGAGTTTCTCTTACTGCAGGCACGACGTGTTATTGCAACATTCAGTGCGCCGTGCGCGCTTTCACAAGGTGCTTTTATAAAACAATATTTGGTTGTCTACTTGACAAATGCTTTGTTTGGTTAAAGCGCCCCATACAGTGCTTTCACTTTATTAGTGGCTGGGGTCCTTTCTTTAGACATGGCTCGTCTAAAGAAAGGGGTGTGGCCTCTATAAACGAGAAAGCGCAGCATGGGGGCGTGTAAACAGTAAGCATTTGCAATGTAATAGGTCTCACTTTTAGAAACTTTGACCTATTTCTATTGTAAATGACAATGCCATTTATTATACGCAGGTTTTTTAAACACATAAATAAAAGGCATTGTCGTTTACAATACCAAAAGCTCAAATTCTCGCAATTGCGAGAATATTGCATTGCAAATGATTGTTCAAAATTCCTTCTAATGTTTTGGGCCTCATTTACCCTCACATTTGTTGCACGTGTTGCTGTCACCTGCTATTAGGCACAGCTTTCTTTTCAGCTTGATAGGCTTTAAGGCTTTTTAAAACATTGCAAAGTATCACTTCCAATTTCAATGCTCTCCAGTTACAGCCATTCTTTGATTTATTTTGCTAGTAAACCAGTTTCTAAGCAGAAAGTTATTGGCATATGCCTAAACTGCTCAATTTGTTATTGTAACGTGCCAATATACTTGAAGAAGCCCAAAACAGGTAAACATCCGCTTTCTAAATACATTGCAAGCAATGCTCACACCGTAGGCACATTGCTAACCACAAATATCGAATTAATTCATGTAACTTACCTTTCCCAAAAATGATCTTTTTGTGCCCACTCTAAAATGTCCTATAAAGACAGCGCATTCTGAACGCTTTAGAGATTACTAAATTTAGGTTGTGGAAATGTGTTCCAAACCTATATGTTTGCCATTCCCCTGTCCTAACGTTTTGCCCAGTGCTTAGTTTGTAAATGAATGAGCAGGGCCGGCTTTAGGGCGGTGTGACCGAGGCAGCCGCAGCTGGCTCTGACTTTGGTGAGGAGGGGGGGGTGGGTTGGGGTGCTGTGTTTAAAAATAACTATTGGTTTAAAAGTAGGTGAACGTCCTTGTGCACCGAGCACTTTTCAGGCAACAATAAAAATGGCAAGATAACTCTGGTGATGAATGTTCCTACTGGTGAAAGATCTGCATTTTGTCTGGAGGCAGTTTTGACTCATCTTAAAGTAGTGCAGTGTTAATGTGCCTGCTGCAAAGAACGTGTACCATGCAGATCACAGAACGGTGTTTGAGTGAACTAAGAGTAACGCTATCAAAAATGAAATATATGTCAGAGAGGGAACATGGAGAGATGAGGGGCACTGTTGGAGAGTGGTAGTGAGGGAATTCATGGAGAAGGAGGTCATGGGGGGGAAGGCACCAAAAAAGACAGTTGAACCAGGCGCCTCCAGCGCTGAACCGGCCCTGTGAATGAGAGCTAGTGCCCAAAACTCTGCTCAGAAGCCCACGGCCAGTGCAATTAAATGCCAGCGTCCCCTATATCAAAGCTGTTTGGTCTTCAATTCACCTCAGCCCTCTTTAATCCACTACCAGACATTCCATCCCTCCCACCTTATTTCACTCCTGCTGGTTCCTGGTTCTCAATTTGTGATAGGTTATAGCATCCCTCTTTCTCTTCCTCCGCCTTTCCATGTGGTGTTTTTCCCTCTCTTGCTAACAGCAAAAGTCTCATTTGGAAAAATAAGTCGCGGGTCCGAAAAATATGACGGTGACCCCAAACGGCAACCACAGGCTCAAAATAAGCGCTGGTTTTGTCTGTGCTTTAGAAATGTGACACATCAGCAAACGGCCAATGACTGACTGAAGAACTCTGAAATTGTTCGCTCTGGAACCCATCCTGCTGCTGGGGGTGGTGCTGATGGAGAGGAGTTGTGGTCACTTGTATTTCCTGCTAAAATTCTGCGAAACTAGTACATTAAAGAATGAATGCATAGACGCAGACATATTATACTGTTGTTAGTGGAGCTAAATTAACAAAGGAACTCAATGAATTTAGCCCAAAGTTTAGGAGGCAAAGAGTGAACATGTAAAGAAGGAGAATATTCCGGTCTCACCCTTTGTCCTGGGTTTACTGAGAAGGATATGTTCTCGAGCACCGCTTGCCCTTCATCGATATACTTTGCTGAAAGATCTTTGACAGTCATTTTGCCCCCATTGGGCCATTCCTGCTTCATCTTGGCGTACTCGTTCTCAATGATGAGAACACTTGAAAGTTTGTCATCTTTGAAGTCTTTGGGCTTTTTATCTGTCTCTTCTTCTGGCAGGTCAATGAAGCGAAACACTCTGCTGACTGACCGCATCTAGAAATAAAAGAATTGAACATTGCATTTTCAGAGCACGTTTGAAAATTAACCATGCGAAGGTCTGCGAAATTCAAAATATGTATTTATAGGACTGAAGGCTCATTCATTTGTGCAATAACTAGGGAATGTTCTACTAAACTAAACTAAACTAATTCGACAAGGATTTACCGCATAGAGGGCCATCTTTATAAGCCTCGTTGCGTTACCCAACGTGGTGCAAGAGCGACAGAACACAAAAAAGAGATTTACAAAGCCACGAAGGCCGCCAGGCATGGCTTCATAAATCTCGAGAAATCAGGAATCAGGAAGAAATTTTTGTTCCCAATTCTGAGGGAGGTGGGTTTTATACAGGTCAGGACAGCCCTTCTGTACTTACAACAATTAAATACCCCACAAATAATATTTCACGTTGCTAGCTTTCTAGTTGCTGCTATCCGGATAAGGAATAAGATTACCAAGGTTACACTTATCCCTGCCGATATCCTATGAATTAGATTGTCTGTTTTTTTATTTCATGATTTTATTATAGGACAAAAGTCCCTGCAATTTTTGTCATATTTTTAAGACATATTTATATTGTATTATATCTACACTGACATAATGAATTTCGTTGTCTATGATGTTTTTTCGTTGTAATTAATTGTTGTATTGTACATGTCTTTTTATGATATTAATTTATCGAATAAAGTATTTTGACTGACTGACTGAAATCTCGAGTAATGCAACACAGCACAAATCATTGCATTGCATTACTCAGCACCTGCGAGGCATTTCCATGGGTGTTGCGTGGGTGTTCCCACGCAACATCCGTGGATTTTAACGCATTCCCAGATTTGCAAGAAAAGGTAAACCTGGGAATGTGCCAAAAAGATGCGCCTCCCTAGGAAAGGCGTGACATGGAGAAATATATTTATATTTCCTTGTTTTTCCTCTTTCTAGGTGTGCGGGATTCTGCAGCATACCTAGAAAGAGGGAAACACCTCTCGGGGTTGTTAATGTGCAAGAAGGTACCCATTCCTGCACAAAAGCAATCCTGCATGCAACGCAGGCACCCTTGACCATGGTCCAGGCCCCTGGTGCAAGGGTGCCCGCGATGGTGCTAGACAGTCCATTGTGCACCAGCACTGGGGAAAAGACAGGTATGTATTGTCTTCTTTTAAATACTGCGCATTAAGGACGTTTCCCTGTAATGCAGCACAGCAAGGTAACTTACTGCACTGTGTTGTGTTACTTTACCATAAATATGACCCTTAATGTGTTTTAAGATTTCCCAGGTGGTGAAGGGTATGTCACAGAATGTTTCAGGCGGGACTGAAGAAGGTCTGACTTGCTCCTGCCTCATGGTAGTGGAAACCATCTTTAATTATCCTATCTGGAACAATGTGGTTTCTCATAGTATGGTACTGTGGACAAGAAAGAAGAAAATCCCTGAGGATTATAGATTCTGATTGCCGCACACATGGAAGTCAAGTGTATGCCCATTGTCACAGGCATTCCATTCACATAGGCAAGGACTGGATTTATTTCCATCTTTTTATTCAGTCAAATGGCAATCAGGCATTCTAAACTGCCTGGAGACAAGATCACAACATAGATTAACGTTGTTGTGGAGGGTAAATGCCTGAATGAGATTTTAGCATGGTCACAAATACTTCATGTGGGCAGGTAAGGATGGTAGAGGTGTCATCAATGTACGGCGATGGTAGATATAGCGTTGTACTACTTTGTTGAGGTAGGGGACTAACGTCCATTGAAATTCATTGTAGAGGTCAGGTATTTATTTAACATTAGATGGGTAGGGCAGTCAGATAATATATTTGGTCAGAAACTGGAATATCTGGAGTCTCTAAAAATGAAGTCTTAAAGATGACTTTCCCTCTGCTTTTTAGCTGTGACTAGTTGTTAAGTACCAGCAGAGGGAAACCTCTAAACAGGAAATGATTAATAGCACACACACTACACACCCACTGAAAAATTAGATGTGGGAGGAAAGTGGGTGCTGATGAAGATTACACAGTAATAACAACCAGAAATAAGAAATCAAATAACGGCGGCGCCTGGCATTTGTTTGTAGGGCTTGGGGGGAAGAGGGAATACAAATAAAATGGAACATAATTAAAATAAATAACATTGTATTTACCTGCTAGTTTGACAGACCCGGCCTCGCTCCTCTCTGAGGATCATTGACTCCAGCTGCACACTGTGCAGACTACCAGATGCCAATCCCAGTTGTTGGGATTTGTCTGGTGTTTGTCTGGTGTTTGTTTCTTCCTGTGCGCGCTCTGCATTCGCTATAGGAATGTTCCCTGCGTGGAACACACATGGAGATTCTGGTCTCGGCAGTTGCTGCCGGGGAGACGCTGTGGCTGGATGTTAATAAATGCCCTCCAACTTACCTGACGTCTGGGCCCACATCTTTGCATTGGCGACGATCGTCCCAGCTTCCAGCCTCCCCATCGACGGAGCTGTTTCCTGCTCTTCCTTTCAGCGAGTCTTCTTCACAGCCCTGGTGTCGTGATTTTCCGGAGTTGCTGTTCCTGGCCGCTGGTTCTTTTCTGTCTACCGCTACTGTGTCGGAGCTACTTTCGAGCTCCGTGAGGTACTTTTGTGGTGCTGTGCCTCGCCTGTGGGGTGTGTTAACCCCGTTGTGTCCACGCGCTTCCGTGGTGTCCTGCTGTCTCCAGTGACGTCCTTTAGTCACGCGTTCCTGCCTGCCTGTGCCTGACCCGCCGCACCTAACGTAAGGACGTTACGTGCGGCCATTTTGTAAACTCCTCGTATCCTTGTTGTCATGGCTACTTGATGCTTCTGGTTATCACGCTGATGCACACAGCCTTATTTTGTTGCGCCTGCCTCAATTATTTTGCTGATGCGCACAGCAATCTCCCTCATGGTCATCAATTCGTGCGCACAGTAGTTACGTCTCATTTTGGTTGTTGGCAGTGTTATTTTCTTCACTGATGCGCACAGTAATTCTCATTATCCATGGAATTCAGGATTCTGCTTGTAAGTGTTCTGTGCTACTTCTTCGCTGATGCACACAGCAGTTCTGAATTGTTTTAATTCCAGTTTCCACATCTTTGTGTTTCCTCCACTGTGACTGGTGACTTGTTTTGGAACTATAGTGGAAAAACATTTTATTTTATTTTTTTACGAGCTGATCTGATATTCATATTGTACATTTTGTACTGTGGGGCAGCAACTCACCCACGCACATGGACCACATATTGGCTCCTCCTCCCTTTTTGCAAACAGCTGGTACAGCGCATGTACCATGAGAACAGTGGAATGACACTTTTGAGGCATATCTAGAGGCCATCGATGGTGACACTTTTACCTCTAAAAAGAAAAAAGCTCTTTTAATTTACAATCTTGGCACTGAAGGTAAAAACATTTTGAAAACCTTGACTCTTGAAATTGTCAGCACTACTGTTAGTGGTGGCGATACTGGTGATTCTCTTCTGATTGATGGCAATGCCTCTTTGATAAAAACTCTTGATAAAAGATTTTCTCCAAAAAGGAATGTGGTGCTTGAGCGTCATAAGTTTCTTCAACGTGCTCAGTCTCCTGGCGAATCTATTGATGACTTTGTGGCAGCCCTTCGTATACTTGCCATCAACTGTAATTATAGGGAGTTTAGGGATGAAATCATACGGGAGCAGCTTATTGAGAGAACTTGTAACAAGAAGATTCAAGAGAAGCTACTTGCTTCTGGTGATCCTGACTTGGAGACTGCTCTTACTCTGGGCAAAAGTATAGAGCATTCTCAATTTAGTGTTAAAGAAATGAGTTCATCCTCTTCAACTGCATCCTCTTCAACTGCATCCTCTTCAACTGCGGAGGTGAAACTTTTGAACTCCAAACCTCCTTCTAAACTCAAAGCTAGTGTACCCACGTCTAATGTTACTCGTCCTGCTACAACTAGTGTTCCTTCCAGAGCTAAATCTGTACAAAATTAATTAGTATGTTTTCGTTGTGGCAGTAGGTCGCATTTGGGTTAGGCCAATTTTTGTTTTGCCCTTAACCAAACCTGCTATAAATGTGGGAATAAAGATCTCTACTCTAGGATGTGCAATGCGACTCCTGCAAAAAAGCCCATTCAAACGGTGAAAACTATTTCTGGAGAATCTGATGAAGAATGCTATGAATTATTGATGTTGTCTTCTTCTTCTCATAAGGCCGGTGTAGTTGAACTGTCTTCTTTGTCTGGCCTCCGGAAAAGGAAATCCCCTTCTTGCCTTATAACTGTGAATGGAGTTGCCTGCAAATTTTTGGCAGATTTTGGATCTCCTTTCACCTTGTGAAATCTTGCGGAATTTGCTTTTGGAACCCTCCGACATTAAGATTTTTGCTTATGGTGGCAAAAAGGTGGAAGTGCTGGGAAAGTGTTCTGCTGAATTGAACTTTCATGCTGACCATACCACTGGTGTGGTATTTGTGGTCAAGGTAGGTGCTAATTTGTTGGGGTGGGACAAGCAAGGTGATTTGAATATCATCTTGGATCCCAACCATCCTGATATGGTGGTATCCCGCAGTGCATTAGGTGAGTTTTACTCTTCCTCGTCTGCAGCGTCAAAGGCGCTGACTGTCTCTCAAGTATCGAACACTAAGTGGGCGCAGATGTTTCCAGAAGTATTTAGCGGGGAGTTGGGTAGACTCAAGGGTTTTCAGCATCGTATAAATTTGAAAGAAAATGCCAAACCCGTTGCCCACAAGGTACGTAAGGTGCCTTTGAGTTTACGCCCAGAGTTGAAGAAAGAGTTGGAACATCTATGTGTTGCAGGGTTAATCGAGCCAATTGAAGATTCTGAGTCGCTCGCCCCCATAGTTTTGGCACGGAAATCTGATAAATGCTTGAGGATGTGTGTTGATTTGCGCGATCTCAATACAAACATCTGGATTTATCGTCAACCACTTTCAAACATCAACAAGATGTTAGGCACGCTTGAAGGTGCTAGATGTTTCACCTCTCTCGACATTTCATCTGCGTATCACCAGATTGAGCTGTGCCCAGATTCTAGACACCTCACTTCGTTTGTTACCCCGGAAGGTGCTTATCCTTACATCCGTATGCCATTTGGGTTGGCTTCAGCCTCGGCTGTTTTTCAGAGGCTGATGAACAACATGTTTAAAGATATCCCCGGTGTTGTCTTTTTCCAAGATGACATTTTGGTCCATGAACGTGATGAACGTGTTAAACTGATTCTGAGCATTCTAAGGTGCAGTGGTCTAACTCTGAGGGAGGATAAGTTCAAATTCCTCCAAGACGGAGTGGACTATCTTGGTCACCATATTTCCCACAAAGGTGTTGAACCTAAAATTAAGATCATTGATACTATTCAGAATGCTCCTATTCCCATGAACAAAGATCAGGTGCGTTCATACCTTGGTTTGGTGGAGTATTACTTGAAAGTCGTCAAAAACTTTTCCTCCAAGACTGCTGCCATGCGTAGTTTACTTAAAAAGAATGTTAAATTCGTTTGGGACGATGATTGCAGTAGTGATTTCAATGTTATTAAGCAAGAAATTGTTGGTGCTCGCCCGCTGAAACTGTTTAACATTAACGATTTATGTGTTCTTTCCACAGATGCTAGTAATGTGGGTTTGGGGGCTGTTCTTATGCAGAGAAGGAGTGATGGCCGTGAGGAAACTATTGCTTTTGCTTCCAGAACTTTGAGGGGTGCTGAGGGGACGTATTCCACCATAGAGAAGGAGGCTTTGGCAATGTGGTGGGGTGTTTTACATTTCAAGAACTTTCTCTGGGGCAACAGATTTATCTTAAGAACTGACCACAAGCCTTTGGTTGACTTATTCATGACTGAGGGTGGTGGTAGGGCTACCCCACGCATCTCCAAATGGCAGTTTAGGTTGCAGGAATTTCAATATCAACTTGAATATGTGGCGGGAGCGAAGAACTTAGTCGCTGATTGCTTATCCAGACTTCCCAACAGTGATGACAATTTTGAGTGCGATGACTTAGAGGTGGTTTGTGCTGTTGGTTCCTTGAATGACTCTGTAGGTTGTGCTCTTTCTAAGCATGAGTGGTTGGAAGGAATTGCTTTGGATGCGGAGATGAGGGTGGTCATTGACCTTTTGTGCAAGGTGTGGCCGTGTGATAAGGATTGTCCTCCTGAAATTGTTCCTTACAAGAGAGTTAAGGATGAGTTATCCCTTGTGGACGGTATATTAAGAAGAGGGGGGTTATTGGTAGTGCCTTCTTCTATTCATTGTAAAATTCTATATTTAGCTCACGAAGGTCATCCCGGTATTCGTTCTTTGAAACGCAGAGTGAGGCAAGACTTTTGGTGGCCGTCTGTTGACAAGGATGTTGAGCATTTTGTTTGCGATTGTTGTGAATGCATAGTTAGCGACAAATCACAGGTCACTCATCCTTCGCCTGTTGAACCCATTGTAGTGAAGAACATTCCCTGGTCCAAGTTGGCATTGGACATTGCTGGACCCTATGGTCTCATTGGTACCACTCCTAAGTATGTTCTGGTATTAGTTGACTATATGACCAAGTGGCCTGAGGTGAGGTTTGGGGACTCTATCAGCTCATCTGTGGTCATTACATTTTTACGGGACATTTTTTCCAGGGAGGGTTTTCCTGTGGAAATAGTATCCGATAATGGTACGCAGTTGGTTTTGGCTGAGATGTCTTCATTTTTCAAGGAAGTTGGGATTAAACATATTTGTACGTCACTCTATCATCCCCGCAGCAACGGTTTGGTTGAGCGTTTAAACCGCGTAGTCAAGGAGCACCTTCAACTAGCCTTGGTAAACGGTTTGCATTGGCGTCAGGCGGTTAGTGATATGTTGTGGGCTGTGAGGACCACTCCACATGTTTTGACTGGTGTTGCTCTTTTTACATTGTTGTGGGGAAGGGATGCTGGTTCCAAATTAAACAAGGAATGGATGTCTAGGAAAGTTGTGGATGCTGTGTGTTTAGCTGCTGTAGCTGATGTCAGGGCTTCTGTCCAGGAAAAGTATGACACTAGATCGGCTGTTTTGTCTCCGTCCATGGTGAAGGCAGGTGATTGGGTAAGGATAAAGAAACCTGAAAGTCTCCGCAAAGGTGAGTCGTGGTTTTCTTCTCCCAAGAGGGTGTCTGTAGTGAAGGATAGTGTTGTGGTGTTGGATGATGGTAGGGTTTGGAATAAGAATACGGTTTCTATTGTGCCTGGTCCCATGACTGAGAGTGTCAACAAGCGGTTTGGGATTAATGTTTCTCCTGCTTCTCCTAGTGTTGGTGGTAGGGGTGTTGGGCGTTCTGCTGTTTCTGCCTCTAACCCACTGAGGAAAACCTCCTCCAGAGTCAGATCTGTCCCTGCTAGATTTCATGATTATATGATGGGGTAATGTTGTGTTTTGTTGTACCATTTGTTTGTGCTATTGTTGTCGATATTTGTTATTTTCCTTGTTGTTTTTTTCTTTTGCTTCTGTCTTTTTCACCTTGTTGCTTGCCTCCATCTTTTCTTTTGGTTTTCTTTGTGAAGAAGGGGAGGTGTGTTCGTGTTTGTCTGGTGTTTGTTTCTTCCTGTGCGCGCTCTGCATTCTCTATAGGAATGTTCCCTGCGTGGAACACACATGGAGATTCTGGTCTCGGCAGTTGCTGCCGGGGAGACGCTGTGGTTGGATGTTAATAAATGCCCTCCAACTTACCTGACGTCTTGGCCCACATCTTTTCACCAGTGCTTCGCTCATGCTGGCAATACTTTTCCCAGCATGAGAGAAGCACCGGGATTGGCCTGAGCAACCTGGTTTGCCGCTCAGACAGTAACTGGGAGTCTGTGTCATTTCTCCAACTCAGCCGGTTTGGAGAAACCTAAGTGCGCATCACCGTTTGGCCGGCATAAGATGGCCGACCAAACAGTCTTGCGCACCTAAAAGTGCCCACCACCACTCCCACTGCCATGCCTGTCAAAGGGGATTGCCAGACCCCGCCCGCTGAAGATTCGCATTGGCGATGATCAGGCAAGCAAAAATAAAATGATAATAAAATGCTTTTATTATCATTTCTTTTTTTTTTAGCAGTAGGCGTTGCTCCTCTGCCATTATGGAGGAGCGGCCCCTGATAACATCTTTTTTTCCAAAGACCATTTCAGAATTGTCCATCCCTGAAATGTTCACTGGGAGAGGGTATAGAACAAGAGATTAGTCAACTGCCACTGAAAAATGTTGCTGTATTTGGCACCAAGCACAACTACCGTCACGAACAGGCCCAACCAGCATGTTGACTTGGATACACACCAACACAAATGATGTGCTATCCATGAGGTGATGTTTGCTTAAATGGGTCAAGTTGATTATTATTCTCCGCAACTTCTTGGTCATGTTCTCTCATGATCCATTCTGCCTGTTTCAATATAAACAGCGTAGTTAATATTAGTCTGAAATATACCAGGTTCTCTAGAAGTGGTGTTAGAAGGAACATATTTGTTTTCTATATTGCCAGTGACTAAATTATTGTTATGTACCTTGATTGTATGAAACATAGGTGCCCAAGTCTTTTAGGGATTAACTGTTACTAATATTCCGACATGCTGGATGAATACACATTTAACGCCATGATGTTGATATTTGTGCAGGACAAGCATTAGGGCGTTTATGTCCACCAAAAGGACAACTGACAATAAGTATCCACAGAATTAGCTAACATGCTTAAAGTGAGGAAGAGAATCCCTGCCATAATGAACATGGAATTTGCGAGTTTGATTGGAGCAGAAGCAATGTGTTGCCACCTGTATGAACCCAGTTCGGGGCAAATTATTTTAAATTTTTTTAAAAACTTCAAATTATTAACCATCTCTGTTCTCACCAGCATAATACGAATACGCTTAGGATCAGCAGTGATGGACTCCAACTTCAACATCTATGAAGACGATTTTGATTTGAAGGGCCATGCGTTAAACCATCTAATAACTATTACATGCTACTGTGACTGGCTGTGCTTTCTCACTAATGTAGTTGGTCCTCTATCTTTCCATACTCACTCGAGTCCTCTTAACATCAAAGTAGTATCTGAATAGTTGGTTTTGTGTCGCACTAAACTATCTAGGCCATTCTGCCCTCTAAACCCCTTTATCTGATGAGTGGTCAATTTGACGTTGTAAATACAACTTTTTTGTATGTGTGCAGGTGCTTCAAAACTCCATTGTACTAGTATTATAGAGAATGCACCACTCTTCTGTGATTTCTGTGAGGACATCCATCTGTCCTTATGTTAATTCAAAGACTGGTTTGCTTGACTGGACCTTTCTGTTCGACCTTCACCCTGGACTACAGCCTGTATTACCTGACATAGGCCTTGAATGATTCTCCACAATAGTTTACAGCTTCTAACACATCAGCAGGCCTTCCAGGCTTATTGGTGTGATATTGGAAACAGCATTTTATTAAAACTGGCATAAGATATGTATCTTTTTTGGCAGCTCGCCCTTCCTCTTAATGTACACATGCACTTTTAAAAGAGTGCTGGAGATATGTGCAACATTTTCCCCACATGCCTTGACCTGCCTTTACCCTCTTCCTTTTCCGCATGTAAGAAGTGCAGAACCATTGGTACTTGAATATTTCCCTTGAATATTGAAATTCATGTTTATATATTTCAGGTGTCAGGTCATACTGCACTTATTAAGGGTGCAAAGATATCTATGTTACCTAAATCGAACACCCTTAAAGTAAACTGGTTTTAGTGATGATTATTTTTCATCAGAGAACTTTTCAAAGCTTTGGATTTGCTAAAGTTGACGACAACATGCTCCCTCGTCTCCCTCTTGGGGCTATTCCCCACCCATGGTACTCTTCGGACAACAATGATATCTTCGTACAGATCTCTGCTTTTACAGTTTCTGAGTGCCTTTCCCATCCAATGAGTGATGCTATGTTTTAATTGAGATTCATCTTCATTTTGATTATGGTCTAAAATAGGGATATATGCAAGCACCATCACAAGGGAGGGCAGCTTCTGGGGGTAACTGCAGTGTCGTAGGGTGCTGTCCATTACCATTGTCCGCATGACAAAAATTACCGTTCTGAGGCATTATTATTTCATATTTTGAGTAAGACGGGGTAGGCCCTGGATGTAATCATTGTTGGATACGTCAATATGCAGATTTTAAATTGCACAAGGGACCTCTGGTATGCTAATAATCAGTAGAGGTTCTGCAGTTATATTTTCTTAGTGTCCTCTTGCTGACCCATTATTGCCGCCTCTGCTTCGCAGCCCCGTCTTCCCCATTCCAATTAGTGACATCTTAGGTGACCCATGTCCAAGTAGCTCCTTGAGTGTTGAATCTATACCCTTAAGTATTAATAGTATGGGGTTGATAAGTGTCTTGAGAACTTCCTCAAGTGCCTTGCTGTGATTGTCTGGCACAAAGCTTTCTGGTCTTTCAGTGCTTAATACTTGACTTAAGAAAGCTCCTGTATCAGGTTCTCTAACCTCTTAGGCACTGACATGGATGGCGGCTTGGATCCAGTTGACAGTCTTCTTGCTTGGGTATTCATTGGCCATGGAGTACCTTTTTTCTTCCTAGGTGGCGGCGATCCCACAAATTCAATACTATTAGACAGTCTAATATCCGGTCCGATCTATAAATCACCATTAAAGATACATGGGTTAAATTACTCTCCCGCATGTTCTTGTGGTATATTCTCTTTACCTATATGGTCAGGTGTGGGGTCTGGATCAGTGGCCAGGGCCTGTGATAAAGCTTTTTTGGTGACACCCAACATTTGTTCCACACACTCAATCTCAGAGTTGATTGATTACACCCATGGAGTTAGTTGAAAAACACTATTATTGAAGCTGTCAGTGGACGGCTCTTACCAGACCTGATCGAGGCCACAGATGTCCTCTTACCCATATTTTCCACTCTCAGAAGATCCTGATGAGAAATAGTACAAATACAAATATAGCTGGCAAGAGAGGTGTCCTGCACAGCCATGTGCAGCTGCAGACGGTGCAGACAGGCCTGCACTTGGCCAGTACTAGCCTGGGTATGCACCTGAGTGTGTCCCAAACACATCCAGTGAAGTGGAAACCAGGGGCCTTTAAATGCACCCCATTTCCACTCGGTGCAGGTTGTGTCATTGCCAAGTGGAGGAACCTGGGGCTTGTAGTCCTGGCCCCAGCGAAGCCTAACCCCGCTCAGCACATGTTGTGTTGTTGCCATGTGGAGGTGCCTTGGCTTTTGGTTCTGGCACCCAATGAAGCCCAGAAAGCATCTTGCACTGCAGTAACCAGTGGTCCCTTAAATGTGCCTTGCTCAGTGGAGTTTGTGTCATTGCCGGGTAGAGGAGCTGGGGCTTGTGGTCCTGGTCCCCGAAGAAGGCCGGTCTAGCTGAAAAGCAGGAAAGTGTCATGTATCCTGGAAGCCAGTAGCAACCTAAAAGCACCTCACTCGGGGTAGGTTGTATAG
This sequence comes from Lissotriton helveticus, assembly GCF_964261635.1. Classification (NCBI taxonomy): domain Eukaryota; kingdom Metazoa; phylum Chordata; class Amphibia; order Caudata; family Salamandridae; genus Lissotriton; species Lissotriton helveticus. The sequence continues at coordinate 770,549,692 of NC_136057.1, forward strand.
TTGCAGTGTAGTGGACCCTCCCTGGTCCTGGACCACAATGAAGTCCGGTCTAGCAGGAAAGCAGCCACAAGTCTAACATCAGTGTTTGGAAAAGGAGAATTACTGACTTCTTGGACAAGAACCCTAGTTCCCTTTCCATACGCCTGAGTGTTCGGACCTAGACTAAAGGATCGTGTTGCAGAATTGGGGGGTTGGGGTGCAGAGGGGTGTAGCTCCACTATTTAATAAAGGCACAGTGGTGCACCGAGCTCCGTTTATTGCCTTGCCTCCATTGCTGTTGGAAATGCACATTTTCTAGTTTGCCCTGTACCATGTCTCATAGCTGTGGAGATGCAAGAAAGCAGAAGGACCCAGAGGGGACAGAAAATAGAGTGCCTTGAATCTAAGGGCTTAGCGCCCTAACAATGGAGGGCTTGCTGTGGATCCGTAGATAAGGCAACCAGTCTGGAAAGAAACCTTAAGTGCGGGGTCCACTACACTTTGAGGTACATGTTTTTCAAGTCGAATAATCCACAAAACCCAAAGTGGAAACTCAGCTAGCACAAGCTTCCAAGTCAATATGATACAGAATGCACCTTCCTTCAACAACTCTGACAGCAGATTACATTCTCAAATGTATCAGTGTTGCAATTATTCTTCATTGAGGCCACTCTCAAGCCCTGTCTGAGTCCTTGGGACCCTCTGTAGCTGGTACCTATGAAGATCGCTTATTGAAGGGGTTTGATCTCATTGAAACCTGCCTCTGAATAACCAAGTCCGTCCAGATCATCTGTTAAATCGATATTTCCCAAACTGAGGTCGTAACCCACTGGAGTGATGCAAGTCATTTTTTGGTGGGTCAAGAAAATGTTTCAAAATGTCAAAATGTTGTAATTATTTGAAAATAGAAAATCATGAAACAAATGGGAAAGTGAATGAAAATGATAAAAGGGACAAACATATGGTGCATATTATGAGGAGACGGGGACCACGTGTTATTTACATACCTGTGGTGCCTTCTGAAGAGTAAAGGCAGCCTGCCAAAGCCCGATAGTGAAGTCATCTAATGCCCCAAGCCCAGAGCAGGATAACCAACCAGCCACAGCTCAGTGTAGCATCTAATGATCACAAAGTGCATGTAACTCAAGAACCTAGTGGATGACACTTCCATTTATAGTGCTAGAAGCCTCCAGAAATGTTCATCCTCATATTTAGGCAAGACCAGCTTCTCTCGGTCCAGTATGGATACAACAGTGTGTGTGTGAACGTCAAAGAGATCTACAGTAAATGTCTTGTAAATTGTGTTCGTGGAAATAAAGCATGTTACTCGCATTGTTTATTTTAATTTATTATTGACTTGTCTGAATGTATCCTCTTTGTGGTCATTTAGGACACATGGATACGTGGTTGACTAAGAAGCTGATGATGCAGAATACTAAAATAAAAGGCAAAATGTAAAGAACTCCTGTGGACGAAACTGTCAATCAAAGAAAACCTATTGATGTCAACTAAGAAAAGCCTTCATTAAAGAGTCCCAAACAATCGAAACAAAGAAAAGCGTTGAGAAAGTATGATTCAGAAGACTTAAAAATCGGATTTGCATGGAATATAGCAGAAAAAGATCTACAGGCATTGAATTGTTTGCAAATGAAACTATATGACCGAACAATTTGTTTCCACATATTAAGATGAAGAATTCCGATTTGAAATACGAGCTGCTGGAGTTTTTCAAAAGGAAACTGGAAGAGTTGAAAAATTCAAAAAGGAAACTTTTGAATTTCACCAAGATCAATTGAACAGCTATGCACGCCTCATACCTGATTAGTTTGAGAATCACGCAAGCTGGTAAGTGTTAGAAATCGGGTTACTAGTTGACTGAGGTGTGAGCCCTGGTCAAGCAGCAACCACAGTCCTAGTCAGAGTGAAGCATAAGAAAACCCCAAATGAACCTGTGCTCACCCCTGGGAGCTTGGCAGAGAACAGTCAGGCTTATATTAGATGCAATGTGTAAAATACTTGTGCAACATGTCAAACAGTGAAACAATGGGCACACCGCACAAAAAGGATCCCACACCGGTTGTGATCAATAAATTAAACAAGACCAAAACAACAAAAGTCCAATTAGCAGAAATTGAGTTATTGAATTTTATAGTTTGTAGTGAGAAGTATCACCAAAAAGCACAAAGTGCTATTGGGGACATCTGGTTGCGCCCGACCAGAACAAAGTAACAAGTTCAGGTTGACTGCGATGGAGCTAGGGCCGGCTACAGGGACCCAGTTAGTCACGCTGAACTGAGTACCTTAAATCCTGGTTGCGAGCTTTGTGTGAATCCACATCAAAGATGCATCACACAGCCAAGGCGATGCGTCAGTTTTGAGATGCATTGAGGCTGCGATGCAATGTCCTGTTGCCTTATCATCGTGGGTCCCAGTGTCAGGGATGTGATACGCAGCTGAGGTGATGCATTGATTCTAATGAGCAATGAAAGATGCGTGGAACTGCATAGGGGAGAGTGTTGCGGAGTGGCGGTTCCATAGGCGATGTATTGGTCCAAAGATGTGGGTTGTGGTGTTGATGCAAGTTTTTTACAATGGGTCCAATCCATGCACCAGTGGTGATGTTTGAGTTTTGTTTGAAGTTGGACCACTCAGCTGAGGTGATGCGTCGGTTCTGTTTGGGATGAGTCACTCAGCAGAGAAGATGCAACAGTTCCGCTGTGAAGCACCATAGGCCCACTTAAAAGGGTCCAGGACTGGGTAGCACCACTTGGCAGGGTAGACTCATAAATGGCAGTGTCGAGGTGCACGGGTGGTAAGTCTGTTATGTCCCTGAGGCTTCAGATCAGGAGGCCAGTCAAATAGCCCTAGGAGTCAGTCTGGGTTCTGGGGTCAAAAGATACAGGTCCTGTCCCTCTCACCAAGACAAAACAGCAGCAGTTCAGCAAAGCAGGAGTCCAACAGGGCAGAAGTCCAGCAGAGTGGCAGTCCTTCAGCAGCAGAACAGTCCTTACTGGTAGAGTGTCCACAGGTCCAAAAATGTACTGAAGTGGTGGTGTTTGAGGTCCAGTATTTATACCAAGTAGTGCCTTTAAAGTGGGGGATACTTCTAAAGAGATGCATTTGAAATGCACATATATGCTGACTCCAGACTAATTACAGGGGGTCTGCAAACCTTTGTGTGGGGACAGGACACAGCATATTCAGGTGTAAGTGAGGCTGTGCCCAGCTCCTTTCTCCCACTCTGCCAGAGATGGCCTATTGAGACACACCTCAGCTCCCATTGTGTGGCTGTCTAGGAGGAATGCACAACTACATCAGGTCAGGTTAGAAGGGACAGGCTGCAGACACCAAATGGCTAAGGCAAGAAAATGCCAACTTTCTAAAAGTACCATTTTCAGAATTGTAATTTAAAATATGACTTCAACATAAGTTAGGTTTTTATATTAGGATTCCAGAGACACCAAACCTGAATCAAGTATATCTCCCCTTTTGGAAATTACACTTATAAAAGGTAATAAGGTAATCCCAATGTTATCCCATGGGAGAGATGGCCCTTGCAATAGTAGAAATGTAAACTATGTGTTTTGGTAAAGTAGACCTTGTTCCCAAAACCCTGAAAACCTGCTGAGAAGCCTAGTCTTGTAAAAATAGCAAGATATCTAATTGTAATTAGCACCTTGGATATAACATTTGGAGCAGGCCAGCCAAACAGAACGGGTCCTTTGTGGGCTGAAGCAGCAGCTTGAGACATAGCTGTCTGGGCTCCTCCCTTTGATTTTGCTGAAAGGGAAGCCTAATTGGTCAAAGAAAAATAGAAAAAAATAAACTCAGGTTAATTTTTCTTGGCCTCCTCTCAGCCAAAGAAAGGGGAGGAGTGAGAACAGACATGTCTCAATAGAGTGCTGTGGAAAAATTGAGCTATTTTTCTTCCCAACTTTCAGGTGACAGACAGCTTCTGGTACCCATGGAGCTCCCTATTTTGGGTGGGGGTGGTTTCTGAATGCCCGTTCACTTTGCAGCCCTCATAGGTCCAGAGGTAACTCATTCCACAGTTTTGGAATCGGGTATGAAAAAGATCTGCCTCCTCATCTTGATTTTTTAATTCTGGTGGTGCGGAGGAGGTGTAAATGGGAAGACCTTAGTGGTCTGATGGGTGCATGAGCTGCGATCAGATGTCTGATATCATTTAATGTACAGGCTCTGGGCACATGTAGTGCAGTTTACTAGGGATATATCAATACATTAAATATGCCAATTTGGTATGAGCCAATGTTACCATGTTTTAGGGAAAGAGCCCAAGCACATTAGCACTAGTTAGTAGTGGCAAAGTGCGCAGATTCCTAAGGCCAGCAAAAACAGGATGGCTGAAAGCAAAAAGTTAGGAGGAACCATGCCAAGGATGCCAGGTCTAACAGCAAACAAAAAGAATAAATGATGGATGGAATACAGAACAAATTAAACATTCCCCTAAGTCACAGATCCATTGTATTTTTTATCACCAACATTGACCCTGCTCCCCATGGGAACAGTCCAGCCTGAACTGCCAGGCCAGGTCCTCCCTGGACCGGAAACAAGCCTCCTGGGACCAGTTGTGGGGTATCAACCCTCATCAGCCAGGCCAGCTTGAATCCAGTAGCACAAAGAGCACGGGTCCAGGTCTGGGCATACCCTTGCCACTTAGGGTGACAAAAGTAAAAATAACAAATGATGGACGGAATGCTGAACCAATGAAACTTTCACTTCCAGTCAGAGATCTGAGTTTAAGTCATTGTTTATTTTCTCAAAAAACCACCCCAGTTCGGACCCAGTCATATGCAAATCAGTCTTGCCCTTGCTCCCCATGGGAACAGTCCAACCCAGTCTGCCATACCAGGTCCTCTCTGGACTGGAAACAAGTCTCCTGGAACCAGTTTCGGGATATCACCCCACATCAGCCAGACTAGCTTGAATCCAGTGGCACATTGAACACTGGACCCATGTCTGGGCATACCCTTCCCACTTAGGGCAACAAAAGCAAAAACTACAGATGATGGAGGGAATCAAACATTCATTCCCAGTCTAACAGTAAGTCACATACAATGTGTGAGTCTTTAGAGCTCCCAGCAGTAAATTACATAGTTGGAGTTAGTTTGGTGAAAAGAGCTCCAAAAAAGTCAAGAAATTCCTTTTTCAAATAACACGGTTCCACACAAAATCAATATAATGTCCCAGTGGACAGAAGATGAACTGATCCAAAGTGTTCGTGCAAGTACATTTTTCTCCTTACAACTGGATGAGTCCACAGATGTACAAGTGTTGTCCCAGCTGTTTGTTTTAGTATGGAGTACCAAACAACATGAAGATATGCTGTGCTGTGAACCAATTATTCAAGGTACTAGTGAGGAAATCTTCAAGATCCTTGATATTTATTTTAAAACAAAAGGTCTGGACTATATGAAATAAGCTGGGATATGTATGTATGGTGTGTGGGCTATTTGTGGTGAAAATAGCACTGTTGTGACACATGTTCTTGAGGTTATTTGAAATGCGTCATGGACTCACTGCAAACTTCACAGGAAAGCGTTCGTATTGAAAACTCATTTATGAGAGGGTTGTGTCAGTTTTGCACCACCCAACATGGTACTTGCGTGACACAAACTTCTAAGTCAGATTTCTGAAGCCACGCAAAGCCGCTTTGCAAGACTCTGAGTGGCTTGAAAAATGTGGATTAGCGTAGTTGCGCTCATAAGAGGGTTTCAATGGACCAGGGAGGTGTGCGATAGAATATCACTCTATGCAGATGACATCCTTTTACTTCTGGATAACCCAGAGGTCTCGGGCCCTAGGGTGCTACAGATTTTGGATGTATTTGGTTCCTACCCCGGTCCCCGGATGAATCACCAAAATTTGGCAATATATCCCATCGCCCTGTGTCCGGTGGAAGTTTCCTGGACAGAGGGAATTCCAGTTCTTTCCCTGAGTTTTAAATACCTGACATTATATGTCACTGCAACACAACACGCTACTTTGAGCGTAACCTGATACCCCAGCTGTCAGCTCTTGTCTGTGGCGCTGAATTTTGGTCTACCCTGCCTTTTTCCCTCCTGGGTCGCTCGTCAATCTTCAAAATGGTGGCCCTGCCGCATCTGCTTTACCACCTGCAGAATCATCCATTCCCGATCGATAAAACATTCTCTTGCAAGTTTAATGAACTAATTCGACAACTGCTGTGGGGTGGAGACACCCCACTTATTGCTCTGAAATATTGTCAACAAGCCGTGGATGGGGGGCCGGCTACACCAGACATTCTGCAATATTGTTGGCTGGTGCATTTGCTAGCTCTGCATGAGTGTTGGTTTGGGGGTTTTGAGGAGCCTGCCTATGCGGCGGAGGCTGTTTACTGGATGGCGAGACCTCCCTCACTTCCTTTACAGGGGAGGGCCTCCGTGGCTCTCCCCGGCTGCACAGGTAGTGTTGGCAGTATGGAATGCGGCTACAAAAGCGATGGGATGGGCTAACCACCCTACTTTGGAGACTCCACTGTTGCGGTGTACTAGAATTCCGTCTGTGGTGGCAGTGAGGGGGTTCGCCGCCTGAGACTGTATAGGCATTTCAACACTAGTGGACATAATGTGAGGGGGCGATCAAGTCCTTTCAGTATCTTCAGGAGGAATATGCTATGCATCGGATTCAGTTCTTTAGGTACCTGCAACTACATCATGCCCTCTTCACTCTTGTCCGGCAGATGATATCCCTTAGTTCTCCCCAATAGAGGCTACAATTCTACTCACAAATCTTACAGAGCACAAACTATTGGAAATCTATCCAGATCCAATGACGGGGGTGTGAAGGGCATGGGAGAGTGACCTGAGTGACTTGGCAGATGATGACTGGAAAGAGGCGGTAGAGTTACCCATGGAAATGGTTACAGCTGATCAATTTATCATGATTCAACTAAAGATACTTCCTAGAGTGTATTTTACCAGGGTTCGACTGTGCCGCTTGGGTCTGATCCCCACCGGAAACAATTTGAGATGTGACGACATGCAGATGGACTTAGTTCACATGTTCTGGCACAGCCTGGGGCTGTCCCATTACTGTTGGGGTGTGCTGAGCCACCTCAAAAAGGCGATTGGTTGAAGGATTCCACGAGACCCTAAACTTATTCTCCGGCATATAACGGACGACTTTGGGGGGCAACCGTTTCCAGAAGACACTTCTTTGGCTAGGTCTTAGGATTTTGAAGAGAGACATTGCCAGGGCATGGAAGGAAAAAGAGGCCCCACTTGTGACCATGTGGGCCAAGGGGATGGACCACTGCCTGGGTCTGGAATGACCAATGTACTTGTCGAAGGCTTGCCCACAGAAACATTTTAAGATTTGGAGAGAATGGGCAGAGAATAGAGGGATACATCTAGAACCATGCATGGTAAGGTCCCAGGAGCATGGGGGTTGGGGGGTCAAGAGAAGGGGGGGCTGGAGGGCCAGTACCCTTAAGTGTCATTTATTGGGACATCCGTCTTTTTTTCATGCTGGAATGCAGAATTGCATGTGCATGGAGCTCTTTGTATAGGTGTTGCACCTCCTCTGATAGTAGAATTAAGAAAATAAAAATGTTTAAAATAAAATTGGAGTAAAGAAATGCACTGCATTGTGTGACTTTGCCCTGGGTAGGTGTACCATGGGTCCTGTGTGCGTGTTCCCATGTATCTTCCATGGATTGTGACGCAGCCCCAGATTTACAAGAACTAGCCTAGGGATGCGCCAAAAATTACACCTTCCAAGGTGAGGCGCAATGCAGAAAAATATCTCTATTAAATCTCCTTTCTTACTCTTTCTATTTGTGCTGCATTTTGCAGCACACATAGAAAGAGGAATATGCCTCCTAGGATTGGTTTTGTGGAGGAAGGTACACAATCATAGATTTCCTAGTCCAGGCATCCTCAAAGTACCTTGGCAGTTTGCTCACACATAATAAGGTGCAAATGATTCTGGTTCTCACAATTGAGGATAGTAACATGGGCTGTGTTGGGGAAATTGTGCTTTGAGTTTATACCACGTACTGTTGCCAGGTGCTTTCGGATAGACCTCACAGATGCTTGCATCAGACTCTTAAACACTGTGATAAATCAGCTTTTCTATAACACTGATATCTCTGCTCCGTGAAAGTGAACATTTACAGTGTACCTATTTGGGACCTCTTGGTATCCGAACATAGAGGGACTTTACAGAGGCCGACATTGAGCAGCATTAGACAGCCAATGAGACCTTCATGGATACAGATTCTGGAGTTTACCCACTCAGAGCTTTCCCAACATCAAACCCAACCATTCCAACTAATCCTGTCAGAGCCGAGGCTTACACCAAGGACCCAGACTTCACCATGCTGTGATTCAGCAAACTGACGACAAGGATGTTTCTTCAGACAATTCTCTAAGTCAGAAGGTAAACCTTCCACTAGGACAATCATGGTCCCAGTACCTGACTGGTAGTAGCGCATAGTCAGCCTTACTTTTTGTCTTGGACCCGGTCTAACCTGAGCAGATAACCACACTTGACGCTATTCACTTTTAGTACTATTTTGACTTAACATTTAAAAAAATCATATCTCCGGTTCCCTAAATCAGATTTTACTAATTTTGACACATATCTGTTAAATACATTTCAGTCTTTTTGTTAATAAATTGTGATTTTTATTTATTTGTGTGTCCTACTTTTTAACTAGTTTGGTACTGATAATTGCTTTACGCGTTTCTCCTAAGTTAAGGCTGTCTGCCCTGTGCTACAGCTACCAAAAGTTGAGCTCCGGATCAACTTATCGAGGCCTTCCTCGACTTGGTATGGAAATGTAACATTATTACTTGGAAAATACTCACATCCCTTTCAACTAATAACTCGTTGTTAGTGACTTACCGGGCTGAGGAGGGGACCGGGCGGACTCACCTTCCCTCGCCTGCTGCTGGGGCCCTGACGCTGTTTGTTCCCCCGGCCCCGTTGTTTCCAGCTCACGGCCGCAGTTGGGGGGAACTACAGCTCCCAGCAAGCCCTGGGACAACATCCGGTTTCCACCCGCATCCCGAGGAAGAGCGCACCCGGAGGCGCTTAAAGTGAGGAAGCTCCCACTAAGGAGCGGGGACTCGTTGTTAGTGACTTACCGGGCTGAGGAGGGGACCAGGCGGACTCACCTTCCCTCGCCTGCTGCTGGAGCCCTGACGCTGTTTGTTCCCCCTGCCGCCGTTGTTTCCAGCTCACGGCCGCAGTTAGGGGGAACTACAGCTCCCAGCAAGCCCTGGGACAACATCCGGTTTCCGCCCCGCATCCCGAGGAAGAGCGCGCCCGGAGGCGCTTAAAGTGAGGAAGCTCCCACTAAGGAGCGGGGACTCGTTGTTAGTGACTTACCGGGCTGAGGAGGGGACCAGGCGGACTCACCTTCCCTCGCCTGCTGCTGGGGCCCTGACGCTGTTTGTTCCCCCTGCCACCGTTGTTTCCAGCTCACGGCCGCAGTTGGGGGGAACTACAGCTCCCAGCAAGCCCTGGGACAACATCCGGTTTCCGCCCCGCATCCCGAGGAAGAGCGCGCCCAGAGGCGCTTAAAGTGAGGAAGCTCCCACTAAGGAGCGGGGACTCGTTGTTAGTGACTTACCGGGCTGAGGAGGGGACCAGGCGGACTCACCTTCCCTCGCCTGCTGCTGGGGCCCTGACGCTGTTTGTTCCCCCTGCCGCCGTTGTTTCCAGCTCACGGCCGCAGTTGGGGGGAACTACAGCTCCCAGCAAGCCCTGGGACAACATCCGGTTTCCGCCCCGCATCCCGAGGAAGAGCGCGCCCGGAGGCGCTTAAAGTGAGGAAGCTCCCACTAAGGAGCGGGGACTCGTTGTTAGTGACTTACCGGGCTGAGGAGGGGACCAGGCGGACTCACCTTCCCTCGCCTGCTGCTGGGGGCCTGACGCTGTTTGTTCCCCCTGCCGCCGTTGTTTCCAGCTCACGGCCGCAGTTGGGGGGAACTACAGCTCCCAGCAAGCCCTGTGACAACATCCGGTTTCCGCCCCACATCCCGAGGAAGAGCGCGCCCGGAGGCGCTTAAAGTGAGGAAGCTCCCACTAAGGAGCGGGGACTCGTTGTTAGTGACTTACCGGGCTGAGGAGGGGACCAGGCGGACTCACCTTCCCTCGCCTGCTGCTGGGGCCCTGACGCTGTTTGTTCCCCCTGCCGCCGTTGTTTCCAGCTCACGGCCGCAGTTGGGGGGAACTACAGCTCCCAGCAAGCCCTGGGACAACATCCGGTTTCCGCCCGCATCCCGAGGAAGAGCGCGCCCGGAGGCGCTTAAAGTGAGGAAGCTCCCACTAAGGAGCGGGGACTCGTTGTTAGTGACTTACCGGGCTGAGGAGGGGACCAGGCGGACTCACCTTCCCTCGCCTGCTGCTGGGGCCCTGACGCTGTTTGTTCCCCCTGTCGCCGTTGTTTCCAGCTCACGGCCGCAGTTGGGGGGAACTACAGCTCCCAGCAAGCCCTGGGACAACATCCGGTTTCCGCCCCGCATCCTGAGGAAGAGCGCGCCCGGAGGCGCTTAAAGTGAGGAAGCTCCCACTAAGGAGCGGGGTCTCGTTGTTAGTGACTTACCGGGATGAGGAGGGGACCAGGCGGACTCACCTTCCCTCGCCTGCTGCTGGGGCCCTGACGCTGTTTGTTCCCCCTGCCGCCGTTGTTTCCAGCTCACGGCCGCAGTTGGGTGGAACTACAGCTCCCAGCAAGCCCTGGGACAACATCCGGTTTCCGCCCTGCATCCCGAGGAAGAGCGCGCCCGGAGGCGCTTAAAGTGAGGAAGCTCCCACTAAGGAGCGGGGACTCGTTGTTAGTGACTTACCGGGCTGAGGAGGGGACCAGGCGGACTCACCTTCCCTCGCCTGCTGCTGGGGCCCTGACGCTGTTTGTTCCCCCTGCCGCCGTTGTTTCCAGCTCACGGCCGCAGTTGGGGGGAACTACAGCTCCCAGCAAGCCCTGGGACAACATCCGGTTTCCGCCCCGCATCCCGAGGAAGAGCGCGCCCGGAGGCGCTTAAAGTGAGGAAGCTCCCACTAAAGAGCGGGGACTCGTTGTTAGTGACTTACCTGGCTGAGGAGGGGACCAGGCAGACTCACCTTCCCTCGCCTGCTGCTGGGGCCCTGACGCTGTTTGTTCCCCCTGCCGCCGTTGTTTCCAGCTCACGGCCGCAGTTGGGGGGAACTACAGCTCCCAGCAAGCCCTGGGACAACATCCGGTTTCCGCCCCGCATCCCGAGGAAGAGCGCGCCCGGAGGCGCTTAAAGTGGGGAAGCTCCCACTAAGGAGCGGGGACTCGTTGTTAGTGACTTACCGGGCTGAGTAGGGGACCAGGCAGACTCACCTTCCCTCGCCTGCTGCTGGGGCCCTGACGCTGTTTGTTCCCCCTGCCGCCGTTGTTTCCAGCTCACGGCCGCAGTTGGGGGGAACTACAGCTCCCAGCAAGCCCTGGGACAACATCCGGTTTCCGCCCCGCATCCCGAGGAAGAGCGCGCCCGGAGGCGCTAAAAAGTGAGGAAGCTCCCACTAAGGAGCGGGGACTCGTTGTTAGTGACTTACCGGGCTGAGGAGGGGACCAGGCGGACTCACCTTCCCTCGCCTGCTGCTGGGGCCCTGACGCTGTTTGTTCCCCCTGCCGCCGTTGTTTCCAGCTCACGGCCGCAGTTGGGAGGAACTACAGCTCCCAGCAAGCCCTGGGACAACATCCGGTTTCCGCCCCGCATCCCGAGGAAGAGCGCGCCCGGAGGCGCTTAAAGTGGGGAAGCTCCCACTAAGCAGCGGGGACTCGTTGTTAGTGACTTACCGGGCTGAGGAGGGGACCAGGCGGACTCACCTTCCCTCGCCTGCTGCTGGGGCCCTGATGCTGTTTGTTCCCCCTGCCGCTGTTGTTTCCAGCTCACGGCCGCAGTTGGGGGGAACTACAGCTCCAAGCAAGCCCTGGGACAACATCCGGTTTCCGCCCCGCATCCCGAGGAAGAACGCACCCAGAGGCGCTTAAAGTGAGGAAGCTCCCACTAAGGAGCGGGGACTCGTTGTTAGTGACTTACCGGGCTGAGGAGGGGACCAGGCGGACTCACCTTCATTCGCCTGCTGCTGGGGCCCTGACGCTGTTTGTTCCCCCTGCCGCCCTTGTTTCCAGCTCACGGCCGCAGTTGGGGGGAACTACAGCTCCCAGCAAGCCCTGGGACAACATCCGGTTTCCGCCCCGCATCCTGAGGAAGAGCGCGCCCGGAGGCGCTTAAAGTGAGGAAGCTCCCACTAAGGAGCGGGGTCTCGTTGTTAGTGACTTACCGGGCTGAGGAGGGGACCAGGCGGATTCACCTTCCCTCGCCTGCTGCTGGGGCCCTGACGCTGTTTGTTCCCCCTGCCGCCGTTGTTTCCAGCTCACGGCCGCAGTTGGGGGGAACTACAGCTCCCAGCAAGCCCTGGGACAACATCCGGTTTCCGCCCTGCATCCCGAGGAAGAGCGCGCCCGGAAGCGCTTAAAGTGAGGAAGCTCCCACTAAGGAGCGGGGACTCGTTGTTAGTGACTTACCGGGCTGAGGAGGGGACCAGGCGGACTAACCTTCCCTCGCCTGCTGCTGGGGCCCTGACGCTGTTTGTTCCCCCTGCCGCCGTTGTTTCCAGCTCACGGCCGCAGTTGGGGGGAACTACAGCTCCCAGCAAGCCCTGGGACAACATCCGGTTTCCGCCCCGCATCCCGAGGAAGAGTGCGCCCGGAGGCGCTTAAAGTGAGGAAGCTCCCACTAAGGAGCGGGGACTCGTTGTTAGTGACTTACCTGGCTGAGGAGGGGACCAGGCAGACTCACCTTCCCTCGCCTGCTGCTGGGGCCCTGACGCTGTTTGTTCCCCCTGCCGCCGTTGTTTCCAGCTCACGGCCGCAGTTGGGGGGAACTACAGCTCCCAGCAAGCCCTGGGACAACATCCGGTTTCCGCCCCGCATCCCGAGGAAGAGCGCGCCCGGAGGCGCTTAAAGTGGGGAAGCTCCCACTAAGGAGCGGGGACTCGTTGTTAGTGACTTACCGGGCTGAGTAGGGGACCAGGCAGACTCACCTTCCCTCGCCTGCTGCTGGGGCCCTGACGCTGTTTGTTCCCCCTGCCGCCGTTGTTTCCAGCTCACGGCCACAGTTGGGGGGAACTACAGCTCCCAGCAAGCCCTGGGACAACATCCGGTTTCCGCCCCGCATCCCGAGGAAGAGCGCGCCCGGAGGCGCTTAAAGTGAGGAAGCTCCCACTAAGGAGCGGGGACTCGTTGTTAGTGACTTACCGGGCTGAGGAGGGGACCAGGCGGACTCACCTTCCCTCGCCTGCTGCTGGGGCCCTGACGCTGTTTGTTCCCCCTGCCGCCGTTGTTTCCAGCTCACGGCCGCAGTTGGGGGGAACTACAGCTCCCAGCAAGCCCTGGGACAACATCCGGTTTCCGCCCCGCATCCCGAGGAAGAGCGCGCCCGGAGGCACTTAAAGTGAGGAAGCTCCCACTAAGGAGCGGGGACTCGTTGTTAGTGACTTACCGGGCTGAGGAGGGGACCAGGCGGACTCACCTTCCCTCGCCTGCTGCTGGGGCCCTGATGCTGTTTGTTCCCCCTGCCGCTGTTGTTTCCAGCTCACGGCCGCAGTTGGGGGGAACTACAGCTCCCAGCAAGCCCTGGGACAACATCCGGTTTCCGCCCCGCATCCCGAGGAAGAACGCACCCGGAGGCGCTTAAAATGAGGAAGCTCCCACTAAGGAGCGGGGACTCGTTGTTAGTGACTTACCGGGCTGAGGAGGGGACCAGGTGGATTCACCTACCCTCGCCTGCTGCTGGGGCCCTGACGCTGTTTGTTCCCCCTGCCGCCGTTGTTTCCAGCTCACGGCCGCAGTTGGGAGGAACTACAGCTCCCAGCAAGCCCTGGGACAACATCCGGTTTCCGCCCCGCATCCCGAGGAAGAGCGCGCCCGGAGGCGCTTAAAGTGAGGAAGCTCCCTCCGCGTCGCGGACGCGCACGGACGCCGGGCGAAGCCCGGGCAAAGGGTGGGCCGTCTGTGGCCGTCCGGGGACGACGAGGGACGGGACGGGCCATCCCCCTTATCAGCGATATCCCAGCCCACAGGGTCTCGGCATCTACTACAAAGGTACTGTTATTGGGAGCACTTATGCTTACTAGCTATCGCTCACTGATCCACCGGGCTATCACTGGACTGAGAGTACATTGTTTGATTTTTGCGGGACTTGTTACTTTATAGGTGCTAGCTGAGCCATCACTCCTTACTAAAATGAGCACTCTGGGCAGGAAATCTAGATTACCTGCATCTCGCCCAAACACTAGACTTCAGGCAACATTACCACAGCCCCTGCCCACATTGACGGCTATTGACAAAATGCTACAACAAACTATAGGGGTGGTGGCCAATGCAATAGAACACACAGAAAGAAGATTATCCTTCCCACCCACAGCATGTTCCAAAGACCGTGGTGAGGATTGCTCAGTTATCGCGATCGATCCCACGATCTTGGCCTCTTATTTAACATCTACCTACGCTGAGCTGCCTTGTGCGCAGATGCCAGCTGAGACTTCAGTAGACGTTGAATTAGCACAGGTCCTAGTAGGGTCCCCCACAAACAACGACGACCAACTCTGCACCCTGACTTCTCCTCCCCCTGCGGTAATTCCAAAATCTGGTAGAGTAGGCCCCAAGACAAAAAAGGATAGTTTCAATAAAAATATGGGTAAAAAGAAGCAGGCCAATCATAACTTGGTGACCCCATCTTTTAACACCCTGCATCCATCTACAGGGATACCATGTTGGGTCACCAACATGGTGGCCGATCTTCAGGCAAGTCTGGAGCAAACTATTGCCTCCCATATTAAACCTCTGGTGTCAAAACTGGACAGACTAACCTCCATCTTAAATAATAGAACTTTAGGGACAACGAAGTTACTAAATCCCCAAGGCAATTTGGCACCCCCTATACCTGCAGGTGCTTCTACAAAGACACCATGTCCTGAAGTAGCAAAGTCCACTGTCCCAGTAGTATTGAACCAAAATTTTGGGTTAGCATCAACTACCGCCAAGCCCTCAAACCCTGTACCTCCCCCCACATCAACTACCATCATACCAGGACATACCACTCTCCCCGTAGGGGACCCTACTGGCAAATCTAGACAACATCACAAAGAGGGTAAAAATGTGGGAACTAACAGAACAGCACCATTACCGAGACCTCCTGTGCCTAAGGCAGTCTCTAGCCAATTGCCGTCAATAAACCTGCCCCCGGAAGCTCAACCATACGTGGTTGCCTTAGTGGGTGTCCCAGCCCTTAGTGAGGGGAAAAGAGAACACGAGGCAGACTTATACAATAAGTGTGTTCTGTGGTTGAACCTAAATAGACCTTTGCCTCTAAACATCTCGGGGGAAATACTGGCAGTGAGAAGAATAGATTGGATTGGAAGGGGCCCTAAAACAGTGGCAGGGGATGTCGTTACAATCAATTTCAGGGACTCCTCCGCTGTGGATCACATCTGTAAAGCCCCTTCCCACAGAGATTCCCAAATATTTCCTCTGCACCTATCCTATTTCTATCCTACCCCTACTCAAAAATTCACTTCCCATAGGAGACCCCAACTTATTAGAAATCGCCACTCCCCTCCTAATAGGATTCATCACTGGCAGTCATTTGGGGAGAGTATCTTTCCACCTATTCCTACCTACCCACTGCAAGCCCACTGGAACAGGTTTAGTGTCCTCGAGGAGGTTGATTGACTCACCCCGAAAGGCAGCCCCCCTACTACAATTTAACAACGGTAACCTAGTGGAGGGCCCTGGAACTAAGGAGAAGATTTTACCCACGGTTACTGGTGAGAATTCCTTTCCCAATGCAGTAATTGCCTGTACAGACGCCTAAGGCTGCTCACGAGCGGCCGTTCTCACTGAAACGTTTTTAAAACTTTTAAACTTTTTAATACTATAATTGTTCAATTGAATTTCCCCTTGTGTCCGTCCCCCCCCTTGAGCCACATTTTGCACACATTAGGGACCGATATTATTATTGGGGACACGCTATCACCTCCATTCTTCTTCCCCGCTTCCCAGGTGGGGCTTGGCCGTCTTCGAGGCTAAGTTCACCGGGTCCCGGGTGCTGACATTGGCGGCCATCTTAGGTTGGGCGCTATTGGACGAGCGCTCTAGTCGCTCTACTTAAGGAAGGGCTTCTCACCAAATCGGGAGATTGCCTGTACAGACGCCTAAGGCTGCTCACGAGCGGCCGTTCTCACTGAAACGTTTTTAAAACTTTTAAACTTTTTAATACTATAATTGTTCAATTGAATTTCCCCTTGTGTCCGTCCCCCCCCTTGAGCCACATTTTGCACACATTAGGGACCGATATTATTATTGGGGACACGCTATCACCTCCATTCTTCTTCCCCGCTTCCCAGGTGGGGCTTGGCCGTCTTCAAGGCTAAGTTCACCGGGTCCCGGGTGCTGACATTGGCGGCCATCTTAGGTTGGGCGCTATTGGACGAGCGCTCTAGTCGCTCTACTTAAGGAAGGGCTTCTCACCAAATCGGGAGATTGCCTGTACAGACGCCTAAGGCTGCTCACGAGCGGCCGTTCTCACTGAAACGTTTTAAAAACTTTTAAACTTTTTAATACTATAATTGTTCAATTGAATTTCCCCTTGTGTCCGTCCCCCCCCTTGAGCCACATTTTGCACACATTAGGGACCGATATTATTATTGGGGACATGCTATCACCTCCATTCTTCTTCCCCGCTTCCCAGGTGGGGCTTGGCCGTCTTCGAGGCTAAGTTCACCGGGTCCCGGGTGCTGACATTGGCGGCCATCTTAGGTTGGGCGCTATTGGACGAGCGCTCTAGTCGCTCTACTTAAACGGTCAGTCATGCCTCCGCGCAGCGGACGCGGGCAGCGGACGCGCCGGACCGGCGCCGGAGGTGCGCCAGAGGTAAGCCCGTTTGCGCCCGTTCGCGCTCGGTCGGGATCAGGGACCAGAACCTCTGACCGATCCTCTGGCTGTCTACAGACCTACTCCCGCCTGACTCTCCTTGCTCTTAAGAGTGTCCTGCCTCCTTCTTGTACTCATTCTATAAATCTAGCGGCATGTCGTCCCTCCTGTCAATACTGCCCGTTCAGAACTACGGAAGCGGATATTAATATATTCAAAGCAAAAGACACCTTGAAAATGGCTTTGGTCAATTGCCGCTCATTACCTAAACATGCCACTGAAATTTCCTTGCTAATACAAGATCTTGGACTTGACATCCTCTTTTTAACTGAAACGTGGTTGGGATCCACGTCTGGCCCAGATATCGTCCAGGCCCTTCCTCCGGGATATCTGATCCAACACAGGGACAGACAACGTAAAGTTGGAGGAGGGATAGCCATAGTATGTAGGGAGCACCTAATCTGTCGTATGATCGACAGCTCCATCCGGGACTGCGAAAGTGCACAATTTGCCATCACTGTGACCCCAGAAGTGTCATTTTCTGGATTCTTAATTTATCGTCCACCTGGCGCTATAGGACAATTTCAGGAAGGAATTATTGAATCAACTATAGAGTTGGCTAGCAGGGTCTCAAATTTTATAGTACTGGGAGACCTGAATCTTCATTTCAATAATCCCTCAGATACTATTGCCACTGAATTAACTAAGGATTTTGCGGCATGTGAACTGAATCAGATAGTTTCACATCCCACTCACTCTAAAGGGAACCTTCTAGACCCTATATTTTCAAACATTGTGGGCTTAACATCAGCCGAGCCATACCCTATTCCTTGGACAGATCATATGCTCATTCCCTTTACATGGAATATGCCCTTACCCGGTCCAGCAAAACTGCCCAGTAAAACTCTGGGTAGGCGGTGGACAAAATTAGAAGTGAATGAATGGGTAGAGGCACTGAACACAAGCGAACCCCAGGCCAATCAGGATATTGGCAGGGCTAATGTGGAATTTAATCAATGGATTGAATCATCATTGGATAAGGTGCTTCCAAAAACAAACATCTCCAAAAAGAAAGGCTCCACTAAACAACCTTGGTTTACTTCTGAACTAAGGTCACTAAAACAAGAATGTAAATGGTTGGAGAGACAGTGGCGAAAACATTTTGAGGAAGAGAAAAAAATTAATTATAGACTCTCTCTAAAAAAATATAAATCTGCTCTCAATGTGGCCAAATCCATCTTCTACGCAGAAAAAATAGAGACTTCTGCCAATGCCCCAAGAGAGATGTTTAAGATAGCTAACTCTCTGTTAAAAGCCCCCGACCCGCCATCACCACCACTCTGTACGGAGGAGGCTGACGCTCATTGCAACAACCTGGCAAATTTTTTCGCTGAAAAAATTCAAAAGATCCTCCTGTCCCTTCCTCCTCTATCTTCGGAAGCACTTATCCTTCCTCTGCCAGATGAGATTGATATCATTTTGCCTTGCCTTTCTCTTTTTTCCCCCCTCAGTACTGAATCTTTACCCTCACTTTTCAACTCCGTAAAAAGCGGGTCTCCGCTAGACCCAGCCCCTATGAATATTCTAAAGCTGGTCCTGCCTAATATCAGTACACATATCATCCATCTAGTTAATACCTCACTTGAATCAGGAAGGGTACCTCAAGACTGGAAACTGGCCATGGTTAGGGCCCTGTTAAAAAAGCCTCATCTCGACCCCCAGGACTTTTCCAGCTATCGTCCCATTTCCCTGCTCCCTGCCATTAGTAAACTTGCCGAGAAATGGGTAAATAAACAATTAGCATCCTTTCTGGAGACCCATAATCTGCTTCATCCAACCCAAACCGGGTTTCGGAGAGGACAGGGAACGGAGACGGCACTGCTGAGGGTGGTAGAGGATTCCAGGAGGATTCTGGACGCAGGTGGCAGCGCGGCCATTATCCTCCTGGACCTCAGCGCCGCCTTCGACACGGTGAATCACCGTGTCCTCCTTTCTCGTCTCAGAAAGCTGGGCGTCAAAGACAGGGCATTCATGTGGCTGGAGTCCTTTCTTGACGGTAGATCTTTTAAGATCTTTTCAGAAAATGGTTGCTCTCCATCATTGCCATTACAGTGTGGGGTGCCCCAGGGTTCCTCCCTTAGCCCCACACTGTTTAATGTTTATATGGCGCCCCTGGCAGAAGTGGTAGCTCCCTTCGGGATCCAACTGGTAAGCTATGCTGATGACACCCAGCTAGTTGTCTCTCTCAATCAGGTGGAATCCCCCCCCTTCCAGGCTTTGCCGTTGCCTGGAGGCAGTAGCAAACTGGATGAATTTATCCCACCTGAAATTGAATGGAGGAAAAACAGAGCTGATGCTCCTAGGAAAACGAGCCATATTTAACAACGTGCTCCACTGGCCCTCCTGTATGGGCCCAGGACCCACTCCAAAGACCGAGATAAAGAGTCTCGGGTTTTGGTTGGATGCAGAGCTGTCATTTAAGACCCAGGCAAGGAAGACAGTGGCCACCTGTTTCGGACTGCTGAAAACAATTCGGAAAATTCTTCCTCAGCTACCCGAAAGAGCAAAGAAAACCATAGTCCAGTCTCTTATTTTATCCAGGCTGGATTATGGAAATGCGCTCTATCTTGGAGCCCCCGTGTCTGTTATCCGGCAACTTCAGGTTGTCCAGAATTCCGCAGCACGGCTACTCACGGGCACTAGCCATCGTACATCAGCTAGGCCCGCACTCTGCACCCTGCACTGGCTCCCCATAAAGGAGCGAATCCATTTTAAGACTCTCTGCACGGTCCATAAAACACTCTACGGGAATGGCCCCCTCATCCTAGATGACATGATCAGACCATATAAATCCACCAGGAATCTTCGCTCGAACCAACAAAACCTGCTGATAGCTCCTAGGATCAGCAGAGCCCGCACAGGAGGTCGCCTGTTCTCGCACAACGCGGCTGGATTGTGGAATGCTCTCCCTCCACCTCTTCGCCTAGAGCCTAACCTTCTTGTCTTCCGGAAAAAACTAAAAACTTTTCTGTTTCCAAAAACCAGATAATTCAGATCTGCATTTTTAACCCATCCCTGTCTGGTCAGTCTTAAGCGCTGGGATGCTCCCGAGTGGCCACGCGCTATAGAAGAACCTAATAATAATAATAATAATAATAATAATAATAAGGGTGGGTACTAGTGTAGAGCAGAGAATGGGCCAGGGATTCCCTTTAGAACAAGGGGATGCGCACGGTACAAAAAAGGCCATGAGAGGAAGCATAAAAATCCATTCATGGAATGTAGCCGGGTTAAAGAGTAAGCTACTTGCACCAGGGTGGTCTTCTTTTATGGCCACACATGATATTTGTCTGATGCAAGAAACTTGGTCGCTAGAGGAGAGTGTTAGCCCCGGTTTTGCCACTTATGACATTTATGCAGTTTCTGGGGGGAAGGGCTGTCCTTCAGGCGGCCTATCCATATGGGTAGGCGCACACTTAGGTGCACAGGCTACCCATGTGGATACAAAATCTCCCGATATACAATGTGTCTTACTAAAGACCATTGATAAATCCTGCGTGGCTATTATAAATATCTACTCAAGGCCCACCGCGAATGGAAAGGAATCGAGCACCATTAAAGCGCTCGATCTTTTTCTCCAAACACTTGACCCCACAACTTCGATAATCCTTGGTGGTGATTTTAATTGCCAGTTCGAGCCTCTGGGTGGATCCGAGTTGTGCGATGAGGATGAGGTTGATCTGCTCTGGCATATTCCTGCCCCAAGGATTGCCCCGGTAAGGGCCTGGACCTCGTTAGTACTACAAATCAAATCCCTGACCCTTGCAATGTCTCTGCGGGCATGTAACAGAAGGGCTAACAACGATAGTTCCGGCCTACCTACATATAATCGGACTAATCGTACTTCCACCATTGACTATCTTATGTTGGAAGCCAAACATTGGGACAGGTTCAAAGATTTTAGGGTCATTCCAAGGCATGACAGCGACCATAACGCGCTGGTCCTGTGCTTAAGCCAGGCTCATTTGGACTAACCAACCCTGATTCTAGCCCTAATTTGGTAGCGCCACCCTATATTATATTTAACAACAGGAGAAGGGTTAAATGGCCTTCTTGTGTGGACTCTCCAAGCCGTCTTGCAGAAATTTACCAGATTGCTACCCCACTTATAAGTGACATGGGGAGCTCTACTTCCCACGGGCAGATTATTGAGACCCACAGAAAGTTAGTTGTGAGTCTAGGGGATGTATTCTATCCAGCTAGTGGGACGAAGTCGCGTAGGATTAAAACACACCCTTGGCATGACCATGCCTGTAAAAAATCAAAGAAAGATCTTCTTACAGCAATTAAATCTAAGGACACCCTAAAAATTAAAGCATCAAGATTGCTCTATAAGAAGGAACTCATCAGGGCCAAGAGTGAGTGGGAGGAATCCAGATGGGATGAGATGAGACAAGCACTCCTCCTAAAAGATTCTAAGACCTTCTGGGCCATTGCTACCTCTTCGGCGGGAGGTGAGCGAGATGCTGGGGTCTCGAACATCGCTCCCATAGTTTGGGAGACGCATTTTAAGTCACTTTACACAAGTCCTGAGTTGGGGACACTTGTGTGCCAAGGTCGGGACAACTTGTCTAGAGTGATTTTGCCCCCTCGGATCTGTATGGCCCGGGACCTCCGGCACGAATATCGACTGCCGGGGGCCCCGGGGCCTGGGGCTTCCTCCCGTAAAAATCAGGACACTTTGCTAGCTCCTGGGACTCCCACGGTCCCAGACCCCCCGCACGAGCATCGACTGCCGGGGGTCTGGGGGCCCGGGGTTTCCTTTTGTAAAAGTCAGGACACTATGCCAGTCCCTGGGGTTTCCACGGCCCCTGACCCCCCGCATGAGCATAGACTGCCGGGGGTCTGGGGGCCCGGGGTTTCCCTCTGTAAAAGCCAGGACACCCTGCCAGTCCCTGGGGTTTCCACGGCCCCAGACTCCCTGCACGAGCATAGACTGCCGGGGGCCTTGGACCCTAGAAACCGGATAGGGCGATTGGGTGCACATGAGAGGATCACCACTATTAATCTTGATTCCATCTCCCTTAAGGAAGTTGAATCGGCAATTGAGAAATTGCTTCCGAACAAAGCTCCCGGCCTTGACAGGCTTCCAGGAGATCTTTTTCGTTCTCAACCAAAAATCTGGGCTCCATACTTGATGGTCTTGTTTAATGCTGTCTTACAGGGTTCCGCATTGCCTGAGACCTGGCTTGGAGCAGAGATTGTTCCGATTTTTAAAAAGGGTTGCCCGCTCGCCCCATCTAACTACAGACCAATCAGCCTAATCGACACCACCCAGAAGCTGATGGGCCGAATCCTACTCGATAGATTATTGGGCTGGATGGAGGAGAATAAAACCCTGACCACCCTCCAAGCCGGATTTAGATCAGGGGTCTCGACCATGGTCCAGATCTTCCGGCTCCGGGTCCTATACTGGAAAACTGCAAGAGTAGAGGGTGGCAGCCTCTACCTTGTCTTTGTGGACCTGCGGGCCACATTCCATCTGATTCCCAGGAAGAGGCTCTGGATGGTCTTGGAGGAGCTTGGTCTCCCTCCCTACTTATTAGATGCCCTTATCAGACTCCACACTGGGAATTATGCACAGGTGAGGTGTGGGAGGAACGGGGAATTATCAGCTCGCTTTCCCGTTACCCGGGGTGTACGCCAGGGCTGCGTACTGGCCCCCACCCTCTTTAGCCTGTATGTCAATGGTCTGATAGATGTACTTAACGGCGTTAGGGATAACGATGCTCCTCGCCTGGCCACTGGTAGGGTGCCCGCTCTGATGCTCGCGGACGACACTCTGTTGTTATCGCGAACATCAACGGGCATCCAGCGGGTCCTGGACGGGTTTGTGTCCTTTTGTGCCTCACGGGGGTTGGAGGTCAACTTGGAGAAAACCAAGTTCATGATCTTCAATCCACCGAGGCACACCCGCCCAAATCCCACACTGAACGGAACTCCCCTGGAACGAGTCAAGACCTTTGTATACTTGGGGGTCACACTGACTGAGCACTTTACATGGGACCACCAAATCTCTAAATCTTCCCTGAGACTGGCCCAGATTATGGGAGGCATAGGTAGATTTCATAGAGCCTCAACTTTTAAACCTGTTACCCCTGCCCTTGAGATATACAAAACACAGGTCAGGTCAGCAGCTTTGTATGCTGCAGAACTCTGGGGACACACAAATCTATATAACTTATTGAAGGTTGAACAGGCCTTCATGCGAAACCTGGTTGCCCTTCCCCAAAGTACCCCCCTCATACCACTACGCTTGGACCTGGGCCTGGAACCGATTGACGAATTGGCAGCTGCACGACCCCTGCTCTATTGGAGAAGGCTCTGGTCTGTGCCGGAGCTTGTATCCTTTATAGCAGAGTTCATTGCAATTTGGGGACAGCTAAAGAACAAGAATATACCCTGGTTGGCTCATGTCAAGGCTTTCTTCTATCAAATTGGTATGCCCCAACTTTGGGAGGCACCTGCAGACAGCTGCGTGAGGACGCAAAGGTCTCAAATAGTGGCGGCGGTAAAGTCATACAATCTTAAAACTCTACATTGCTCGACCTCCCTGGGCAGGCTGTCCACAGAGTTCTTACTGATGAAAGTTGAAGCCAGGACGGAGGTGTTCTTGGACTTGGTACAGCCCCCACTTGCAAGAAAATTATAGATTCAATTGAGGCATGGCTCCGTACCGATAGGGGCACTAACATCCCGATGGGCAAATTCGACGGAGGCCAACTGCCCTGCTTGTAACTACTGGAGGGAAGACACTGTACATATCTTCTTTTTCTGTCCGGCATACAGTGACATTCGGAAATACTGGATCCTTCCACTGTGTAAAAATCTGGGTTTTAGACAATGTGCACAAGCTTCCAGAGTTTTAACCTATGATACTGCCCCTCCCATTGTTTTTGCTGTTTCCCGTTTTTAACACGGCATGTGGCGGAGAAGAACTCTTTTTATCAATATGAAATAATGGCCCACTACTATCCATTTTACTTTTACTCTTTGATAACTCAACGTTTAATAACTTTTTAACTTGACTGTATTTATGGTTTTATTGTTGTGCCTGTACATATCTTATTGCACTTTTACGGTCTTTGACCGAAATAAAGTTATCAAATGAATGAATAATCCACAGGTTCAGTCGAATTTTTAATAAATATTTAGAAAAATGGACTTAAAATGTTAGACCTACCTACCTGAACCTTTAGTAGCTAATATGAATTAGCAGGCCAGCAGATGTCTCTGCCAGTGGTTCCCCTTAATGAGGTGTGAGCACTAATCCCAGAGAAGAAATAATGGCTTCAGCCTTTTGGCAGGAATACCTGGGTGTGACGTTTTTTACACAAGCTCAGGAAGGGCAACTGGGGAGGGATCAGGAATTTCATGAACTTGAAAGAGACCAGGGTGAGGCCCGGCAATTCATAGTAAAGTGTAAAGAGATGTGGGGAAGAGAAGCCTTTTGTGCCCAACTTTTTGGTAGCCAGTTGTGTACAAGCCCAGTGAGAGGGGTGCTAGTCCCAGAACCAATTTGGTATAGCTGAGGAGGGGACTGCTTATAAAACCACACCTCTGATTGGTGCACAAACTCAGGGGAGAAAGATTCTATCATGTTGGATTTGCCTCAAAATAGTGCACTGTGGGATAGTATGCAATAAGACAAAGCGGATGTGCTGTAAAGGTGGTAAGTTGTTACAGCAAACAAATGATGGACGGAATGCTGACAATGCAAACATTCTCCCCAAGTCAAAAGATCTGGGTTAAATCCATCATTCTTTTGCCCACTATGCCACTCCAGTTTGGAATCAGCCATATGCAATTCAGTCTTGACCCTGTGCCCCATGGGAACAGTCCAGACTGAACTGCCAAGCCATGACATTCCTGGACCGGAAACAAGTATCCTGGGACTGATTTCAGGGTATGTCACCCTTCTTCAGCAAGGCTAGCTTGAATCCAGTGGCACAGTGAGCAAGGGACCAACGTATGGGTACATCCATCCCACTTAGGGCAAAAACTGTTACAGCAAACAAATGATGGATGGAATGCTGACAATGCAAACATTCTCCCCCAGTCAAAGGATCTGGGTTAAATCCATTGTTCTTTTGCACACTACGCCACCCCAGTTTGGACCCACCATATGCAAATCAGTCTTGACCCTTTGCCCCATAGGAACAATCCAGATCAAACTGCCAGGCCAGGTCCTCCCTGGACTGGAAACAGGCACCTGCCTGACGCAATGTTTTTGATAGCAGTGAAGTTAGAATTTCTCCCATACTGGGCTTTTTCCGCCAACACCAACGGCTACAGTGGGACCTTGTCCAATGACCATCCAGCTTTGCAGGGCCTTCGTCGGATACAGCCTGCAGCCTGTCCTAGTAGGACAATTTCTACTTTCAAGGCAGAAAGCAAAATCTTTGACCAGGACCGCCCACTTGGTGTATCCAAAAAACTATGGAAGAATCTCATGCCAAGAAAATCGACTCCAAAATTAAAGTAACCTTTGTAAAAACACTCTAGCACTTAAACATACATAATAACATGCCTTATCTGCACAGCTGCAGTGTACTGTGACATGAAATAATCACTATGTGGCTTCGCTACAAGAGGCCGTCAAACCTGCAGGGGCCCTCATTCGACTCTAAGTCAAGAAATATCTATGAGGTATTGGTAACTCACGGGTCCCTCATCAATTGCTGCTGGGAAGCCCATCATTTTGCATTACGTCACGGCTTAGGATTTCTTGTCATGCTCTAGGTTAGGGGCCATATCGCAATGCATCAAATGCAGAACACTCAGGATTTTCACTGAATAATAATAATAACAACAGCAACAATAATAATAATAATATTTATTATTGGTAATAATAATAATCGTTATTATTATTATTGTTATTGTTATTATTAGTAGTAGAATTATCATTATAATGAGTGCAGGGGCCAAAGTTTTTCTTACAGGCTTGCAGTCAGCGCTTCGGAATGCCAGGGCTACTGAAAGAAAGGCAGCCTAATTTTAATTCCACTTCATACCTCTTGATTCCACCACCCTCCAATTCCTGTCTCTTTACCATATTCTTGCTTATGTCTGTTTTCCTGTTTCTCTCTTGCTCCTTCTTTCACAGTTTGCTGCCTAATGTCTTCAAATTGGATGAAAACGTGTTTAAAGACTGCAACGCTCATTCTAAACTGAAAAAGGTGGATGTGGTTGCTTGCCAACACCATAACTGATGTATCTTGGGATTCTACATCTCCGTGTTTCATTTATCAATTAATTTGTTTGTGGCATTACATTTCCTTGTAAAATGAAACGTTAAATCTTTCGGACTGCTACTTATGGCAATTGGTAACAGAGATGAAGGTAGGGAAACTACCACATTTAAGATAGTCCACTTTTATGTGAGAGCTCTCTGATTTTATCTTCTGTAGCAACACATTCTCTCTTTTTGATGTACATGCAAGTTTATGCATTGCAATTGAAGCAGATGAGAAGTCTGCCCGCCTCCATATCACTGGGGTGGATGCATTCTGCCAAAGTTGCCTTCACCCATGGATTAATGGCTGTAGACCTGTGCTGCATCCTTGCTTTGGCCTTTGCTTCTGGGAATATCACTCAGCTCATTTTGTGCTCCTGTTGAGCTCAGCGATTACATTTTGGCACCGTTCCACAGAGCTCATTTGTCATTGAAGAGGAAGAAAGCCAGTTTGTTTTTCAAGTTTATGAGGTTTGGGATTCCAAGACTTTTTGGAAGCAGTCACTGTGAGCTCTTGGGAGGGAGGGGGGTAAGCCAAACTGAGATACATTTTTGTGTGTGTAAAAGACCACTTTATTGAAACACGTGCATATCACAATTTATTAACACTGGCAACTGCCTTACAAAACTAAAACTTCACTATACATAGATTACCTGACCCCTTGTTCCCCCCACCCTTGCAATTCCCACATCAAATCCCCCACCCTGCCAAATACAAAATAACATTACATAACAACCGTATTGCACACTATTACACAATATTGCATTTACAATTCCTATCCTCCATTGACCCAAACCCCTACCTACCTTTGTGCAACTGTAACTAACACACCTCCAGTCTAAACTTAGCCTACCTGGTTACCCTTTCCCTGCCCCTCCCCAAACTACCAACACTTAACTAAAAACTTCAGCCAATCTTGGCCAACATTCAGCAACCCCCCCACCTAGGAAAAGGTGGAAGGGTAGGTGGAAACGCCTCCTCCCCATTATCCTGCCCACCTGCCTCCTAGGTCTGACCCCTTACTGTTGTTGCATGTTCAGCAACCTAGCCAAGGCTTCCCTTATTTCCAGTAAATACAAGTCCATACCCAACCTGGATAAATGACCCCATCCCCCCCGAAAAAATCTGGTGTGTCATACTTAATGTCCCTGTGCACGATCCTAGAAAAACCCAGGTGCCAACAAAAATGCACCATTTCTCTGTTGAGCTTTCTCCTGGCCTTATCTACCGCTCCCAGATTAACAGCTCACCTCCACACCCTACGAGGAACAAATTCCGTCCAGATGACAGAACAACCGGACCACTGTTGTCTTATCAAAGCCAAATCAAGCTTCATATTTCTGATTAAAACCAAACCAGTTTCTCTTAACATGTCATTCTCCCCAATATGTATGACCAGCACGTCGGGGAACTTACCAGCCACCAAAACACCAATTAATACCTGTTGCAACTCCTTCCATCACATACCCATCTGCCCCTCCAAGAAACGTTAAACAATTCTATATTAAAACCAAGATTTTCCCCAAAATAACTGGCGCGGGCCTGGACTTGACCCCACTTCACAAAGGAATGTCCCACAATACCCCTTGGGCTACGAAATTAATATTGGGCTACAATTGGTTTAATCCCAATGCAAATTAAAACCCAATCGCCGCTACTTGGCCAACCCTCCCCCTCCCCATATGCTGGGGTGGGGGCAGACCTCACGGTGCTCGGCTTCCCCCCAAATCCCCCTTCTGGATTGCTGAATGTTTTGTGCCTCAGCTGCACAGTCAATGTAGGGGGTGTTGCAATATAATGCCAGAAGCTGAAGGTCTCATTGAGGAGCAGTGGGGAGAGCACAGGCCATGATGACTGATGATTGACAAGTCTCTGACTGCATCTTCAAAGGATGGGCGGCCTATTAAAGTGATGGCACAGAATGACTACCAAACAAACAAGCAGAAAACGTGCAAGGTAAATTTCCTCTACTAACAGAGAAATCTTTCAGTAATCTGCAATCTCAATGCCTTTGTGGCCATCACCCAACCTCTATGTAGAATTGAAAACATTTGACCTTGACACTGTCAGCACACTGACGAAATGAAAACCTGTAGTTTTTTTTCTTTTTAGAAGTGGCGTTAGTTACGTTTTTTTGATTCTACTAAAACTATTCATAATCTATGGGAAGATGTACTAAGCATTTTAATAGTCGCAAATGCTCCAATTAATCGTTTGTAGCTGTTAAAATACTATTGCAAAGTACTTATCCCATTTTAAGAGTCAGAAAAGTTTTTCCAACTCCTAAAATGTGATTCAGAATGGATACCGTCCATCACCTCCTGACTGAAGATCAGGAGCGGCCTGTGCAGGTAAGAGCGGTGGGGTGGGGCTGATGTAGGGTGATTAGTCAGCAGGTGTACAGTAGTCAGTTAGGTCTGGTGGCGGACGGAGTCCTTACACTGCGCAAAACCTCACAACTCACCACAGAACTGCTGAGCCACTAAACTGCAACACGCTGCCTCGACCTTGATGTCTCTGACTCCGCCTCTGCTCTGCTCCTCTCCTTCCAACTCCCAACAATCCATATGGTTTATTAACTGTTGCAGCTTTGAATGTGATTGGTTAAATAATTATTCATTTAAATTTCTCGAGGTTAGTCATTATTTATTGGTTATGTGTGATATATGTTTTGAACATTTATTTTTACTTTTTTGTTCATGAATCATATTTATAATGGGCGATTAACTGTAACCATATGCATGGATTTTAATATGCTTGTTCACTATTATGTTGACCATATCAATGGTCAACATTTTGGTATTATTTCATTGCTTTGCTTAAAAGTTAATATTTTAAATTTCTAGATTTTAGTAGTCAATATTATGTTATTAACGATGTTTTTTATTATAATATATTTGTGATCTATATTCTGGTATTTTGCACAGAATATTAAATATTAGTGACATACAACAGAGCAACTCAAGTGTGATGACCTTCTGCAGCAGTGGGTCCGAGGTGCTACTCACTAAGCACTGCACATGCAGGTCCTTGTACTTGCCCTCTGACATGCTAAGAATTGAAACTGTCTCCCAGCTACCTTGGACTAGCTGTCTAAAAATCCTAAACTGTCACGTAGGCCACCCCGCTGACACACATGCTTTTCATGCTTCTCTGCCAGTCTCTACTTCTTTTATGTTTTGTGTAAAAAATATCTGCCTTTCCAGGAAATACCATGGGCTAACTTCATGCTCCAAATCCTTATATTTATTTTCCGGCGCTTGAACAGTTCTACCCTTTCACCCATAAAAATAAACGCATAACCTAGTTAGAGGGAATCTTGAGGGTGAGTGTAGAGGTGCTACTTTGGGCTTTGGATTGGCTGATTGCTAATTAACGTGTGCAGATGGTTGTCTGATTACCAGGTAAACAGCCTCCCACAGTCAGCATTTCCATTGATTATGATGCTAACATTGGAGCCAAAGCAATATGCACATCATTGAACAAACAATGGCTAAATGATGTGGATGCTTATGTACGCCAGGTTAGTATCCTAGATAGTTTGTCAACGTTCTTCAGTTGTCAGTTGCTTAAAACAATTGTTCGACTAATGACAAAGGGTTGTCTATCTCTGGCAAACTCCCAGCTCTCGAAACAAAGGTTAAAATATGTCTCTTACCAGGTCGTAATTTCGGAACAGTTGAACAAATCACAACTGTTTTCATTCCTTGTATTGCTCTTCTAAGATTAGATTGTAACTCCTCTCTACCATTTGAGATCAGTCACTAGATACTAAAAGAATGGCTCTATTTAATTAGAAATGATAAAATATTGTTACATGTCTAACCTAGATTTTGCATCTTTGCAACTGCAAAAACTGTGAAGATTAGAACCCCCACCTTCTAATACGGAAATCTGACTAAAAACATAAACCATTATCATTTTAAGAATTTAAATAGTAAGAGCCCCTTAATGAGTGATTAATTACTTAAGGTAATATCACAACTGGTAAATAACACAACATTACCTCAGAGTATGGAATTGCTGCATTAATTTATGTTACTTCCCATGGAATATAGCACGATAATGAATGCCAAGTGTTTTCTCACTGTTGGAGGTGCAAACCATAGGATAATCTGTTTACACTTCTAAAATAACCCTGCGCACTCTCTTGGTAGCTTGGCATAAGCAGTCAGGCTTATCTTAGAGGCAATGTGTAAAGCATTTGCCCATTACAGACAGTAATACAGTGAAAACACTACAAAAGGACAGCACACCAGTTTTAGAAAACTAGCCAATATTTATCTGTGTAAAACAATTCCAAAACTATAAAAATCCAACATGCAGTAATCTGAATACAAATATTACAAAAATAGACTTAAAATACAGTTCCTTGAAGTTGATAGCTCTGGCCGGGGTTCTCATGGCATCATGATCAAGCAAATCCAACAGTTCAGGCGGAATGCGGCATCGCGGGCCAGCTTTGGTGTCAGGAAGACGCACAGACCGTGCCTTCAAAATTCAGGGCATAGTGAACCTTACGATGAGGTCGGCGCTCCGGTTCCGGAGGTCGGTGCAAAAGTCATCGGGCCCTTGAAGTCACTTGGATTGCAGATCGAACTCCATGAGGTTGAAGTCGGGAAAGACAGCGTTGAATGCGTTAGGGTTGCAGTGCGAAGAGGAGCGGTGTGGCGTGCGGTGCCTCAGGTCACAGTGCTGGCAGTGACTCAGTGATGGCATCCAGCGGCATCGGTGAGACCGGGGCTGCGGTGCGAAGCAGGGTGGTGCCCATCATGTTGCTGGCAACTCATGGTTCAAGCAGCAGCGTTGTCATTGCTGAAACGCTGTCGTTGGTAGATGATCTGGAGTCAATGTGGTGTGGAAGACGGTGGTGCAGTGCGTTGTGTAAATTTACGAGTGGTACCACAGGCCATGGTGCAGGCAGTAGCATCAATGTCAGTGTGGAGAGGCAGCGGGGATACCAGGGCGGTGATGTGAAGCAAGGTGGTGCGAAGTGCTGTGCCCTCAGGCCACGGTTCAAGGAGTGGCTTAGTGGTGGGGGTGTCGTGGGTGAGACCAGGGTTGCGGTGCAAAGCAGGGTGGTGCACTCTGCATTCCCGACAGGTCACGGAGCCAGTAGCGGCATCGTTGATGGTGTTGGGTTGCTTTTTCTTCTGTTGCAGCACAAAGTACTCAGGGGCAGATTTACAAGCCCCATGCGCCACATTTACGTAGCCGTTGCGTCACTTCTGTGATGCAGCAGCGGCATAAACCATGTGCCATACTGCTCCTTATTTACAACGTGATGCATCTAGGGAGATGAGTCATGTTGTAAAGCCCTTCGCCACATGAAACCTATATTAGGTTTCATGTGGGCGTTCCGGCGCAGGGTGGGTATTTCGGCGCAGGAACGCCTTGCAAACGTGACGCAGTGAAATCTACAAGATTTCACTGAGTCACATTTATGTAAATGCTACATCAAAACCCTGCGCCTGCTTCAAGCAGGCGTAAGGAGTGACACAGCATGTTAGGCAAAGGGCGCCCCTGAGCATTGCTAGAGCTGTGTCGCGCCTGCAAAATTACTCCAGCAATGCGCCGCCCTTACGCCACAGGATGCAGCACGCATCGCCCTATCCTTGCGCCACAGTGTGCCGCATTGTAAATGTGATGCATTTGTGGTCGCGCAGGGAGGGAATTGCCTGTCGCATCTTTTCTGGCGCATCCCTGCTGATTTGCAGAGATGCGCCAGAACTCGTAAATCTGCCCCACAGTTCCCATCGATGGCAGCAGTTGATCTTGAAGTCTTTGCTGTGCCTCAGACTTCTTGAACAGGGGGTAAGCTCTACCTCAAGCCCTTGGAGAAACTCAGAAAAATTTGTTTCAGGAAGTCCACTGCCCGAGACAGAAGCAGCCACTGCATGCCAACACAGCAAAGTGGCAGCTCCTCCTGACAGCTTCTCCAGCTCTTCTTCTTGGCAGGTTCCTTAGTCGAAATGAGTTCTAAAGTTTTGGGGTCAGGGCCCCAATATTTTATACTACTTTTCCCTTTAAAGTTTTAGGCAGAAAGTCCTTCTTGGTCAGTAGAAACCAGTTCTGTTCTCTCTAGTCCAGCTTCATCACCGGAGGTAGAGACAGCATTGTGTAGAGCAGACACAGCCTATTCAGGTGCTAGTGAAAACTAATCCCACCACTCTAAATGCAGAAAGGTCTATTCAGCCTGGCTACAAGTCACACAGTAGAGGCAGGACACACCTCAACCCCCCTTGTGACTGTCTAGAGTGAATGCACATCCCAACCCTGTCACTCCAGAACCAGACAGTAAATACACAAACAGACAGAGGTGCACAAGATGGTTAAGTTAGAATATGTGCCCACATTCTAAAAGTTTGTGGAATAAAGGAGTTAGGCCCTGGGACATGGAGTAGGCTGGACCCTATATTATATCAACAAAAACAAAAAATGCCAACTCCACTCGTTATTGCAAGGATTTCTTTAGGACTAACCAAAACCAATTGAAGTATGTCCTGGTATTTTTATTTATACCATGTATCTTTTTATATTTTATATACTTTTTTTTCTTCATTTAAGTTTGAAAATGAACACATATACAATCAATAATATTTACAGTTATATACACCTATCTTACAGAGACATATTTACATTCCACCGTGATACATACAAACTGTGACAAAATTCAAAAGATATACATACTAAATACAATCAAACAAAAACGTATCCTAATGTATTCACAATTTAGAAAACAATAAATTAATCAATATCTGACAAGTTTCATTCCGTTCTCACACGAACGCTTTAATTAAAATACTGCCCTGTGTGTTTTCTTTTTTCCTGCCAGTTCAATACTTAGAGATTGTGGTGAAGCGTATTTAAAATCATCGTACATACCTACGCAGTTCGAAATGAAAATAAAAAGGTATGTGTTACTTGCTGATAGGCAAGTCTAAAAAATTCATTCTTGAGGTGGCAACAGTGCTTTTTTTAACTGGCATTCATTTACCGGCAGATCGTGAACTGAAAATAGAACACCAGTCTATTTCCCTCCCCTACCAAAAGGCTGCAAGCAGCGTCTAATAAATAAAGGTATGATTTCTAGGAGTATAGCTATGGTGATATCTGGTGCTTTTTGACACTATGTAACTGATAACTGAACAAGAAACCTTGATGTTTCCATTTTGTAGAATATCGATGTCAGGATCGCTACAGTGTATCCCACCCTAATTTCAACAACAAGAAAGCCTTGTTTGTCTAAAACATAGAGATACAGGTACAGAGTTGTACAGTGCTTCAATGTAGGTCGAGTTTGTATGTATCACGGTGGAATGTAAATATGTCTATGTAAGATAGGTGTATATAACTGTAAATATTATTGATTGTATATGTGTTCATTTTCAAACTTAAATAAAGAAAAAAAGTATATAAAATATAAAAAGATACATGGTATAAATAAAAATACCAGGACATACTTCAATTGGTTTTTGGTAAGTCCTAAAGAAATCCTTGCAATAACGAGTGGAGTTGGCATTTTTTGTTTTTGTTGATATAATATAGGGTCCAGCCTACTCCATGTCCCAGGGCCCAACTCCTTTATTCCACAAAGTTTAGAGCGGGTTTTCACCCACGAGAGTGCAAAGGGCATAAGACTAACCGTGGTACCTTTGTTACAAGTAAAAAGTGTAGAAGGACATTTTTTCCTTCCGAATTATGTCGGAAAAAGACACACTATCATTCACAGAAAGTCATATCCAAAACCTAATAGCCTCTTCTCCCTTCTCGACAATTACATTGAGTACTTCTGAAAAACAGCAGAATGAATCAGATAAATTAATTAGGCTACAGAAAAACATATTAGGACAGAATTACACGGACATTTTCTCCTGAAACACCTCAAGGGAGGCGCAATCCCCTGGGGTCTTCAGGTCAAAAACGTCCCGGTGATTTTCATTGAAGACGTTGAATACAAAAAAGGCTTCAGCTGCATTAACACTAAATGCAGTCGTGATTTGATGGTACATACCATCGAAACAGCACAGAGCTTTGTCACAAAGAAGCTGAAGAGATAGAAGAATTGACAAAAGCTATTAAAAACAATCAAGATATCACCGACTCTAAAGCACTCTTAGACAAAATCGAAAAAGACATCCAGACATTAAAGGATATTACCATTAACGATAAAAGCGCAAAATACGAGAGAGATTCAAAATCTTTCAGTATTGAAAAAGCATATCCTTTTCTAAAAGAAGACTATTATTCTCAGGCAGAGTCAAATAGGGTTCTTTATAATTATCAGGGACATTCAAGAAATCGCTTCACCACATTCTCTGAAACATCGTCCTCTGATTTATCGGGGTCAGATACAAGAGCAAATAATAAAAAAAAACAGGTTGCTTTTTTAGAGAAGCGCCAACAACCAAAAGCCAGATACAAAGCACCATGGGAGATGAGGACCCGGAATCGCTTCTACAAATCGTAGGGGTTTTCAGAGCAGTAGTTAACCTATCCAATAAAATACTGTCTAGAGAGGAAGAATCTGTACTAAACCTTGGCCTTAAATTTGTTCCATGTAGACAAACAGACTTTACGAAGCTGAAACTAGAGGCTATAGAGTTTTGTCGAAAAATAAGACTGAAGGCTTTTTTTGCCACTCAGCCTGCAGTATCTAGTCATGAAACTACAGGCTTGTGAAATAAATCAAGATTTGGACCAAGCCAAAATATACCTAAACAGATATACGCGTTCGAACAAGTGCTGCTATCAGCAATCAATAAATTTGAAAAGTCCAAAAAGTACATGAAACATAATATCAGCCAAAAACAAAGTGCAGCAATAAAGAGTCTAAAAGAAGACACCTCAGTGGTGATAAAACAGGCTGATAAAGGCGGAGCAGTCGTGATTTGGCCACGCGATATGTATCTAGCAGAGGGAGCAAAACAGGTTAAAAACAATATATGGTATCGCCAACTGTCTGAAGATCCTGTCAATCAGATTCAAGGAATGATTTCTGAGACCCTCCAAATAGGAAAAGATCCAGGCTTTTTAGGCCCCAAGGAATATGACTTTTTGGTTAAAAAGTTTCCGAGAACACCTATTGCCAAAGATTCATAAAGATCTGAATGAACCCCCGGGACGACCAATAGTCTGGGGTTGCGATTCTTGACTGGAACCAATCTCTAAATATGTTGATTTTTTTCTAAAGCCGTTTTTGAAAAGTGTCAAATCATATTTGAGAGACACCACTGATTTTTTGAATAAGGTGGAAGGTACCCCTTTTGAACAATCCTCCCAGATAATGGTGACGATGGACGTAACATCACTCAATGGGCAGATCCCTCAGGATGAAGCGTTGGAAGTGATGGAACTGTATTTAGATAGCCGAGAGAGACCACACAGAGTGCCTACGTCATTCATTTTAAAACTGGCCGAGATTGCCCTTAAGAAAAATTATTTCTCATTTAATGACCAATTTTTTATGCAAGTGAAGGGGACTGCAATGGGCTGTCCTTATGCCCCAGAGATGGCAGTGCTGTACATGGCAGAATATGAGAAGCGATTTGTAGAAATCAACAATCCATTGAAAGACTGTATCAATCAATGGCTACGCTACATTGACGACGTCTGGCTCCTGTGGCAGGGGAGCCAGACCGAGCTATTGGCGTTCCATACATGGCTTAATGCCAGACATCAAGACATAACATTTTCAATAGAGTA
Organism: Lissotriton helveticus; assembly: GCF_964261635.1. NCBI lineage: Eukaryota > Metazoa > Chordata > Amphibia > Caudata > Salamandridae > Lissotriton > Lissotriton helveticus. Next base: position 770,585,629 of record NC_136057.1, read on the forward strand.
CAGCCAATTTAAGATGACATTCTTGGGCGTTGAGTTGACATGCGTGGATGGCCAATTGAAATCCTCTTTATATAAAAAAAGCACAGACAAAAATACTATTTTACATCAAAAAAGTTCGCATCCAAGGAACTTAAAAACCAACCTCCCGTATGGACAGCTCCTGCGGATAAGGAGAAATTGTACAGATGTCAGGGATTACGAAGAACATGCCAACACTTTCTGTGATGAAATGGTCCAAAGAGGTTACTCCAAAAAACTCCTCAAGCACTAATTTAAAAGGGCACGATTTACTCCACGCGATTGCCTCTTACAGGCTAAGGAGAAACGGGAACTAGATAGGCTGGTGTGTGTTACAACATTTGGCCCCTACACACACAGAATGAGACAGGCGGTTTTGAAGAACTGGCATCTTCTTGAAGATCTAGAATGCCCTTTCCCACGCCCCATTTTTGCTTATAAAAAGAATCTCAGTATAGGACAACAACTTGTGAGAGCAGATGTATCGGTTCCTAGAACAAAAGGTGATCTCTTGTCCCAATGGAAACTTAAGCCAATAGAAGGACATCATAAGTGCGGCAATTGCGTAGCCTGCCCCAGTACCATCGAAGGCAGCGAGTTTTCCCATTCAGGAGTAAAATGGAAGCACCCCAGCTTTTCGAACTGTAAAACTAAAAATGTAGTGTATGTGATAACATGTCTCTGTGAAAAGATCTATATAGGGAAAATGAATCAACAAATAAATGCAAGAATCACCCAGCATAGATCCCGCATTAAAAAGAAAGTGATGACAGCCCCTATGGTTGAGCATTTTGTTGAAAAAATGCATAGTGAAAATGATTTCAAATGGTCTGTCCAATTCAATATAAATTCCACAAAACGAGTCCCTGATACTGTAGAGTTCGGCAGTAATTATTATAAGCGAGAAAATATACACTCTGCCCATTTTGCAGGTGAGGGTCGCTCTAGTATTGTACTTGGCTCAATACATTTGCTTGATAGACGATTGAATAATTGAACAGGAGTTTCTTTAATTTCATTTACAGACTCTACAGTTCGCAAAAGACTCGAAGTAGGTCAAATTAATTTTTCTCTCAATTACCTACCAAAGATACTTATTGACTAGATATTAACACTGAAACGCTGTATTTCTTCATATAGACCCAGCTAGAATCCTTTCAACTGGCCATCAGTGCCACATTTTGAACTTTTGCCTCATAACGTGAGGTAAGACAATATAATAATAATAATATCCCTGATCATGAATCATAAACAGAATTCACCATAAAATAAAACATATTAAGAAAAGTCATAAATTCTTATAGGAAGTATGTAACAGTTAAATAGTGATAAACCCATATACTTCAGAGGAAATTCATATGAATTGTTAAACATTGCATGTAATAAGTTTCCTTTATTTGTTTTTCTTCAACAGAACCCCTGACGAAGGGACACATTGGTCCCGAAATGCATTGGGTCAATTTAAATGTTATTGTTATGTGTTATACGAAATGAACATTTTCCTTATAGTATTATGAATTAATGATCAATACTGTTTAACAAATGTTGAAATTTTCCAATGAATTAATGCATTGAAAAACATGAATTAAAATGTTTAAAGATGAATACCGCTCTTTTAGTAGTGCGTGCTAGAGTCCTAGCAGCCTCATAGGGGCTAGGACACTTACATGATTGATTCCCTAATGCAAGCAGGCATTAATCTAGCATCGCACACATATCGTACAAGTAGTTCAAATTAGAAAACTGAGTGCAACTCCCGCACACATTCATTGATTACTACAAAAAGAGGTATATTTAATACTCAAATTTAACAGCACACTAACTGGATTGAATAGTCTGTCTGAAATTTCGAGGCTATAAATTGAACCTGGCGCTTTTGGCCGGCTTTTTGCCCCCCTTTTTTTGTTTTTTTGTTTAATTAATAGTACATGAGAAGCTGGCAATATGAGATAATACACAGGGTCAAGGAAAATTACTGTTTGCGCATAACAGAGCAATATGGGAAATACGAGTCCCACAATCCAACTGAGCCCTTCCACCAGGTATTTGTAACGATGAGAAGATGGCTGCCGTGCGGTTTTAGAAAGTCGGTGGACACTGTAGCAGGAGAAGGAGGTAAAGAGCATTTTTTCCGCTTGTAAGACAAGATTAAGAATAACTGTGACACAACAAGTTTTTTCCTTGGCGGTCACGTACTAATGTGTTGCCATCGTTTGGCAGGTACCGCTCGACACTCGTGAAAAGTCGTTCTTTTGACTAATGCGACGGAGTATTGCCTGCAGGTAGGGAGCATCTATCAGGCTCACGAAGTTAAGCGACTTCAGTTTCATTCCGTTCTCACACGAACGTTTTAATTAAAATACTGCCCTGTGTGTTTTCTTTTTTCCTGCCAGTTCAATACTTAGAGATTGTGATGAAGCGTATTTAAAATCATCGTACATACCTACGCAGTTCGAAATGAAAATAAAAAGGTATGTGTTACTTGCTGATAGACAAGTCTAAAAAAATTCATTCTTGAGGTGGCAACAGTGCTATTTTTTAACTGGCATTCATTTACCGGCAGATCGTGAACTGAAAATAGAACACCAGTCTATTTCCCTCCCCTACCAAAAGGCTGCAAGCAGCATCTAATAAATAAAGGTATGATTTCTAGGAGTATAGCTATGGTGATATCTGGTGCTTTTTGACACTATGTAACTGATAACTGAACAAGAAACCTTGATGTTTCCATTTTGTAGAATATCGATGTCAGGATCGCTACAGTGTATCCCACCCTAATTTCAACAAGAAAGCCTTGTTTGTCTAAAACATAGACATACAGGTACAGAGTTGTACAGTACTTCAATGTAGATCGAGTAAGAGAGGCACAACTTTAAATAAAACTTTATTTGTTTTACATTTTATACAGACAAAGTGATAGAGCCCTGATCAGAGTCTAGGAACTGGTTCCCTAGATTCGAAACGCGTCGGCACATCTACAGGAGAGAACAGCAGCAATCTTTACGTTGTTTAATTGGTCGCTTCCTAGTGATTCAATTCAACTCCCCTTTTTGTGACATTGTCACTTTAAAAATTTCGGATATTGATTAATTCATTGTTTTCTAAATTGTGAATACATAAAGATACATTTTTGTTTGTTTGTATTTAGTATGTATATCTTTTGAATTTTGTCACAGTAAGTATGTATCACGGTGGAATGTAAATATGTCTATGTAAGATAGGTGTATATAACTGTAAATATTATTGATTGTATATGTGTTCTTTTTCAAACTTAAATGAAGAAAAAAAGTATATAAAATATAAAAAGATACATGGCATAAATAAAAATACCAGGACATACTTCAATTGGTTTTTGGTTAGTCCTAAAGAAATCCTTGCAATAAGTGGAGTTGGCATGTTTTGTTTTTGTTCACATTCTAAAAGTGGCATTTTCAAACACACAATTTAAAAATCACCTTTATTAAAAGGTGTATTATCAAAGTCTGAGCCCAGGGAGCCAAAACTCAATTTCTCTATCTTTTCCCAATTGAAGGTTAAACTCACAAAATGTTACAAGGCAGCTCCAATGATCACCTATGGGAAAGACAGCCTTTCTGTAGTGAAAAACAAAATTGGCTGTATTCCACTATCATGACACGTAAAACACACCACTACATCTCCTACCTTTCACATAAACTGCACCCACCTATGGGGTTACCTTGGTACTACCACATGCAGTTTCAGGTCTGAGACACCTTTGAGAGGCTACTTATGTGAGTGGCACAACCAGTGCTGCAGGCCCACTAGTAGCATTTGATTTACAGGTCCTGGGTGCACACAGTGCACTATTCTAGGAACTTACTAGTAAATTAAATATGCCAATCATGAGACACTAACCCAGCAAAAAAGAAGTCCAGCATACCATCAAAACAGGAGATCAGAAAGCAAAAAGACAAGAAACACACCAAAATACACCAGGTCTAACGTAGGTGGTAGGGAAAAAAATATTTTTTAAAAGGACCATTACACGCCATAGATATTGGTGCCGTGTTTCATCCTTGGGTCCTCATCCGTGGTACTTAATGTAACAGGATGGGCTTCAATGCTTCTTATCAGCAGAGCTCTTTGGTTGTGTTTTGTGACGGATTTACTTTAAAATTGCCTGCAGATTACCCAAGTGCTCTATCTCTTTTTATTCCCAAGGGGAACCCTTGGGAAGATTAAAAACACAGTTAGATATTATTGGAGTATAAAAATGGACTCCAACATATATGGGTCTACATGTTTCATCCACTAGAAAATTCTCATACTAAGGGGTCGATTGGCTTTCTTCAGGACCATAACTGTAGATCCCTACCGACTGTTTATCAGTTTTCACACTCTTCGTGCAATAGTTTTCATTGTTAGAAGAAATCATTGAATGACTGAATAAATGAATTCATTTAATAAAAGATATTTGTAGAATGCAACTGCTGCTTCAGGAGAAGCACCTTGGTGCTTGAGAGAGCAGGAAGGATCAGAATGACAGCGCACAACATGGCACTGTCTTCAGCTGAGCTTTGAACAAGCTTTCATTCGAAAAGATCAAAGGAAAGGTGAAAGGGAGTTCTAGAAAGTGGGGGCCAGAATAGAGAAAGTCCTGCTCCCAGATCTGGCTTTCTGAACTTTATAATACATAGTAGGTTAAGATTAGAAGAGCAGAGAGCTCTTATCTTCGAAGAGGGTGCACTTGTCTTGGATGTAGCTGGGACCTTTCAAGTGAAGGGCTCTGTATGTTATTATAAGTGTATTCAAATTGTTCCTAAATTTGTTTAGTAGCCAGTGGAGGTGTTTTAGCCCTTGTCGGATAGAGTGAAATTTGTGGGTATTCGAAATGATTCTGGCTGTGGCATTTTGTACACACTGAAGTCAAGCCAGCATGTTCCGAGGAACACCTAGGGAAAGTACTTTGGCATAATCCAACCTGGAGGTCATTAGTGCATGCACAATCCCCTTAAACGTTTCTAAGGGAAGATATTTAAGGACCTTCCTTAGGAATTTTAACAGACCAAAGCAGATAGCTGCAGTGGTTAACGTGGGGGTTTAAAAGAAAGATCCATATCCATCAAAAGCCCCTGACCATTGTGGCAGGGGTGGGAGCAAGTCCTAAATCAGTAGGCCAAATTGCTTCAAGTCAAGAGAGGAGGAAGAACCAGTCATCAAGATTTTCAATGTATCTAAATTGAGTTGTAGGAAGCTGTTATACATCCATTGAGGGATGGACGTAAGACAGCCCTGAATAGCCCCAATTCCAGTATTAGTGAGCTGCTGGAAGCAAGCATAAACTGAGTATCATCAGCATAAGAGCCAATGTTCATGCTCTAGGTTTGTTCAATTAAAGCTAATGGGGTCAGATAAATATTAAAAAGGGTTAGGCTTACTGATGATCCATAAGGAACACCAAAGCTTATGGCACTAGATTGGGAGGTGAAGGGAGAGAGGAATATCGCCTGTTGTCTATCAGCTAGGTAGGAGCAGAGCCATGTCAGAGAGCGACCCATGATTCCCACTAACTACAGCCTTTGTAGAAGAATCTAATGTGACACAGTGCTGAAAGTAGCGGAAAGATCTAATAAGATGACCACCTCTGTTTGTCCTGAATTGAGGTTGCCTCTGATACATTCTGTGCCTCTGAGCAGGCCTAGTTCAGTGCTGAAACTGGTGAGGAAGCCTTGCTGGGAAGGATGTAGAATTTTGTTCTGTTCCATGTACCTGGTGATCCAGCGACTCATCAGAGATTCTAACATTTTACCGAGATGTGGAAGGAGAGGGCTGACTCTATAATTACTCAGGGTGAGTGGATTGGAGTTGACCTTTTCTAGAAGAGGGATTACCAGTGCCTTTTTCCAATTTAGAAGCATGGTACCACATTCTACAGACAGGTTCAAAAGGGCATTTATTTGAGGATTGATTGCAGGGAGCGCCTCCACGATCATGAAGGGGGGGACCGGTGTCAAGTGGTGAGCAGGATTTCATTTTATGGAAAATGTGCTCTGAGCAGAGATCTCTAATTTGACTAGATGCTTGTAGCACCATTAATCTAGAGACACTAATTAATTTGAAAAGGAGTTATAAATAGGTGTGCGCCTCCAAACCCATTTTTTATTTTTCATAGTTCTGTCGCAGGAAGCAGCACCAACAGTTAAAAATGTCATTTGATTCGATTACCAACATTACAGAAAACAAGGTATATACGACCGATGAAGCAAGTGAAATTTACGCATTGAAACAAGAAGTTAAGACCAGAGACAGACATGGATGGATGGATGGATGGATGGGTTTTTATATAGCGCAATATCACCGCCAGGTCTCAAAGCGCTTTGCATTGGGAACCCGTCCTGGTTTTTCCCTGTGAGATAGCCCCTACTGGGTATCCCCAAGGTGAAAGCCAGGCATCCCGCCGCGGGGGGCCGTAGTGGAGATTAAGCAAGCTATTGCCCAGAGTTGCAGAGTGTGAACCTGTGATTCGAGTAGGCACCGAAGCGAGAATTACCGAGTCCGTGGACATTTTAGGCTCAAGACCCTGCCGCGTCGGGAATTGAACCCTGGTCCCGGGTCTGATCTCAGCGTCCGGGTCTGCCTCCTCTAACCAGTGAGCCACACTTCTCCACTCCACATGGGAGTACCATTACCCAACAACTAAGACAACTGGAATTTATAAAAGGATGACAACTCAATCAGAAACTTCATGCCTCAACATTGGTTCAATACAATAAAGCGAAACGCATACCACGTGGACTGAGGTTAGCTATTAAAACTATGTTATTCCATTTCCACCTTAACTTTACAGTCATGCAGAAATGGTATGCTATACTCAATAAATGTTCTCTCGACCTGATTTTACTTATTATAGAGGAACTGTCAAAGACCACCCGGGACTTAGACGAAGAGATTTATTCTCTTAAGAGTGAATGAGAATTACGCATGGAGACCAATGCTTGGCAATTACAATAGGAAATTCTTAATCAAAAATTTGAAAAGTATGAAAAACAACTCCAAGAGGGTAATCTTCACAAATATAAGAGGGATACTATTGACTATAAACTTAATGAAGTTTATATTTGGGCCGAGATCTATGTGTTGAGGAAATTTTAACATAAAAAAGTAACATCGTCAGATGAAAGTTTAGTGTCGTATAAGAAGGCCACAACCAGCAGAACACCAGCACATGTGATTGCACAGTCTCAAACATCAGGTCCATCGAATTATTCAGGTCAAACTACACAAGTGTTACCAACGGTAACTTTTATGTGACAGGCTCCAGACCAAGGCCTCCGGTAACAATAGATCAGAGCGTTCACACTCCGTCCCAAAAACCAGAAGAGGACAAGGAAAAAAGTGGGAAGTCGCTCCGGAGTGGCAAAACAGGGATCTAGTTCGTAACACTTCCACGACGCAATTGAATCCTCAACAGAAAGCTATTTTGGGGCATGGGATGTCATTTGTCCCAACGGGGACCACCACTTTATTACAAGTTGAAGCAGACATATACAGATTCATAAGGACTCTAAGGTTACAGCATATTTTCACTAATATAGTATCCTCTGAACAAAATACTAAGGAATGTCCTGACAATATATTCAAACCCAGGAGTACCTATATTCTACCGGTGTCCCATAAAATGCTGGATACTTTTGAGGTACTAGTCCAAAAGGATATTAAAGATCTGAAGTACCAAAATAAGAGAAAGGATAACCTTAAAAAACATGAGAGAACAGTGATCAAAACGTTAGCCAATGACCCTACAATTACTATGCAACCAGCAGACAAGGGGAGCGTGATCGGGATTATGAATACACTATATTACCAAGCTAAAGTGAACATTCACATGGAAGACAATAATACATACATGAAACTGATGTATGACCCGACAGTGCAACTACAGGACATATTGGCTAAGCTATTGACGCATGCTCTTGAGCAAGATTGGATCAATGATCAGACTAAATCTTTTCTTACCACCACAAATCCACGCAGACCAAAATTATACATGATCCCAAAAATGCACAAAGATGCTCAGAACTCACCACACCAGTCAATAGTCTCAGGTTGTGGCTCAATTTTTGATCCCAATAGCAAATTTTTGGATCACTATCTACAAAGATTTGTCTAGGTGTGGACTATGTATCTCAAAGATCCCACACATTTTCTGCAGAACTTATCTGCATAAGAAATTGACAACTATGAATCAACTCTATTATGCACCATCAATGTAACTGCGTTATATGCATCCATACCCCATGCAGCAGGTTTGGAAGCCGTGGAATGGGCACTACTTCAAATTGAAGACATTGATATGGAAAAAAAATCATCTTACATCTCCTGAAATTCTGTGTACATAACTGTTACTTCGAATGGCAAGGACAGTTTTTTGTACAACTCACGGGGACCTCCATGGGACTTTCAGGGGCCCGAGTATATGCAAATATCTTTATGTCTCAATATGAGCATGGCAATATCATGTCGAATCCATCTTGGTGGCAAAAAATCCCTTTGTATTGTCGGTACATTGATGATATTTTTCTAATATGGACGGACACCAAGCAAGCATTAATATCAATGATAGAGACACTGAATACCTTGAACCCACGCATACAATTGACTCACAATATACTGGATAAGAACATACACTTTCTTGATGTTCTAGTGAGCAAATCCACAGAAAATGGCAAATTTGATACAGCAATATACAGCAAACCGACAGATGCATTAAACTATACTAGTTTTCATCCCTAAAGTTTAATAAAGAACCTGCCATATTCACAGTTCATATGTATTCGCAGGATTTTCTCTGATCAGAAGGTAAGCACACAAAAACTACAAGAGTATAAACGACGCTACCAAGAACGGGGTTACACGGAGGACATTATTCAGGAGTGTTTTAATCGGTCTCAGCTGAAAGAACGACACAATTTACTGCAAACACAATTCAGACAGGATGAAGAAAAATTAGTATTTATGTCAAGATTTTCAACCGTTTCACAATGAGTAAAAAAATCATCAATTCACGATGGGACCTGTTACAAAATGAGGCAGAGTTCAATAGATTATTTCAGCACAAACTGTTATTTGCCTATACCAGGGGTAAAAATCTACGAGATATGCTATCTTCCCCACAGAAAATTAAGAACCAAGTTGAACAACAAGGCACAAGAAAATGTAACAACTGAATACACTGCAATAATGTAATAGTAGGCAATACTTTAACTCATCCTCTATCAGGCAAGAAAATCAAATTAAAACACACTAGTGATTGCAACTCTAATAATGCAGTGTACTGCATCAAAGGCCCGTGTGGGAAAGCATACTTAGGAAAGACAGAGCAGAAATTGAAAATCAGGATCACGGAACACAAAAGTAAAATTAGAACTAAAAATACAACATCTAGTTTAGCCACACATTGGGAGGAGGTTAAACATACCATATCTCATCTCAGGTTCCAAATTATTGAAAAACTACAGGTGGGTTCAGGAATGGACATCACAAAAATCTTGCTCCAAAGAAAAATGTATTGGATTAAGACTTTAAATACTATGATCCCATCAGGATTAAATGACCGTTTTGACATGAGTTGTTTCTTATAGAATTTTTAATGACAATAGTTGAGATACATTATTCCGCAAGAATGGTGATACACACATATGCACATGGTGGCGGTGTAATATTTGTTGATATCATTCTTTCATATCTGAGTGTTTGGATCTTGGTGGAGTATCATTTTCCACACATGTAGACACAATGAATTCGGTTTTGATTAGCCCATATATATCCCAGCGATTCTTGCTATTATGTAGGACGTGTTTATGTACTGGTTACTTCAGCTACAATCTTTGCGATCATCTTGAGGTCATATTGGACCAGTTTCATTTTTCATGATTTTATTTGTTTGGTTGCTTTAGCCTGCATGATATTATTTTTTTAATTTATATTGGGGACATATTGTCCGACCTACTTTAATATTATATCTATACCTTCAGGAAGTATTTGGCACTTGTTGTGCCGCAAACTTCTTTTTAGACGGACGCTTTTATTCATTACTATACCAACACCTTTTAGGATATCCAGGCACTCGTTGAGCCTCAAATATTTGAATATCTGCTCATGAGCATTTGTAGATATTACTTCTTTCAACATCTCATTGGATCGCTTTACATATTAGGTTTGTGTCCAAAAATATCTTTTTACACAATATGGCCGATATTGTTCATCACCGTTAGTCCTTTTTCATCGGTAGTTTTTTCTTATTGTCCATATGGAGCAAGCCAGTTTCCATTATTTGATACCTATGATGATCATGCCTAGTCCAACGTGGCCACCATAGCGGCTGCCGGCAGTCCTATTTTCACGTCTATGGTTCCTAGTTTATACGCATTCACCTCTCGAGGTGATTCAAACATTATGGCATCAGACGAAGCACCCTCAGGTCGTGGTTTTTGAATTCCATTACCGGTAAGAGAAACTTTGGCTTTTGGCTGAATCACAGGTTTATTACATTACACCCTTAGAACATCATTGTAATGCATGTTGTTGCCTCCCTTAATTTCAGGGCAGTTCGGGTTCATATACTTAGCAGACGAAAGCCTTGTGCTAATCGTGACTTTGTGTGGGGGTAAGTGAAAGCCTCCACGGGTCTATTTCATAAATTTTTGGAGTGTGTGAACTGCCAAAACTGATACATATTATGTTCACTCTGCTGCTCAACACGTCTGCATCTAGAAAAACTAAAAGGGACTGTCGGGACCTTCTATTGGTAGATAGAGGTGAGCGGTTTATTATATTTTACATCAGATTTCACAAGGAATTTACACATCTGTTTCGGTAGAATGACGCATTATTGCGATTTGTCTTTTATTTCCTACATAGGATAGTCCTTACAACAATCTGTTGCTACGTTTTTTCTTCCTTATGCCTAATGAATGAACTTCATTCATTATCTTACACATTGGAGGTCAGCTATTCATTTCCTGTCACTATGGGAGCATATATTTTACTTTTCTCTTTGCTTACTAATAACATATGTGTTGTGCACCTACATTAAAGCACCCAGCGGATGAATTGGGTAATTGTTTAAACATGTTACGGGTAATGACACCTGCCTGATTTGATGTCTGTGTTTAATCGTATTAAAGCACATTGTAATACCATTCTTTTTTTCAGAGGTTGCCCTTGAGGAAGGGACGATATAGTCCCGAAATGTATCGGGCAATTAAAAAATGTTCATAAACGAACGTTGTCAAGCATTATGTTAATTATGAAAAAAGAGTATTTTCTGTTATGATCTGATATTATATGAATTTTCATGAATGATTTGTGTTTACTATATTGATTCAGGTCTGTTGCACTAAGAATATAAAAAATACAGTTCGCATGACTTATTTCCAGACTTAGAGTTGATTATTTGGGTGATTATAATTAGAGTAAATATTTTCAGGGTTTGTATATAACCCAGTGAACAGTGCACAGTGTACACAAGACTTTGGCTTGTATTATCCATACTTTGACTAGACGCTTGATAAGACAGCAAGTGTATCACTGTAGCAGCATTAATCTAGAGACACTAATTTATTTGAAAAGGAGTTATAAATCGGTGTGCGCCTCCGAACCCAATTTTTATAATAGTCAGATAAGGGAATTGGGTTGGAATGACTCGTACCGTAGCACCATCTTCTCTGGAGAAGCAGTGGCAGTGTTCTCATTGGTGGAAAGATCAGCCTAGCTATTGAAGCCAGAACTGATTTTTTCTACTTTAGGGTGGAAGAATAGAGAAAGGTCCTCTTCCAATGACTGGGATGTCTGAACAATTTATTTGTTAGCCATATGGACGTTAATTTCCCTTTCTTATATCAATATATTTCATTTGTATTTTTAAGGTCAAAGGTGAGAATAAATCACATATCAACATACAGGGATTTTATTAATGCTGCTCAAGGATTGATAACACTGGAAGCTTTACACTGGCCACATGCCCAGAGTGAAACTGTGATCTACACACAAAAATGGGGGATTTGTTGTGCTAAGTCTCATGCAAGTCTATTGGAAATATACACACATACTTATTTGGAGAAGTTCTAGTGCCCCATGGGAACTTGGAGGTGGACGGACCCTGTAGTACACTTTGTAAGGTAAACAAACAGCTTATAAGTAAAATGCCACAACTTTGTGGTTTCATAGTTAATAACCCTCTTCTCATTTGGTTTTGCAAAATAAGGCTCAAAGCCTCCCGCTATGTCCAACTTACGTAATTATTGATTTGGGCCCTCCAAGGACCTAGCTGTGTCCTCTAACCCCTGTATATTGCAGACCAGAAGTGTTTGGTTGTTTTTAATGGGTAAAAGAAATAGTTTTTCCCCACCACCAGGTGTTAAATAGCATTAGGGGGACACATATTTGAAAAATCACAAGTTGTCTCTTTTTTGGTTAGATATTGACACTTGTCCCGCCAATCTTGCTGTCAGGGCTCTACATTTGGCTTATCATGGAGTGCCCAAGAATGCCTAGCGGCAACCTGTGTCCTGACAATAAGGCAATATCTCACCACGATAAAGAGATTCTTATCCCTCCAACTAAAGAGGTCTCCTCAAAGGTACTCATTGATCCGTGCACATGACATTAACAAATGAATGGTTTTTCTGGCCCCAGCAGACAGTTTCTTGAGGGCTAAAAGACTGGAGTCTGGGTTTGAGGGGCCCTGGGAGCCATCTCTCTCTCTTCATCACATGGGGGTTGCTGTCTCTCAGCACTGAACTGGGTACTCTGTATTAAAATCATGTTTGTGTCATGTGGGATGGGTGAAAATGTGATTTCTTACAGCTTAGGCATGCCTTGTTGTGTGCCAGAAGCATTCCCATGTATTGGCACCTCGTGATGACCTTTGACTACCATCGTTTTAAAGGACATTAGGTGTTTTCTTGAACGTACAACCTCATTTTTTCTACATGTGCCTTTTTTCCTTGAAGATTTCTTTCATGTCTCCTTGTAGCTACAGAGGAGGAGTGAACCTTTTTACAGCCTTGCCAGGAACAGAATGTGTGTGATGTACATTTGGAAGCATGAGAGAGAAAGGTGTGGAATGTACTTCTCGGTTTTGGAGTGCAATCTTATAAGCAGTGGTGCTCAAATGTGCACTCTGTTGTACATTGGGAAGTGAAGTATGTGATGCTATAGGCAGTGGTGCACAAATATGCATTGTGTTGTACAATGGGACATATTATTGAGTTCTTACTATTGCTTTGACAAGCCCTCACGCCATCTTGAATTCCGACTCTGTCTAGCTTGAGCTTTGCACACACAGGCAGGCTCCCAGATCATTCAAGTTCTTTAGGTTTTCACGTTCAAGGTTGTTTTCTATAATTTTGGGGTCTTTTGTAAGCTTCACTGAGATAATGTGTGGGATGTGTGCTTGGTACCTTCCAGAGCAGAGATTGTTGTTGCAAGAGAAATGTATGGAATGTTAGAACTCTGTCTCTGGGTCAAAATACAGTAGCCTGGCCAGCTTGTCTTGACCTTGACACAGATCAGAACCTTCTCTTCAGGTTGAGTAAAAGATAATAAAGGTGGGAAATCTTGGCACCCAGATGAGAGCTTACTGTGGAACAGAAGCTTTGCCGCAGGGAACTTGGTCCCAATCGGACAGGGTTACTATAAAAGTGAAGCAAGTCTTTAAGTCAAATAAATAAAACTAACATACACATATGAATCTGGCATAAAATTGAGACACAATTTGCATGAGAACAATTACTACAATTTTAATAGCTCTCAATGGAAACATCATGATTAACTGCAACCATTATGGTTGGCTGAATCACTAAAACTGGGATCCTCTGGGGTAGCGTGCGATCAGTTCATAAAGTACTTCAGCATGTTGTTAGGGTGAATTACGTGCCATATAAATACCAAAACCAATCCACCAATTTGAAGATAAATCATGTTAGTGCACAAGTGAGAAGACCAGCATAAGTAAATATTAGCAGCTCCAAGCAGCGGGAGAAGCTTAGGCAGCTACAAGCAGCAGGATTCAGAATAAAATGTTTCACTTCCTGTGTTTTTGTGTACCTCGTTTTATTTTACTGAAAGTTTCAATGTGTTCATGCAATGAACACACTACTTGCTCCAAAGCCAGATGATTGCCATTTTTGGTTGAATTCATTGTGGGGTTGGTATAATGGTGTTGGGATCCCCGCTAGGACAGTATGAATTGTTTTGTCCCGCTGTCTGATTTTTATTGTCCTCTTTTTTTGCCCCACTGCAAACTTCAGTTGTTTTCCATTAAAAATATCATTTGTGCAAAAGGGAAAGGGCCAGCATTATTCTTGTAACTATGAAATAATGTTGGGGCTACCATACCCTTTCTTGACCCACTTCTTGTCTGCTGCTGTTGGTGAATTTAATTGTTTCATCATGGTGCTCCTGCGGGTAAGGGCCAGATATACAACCCTTTTTTGTGGCAGCAAATGGGAGATCGGCCTATTTGCGACCGCAAAAAAGGTTCAAGGCATGTACAAATGCTATTTTACGAGTCACTGATTCGCAAAATAGCATTTGCGACTTTCGTTATTAGGAAGGGGCGTCCCTTCCTAATAGCGAGTCACCATGCCATGTACTGATGTTTTTCGACCGCATTTGCTTTTGCAAAAAACTCGCAGTTTACCACCTAGTTTAAGTAGGTGAAAAACCACTTGCAAACGGGAAGGAGTCCCTATGGCAGCTCTTCACCTTTGTGAGTGTGAGAGTAGGCGGTTGTCCCAGGGACCACTGCCTGCCCTTAAAAAATGAAACTGAAAAGTTTTTGTTTTTTAAATGCATCCAGTTTTCCTTTACTGGACACCAGCAGGCCACCATTCCCAATGGAGTTGCAAATTGTGCTTGCCTCATGAATATTGGCGAGGCATGCAATTTATGACCCTATTGGTAATCACAAACAGTGTCTGAGACATTGTTGTACATTGCCTTTTGCGACTCGCAAAGCGACGCAATTTGCGACTCGAAAAATTCTATCGTACATCTGGCCCTAAGTTTCTCATGCAGCACTGGACTTTTGTGGATGTGGCACTTGAGGCTGTGGTTGCATTGATTCATGAAATTCTCATGGAGCAGGGATTATTTTTGTGGCTGTGTTGCTCCTGAGGTGGGCATCCTCTGTCACTGTGGAGTGATTACTTTTTAAAGTTGCTTTTTTTTAAACTACAGAGCTGTTGCAGCACTGACTGTCCCATTTTATCTAATGGCATATGCTGATAGGACTCTGTAGTACTGCATGCATTAGTTAATTATCTCTCTGTTACATTAATCATTTTAATGTCTAGCTCTCTGTGTCTTCTCCTGAGTTTTGCTAGATCTCTTTAAAAAGAGAAATGAGATCTGGTATAGATCGGGAGAAAGGTCTGACTTTTTAGGTCTCGCCTAGCGACGCAGCTTATGCCCTGCTCGCCTTGGTGAGACCTATAGTCGCCGCTTTCTCTGCCAAAGGGAGACAGGAGGTGGCACGCGCGGACAGGAGATGTGCACTCGTGAACAGGAGATGTGCACTCTGTACGCGTGCACATCTCCTGTCCCTGCGTGAACACAGCGCACAGGGCGCACTTTCACTTTCCCTCCCTACTAGTAAGTTTCAGTGTTGCGCTGTTGGCAGCGCTCTCCGACACACTTGATCAAAGAGGATAAAGAAGGAAGTTGGCTTCCCGCAGCATGATGTTATCCCCCGAGGAGGGTGAACTCCACAGGTTACCAGAGACACACAACTCTTTAAGCTGATAACGCCCTTTCTTTTCATGAGCGCAGCCGCGGCTTCCTGCTTCGTCCAAGTAAATTGCTGTGTTCCGTATACTTGTTGATTTTGATCATAGCTGCTGTTGTGCTCTGAACGAACACTCCGTATGCCATTTTCCAACCAGAAGCGAAACTGTTCCTTATCTTTGTCCAATTGTATGGAAGCTTCCGTCGGAAGGTCCCCAGATCTTCAATATTTCCCATTGGTCTTCCTGTGGTCCTTGTTCTGCAAGGTTTAGGGGCAGAACCGCAAGCCGCATCGAGACTTGGCTCGGCTGCTTTTGCGACACCCATGCTCTTCCCCTGGCGTCGATGTCCTAATGGTGCCGTATGCCACCTACTCGGTTGCGTGATCTCCACTGCAGCAGGCTACTCCAATTGTGTAGCGTTACCACCCGTCACGCTGCCACTCTCGATGTTTCCTCCTCCACTACCGGTTAGCTCTGCTCTAAACTGAGGCAGCCACATGCTTTACATCTTAAGATAAGTGTCCAGTATGTATAATTAATCACAGTTCCATGTGGGCACCCCACCTGTCTTCAATGAGTTCTAACCATGTCGCTGAGATGGAAATGTGCAGTTGGGTTATAGCTTCTAATATATTATGTTGGTCCATTGCTCCTAACATATAATGTTGGTCTATAGCTCCTAATATGTTATGTACACAGGACCGTTATGTAACTGCTCTGTTATCTTGAACCTTCTCACTATGCACTCTCACACCCACATCTTGGGTTTGTTTCCAAGTGCCACGGACCTCTGGTTCATTCTAGCGCTTTAGATGTAGCTTCCATGCAACTTTCATTTCGTGAAGCCTGTGATTGAAGAATGATGGACTGGGGGTTGTCCCCGCATCCTGCTTGACTCCAGCTGAGATAATCCTATTTCCTGTTTGTTTTCCTTCACTGTGTATATCTCAGCGCTGTGAAGGGAACTTGAGATGACACTAAATACTATAAAAACATCTAAATAAAAACAATATTTGCACCATTTCTGTTTGAGATGCCCATCAAATACATTAATAAAAATATATATAATTGTTCATAGCCGGTTTCTAAGCACTGACTATATTTGACAACGGCATAGACACATTTAAAACGAAAAAAAAGGATTTGCCAAAGAATCATCATAGAACTCAGCTTATAACGCAGCTTTTCTAGCTCCTTAGTAATGTAATGTATGTAATGTATCCAATATTTATAAAGCACTCTATCACCCCACGGGTATCCTGGCGCTATAGATAGAAGATCCAATACACACGCAGAGTTAGCCTACCGCAGGTGATGAAACACTACACCCTGGGAAAAAGATGGGTTTTAAGTTTTTTTCTAAACTGTACGAACTACTCTGATTCTCTGATATTAAGAGGGAGGTTATTCCACAACTGTGCCGCTGTCCAGCTGCATGCTCCGCCACCAAATTGAGAATTCGCACTCTGGTGGTACAGGCCAGGTAAGCAATATTTGATCCACAGAGGAGCGAAGAGTTCATGAAGGAGAGTACCAGACACATTTTTTCTGCAGAAGCTGGGGTCTGAGTCCATATAGGGCTTTGAACACAATGCATGCAGTATTTGAACTGGATTCTCTGAGCCAGAGGAAGCCAGTTGAGATCGATAAGAGACGCAGATGCAGAGTCATCCCATCTCCTCTTTGAGGCTAACTTGGCGGCTATTGTTTGAATTCTTTGTAGTCTCTTAATGAGAAAACTAGGTGCACCAAGAAGCAGGGCGTTACAGTAGTCTAGCCGACTCAAGATGACGCTTCTGACTACTAGAGCCCTGGCTGACAGAGGCAGCATGGGAAGGATCTTCCGCAAGGCCTTGATGAGGGAGAAACAAGTACCAACTGTTTTATTTAAATGTTTCTCCATGCTCAGCTTGTTATCGAGGACTACGCCCAGATTGTGCACATCAGCCGCTGGTTTGGGGGGGGGGGGTGCCAGTCTGGATAGGTCAAAATTCATCTGGAAGTGGGCGGGGGATTTTTTTCACTGTACAGTGCAGAATTTCTGTTTTCCCACCATTAAATTGCAGGGAATTGTCCATAAGCCAACTCGCCACCTTCTGCATACACTCGTGGAGTGACGCATACTCCCTGCCCTCTAGAGACAGGACGAGCTGCGTGTCATCAGCATAGTTCACCAGCTTCATGTTATAGGATTTAATGATGGGCATCAGAGGTCGTAAATAAATGTTATAAAGGATCAGACTAATGGAGGAATCTTGAGGGACCCCGTGCTCAATCGTTCTAAATTTGGATGAAAAGGGGGGAAGTCGTACTGCCTGTTGGCTATTCTCCAAATAGGAGTTGAGCCATTTAAAAGCAAGGTCTCCCAGCCCAAGTTCCGCAAGCTGCCTCAGTTAAATTTTGTGGTTATCCATGTCGAAAGCAGCGGACATATCGAGTAAAATCAGCAGTGTTGATTGACCACTGTCTGCCCTCATTCTAAGTTCGTCCAAGACCACAACCAATGCTGTCTCTGTCCCGTGGGCTGTTCGAAACCCAAATTGCTCATCGTCAAATGTCAAATTGGTTTCACAAAAGGTAGACAATGCTCTACTGACCAGGCGTTCAAGAATTTTTACCGGGTAAGGGAGAAGTGATATAGGACGGTAGTTCTTCGGTCACTGAGGGTCAAGGGTAGGTTTCTTCAGTAGGGGTGTCACTAAGGCTTGTTTCCAGCAAGGAGGAACTATTGCTCAAAGATTGACTGCAGATCCTATGGAGCTTTGGCAGTAATTGTTTGCCATACTCCTTCCAGACCTTGGGGGGGAGAGGGTCCAAGGGGGATCCAGATTTAGTGCTCATAGCAAGTTTGTAAACTCATCGTGTGTCTGGTAGAACAAACTGGCTTAGAGTTGTTCGTTTGTACTCACGGGCTTCTTCATTTACTTGACCTAGCGATGACTCATCGTAAGTCTCAGAAGCCATAATACTCGAGTTATCCTGTTTTTCTGCCAACCCAGTTATTATCTTAGAGATTTTCTCTTCAAAAAATATAGCTAAGCTGTCACAAAGTTTTTGAGTTGCGACTGTTTTATTTTTTAGGGAGTCAGGTTTAGATAATTCTTCAACTATTTTGAAGACCCTACAGGTTTTATTAGGGGCCTCCAAAACAGAGTTGTCAAAAAATGTCGCTTTAGCTTTAGAGATTTCATTTTTGTAGTTGTTCATGGTGACCTTAAACGCCTCTTTATCGGCCGTAGCATAGCCTTTCCTCCATTTTCTTTCTGCCAATTTGCAGTTGTATCTGAGAGCTTTCAAATTCTCATTAAATCAGGGGACAGATCGTTTATGTTTAGGTCTTACATTTCTTATAGGAATAAACTGATCAAGCGTCTTATTGATCTGCTTACAGAATTCCTGGTAATTGATTTCCATAGACTTACTTGCGCCATAAACACTGGAGTCAGTAAATAAGGACATTTGATTGTGTATATCATGCATTTTATTCCACTCCCTGTCTTTGTTGTAGTTGGGTGTGAACGCGAAGTCTGGGTATTTTATAGGGATACCTACTGAGAAGGTAACAAGGAAGTGATCTGTCCAACACAAAGGCAAAATAGTCTCTACTTTGGCTATATTTTCCTTGGCAAACAAATTAAGCACTGAATTACGAAACATGAAATGCGAAGAATGTAAGAACAATTTTATAAACAGTAACAAATTCAGAATATTTTTTTTCATTTGAAATGTTTTTCTTCTAATTAGGCACTGGAGACATTTTTTGTTACGACGGTGTAGTCTGGTGTAATTTCCTTCACTTTTCTTGCACTTTTTTTTTATATTAAGTGCCCAAAATTACATAATGACGCATCATTTTCAATCCGTACGGGGAAAAAATCTTCATGTGGGAGCAGAAGAACAAGGTGAACAAATAGAATGCCAGAGACTACTGTGCTATTGAGTATTATTTCTTAACACAACATGCGCCCTCACAGTGAAAGTCGAGACAAGGGCGGATTTGCGACTAAACAAATTGCTAAAAAGTTTTAGCTTTTTGCGTAATTTAGCCACAATTTCACATAATTACACAAAGGAATATTAAGTTCATTTTGCGCATCCATATTGTTATTTACTTAATAGGCAGTTTTGTCACAACCTTCAAGTCGCCCTTCCGCTTGCATTATAGATGGCAGATCTAAAACACACAAATACAGATGTAATCCCAGTGACTTAAAAAAAACAAGCATTTGCAATGCAATAGGTCTCGCAGTTGTAAATGGCAATGCCTTTGATGTATGTGTTGGTTTTCAAAACATAAATAAAAGGCATTGTCATTTACTATGCCAATGTACAAATGCGAGACCTATTGCATTGCAAATGCTTGTTTCCTTACTCAGAAGTTAATATGGTTGATGTTAAGATTGAGCTACATACATTTTCAGAAAGATTGAGGCTGGTGAAATACCATGCAAAGATGGAGAAAAGGAAAATAGCGAGGAAAGAAGTAAAGGATTTATTTCCTACATAACATCTCTAAATTAATGATCTTGTCTCAATAAGCACCATGTAACATTTAAAAGGGAAATACAGGAGAATAGGAAGAGGAGATAGATATAGTTGAAGCATATCGATTAAGTAGGAAATCACAATTCTGTCCAAAATGATATAGAAGAATCTCAAGAAATGGGCATTGCAAACAAATATGGGATGGATATAACTCAACTAAAAGAAAACAAGAACTATTAGGAGATTGGTCAAGGATAGGACAGTGTTTCCCTGACTGTGTGTCACAACCCACTGGTAGGCTGATTTTTGATAGGTCTCGAAAGCCCAAGCAATAAATAAAGACGCTTTTAAATTCATTGTATAACTTCTCACATTTTCTACGCTTCAAAAACAGAGATCAAAGTCAGAAATAGTCTTCTACTGCTTATTTGTTTAACATGAGGACAAACTGCTCTAACTTTACAGTCAGAGAAAGAAAAATTAAGTGAATTATGTGAGAATCTTGCTGGAATGCATGAAGTGTGTGAATGGATAGAATGTCATTTTGAATTTAAATTTATTGAATTTATAGAGTGCATGGCTGCCCAAGGGCTTCCCAGCGCTAAAAGAATTTCGACGGTGCCAAGCTGAGCCAACGTCTTAATAATGCAGAAAAAGCCAGGTTTTCAGATTTTTCCTAAAAGCCAATTCGTGTGGGGCAGCTCGAATTTCCAGTGGGAGGGTATTCCACAGCCTGGGTATCAGATGGGTGAAAGATCTGCCTCCCCTTCTGGCTCTTTTAACTCTGGTAGTCTTAAGGAGCTGTTGGTGGGCGGATCTAAGATGACTGGAGGGGATGTACCTGGATATCAGGTTCCTCAGTTTTCCGAGCCCAGAGTTGTTAATAGCTTTACAAGCTATGAAAAGAGTTTCCAACTTTACTCTAGCCTCAAAAGGTAGCCAGTGGAGCTGTTTAAGTGCTTCCCTAACAGAGATGTAGTTGGGGATCATCAATAAAAGTCTAGCAGCTCATCCTGTATCACTTGCAGCCTCCTAGTGACATACTTAGGTGAACCCTTATGGAGGGAGTTTCCATAGTCCAAACGTGAGATGAGGAGGGATTGTATCACCATTTTTCTCCAGTGCTCAGGGATTATATCGATGATTTTCCTTAGCATTTTGAGCAGTGAAAAACATAACCCTGAGAGTTTCAGGATTGACAATCCAGTGTTAGCGAGTCCTTCAGCCAAATAGCAAGGTTTTTTATAGCAGATTTGGCGATGGGAGGATCGCCCTTGCATTTGGGCCAATGTATCAGAGGTGAGTGGATACCCGGATCTCCGAGCAACATGAGCTCCGTTTTCCCCCAGTTCAGCTTCAAACAGCTGTTGGACATCCAACTCACCACTCTCTCCAGACAGATAGGTAGTTGGTTATTGCTAGATTCAGAGCAATTAAAAAGGACACCAATAACATAACACACAAACATGTCGTAGCACACAACAAAATGTAAATAAGTGTAAACAAATTGTATACACGGAATGTGTACTTCTAAAGTGTGATGGTAGCAAAACTTTTAATAGCATCAGACAAATCGAGACACTTTACTCGGTGAAGCAGAAGTAATATTCACTGAAACCCTTTCCCACACATTATCATTTGTATGCAATATAGTTTTATCTGTAAAACTGTGTGTATGTGCAAATTTAGTTACCATTTCAATGGAAAATGTGCTGTCTGAAAAACACAATGTGCTACCACATGTACATTAAAAAAACACCTGCCTCGTGTCCATTAAAGCTAGGTAGGTCACAAATGTTTGTCATACTAAAAAATGGGTCATTGTTATATGTCAATCTGTCAGGCAGGGATTTACTCTGCAAAATGAATGGTGTGAGCTGTTGCATATTGAATGATCTTGAACTTCAGACACATGATGAGAATGTTGTCTTCAAATTGAAAACCCAAGAGACAACCATTGGATATTACAATCCTAACAAGAGAAGGCTTTCCTCCTGATCGAAGAAAATCAGGGAGAGGGAGAGGGAGTCTGATATTTTTACAAGCAAATTATCTATCTGATCAAAGATGTTGAACTGTGCAAATAACCATAAAACCTAAGGCAGCGTATCCCAGAGCTCACCAATACAACCTCTCACCTGAGGTGGTGGCTGGAGTTATGTCTGTGATTGAATTCATGTGAGACAAATCATCCTGAAGGAAATACTAGGGAGTCACGTGTGATGGGTTTGCAGAAATCAAATAGAAAATGGAGAATAGTTTAGGATCTACAAAACGTGAATCAAATAGTTGTCCCATGTACCAAATTCTGCCATGATACATTTCCAAATATCTTGTGATGCTGAGTGGTGTTGGTAATTTATCTGTGTCAAGCATTCTTTTCCATTCCTCTACTTGAGACAAGTCAGTTTCTTTTCAAGTACCAGTTGTTACATGAAATTGTGACATTGTGACGAGTACCACAAGGGCATACAGACAGTCTGTCAATCTATATTCAGATAGTGAAGAAGAACCTGGAGACCTTACACTTGCCATGCAACTCAGTTCTGATCCAATATATTGATGACCTACTGGTGGCATTAGCAATGCAAGATGCATGCAAGCAAGACAATGTTGCCTTGTTGAATAATTTAGCAGAGAACGGACACAAGGTGTCCCCTATAAAGATTGCAGTACTGTCAGAGGTAGGTTCTGTATTGGGACATCATATTGAGAAAGGAGTTAGGAAAGTGTTCCAAGAAAGAGTATCTACAAGCCTGTCAATTAACCCCTCCCCTCAATGACACAGAGGATGTTACTGGGAATGGTGGGCCAATGTGGTCAGTGGATACTCAACTATAGAGACTTACACACAATGGTGTTTGATCTTCTACCCTGGGACAACAAATGCATGGGTTCCTTCAAACAGCTGAAAGAGAAACTATACTGTGCCCCGGCTCTAAGAATGTCTGATTACTACAAAGATTTCGTCCTGTACAGTAATGAACATGAAGTGTGCATGCTGTTTGTGTTGGCACAGACCCAAGGTGAAGCCAAACGTCCAGTTGCCTATTTTTCTGCAATATTTGATCCATAAGCTGTGGTAGCCGTGGTACTGCCTGGATGCCAAAAAGGTGATGGCTGCAGTGGGTGCAACATTCAGCAGAGCAAGGGCATTGCTTTGGGCTACTGCTTATTTTAATAGTTCCCCAGTCAAATGAGATTTTCTTGATCTGCAATCAAACACAATATATGACAAACAGAAGGCTCACCAGATGTGAACAGGTGATTTTGGCTGCAATGATTCTTTGAAGAGGTGCAATACCTTGAACCTTTCAACAATTACAATTTTGCAGATGATCATGGCAATGATCATGACTGCCTAGATGCTACTGAATTGTGCGCTAGGAACTGACATTCTAGAAGTTCCTTCGGCAGAAACTGATTTTACCTTGTTTGTGGATTTCTCTTGCTTGAGAGATAGACTAGGAATTGTGAAAGGAGCTTATGCAGTGTGCACCTTAGAAGGTGTAGTGGAAGCCTCTATTTGGGCGATGTAGTGTCCATGCAGATGGAAGAACTGATTGTTCTTACAAGAGTGTGCTGTGTCTCCAATAGTTTGAGAGCCGCCATCTTTACTGACAGTCAGTACAAGTTGGGCGTGGTCCATGACTGCACACAGTTGTGTTCCCAGATAGGTTTCATGACTTCCTCTGGCTCCCCACTTTGAAATGAAAATCTGTTATGAAGTTGGACACACTGCAATTGCCGATAGAAGAAGCTGCTATAAAATGTGCAGCACACAGGAGCGAATGTGATTTTGTGACTGCTGAAAAACGAATGCTGATGAGAAGGTAGGGTATTGCACTCCGGAGTCCTGTACATTCAATTGGAAAAAATCATCTGAAAGTGATGCTGTTTAAAACATGTTGTCAAACACTACTGATACTTGGAGACAGTTGAAAACTGTCCAGGAAGATGTCCCAGAGCCTGAAAAAGAGAAAGATGCGAAGAATCAGGATGAGGTGTGTATTTCGACAGATGGGAGACCAGTTCTACAGGATGCCATGTAGTCTCCTATCACAAGGTATTTCCATGGTCCTGCTCATATAGGAGGAGACACTGTGGAGCATCTCTTTAAGACCTACTGGTACAATCTTTATTTTAGTGACACTGCAGAGAGTTTATGTCACAGATCTGTTACTTGCCAGCAGTTAAATACAGGCAGGAGCACAGCTGTGGCCATGAGTCACATACGAAGATTAGGTGGTCCATTAACCGGATGCAATTGGATTTTCTGGAGATGCCCATCTATAACAGATTCCACTTTATCTTCGTGGTAGTCTGTCTCTTTTTGCTTTGGGTGGTAGCGTAGCTGACCAGTAGGTGAGACAGTTTCACAGTGGTCAAAATATTGCTGAGGGAGTTGATCCCTTGTTTTAGACTACCAGTTTCTCTGGAGTCAGTTTGCGGCCACTGGCGTAACGAAACTTGAGGGGGCCTCCCTGCAACGCACTTGGAGGGGCCCCCTCCGGGCTTATTCAGAAGCTCTGCAGTCATTATGCTGTGCTGAGGGTGCACCCCGCACCGCAGGGGCTGCAGGCGTTTGTGTTACGCCCCTGCTTGTGGCAGTCATTTTCAGAATCCAATAATGAGACTGCTGTGAGCAGCCCAGCAGGTGGAGCAGAGGTTCCATTGCAGCTATAGGCCAGAAGCATCTGGGATTGTGGAGCAAGTCAATAGGATGATGAAGTCTCGACTAGCCAAAGTCCACTTCTTGGAAACAGCTCTACACTCTTCCCCTAGTTCTAATGAGCCTCTAAAGAACTCCCAATTAAATGACTATACTCTCCCCCATGAAATCTTTGTGAGGAGAGCCAATAGACTTCCTGATGTGCTAGCAGCTGCACTTGTGAATATAACAGACAATATAATTCTTGGCTACCACAAAGCCCTGGCTGATGTGGTACATTTTGTCTCTCACCAGATTGATTTGGCAACTCCTATTCTAAGGCCAAAACAGTACTGTGACATAGGTCTGGTTGATTGGGTCCTGGTGAAAAACAAGTCAGGAAACTGAAGTTGAACGTACAGCCCTCTGCCTCTGCCACCCTTGCGGTCGTGTTGTGTAAGTCTTCCCAAGGCAGAGAGACATCCACTTTGATTTCACCCATTTTTTCCACAAGAGAGGTCTTGGATCGCCTACAGAATGGGGGCTGAATGGCCAGCGAGAGTCAGCATAGTCACCACTGGGGCCACCACTGGGGCTTCCCATTCGGTCACCCCATGGGGGTTTTGTGTACTTATTGATGTGACCCTAAAAGGTCTGGGCCCCAGGTGTTTGTCCTTCCCCATGATGAAAACAGAAAGGGTTGTGGGGCCACATGAAGTCCCAACAGCAGGAGAATAAGGATGGCATAGTTGGAACCTGCTCGCCCACAATAAGGTCCAATGTCTGGCAAGCACCCACTCTGCACCGAATCCCAGAAGAAGACAACGTACTGACTCTCCAAGGGACTCCAGCCAGGTGGGCATCCCCAACCACCACTGTCCAAGACTAGGGGTTCACTCCCTCCACGAGTCAAACTCATGTAGCACCCCCATGTGTGGGCTTCTAAATGGTGCTATGGGCCGGCACCCCTCACACCTGCAGGGCACCTCCTGATCTGTGCTGGTCCACCCGGGCATAAATCTCTTCAAGGAGTAGAGGTTTCCCCCCTCCAATGCCGTCTCCTACTCTGCAGCAGGAGGCCTGGTCACTGCACAAGACCTCCCAGATGCGGTCCCCCGATCGGAGCTAAGGGGCCGCCACTCACTGCCACCACAGGAGTGCCACACAGCCCCCACAACTGGGTCACACCCGCTGAGCCACGGGTTTCTAGCCCAGTCAGTTCCCTCTCTTGGACCTCCTAGTTGCAATAACCTGACTTGCACCAAGGGCCAACGTCCACATGCACTGAATGTCCAGGAGAGGGCCCTCCTCACCACTGGGTCCCACAGTAGCACAGGGCTCTCAAGCACGGCAGGCCCCGGCTACACACAATCAAGTTCCAGAAGCAGGTGGCACCACAGATGTCCCCGGGGTTTAGAACAGCCTCCCTGCAGCACCCGCCTCCTGAGCTGGGCTGCCTCA
The DNA here is from genome assembly GCF_964261635.1 of Lissotriton helveticus. Lineage (NCBI taxonomy): Eukaryota > Metazoa > Chordata > Amphibia > Caudata > Salamandridae > Lissotriton > Lissotriton helveticus. Next base: position 770,611,996 of record NC_136057.1, read on the forward strand.
GGTCACCCAGTGAACAAGAATTCTTCCCCAGGGAACCGTGGGCTCTCCCGTGCGCTACTTTCTGGCTGCAGCTTCACAGCCAAAGCCCACTAGCACCACTCACCAGTTGGAGGCCCTGACTCACCAATGCGCCCACAGGGGTCCCTGGCTCCACACCCCAGCCGGGCTCAGGACCCCGCCGGAGATTCCTCCCAGTCTCCACCGGGTCCCCACCCAGAAGTGTAGGCCACCAGAGCCACGCAGGAAAAGGACCCGATGTGATCCCGGTCCTCCACACGCTGGAGCAGGCTTCAAAGAGTCTCCCCTGCAGCACAGTCCCAAGCATTGCTGCTGGGGAGACTCCAGGCTCCCTCCAAAGCACCCTCCCTGAAGCACTGGGGCTACAGATGTCCCCGGTCCTGGCAATTATCGGCTGGATGCAGTGATGGCATAGGAGCTCAGTTTTAATGGGGTGAAAAAATATGTTTTCTCTTTTAAGCTTCCAAAAGAATTTTCAATTGTGTTTCAGTCAAAACTGCTAATCAGAAGTAGAACCTTTCCCAGAAAGCATGCTTTTATTGATTTGGTGTAAATCTGTTCAGCAATTTTTAAGATACAAGCATTTAAATAAGTTGCTGAAGGGGTTCAAAAAGTTTAAAACTGTTCTACACTGATGTAGTTTGAAATTGCGATTCAGAAAATCTGAATCCTGTCAATCAAATTTTGAATTTTTTCTCAAATGAAATTGGCTCGTGAAGTCAATTCATTTTCTTCCCACTATCTTGAAGTTTTCCATTTCTGACAAAAAAGACAATTTTCACGCTGTGGAACAAAATGTTTCCATAGCACTGGGAGAGTACCATGGGTGATACCCGACCTCAGTTGAGTGCAGTGGGGAACTCAGAGGTGTGGAAAATAAGAAAAACACCCTCAAAAAAGTGCACACCAGAGTCAATTTGCTATTTTGACGTAAATCAAAATTCCATAACCATAATGAAAAGTGCAACCATTTCAAAAATAGAAAATTAAAAAAAAACGTAGAGAGGAACGCTTATTGTGCAGCGCCAAATGATATTCACAGTGGGGTAGGCTGGCTTTGGGTGTGGGCAATGCCCCGCGGATGGTCCCTGCAGCGTATAGCCTCCAGCTGTGCTTAGCTGGGTTTGAAGCCTACAGAGATCCTCCATTCACCCACTGCTGTGCATGGACGAAAGCCATGCACATAGGTGATTTGCCAATTGCAGAGGGGTGGGTGTAGGGCCTGTTTCCCAATTATGTTATGCAATGTAGAAAAACCATGCTATAACTCGTGCACCCATCTGCAGAAAACACAAAACTAATCACAAATTCTAAAATAGCACAGGAAAGAAACCTATCAAGAATAGTTAAAGTGACCTTATAGTTAGATATGGTACTAACACCTTAGTTTTCATTTAAAAATCATGTTTTCTCTAAACCCCTTATTTGTTCCTACATAATTAAACATGTGTCTCTTCTTTTACCAGAATATAACAGTATAGTCTACTATCGAATTTATGGATACGTAAAAAATATCCTTGTTTGAGAAAAGCATTGTTTTCATGAGGATTGTACCAAAATAGACATTTATTATTAGAAAGGTAACAGTGGGGTCCTCCATTACCATCCTGATGTTCTATTCAAATTTACAAAGCACTTAGCCTTCAGCATTCTGGTTTAAGCCATCACCAGAAACCCTCTTTGGAAACATAGGACAACATTCATTATCATTTTTGAGTATGTAGATACTGAGGGCAGAAGCCTCGAGTGGGTCATGTGCTCCCTCCCACTATGATATTGATTACTATCGTTGTGGAGAGGTGTCATGGTTTGCAAGAAATAAAGGGTCGAGGGGTGTTGATGCCCCTCCCACCCATTGGCAGGAGTGATAAATAGCAAACTCCTCTCGATGGATCTGAATATATGTTGTATTCAAAGCTGTTTGTTCACGTGTCGAATAAGAACCATATTAAAGTCCACACACCTATACACATCCATAAAGGCACAAAAATACTCATAAAGATATGGAAAGAGATACATATAGACAGCCTCTCAACCATACACAAAGAGGATACATACAAAATGCATGCTGCCTTCCAAAGTGTCATAGCATCAACAAAGACAACACAAAACAAACATGACATTTTCTCGCATTTCTTCTAAAAGTCAGACGTGACATCTGAATCGAAGGCATGTGGGATTTATGATCACAGTTAATTTGTTCTTCCTGTGCGTATCTGGCATGGGATCTCCACCATGCTGATAAAGAACAGCGTGGGAGCGCCAGCAGTGTTTCTTCTACACACCTGGGCTTTCTGGTTCAGTGTTTTTTTGTAATATAAATTAGTTTAGCCGATTCCTGTTTTTGGAGACAAAGACAAAAATACTTTTTTATATGAAACATAATCGAACAAAGAGTTCTATTCAAATAAGCACGATGAAGGCCATGCTAATCCTGTAATTCCACGTCCTGTTTTGTATTGTCACAATTCCTATCACCACAGAAGCACAGCGCTCTAATTGATGTTGAGGGGCTGTTAACCCCTTCCGTGCTGCCGTCGGCCGTTGGCCGACAGAAGCACTACCTCCCCAGTGCTGCCGTCGGCCAACGACCGACGCAGCCCTGGCCACCCTTTAGAATGCCCGCACCGCGGCGGAAAAAACGTGGTTAAGCCGTTAAAGTTAAATGAAGCTGTATACACTAAGCCTATATGTACAATTCAGTTTGCCTCACTCTTACTCCACGCAACGTGGTGCAAAAGCGACACAAACTGTTAGAAATTACGGGCCTCATTTATGAGGTTTTGCAGTGGGGCAGAGCTGCAGGCCTTTCTCCTGCGCTGCCCTACGGCAAAAGAGCAGGAATGCGTCAGAGTCTATCAGATAGGGCACATTCCTGTCCTTTTCCCCTGGGTCACTGCTTAAGAAGCTGCTGTGCGCCAACACAGGCACCTTTGCACCATGGTGCTAGGGTGCCTGCGTTGCAGGGATGATTTTTTTTGCGCAGGAAGGGAAATATTCCTGCACAAAAACAATCACAAGAGGCTTTTTCCTCTTTATATGTTTGATGCAAGATGCAGCACACATAGAAAAAGGAAAAACTTGGAGAAATAAAGGTATTTCTCATCATTGTGCCTCCCTTACGCCACCCTTTGGGAGGAGTAGGTTTTCGGCGCTGCCTCAGATTTACGATTTCTCGTAAATCTGGGGCAGTGCCAAAAAGCCATGTATGTTGCTGGGAACGCCCACAGCAACACCCATTGCACACCCCTTTAATGCCGAAAACGGTGTCAATCAAACAATATTTACAAGGCAAAATTAAGACTAAAAAATGGTTTAGTGCTGTCTCGTAAATATGGAGCAGGCTTGACCCTGCTCCATTCATAAGAGTCCAGCCTGAACTGCCCAGCCAGGTCCTCCCTGAACCAGAAACCAAGCCACCCAGGAACTGTTTCACCCTAGTTATGGCCTCATCAGTCAGGCACAACTGGGTTCCAGTAACTCAGTGTGGATGGGACCCACGCCTAGGCATTTCTGTCCCACTTAGGGTGACTACTAAAGTATATAAAAAGGGATGGATGGAATGCTTGACTTAATCTCAGCCACTGGTAATTACTCGGGTCGCATACCAAACCATGGTTACTTTGCACACCGTCAACATAAACAAGCAAATTAAATAATGTCATCAACAAAGGAATGTGCTTGAACTGTTAAATGTAAGGCTTTAATCTCCCCTAGATTTACGATCCAATATTGCTGAGGTGCTATTGTGCCATATTGCATTTTATGATTTATTCTCTGTAACAAAAATAAAAAATGTGTAAATCATCCGGGCCACATGGCCGGTCAAGTGTCTTAATTGTGTAATTTCACAGAAGTGCTGGGACAGGTTTTTAATGCAATCCTATGTACTCGGTGTAGAGCTGCTTAATTGCGTTGAGATAACAAGATGGGCGGGGGTCCAAGTCTATTGCAGCCAATTACAGGTTAGGTGGGGGGACCTTTAACCCGCTAGCACCACATAAAGTCTGTCTGCAACCATTTGTAAGATGTGTAGAAGGAGAGAATATACCAATTATTTGATTTAGCTTTAAGTGTAGTGTTTGAAGATGTATTGTATTTTTTAATATAGCTAACATGATTTAATCAGAGAGCTGCTCTAATTGCACGTTTGATCGAAGTTTTGCTTTAGTACTATCTAGGTTCAGGATTGTATAATGATGCTATGAGGCTTGTATTGTTCTTATAACATATATATGGGTAGTTTTAACCAAATCAAACTTACAAATAACATTAGTGTTACATATAACATCCTTCAGGGCTAAGCAGCATGAAGTCTGAGTTGAACTATTCCTCGACACTGCCTCTTTCACCAGTTTATGCCAATCCTAGTATTGCAATAAAATGTAGTAAATGTTTAAGGATGTTTCCTTCACATAATGTGCTATTTTACTTGGGATGAAGGGAGCGGACAGAAGGAAATCAGACCAAGTAACTGTCAACATAATAAACGTAACATAGATATGGGGCAACATGAAAACATGTCAATCAGTGTACATTGTACATTTGTACATCTTGGAAGTGCTGGGCTCAGTGGAAAAACTGTAAGCTACTTATGGTTACTTCTTAGTTGTGTACACAACTTCCACCCTGCGCAGCAGGGACATTAGTCCTGTAATTACAGTTTTCAAACGCCTCCTTGCAAGACTTTCTTTTCATCCTTGTGTTTTATATACAACAGAGAATTACGAACTCCTTTTAATCAAAAACAATGTTATGTTTTTACTAAAACCATTCACACAAGGAAAATGCACAACAAGTTTAATTTTTACACAGCCGTGCTATTATTATAAACAAAGTATTATATTCTTGTGCAACTGCTACCATGGATATTCCACCAATATTATTGGTAAGCAGCTGAAATGGTAGCACTCTACACTGCTGCCACTTCACTAGTTTATATAGCGCTAGGAATCGACTCCCGGAGGAGTATCTCCACGCTTCGACCGCTGGGGAACCTGTCCTGGCTCACCCTGAGAGATAATCCCTGATGGGTATCTCTAAGGTGCGACCAAGCATCCCCAGCGGTCTGGGGGGGCTGTTGTGAAGATGAGGCAAGCTGATGCCCAGAGTTGCCGAGTGTGGTTTCTGACTAGAGTAGGCACCGAGGCGAGAATTATCGAGTCCGCTGACCCTGGTCCACGACCCTGCCGCGTCGGGAATCGAACCCTGGTCCCGGGCCGTTCTCTGCTTACGGATCTGCCGCCTCTAACCAGTGAGCCACACTTCTCCAAGTATTATCAAAACTACTACAGTGAGGTGTTGCACAAATATTATAAGGAAACACGCTATCTCTATCAGGAAGACTGCGTATTTCATTATTCATGGATTGATATCCTAGAAATATTTCATAACAAGAGATTGAAAGCAGAAACATTGATTTTACTTTGCTTTTTAACATGGAGCATATTACATGAGGGTGCAAACTTTCGATGTTTTTTCGCAACCTTTGGGATGTTCTGTGGAATATTTAGCAATTTCACAAACTAATGAATTTTTTTACTTTGTCCCCTTTAGCCTGAAAATTGTGAATTGTGTGACAATGTACGTTGCAAAAGGTAAATCGCGTAGACAAAGTAGGCACACAATTGTCATTGCAAAAACCTGCAAAATCTACAATCTGGTTCGAGGCCATTGACTGGAAGTGCACTATAGGGGTTTTAGAATCAGACAGTTGGGAGTCCTCTTAGTGGATAATGTTACATACAACATGGACCACAACGTCCATTTTGATAGACTGATCTCCAGCAGCAGCCCATGGAGGTAGGAGCGGTGGGGGGGGCTTTTCGACAGACGACAAGGGAAAAATAATTATTTATTTAATTTTCCCTAGTGGTCATCTGTCAAATCCCCCACTGCCCCACCCCTCTTACCTGCAGGGGCCGCTCCTGCTGATCTCAGTTACTCATGCTGACATACTGACCATAAACTGGAGTCAGTATTTTGTTATAGTCAGATTACAGGCGGTGAATTTGGAATTTGGGACTCTTCATCTCAAAATACTTTTCTACCTATTTTTCCTGTTGTTGGGTCCCTCAGGAATCCTTTATTTCTCCCATGATATTTAACATGTACCTGGCCCACTATTTTAAAGGACCCTACTACCAATGCCCCATCGCAAAGATGTTAGGCACCGATGGATCAAAAAACTCAGCAGCTAAAAAACACAAAGACAGAGCTAGTTATATTTGTGGCAGGACAAATATCCAATTTAAAGGATTTCTTCTCTCATCCGATCTAAATGATTTCTCCCCTCTGCTCTTTTTGACCATACATGAACTTTGAGAAGAGAAAATCTTGTGGTGGTTTTTGATGCCAATATGGCACTCATTCAGCAATTTAGTATAGTGGTAGCAGCTGCTCCTTCTAACTTAGTAGTCTCCACTATACTCTGCCTTTGTGCAGCCGTGGCCGGCAGTGGGAGTATCTGCAGGGCGGTGACGTGGGGAGGGGGAGGGGAAGGGTGCGGGGTAGTAATGTATGGATTACGGAGTTTTACTGGTAAGTAAACATTTAACTAAATAAAACGAATTTCGTTGAGTGCACTGTATCCCCAAATGCGATGTAGTGCGCACAGCAAAATTCGTTTTATTTATTTAAATGACCTGGTTGCAATCTTGATTACGCTGCAGTACACCTAGGTAAATTATGTTCACCATGTATTCCTGCTCCGTTTATTGCTTGTTCTAGCACATGTTTGCAAGGATGGCATGTGTGGGTCCCTTTGGGGTAAATCCAAGGCTAAGAAGTGTTTGCTGAAGCAGGATTCTCTTATGATATATGTTCTACTCGGAAAATCTCAAGTCGTTGAATAATGAATTTATTAGTCAAGCATTCGATATAATCAAACTGTCTTTGTAAAACATAACACTGTTCATGAATAGAAATGATATCAATGTTTTCTTTACTTACCAGGCTGTCTACGTCTATACTTGAGTTCACGGCCCATTGCAAGGTGTTCATTATGTTCATGGCCAAAGTGAGAACAATGCCAACTTTGCTTTCACCATCACCTAAAGGAAGGGTACATTTATCACGTATCATTTACTATACTTAGGCCTGGATTAAAAAAAAAAAGTCATATAAAGTATAATATTTGTATTTGCAGGTTTTCTCAAAAAAGAGTAAAATGCTCTTAGCCTCTTTGTGTTTTGGATGCTAAAGCACTAATGCCTGTTACAATTATTGTAAATTATTATATCACCCATGTTTCTAATAAATAAGTGAAGAGTTGCTCTTGCACCCACCATGATTTTTGGAAAGTTTTGACTCATTGCTGCAACTGTGATGCAGCACACAAAATAGATTAGTCATCATCTTATATTTTTAAGAATGGAGATCTCTTATTTGCATGTAAAGAGGATTAAGTGTATCTACCCTTGAGTAAAGAAGGCTTAAAGTCCTTTTAATATGTCTTGAAAATTCTGGTTTTATTTGTAGTAATTATAACATGTATCTCCAACGTGAGATATTCCATAAAATAGATGTACAAGTATATTAGCAATTTTCTGTGAGCAGCCAACGTGTTTAGTGTCCCCTAAATGGCTCGATAGTCTTTAGCCTGGGGCTTTCTCAAGGCTTTTAGGATAAAGTTTATGTTTCAGCAAATTAGTTTTTCTTCATTTTCATAGTCCATATGGTTCAGGATTTATCCAGTTACTGAATTATACCAAGAATTATACGAACCATATGGTCTATAAATATGAAGGAAATCTAATATGCTAAAGCATAAACTTTATCTTAAAAGCCTTGAGAAAGCCCCAGGTTATCAAGCCATTTAGAGGGCGAAACACATGTCATCTGCTCACAGCACACTGAAAAGATGCATGTACAACTTTTTGATGGAATACCTCACATGGAGATTAATTATATAATTACTACAAATAAAAATGAATTTTCAAAGAGACAATAAGCGTACACGATTATAAAGATCTCTTCTTTGTAACTTGTTGCTAGTAATACACCTGGAAGTGGTCATGGAGTGATAGCAGGGAGTACATACTGCAGATCAAATCTCTTAAAATAAATCAGCATTTATTTATATGTGACAATTCCTAACCTAGAACTGCATTTAAGTATGTAAGACAATGCCCTACTAGAAGTTAAAATATGAAGACAAGTTTGTTTACAAATTTACAAGCTGCTATGACTCAAAAATGTGCTGGCCGGCTTGCAATTCCTGTGATGTTGAAGTGACCCGAGCTTCTCCTTAACATAAGCATATTGATCTCGAACATTTATAAATCTCCTGTACATAAACGGAGGTATTAAGATCACCGTACAATTAGCACGTTTCTTATTTGGCTTCTTCCCAAAGTAAGAATGTGAGATTGCAACTACATATTTTCCATCCTCATCTCATTTTCCACCCCTTCCGTGCTTCCAGTCTCTCCCCATCCGAATGGAAGGTTATGGTGGTATTTTTTTCATAGGCAACAATTAGATATTCTGAATAACTAGTTTGACAGCAATGTTTTCCCAATCTGCAATTTGTGAAAACGTTAGGATTCATGAGTAGTTTACCTGTTGTTGCAATGGATATGAAGGTCACAGCACTAAAGAAGATAACAAAGATCATTTCTATCCTCATCTGGAACCAGCGTAACGTGGACAGGTAGAGAAACCAGTTTGCTGTATGTAAATTCAGGGCTTTGTGAAAGAGGGTTTCAAAATAAGGCTGCCTCCCAAAAGCTCTCAGAGTCCACAGCCCTTTCAACGTTGTGATGAGGTGTGTAAAAATTGGGCTTCGAGCTGTAGAGAAAGTTGGATACAAGAAAAAACAGTGTCACTTGATACTCAATATAACAATGTATGTCATTTAACTGAGAAAAAGCATTAAAAGTTGGCTACAAAGCCAAGATAGTCTTATAAAGGACTGGATCATTCATGCACCTAATGCTCAAAGCAGATTACTACAGTCTAGCGACCCTTGACCCTTTATTGGCAGGTCGCTCCCCGTGCCGCACAGCACCACCTGTGTGACCGTGCCCTTGAGCCCAAGCTGCCGCTGCAGAGTAGAGTTCGAGACCCTCCTCCACCCATAGTCTACCACTTGTGCCTCATCCCTGGTGGCCAGTGACAGGCTGCAGGCTTGCTGTTGTAATTGTATTGGTTTGTTTTAAATGTTATTTGTGGCATTTCATTCCTCCTTCTCCCTCGTGTATTATTTCTGTGCCCTGTGCCCTTTTTGCCTTCTGTATCCTTTGCCGTTCCTACCCCCATTTTCTCCCGCTGCTGCGTCCCCTGCGGCCCTGCCCCCCCGCTCGCCTATTCGTCCACTCCCTCCTCCCAGCTGCTCCTTCCTCCCACCCCCCCTTCTTAAGGCGGCCGATGCGCAACCGTGCCGCTGGGGTGCCTAAGTGGCGCCTAAGGCAAGCGCGTCTGCGTTTGTACGTGTCTGGACCGTGCCCAGCACCAGAACCCCTGGCCCCCACGAACGCCATGACACCCGACACCGCTATGATGCCAGCACCCTCATGCACTCAACACCGGACGACCACACACCTGCTTCCTGGCCGCCCCAAAGAGCACCCAAGGACCCTTCTCCTGCCGGAACTGCAGCTTCACCAGCATCCGACCCGCCAAACCACCCACCGTTAAAGAACGCAACCACCTCAGATGCATTCTTCTCAACACCCGCTCCGCCTGCAAACATGCTGTTGAACTCTGGGACCTACTCGACTCACCCTCCCCAGACGTCGCCTTCCTGAGGGAGATCTGGATGACCCATCTTCAGCACCCGACATTGCCATAGCCATCCCGGACGGCTACAAGATCACCCGCAGGGACCGCACCAACGGAACAGGAGGAGGAATTGCTATCATCCACAGGAACACTTTCAGAGTCTCGACCAACACTGACGACACCCTCAGCACCGCCGAACACCTGCACTTCCAGATCCACACCGATCCCAACACCACCCTCAGAGGAAGCCCCGTCTACAGACTCCCCGGACCGCGGCCACAGTTCAGCGACTCCATCACACACTTCGTCAGTACACACGCCCTCGCCTCCACAGACTACATCCTCCTTGGGGACCTGAACTTCCACCTCGAGAACAATGACGACACCAACTCCACCACCTTACCTTGATCAACAACCTCGCCAACCTCGGACTAAGACAGCTCGTCACAACACCCACCCACTCTGCTGGCCAAATGCTTGACCCCATCTTCTCCGCAAGCTCCCACGTCTCCTTCAGCCACACCACCGAAGTCCATTGGACCGACCATTGCTGCATCCACGTCACCTTCCGGAAACCCACCACGCACAACTGCACACAACAGATCCCTCGCCACTGCTGGAGCAAAGTCACTGAAGACCAGCTAACCACCATCCTCGCCCGGAGACCACCCACTGACCCCACCGACCCCGACACCGCCGCCTGCAACCTCAAACAGTGGATTGACGACTGCGCCAACACCATTGCCTCGATCAAGAAACCCTCCAACATACACACCAGCAAGAAAGCCAGCTGGTTCACAGAGGACCTCCAGGCTTCCAAGCAAGCTTGCAGAAAACTAGAGAAGAAATGGCACCATGAACCGACTCCGGACAATTACGCAGCCCACAAGAATGCCACCTGCAGACACCATCACCTCATCAGATCCGCCAAAAGGGCCTCCTTCAAAGACAACCTAGACGACAACGCACACAACAGCAAAGAGCTCTTCAACATTGTAAAGGAACTCTCCAACACCAGCTCCAACAGCAACGACATGCCACCTTCGCAAGACCTGTGCGACTCCCTTGCCACCTTCTTCCATCACAAGATCGCAGACTTCCACAACAGCTTCAAAGTCATGACCGCCCCGACAGCCACTGAGACCTCCGTCCCCACGGCCACCATCCGCACTGATCCCCTGCACTCCTGGACCTACATAAGCGACCACGACACAATCAAAATCATGAACACCATCCACTCCGGATCTACGTCAGACCCATGCCCACACAACATCTTCAACAAAGCCAGCTCCACCATCGCACCCCATCTCCGCAAGGCCATCAACATCTCCTTCGAGACAGCGACCTTCCCGGAGAGCTGATCAACGCCTTACTCAAAAAACCCAGGGCTGACCCTAAGGACCTCAAGAACTTCCGACCCATCTCCCTGCTCCTGTTCCCGGCGAAGGTCATCAAGAAGACCTTCAACAGACAACTGACCCGCTACCTCGAGGAGAACAGCATTCTGGACCCATCCCAGTCCGGATTCTGCAGCAACCATAGCACCGAAACTGCCCTCATTGCCGCGACCGATGACATCAGAGCCCTGCTGGACAACGGCGAAACCGCGGCCCTCATCCTCCTGGACCTGTCAGCCACTTTCGACACTGTCTGCCTCTGCACCCTACGCACATACCTCCGGCAGAACCCACAGCATCCGCCTCCCCCTTTCCGCTCCGAAGCCACCAAGATCATCTGCGGCGTACCCCAGGGCTCATCCCTCAGCCCGACATTGTTCAACATCTACATGGCACCACTCACCCAAGTCGCCCGACTGCACGACCTCAACATCATCTCCTACACCGACGACACCCAGCTGATCCTCTCCCTCACCAAGGACCCCCTCAACTCCAAAACAAACCTCCACGAAGGAATGAAAGCCGTCACCGAGTGGATGAAGAACAGCCGTCTGAAACTAAACTCGGACAAGACAGAAGTCCTTATCCTCGGCTCCACCCCCTCGGTCTGGGATGACTCCTGGTGACCGACTGCACTGGGAACAGCACCAACACCCACCGACCATGCACGCAACCTGGGGTTCGTCCTCGACTCTACACTCTCCATGACAAAGCAGATCAACGCCCTCTCGTCCTTCTGCTTCAACACCTTCCGCATGATCCCCAAGATCTGAAGGTGGATCCCCCTGAAACAAGAAGAACGGTCACCCAGGCCCTCGTCAGCAGCAGGGTGGACTACAGAAACGCCCTCTACACAGGAGCCTCGGCCAAACTCCTGAAATGACTACAATGCATTCAGAACGCCCCTGCTCGCCTGATCCTCGACATCTCCCTCGACAGCCACATCACACCCCACCTGAGAGACCTGCACTGGCTCCCCGTCAACAAGAGGATCACCTTCAAGCTCCTCACCCATGCACACAAGGCACTCCACAACACCGGACCAGCATACCTCAACAGACGACTCACCTTCTACACCCCGAACCGCCAGCTCCACTCCAACGACCTCGCCACCGTCCCCCGCATCTGAAGAGCGACCTCCGGCGGCAGATCGTTCTCCCACCTCGCTGCCAAGACCTGGAACACCCTCCCCATCCTCTTAGGGCAGAGCCAGGACCTGCTAACCTTCAGAAGACTACTAAAGACCTGGCTATTCGAGCAGTAGCTGCATCCCTCCCTCCCCCCAGCGCCTTGAGACCCCCACGGGTGAGTAGTGCGCTTTACAAATGTTCTGACTGATTGATTAATTGATTGATCATGATCCACCTGCTCCCTGCAATTCACCATGGACGTTACAAATCCTCAACTCATGACAGAGGCTAAGCATCCATGTCCTCTACATCCTTATGGTAGAGGTCTGGCTGGGCAATAGGTATGAGGTAAAGAGATCCCTCTTGTGAAGACAAGAACTACTGGGCCCCAACCGTGATTGTTGAGGTTGCTTGCCACTGCTGTCCTATGGGACATTTTACAGTGGGTCAGAATACTGTCCTAAGTACAACCCTTTCTACATCTCACTCTTCGAGCAGTGAGGGTAAGCAGTCTAAGGCTTTTCATGGAGGAAATATGGGGGAGAAGAGCTTAGAATTCAACAGTCAAACATGAAACATAATAACATTTTGTCTACCCCAGTGATTATCTTTTAAGTAACAGACATTACTTTAGAATCATAAAGAGTCCTTTTCACCAAGCTAGGAAAAAGTGCTAAGACTAAGGAAAAAGGCACCTTTTCTTAATTAATAAAGGAAACTCAGTTTTTATTTCAAACACGAGAAAATAAATCAAGCATATTATATAAGGAAATATGTATAACTTTTGTCAGTGAATATTGCTTAAATGTTCAACTCTAAGGGGGTTATTACTATGTAGGTCAGACAGGTGGTCGGAATGGAAACCGACTGACTAGTAGTCGGCAGTTCCATCCAAAAAATTAGGATGAGACTGCCCATGAGGCGGACATAAAACATCCATTTTACCATTGCGGCTTGTGCTGTGGTCGGAAAAGGGCCGCAGTACAGGCCGCATTGGTAAAATGAATGTTTCAACAACATCCATGCACCGTTTGTCAGGCACCATGTGGTGCCTGGCATGGGGGTATGGATGTTTGGGGGGTACCACAGGTGCTCCCTAGGCCTTATAGCGGAGGCTGCAAAGAGACAGGGGCCTTGCTAGGGGTCCCCAAAGTCTGTTTCCGACAGCCTTTTAATGGTGGTTCACCAGCCAATAAAAGGCTGTCTGAGAGGGACATCGTAATTAAAAGGCTGTCCAAGAGGGACATTGTTATCCGTATGGTGGTGCCTGAGCAGGCACCCCCCTGACTGTAGGGAATTACATTCTGACCGACGGTCAGAAGGGCTCCTTGAACGTGACAGTCAGACTGCAGCAGCAGATGTTGGTCTGATTGCAACTGGCAGCCTGTCAGTTGTGGTCCGACCGACATCGTAATGAGGCCCTAAGTATGGCCTTTTACTAAAAATGTAAAGTATCCTTAAAAATCATTATAAAATTGTTGTTTTAGAAAATCTAGTACTCTAATAGTATGAAGCAGTTATACTGAACGTTTCATTCATGAAAAAAATTGGATTAAGATTTTGCACAACTTTTTCTTTTGCTATGGTGCATTACAATAGAGAAGTCAAAATATGCTAAATTTCAATGTTACATTTTGCACAATTGAGTGTAAGACTCATTTGTTGCGTAGGTATACTGCTTCATATAAATTCATTTGTGTTATTTTACGTCATAGAAAACATTTTCGTCAATAATCTTTCACAACGAGTTTGTTAAAGTATAAGGTAATCAGTTAGTAAACATGTTAAATTCATTATTCTATTAATCCTGCTATTTCTACAAATCTAAGCACTCTTTCACAGTACTGGAACTTCATTGTTTCTCAGTTTCAGTGTTGTATTTCTAGATGTGTGCAAAGCGCACATTAGAGTTCCCTGTCATAATCGGTTTTTATATTGTGTAAAGAATGGTCAGCTTTTACGCTGCAACATACCCTACAGATCAGATGTGCAACTCTTAAGTCCACACATCAGATTTGTCTGCGCATTCTAGTGTCCTTAACTGGTTGGTCACAAGCTGGTTTGAGTTGCAGCTCCAGCAGCACAGTGGGTGAAGTTTACATACTGACCTTCACAAAGGCATATTTTATTCACTTGGGTCTCTGTGAGTGACCTATAATTGGAACGTGGACCACTGAACAGAGTCATCATGGCAGGCCTGCACAGCAGCACCCACTTTTGGTAGTTGCTATCTTCCCAGATGAGTGTAGACAGGTTCTCAAGTACACGAGTTGCACTCTTCAAGAGATCCATGATAGTGTGTTTTCTGCATTTGTTGCCTCAGGGCTGATCATGGTTTCAGCTTTAGTAGTGACTAGGCTCCTCTCAGCGATGTTGGGAATGGCAGCACCAGTTTCTTGGGCTCATAGTGGATTACTGGATGACACAGTGATGCTTGTTCAAAATATGGGTACAGTTCACAGCTGGAAACACACAGACAGACCGGGGAAAACCTTCACAGCACAGGTTGTTCCTGGCTTCACACTCTGTTGTAATCAGCTTTTTTCTGCGTGTTCCTCACAAAATTAACATGTTGGCCTTCTCCACCTGAACAGTCTCTCCTCCTACAGAGCCAGGCCCTCTCCTAAGCAGACATGTAGGCTTCCAGGCACTAGGAAGGACCCCAGCTCCCCAAGCAGAAAGTGCAGTCTTTAGGTGATGTCTCCTTATCTGGGGAACATTGACTGTCAGGCAGTCACCATCCCTGGTCACACAGCAGTCATACGGGGTGGTTTGGATTTCCCATTTTTACACATTTTCTAGACCGGGGCTATGAATCCACTGTCTAACACTTCTGGTTTGGGTGTATTCACCTTCAAATGTCATACTCTGGTTGTTCATCAGACACAGCATTTACATAAGGTGAACGCTCTCAAACCAGGTGCCAATGGTGCTAGGTCAACGTAGGAGTATCCCAAACAAGGGCACAATGAACTGTGATATCTCTGAACCTGGCTTTTACCAGTCTTCCTGAAGAATCAATCAGTGACAGACAAAATGGCAGACCCTGCCTAGAAACTTCCTCACTTTGAAGAACAGTAACTGCAGACCCACCATTTACCCCTACAATTTGTCAAATGGCAATGCTCAAGAAGAACCTATCAGTAGCATTTGCTAAGAATGTCCTCATAGATTTTTTTAAAGAGAAGCCCAGTATCCTTCCTTCCTTACTTCATCGATTGGGTCTCCACACTCCAGCCACCGGAATTCAAGCAGAGCAGCACCTCCAATCTCTGAAGAATCTGCCCTCATCCTCCATCCTGTGCCTTGTTAAACCAAGTGTATTTAAAATGCATCCCACTGGTTCCAATACTCAGACTCACATTCACATACACCTTCACCACACACAGACACAAACACACACACGTGCACACACACACACACACACACATACACGCACAGACTTGACATACACAAAGCATGTAGGCGCAAGGTTCCAGAGTTTACAAAACAACAGGAGAACTGGTTCAGTAGACAGCACTTTCTTTCTTTCTCCATTGCAGAATGGTCCAACCTCATCACTGCTCTAAATTGCACTCCGAAGATTGTTGAGTCAAATAAATCACTGGGTATCATTCCGGACAAAAACCTGAACATGTCAGCACATATCAACACAATGGCAAAAAACGCCAGGTTCCACTTAAGCTACTTACGAAAACTAAAACCTTTTATAAACAAAGCAGACTTCAAAACAGCAGTCCAGGCATTGGTCATTTCAAGGATTGAATATGGTTGCACAACCTTAGCAGGGCTCCTAAGATCTCATCAGCCCCATTGAAAGCATGTCTTAATGCAGCCACAAGACTTATAGCGGGATCCCAAAAATTCGACCATATCTCTCCTCACTTGAAAGCTCTCAACTGGCTACCTTTCGAAGCACAAATCCAGTTCAAGCTAGCATCACCCACAAAAGCAATACACAACAAATCTCCAGTCTATCTCGCCCAGAAACTCACGCTTTCGGGTGGGACTCGCTCCTCCAGGAGCAAAGCGGATCTACTACTGAAACCAGCACGTTTCCGTAAGAAAAAAACATATGACCGAGCATTCTCAGGGGCAGCACCGAGAATTTGGTACGCCCTCCCCCCTGACATGAGAAGAATTCCATCCATCACAACATTCAAAACGGAAGCAAAATTGTTTTATATGAGGAAATTTCTTCCCTAATAACCTACAGCTGAACTATATATATGTCATGCTCCCCTGCTGTTCGAATGTTCACACAAGCAGCTCACTGTACAATTATTGGACCTGTATATTCATGTTTTGTCTTATTATGTTGTATAGTTCTAGAGACTTTATGGTAGTCTATCTGTTGAACACTATATATTTGATTATGCCTTTCATAATTGTAAATGTCGCAAACCAGTATGGGCTCGGAATATGTAAGGGTCAGGATGTTTAAATGCCCCTGTAAAGCGCTCTGATACCCTTTACAGGGTCATGTTCGCGCTATAGAAAACACTAAAAATAAATAAATCAAAATAAATAAATAAATAAAATGGTTACATTAATGATTTGCACAACACGCTGTGCTGCCTTCACTGTGTTATCTGCACCCAGGGCTCGAAATTACCTACCTCGTCACCCTTCCTCACCACAGTCCTGACTCTGTGGATCGTGCATAGAATTTACCTATGCAAGCTAAAAAGAAAACACACATGCCCTAACCAGTGATCATCATCAGACCCATATAGAAGGGCCCTGGCATGTGCTTCCTGTTCTTTTTTGTTTCTCTGCACACCACCCAGAAGGAAGTCAATAGTAAGTTCATTATATTCCCTTATTTCCATATTTATGTAACTTGTCATACGCAGCCTGCTTTTTTTTTGGTAGTGTGAGTGTTCCCTTAGCCGCTCAGTGTCAGCAAGCTGTCTTCCCCGCTGACGACTGGGAGACAACCACTGCCTATGCCTATTTTTCATGTACAAAGTAATGTAGTAGTCTGAGGGTACTAATCACTGTCATTTTATTTCAATGTCAGTCTTCCTTTTGTGGGCTTTTGTATGCTGGTGTACCCCAATGCCTGTGCTAGTAATGGTGGTGATCCTGTGAGTCTTTGATTCAATTTTTGCAAGGTAATCTAATGTGGGAAGCAGAATTAGCTTGGCTCAGCCTATATTTGGATGCATGCTTCCTCTCTCAGTTTATACCAAATTAAAACAAGCTCCTGAGTCTGGTTCAGGATATGAAAGTCCTGGGCCAGCTCCTGCTACATCAGAGGGCCCTGTTAAGGATTTGACTTCTTGCAGAAAATTACAAAAAAGATAGCGCAGGATGCAGTTGCAGCCCGTGAAGGGCACTCTTTTCCCAAAAGTGAAAGAACATTTATATCCTATGATCCTGATTCATCTAATTCACGGGAGGAAGAACACAGCAGTAGATATATCTAGGGCTCAGAATTAAAGGAGACTTTGGCACACATTAAAGAAAGCCTTTCCTTTCTAGAGACAGGACCCAGTTGGATCATCTTTGGACAATATACAAGTACGGAGCCAGAGTGGCTACCAATACATAATGCCATTCAAGGACTTTTATCTAGGGTATGTCTGATGTTGAGAAGTTGGGCTTTCCTAGGTTTCTATTTAGGTGATATATCTTGATAAATTTTTCAGAAGTGTTCCATTCAATGGAAAAGGTGGGCTAACTCATGGTAGGGTTGTCATTCACAGGAATGATTATTTTTGAGGATGCTTCCCCATCAGACTTCACAAGAAGGTGGAATGTGCAGTTACAAGATCCTACTCGGCTACAAATCTTTCGATCAGGGTAGGAGCCTACACCAGTAATACAGTCCAGTTGCTCCTGCATGATTTTCAAGCCTTTGCAGAGGTGTTGCAATAAGGAACAGATGGCACATCCTAACTGGCGATCATGAAACATCAGGTCTGATTTTTATCTGACATACCCTTTGATTCCCTTTCCACTGCTGTGGACTCTGGTACAGCCATTTTTGTGAGAACGTCATATCAGGATGAGAACCTGGAATGCCGATAGTTCGTAAAAGACCTTGATAAGCCATCTCCTGTTTAACCGTGCTAAGATGTTTGGCTCCCAGCTCAAAGACACGGGTGAGAAATAGGACGAATATCGCAATCTTCTTACATCAGTCAAAACTCCCGGTAAGGGTAGAAGTTTTGGATTCCATTCAGCTTTTGCCCAATCACTTTCAACAAAGACTTCCAGTCATCCCTTTCATGGGAGGGAAAGTGGCCTTGTCACTCCTTCCACAGACAAGTCCAAGTGGCAAACTGGTATCTCCTGAGCTCCCACAGTCAACCCAAAGTCATGACAATCTGGTCAAAGTTGGCGGGAGGATCAAGTTCTTTACCCCAGCGTGGGAAGCAGAAGTTTCAGACAACTAAGTGCTACAAGTGGTAAGGGAAGTCTGCAGGATAGAATTTTCCTCCCTTCCAGGTAACGTCTTCTTCTGAACTCCGGTTCCATGCAACCCAGTCAAACTTCAAACCTTAAAGAAAGGGATCCAAGAGCTTCTCGCAAAGGGAGCAATGTTTCCCGTCCCGGAAGAGGAGAAGGATGCTATGCACCTATATTTTCAGTCCAGAAGAGCTCAGGTGATTTTCGACCCATCCTGGGTCTAAAAACAGTGAATATGTTCATCCCCTATCAAAGGTTTAAGATGGTGAATGTACAGAATATCATACCTCTCATCTCCCCAGACATGCTTTTTAGCATTGATAGATATTCTGGATACTTACTTGCATATTACTATTCACCCTTCTTCTCTGTGGTTTCTGAAAGTCTGTGCCTTCGGCCTCTACTATCAATTCTATATTCTCCCTTTTGGCCTCTCTTCAGCTCCTAGAGCTTGCATTAAGATCTTGGCACCATTGATGGGCAACTTGCACTCCATGGTCATTTGGTTTTCCCAAACTCAAATGACAGGCCAATTTGTGCTTTTTTCCCCCCAAAGGGTCTACAAGCCATCCAGCTAGTTCTTTAGTGCCTGTAAACTCAAGGGTTCCTATTGAATGCCAGAAAGTCTCATCTGACTCCATCTCAGAAACTTCAATTTATTGGAGCCCTATTCAACACAAAACTGGGAAAGGTCTTTTTACCTCTGGCCAGGTAGAAATCTGCTATGCTAGATATAGACTCCAGCAAGGGAATGGCTGAGAATGCAGGGATATGTGGTGGCCTCCTTGTTTCTGGTACCCTAGGCTCGACTTCACCTGGTGTACCACCTCCTGTCTCAATGTAATCCTGTGTCACCGGACTTTGATGCTCTAGTTCAGATCCTGCCCACCATTTCCAGGAAGTCACAGTGGTGGTTGACTACCTCGAATCTCCCCCACATCCATTCACAATAACAATGGGTGCGAGCACTTGGGACTGGGAAGCAGCTCAAGGTGTCTGTTCTCTGGTGGAGTCCAGGAATTCATCCAATTGGAAAAACTGGCAAGTGGGCTCAAAGCCCTGATACATTCTGCTGCATAGATCATAAACCAAGCAGTTAAGATCAGAATGGACAGTTAGGTCATAAGGGCCTATATGAATCATCTACAGGACAACCAGCTGCCTCTGTAGGCCTCTCCGTAAGACCAGCTAGAGAAGTGGGCTAAACAGAACCTTCTGTCCCTGACAGTGAGGGAGAACGGCCATACGAATCTGTGGAGCCAGACATTCTTCCACCTCATATGCCTTAGGGTGTTACAGAAGATCAAAGATAGTTCTGAAGCTCCATTGAGCAACCTCTTTGCTTCTCCAGAAGATGATCTCTTTAGAAACATCTGCACTCTTCTTCCATGTCAGAAGGCCTGGGGGATAGACGCAATGAGTTTCAAGTGGCCCATGGGTCTCCTTCATGCTTTTCAAATCATCAGTAGAGCAGTTTCCAAAACCAGGGATGAACACTCTGAAGTCCTGCTAGTGGTCCCTACATGGAGACATCAACCCTGGTGCCCTTCTTGGATACTCCATCTAGCAGTTCAAACTCCCTGGATATTACAAATTGTTCCTTCTCCTCTCAGGTTTCCCTTTTTTCAGGAGAACTCTCTCCGCCGCCTCTCTCTGGGGGTCTTGAGATTGAGAGGCAGAGACTGGAATCTTTAGGTTGTTATTCTGAAATTTCCCTTTCAATCCAGAACTCTAGGAAAAAAGAGTACATTCAGGGTGTATGAGAGGCATTGGCACAATTGTTCTCTATGGTGTGCTTGCAAGGGAAGGGAGATGCTTGAGTTCCTAAGAGATGGGTTCCTTCTTGGTATAGCTGTTTCAAGTTTGGGAAGTCAGTGAGCTGCAATTAATTAGGGCTAGCAGGGATCCTCCTATATCCAAGTACGACCCTTTAGCTTCTCGCCTCCTGAGATGTTTTCTTTTGAGAAGGTCAGTGATTCATTCACCTGTTCCTTCGAGGAACTTCCCCTGGTACTCAATTTCCTACAGAAACCCCCTTTGAGCCTCTCCCTTTGATTTCTTTAGTACATCTACCTTCAAAGGTTTTTCCTTGTTGCCATTACTGCAGGCAGAAGGTTAAGTGAGATAATCTATTTGCAAAGGACAGCTTCTTTCCGAAAAGTTGATTTTTTTATTTATCAGCTATGGTATGGGCAATAAGGGTCACAGTCCTACTTTGGATTGCTGGAACAACCAGTGGTTTCTTTGACATATCAGAAATCTCATCTTTCTGTTCCCCCTAATGTACAGGTTTTGTCCATGAGGGCGATGTCCTCCTTGTGGGCAGCGTTCAAGGGTGCATCCCTTAAAGACATATGTGCAGCTGCAACTTGAGTCAACCATCTTACTTTAATTGGCCATTATAAATTGAGAATGAAGATGTATTTTTTCTGCTATTGGCTCAGCTGTCTTTTCAGAGGTCCAGTGATGTATATGGTGATAGTTTCATTTATTTGCCCTTCTTCAATAAAAACACCTTTTGCTCCATGACTGGAGAGTCCACATTTTTTTTCTAAATCAGCTTTGATATATGCTCATTAAGTCAGGACTGTGGTGAGGAAGATGGATGAGGTAGGGAATGACGGGACCTAATTCAGAGTTTGGCAGTCCATGGACTACCAAACTAGGGGGTCCGTTAGGATGCACTGGCCGCCGCAATGTGAAAAAAGCTTGTTGTGCGTTTCACAGCACCGCGCGGTGCCTGCCATGTTGTGCTGTGAAACGCATATGCACCCCCCATCCCCCCTTCACCCTGGGGGCGCGCAACGGGCCCCCAAAGCAGGAACCGTATGCCTTTTCGGAAAGGCATTCCTCCAAGCCCATCCTAATATGGCTGGTGGTGTCTGATAGACACTGCCACCATATCAGGCCTTTTCCGCCGCAGTCCCAAGGCGGCCGCGGCGGAAAAGCAGCGGACGGTCTTCCACTCCGCCACGGTCCCCCGCCATTGTAATATGGCGGGGGGAAGAAAGGTGGCAGACGGGCAAGAATGGCCGATGGATTGCCACCGCCTGCATGGCGGTGGCAATCCGTCCGCCATCCTAATGGACCCCTTGGTGTGGCACAGCGATGGTCTGACCAATGTATTCTGAGTTTGGCAGTTGGACCGCCATTCAACTGCTGCAAATCCCGGGAATCGGTGATCCCTCTGTAGTGGCTCGGTTGTTTGAGGTCCATAATATGCAGGCGGTGCTGCTGTGGCACCGTAAAGCACATTACACGTTTCCTCACCACCACCGTTTTCATGGCGGTGAGCTGGCCATGAAAATTGTGGAGAGAGGCAACTAATGGGGCCCAAGAAGGCCTCCTGGTGCCTCAGGGCCATGGGATGTATGCAGGGGGGCACATGGCTTACTCCCCTATCTGCATGCACCCCCAGTTCTTGTACAGAATGGATTTAACAGTCCATGCAGTGCAGGAATTTGCTTTGGTGTTCCCATTGCGCTGCCTTTCTAAGACTGCCTGCCTGCCAGACCAGGAGAATATGGCTTTGGCCGTGTGGCAGTGAGGACCAGGAGTGGCAGCCTGCTGCCACACCACCAAAGTCGTAATCAGGCCGTGGGTTGCTTACTGGTGATCTTCATTACTGCGAGTCAAAGTCTTCCTAACCACAGTTCTGCATTCCCTCTCTTCCATCCCTGAGAGAAGACGGGAGAAAAATATTAATACACTTTATTGCTGAATAGTTCAGGAAGCACACGTCAGCCTTGTCTATATGCGTCTGAAGCTGATTACTTCTTGTAGGGCCATATTGGATGAGGTATGTGTGTTTTTGTTTTAACTTGTATGAGTGAATTGTATTTATTTATTTATTTGAAAAGTTTTCTAAAGCCCGAACATGACCCATGCAGGTATTAAAGCGCTGTACAAAGTGGCAAAAGCATGTATAAAACCGGCACAGTGTAACAAATGACGTAAATAAGTCAACACAGTATCAAACAAAAGGGGGAAAACAATCATGGTCTGGGGCAGGGTAGTCGGCCCAGTTAGTACAGTTTCAGACGGGCCCTCGAGCGAGATAACAATTTAACAGACAACCATAAAATGAATCTCAACACCATAGAAAATAAGTACTAAATCTGTAAACAGGGGAGCTTGAGAAGGAGTACAGGTTGATGCTGTTAATGTTCATTCAGGAATATCCATTTGGCATGTTTCTTGAAAGATGCAAGAAAAGGATTGGCTTTGATCTCGGGAGGAGCAGCGTTCCAAATTCTAGGAGCAAGACCGGGGAAGGCACGATTATAAGTTCTTTTATTTTTGAATTTGGGAGGTTTCAAAAGGAGGGAGGACGTACCTCTTAAGTTCCGACAAGAGCCAGAAAGTACAAGCTTGTTCACCAAATAAGCCAGAGTGTTGTAATGTAAGGCTTTATGCATTAGGCAGGCTATCTTAAAACATAGCCTAGCTTGAATAGACAGCCAATTTAGTTGCATAAAGGTCAGGGGTAATGGGATTGTGTTTTTCAGTGCCTGTGTTGAGCCTGGCCGATGCGTTCAGAGTGGCTCTGAGTGGGGCCAACGTCACTTTAGAAAGCACAGCAAGGGTCACTAAACCATATTCCAGTCGCAAGATAACCAGGGATTGTTCTGCAGGCCAGATGTCTTCAGGCGGAAGGAAAGGCTTGATTTTCTTATGGGTGTTAAGTTGAAAGTTGGCTCCCCTAATTGTAGCACTGATGTGAGCTTGCATATTTAGGTATTTGTCCAAGGTAATGCCTAATGATTTAGCGGAGTCCACCACATGAGGGGTGCAGTTAAGAGCTGTGAGTTGTTTAAGCCAGTGTAGGGTGGTTGTGCGGGGCAATCAGAAGGAATTCAGTTTTGAGAGTATTTAACACAAGATGGTTCTGGGCTAACCATTGCTGAGTTTGTGAGAGAGCATCATTTAAGGCTTTTATGTCACCTGGAGAGGAGATCTTCAAGTACAGTTGTGTGTCATCCGCGTACATGTGGTAATGCATGTTAGAATGGTTCACAATGACAGTAAGTGGTTCCATAAAAAGGTTAAAGAGAGTAGGTGAGAGGGCGGATCCTTAAGGCACTCCAATCCTGACAGGGGTACTCCAAATTGAATATGAGACTCAGCACTAGACTCGGAAACTGGCAGCAGTGTTCTTCTGCCTGACAGTACTCAACTGTGTACAGATATTGGATGAGTGGAGTTGTTGTGAGCTTGTATGATTTGGTATGATTGCAGTATGATTGCATGTATTTATTGCTAACCAGGGTGACATAATTCTTTCTGAAATTGTTCTGTATTATGTATTTTTACTTAGGTTATTGTTTTCTGAATTATAAATAATCACTGCTATAAAAGAAATGTATTTGTGAGCTGAGAAATCCAGTAAACACATACTATTGTACTGTTTTATATAATTTTTAAAAACACTTTTCTGGGTAAAAATATAAAATTATGAAAAATGAGATCAAAAGAAAATGATGAAGATTTTGATAAAATAAAATAACATATGAGATGATCAGATGTGTTAGTGTTGCATTTTTTTATGTATTATTGAATATATAGGAACTATGTCCAATGACTAAAATAAGATGGTCTGTGAGGGATATATTTAGATTTGTGTGTATTTCAGTACTGTGCCCTGCTCTGAAACCTGACTGGTAGAGGTCAAGGAGTTGAAATGTCTCTATATAATTGCAAAGCTGCTTGTGGGCGCATTTCTCGAGCAATTTAGCTGCTAGAGTCGTGATGCTGGTGATAGGCCAGAAGTTGTTAGGAACAAATAACTCAATGTTGGGCTCCTTAGGGATGGGAGTGGCTTGCCCAATTTTGAGACAATCAGGGATCCTCCCCTGCAGGGAGATTCATGAATAATCCAGGACCAAAGAGGCAGAATGGCCGCATTGAGATCTTTAAAAAACTGCAGGACGTGAATTGGTGAAATGATTGGAAGGTTTTAGGAATGCCATATCATGGAGCAGCTCAATGAACTCTGGAAGGTGAAAGGAATTCCAAGAAGCGTCATTTTTGAGGGAGCAACCAATGTGTAAATACACTGCAGAGGGTTACGCAAGATCCGTTGATGATGCGGTGTAGTTCAGGGGCAAAAAAATGGGAAGCCAGGTTGCAGCTCCAGTACAATTTTTCTAGCTTTTTCAGAGAAGTGCACTGAGAAGTCCTCCCAACTAGGAAGCGAAGTCGTGGGAGTCGAGGTAGGGTTGGAAGAGTGGTTCACTTGCTGTTTGATGATTTCAAAGAGCTTCTTGGGTCTATTTTTAGCACCGTCCAGCTGAGCCCTGAAATGGTCAGTTTTAGCACTGCAGATGTGTTTGTTGTAGGTACTTCTCATCTTCCTTAGCTGAGAAAGGTTTGTGGTGGAAGGCATATTTCTCCAGAGCCTCTCTGCGAGACTAAGTTTACGACGATCATCATTTAGGGCACCATTAAACCAAGCTTTAGATTGTTTGTCTGGAATCCTTTTGCGTTGCTTCATCGCAATAGTGTCAACAATATTAGCCACAATGGTAATGTAGTGATGAGAAAGATCGTCAAGGTTGATCATGTTAGGGGGAAGCTGAAGCCTATTCTTGGTGATGGAAGTTAGAGCATTGATCTTGATGTTTCTCAGGTTGTGAGTCAGTTGCTTAGCTTTAAGCGGTTTTCCCTGTCTGCACATGATCTTTTCCAGGATGTGGAAGGAAATTTGATGATGATCCAACCAGTCACGTGGTAGAATGTCACCTAGTTGTATGATATTGTCTTTAGCAATGATAAGGTCGTGGGTGGCGCCTTTGTTGTGGGTAGGTCCCTTACAGACCTGTGAGAAGTTGAGATCAGAGAGGATAGCCTTAGTGTCATTCCAACTGAGGTTAAAGTCTTCGAGGAAGATATGGTATAGTTGGTCTAAACACGAGCTAATGGCATCCATGATTTGATCTATGAAGAGCAGATTATCACCCGGTGGATGATAACTCGTGTGTAGCACACAGACAGTCTTGCCATTATTCCAAATGTTGGTGACTAGTTGCTCACAAGAAGACAGTTCACAAGAATACTGTGCACGAGCATTGGAGTCTCCATTAATTCAGTACTGTAGCGAGGAAGAGTATGAGTCATAGTAGTGAAGATTAGCAGTACATGTCAGAAGTTCAGTACCCACAAGAAGGGCTCACTTGGTGCACCTCTCCAGGTGACACAAGAGGTATTGGCCTCTGTGCACACACTAGATTAATGAGATACCAGTACCAAAGAAAGGTTAGGGTACCAGTTTCACATGCAGTCGGACATTCAGGGAAGGGGGCACACCCATTTACTATGACAAAGACATTCCCATTCCATGAACTACTATGCTCCAAAAGTCAACCCAGTCCACATTCACCAAGCACCATCCCTTCTCCACTTCCACAAGGAGTTGCAAACCCATATGTTACAACTTGTCACATGGTATCCACTCAGAGTCTGAACCACCCCTGAAGAGTTTCTACTCGCACCTCTTCGTATACCACTTAAAGACCTGTCACTCTGCTCACTGACCTAATCCTTACCCAGCATGCTTCTCATTCCACTGTAAGCCACTGCCACTGATGCTGTATTCCTGATCTCTCTTCTCTGTCCTCCTTCTTTTGCACCAGTTACTGTAAAACCCCATCATGTTTAATTGTTTCTAGGCTCCTGCTACGCTCATGCTATATAAATAACATATATATGATGGTATTTGGACAAAATATTGAGTTGAAATTATCCAGGCACTCAAATATCGAGTTTTTAATATGGTGATAGACAAATATCATGAGCTAGGAATATCGTTGACAAGATTATCAATTTTCTAAGGTAAGTAATATCGATGTCAAAAATATCTATGTTGTTAATATTGTTTACGAAAATATTGTAACTAATATTGTTTTTTAACTATGGATATGTATTTTAGTATATATTTAAATTCTATATGTTAGAAGTTGTATAATTATTGTAAATATTTTTAAATATAGTTTGTAAATTTGTTGTTGTTTTTAAATTTAATGTAATTGTTAATTGTAATTTTTATCATCATAGAGGGTTGTGGGGCTTGTAGGGGTACAGTGTGTGAAGTAAATTAATTATAATGAATAAACAATACATTTTAATTATTTAATTGAGAATTAAATATGTAAATTGTGTAAATATTTTTTGTAAGATATATTTTAGGTGTAGGTTGTGGGGTTTGCGGGGGTAACAGGTGGGAAGTTAATACATTATAAATAATTGATATGAACTCTTTTAATTGATAACTAGTTATGTACATTTTGAAAAGAAGACTTTTTAAAGGTATGTAGGTTGTAAGTTGTAGGTTGTTGGGTTTGTATGGGTAAAGGGTGAGCAGGTAATTAATCATAATTAAATAATGATTATTTATTATTAATTGTTGAATTGATAATTACTTATGTAAATTGCTTAATTATTATTATATATTATATATTTTTTTTTTTTGCAGAGTTTTATATAGCGCGAACTAGAACCGAACCGAATCAGTTATCAGAGCGCTTTACATAGCACCAGTTACGTTACATGAGGACACACTTTCAATTTTTTTAGGCACGGGGAGATTAAGTGATTTGCCCAGAATCGGGATATTGTAAGATATATTTTAGGTGCAGGTTGTTGGGTTGTTTGGGTACAGGGTGGGGAGTTAAGAAATAATTTACTGATAATTAATTTTTAATGTTTGCCTAATTATTGAATTGATAATTAAGTAATCAATTGTATTTGTTAAGTTATATTTTAGGTGTGCATTGTTTAGTTTTAAAATTATTTTTTCATTTATTAAACATTTTATTTTTTTTATTTTTTTTTGTTTGCTGTTCTGATTGTCAGAATATAGCGTATTTCAATTAAATCAATATTATGTATTTTAATTGATGTAAGTATTAAAAATTGTTATAATTATGTATTTTTTAAATTTATGTTTTGTGAAAATGTTGACACATAGGGTCTCATTGTGCTGCTGGTCCGACTGCTGACAGCTCTTCATGGGGCAGTTTGACCACCGACAGCCCTTTGGTCCGACCGCCATATCACGATACAGGCAGTCATATCCACAGCTGTTGGATGCAGCACTACCACCTCCGCCAAGATCATAGATCCTGATGGTGCAGCAGTCAGAGGAGCATAGCAGAATGGCGGCATAACTGAAGCAAGCACTGCCTTCGGTATCCTGTATCCTTTTCCAACAGCCTTTTCATGGCAGAAACACGGGATCGAGGAACTCCAAACGGGTCCCCTGGCCATCACAGGCCAATGTAAAGTATCCCTGAAGGCACATGTAGTCCTCCACTTACCTCTGTGGACTGTGTGCCAAGCACGACATGGTGCATGGCACATGGTGCACAGACATGCAGGTCGTGCTGCAAGGAGGCAGCATGTGGTGACGACATCACAACCGCCAGCCCTGTGGTCAAATTCAACTATGGCGATCAGATCAGCTGCATGTGTGTCAGTGGTCTAACTGACCAGCATCGTAATGAGGCCCATAATTTTTTATTTTAAATACTTAGATTATTTTTTATTTAACAGAGTTGTTAAACTATGTTATTTGTTTGAAGTGAACTACTGTCCCTCTCTACTATTGCACAGACTGGAGTGGGAGTAGTACATGTTACCCCTCCTGAGTCCAACGCTTTCCCTACTGTTGCACAGACTGGAGTGGCAACAGTAAAAGTTCCCCCTCTTGAGTCCAACGCTTTCCCTAATGTTGCACAGACTGGAGTGAGAGTATTACATTTTACCCCTCCTTAGTCCAATGCTTTCCCTACTGTTGCACTAACTGGAGTAAGAATAGAAACTGTTATCCCTCCTGAGTCCAACACTTTCCTACTGTTGTGCATAATGGAGTGAGACCAATATATGTTAGCCCTCCTGAGTCCAATGTTTTTCCAACTGGTGCACAGACTGGAGTGGGAATAGTACATTTTACCCCTCCTGAGTCCAACCTTTTCCCTATTGTTGCCCAGACTGGAGTGGGAATAGCAAAATTTTACACCTCGTCAGTCAAATGCTTTCTCTACTGTTGCACCAGCTTTAGTGGGAATTGTAACTTTTAGTCCTCTTGAGTCCAACACTTTCCCAACTGTTGCACTGATTGGAGTTGAAATAGTAAATTGCATCCCTCCTGAGTCAAACGCTTTCCCTACCGTTGCACCGGCTGTAGTGGGAACCGTAACGTTTATCCCTCCCGAGTCCAACACTTTCCCTACTGTTGCACTGACTGGAGTGGGAATAGTACATTTTACCCTCCCTAAGTCCAATGCTTTCCTTACTGTTGCACAAATTGGAGTGGGAATAGTACATTTTACCCCTCCTGAGTCCAATGCATTCCGTACTGTTGCACAGACTGTAGTGGCAGTAGTAACCTTTACCCCTCCTGAGTCCAACACTTTTCCTCCTGTTGCACAGACTGGAGTAGGAATGTTAACTATTACCCCTTCTGAGTCCAACGCTTTCTCTACTATTGCACAAACTGGAGTGGGAATACTATATGTATTATCCATAGAGTTTAATAGTTTTGTTAAAATTGTTTAAATATCTATTGTTTTTATGTGTTTGTGTTTTTGATTTTATATTTTTATACATATAAATGGATGTAATTTTTAAGATAACTTTAGTAAAATGTATTTTTATCTATTGCTTACTTTTTATGTATAATTAAATTGGAAATATATACATTTTCATGCAGTTTATTTGTTATATTTATTTTATGTGTATGTAATTATATATATACTTGTTATATTGATAAATTAGAAATCAATTCGAAAATTATATAATATAAATTAATATTAATATCTTTTATAATAGTTTTACATTATATATGTGTATATAAACATACACACATACATATATGTGTTGGTTTCAATTAGGACATATTTATATATATTTTAAAATATTATTTAAGCATATTAGTTTTACATTATATTAATGTTATATGTTAAAATATTCAAGATTTACTTATTTATATATATCTATATATATATTTTTATAAACAATATTTTTGTATGTATTTTTTAATATTAGTGTAAAACATTTTTTTGCAATATCTTTGTACTTATCTTTATATGTATAGGAAAACAATATTTTTGTGATCAATATTTTTGACATGATATTTTGGTATCACAATATTTATACTTTTGACCTTCATATATTATTGAAGCTTCAGTGGTGTAAGCAGAATACATTGAATATGACTGGTTATTTACTGTGTTTGTACCTTTTTGAAGGATTGTACAGTATTTATTCTGATATTAAGCATATTTCCTGCTCATCACAGTATTTAAATCTATATCATTGTCCAGCTGTGATTACCACTACCATTGAGGCCGACTGATGGCATTTTTTATTTGTTTTTCACATATCACCACTTACAGATTGCTTTAGGTATAAATGATGATTGTTCATACCTTCAGATTCCAGTTGTTTCAGTTGCTGGGATGTGTGGAGAAAGTAGGCTCTCAGTAAAATGAAGGCTATGATCACGGGTATTGTTGCTAGGAGAATATAGGGCTCCAAAAGTGAAACTACAGTAATAGCTCCAATCACAATTAGTACTAGCTGTGGGAACAAAAAGAATACATTTATATGACCAGTGTATACGTTCATTTAGCAATATATTTAATGCAATGGTTGCAAATAGATAGTCATTAAAAAACATGGGAGGTTAACCAATCACTATATATTAGATTGCATTGGGTACCCTGTGAATGAAGCGAGCCTTTACAAAAGGAATCAATAAATGTGTATAATACCTCATGTATGCAGAGTAAGTTACAAATCACTGTGTAACTATATATATACTATCACGGTAAGCAATAAAAATGCTACATATAGAGTTAAGCTTTTTTGGGGGGGAACTGACATGTTGAGCTGTTTCTAATATCTGTTTGCAACAAATATCTAACAGGTTTTTGTTGCGTTTAATTTTGCACTAGAGGTTTTATTGTTATTCTTCATGTTTGCAAACATGCTCACTTTTTCATATGAAAGAGCTATGCACTAAGGTTTCAAGTGGTTTGTGGAACAGGTGATGTGTGAACATGTATTTGATGTGATAAAGTACCTCCGTATGTACATGATAAGGATATTGTAAGTCACCTCAGAGTTCCATAATTCATAAACTAACTCAGCTTTCAGCCTTGTTTCTCCATATGGTTATGGAACTTCTCAGTGACTATGCAATATCCTTATAATGTACGGCAGGGGGTACTTAATCCCTTATAGAATTTTACCCTCACTGAGAGTAGAATGTTCTGAAATAAACAAGGAGAAACAGAAACACAAGCATTGAAAACTTTCAGTAGATGTTCTATGCCAGCCATTACTGGCCTTGATCCACTTCATTGTTTTTATTGGAGTGTCCAACATTCAAATGAATGCCGCACTTACAAAGAGTTAATATTAGCTTTGGAAATACATGCAAAATGAGTATTGCAAGAGGAATGTGATAGGCCAAATGTAAGGCAAGGGTAGTTAGTGGTCCAACTTCTCAAGCTTTTTAGGCCCCACACTGTTATGCAGCAAACTTCATTTGTGTCAGAATGTAAATAAAGAAAGAGGACTTCTCACATCACAGTCACCCTGCAAGTAAACTAACAAGTTCTACTCAACTACAATAGGTTATGGATTCAGGTAGTTGTCTACTAGGTTGTTCTCGTAAAATCAGGTGATGGGTGTATATTAATCATTAGAAGAAAAACATGCAATCATGGTATTCAATCCACATACAAGTTTGTAGGACGGCTTGAATGTGAAGTCACACAAAGCAGGCGAGATGAAGTGAATATTTGCATGTCTGCACATTTTGGAACGTAGTGAAAAATAACAGCAGCATTAGAAATGAAGCAGCATTAAAAACAAAGAAATAAAGTATTTATAAATATAATCAGTGCTATATCAGAATGAACACTCGCTAAGTAACTAACTGCTTTTTACATTTATTGAATGTAAATTTATCTTATGCGTATAACCCGAAAATCGGCCATATGTTTGGCCCTTCTAGACCTACATTTGTGTGCATAAAAGCCTATTTTGCATCTAAGTTGCGTTCGCTTTTTCATGTGATCTTACTTTATCTTTTCTCTATATTTCATTCAGAAAAGGAGGCTGACTTATTAATTGTTTCAACACTTATGTGATCCTACATTCAATATTGTTCTTTGTGATTTATTCAATTATTTTAAGCCCTTTTCAATAGCCACGTGGTCTTTATCTGATGAAGCCACAACCCCACACATCTGCTCAAACTGTGACAAAGGTTGAGTCTAGTATGGTGAATCATGTATATTTCCTGAAATTTAGGCAGTGCGGCTTCCTGATTTTATATTTTTGGTTGATGCGAGCATTGCCAAGATTACTGTAGCAGTAGTTGAGTTCTTCAGTAGATTTTCATTTAGCAACAGGTTATTGCTAGGTCTTTTACACTTATTGCATTACTGGATGTTTTAGCACACTTAACATTCATATGTAGAATGGCAGTATGAAGAACCTATACCACTGGGCGATACCACTAATCCATCTACCTAAAAACCAGGCATTTTACAGAACCAAATTAGACATATAACAGCGGGTGCGGGTGCAGGGTTTCCGACAAATATACATGGGTACTATGATCAAAGTGCATTCCCTGAACGAGAGTTACACCATCCCCCACGGATCTTTATGGTTAATGTCCCCAAATGTGGTAGCGGGAAGATAAGAGAAAGTGGGGACTCCCTCACAAATAAGGCAATCCATTGGATTTGACATGTATGGGGATGTTGTTCTGTTATTAGGTAAGACATACTCAGAGCACGAAGACTCTCCTTTCCAGGGAATTCCCTTGACTCTATTGTATTAACACTGAAGGACTATGACCTGGTTGAGAATCTGTTGGCTCTAGAGTTTCGTACATCTTCCCCAGACAATTCCAAAATACAATTTAGACATTCCTCTTCTGTCTCTGGCTCCCCTGTGGGGTTAGGTGTTCCTTCTCTAGTAGGTACTTCAAACCTTGATTCGAATGACTGACTGCATATAGAACCACAGAAAGCTATACAACCTGGCATATTCGGTTGTACCATCTCCTGTCAGTCTAGAGAGGAGGCACTTAATTTGAGCACCATGCCGGTAATTAATAGTCTATCGCATTCGATGGAAGTTTCTGGGCTAATAGATTTTGATAAGTCTTTGAGCCCTACTGTCCATGAAGTTAGTATAACGGCGGATGAGGGAGCTAGCGGTATACCTATTGGTCTCTTAAATACCACGCCTGTATTGCCCACAGGGAGGACACTAATGACCTCCCTGTCTATGCTGTCATGGAATATAGCTGGTTTGGGTTCTAAGACTAGCTCCCCTGAATGGCAGTCCTTCGTCTCTGAGTATGATGTGTGTCTGTTTCAGGAAACCTGGGCAATGGAACCGATTTTGTCGATAGGCTATCTGAATGTTTATGTATCTGCAATTGCAGGTGGAAAAGGTCGACCATCGGGAGGTCTATCAGTCTGAGTCCGCCAAGATATTGGTTTTGTGGTGCAGGTTTTAGAGTTTCACAATAAGGACACACTAGCAGTTATATTTTCCTGGGGCGAGGGCAAAACGCTTAATGTGTATAACATCCATGCGAGGGGTACCAAGGGAAAGAAGTCGGATGTGTTGGTAGCCCTAGATTCATTGCTTGACCAGCATTCCAAGGGCATAGATGTAATATTAGCAGGTGATTTTACCCTGACTTTTGAACCTCTTTTGAACGGTAACTCAAATTTTTATGATGCTGAAGATGAGTTGTGGAGTATCACGAAATTAGATCTAACCCCAGTAAAAAAATGGACTGAAACCGTAATTCAGATGAACTATCTCTGTATGGAGAAAGGCCTGAGGGCCACAAACGGCAGAACCCAGTCAGATAGAGACGGTGCACCCACTTTCAATAATGGCTCTAGTCAAAGCCATATTGATTATGTTTTCATTAATTGTGAGTTATGGCACAAACTAAGGGCCATGTGTGTTGTTGACCGTATTGAAAGTGATCACAACCCATTAGCTGTGCTTTTCGAAATTAGAGCAGACAAAGCTATATCCCACCCTGAAGATGATCTAATAACCCTACATTTAATTCCATCAAATAATATGAGGGATTTGAAATGTGCAAATTTGCTAGTTAATCCTGAATTCTTAGCAATGTTGGCAGTAGATTCAACTAATGTAACCTCAGACTTGGAGAAACTTTTGCTTAATAGGGCCTCGTCTGAGGAGGGTTTTGGATTTCATGCAGAGTTTTTTAGACAGCTTCGCACCTACTTTTTTAAGAATTTTAAAAATAAGGGTACCAACCTTAAGAAGTGAAGTGTCTGGTTTAACAAGGATTTTAAGGAGGCCCGTAGCTCTCTGGGGAAATGGATAAAGTGTGGCGACATGCCTATGGTTCGGTATGCTAGGCAGAAATATAAGAAAGCCCAGGATATGGCAAAGAAATCCTGGGATGATAAGAGGTAGCAGGAACTTAAAGGAGCCTGTGAAAATAAAAACCAGAAGCTATTTGGGATGTAGTAAAATGGGGCAGAGGCGGGACCCATGAAGAACCAATCCACTATGTAAGCCATGACCGATGGGTAAAGCACTTTCAATTACAATATGAGTGCAGTAATGATGAGGAGGAACAATTTTATCTCCCTTGTGGAGAAGTGTGGCTCAGTGGTTAGAGGCGGCAGACCCGGAAGCTGAGATCAGCCGTGGACCAGGGTTCGATTCCCCGTCTCGGCGGGTCTCGGGCTCAAAAATTCCACAGCCTCGACAATTCTCGCTCCGGTGCCTACTCGATTTACGGGGTCACACTCTGCGACTCTGGGCAATAGCTTGCTTAATCTCCACTACGGCCCCTCGCGGCGGGATGCCTGGCTTTCACCTTGTGAATACCCTGCTGGGGTATCTCTCACAGGGGAATACCAGGACGGGTTCCCTAAGCAAGCGCCTTGAGACCCCTGAGTAAAACGTGCGCTATATAAATCGAAATACATTTACATTGTGTCTACTATGATGGTTCGGCCTTTAGTAAAGTGTATGTTGAAACTGCATTGGACACCCTGCAGGGAGGCAAAGCTCCAGGCCCTGATGGCATCTCAGCTGATAATTTTCTCCATGATAGAACCACATGGAGTCGCTACATTTTACTTTTAATGAACGAAATTTCCAAAGGTGCGCCGATCCCTGAGTCCTGGAAAGGCGCTGTGATTATCCCAATATTCAAAAAGGGGGATAAATCCAATCCAGAGAACTACAGACCAATAAGTCTAATCGACTCAACTCAAAAAATTATGGATCGTCTTGTATTGGATAAAATCCAGGATTGGCTTATCGAGCAGGACATCTTATCTAACCTTCAAGCAGGCTTTCGTGCGGGCATAAGCACTATTAATCAGACATTTCGCTTCGCTCTTCTCTACTGGAAAACGGTGGTCCTGGAAAAATGTAGTCTGTTTGGTGCCTTTGTAGATCTAAGGGCAGCATTTGACCTCGTTTCTCGAAGTAGATTGTGGAGAGTCCTGTCTGATCTAAAAATGCCCCATGATTTACTATCTCTTGTTGCTAGACTCCATGAGGACACCTATGCGAAGATTAGGTGGGGAAGCCAGGACCAGGTCACTCCCGCATTTAGAATGGGCAGGGGGGTGAGACAAGGCTGCGTTATGGCCCCAACTTTGTTCTCTATTTTTATAAATGGTGTTGCGAAATTCTTGTAGGATACCCCAACGGATGCACCGAAATTGGCGGGCATAAGAATTCCGATTCCTATGTTCGCCAATGATACCCTCCTAATAGCAAAAACTCTGAGTGGCTTACAGCAAGCACTAATACGCTTTGAGGAATTTTTTCACACAAGGGGTCTTGAGATAAATGTCTCAAAAACGAAA
Source organism: Lissotriton helveticus (assembly GCF_964261635.1). Classification (NCBI taxonomy): domain Eukaryota; kingdom Metazoa; phylum Chordata; class Amphibia; order Caudata; family Salamandridae; genus Lissotriton; species Lissotriton helveticus. The sequence goes on from NC_136057.1 coordinate 770,647,591, forward strand.
TATATGACATTCAACCCACAAAGATCCTCAGGAGGAGTAATGCTACTGAATAAGCGCCCCCTGGAGAAGGTGAAAGATTTCACATACCTAGGCCTTATTATTTAGGACAACATGAATTGGGGTAAGCATCTGGACATGGTCACACTAAAACATCGCCAGTTAGCAGGTACTATATTATCTGAATTTAATGCGTCTTTTACCAAGCCAGTGACTCCCCCTCTGACTATCTATAATATGAAAGTTGTCAGTGCAGTCCTATACGGGGCGGAACTTTGGGGCTTTAATAATCTGTCTAAACTAGCTGTAGCGGAGAATACTTTCTTCAGAAAAATTGTGAACCTCCCGCAAAGCACGCAGGTAAGGCCCCTGCTTTATGATCTAGGAAGGAAGGCATTAGCGGATGGTGCTAGACTACGCCCCATATTGTATTGGTGGAGAATATGGACGACTCCGGAGCTGGTACATTACTCCGAGGGCTTGAAAGATCTGTTACGATGTGATTGTTTTAAAAAGATTTCTTGGTTACAGCAGGTTAGATCGCTTTTGTTAAATATTGGTCTGGTGGCCCTGTGGGAGAACCCTGAGAGTGCTCGGTTCCCGTCCAGAGAGGAAATTAAGGAAATGGCCTGGGGATGGATGGATGCTAATATATTTAGGAATAGTGACCCTTTGACACTGACGGCCCAATTCCTCATGGCTAAACCAGTCCAAAAATTAGAACTTTACTGGGATGCTATTACAAAGCAAGTACATAGAAAGCTCCTGTTTCAACTAAAAGTAGGCACGCCTCAAGTCAAAATGTTTTCTGCAAGGTGGGAGGCATCAATGGATACTCTTTGCCCCAGTTGCAATGAAAGCCCTGAGTCTTTTGCTCACTTGCTATTTGCCTGCCCCGCCTATATAGTTCCAAGGCGAATATGGCTGGCCCCTATTATAATGTGATGAGGCTTTAAGATTGATTTGCACAGAAGCGTGGTTGCTGCTTAACATCGCCGTAGCCAAGTATTTAGGTTGGACATGGATTATAAGAGCAAGAGCAATCGTGGCATCATAATCAATGTATATTATGTATATATTTCCAAATCTTGTAAATCCTTGTAAATTCTTGTATATATATGAATTTATACACGGTCATGGCCGCCAAATGAGTAGCACTTTATTGCTCAATTTCTATTGCCATTATGAGCTGTGATTCCATGAGTGATTACTGATTTTAGTCTTGCTGTTTTTTTTTTTTTTTTTGTTTGTTTTTCAAAAACCTTTATTGTGCATTTAAGAAGACAATATACGGGCCCACAACCAACCGGCTGGCCACAAAAACGTGAAGGCACTTGCGCAGACAATATGGCGACACAGTAATATATCATAACTCCAAGCGAGCATCAAAGACCACAGCTTAGTTCAACATGATACCGTGACGAAGGAGCAATGAAGGTAGATTTTAAACATTTTTCGTAGCAACAATAAAGGTCAGCATTGCACTTGCAGATCAATAATATAAAATATAGAAGCAGAACGCTGAGTCCGTGTAGGCGTAACGGCAATAGATTGACAAATCAGTCTGACAGTCCTAGCCCAAAAGTCAAGCTTCCCCCGGCGGTACGGCGGCCAAGGTACGTGTAACTAAAGTAACAGCAGGAGCAATCGAATCATCGCATGCCGCCACCCGCCCGCATTAGTCCCACACATGGACCCAAAGAAAAGAAAAGAAAGACAAAAGAAAAAGAAACAAAGGCACCATAGAAACTAAAACCCATAAACTAAGGACCCCATCCCACCCCCCACCCTACACGCATGCGGAGGCTACGGCCTACCCCCCCCCAGCAGTGTGTCTGTCGCCCAGCAATCCCGAAATGTAGAATAGGAAGAGAAGAAAGAAAAAGGAGAGGGTTAGGAAAGAACCTAAATTATGAGAGCAAGAAAGGAACATCCCGATCTAAAACTCCCATAGAGCACCGAAACCCGAAGGAGGGCCAGAACCAATTATTCCCAGACTCCACAGCCCGCACGAAAACTATACCCCACCCAAAAGGATCAACAACAGGACAAATTAATACAACCTGAGGTGGGGAAAAGAAACATTCAAAACAGCGCATTCAAACATAGTAGAAAGCGTCCCAGTCCGAATCATCGCCCGTAGAACAAACAAAGTCAATGAGAAGAAAACCTTCAGCCCTGGCCCGAACGTCGAAAGCCCATCAAACATGGCCACCGCTGGGAGCCCACCGAAGGCAGAACAAAAGGACAAGATGGCCGCCCCCAACGAAGAAGACGCAGGAGAAGATGAAGTGAAAGTCTCCATTTTACAATATGTCCAGTGTCCAAGAATACCATCGTCCCCGTATGCACAGGATAAAAAACAGTCCACCACCGTAGAGAAATGCCTTTAGAGGGAAAGGCGGCCAGGAGGGTCAGCAGCCGAGCAGGCGGTGATGAAGGCAATGGGGACAAAAGCAACGGCAGAGTCACAAGTCTCGAAGTGGGGGGAGACAATGTAACAGCAGCTCCATCAACCGACTGATACAATTCGTTGTTGCCAGGAATCATCCACTGTACCGGACAGGCATGTAGAAACATATTATCCATTTCAGGAGAGATCGGAAATAATAGGGAGCCGGATCGCGTCAGGCGCCCCGGGGCAGAAATGGCGTCGTTAATCTTCCAACCCAGCTGCTGGGTGCATCGAAGCCATGTGTCCCATAAGCCGGCGAGCGCTGCCAGGATATCGCCATGAGTCAAATCCCGCTGCGGCTCCAAGCGGTCCATGGCGTAGGTTGTTGCCGTCGGGCCGTCACCACTCTCAAGACCAGCCAGGATAGCACCCCCGGGAGATAAGGGGGCATTCATCAGCCCATCCCAAAAAAACAGCGTCAGTACCTTATCGCCGATGAAACCCCAGTGAGAGGGGGAGGGCGACACAAACCCCGGGGGAAAGGTCGGGGTGCAGGTAGAGACACTGCTCGTAGCACGGAGTGGTGCTTCAGGCGAGGAGGGCGACCCTAGGCAGGAAGGATGTTCAAAAATGGAGGCAGCTCAGCCCGTCAGCAGAGGGACAATGGGAGGCATTACGAGAGGGAAATCCCACCTCGTCAGTGTACAATACAGCCCAGAGGGAATCCGCCACTTCCGCGAAGGATACACATCATCTCTTACTGCAGCCGGCAGCAGCACCGCAAACAACAGGGCATCCCCATATCGTCTCTCCGACGTCGGTGAGACAGCGTCCAGCGGCGGCGGCAGACAGAGGGTCCAGGGACAACCGTGGAAGAAATGCGGCGTGTCCAGATCTCCGCAATAACAGCAGGCAGGGACTTCGGAGGAACGCGAGCGTTGTCAGCGCGTTTCAATCTCCGTTTTACCGCATCACAGGCATAGGAAAAGAGGCAGGATATCGATGCAGGAGTGAAAGGCTCGCGGAGCCGGGCGCTTACACGACCGTTCCGACGGCCATCTTGGCTCCTCCAGTCTTGCTGTTTTTATAATTTTTTATACAGATGTTTTATAATTGAGAGACACTACTCATTCTTCTTTTTATCGGTTTTATTGGGTGATTTATATATTGGATTATGCCTTTATGACAAAATGTCGAATGAAGCTTTATTGATGATGATGATGTATTTTCTTGTTTCTTGTTACACTTTATTATACATATTCATATCATTATTGTTCATTAAAATATATTTTATGTATGTTAGAGCTGACATGAGTTGAACTTCTTATTAATATGCAGTTTCTTGTCTCCGGGGATGTCATCCCATCAGCAAATACCAGCACCACGAGCTTGTAACACACCCATGAATATAGCTGCATGTTTAAAAGTTCTTTAAGATACAAAATCTTTTTTATTTATTGTTGGCATTTTCTCCAAACGCCATGTAATGTAAGCATAGTGAAGTTTGCAGTGTGTTGAGAGCCAAACCTTTCTGGAATCTCCTTTCTAGGATCTTAAAGATTTATCCTAATCTCCTACTTGAGTGTTAGAGAATGGGTATGTATATGCTGCTGTATCTTCCTTCCCGACTGGATTAAGGCACATCCATTGATCCGGGATTGCCCAAAGACATGCTTCATAGGCTCGAAATTACCCAGAATATTACAAGTAGGTGTATCCTGGGCCTCTTTATAATTTCCTCGTTTTTGGCCACTCTTCTGTGTTTCCACGGGTACCATTGTGCGTTGATTTAAGCTGTTTCTTTCTACAAGCTACTCATGATTGCCAGTGAATGCTTTAAAACCTGTCACATAAGCCCAATTATTTTGTTCACTGTTTAAGCAGGCAATAGAGGAAGGTTGAGTCTGAAACATTCTTCTAAATTCAGCTATTTGTTGGTTAAATAATTGATTTTATCTGTGCCCTTCTATTCAGCACTAGTGCACCCAAAGTATATTGATGTGCTTCAAAACCATACAATCTGAGCAAATTAAATAAATTTATTTGAATGCAGGCTGTAAACACAACTGTTTTCAAATGCTAGATTCAATACCTAGAAGCTTAGAAAGATGCTGGCGCCACTCTCTTAACATCCTAAAATGTTTAGTTAGGAAACAGTCCTCAAACATTAACACCTGATACATGTACTGTGCTACGTTGCGTCATTGTGCGTAATTGCACGAACAGCTTTACATTTCTTAGACTTTAAGGTGTGTCAATTTCATCTGCAGTCTGTCTGTGCCCGCTGGAGCTGCATTTCAGCGGTGTTTACATAGGTTACATGTCGATATGAATGACAGTTCGTTTTTATTACGCCAATAGACATTTTAATCCAATTTTACTCACTACCAGGCACTGCTTTTTCCTTGTAATATTTTATCAGCATCTCTTAGTGCTGACCATTATGACCATCTGTACTCTGCAGAACTGCTTTACGTTTCGGAAGGGTCACTCCTACATAAACCCGCACTCTCCTGTTCAGTGGAGATTTAGTAATAAAATGTAGCTCTCGTAGAGCAGAGTAAAGGTAGATTGAGGCAAACATTGTTCAGATAATACCCTCCAGCGAGACATTCGACTTCCTCCTGAAGGGCACAGCTTAAAATTTGAGCAACTGAAGTATCGAGTGATCTGTACAGTATCCTCTCAGGACCAACTGGGCGGGTTTAAAGGTGGTAGAAAAGAGAGAGGGTGGAGGGGAGTGGCTCACGCTGGAGGATATCTGTCCCTACATTCAATTATGGTCAACAACGGAGCGACGCAGGGGTCTTTCCCCACTGGAGACTTGTTAAATGAAAAGAAGGACCTGGCACCAGTCCAGTGATCATTGTTACTTAATATCTTCTCTCATTCAGATTGAACATCTATTTTCATCTGAGAAGCACCTCTAACATACAGTTTTTTAATGGGCTGATGAAATTATCGAGGGATGCTTGGGTTTAGGTTTTGGAAAACAAGGATGCATGAAGGTACTTCATTTGGGCACCTGCGAATTAACAACAGGTCAAAGCACTTCCTGTGTCACCCACATCAGCGCTAGTACAGCGGTAGCAAGAACACCTCTACACTGGCTATTCCCTGTTAGATGTCAGAGGCGGTGTTAGCAAAGCAACAACCCGCATACTAGACTTCAAACTGCTTTGCTTCATGGTGTTATTATGTTTCTTGTAAACATACTTTGGCAGTTTTACAACAAATTATTCTTTGAAAGAGTGATCCAATTTTGGAAATGTTTCGAGAACTGATTTCCACCTTTTTTCATTAGTCCTTGAGAGTATTATTAATTTGTTAGTTCTATACAGATAGATTCAAACTGCTTCTTTGCTAATTGTTAATTCGTTCACAGAATAGCCTTAACTCGCCCCACGCCAACCAAGGAAAATAGGATGTTTTGACTAATTTTGATTCATTCTACCAGCTAAATCTCAAATCTTTTCTTTATCTTGGCTTTTCACCTGATGCATTGAATGGAACAAACCCTTAGGTTTTCTGGGTACGGTTTAAATAAGGCAACAGCCTCACCTTTCCTTCACGTTTTTAATTTCAAGTGATCATTGATTTCTTAACTTGCCTAAATCATGTTCACCGCTTCCATTTATATTCAGAAGCATCCATCACTGAGTGGCAACCCATCAAAGAACTATCAATGCACACACCTGTATGAAGTCAAATATGGTAAGCGGTAGTAGGTCATCCATGATGGCTGTATCTTTGGAGAATCGGTTAAGAATCCGACCTGCAAGTTGAATGGAAAATAACATTAGAATATTTATCAACAAAATAAATTTACAGTTAAAAAAAACGAAGAGCTCTGTCCATCAAGAAAACATATTTTTTTCACACATTTTCTTCTATTGGTTCAAATGTGGACGCTTTGATTTTCTATTCACATAGCAGCGGTGGACTATACACAGCATCTTGTACTTGAAGCACAGTATCGGCATCATCTTCTTTTTAATTCTTTTTATTGTGCATGCAAATATTGATTTAACTATGTGACCAGCATAAAGATCTGCAATATTTTTTTTAATTAAAGGAGAACAAGGAGTTACCAATTTAACATTAAACATATTAGCTCAAAATGATGCGGTTCAACACTACTTGCCCACAACATATTCCATTTACAATGAGGTAGCACTTCACCCACCCAAAATAAAAAAGGACACATTGGAAATGCAAAAATATAAAATGTTAAACTTTAATAAACTTTTAAAATGCCAAAATAGTTGTTAGACCTGGCACCATTGCCGTGGGTCTCCCTTCCATTTTTGCTGTTGCCTCATGTATTTTTGCTGGTGTTATATGCTTTGGGCACTGTGCCACTGCTATCCAGTGCCACAGTGCAAGTGATCCCTATTGTAAATTGATGTATTAATCAGTGGTTCCATGTTTGGCTATTTGGTTTACTTATCAGACCCTAGCCTAGTGCACTGTGTGTGCCCAGGGAGTGTAAATCCAAATGCTGCTGGTGGGCCTGCAGCACTGGTTGTGCCACCCACAGAAGCAGCCTTGTAAAATGTGTCTAAAGTCTGCCATTGCAGAGCCTGCGTGCAGTCTGGTACTCTCATGCTGACTGTACAAGTGCACCCACTTGCCAGTCCCTAAACCTTCCCTTTTCTTCATATCAGTCACCCCTATGGTAGGCCCAAGGGCATGGTGCATTGTAAGTATAAGGTAGGACAAGCGCTGATGTTTGTCATGTCCTAATAGTGAATTACAGCCATTTTCATTTTTCACTATTGCAAGGCTACCTGTTCTCCATAGGCCAGAATGGGCTGTTAGAGTTATTACATTCTATAATCCTAACTGTCTCAGAGAACCTGGTAGAAATTCGAGTTTAGCATGTCTGAACTCAGAATGATAAAATACATCTATGAGTGAAGTTGGTTTTAATATCCTGTGTTTGCAAATACCACTTTTAGAAAGTAGGTATTTGCTTGTATAACCATTCAAACCTGCCTCAGCTAGGTTGTGTATTCCTTTGTCTGGTATTGTGAGTGACAGGGCTGGGGGATTCCAAGGGACAGGCTGAGTCACCCAGTGGTGAATAGGGAGATCTGCATCTAGATGGGAGGGAGGAGTTGCACTTGAACCTTGAATAGGGCTGTGCCTGCCTTCCACAATGCTGGCTCCACCCCCTGGGGAGCGGCTGATGTCTCTTCTCTGCACAATGAAAGAAGAGAAGGAGTCCTGTAAACAAAGTGCTCCAGGACTGTACTTGCCTTCCACAATGCTGGCTCCACCTCCTGTGGGGGGGTCTGATGTGCCTGCCCTGCACTGTGAAAGGAAAGGAGACGTCTGGTAAACAGAGTGCTTCAGAACTGGTTTGGACTGGGCAAAGGCCCCTCTCCCCTCAGAGAACAAAGGATTTTGGGGTATACATATTGGGACCCTGATCCCATGAAATTAGATCACTTTTGGACCACAAGAAGAAACATTTACTGAGGAGAGGAACCTGAAGAAACTGAGGAGAGACTATTCCCATGCTGAAGTGCTGCTTGGGAGATTGGCCTGCAGTGGTTGCCTTACTGCCAAAGGAAGGAGAAAGGAACCTTGTGTACTTTGCTTTCAACTTGTGAAGGATCTGCAAGGGCTTGGAAAAGAGCTTGCCTCCTGCTGAAGTTTTAGGGACAACAGACTTCACCCCCAGCTCCCCAGAGTTCTTTGGAAGCGCCTGCTGCTGTTTTGGGCCTTCTGAGGAACTGCGTGTCGCAAGGAGCTGGAAGCGCGACTCAACTAGAAGAAGCATGTCGCTGTCGCTGTGCCTGCCGTCGCAACTCTGAGGGAGGGTGTCAGCGCTGGAACTGTCGCACTGCACCGCATTGGAGAGAAGCGTGCCACAACGAAGAGGAAGCGCGTCGCCGTCGTTGCTGCTGCTGTCGCAACTCCGAAGGAGGGTGTCGCTGCTGTAGTTGTCGCACTGCACCGCATCAGGAGAAGAATCTCGCAACAAGGTCGGAGCGTTTCGCCGTCTCTGTGCCTGCCATCGCAACTCCGAAGGAGGGTGTCGCCGCTGGAATTGTCGCATTGCACCACCTCAACCAAGAGCACCTTGCATCTCCGAGAAGCGCGCCGCCGTCGGAGCTTCTGCTGTCGCATCTTGTGTGTCGCCGCTATAGTTGTCGCATCGAGCTGAAGCTTCACGCATCGTGGGAGAAGAGCGTCGCCGCTGGAGCTGGTGTCGTCGCATCGTAAGGGTGCCGCTGCTGCAGTCCACGCATCGACCGAGAACTTCTCGCATCCCAGAGAAGTGTGCCGCATCTGGAAGATCTTCACGTCTTTATTTCTTTGTATCTGAACTTTGCCGCATTTCCCATCGCTGCCACATTGCTTGCCGTGGAAGCGCAATGCAACCTAAGGTACATTGACACAGAGTGTTGCATCTAAGAACTGAGCTGAACTAAGCTTAAATCTACCCTCTTAAGGTAATCGTATTGTGTATTTTTGTCGTTTATGGTCTTGTGGTAACTCTATATAAAGTCTACTTATTTTTTATATAAAATCTGTGCGGTGTCCATTTGTAGTGTTGTCACTACACTACTACTTAGAAGCTGCTGTTGCCGCTGTGCGAGCTGTCTGCTTTTTAGAATCTGTACTAACTGAAAACTTGATTTTATAAGCCGTTTTTTACCTACTTTGCACATTGTGGATTTTGCACAGAGGACGACAGCGAGTTAGGCTGCTCCTCACATATGAGCTGTTTTAAAAGTTAGGCTGCTCCTCACCTTTTAGCTGTTATAAATATTGCACATACTGTTGAATAACGTGAACCTTGTCACCCGTTCTGTTTATTTGGCACATCTGCAAGGACGTCAGCGAGTTAGGCTGCTCCTCTGATCACTAGTTGTCTGGTCGCCGAATCCCGGGCTCCGTTCCACCACGTCTGAGTGCCGATTGAGTGGAGAGCTCATGGGGAGGTAGGCGGACCAATCAGGGACATCCCTGCAAGCCGGAGGGCGGAGCAAGGAGCCCGCGCCTCCCGATACCCCTTTACATAACTCAATGTGCTGGCCGAGGCGCAGCGGACGGGCGCAGCGGCCGCGACGATGGTGCGCCGAAGGTGCGCCTAAGGTAAGCCCGTCTGCGTCCGTCCGCGCCGGGACCGGGCCAACGACCATGCCGGCTGCCAAATTTGTTTCAAGGGTCAAGGATTCTCACGTTTATAGCCGTGACACTCTGTATTCCCTGAACCCTGGCACCCACACGGGTCAGAAAAGGTGCAACCCGGGATGGGATGTGGTGTGGGAGTGACCGGACTGCAATATCCACATTCCTTCCCTATCAACCTGTCTACATGTTAAAAACCAGACAGTGCTATGAATTAGAGCCGCCCTCATTAATGCACGCTCGATGGTTAAACACGCTGATAATATTTATGAGCTCATTTCTGACCACAACCTGGACATCCTGTTTCTCACGGAAACGTGGCTCAGAGAATCTTGCGCCCCGGTGGTAGAACTGGCGGTCCCACGCAGCTACCGCCTAGCGAGGGCCGATCGTACCTCAGGTAGAGGCGGCGGCACCGCAGTGGTGTTCAGGGAATCGTGGGCATTTACCTGTGATAAATCCATTAACGTGCTGGATGGAGAAGACTTTGACTTCTCCTTCATTTTGACTCCTCACTTTACGCTAGGGGGAACCTTGATCTACAGACCGCCTGGGCAGATCGACTCCTTTCTCAGCTCCCTAGGAGAAGCACTGGCGGAACGTGTGCTACGCTTTCCGGAATTTCTCCTTCTCGGAGATTTCAATATACATTTAGACTCTCCCATTTCGCTGGAGACACTGGCCCTTCAAGACCTCTTGGGGGTAACTCAGCTGACACAGTGGATTTCCAAACCCACACACTCTCGAGGGCATGTGTTAGATCTGGTGTGCTCCAATTTTACACTAGATATTAAAGACCCCCTGCCGGTCACATGGTCAGACCATGCTGTGATTAACTTTTCCTGGGCTATCGTCCTGCCATCTCGTCACCCTCCTCCTTCGGCAGGCCCCCTAGTGCGGAAAATTAGTATACCTGGTCTGGCTGAGGTCCTAGCGCACTCCCAGATGGCTCTTGCCAATGATCTAGAGGGGCAAGTCAACCTATTTAATGCCTGGATCAGCCAGGGGGTTAAGGCCATCTCTAAACCTGAATCCAAAAACCCCAAGCGTGTACTGTCTTCTCAACCCTGGTACACGCCAGCGCTCAAAGAGCGGAAGAGGACCTGCAAGAAGTTTGAGCAGCTATGGAGGGCTGCCTATTCCCCGCAAGCCAAAGCTAACCTCCGTTCATCCCAAAGGCAATACTATACTGCAGTTAAGGCGGCTAAAGGCGATTACTTTGCGACCAGAATCATGAAGGCAGATAATAATGACAAAGAAATCTTTGCCATCGTCCAAAGCTGCTTGTCACCGCAGGCGGAGCAAAAAATGATCCCTGTATCCGCAGGGTGGTGTGAGGAGCTCTCCTCTTTTTTTATTATCAAGATCAAACTTATTGAGGAGGGCCTAGCTGTGAGTGACGCCTCCTCACGCCCTCCTATCGGCACGTTCTGTCCCGCTTCGAACAGGAGCCTTCCCCAATTTGATAGGGTCGAACAATCGGACATCCTTGCCCTCCTCAAATCACTCAAATCTGGATCCCCCTCTAACCCTTGTCCGGCGAGAGTTTTAGCCGGAATAGCAGACTGTGTCGGGTCGGAAGTTACCGCCATGGTCAATTGGTCACTGCAGTCTGCAGTGGTGCCCAAGCAATGGAAGCAGGCTAAACTCCTGCCACTCCTAAAAAAAACATCGGCTGATCCACTTATTGCAGCCAACTATTGTCCCATCTCCCTGCTTCCTGCACTGGCCAAAGTCTGCGAAAAGGTCGCCTTTCGGCAGCTGAATGCCTTTGTGGAAGACTCTGGGGCTCTCCACCCGGCACAGTCAGGCTTCAGAGCCTCCTTCAGCACAGAGACGGCCCTAGTTGAGGTGGCAGAAGCCATTAGGGAATGTCTGGACAAGGGCGGCAGAGCAGCTCTGATTTTATTGGACCTCTCTGCCACCTTTGATACGGTTCCCCACCAACTCCTCCTGGCGCGCCTTACATCCATCGGCTTCACCGGGTCAGTGCGGTCCTGGCTGGAATCTTTTCTAGACTCCCGCTCCCAGCAAGTTTGGATGCCCCCGTACTCCTCCTCAGCCAGGGAAGTTCAGACAGGGGTCCTACAGGGCTCAACATTGAGCCCGCTCCTCTTTAACATCTATATGACCCCGCTGATCTTCCTGGCTGAAGAGCTGGGCGCCAAAATTATGGCCTACGCCGATGACACCCAGCTCCTGTTCACCTGAGGCAACTCGATGGTGGAAACGGACGCAGCACAAAAATGCCTTGCTGCCGTATTCACTTGGCTGGCTCAGGCCAAACTAAAATGCAATGAAGGAAAATCCGAAATAATACTATACGGGCAATTCCCTGCCCTGTTCACAGAATCAATATGGCCACCTGATTTCCCACGTCCCCTTTCGGAGGGCGGCCCAGCCAAGAATCTTGGCATTTGGTTTGATGACGATTTGAGATTCTCAGAGCATATAAAAAGACTTACGGGCATCTGCTTTGGGACCCTCAAATCCCTAGGCAGATTTTTTCCCCTGCTTCCCCAACCGGCAAAAGAGACGGTCGCCCGAGCCCTCATACTGTCCCGCCTGGACTACGCCAACGCTCTCTATTTGGGCTCCCCCTCATTTCTGGTGAATAAGTTGCAACTTATCCAGAACGCGGCTGCAAGACTTCTGTTGGGCATCCCTAAACGCACCAGCATAAGATCTCAATTGGCCACACTCCACTGACTGCCAGTGGCCCAAAGAGTCCAGTTTAAGGCCCTGGTTCTAACTCATAGAGCCCTGCATGAGACTGGCCCCGCCTACCTAAAGAAAAGAGTGGCTTTTTACATCCCCAGCTGATCACTCAGGTCGGCCTCCCAGCGTCTGGTGGCAATCCCCCATTTCCGACGAACCAGGCTGGGCGGTCAATCGTTTTCGGTGAAAGCAGCCACTCTCTGGAACTCCCTCCCACTAACACTCCGCCACACGCGGGACCTAAGATGCTTTAAAAAACTCCTCAAAACCCACCTCTTCAGTCAGGCCTACTAAAATGCTTCGCTCTCGCTGTCTATGTAGTATTGCTCCGCGCCAGGATACTCAAGAGTAATTGTGCACGCTACAAATACCAATATAACATAACATAACTGGTTTACTGTATGTGGTCACAAGTGCTTAACTTACAACGTCTCTGAGATAAGGCCTTGCTGCTCGTGCCAAGCTCCCAAGGGGGTGAGCAGGGGTTATTTTAGGAGTGTAATCCCCTTATCCGGACTAGAGGAGAGGGTCCCTATTTGTCACATGTATCCACCTGAGCCAACTAGAGACCCCCAAATCTAACAATAGTGAACTATGAAAACGCCAATTTTCAAAAAGATGCATAAATGCCTGAGCTTGATATTAATCCAATAGGACAAACAATTGGCAATTGCTCGCAATTGAAAAATTAGTGTTCTTGAGTTTTTCATCTCCCTTCAAAATCCATACGTGAAAAAGGAATGGGACTTTCGTGTAAGTGGTAGAATGCACCAGCTTCTGCAGTTGAATTGTGCAACCATGAAACTGATCACTATGTACTCTCCAGCCCTAGCTTGGAAATAAATGCAGTATTACAAGTATACTAAAAGTAGCCTTTACATGTTGTGATGCTCTAATGGCTTCTGTTATGGATGGAGTTTGGCAACTATGAGGTCTTATGCCTGGATATCCCTTAGGGGATGATCGTGAACTTTATAAATACTTTAAATAAATACATTACTTAATTAATTAATTAAATAATCAAGCTGGCAATAGATTATCATGGTCACAGTGTCAAAACATTGTGATTTTTGTCTTGTAAGAACATGGTTAAATGTATAGTCTGTTTCATGTTGCCCTCTGTCTTTCAGATGTTATCTGGTCATTTAAGAAAGGTAATATCAGTTCCATTCCGAAATAACAGGGGTAACGGAAGTGACATTACATGCAGTTAGACCTCCATTTTCACTCACACACGAATACTTACATATACAGACAAATTCACACACATACACTCTCTCACAGATACATACACTCTCTCACAGATAAATACACTCTCACCCGCAAGCATGCACACAACATACATTCATGGTTTATATCTTTTTATTACATTTTGAATTTTCCATGACAAAAAGCACCACCTACAACCTGACAGCCAGTGGGCAAAAATCATAGAAAAACAAATTAGAAAGAGAAGATGGAATTTGAAAGCGAGAGAAAGGAAGAGAATAGGGGGAGTACGGGCTCCATCACTGTTTACAATCTTGTGTCCCTCGGCGGTGATCATAATGTGGCTTGTGTTCCTGCTGCGAGGCTCTCTATGAATTTTGTGGGGCATATCTGGTAAGACCGAGTACAAGTAGATATATCGGGCATGTTAATACATTAAATTCGGAGGATAGAAACTCCACTGTGGAGCTCCAGGTTGTGTGAAAGCGGGAGAGCCTGTGCGATGTACTGGCCGTTATCTTTTCCATTCCTACCACTTCCCATAACTTATGTAGCCAATCTAGCCTGGTTGGAATGATTCCTTACCCCACCTAGCTAATAGTACGTGTTTACCCCAAGGCCAGCGTAATAGCGCACCCTCAGCACGATTTAAGAGGATATGTTAATGTATTTGGAAGGCCTAAAAGTATGTAGCTTGGGAATCTTGGCAGGTCTGTATCATGTGTAGTGTTGATGTCTGCCAGTATGGCATCCCAGAAAGGCTGTATCTTTGGACATTCCCATAGCAAATGAGTCAAGGTGCCTATTTGGCCGCATTGGCACCACTAATGAGCGTCTGCCCCTCATTCCATCGCGCTACCCTATCTGGGGTATAATACCAGTAATGCGCTCTTTATGAGGAACATCTGTTGGTCTGCTGTGCTACAAGAGGAGGCTCTAGCTCTAAGTACGATGTCCTGCCATTCCTTTGGGGTAAATTATCTCTCGCATTGTGTCTCCCACCTGCGCTGCGCTGGTGTCTTGTTTCGCTGTGTGGTTATGGTTAAAAAGGTATATAAGTCTGATAATAAACGCTTGTCTGAAGTTCTGGTTATCAGCCATTTCTCGGACTTCGTTAAAGGGCGCCCTGCGTGTATGCTAACATTCGGTTGTGTCACCCAGTTTCCTTGGGCAAGGTATTGCCAATATGTTGTTTTGGGAAGGCCATATCCAGCCGAGAGCTGTGAAAAATCCATAATCCCTCTCTTCATCAAAGAGATCGCTCATCCTTTTGCAGTTGGCCTCTTGCCAGGTGCGGTAACTTTGTCCGTGGTGCGCTGCCGGGAACTCCGGTTGGCTTATAAAAGGAGTCAATGAGGACATGGGTGTAGAAAGACCCTGTGACACCTGAACTCTGTCCCACGCAGTCATTATAGCTCTCAGCACTGGGGAAATGTACACCCCTACCAGCCAGTGGCGCCTGGGCAGCCATGGAACCTTCCACATGTGTATGCCCGCTATTGCCCGATCAATGAAACACCAATGTTTCTCGGACATGGGCCTATACCATTTGACCATCTATCATAGTTGGGTAGCTTGATAATATTGTACTAAATGGGGAAATCCCAGGCCCCCACTGCTTGTTTTAGGTAGGTTTGCTGCCATGCCATACAAGCTTTTTTCCCACCCCAAACAAAATCCATAGGAGGTGCTGTAGTTTGGCAAGTGCCTGAGGGGGTTGCAACGGGAGAGTTTGCATTACATACAGCATGCGAGGCAGTATAGTGTCCTTGACAGCGGGCAACTTGCCCAACCAAGACAGTGTGAGTGGTCTCCAACGTTGGAGGGTGGCCCGAGTGTTGTTCAATAGGTTATCATAATTCTCACATACCGTGCGAACCAACGTGGGGAATATTTAGAGGCTCAAATAGGGGATCCCGGAGTCAGCCCATCCAAAGGGAAAATCCTTTTTTAGTCGCTCTATATCTGCACTAGGCATGGTGAGACTCAGGGCCTGTGTTTTATGAATGTTAATTTTAAAGCCTGA
This sequence comes from Lissotriton helveticus, assembly GCF_964261635.1. Lineage (NCBI taxonomy): Eukaryota > Metazoa > Chordata > Amphibia > Caudata > Salamandridae > Lissotriton > Lissotriton helveticus. The sequence goes on from NC_136057.1 coordinate 770,663,082, forward strand.
GACCAGACCGAAGTCAGCAAACTCCTGCATGAGTGGGGGTGTGGAGGCATCCGGTTGAGTGATAAAGAGCACCACGCCATCTGCGTAGAGAAAGATCTTATGCTCTCTGTCCCCCATATGAATTCTGGAGATAGCAGCGTGGTGTGCGATATGCTCTGCAAATTGCAAGATCGCTAAGATCGTGGATAATCTCACTGCTAATAACAAGGATGAACAACTTAATCCTGTACAGACGGGCGCTGAAGATCAATTACCATCGGTATATCTGAATATTTCTCAAACTGCAGCGCAATCTCGCAGGTTACATTTGGCAGGGGACAGGAACCTATATACCTGGTAAAAATCGCCGTTTTTTAGCAATAGTTTTTGCTGTGCTATTTTAATTACGGATTGATTGTATTTGTTTTAATAAAGTACTCGCTTACTTGCACACTAAAACTTACCCACCACACGCTATTTTAGCGTGAATAGAAACTCCTAGGCAGCTACCGCGCCATTTTGGGTGAGGGAGAGGCAGGGTCACGACCATCGGCAGGGACCATCTTGGGAGGCGCTCTAGTCGTTTATGCTCGGCGGATCACACGGGCCAGCAGATTTTATGGGGGGAATGCAAGCGCGCAGCGGGCGCACCAGAGGCAAGCCCGTCTGCGCCCGTCCGCGCCCCGGAGGCGCACGGCGCAGGAATCGCTGCCCGTCTGGAAATCGACCAAAGGCAGATAAAATATGATAGAGACTGACTTTTGGAGCTAGGTAAGATTGAGGCCCCCGTGAAAGACGATGGGAAGACTCTCAGAGGAGGGCTGATTAATAGCAGGTCAATCACGAAGCATGCCACAGAAGTCTCTGATCTGATTGAGGATTTGCGACTTGATATAATTTTCCTAACAGAAACATGGCTGAATATAGAGTCCACCGCTGTTCTGGGTTTTGCCTGCCCTAGTGGCTACAAAATTCTACAGAAGCCTAGGGCCACGGGCAGAGGGGGAGGAGTGGGAGTAATCTTTAAAGAAGAGCTGGATTTCAGACTCCTACAGACTAATGAAGTAGAGGGCATAGAAGTGATGGGGTTTGCATTAGACTCTCTAAGCGGGAACTTACTTACTGGACTCCTATGCTATAGGCCCCCGGGGGGTTCTACAGACTATCAGAACCTCTTTGATGTTATTACTAATCTTACGCTGGCCCACTCTAGAATGATTATTCTTGGAGACTTTAATCTATGGGAAGATAGGAAGGCTAACAACCACCTGCGAGATTGAAAACATACTTGTACTAATCTGGACCTCACCCAGATGGTGGAAAGTCCGACACATGAAGAGGGGCATGTTCTTTATTTGATATTTTCTAACCAAGCCACAACGAGGGTACTAAATGTAATGCCTCAGAGTTGGTCAGACCACTATGTAGTCATGTTTAGCATCAGGACGGTGCACTCAAGGGACAGTGAAGGTCAGCAAAGGTCCTATAGGATAGGCAGGGAATGGGCGAAACTGGGTCAGATTAGACCCCCAGCATTTGACCCAGAGGTCACACACTTCGACCCCATGTTATCGGTAGAAGAGAACTATTTACTCTATACAAACCATATATCTGCCATCTTAGACCAGGTAATCACCATGAAGAGGATAAAAAATAAAAGGAAGGCTACGGCGCCTTGGTTCAATGATGAGCTGAAACAGCTCTCCATGCTTCGCAAGAAGGCGGAGAGGAGATGGAGGAAGGGGCATGGGGCGGAAGATAAAATTGAACTAAGACGGAGACAGCTGCACTATAAGGAAAGCATCCTTAAGGCCAAGGCCGACTTCTATGCCAGCTCAATTGCCCACGCATCTAATGGGACAAAAGCCCGCTTTGAAATCACTAAGGCTTTGTCTACCCCTAAATATATGGATAATAAAGTGGCAGCATCTCAAAAACTTTGCGATGAAATTCCACACATTTCCAAGACAAGATCGCTAAGATCGTGGATAGTCTGACTGCTAATAACAAGGATGAACAACTTAATCCTGTACAGATGGGAGCTGAAGATCAATTACCATCGGTATATCTGAATATTTTTCAAACCCCCCCAAGAGCTGCATTTGATAGTCTGGCCGAGAGTGTCTCCGCAGGCTCACCGAATGATCCCTTCCCCTCCAGAATATGGAAGTCATTTGGCCGAGACACTCTTTCTTGGCTGAGGCAGATATGTAATCAGTCCCTGGAGAAAGGAGAGGTCCCAGAGGAATGGAAACTGGCAGTGGTGACTCCACTGATTAAAAAGCCTTCCTTGGATCCTTCAGTACCGGCCAATTTCAGGCCTATTGCTCTCCTGCCCTACCCAGTGAAGATCCTAGAGAAAACAGTTAGTAGGGAACTGTCGCGTTTTCCAGAGGAGAACTTCCTACTTGATAAAGACCAGTTTGGCTTCCGCCCTGGTCACGGGACGGAGACGGCGTTGGTTACAATGCTGGATAACCTGCGGATGCGTGCTGACAAAGGGAACGCGACTGTGTTAGTGCTTCTCGATATGTCGGCCGCATTCGACACGGTAAACCACCTCATCCTACTGGAAAGACTACAAAATCTGGGAGTGAGGGGGCGGGCACTGCTATGGCTACAATCCTACCTGGCAGGACGTCACCAGGTGGTAACACTAGCTCCTTTCACGGCCAGTAAATCATCAGTCATTCATGGGGTGCCGCAGGGCTCTGCGATCAGTCCAATCTTATTTAATATTTATCTGCAGCCCCTGCTCCCCATTATAAAGTCTGCCGGAGTCTGTACAGTCAATTACGTGGATGATACACAACTGGCATTCTCTCTGGAAGGTGACAACGCAGTATTCGTTGACCTGTTTCAGGAATGCATGCGTAAGACAGCCAACTGGCTTAGTAGGAATTCCCTTCAGTTTAACGCAGGAAAGACAGAGGTAGTCTATTGTTCCTCGGGTAGGCCACCTAGACAATTCCCCTCTGAATTTAGGCTTACCCCAGAGGAGGAACCACTGACCCCGGCAAGTAGAGTACGTAATCTGGGGGTGCTGATTGACAAGAATCTCCAGATGGAATCACAGGCTAATAAGACCGCCAATGTCTGCTTTGCCTTAATACGTATGCTGCGTAAAATACTTCCCTTGCTACCTATAGAGGCGCGCCCACTGGTAGTAAGTAGTATAGTGGATAGCAGGCTGGCTTATTGCAATTCCTTGTATCTGGGGGCCCCACTATACATTCTGCAGGGGCTCCAAAGAATCCAGTCTGCAGCAGCTAAACTTGCCCTTGGCTGGCAACGCTGCTCCTCGACAACACTGGCCCTGAGAGAGCTGCACTGGCTACCAGTGATGGAACGTATTCGCTTTAAATCCTTGTGTTTGGCTTTGAAAGCGGTACATGAGCTAGGGCCAGTTCCTATGCAAGAAAGGTTCTCCTGATATCAACCCACTAGGCAGCTTCGATCGTCCAGTGCCACCCTACTTACGGTGCCTAGGTTCAAACGGGCCAGGCTAGGAGGTAGAGCATTCAGTGTGGCTGGCGCTCGGTTGTTGAATGGACTTCCCCAGAGCCTTAGACAGATTAGCGCCCTGCTAGAGTTTAACAGTAACCTGAAAACCTGGCTCTTTCCTAAAGCCTAGCTTGAGTAATCTATTTAGGCTCTGGCAGGTGCGACCTACTCAATCGTGGCTCAGTTTGTAGTCTGAAGCACCAGGATACCCGTGGGGTGACAGTAAGCGCTATATAAGTTTTAAAATCAATCAATCAAATTGTTCCATATAACGAGCAAATAGGAGGGGGATAGTGGGCACCCCTGGCGGGTGCCCCTCCCAATTTTAAAAGATTGAGACCTGGTTCCATTCACATTAATCCTTGCCTCTGGCCCCTTATACGTGCCATTTACCCATCTCAACAACCGTGGCTCAAGGCAGAATCTCATTAATACCAAGCGTAGATAGGGATACTGGACCCAGTCAAAGGCCTTTTCGGCATCAAACGATAGACACAAGGTCGGTTTCTGAGAGAGTTGGGTCTTGTCAATAAGGTGACATAAACATCTAGTGCTATCGCTGGAGGGGGTGGGCGCACACTGCCTCACACTCCAGCACTCAGTTTGCCCCGATGCATCATAATAAATGCAGTGCATAATAACACTTTCTTCGGTGTCAGGCTTCAGTTTTCCACCCTTGTGGGTGCAGCCAATGCTGTGTATCTCTAGACACGTGTTACAGGATAATTGCATTTCTTCAGTAGAGAGCAACACTTTTTTGGGAGGTGCTGGAGATGCTGCCCAAAGTCTTCTCAGGTCTCAGTAATACTCGCTGGGCGTATCAATCAGAGCTCGTCGGGCTCTTTAGCTCAAGGGAGCCTTTTCAAATAGGAGGGGGGTGGGACACACTGCAAGCTGACGAGCTTTGGAGATGCATCTGTGTGCCTGTGAGTGGTACTGTGACCTGAGATGAACTTGGCAGCATTTCCAGCAACCCCAGTTGATTTTTCTTTGCTCTCTAATACTGCTGCTCTCTTCTGATGATGGGCTCAACCCAGACATACGTGTCTAGAGATATACAGCAATATCTGTACCAACTTTGGTGAAAAACTCCTTCTAATTTTGAAGTAAGTTTGAACTGTGTAATGCATTTACCAGGATGCAAAGGGATGAACTGTGCTGGGACTGTGAGGCAGTGTGCTCCCAACCCCCATTCTGTCTAGTGCCATCGCTACAGCTTCTTTCGGGTATAAATCCCGACTGACCAGGGTCCACCAGCCCCTGCATGTGTGGTGCTAAACAAGCTGGTAAAAAATGTAGATCCACATTCAGCAGTGGGATGGGGCGATATGATGTGCGTTTCTTTGGGTTCATCCCTAGGTTTGGCAGGACTACCACTATAGCCATACGCATGGAATTGTGTTTTGTTTCTTCATTGCTAAAGGAATTAAAAAGTCTTGTGAGTAACGGAATTAAGCTTGGGCCTAGCCTAGAATCTTGTAAAAATCCGAGGAAAACCCCAACTTCCCCCTAAGCCTTGCCTGACGCCAAACTCTGAATCGCCCTCAGCACCTCATCTGGTTTGAGGTCTGCGTCTAGTGTGTCGGCATCAATGGCCGGAAGAGAAGCAACCTCTGCTTAGGCGAAATATGCAGCTGCTGCTGCTTTATCGGAAGAATCTGCCGTGTAAGGGGCTGTGGAAAAGTTTTCGAACTTAAGGACTATTTGGTCATCTTCCTGTACTGTATTTCCCTGTTGTGTTTCTATCTCCACTATATGACGTTGGAGTGTTTTGGAGCACAGCTGGTACGCCAGCAGCCTCCCTGCCTTGTTGCCACCTTCATAGAAACATTGCTTAGGGCAGTGTAGAGAGTACTCAGCCCTGTCAAGATCCAGTGCCTTCAGTTGCTTGCGAACATTGGTAAGCTGGTGCTGCATCCTCTTTGCCCCGTATTACGATGCAACATTTCCAACTCTTTAACCAGCCGCTCCAGTCGATCCCTTTTTTCTTTTCTGTCCCTGTTCAGTCTGGCTGCTATTGCAAGAAACCATCCCCTGAATGACCACCCTCAGTGTGTCCCACAGCAAATGTATGTGTGTGTGACCATCATCATTAATCTCTAGAAAGGTTTGTATGGCCTCTTGTATCTCTTTAATATTAGCTACATACGTAAGCAGTTTATGGTTGAGTCTCCATAGCCTATACTTCTGGTATTCCCCTTCCTTGACGCCAAGAGAGGCTAATGGGTGCATGGTCAGAAAGTGATGCCATGCCTCTAGTGATGTCCAGTATCCCTTCCGTGATTTGGGGTTTGGTGAGAAAAAAAATCAAGCTCGGCATAGTACTGGTGCGCCGCCGAGAAAAAAGTATAGTCTCAGGCCATAGGATTACGCTGACGCCATGCATCCACTAGTCTCACTTCTGCCAGCCATCAGCTCATGAACGCTGATAACGCTCCCAAATGCCCCATCTGTTGTGTGGTTCTTTCTAGAGTGGGATCTTGTACTACATTATAGTCCCCTCCTATTATGAGATTCTCACTGAGTCTTCTAGGATCAAGCCAATTACGTCTCTAAGAAAGCCCTCTTCACCCTCATTGGGCCCATCTACTGATGCCAGTGTGTAGGTATAACCTCCCACAGCCACCCGAAATGCCAGCGCCCTTCCTGATATTTCTGTTTGTACTCCCAATATCCTACCTGGAATTTTTTTTTCTGAAAAACACTTCCACCCTCCTTCTTCCCTGGCAGGAATAAGAAGAATTGGCAGTCAAACCAGTACTACTGAAGGCATGCCCTGTCTGCGCATCTCAATTACGTCTCTTGTAGGAGGCAGATATCACATTTAATGTCTTTGAGGTATGCCAGGAGTGCCCTCCGTTTTGCTGGGGCGTTAAGGCCCCTTACATTGAGACTTACTATTAAGGTATTAAGGGGCGCCATTGGGGAAATATGAGTGTGTGCTCTTCAGGTCAGGGTTACCCCTCCTCCCAACTCTCCCTAGTCCCTTCCGCTTGGGATCTTCTTGGTGATGTGCATGGCCCTGATCCTTCCACTTTGATCTAACTTCAGAACAGCCTGCCTCACGCACAAAGCCCTTCACACAGGCAAACCAGAATAACTGGCTTCCAAACTCAAAAAAGCCAGTCAGTCCAGGAACCTCAGGAGCTCGAACACTCTACTATTCATCCCGCTGAAAACACACAAACAAAGAACCGCAGCCTGGTCCCAAAATCTGGAACTCTATTCCCACCACATCAGAACTATCTCCTCCTTTACAAAATTCAAAAGACAGCTTAAAGTCCTTTCCCTTGATTGTTCCCTAGCGAACCAATAGGAGCCGCCGAAGCACGGAAGCCGGCACTTCGCACCACTTCGACTCTATGTCTTCAAGCCTTCTACCTCCTCCACTTCCCGGACCCCGGTCTCGTTCACTCCTCCCTGAAAGAGGAGCTCTGCTCAAGACAACAACACTCTTCTAAGGCATTTCAAGACTTCAGCGCTCCAAGGTTACACAACAAGCTGGAACTCTCCGTCCATGATCTATACTATTACTGTATTATGTGATGGTAGTCCATCCGTGGCAGAATGGGCCTTCTTCGCCCATACTTGCCCGATTACAGATTCTGTAGTTCCTATTGATAGGACCTGTGTGCTATATACCCAGAGATCCCCACCTTGCTTGGGACTCATTTTCCCCACGTTATCGCCATATTTCCATTCGAATGAAACCCAACCCCTCCCCGGTCCTGGTTGGGGAAAGAATGTGCCAAAGAGAGGCCAAGGCTCGAGGAAGAAAATGAGATATCCAAGAGGGAAAGACTTATAGAGTGGGTTTAACAAAAAGGCTTCCCCAATCTGGGCATCAGGTGCGCTTCGACGCGTAGGTCCATCTGGCCGGCGACAGTGCAGCACCATCCGATATCTTGATGGATGAAAAGCGGGCCCCTCTTGCCACGGCCATATCCAGTTCTCAACCCAGGATCACCAGTCCCCGGCTTACTTATGGATACTGAGTCCCTGAGTACCGCTCATTCGCTGCCTGTTCTTCTCCAGCATGCAATTGTTTAAGAAGTGTCGCCCGTTCCTTCTGGCTTTCCGCTTCTAAGGGTTGCACATGTGACATCTTCCCCTTGTGGCGTCCTCTTCTCTTTTTCCCTGCTCATTCCAGTCCCGCGACCTGCCACAAAGTCAACTCCCAATGCCTTCTGCACCTCTTGCAGGGACCTCACTGCATGTGTTTCTTTGTCCCACACAAAAAGTAGTTTAAAAGGATGTCCCCACCTGTATCGGATCTCATGATCTTGCAAGAAAGTAGTGACAGGATGTAGGGTTCTGCGGCGTTGCAGGGTTAACTGGGAGGGATCTTGATAGATGCCCACCTGCAGGCCCGCAGATTGGACAGTCACCTTGTCTGGGTGGCTGCCATTATGATTTCTTTTTGGCGGTAAGAGTGTAGGCATGTAAGAATGTCCTGGGGCTGGCCTGCGTTCCTTGCCGGATGGCCAGCCCTATGTGTGCGATCCAAAATATTCTCCTGATCTTCCAGTACCAGGGCGACATATCGAAATAGTCGGGTCACAAAGTCCTCTAGTTTCCCATCATCTGCATGAAGAGCAACTTACTTAATGCGTACAGTTGAGCACCGGGATCTGTTTTCCAGGTCTTCCAGATGCAAGCTTAATTATACGTTCTGATCCAACAGGTTTATCAATTCTCTTGCATGCGAGTGAAGTTCTTCCTCCCTGCTGTCTCACGCCTTCTCCAGGGTATCTACACGGTCCCCCAGTTCATTTATGTCTGTTCTGATCTGGTTCAAGTCTGCGGAGACCTTTTGGCGCAGTGCCGCAAAGTCATCTCTCAGTGAGGTGAACAGTTGCTCAATGAAGCGCAGCGCGATCGGCTCCTCCTTTCCCTGGTCTGCATGGCCTAGTTCCTCTTCCTGGGCCTGGGAAGATGGTGACTTCGCCGCTTGGCCCTCCTGCAGCTTGCCCCCAGGTTTCTGCAGGAGATCTTTAATGTTGGGCTCTTTTTTTGGACTGGTGGACGTCATGCTGCTAGCTGAGTTTGGCGTGTGTTGTATAACTTCTAGGCCACCTCCCGTTCCGAGTACTGTGTTTACCAGTGCGATGTGTTAGATGGCCCCATGAGCTTTTTCAGTGTCTTATTGGGGGCTCTGACTTTGTCAGACCATACGTTGTCTCCAGGTCTCACTAATCTTGCATGCTCCTCCATGGCTGCGTGGCCCAATGCTTTGTCTGGCGTTCGGAAGGGACACTGGCCCGCTCCTTGTGCTTGCTAACTAGTCTCGCCTCTTAACAAATGACTTAAGATGGTCCCCTCGCGACCCCTCATATGGAAGGCCTAAGGTGATCTGTCGCACTTAGTTTATCTTGCCCTCTCAGACTGCAGTAGCCGTGCGTACGGGGGCCCTCATCCTGGCTCAAAGCTGGCTGTCCCCTAATCCTGTGCACTTCAATCCCTGGGGGAGCTTCACCTTTCTCTCCTCACTGTGCCTGCTGCTCCAAGTCCAGGTGCAAGCTTATTGGGTGACCAGGCGCAGTGTTTATTCTACATGCGGGGTCCTGTTTCACATTCCCCCCTCCCGACCTCCTGTATATGCCTACTGCAATCCGGGTCTCATTGGCAGGCAGGAGTCAATCGGTGCCCCCCTCTGCTCCGGTTCCCTTACTTTTAAAATTGGGTCCTCCAGGGCGGGCTCACCACTGCTATGCTCCGCGGCCTTGCTTCTCTCCTCCAGACGTCTTGCACACTGGCACTCCCCGGTAGTGCTCTCAATCCGCTCGTTCCACTGCACTTCGTCGTCTCCTCAGCAGCTGAGCCTCAATTGTGCGGTACCTCCACACTCGCCGGCCAACCTCCCGGGGGTTCCTCTCCCCTCGTCCACAAGGTCATGAGGCTGCTCACCGCTCATCTCCCGTTGCGTGCCCAGGACTTCATGGGGGGCGCGACCTCAGCGGCCTCACGTCTACACTGAGCTCCCGACCAAGTATGGAGCTTTAAGCCGGGTTTGGGGGTCCCGGGGCTCTGAAAGAAATGCTTTAGTGGGCCACGGCGAGCAGAGCTCCAAAAAGTCGCAGCTACACCACCGCCATCTTGGCCAAGCCCCTGGGAACATTTTTAAGTGGGGCCCACAACATACATTTAAAAGCATTTTTTACTTACCTCAGCTGCCACAGAAAGAATGATTCCAGCTTATTGTACGGCATTTTTATTACACTATTAGGTAATAATATATTTTATTTATTCACTATTAGTCATCAGAAAATAAAGAGAGTGGAGACCCAGCTGCACCTGTCTTCCTGGCATTGAATGTGCCATCTCTAATGCAAGGGGTCACAAAGGCAGTAGTAGGGATAGCAAAGGGCAAGCCATAGGTCACATATGCAACCTCTGGTAACCCCTAAATGACGTCCATGTGCACACTTGAAGAATTTAGTTATGATCATAGGAAGTTATGTTATGTTATAAAGTACTTGTAGAGCACAGCTTTCACTCCGGGGTGCATTGTGGCACTGTGTAGATCCCTAATAGACACAGGCAACTAGATCTGAAAGAGTTAGATAAGTGATCTCCATAGAGCATCAGGGGCAGCAAAGATCCAGGTTTCAGAGCTTTCCTGAAGAGGGTCTCAGTTTGAATGAAACGTAGATGGTTAGGTAGCAGGCTCCAGGCATTGGTCCCAAGTACCGCAATAGATTTCCCACCCTTTGTGATATACCTGAAAACAGGGGGTTTCAAGAGATTTGCATTGGACGATCTGAGTGTGTGGTCTGTCACATAGTAAGCAAACCTGGCCCGGAGATAGTGGGGGCCTAAGGAATTAAAAGCTCTGAAAGTAATTATCAAGATCTTGAAAAAGACTCTTTTATGATGGGCAGCGAATGAAGTGCTTTAAGGTCGTCTGATGCTGATGAGTTTCTAGGCCATTTTAATACTAGCCGAGCGGCTGCATGTTGCACCATCTGTAATTTGTTTAAGACAGACTTATTGGTTTCCGCATAAAAGCTGCTGCAGTAATCAAGTCTGGATATGATTAGGGCCACGGCAACTACCTTTCTAGCCGTGCAGGGAAGAAGATTGAAAAACATGTTGAGAGACCTTATCAAAAGAAAGCATGACTCAGCCACTGCTAGGGAATGCTGGTGAAAGGAAAGTGCTGATTCGAATTTTACCACAAGTTTCTTTGCTACCTTCACTCTGTTTGGAGGGCATGGGATATCTGTGGGCCACCATAGGCTGGGGGAGAAGGTATTAGATTCCCCTAGTGGCATGATTTCCGTTTTTTCCGAGTTACATTTTAAATGATTTACTTTCATCCAGTGAAAGACCGCTGTAAGACACTGTCGAAGATTTTTTGTGTGGTATTTTCATCTAATACCAGAAATAACTGAGTATCATCTGCATATGAGTTTATCTCAATGTTAAAAGACGATTTCAGACTCATGAGGGGGGCCATATAGGTGTTAAAGAGCACTGGGCTAAGAATAGATCCCTGTGGAACATCGAACAGCAGGGGGTTTTCTGCTGACTGATATTGGCCAAGAGTAACAACTTGGCTACGATTTTGAAGAAAGGATTTTAGCCAAGCCAAGGCAATGTCATGTGAGATTGTGTCAAAAGCGGCCGATAGTTCTAATAAGACCATCACAACATGTTTTCCCTGGTCTAAAGAAGATCTAAGGGCTTCAGCAATATACAGAAGTGCTGATTCCATTGGGTGCTGAGGCCTGAAACCTGATTGATTGGGATGTAGAATGTTCGCCTCTTCTTAGTAGGTCATAAGTTGGGTATTAACTAGTTTTTCCGTGTTTTTATTAAGGCATGGAAGCAGGGAAATGGGACGAAGATTTGTGAGAGTGGTGGGATCTGCAAGTTGTTTTTTCTGGAGCGGTTTGACTGCTGTAATTTTCCATTCGTTGGGTACTTCTGAAGATAGAAGAGGGTCGTTTATAATGTTGTTAATGACTGGGTTAATAATGTCTATAATAGCATGCATAATCTGGGGGGGACATGGGTCAAAAGGAAATCCTGATTCACATGCAAGGATAGCCTTGCAGGATTGTCCAAGGCTAATAGCTTGAAAGGCTTGTAGGGACAATCTATCATCTCCTAAATTAGAGGTCACCTATATGGGTGGAGCGAGGTGTGCTGTGAATTCTTTTTGTAGCGATTGGTCTTTCTGTTAAAAAAAGTCAGCAATGCGATCACAAAGAGACTGTGATGGGGGAAACTCTTGTTGCAGAATTATAGAGTTGGTGAAGGAATTTACTATCTTAAAGATAGTTTTTTGATTTGGAACTGCCAATTTGAGTAGGTTGGTGAAATAAGATTTCTTTACAGCTCTGATCTACTGGTGGGTGGCAGTTTTTAAGAGCCGCTTTAAATAAGGTTAGTTCTTCCTGTTTGTAACTTTGCCCCTATCGGTGCTCAAGTTTCCTGCAGTGGTATTTTGAATAACAGCAGTGTGGCCAATGGGGATATTCATGTGCTGGCGCCTAATTTCAAAAGGTATAAACTGATGGTACGACCAGGTGAGGCTAACTGGGGCATTAACTATGAGGGTTGTGAGAGTTGAACAGATGCCGTCCAGGGTGTGTCCTGCATTGTGGGTGGGTGTAGATATCCACTGATTCAAGCCTAGTGTTTCCACGATTTCCAGGAATTTAGTTGCACCCGGGTCATTTTGCACATCTAGGTGGGATTAAAGTCCCTCAGTACAGTAAAATTGGAGAATATAAGAGTTATCAAACCCATGATATCTCCAATGCATCGCATTTTGCGATGCAGGGCGCGATACGAAATTCGTTTTATTTATTAAATTGTTGACTTATCTCCAATTATCCATATTCCGTTTTTTAGCACCCATCACCCTGCCCCTCCCCCGCCCCGCCTTCCTGCCCCACCGTAACTCCCTCTACAGGCCGCGGCTGGACTATAGATAAAGACCACCAGTCCCACGTTGTTTACACGTTTCCTAGTAATATTGCAGCCTATGCCGTTTTATTTTCTGTCTTTTCTCTTACACCTTGATTGCTCCTTTATCTGCATGTTAAGAGACCCAAATAACATACAATTCCTACAAGTCAATGGAAAATGTCTAAGGAAATGGAAATGTCGGTCCTACCCATTAGCATGAAAAGGAACACCAAAATAAAGGCAGGAAGGCCTGGTGTATCAAAATCAGAAAACCACTATAAATTCACAAATGTTATACAATATTTTTATTATATGATATTCAATCACATATTTCAGATGGTCTAAAAATCTTCTGTCCTAAATACCCATTACTCAAAGGACTAGTGAAAATATTTGGCTCAAAATGTATGGTCTGGGGGAATGGCATTGATGCAATGGCATCTAAACATACTTATAAAAATATACTTCATCTCCTAGTTAGACTTTCCTATCATAATTTTAATTGAAGTATATCATTGCATACATCAGGTTGAGTGCAGTGAAAACATCTGTTGTTTGTGGTAATAGCCTGGACAAACTTTTGAGCAACTGAAGACTACTGCATCCAGACCCATCCACACATTCTACAGGCACAGGTTACAATGTAATACAACCATGAAACAGAAACTTGTGGGTAAAAACGAGGACAGTGAATTTGGACTATAAGAGTAAGGATGTCTCAATTCACGTTTACAGTGGGCTTCAGAAAAATAAAGAGGATACTTAACGACTTGAAGAGTCAGGGAATTCGCACAATATGCCATGACACCATCATGCTCAATCAGCTAACTAACATCACATAATAACCAATCACCATCATGGAACTCCCTGCCAAATAGCCTGAAAACATCCAGAATTAGAGAGCTAAAACAAATTCCCCAAATTATTTAAACATATAAAGCATATTTAATATCGGAAGAATACAGGAACAAAAACTATTTGCAAGACTGTAAATATTAAAAGCCAATATTAAAGAACAAAGACCAATGGAAACAACTGAAAATAATAATTAAAGATATCAACATGCAACAATGAAAACATCAGATTACAATACAACATTGAAGCCGCTGAATAAAAAAATTGTAAACTCTAAAATCCAAGAGAGCAAAAAAGACCAATATTATCCCAAACAATAAAAAGCAGAAAAATAAAAGCAATAAAACATGAATAGTTGATCAATGCAACACCGATATCACCTCATTTATCAACTGCAGCTATTCCAAAACTCCTATGGGGTGACCAACCTCAGGTGAATACAAGCAGAATTCTCTAGTCTTCTGTGATCAATCAATTCCACCCCCCCCCTTTAAATTCCAGCAATAGGATGGCAAAGTGGAAAAACAACTTTGCAAGAATCTTCTGCCTCCCTCGCATAAAAAGCTCCACACCTACAGAATGAAAGGCCTCAACAATAAAAGCATTAGATATATCTGCGTACATCATGTGCCAACCAAAAAAGTCCTCCCGTACCAGGGTTAAACACCACATATAGTAAATGTTTCTCTTGCTCGGCCTAAACTCCTATGTGCTCAATAACAGGTAGCACAGATATGAAAAAGATACATTCTTTCTTTCCTCCACAGAATTATTATCACTGAATCAGATTTAGTAGTATGCTGCCACTTATAATAAAGGATTTCCAATGTTTTAGGCGATGGGCATGCCTTCCTTGTCTGATAAACCAGCGGGATTTTATCCTGCTTCTAGTTCATACTTTTTTGAACAAGGTTTATCATTTAATTTCTAAATATCATGCCAAATGAGGGACATGTGCTCAAATAAAGATTGCAGTCTATTGTAATCAATTTCCTAATAGGTCTATCACTATCTAGGATACGTTTGTACATTTCAAAATTAAAAACAATATGTCTGGTCTCACTATTGATCTAGTTCACTTGCTTAGCCCATGCCGGTGCGCCCTTTTGTGTTTTTTATGGCTTCCACAGAACGTTCTGTAATTTCCCGATACCAAAGCATTTCTTCTCAACCCACCTGCCTCTTGTCTTTTAGAGTAAAGAATTCGCTTTACATGCTTTGTTGTATCAAAGTTGATAGGGAAGATCATGCACAATGAACTCCAACTTTGTCTTGCTCCCTTACTTTAGAACATATTTTTGCAAACCTTGTATTGGTTGCCACTGACTCACACTCTATGCTTTCTAGCGTATAGCATGACAAATGTGCAAGTGAACAATCTCAAAATCATGGAGCTAACCAGGATGTATTGCTGTAACATCTTCTGCAAGACCTAGCACAATGACTGAGTAACCTGCATATTGAGGACCCTTCATCCTTCAACATCCTGAAGGAAGAAGGCCTTTTAAGGCTTGTCTATAACCCTTATGTGAAAGCCTGCTGTACCCATTGTAGCTTTAGCTATAAACTTATAGTTTTATAATAGACACATTTCTGTACTTCTACAAACTCAGTTTAATCGAACTCTTCATGAGAAATGAATTAGCATAAAGAGCTCATTTGGCATGCAGATTTATTCATTTCTATCAGGAGAAGAAATCTGGAGATAATCGCATTTTCATCCTTTGTATCTGGCACAAACTGTGATTACAGACCTAGGTGCCCATTACGATGTCGGGCGGATTGCCTCCGCCAGGCTGGCGGTAGCCACCGCCGGCCTGGTGGAGGCAATCCGCCCAACATCGTTTCCCGAATTCCCCCCCCGCCATATTAGTATGGCAGGGGGGACCACGGCGGAAGGAAAGACCGTCTGCCGCTTTTCTGCCCTGGTCGCTTTGCGGCCGGGGCGGAAAAGGAATAATATGGTGGCGGTGTCTATCAGACACCGCCAGCCATATTAGGATGGGGTTAAACAGATGCCTTTCTGTGGCGCAATGCCGCCACGGAAAGGCATGCGGTCTTCAGTTTGGGGGCCCCCTGCGGGCCCACAAAGTGAAGGAGGCGGGGGGTGCACACCCCCCTGCATTTGCATATACAATGCGGTAGGCACCGCGTGGTGCCTGCGCATTGTGTATGCAAATGCATACAAGCATTCATAGCATTGTAGCGGGCGGTGCAGAGAGACCCGCCCGCCACAATGTTATGAATGCAGGATGCGGCCGCCACTGTGATGGAGACGCAGCTGTGTAAGATAGACTGTGTGGAGATAGTATATTTGAACTAGACAAAGCCTTGCTGAAGCTGTGACTGTTTTGGGGGCGATCAATGCGTCTCTCCAATCGGCGTCATCCAGAGACCCAAGCCAATCCTCCCATCTGTCCCTGAGGTGTGATAGTGTGTCAGGGGTATTATTGATAAGGGATCGATAGATACGGGAGATCCCCCCCGTCCCTAGGTTACCGGTCATGGTCTGGGCTTTGGATGAGCTATATTCGGGCAAGGAGGAGTGGAGGGCATGGCATATCTGCAAGTATCGATAGAACTGGGAAGCGTGAAGAGAATAGCGACTTTGCAATTCTTGGAAAGTGTGTATGTGGTTTCCACTCCGGACGTCACCCAGCAAAATGCCAATGAGATCCCACATTCGAAAGCCAGAGAGGTTGGCGACCTAGCTGGTGTGCAGTTCCAGGCGGTATGCCGGGTCCGACCAGCCACCGTTAAACCAATCATGCATGGTAAGAAGCTGGGTCATGAGATAATAAAGGTAGAGATTTGTCATCCCCAAGACGCCATCAAAGGGCCAGATCCAGCACTGGGTGAAGGTCAGTCGAGGCCTCTAACCCCCCATAGGAACTTGGTGGCCATGCTGTCTAGCTCTCGGAACCACAACCTTGTGAAGGAGAAGTGTGTGTTCTGGAGCATATAAAGGAATCGGGCAGGACCATCATTTTAAAGAGAGCTATTCTGCCCATTGGGTTCAGTGGTAGAGTTTGCCATTTGAGGAGGTTAGCCCGGGCCTTTTTCACTAACGGAGTTACATTAAGTGACCAAAGCGAGGTCGGGGGGGAGGGCAACCCAGATTCCCAGATACTTGAAGGACTTTCTTCCAAGAGGTGTCGACGACTCCCACTCAAAGCATTCTCTCGATACCAAAATAGCATTTTACTGTGCAGTAACAATTGTGAATGCTCCCTTGAAAATAAGTCAGCTGAATTCCAAGATCTCAGATATTTTATGCTTAGATTGCCATTCTTGTCACCCGACACCTCTTTCTATGTTGACAGGAAGCAGACAAAAAGGTAATTGAAGAAGTCAGCCAACCTAGTATAAGTTTAAGCTCTCATAAGTTGTTTCATCTAATTAAACAGTGGTGGCATTGTTAGAAAACAACAGCCTTCAGTAATAGGCTGAAACCTGCTCCTCAGTCTCAGATTGGCTTTTGGACTCAAATTCGTGGCCTTGTCTTCTTCATGTTCAAAGTTCTGAGTGTTGCAGGTCAGTGGCGAGTGGGGTGTTTTTTTGATTGTTGAGTATTTTTACCACTTGTAACTATTTTGATTGTTGAGTATTTTTACCACTTGTAACTCTGAACTGAGAAGTTAGAGGACTTCCTTAACGGTCCTTACTTCTTTTCTTGCTGCCCAAAGCTGTTAGAATATCTTCCCAAAATATGAATCTCAAGAGAGAGTTCTGAAAATGTCAGGAAGTTTGTAGGGGTACTGGATGGCTTCACAATTCAAAATGTTTAAAGACATGCAATGTTTTGGGAAGGGAGACAGAAGTGAGGGGAATGCAGTGCTTAGTTTGTAAAAATAGAAGTGCAGTAGGCCACATCAGCTTGCACCACCCATTGCCCCTGCAAGTGCTGCCATTAACAGAACCAACAGAACTACTAACTATTGCACCCAACAAGTGTAATAATTCAGATCATTCCATGCCCCCAAAGCTTTAAGGATGGCTTTGGCAGCTGGTATTAGTCATTTTCAATGTGTATTGAATTAATAAAGAGCTATTGCTCTCTTCATCTCTAATTTGGACAAACAGTGCCACTATGTGGCAGACTGTCAGAAGTGCTGATGTTGACAATTAAGAGCCAGTGCCAGCCCCGAAAACCACATGCTCAAATTAGGCACTGGGAGAATGTAATATGAGTGATAAAACAGCAAATTAAACATTACTGTAATATGACTTAAGTGATGAATACACCTGCTGGGGAAATCGATGTACCACAGCTTTTGAATGCAGAATAGGGGCATTTTGTAATATGGAAGATATAATAAGTTCCATTGAAGTTGGCATTGTGTGATTGTAGACGATGCATGAGAACAACATATGGGTCAGTTACACATCAAGCATGCATGATCCAGCCATTCATTATATTAGCACCAAGGTATGTAATATTACAATGAGAGTGTGTGTTGACGGAAGATCTGTTCCCATGAAAGGCATGTCTACCAATCATGGGTACAGACAGTAAATTGTTGAGGATGCTTACTGAAACTGGGGCCAATTCACAAAAGCGAATAAGAAAATGCAAAAGAAAATTATTTTATTTGCACGTCTTTGTGAATCAGATCCATACATCTAAAATAGAAATAAAAGGGGATTTTAGAACTAAATCCATATACAATTAGTACAAATAGAAACTATGCACTCCTTTCACTTTTACTAATAGGCAGTGGTTCTTTTTGGGACGAATTCACAGAGGCACTTAAGAGGACATACAAAAAGTGCTCACGTGCACTACTTCCTCTAGTCATGAATGTGCTTGTGCATTTCCCCCCATCAGATTGAAAAGTTAACATTTGTGTAATAGCTATTGGACTTGGCCCTTTTTGCAGGTGTATCCCCTGACTTTTTGCCTCAAATGTTTCTGACCTGCTTTTGTTGGCTTTAGGTCTCTGGGCACTATATCACAGCTGATCAGTGCTAAAGTGCATATGCTCTCTGTGTAAATTGCAATTGTAATTGGTTATCACTGATTGGCATATCTGTTTTACCGGTAAGGCCCTACTAAAGTGTACTATGTGTGCCCAGGGCCTGTAAATCAAATGTTACTAGTGGGGCTGCAGCACTGGTTGTGACACTAACATGAGTAGCTCTGTAAAACTGTCTCAGGCCTACCATTGCAGGGTCTGAGAGTGCAGTTTTAGACAGCCATGTCCACCTGGCAAATGCACCCACTTGCCGGGCCCTAACCTTCCTCTTTACTACATGTAAGGCACCCTTAAGGTAGTTCCATGGTACCCTCATGGGCAGGGTGCAGTGTATGCGAAAGGTAGGACAGGTACTGGTGTATTTTACATGTCCTGATAGTGAAATACTGTCAATTTCGTTTTTACCTTTCGCAAGGATTAACTCTCCCATAGGCTATCATTGAACCTGCCTTGTAACATTTTACAACTGTAATTTTTAATTGGGAACAGCTAGAGATTCGGAGTTTGGGCTCTCTGAGCTCAGAATTTGAAAACACATCCTTTAGTAAACATGGTTTTTAAATTGTGTGTTTGAAAATGCATTTTTCTTGTTTAACCATCCCGCACCTCTGCCTGCCTTTGGATTCAATTCCTGTTTTAAACTGACAGGTGCTTGGTTGTGCATTAATTCTAGACAGTTACATAAAGAAAGTTGAGGTCTGCCATGCGTACCCTGATGTCCCATCACCAGGCTAATGGGCCTTCCTGAGCTGTAGTGGTGGGAGGAGCTGTCCTCTGCACCTGAATTAGGCTGTGCCTGGCCTCCCCCTAATCCTGACCCCACCGCCTGGAGTGTGTCTGGAGCAACGACAAGGCAGGAGAAGAGCTTGTGCATTACAAAGACAATCCTTTAAAGTATGCCTACTTCTGGATCAAGAGGAACTTCTGACAAGGAGAAGAGCTGAAGAGCTGTGAGGAGGAGTACTGCCCTTTTGCTGTGTATTGCTATGTTGGGTTGGGCTGCAGTTGCTGCTTCTGCTTTGGAGATTAAAATGATTGGACTTTGCTTTGTATCCTGCTTGTAAAGTTTTTCCAAGGGTTTGTGTGTGCTTGCCTCCTGTTAAGAAGTCTCAGGGCCATCAAAGACTTGATCTGCAGCATCCCTGAACTCCACTGTTGGAATGTCTGACCTGCTGTGTGGTGCCAAATCCAGTGCTGGGCCCTTGGAGGTTGTTCCTCCTGCAAAGACCTGCTTGAAACCATCAAAACCGCAGTATCTCCCTTCCAGTGCCTGTTTTTCCAATGCAGCATGGCCGTACGGAAGAAATTTCCACATACCGCCATGCGGCCAAAGAAATAGACGCAGCATCTGTCAGCGGCCGAAGAAACTGCTGCAGCCTAAGTTCAGTGCACTGTGTCTCCAAAGTCTGAGACCCCAGCACTGACTCTCCAACGCCGGCCCTGCTTTGTGGCTGACATAATTGATGCAAAGTGGGACCTCAACTGAAGAATTCAACACAGCACCTGTTTACCATAGCTGGTTCGATCCCCACCGTGTCTAAAATTCCACGCATCGCACCTGTACGCCAAGTTTTTCCGACGCATCACCCGCAGACCAGAACTGTATTGGATTTTAACACATCAATTCCCTCTACAGTCCGGATTTGATGCAGCACTTCTCCTGCATGCAGCACAACTGATGTGTAAGATCACCGCATCCATAGAGATCTCGAGACAGAATTGCTTAAAACCTTTCAAAATGTCATATTTTGAGTTGTGTATGTTGGATTTTGTCATTTTGTTCTTGTTTGGTTTAAATAAAGAAACATTATTGTTCTAAACTGTGGTGGTGTCCGTTTTTAGTTGTGTTACTGTGTGTTACGCATAAATAATGTACACATTGCCTCTGAGATAAGCCTGACTGCTCTGGCCAAGCTACTTAGGGGTGAGCATGGGTTATCTGGGTGTGTAACTCTCTTATCCTGACTACAAAGAAAGGCTCCTACTTGTACAGGGTGCAACCCACTGCCAGCTAGTTACCCCGATTTCTAACAATAGGTGACAGTATACTGTCAATTAAACAATTATTTCTGTAACAAAATGATGAACATTTTTTATTAAAGAAATGTAGCTGGCATAATTATGCCTGTGTGGCATGGAACTTTGTTGGCAAAAGGTATTGAAATCGAGAAAGCACAGATGTTGCATTTTGGGTGAATTCAGCTAATTTGTAGATAGCTGCGCTAAAGATTAGTATGTGATCAAATGTATTTAGCACCAGTCCTAAAAATGAAATCACCAGTTCACAAAGCCAAGGGCAGACCACATCACAGTTTACTTTTGATGCATGGAGCTTGGAGACTGTAAGCAAGCAATAGCATCAACTCTTTCATATAGTTTGTTACCTTGGATTGTCTTGTGGGCTACATCCAAACTGTTAGGGTTTGGTATTTATGCATGAATGAGGAACAACCTGAGAGAAAGAGCAGTTTCACATGAAACTGAATAGCTCCAAATTTGAGATGTTAACAATCTTTTGCCAATATCATAACATGAACAGGTGAATGACAGCAGGTACCAGCAAAATATGAAACCTCCAACCTAATAGATATCAGGCACAGCAATTAGGAGTCCCTCGGAGAGGAGGTGCTGCTCTTCGCTTACTCTCTGGTATCACATAATACTGCCTTTGATACCTTGGGCTCAGTGGCAGCAGCAGGAAACGAAAGTAAACAGGTCTCTATGACATCTGCTTCCATTCTGTAGATGACACTCCTTACCCTTTCTCAGTATCTCTAAAGCAAATATGAGCCTCCTGAGGGCTGAGGGAGGGACGAATGCTCAACCATCAGGGTTCACAGCATGAGCAATACACTTCGTAAATCAACAATCATTATAGTGACTCACCTGGTTTTAAAGTGTTCAGAGTAGACATAGGGGCATGAAGAATAGCATGCAGCATTTGTTTGTGCAGCACTTTGGAAACTGTTATAAGGCTGTGCACAAGGGGCAGACCTCTGAAGATTCCCAGTGCAAGCAGGGTGTCTGCCACGCCCACATAGATGTAAAATAGGTAATAGGAACTTGTGCTTGTGAACAGGACTGTCAAGGTGTCTGGGACACTGGAGCTGGTGTTTCCATTTGTTACTGAACTGTTTGTTTGTTTTGCATGCCTAAGGAGTAAGGAAAACATGTTATAAGGCACTTGCCAGAATGTTTCTGCTTTCATGGTTTGTATGTATAGGTTTGTTAACATCACCTAAAACTAAATAGACATCTTCAAAAAGGAAATGCAGTGGTTAACAATACGAACACTGTACAGAACGTTCAAGTTATTACCAGCTCTAGCCTTTCTGTAACAAAAGTGGTGGTGTTTTCCCCACGGAGAGCTAATGACAACTTAGACAGTGAGGCCGGAGACTTTATTATCCGTATAATGTCAATGGCACAGCCTCGTTAATCACCAAATCCCTTTCTGACTCATAACCCGCCCTCCTCCTTCATGTTCGCTCTTGGACCTCCTGCGTTTGGACCGCTGATGTGAACACGCCTCCATTTTACTGCCTCGTCCATTGTAAGCTTCTATTTAAAATTACCTTGAGCTGCAGATGTCAGTGCCTCCCTGACACAACAGGTCAGCTTCTGGGTACTACTGGGGTAAAGGGCTCTAAACAGATTGCATACAACATGGGTTTGTATGCAGGTGCATACTTGCAGCGGTTGCGAGAGGGACCACTGTTCTCTCTCAGCCCCTTGCATGGATAGGACCCCGATTAAATTGGTTATGACCTGCTAAGGCCTTATAATTCAATTTGGGTTCCAAGAAGAAATGGCTGGGTTTTCTTGGCTGAAGTATAAAATCCATAGTGTTTAAATTGTTTTTACAATTTAGGTACAGTATACCTATAATGCAACTTTTGATTGGCACTACATAGGAAAGGCATTAACATGGCTTTTACTGGATTGTCCTGGATACCAAATACATATTAGGAGTCAGTGTTGCCCTGTATGCGTATATATTGCTCTTTAATGTGCTATAGGATTAATCAACTACTTCAGCTCTTGTTCTTGTCTGCCTAAATACATTTGCAGGTTCTCTTGTTCTTATGGAACCCCAGCACAAACAATAAGGAATATAAATACATAGGATAACTGATCTGTTCATTGCTATTCTATTTCAACAAATTACCTCATGTCCAAAAGACACGTCTAAATTATCATAATTATCCTGGTGGAATGGGAATTATGCACATTAAAGACCTGATAGAGCCTACACCTTTACTATATATGGCAATAATAATGTTAACATTTAGAGTCATCTAAACGTATGTATACACAATCTACTGTCACATGATGACGTTTATAAACCACCTTAAATTCTTTTTCGTTGTCTTTTTAATTAATGTTATCATTGACCATTTTTCAACTACATACATAATTTGCTCTTTTATCTAGATCTATATTTTATTGGAGCCTTCCTTTATGTTTGCTTCTTTTCCCCGACACCTTTTGTGTACTAATCCATTATTGTTCCTGCAGCAGCTACAAGATAAAGATTACATTGCTGCTTTGTGACTGTATTTATTGTAATACAATATGGCTAGCTCATAATGTCTGTAATGTTACATTTCTGTTTAATTTTATTATGCTAAATAAATATCTACTCTAAAGCTTTTCTTGTTATTATTGTCATTTAGTTATATCTATGTATTTAAGGTTAAAATATTGAACTATGGTTACAGTATAATTAACAATTTCTTGATGTAGTAATATACCTATATACTCTTAATCAATATGACCACCCTTTAAAATAAAGAAAATGTGGCATTACTTACTCTTGAATGAGTTTGAGTCCAACCAGGGAGGCGCCGACCTGTATAGAGAGCACGTGCAGTTAAACAATCAGTCAGTCAATGGAATAAAATGGCTTTGTGAATTTGGATGAACTGCACATAGCCAGTAATGCATTTTTATTGCCCCACACACTATACATAGGCATGTTACGTTATAGCACATAACAAATTGTACAAAGTGGATCAGGAATCAGTCATGTTCTACTATAACGTAAAATGTCAACAGTGATGTCATCAATAATACAATGTCATTTACTCTGACTAGCAATACATAGCCTCGTAGACATTAATTACATTCTAAGTCTGCGGTACGCCTTAAAAAGCTAGATTTACTCATAAAGAATATAAAGAAGCATATCTATATTTCCTGTGGGGCTAAACATTTGTGGAAAAAAGCAACAGTTTGTGGCGTCCGTGATGTTATTGATAGTGGCAGTAATGATGATCACTGCATATGGTGTATGCGTTATGGTTTGCATGGGTGGTGTGAGAGTTATAGATTACAGAGTGAACTAAAACTAGGACATTTTATAGAGTTTTCTGATTAAATTTCTAACCATAACTAGTTTGACTGTGTTTTTTTTTACACTTACCCTAAGTTGCTGAGAGTAAAAGAAACCTTCGGAAAAAATATGTTATTTGCTTTCTTATTTCCATTACTTTGTAATCTTCATCAGCACCCGCTTTAATCCCACGTCTAATTCTTCAGAGAAAGAGAGTGTGTGTGTGTGTGTGTGTGCGCGTGTGCGTGTTTGTGTGTATGTAGGTTTATAGAGGTTTTGTCGAATTATGTCTGTACAACAGAGTAATCTGCCTTACATCAATGAAATATTTTCTGTTATTATTATCACTAAAGTTTAGCAATGCTATTTCAAAGTATTCAATTTATTGCTGTCAAAAAGCAGGTTTCTAGTTTTAGAAAATTACATATTTTGCACGTTTTACCAAATGAAGTTAATCGATGCAATAAAAAACATATCAAATAATGTGTACCATGTTTCAATTATACCTTATCAAGTGTCTGGTAACATTTACAAATCACACACCGGCTTTCTGGTGTACTGTTATGTCATAACAGCTCCTCGGTGGCCTTTTAGGACCCTAATGCTTATGTATCCGAACAGTTCTTATACATACTCACTATGAAAAAGTTAGTTTACCTCAATTAAAAATATAACCACACATAAAACGAGAATGAAAACCAGGTTCTTGTGGGACGATGCATATCTAAGATATGTGCTCCACGTGGTAGTCATTGTGGCAGTGTCTCTGTCCTCCATAAAGCATTCCTACAAAAGAGAACACACAAAATATGTTAAACTATTACATAGAATATTTGTTTTCCATTAATACTTTGGGCAGTCCAAATGGTCACTGTGCAATAACTCAGCTTTTTGGTTATTAAATTATTATCAAAAAATACCTTGCTTTAGTGACCTCCTTAATACATTTCTCTGCATTGATTCCTTCACACCAAACCTTTAGACATCTAGGGCTACATGCATCAAAGTAAGGATTTGCAATTCCTAAATTGCGAATTTTAAGGAATGGCAAATCCTTACGCATGTAGGAATCGCAAAACAAATTGCGATTCCTACTCATTTCTTAATTACGACCCACAAATTGCAATTAGCAATTAAGTAATTGCTTCCCATTCATTCCTGTTGGCCTAAAGGCCCATAGGAATGAATGGAATTGCATGCGCAATTTACGAGTACCAAATAGGTACTTGCAAATTGCGTATGCAATGTGAAAGGTGCAAGGGGGCCAAAAAGCAACCCTGATGCACCCCCCAGAAAGGGTACGTATGCACTTGTGGTGCAGACATATGGGCATGTGTGTGCACCACAGTGTACATTCAAAAATGTCTTTTTTGCATTTTTCAACTTTAAGTTGATGGTAATTTGCTATTCCAAATTGTGAAAATGCAATTCGCAAATGCATGATGCATTGCATTTAGGGAATCGCAATTTGCGATTCTCTACCTGAGCCGCAATTAAGGGAATTGCAAAAAATTGTGATTTCCTTAATTGCGAATTTCAAAACATGTACATGCATTGGAAAAGGCCATTTTGTGAATTATCCTGGTCTTTAAAAGTACATATGTCGACGCATTTCGAAGTCTTCACCACTTCTTCAAAGACAGCTGATAGAAAGTCTCTCAGAGCGCTCTAGCATGCTTCGAGATGGGTGGGCATATGTACTTTTAAAGACCGGAATAATTCTGTTGGTTGGCATGATTTAATAAACTGGATGGTTTTAACAGCATGTCGAGTGCATCCAGAACTGGTTTGGGCAAATCCATATTTACCTATATATGGTCAACTTTACACTCATTTTCTTGTTGTATTCTTGCTACAATATTCTGGCATCATGCTATTTAGTTTTTGATATATTGATAACTTAGTATATATTCACAAATAAAACCAAATGCATTTGCACAACTTTTTAAATGTTAGTAAGCAGCAAAAAAGGTATCTTCCACAGTTTGTTTCTGTTTTTCTTCCCTCGCTGTTCTTTTCCCTAGTGCTAAGAAGCCCGGTATCGGGTAGCCATGTGTTTTATAAGTATAGTGAAATAGAAATTAAATAGGATGTACCTATGTATGTATGCAGTATTTCTATAGCACAAACCTATCTAAAAGGCAGCAGATCAGTCTACACTGTCAAAGACAAGCATAAAGTCAATGAGTAATAAGAGAGGTATCTCCTTTGTGGACTGTTCATGCACTGCGATGTAGTGTTCACTAATGAAGAGCACATATTTGTATATAAATTTCTATGCATTGCTACTCTACACTACAGGGTGGCAGTGCTATTTACAATTCACAGTGATCAAAAACTAGTAGTCTCACAAATTAACCAGAGAAAGAATCAAACCAGGTGTGTCCTTTGAAAGTATCAAAAACAACAAGTGTTGAAAGAGGAGGGAGCTAGGAAGCTAGGAAAGGGAAACCCAGGGTGAAAAAGACAAGCGACACAAATAAAAAAAGAGAGGGCAGAGTCTGTCAAATGTTGTGAAAATATCCTCCGCTCTGTTTGGGGGCTTTGGAGGTAGTTAAGATTGTTCAGGTTGTCGTGAATCCCCTATAGAGCCAGTGTGGTTTTGCCCTTTTTTAGCCTAACTGCACATGCTAAGCACATTGTAAGCTGATTTTGCTTTGCACATATTACAAAGTATCATGCTTGTTTTGAGTCACACTATTATTGTATAAATAGACTGCATATATTTTATTATTCAGCTCTTCTGCTGGAATTCAGTTTGAACATTGATTACAAGGTCAAACAACATTGTAGCCTATTTTTCTTTGTGAAGGGACACTAACACCTGGAAACAATAGAAGAGACACAGCTGCTCTTTTCGGGTTGGGCATGTCTTATCATATAAGCCCAGATATGCCATTTTGAAAACAGAGAGGAGAGATTTCTAGCAGAGGAAAGATACCAGGATGAGCATCTGAAATGCAGAACAGCTAACAGCAAATTCCAGGTCTGGAGCCTCAGATTAAATCACTTAATTGTTTTACAAAGTGAAATAGTCTCATTTAGCTCGTTATAGAACTCATTTCCTTGAATTAATTTGGAATTGTATGTAAGTTATAATTTTTTGTAAATGCATATTAATTTGCAATGGTCAATTGGAGAAGCCACAGTGGTATAAAACATATGTAAAGTTCAAGAGAAAAAGAGATGGACTTTAAAAGCTTATGAAGATGTGCAAACCTTCAGATCTTCTTCGTTTATCTCTTCACTGAGTTCCAGGACACTGTCTTGCGACAACCGCCTGGAGTAGATGTCCATGTCAGAGGCAATTTGGGATTGTGGGGCCATGGACATTTTCCGTATGGACACACTTCCTTTTTTGTACATGCTTTGACCTTGAGAAATTGATGTGCGGGTCATCAGGTGCAGAACAGACTGCCTTCTCCGCCCTGGAAAAGTGGGCCCGGTCGTTAAGATGTTGCTGCGTGGCAGAATGACCTCCCCTTGCTCAGAATCAGGTACAAGTGACAACTTCCTTGGTGGTGGCTCCAGTTGGTCTTCCTCTTCTATGTCGCTCATTTGTGGTGGACCCTTCTGCACAATGGAGAATTTTCGGCTAGATTTTCGCGTATTAATGATTGAGTTTTTCCTTTTCTCACTGAAATCAGTTGTTTGCTTGAAAGACATTTTTCTGACCTCGTTTCTTAAAAGTCCCGCATCCCCGTCAACAGAGCATCGCCGGAGGGTCTCTGTAAGTATTGAGTTTCTTCTCTCTGGGCTGAAGTGATCAAAAGATTCAAACCCCATCAGATGGGAGCTAAAATCGGGACGTTGGTTTTGCAGTTCAGAAAAGGTCCCATAGAAATAACTACTGCCTTCATGCAGTATCAATATCTTGTCAGCTTTCTTCAGCTGTTCCAGTTTTGAGGTGACCAGGATTCTGGTTTTGTTCGCCATTAACTTGCAAACACAGCTGAACAAAGAAACAAATTGTTATTTCTATGTTGTAATTTCGATTAGAAGCATTTATTTGTTATAACTTTGTTAAATATTTCAGTTTAATTCAACCAATTTCACTGTTACAAAAGCTGGCCTAACAGGAATTTGAACTTACCAGCAGAATTCAGGTAGCATTTCCTATTGGTAAGAAGTGCATTGGAGGGAATCAAATACACATATCGCATAACTACATATTGTAAAAAAACACCGATCATGTCACTCAAAGAGAATTCCTCAACTCTTACTCAATTAAATTCTAGTGCATGTTGGACATTGTTTCCATTAATATAGGCTTACTTTTAAAGGTAGGCTAATCACTAGTACAAAATACAAAAATAAGCATTTACAATGCCAATATGCCTAGCTTTAAAGGAATGCTGTACGGTCATTGGATGTATAACAAGTATGCAGCATGAACATGGATATGTATTTGTGTGAAAGCAAATAACTTTAGAATAATATTGGGATATGATAAAATGTCAGGTGACAGTTGTACTGTCAAGCCAGATCTAAAAATCCACGTAGGTTAATGACTGCCCTCCTCGCATTTGTGCTGCTGCTATAGGCAAAGAACATAAATTATCTAGTTAGCTAAGATACCATAATAACATCCCAATGTAATGTGTGTGCCTTTGAACAGTGAAGCTTAGGCAGGTGGCTAAACATAATGATCACAGTTGCTGTAGAGCAAGCACTTTTTGTGGAAGCACACAATTTCTTCCTAATCAAAATGTACTCCTGGCTCCCAGCATGTGGGCAGAACCAAAGTCCCCTGCTATTAATGTTCACATAATTGTCTGGTGACAGCTATGCTGTCAAGCCAGACCATAACACACTGGCCTTGTATTCTTTACTGGCAGAGTGGCTTTCCAATGTTTGGCACTTACAACAGCTAATGTGCAGAAATATAGGAGAAATCGTTTGTCTACTGGGAGATATCTATTTGTGATACATAACAACACCCTATACTTTTGACTGCCAATCCTCCATATTACCTGCAAAATTCAAAACGTAGCTCCTATGCACACACTTTGCAAATTACTTTCTTCTGAAAACAAGGACAATTAAGATTTGTGTATGAGCCAATATGGGTTTCCATTAATCTTCACAACCTTCAAATCAATGAAATCATATTACAGATCTGGTTTAATGTTATGAGTGCAAAAACATGGCCAGAACAGTTACATAACTTCCAATATCACAACATTCATAGAGGAATTTGCTGTAATCTATACGATTTAGTTGTACAAATGTGAGCTAGTTTCCTGCCCTGTATAAGAACAACAACAATGTTCATAATTCGAAAGCGTCTTTAAAGTATTTTTTGGGGGAATGAAATATAAAAACCTTGCCTTACACCAGGCTGTGGAGAAATGTGAGTAAAAGATAGTAAACGTGATATATTTTGGGGGGTATAGTGATGGTATTCACAGTGTTTATTACCACAGAACTATAAGGGTCAGCTAATCTGTTTAGTACACATGCAGCTCTCTTGAGGTGCAAGTCACAATTTGATACCCACACGTCTCCTAGGCATAGGCTATGGGCGTCCGCAGAAATTTTTCCAGGGGGGGGCAAGATTTTTACTTCATCACCATCCTCCGACATGATTGAGTATTAAATAAACAAATACAAAAATCTAATAAGACAAAGAGCTTAAATAAACAAAGAAACCCATGGGGTGTGAGAAAAATCATGTGAGGCTTCACAGCAGATTACCTGGCAACCACAATGAATGAGGAAAAAACAAACAAGCATTGACATAGCCAATAGGTCGCGCCTTTGGGACCTTCTAAGTGTTTAGCCATGCAACACTTGAAGTTGTTGCACCAAGGATATTGTGGGGAACAGCCTTTACGACGCGGCTGTTACACCGCCGTGCCGTTACAACGTGGTTTTTCCAACGCAAGTCGTTACCATGACTTGCGCTGGAGGGCGCTGCAGGACAAGGAATTTTTTAATTTACTATCCAACACCTTCCCTACTGTACGTAGGCTGGTGTTAGAATAGTAAATTAAAAAATTCCGAAGTCCGCACCCCTCCAACGCAAGTCGTGGTAACGACTTGCGTTGAAAAAAGCACGTTGTAACGGCACGCGGTGTAAATGCACGCGTTGTAAAGCCGTACATCCGGATATTGTACTAGACAACTAAACACTTATAAGGTCCCAAAGGGGAGACCTATTGGCTATGTTAATGCTGCCTTTTTTTTAAAAATTACAAGCAGTGCTATATGGCTCCGGCTGCCACTTAGTCCACCACATCCCACGTAGATGCTGCAGCCATCTTTGAATGGTTTTAAAGCCAATTCAAAAGCTGTCACCAGTGTATGTGAATCCCTATCTCAACTGTGAGACTGCTCTCCTGCTTCCCAATTCTATTAAATACAAATGATGTAAAAAGAACATCCCTTTCTTAGCTGCACGGCTCATCCTATCCACGTTTCATGCGCAGATTTGAAATACTGATGGTTTGGGCTTCCCGGAATTCAACTGGTTGAGAGGTAGACAGGTGTAGAGAGGTAGAGAGAGAGGTGTAGAGAGGTAGAGAGACAGAGGTAGAGAGAAGTAGAGAGAGAGGTAGAGAGAGAGAGGTAGAGAGGTAGAGAGAGAGAGAGGTAGAGAGAGGGGTAGAGGTGTAAAGGTAGAGAGAGAGGTATAGAGGGAGAGGTAGGGAGAGAGAGAGAGAGAGAGAGAGAGAGAGGTAGACAGGTAGAGAGAGAGGTAGAGAGTTAGAGGTAGAGAGAGAGAGTGGGAGAGGTAGAGAGGGTGAGAGAGGTAAAGCGATAAAGAGGTAGAGAGAGAGGTAGAGAGAGAGAGAGGTAGAGAGAGAGAGGTAGAGAGAGAGAGGTAGAGAGAGAGGTAGAGATGGGTAGAGAGGGGTAGAGTGAGAGGTAGAGAGAAGTAGAGAGAGAGGTAGAGCAAGAGGTAGAGGTAGGGAGAAAGGTAGAGAGGTAGAGCGGTAGAGGTAGAGAGAGAAAGAGGGGTAGAGAGAGAGAGAGGTAGAGAGAGAGAGAGAGAGAGAGCAGTAGAGAGAGAGAGAGAGGTAGAGAGACGTACAGGTAGAGCGAGAGAGAGAGTGGTAGAGAGAGAGAGAGAGAGAGAGGTAGAGTAATAGAGGTAGAGAGAGAGGTAGAGAGAGAGAGGTAGAGGTAGGGAGAGAGAGAGGGGGGTAGAGGGAGAGAGGGTGAGGGGTAGAGGTAGAGGTAGAGGGAGAGGTAGAGAGGGAGAGAGAGAGGTAGAGAGAGAGGTAGAGAGAGAGAGAGGTAGAGAGGGAGAGGAAGAGGGAGAGGAAGAGAGAGAGGTAGAAAGAGAGGTAGAGAGAGAGGTAGAGGTAGAGAGGTAGTGGTAGAGAGGTAGAGAGAGAGGTGAAGAGAGAGGTAGAGAGAGAGAGGTAGAGAGAGAGAGGCAGAGAGAGGCAGAGAGAGAGGTAGAGAGAGAGGTAGAGAGAGAGAGAGAGAGAGAGAGAGAGAGAGAGAGAGAGAGAGAGAGAGAGGGAGAGAGAGAGAAAGAGAGAGAGAGAGAGGTAGAGAGAGAGAGAGAGAGTGAGAGGTAGAGAGAGAGAGGTAGAGAGAGAGGTAGAGAGAGAGGTAGAGAGAGGTAGAGAGAGAGAGAGAGAGAGAGAGAGAGAGAGGGAGAGGTAGAGAGAGAGAGGTAGAGAGAGAGGTAGAGGTAGAGAGAAAGGTAGAGAGAGAGAGAGAGAGAGAGAGAGAGATAGCGAGAGGTAGAGAGGTGTAGAGAGAGATAAAGAGTAGAGGTAAAGAGAGGTAAAGAGAGACATAGAGAGAGTGGTAGAGATAGAGGTAGAGAGAGAGAGAGGTACAGAGAGAGAGAGAGAGAGAGAGAGCAGTAGAGAGAGAGAGAGAGGTAGAGAGACGTACAGGTAGAGCGAGAGAGAGAGAGAGTGGTAGAGAGAGAGAGGGAGAGGTAGAGTAATAGAGGTAGAGAGAGAGGTAGAGAGAGAGGTAGAGGTAGAGGTAGGGAGAGAGAGAGAGAGAGGTAGAGGGAGAGAGGGTGAGAGGTAGAGGTAGAGGTAGAGGGAGAGGTAGAGAGGGAGAGAGAGAGGTAGAGAGAGGTAGAGAGAGAGAGAGGTAGAGAGGGAGAGGAAGAGGGAGAGGAAGAGAGAGAGGTAGAGAGAGAGGTAGAGAGAGAGGTAGAGGTAGAGAGGTAGAGGTAGAGAGGTAGAGAGAGAGAGAGAGAGAGAGAGAGAGCAGTAGAGAGAGAGAGAGGTAGAGAGACGTACAGATAGAGCGAGAGAGAGAGAGAGAGTGGTAGAGAGAGAGAGAGGTAGAGTAATAGAGGTAGAGAGAGAGGTAGAGAGAGAGAGGTAGAGGTAGAGGTAGGGAGAGAGAGAGAGGTAGAGGTAGAGAGGGTGAGAGGTAGAGGTAGAGGGAGAGGTAGAGAGGGAGAGAGAGAGGTAGAGAGAGAGGTAGAGAGGGAGAGGAAGAGAGAGAGGTAGAGAGAGAGAGGTAGAGAGAGAGGTAGAGGTAGAGAGGTAGTGGTAGAGAGGTAGAGAGAGAGGTGGAGAGAGAGGTAGAGAGAGAGAGGTAGAGAGAGAGAGGCAGAGAGAGAGGTAGAGAGAGAGATAGAGAGAGAGAGAGAGAGAGAGAGAGAGAGAGAGAGAGAGAGAGGTAGAGAGAAAGAGAGAGAGAGGTAGAGAGAGAGGTAGAGAGAGAGGTAGGTAGAGAGGTAGAGAGGGAGAGAGAGAGA
The DNA here is from genome assembly GCF_964261635.1 of Lissotriton helveticus. Taxonomy (NCBI): domain Eukaryota; kingdom Metazoa; phylum Chordata; class Amphibia; order Caudata; family Salamandridae; genus Lissotriton; species Lissotriton helveticus. The sequence continues at coordinate 770,695,336 of NC_136057.1, forward strand.
GAGAGAGAGAGAGGTAGAGAGAGAGAGGTAGAGAGAGAGGTAGAGAGAGAGGTAGAGAGAGAGAGAGAGAGAGAGAGAGAGAGAGAGAGAGAGGGAGAGGTAGAGAGAGAGAGGTAGAGAGAGAGGTAGAGGTAGAGAGAGAGAGGTAGAGAGAGAGACGTAGAGAGAGAGGTAGAGAGAGGTAGAGAGAGAGAGGGGTAGAGAGGTAGATTGGATATCCTAGCATTTCCAGAGCATTAAAGGCACTACTCATTTGTAACATCATTCCTTTCACTGCACATCCTGCTTTATCTAAATAACTAGGGCCCTCAAATACAAAAGGATGTTGTGGTCATAAAGCTTACAATTTGCAGCATCACAGTGGTTGCTACTGCAAAACCCCTTTTTAGAGTTGTGTATAACCTTCATGATTGACAAAAGGGGTTCTGCATCTTACTTCATATTGGAATATGGAGGGGCAGTGGAAAGGGTGCTATCTTCAAATTGCAATTTACAATGACATATATCAATGGTTTTCAAACGCAATGGCAGTCGCAAACCGTTGATCGGATACCAACACTGAGCTGCAGTTGGTACATGATTCAGAAAAGAAAAGTTGGGACAGTGGGACAGCTTTCCCTTCCTGAATCATGTCAGGCGACAGTGAGTACAGACAGTGGTCCAGGGGCTACACTCGATACTTCAATGAACATGAGGGACTGCGCCTTTGGAGCTCAAGGCCTAAACTCTTTAATCCATCTCATTGCAGACCCTTCTGTAATACTAGTGCTTATGGTGCAAAAAACAGGCATATCGTGTGTGGTGCAGACACTTCTGTTCAGTTTTAACTCTTTTTCAGTTGTCAACAAAATATTTTAATTCATATTTTGGTTTCCATTGTTAACTGTTTTTTAATATATCCATTATTTTATTTTATTTTAGAAATAATGGATATATTAAAAAACGTATAACAACAGTTAACAATGGAAACCAAAATATGAATTAAAACTGATTATTACCATGGAAAAGAAATTGATGTAACTTTAATGTTTGCTGAAAAGTGCACACATCCATCGGAACAGAAGTGTCTGCACCACACACGATAGGGTATACGAAAGGGCACCTAAAGAGTAGGTACCAGGATGTAGTAGCACCAACAAAAGAAAGGAATATAGCTTGAGTACAAATAAATCACGAGTGCACAGAAGGACTTTCCAATTGATCTCGCAAAAAACAGGCAGACACACCCATTGCATCTCTGGGCGAATTGTGTAATTCGGTGCTGGCGTTAATGAGGCTTTGATGGTTTTCACCCCTTCCTAGGGCCCCTGGCTGCAGCTCCACTCTTCCTTAGCTTGAAAATGTGACCTCCCCCCCCCGAAATTTGACTCTAGGTGCGCCTCTGCTTCAAGCTGTGGGAGCAGCCAGGCCTGGACCTTCTCTCTTGCCCATCAGCAGGACCGTCATTGCAAGCGCTTTCTCACGCTTTTAAAATTGACGGCCCTGCAGACAAACACCACTGTGAGGGCTGTCAATAGTGACGGACCGGTGTTCCAGGGGGGGGCAAGTGCCCCCCCCTTGCCCTCCCCTGCGGACGCCTGTATAGCTGAGTTTCCAGTTGGAAATTCTAAATAGTTGGACAGTAGTTCCAGAATTAATTCTGCCATCTTGCAGGTTTGGAATTTACTATGCGCTACATTATCCATTCACTGTCTATATATGGAAAGCAGGTAATTTCAAGGACCAACATGTCTAAGACATGGCAGCACAGGAAGATAGGTTCCCACTGCACCGTTATCGGTTAACCTTGTCTATTTTTATTTTTTCCGAACTGCTATGCGTTTCGATTGAACTCTACCATGACAAGAGTTCATGTGATGTCGGCGGGAGGTTTGGCGTATGCACATATCCTTCCTCCTGGGCCAGTGATCCAGCAGCAATTATTACCTAAATCCTCAAGTGAGATCTCAGTAAAAAGTGCAAAGTTTTATGTCAGAGGAGCTCGTGCTCTGCTGTTGAAAACATAGCGGTTCCATCGTTTCTAAATGAAGGGAGGAACCTCATGTTCGGAAGGGCCGGTGTATTGCAGTGCTCTCCCTCCACGAGTCTTTACCTGACCCCCAGGCGTGTGCGGTGTACAAGGACCCCATCCCCTCCGAAGTGCTGCTGGAATAACTTTCAAAGTGCTGGTGCGGGCCATGGACGTCTTCTCACCCTGGAGCCTTGAATGTACATCCCACGCATATTTCGAGATAGCTGAGCTTTACTTTGTAAATCAAGCACGGCTTCCTTTACAGATGTGTTAGAAAAGCGCTAGAATACCGTGACCTTCTTCTTCCACATATATCCCTGCAACACTAGTACTAGTTGCCATGGCAAAATACCCCACATTTTCAATCAGACAAAGGAATGGGAAACACAGCTCTCCATGCTAAAATAATTAATACCACTTTGACACTCGAAGTTGCCTGTCACGACACAGTTTGACCTTCAAGGCACAGTAAATGCTTCCAGGCTAATAAAGGCCTCGTCATTGTTATTCCTCCGTTAGATCTCCATCTAAGACACATAGGGTGTAGCAGCACCCTCCGCACACCTGCGCCCAGCGCCCCTGCCTCCCATGTACCTCCCATACAAGACGCGCTGTATAATTATATTTATTCGATATGCAGATGACGTGCAGCGCGCACTGTAAAAGCAGAGCAACGCAAGAAGCGCAGAGAAGATACCTTTCAAATATTTCCTTTTCGGTGAACATGTCTAAGTAGCCAAAGGGAGAATCCAGGAGGTACAATTCGGCGTCTTTGTAAACTGCTCTAAACAAGAAAAAAAAGGTAATCAGATTAGTTGTGATAGACTTCCAGAAAAGCAGAGTTCTTTACACACACGATCATAGAGAGAAGCTTTAGCACGCGCTCATGTTTCAGTAGGACAGAATGTGTTTTTTTGGTAACAATTCCTCCCCCGTCGGACACTGTCAGCGATGCGCTGCATGAAGTCACTGGTCTGCTGATACCCTTGTCTGGCCAGCACCAGACGGCGGCGGCGCGCCCGCCTATAGTGGAATTCATGTTTGATGGGAAGGTGTCTTATCTCAGAGGAAGGCCCTAGCATTTCAGCAGCTGACTGCCGGGTCATTGTATTAGTTCATGTATTGCACTTTAGTGCCGATTACCTACTGCAGCATGCTGGCCTTGCAAACACAATCATTGCGCTGATAGAATTAAAAACTGCATTTGCATGGGTCGGGCAAATGGTGTTTTAGCATTGGTGTCTTCGCCAGAGACGTTTCAAGGCATGGGCAAAGTGGTCAGTCGCGGCTGCTGCATGGAAGCAGCAGTGGGCGGGAGGGGGGAAGGGTGGATTTGGTTAAAAAAAAAACACATACCTCCATACGTTACTATCCATGAATATTAGATGTAAACACATTAAGAATTTGGACAAGTGTTTACTGACCTGGCCAAGGAGGGCATGAAAGAGCTAAATTTGGATAATACATCTGGGGTGCCCTGTTCCGAACAGGGGCCTTCAAAATATGTTTGGCCCTTTAGTTGTGCACTTTTTAGCCCGGTCAGTGCCGAGCTGTGATTTTGCTGATAGCAGGATCCTCCTAACTAGGGAGTGGCTTTTGTGTAGGAAGTGATTTCCATTGTTTCGAGATTTAATCGCTGAAGCAGACAAAAAACACCATTTCAGGTGTCCATGAGGCATGCAGTATATTTCTGGCAGTCATTAGACGCCAAGAGAAACATGATGGCGTTTGCTTCGTGAAATAGCTACCTGTATATTGTAAATAATCACTTCCTGCCCAGAGCAGGACTGAAGTCCAGACAGCATTGTTGAAGTACTCGCAGTCACTGACAATCCAAAATGTCACCATGACTTGCCTCATTAGCAGAGGGCAAGATGCCCACTTGCCTTCGTCTCACAATGGGTCTCTGTGCCCTTTGCAAGGAACTCCAATGACACCAAGTGGCGTTGCTAAAGGCCAAAACACTCTGTACAAGAACAGGTCCACGAATCTTACATTGCTGTGATTGAGTGCCGAGCCAAGAGCTCATACGAGTGCATACACATTACAACTGTGCTCTGACGTTGTGTTGTGATGTATTATAATAGGAAATATAGTATCTGAGTTACATTACATTGGGTGAGAGCAAGGCCTTTTATTGACAGCAGTTCGAAAGGGCAGACGTGTATGTAATATTATTACTTTAATTATTAGTAATAGAAGTACTAGTCGTGGTGTTAGTATAGTGCCAACATGACACAAGTGAGACCTAAGGGAGTTTACACAACCTATGTCAAATGTACCTCTGGAGGTAGGATGATCATCAACAGAAGGGTGGTGGGTTTTTAACTGTTTTGTGAAATAAGGGGGAAGGTTTGGTGGATGAAAGTGATAGAGTAGAGGTTTTTCCTCTTACTAATTTACAAGAGTTTGCTAAGCAAAATGATCTGTGTGCTACTTTATATAGTAAATGACCAACGTGTGTTAAGCTCTGCCTTTCTGGAACATGACAAAATGCAATTATGATTTAGATACTGCATTGTAAGAGCATGTTAAAATGAGCTCATGATTACATTTTATATTTCTTAAATAGATGGAAATTTGTAACAACTTTAATGACATTTGATCATGTGATTAGATAATGTGATAATAATAACAAAGAGATTTTTTATGCAAAATTAATGTTTGACGTGTTAGAGAAAAATAGTACATTAAATGTGAAACGCGTACACTGAAACTGACAAAAGAAAAGTAAGTTCTACATGAATTTTAGCTAAAGCTGTAATTCGTGAATCTTTCCTTTGATGTGCCTTTAAATAATGCCTGCCTTATTAATATATATGCAAAGAAAACTCATATAATCTATATGTGTGTGTAACAGTGACATTTTCAAAAATGATATGAGTACCCTATACTTACATGAATGAATCATCAATTGGTTGAAATATGTATTAATGTATTTAGTTAAGAGATTACTATTCCATGCTATGTAAAGTGAGATTCATATTTTACCATCGTAAAGAGAACTGTATTTCACGTAGGCCTCAAAATGTGCTTCTTTTCCTTCCTTTCTTCAACCATGAACTTATGAACTGAATACTTTGAAGCCTATGGGAACTTTTTGTAAAGTTGCCACTTGTACTCTAACTTTTAATTGCTTCCTTTGACATCTGTAACACAGTTAGACTGAACTTGCATCAAAAACTGATACATGCTAGAACAGATGCTTGAGAACTAGCAGACGAAAATATAAGAGCATGAACTCGCCTACTTCCTGAGTGTCACATTGTTCATATGACTAAACATACAATGATTCTAAGGATATTACATGAATTTGACTATTTAATTCTTCCGGATTTGTATACTTTCTACCTACTACATCATCTCATCCTAGCGCAGATGACCAATGGGACAGAGTGGTCTGACAAATTTGATGGTGCCAGGGGTTTTCACCAGGAAATAATGAAGTATAATTGCGCAAATTTCGTAACAATACAAGAGAGGAGAAATGCTTCTTCACTTTTGAGAGACTGGCTTAGCTTGACTTACCCACTTCCAGCTTAAGACTGACAAGGACAATGCAAACTGTGGCGTAATACTGTGATTGGCTGCCAGCTGGTATGCTAGTGTGGTAGAACTTTTTTGGCTGAAAGGTTCGCGTCATGCAACGGTGACTTTGATGTTATAGCAATGAACTGAGGCAGAATTTCCTGTCTCTAATGAATTGGAACTGGTCAGTTGGAACTAGCTGAACTTTCCCAAGGGTTTGAAAGAGGCTTAACTGATATCCGATTAATTCTATATGTTATAGATGTCCATGATCATTTTCGGCTGGGGAAGATTCATATCACTGTCATGTTTGTATCTTGCAGGATTGCTTTTACTTATTAAATCTTATGATAATTACAATTCTAGGATTGAGATTTGTGTCACTTAATATTTTTATCTCTAAATCTGAATTGTAAACTTTGAATATTTAACCTAAAATCTGATGAATCTCACTCATTATTCCCTTGTGGGTAAATTACAGGACCAACATTCCTTTCTGTACTAAAGATCTGCGTTTTTGTATATTATGAGCATAACATTTGAATATAGCCATTATCTTATTCTGGTCCTCATTTGAAAATTGCTTATCCTCTAAGTATTCCAGTTCCTTTCAGCACAGAATAAGATCATTAGGAGGACCAACTAAGTATGGTGGTAGCTAGAGATTAAAATACTAAAATCAAAACCCTAGTCCTATAAAATGAAGGTTTTTATGGTCCAGTGTGGAAACGCTACAACAAAAGTCATGGCTGGGAGAAGGCACAAATATAGACGGACGGACTTGTGGGAAAAGCACAGGGAAGGTTTTACACTGCCTGTGAAAAACAGGTAGGATGGCGCAGCGTCACTCAAGGGTCTGTCTTGGAAAACTTTGCATTGTCCTCTAAGATGGATCACCTCTGATCACCAATGACACCACCAGTGACATCATGAAGACTCACTTTATAGGAATGTGTAGACTAAAAACCTTCTTTATATGAACGTTCTGGCAATTTTTTACAGGCATCAGAAACACATTTACGTTAAAAGCGAACCGTATTCACTGCCCCAAGCTAATAAACAAGTATCATACACTGTATCATACGACTACTTCCATTGTGATAAATCCATTGCTGTAATGGCCAGAGCAGAGTATGCTTGAGCATAGCTTCTTTGATTGGCTCTGACTGTCCTTAGGCAACAGATGCGTTCTCTCTGAGGTCATTTAAGCACCATTATTCATACTCTGAAGTGCTTCTTAATTGAACGAGAGAACCACACAGATATTGCATACAAGATGTGTTTCTTTTCAAAGGGTTGAGTAGAGCATTTCTGTTAAACCATTGTACTCATTGCCCAGCCCTGCAGTTCTCGTTTTTGTAGGATTAAATCGTGCTCAGAACACACATGCCCACGCTCCTGTGCGGTTGTGATTGAAACGCTTAAAGACAAAAATGAACTCTAATGGTCTAGGCCCAGATGCATTTTGGACATATTGTTTATTGATGTGTTTAAACGTTGTCTTACAGATGTAATTTGTCCTATAGATGCTAAAATGAGAATAATTATGCGTAGCCTCCGGTGTAGAGCAGGAGTACTGCATAAATCCTGCTACATAGGTTAACCTGTGGAATCTCACCTGCTCCATCCTGTGCAGCTATAAAACGCATGTCAACCTAGATTATGGTCTATCAGGTTCCCAGAGCCTTGTTTAAAATTTTTATTATTAATAGGCACATAGATAAGTCCCCCAGGTGCCCACCGTTGTTCAGCTGGCAAGAGGACATGATACAGTGGGGGAAAGCTGAGAGTGTAGCCCTAAGGCTGGAGGAGGAGAAGGGTCTCCGGAAGCGACCCATCTCGATGGAATGGGATGTCATGCTGCAGGGGTTTGAACTTCTTGACCCCCTGCCCCTACATGGTACCCCAACGACATAGCTATGACCCTTCGACCACGTAGTTAGAAGCCTCTGAACCCCAGACCCCTCCCCACTCAGTCACTTTAGTGATATATAGACCAATTAGGTAAATACCATCTAGATCCCCCTTAGATGCTAATGGCATTACTATACTTCAGACCAGGAGCTTGGTAAGGGTGGGTTAGGGTAGGAGGGTATAGTTGGGATGTTGATTTCAGTTCAAAGAGGAAAAATCAGCTTTATAGTCTGAATGTTCGAATAACACTACAGCATTGTACTTAAAAATTACAACTACATTAACTGTACCACTGTATAATGGTTTCCTACTCTGTATTATTTCCATACACCCATAATGTGGATCAAAGGAAAAAAAATGACCGTATTGTGATAACTTTATGCTGTCAAATTGCTATGGTTCCTCAATAAAGTCTGTTAAAAAAAATAAATGAACAGGTACATAGATGTACTCTCATGATGAGATTGAACTGTTTTGAGATAGCCAAATACCTTTTACTTTGTAAAAGAAACAAAGCAGAGAATGGGCATTGGGTCAGTGCCCAACACCTATTGACTGTTTTGTGTCTACCTAACACCTTCAGTCAATGTTTTGATACAATGTCAATCACATTGTGGATGAGCCCAGATAAATATTTTTCTCATCACCATCCTATTTTCTAGTGGGTGTATATTTCAAACCCCTATAGAGTGCTTCCAATGCATGAGGTGAATTGTTTTCAGGATCAGCAGCTATCGGTAGGGCTATTTGGTGAGCAAAAGTCATCTTGAAAAGAATGTTTCCCCACTGAAAACAAACAAATTGTATATGGTAGTGAAATGCTCACTTGTATGAGTAAGGTAAGTATATAAATGCTAGGATAGTTCTCATTACATGTTATTTTTCAAAACAATTATTATATTTTTTACAACAAAAAGCTACAGCCAAAATATTGAACAAGTGATTTTATTGGCAAATACTACAATATATGTACTCCTGTGATCATACATTACTTTAAGTACGCATGTCTTTATCTGAGGCTAGTATTGGTTTCAGCAATGAAAGCCATCTTTAAAAAAAAGACCCCTTTTTTAACCTTCATTGAAACTGCTCCTTATAAATCAATATTTGGACGTGCATTCTTTTCTAGGTCATCCCGTCCCACAGCCATTCTGTGTCACTCATAAGCAGATTGATGACCACTGCTGCTAGATAGATATCACATCCACATCCGGGAAAGCAACTACTAACTTGTAATGTGTCTCAGCACTAGAATGAGAAGATGAATCAAAGATGTTCATCCCACCAGATCAATTACAAATTAGGTGGTTTTCTACCCGATAGATAGATAGATAGAAAGATAAATAGAAAGATAGATAGATAGGTAGATAGATAGATAGATAGATAGATAGATAGATAGATAGATAGATAGATAGATAGATAGATAGATAGATAGATAGATAGATAGATAGATAGATATGTGAGCCAGATGACTGAAATAAAAAAAAAGGCACTGCACTATCGTTCGCTTCAGATCTGCATATATGAAACTAAAAGGACCCATACTTTCACCGATCTCCCAAATTGCTCAGGTGAAGATTCTTCCAACCCTAACATATGGGAGTGAGACACTGAAACGATGGGAGAGTGTGATTCTTGATAAAAAGATCTACAGAACAGTTTTCCAGCTCCCCTCCCACACACCACCAGCCCAAATAAGACTGGAATTCAGAATATGCAGACAGGCGTTGGCTTGCAAGGCAACTTTTGCAATAAGCTGCCACAACCTCAGGGCCTCAAAGGAGGGTACCCTGGCCCACAATGTATAGATCGAACTGGCTGCAAAACATAGGTCAGTGAGAAACCACGATTTGACACAAGCCCTCAACATACTTGGCATCTACTTGGGACCTACCTATCATCTACCAGGAATTTAAAAGCTTTGCAAAACTCAGTACAAAATGGTGTTCTTCAATAGAGGTCAAGACCAGCCTCCCTGCAGGGAAACATGGCTGGATGACACTATGTACTTATAAACAATGGAAACCTCAGTGCTACCTAACCGACCCCTACAATGAAAGGACAAAGTCACAGTTCATGACGCTGAGGATGAGGGTAATCCCTATTGATTGTCACCTTCCTGTTTGAAAAAGGGGCAAGGATCAGGCAATGTGTCTGCTCTGCAATCAGCATAAAGAGGATATAATGCATCTATTGTGCCTGTGCCCCACCCTTCTAATGGATAGGAGGGCCCTGTTAGGAAGAGGGTAGATTGCTAAAGAAATGAGATCCTGCAGGGAAGCAGTCCAGGCCTGCTTTGATCCATCTAATATTATGCTAAACTGTGCCTTAGTCAAAATCATTCAATGCTTCTCCAGGAAGATAGAGGCTCAGGATCATGCAGGCGAAGGGTTGAGAAGTAATCAGGCCACTACCAGGCCCCCGCCTTTGATCACATCCTCCTAATGACATATCTCCCTTCCTACCTGAGACCATCTGACATGTCTTAGCTTACATTATCGGGTTATGAATCGTGGGTGTCTATTTAATTCCTCAAACCTTCTTATTTAAACCTGTCTCACACTTTTATCAGTGTAACAATGTAAAATCCCTGTCTTCTCTTGACCTCACACACGCATGCACTTTACATTATTGCACCACCGTGTTAGTAATAGGTAGAACTGGCCACCTTTTATGTTTCAATGATTTTTAACTCACATTGTTTTAAGTATGTATCTTACAAAGAGGCAACGTTTATGGAATACGCAAATTTGGACATGATGCCATTTACTTATGTTGCAAAGGTTTTAACTAATCATGCATTAAAGGGTCAGCTGTACGAACCGCCAATTTGCGACTCACAAATTGCGTTGCATTTGCGACTCGCAAATTGGGATGTATAACAGTGTCTCAGACACTGTTTGCGATTCCTAATGGGGTCGCAAATTGCACGCCTCATTAATATTAATGAGGCAGGCACAATTTGCGACTCCATTAGGAATGGCTAGCACTCACAGGGATGGTGGCTTGCTGGGAACTGCAGACCACCATGTCTTTGACTGATTTTAATAAAAACAGTTTTTTTTAAATGCATCCCGTTTTCCTTAAAGGACCACTGATGCGGCTTCCGGGAACAGAAATCACTAATCTTCCCCGACATACACGCGGCAGATGCGAGAGGCCACCGAGCCACACTAGATCAACTGAAGGATACCCCTGCCTTTATCTTTAAACCATTCCTTTCCCCTTCTGTCTTGAGAAAGACCCGTCGTGACTACCCATTGGGGCACACCAGGGTCGAAACGTCGACGAATCTAAAGGTTCAGAATCACCGGGATTCCCACAGTAATCGAATGAATCCTTGGTTGAGATCAAACCACCATCTGACCAAACTCCAAGTGTACTTGTATATATATCTGTACAGATTCATTCCCTGCACTGTATATATTTCCCTGTTCACTAAGCACTCATTTCACAATAAGTCACAAAATTGTTTTTCTTGGTCTTGCTATGTTTGTATAAATTTATCCATGAATGAAGTAATTCAGTTTTATAAAGGAGCAAACGTGTGTTAATATGTACAATACAATACTTTGGAATATATAAACTTGTTTTTTCCGTGTTTTGAGTAATCGATTTCTCATTGAAACACTATTCCTTGTATCAGAGAGTTGATTTGCTTTTTTATGCATCTATGAGCATTGTTCAAATAACCTGTCTCACCCAACAGAACCAAACACATCTCACAATACCTATATTTTTTTTTACAGAGTTTTATATAAAGCGAACTTGACCCTAATCGGGTATCAGAGCGCTTTACATAGCACCAGTTGCATTACATGAGAACACATTCATTTTTTTTGTTTTTTTTGTTAGGCACGGGGAGATTAAGTGATTTGCCCAAAATCACAGGATGTTCAGCGTTGTTGCCGAGACTCGAAGCCAGTTCCCCAGATTCGAGGTCGACCGCCCTAGCCGTTAGGCCAATTCCCATTCTATTCATTCTATGTACCTCTTTGTAGTGAATCAGCACCTGGGGGTGCATACGTAGAGCACACTTGACTAGGTAATGTAGATTTCTAGAATGCTGTGCAATTTGACTGTTTCTCCATCCGGATTTCAAGAGCAGTGCTTCCCAAACATTTTAGAACCACAATCGAATTTTTAGAATGAAAAACTTTCACAACCCACCTAACTTTAATGGATGCAAAGTGAGTGATTTTTACTGTAAGTAAAGCTCTAAGTGGTAGTAGACTGTTATATGCAGACAGCACATTTTGAAATGAAATGACCACTAAATTTGCACAGACGTACAGTTTTACTAATAATATTATATTGCACTCAAATGACAAGGTGTGGAAATCAGGTTTCAGTGAATATGTATTACTTGTGCATCACCAAGTAAATTGTCTTGATCTGTTTTGATCCTATTAACAACATTTATTTTCCTGCGTGATTTTTGCTTTCCTGATTGCTGAATGTGTACAGTTCATGTACAGTTATATGTATTTACATCTTGTTGTGTGTTACAAAAATATATCCCATAGCCTTTCCTCTTACACTCCAAGTATACCAGCGAATTTGTTTCATAATTTACTTTAGTTGACTTCCTCTGACTGCAATTTGAGAGGAGTTTGTAAACACCATGTTAAATAAACATAAGCAGCAATTTGTCAGCAGAGCTTAACATCTAACCTCTGTCTTTGAAGTGCAGCCAATGTGACATGGTCACTATAGAATGTAAAAGCATATTTATTCATTGCTTGGACTTTCGCAACTCGCCTAAAATCGGCTCACAGTTTGAGAAACACTGTTCTAGAGGAACCTTCAGGAATCATGAAAATCCTACTTTTCTGAACTATCGAGTGCAATTAACGTTATGGTGCTATGTGTTGACCTTTGAGTTCGGTAAAATGTTTGTCTTTAGAATTCGTTGAGGCTGTCGCAGGGAATTAATAGTTGTTGAAGTTTTTGAACTTTGCGGTGCCTACTCAGCTTATGGCATGCATATAGAATCTGACCTACAACAAGTCAGGGGCAAGCCTTACTTGGGAGGCAGGGCATCTGTGACCATGACCCAGTGAACAACCCTCCCTATGAGAGTTTTGCTAACAATGAGGGTTAACTGGCAGTTGTTCCACCAGGATCCTCATAGCACTCTCTACTGATAGGGAAGTGGTGATGATAGTGGCAGCCATGCACTTCTCAGTGGAGCACCTAATAAATGGTCAGATGCAGACATTTGTATTTTGTGGCATGGTTGATGATGCCCTAGTTTGCCATAATTATGCATGATTTACACCAGTCCAACTTTAACACGTGCTCAGCCTCCAAAGATATTTTCTGTGCTGTCACAGCAGATGATTGTATCTGCACAAAAGGCTTCTGCAACCCAGTTGAAACTCAGAATGTTATCTCCTGTTTTGATTTCAGAAAACGTATAGCAATACTGTATTTCTATAGATATCTGAGAGGTTAAGCCGGGTGTCAGGTGTTTTTTCTATACTTGTAGAAAATCCTTACCAGGGAAGACAACTGCATGTGCTAAGCTTTGGGAATTAGTTGAAGACTACAATAAAAAGCCTTGCATTTATTTAATTGATTTGAGATTTGGTGAAATAGGATAGTCTCTGTCTCCCCTGTTCAGTGTGAAGCACAGGGCATTACAAGTTCTGTTTACATGTTCTCTATTCCTTCATGGACATCCACGGGTGGTGTTACACCTGATGGTCATTGTACATTTCATAAGGAGAAGGAGAGTAGATATGAGACTTTGAAAGTACCAGACCCGGGTTTTAATCCTGGTTTCCCCAATTGATTGACCATGTCTGCCTTAGAAATGGGCTCGAACCCCTCTGTTAAATGTTTGTCACCTCTATGGCCTTATGTGACTAGCATTTAGTTATTATTGTAGGTAGCAATACAACATTACTGGTCCATGGCTTGGGGTTTTGCTATAAAGTTTGTGCTCTTACCTTTACAAAGTGTCTTTTTTGAGTTATTGCAAGTAACTAGTGACATTTCAGTGCATTAAGTCGTACTTGGTGAAAGTGTATTTTTCTATTATCCGTATCAGTTTCAGTTTAGCTTTTAAGAGAAACATTTTAACTTAAACCTCTGTTTAGACATGTAGAAAATTAGAACAGTTGGATGTAGTTATGGAAATACTGTTGGCACTGGTGGGAAGGTTGAAGGCTTAAATTATCCCTGCTAAGGACTCCCCATTAATACAGATTAAGGTGTGTGGGATAATGGTTAAAATATTCATTTTGAAGTGAGAGATTTGGGTTTTAATGCCATCTTCAGCACTTGATAGTAGCTCTTGCAATTTGGAGAAAATCATTTGGCCCTGAATCTCTTTGAGTTTGTTTTTTCTACATGATGATCGATGTCATGGAGAGAATCTGACTGCTATCATGGAAGGAGCAATATATGTGCAAGGCCTGTCACACAACATTCTGTCAGGTGTTGTTATTATGGAATGATGGGCGCTGATACCTGAGTTCAATTGTACATATACTGTGTTCTCTTTGCATGCCATCAATCTGGTTGAGCTGTTTATGAGTTTGCATCTTGTGATGCAAATTTAGCTTTTCGTCCCCCTGACTGTCTGTGGCATTGTGAGAACGCAGATCAATAATGGAAACATTTAAATATCATAAAAAGGTTTTTGGGGTGAAATATTATCTACAGTTATTTGGCATAAATGTGACCGTTGCAGTGCATGTGTGTGCACATGGCGTGTGCATGTGCACGCGCCAAAGCCATATAACACCCATGACTTAGAAGACACTAGCCTGCCTGTGAGAACATGAAAGACAGGGTGATGTTAACTACTGACCATTTGCAATCTTAAAGAGGACTAGTATACCTGGCAGAACAAATGAGTGTCTTGACACTTCATCTTTTTGGATGGAGATGCCAAAGAGGCCTTTTCCTTTTCATCCCCATTACCCTCCAATCACAGTGCAAGAGAAAAACAGTTTGGAAGCTGTCAAGTGTTGGAAGAGCTCACCTAAATAGAAACCTGGCTGTGAAGATAAACAGAGGCATGGCTGGTGGCAGAGGAGTTCTTCCATGTTGAAACAGGGGCCCTGAGTAATTACACAGTAAAGTGAAGAGAAAGATGTGCAAATGAAGGTGGCACATGACACAAAGGTAGGCAGGACTGGGTAGGGACAATACTCCAATCACTGGCTAATGCAGAGGATAAAACTGAGAACTCACCACCATCTCTTCAGATCATTTCGAGACATCGGAAGACTACACCTGAAGAAAAAGACCCTATTGGAGGAAAAAAGCCTCTTGACCCCTACCTTTGTCAGGAGGAAAACAATTCTGTCAAAGACACAAGGTTTTGGTGACTTGCATTGGTATCTTGTTTGCTTGCTTTAGGGACACACAAAACAGTAGGACTCCTTACTCAAAGAGGGCCCAACTGGCCACAGTGGACAGTACGCTACAGGAGACTTAGGTGGAAGGAGACCTAGTGTCTATAGCCTGCCCGAAGGTACTTGGTCATTTTTTCTGTCTTATGACAAGGAACTGAGACTTCCTCAGGGAAGCCCATCCAAGGTTTGTACCACTCTGTGCTTTTTACCAGGCTGCAAAAAGGTTTAGCAGGACCTTGTGCTAAAAGTACCCAGCCTTGTGAATCTACTACAGCTTCCAGCCTTTGCCTGCTGAAAGATATGAGAACTAAAAAAGTGACAAAGTCCGACAGGAAAACCTTGGATTGGTGCAAGGCAGTATATCTATCCAACCCACAAAAAAACATTAGTGGCTCCGAAATCCATCTTTGTCCAGATCTGAGCTTTTGGCACCAAAAGCAGCAGATTCAGCAGAAGTACGTCAGCAGTCAATTTTGACAATCTAGACGTACTTTCTCGCAATTTTGCTAATTGGGAATGGTATTGTATTTTGTTCTGTACTTATAATTGATGGCATTGGTTGAACATAAAACACACTTGTCTGGATCCTCCCTTCTGCTTGTGCTGTAGCTACCAAAAGTTGAGCAGACATTCTCTCAGGACTGTATTTCGACATAACCAGATTGTGCTCATTAAGTTGGTAAGGGTTACTTCAGGCCAAAGGAATAACAATTTCTGACAGATATTTTGAATTGCTGGGCCCTCAAATGACCTATTGAGGTGATTCTGTAAACCTGTTGCCTGAACTTATCTTTCTGAAGCATTAGGTTTTCTTAACCAACAACAGATTCTGTGTACAAATGCCCCATTATCAACTGCAGTCTCAGAATGTCAAATACATGTATTTATATTAATGGCATCAGAAGAAATAAAGATAGTTACCTAGCCAATGAGATTCGTGCACGTTGACCTCCACTCAAAGTTATTCCACCTTCACCTAGAACAGTGTTGTCTTTTTCTGGAAACTTAGAAAGGTCCTGTTAAGAAAATAGAACGTAGGAGAAGATTAAGGAACCTGCTAAATATTTTGTGCACATAGAAGAGGTATGCATCTGCTACTCCTATGCTTCTCGAAATCCCCTTCGAGTCTATTTGGTTCCGCTGTACTAATATTTTAACATTCATTTGGTGTTGAAAGTATAAGTAGATGGTTGTTTTATATGTCTTATCAATCACTATTTATTGTACATCTGTACACTTATAAAATGCTGCCTTTTCATTAGCTCCTAGGCTGTTGATATCTGCCCAGGAGATTCAAGGCCAGAAGCATGGAATATTTTTTCTCTCCCCAGATGCTGGTGCACTTTTAGTAGCCATGCACTAATGTAGAGACTCCTTTACTGTAGTGTAATGGTGTGTGCATTTTCTCTAGCATGAGCTTTGTATTGGAAGTGGAACCCTTCACTACAAAATACTTGCTTCATTACTTATCCACTTTGTATGTGTGCTGTAGAATGTAGCACATACACAAAGTCGGAAATATTTGGAGAAATCAGACATTTCTCCATTTATATGTCTGCTTTGAGGAGGCCAAAGGACAGGCCATGCAGCCAACTGCTGCTGCGGACAAACCCCTTGGGATGTGCACAGAGGATGTTGGCCACAGAGCCTGATCTTTGGCCAGATCCTGTGCCCAAACCTAGCATGAGGCAATCCCCCATTGTGCACAACATCCTTAGGCTGTGCATACCCAGATGTATTGTCTTCTCACCCTTTTTTCGAAACTTTTTTTAGGGAGCGCTGTACTTCCTAGAGTCCCACTTCATGGTATGCGGACCATGGAGTAGATGCTTGAGAGGTGGGTGTCTCTGAAGTATTGTGGTACTTCATTAGGCCTGTATGAGTTCTGCGGTATTGGCGGCCTGAAATGTTTTCAAATCATTAACCGGGTTAGGCTAATTATAAGGAATCTGTATTAGGAAGGGGTAAGCTTTGCGCGCCCCTTCCAAATATTGACTCCTTATGGTTTGTATGACGGTTCTGTGACTTGAATCTGGTAGCAAAACATTAATATTTTACCACCAACTCAAAGGAAGTGGTAAGCCATTCACAAAAAAGAAGGGGTTCCTTTCTGATTGTTGCCAATAAAACGTTGTTAGGAGTAGGCAATGGTCTATCGGACCACTGCCAGCTCCTAGAAAATGTTTGTCTAGCGTTTCTTTTCTTTTTTTTTTTTTTACGTATCCCATTTTTCTTTAAGGAAAATGGGCTCCTTTTAAAAAAAAGATTGCTTTATTTAAAGCAATCAATCACAGCCATGGTGGCCTACTGACCACCTCAGGCCACCATCCCTGTGACTGCGGCTAATTATAGTGGTTCCAGCCCCCAGGTCTGAAATGCTGTGACATTGTGGAAAATAACTGTTTGTTTTATTTTCCCCACAGTTAGTTTTAAAAGCATCAGCTCCCTGAGGCTGAGCTTTCTGCAGAAAGTGCACAGTTCTCAACTTGAAACAGTTGCCACTTTTACTGGAATAGCCTGACTGTTACTTGGCAACGACTCTACCAAGACATTCCTCACCCCAAAGCACTGCAGCTTTATTTTCAGGCTCTTGGAATTAGTGTTCCACAGCACCAGAAATTCTTAAGCCTGCAAAAGGAGGCATACATTTTTGCCTGGTCCATTGGTGCAGCACCAGTCCAAGATTCCTCCCAAGAGTATCCCACTTTTTGTTAATATAAATGAAATACGTTTATTTATTGAGCTTCATGTGGAGATTTCCTTTGTATCCCTTACTCTACTGAAATATTTTTTAAATGTGTTTTCAAGATTTGAGACATAAGTTAGTTTTCTTTCTTACATTTTAAATTGCATTTTTTCTTATAAATTTACCTCACCGACACGTTTGAAAATAATTATTGGCCTCTTTCTGCTACGAAGGAACCCAGAAACTTGGGACACTGTTCCTTCTTTCTGACAGACTTAGTCAGCCTGGTTTGGCAGGGCTTTCCAATAGCGGTCATATAATTATGTGTCTACTCCCCACTCAGGGCGTGTCACATTTCTCACATCCATACACCCACCTAAAACATGAATGCAGACAGTGCCAGAATATCAATGCACTTGCATTCATATACATAGGGATCTATAATACTAATTGAGTCACACATTCAAAAACACACCCACCTTGAACATCCATACTCACAGACCCACAACATTGAGAGACGTATCTTGAACATTCATAAACAAACCCACAAAATAACAGGTTAGACTTTAGGGGCTGGTTTAAAGTGCAGCAGAAAGGGTACTCCTTCTCAACAGCAATGGAGTACCCTTTCCACCATGATGAAGGTCCGCCCACCTCATTTATTCAGGCGGACCTTCAGTTTATTAGCGGCAGACACTACTCCATCTCCGCTGCTGACATACATCTCCGACAGCCCGCTGGAGTAAGTTTTTGCCATTTGCCTGCCCACTCTATTTAGAATGGGTGAAAAAATGGCAATTCAAGTATTTTCTTTTGCCTACCCCCATCCAAAACGTAGCGGTAGGTGAAAGTAAAAACATTTCAACAACCACTACACCTTGGGGAAGAAAATATTCCCATGGCAAAAGAGGTCACTGCTTTTTTTTTAATTTAAAAAACAAAATCCTGCTCTGGGATTTTCTTTGTGAAAGTCAAAAAAAGCTATTTAAAGTGAGCCGTAAGGACTCTAATAGCACACTTGCAATGCATTGGCAATGCATTGACAGGATACGTTGTGATGGCAGTGGGGAACAGCAATTACAACGCAGGTTTTACCACGCATTGCTTTTACATCGCATGCATTACAACGCATGCGATGTTACAACGTGTGGTAAAACCACGCATACCATTACATCGCATGTGCTTTTACAACGCATGCGATGTAATGTGTAATGGCGGCGGCGGAGGGGGGCGAGGGAGGAGGGGTAATTTTGTAGGGTTTAGGGTAGTGTTTGTAATGTTTGTGTTGTGTGTGTTTTTTTTAAAACATTTTAGTGTGTTGTTGTTTTGTTGTGTTTGTTTAGTGTAGTGTATTGGGGAGGGTAGTGTAGTGTTTATGTAGTGTAGTGATTTAGGTTTTTGGGTAGTGTTGTAGTGTTTGTTTATTGTAGCGTATTAGGGTGTAGGGTAGTGTAGGGGTGGTAGTAGTGTGGGTAGCGTAGTAGTGTTTTAGGGTTTAGGGTAGTGTAGGGGTGGGAGTAGTGTGGGTAGCGTAGTAGTGTTTTAGGGTTTAGGGTAGTGTAAGGGTGGGAGTAGTGTGGGTAGCGTAGTAGTGTTTTAGGGTTTAGGGTAGTGTAGGAGTGGGAGTAGTGTGGGTAGCTAGTAGAGTTTTAGGGTTTAGGGTAGTGTAGGGGTGGGAGTAGTGTGGGTAGCATAGTAGTGTTTTAGGGTTTAGGGTAGTGTAGGGGTGGGAGTAGTGTGGGTAGCGTAGTAGTGTTTTAGGGTTTAGGGTAGTGTAGGGGTGGGAGTAGTGTGGGTAGCGTAGTAGTGTTTAGGGTTTAGGGTAGTGTAGGGGTGGGAGTAGTGTGGGTAGCGTAGTAGTGTTTTAGGGTTTAGGGTAGTGTAGGGGTGGGAGTAGTGTGGGTAGTGTAATAGTGTGGTAGTGTTTTTGGGTTGGGGTAGTGTAGGGGTGGGAATAGTGTGGGTAGCGTAGTAGTGTTTTAGGGTTTAGGGTAGTGTAGTAGTGTGGTAGTGTTTTTGGGTTGGGGTAGTGTAGGGGTGGGAGTAGTGTGGGTAGCGTAGTAGTGTTTTAGGGTTTAGGGTAGGGTGGGAGTAGTGTGGGTAGCGTAGTAGTGTTTTAGGGTTTAGGGTAGTGTAAGGGTGGGAGTAGTGTGGGTAGTGTAGTAGTGTGGAAGTGTTTTTGGGTTTGGGCAGTGTAGGGGTGGGAGTAGTCTGTTGTGTAGGTGTAAGGATAGGGATGTTACTTACCTTGCATACTTTTACCACAAGTATAGCTTTATCACACATGCCTTTGCGTTGTAATGGCATGCGTGGTAAAAGCATACTCGTGGTAAAAGTATGCAATGTTATGGCATGCGATGTCATTGACGTTGCGTACTAATACCATGCGTGGTATTAGTATGCGATGTGATGACATACATCCACAGCAGTCATTGCCAATGGAAGAGATATCTGCTAGCGCAACAGGTACCTATAAATCTGGAGTTTGATTACACCATTAGTGCAACAGAGTAACATACTCTGTCGCCCTGTCAGTGTAATAGCATTCTAACTTAAGCCCCAAGTATGTAGGGAGGCTCCCTAAATAAAGCAACTGCTTATTCTTCATATTGTCTTAATCCTATTTTTGTCCCTTTCACCTGCCCTTCGAGCACTTGAAAGAGTACCGTCAGGGCCTCTCCTCTTGAAATTTCTCAAAAGGATTTTGGAAGGAGACTTGATATCATGAATTGGTGCCTGGCAGGTGCCCAAAAGGACATTTATGCCAGGGCTACATGGTTACACACCTTCATTCAATGCTATTTTTTCTTTATAATCGGATCTGGTGTATTTTAGTTTCATATTATTGTGTTGTAAATGTAAATGTAAATGTACATGTATTTATATAGCGCAAATCACCGACCCGGTATCTAAGCGCTTGCTTAGGAAACCCGTCCTGGTATTCCCCTGTGAGATACCCCGGCAGGGTATCCACAAGGTGAAAGCCAGGTATCCCGCCGTGAGGGGCCGTAGTGGAGATTATTTAACAACAAGGGGTGGTGATGGACAGAGTTTCTGAATTAAGCAGAATACTCTCACCCAGTCAAGAGATCAGGGCTAGATCCAACACCGTTTTTTAGCTCACTGCACCATCCCAGTTCAGAACCTGGCTATATGCAAATTAGTCTGTTCCTGTCCCAGTGCATGATGGGAACAGGGCAAACCAAACTACCAAGCCAATTCTTACACTGGGAAGGAAACAAGCTTCCGGGGACCGGTTTCTGGCATTTCAGCCGTCGTCGGCCCGGCTTGCTTGAATCCTGATGGTGCAATGAGCAAGGGACTCACATCTGAGTATACCCTTCCACGCTTAGGGTGGACAAAATATTTAACAACAAGGGGTGGTGATGGACAGAGTTTCTGAATTAAGCAGAATACTCTCACCCAGTCAAGAGATCAGGGCTAGATCCAACACCGTTTTTTAGCTCACTGCACCATCCCAGTTCAGAACCTGGCTATATGCAAATTAGTCTGTTCCTGTCCCAGTGCATGATGGGAACAGAGCAAACCAAACTACCAAGCCAATTCTTACACTGGGAAGGAAACAAGCTTCCGGGGACCGGTTTCTGGCATTTCAGCCGTCGTCGGCCCGGCTTGCTTGAATCCTGATGGTGCAATGAGCAAGGGACTCACATCTGAGTATACCCTTCCACGCTTAGGGTGGACAAAATATTTAACAACAAGGGGTGGTGATGGACAGAGTTTTTGAATTAAGCAGAATACTCTCACCCAGTTAAGAGATCAGGGCTAGATCCAACACCGTTTTTTAGCTCACGGCACCATCCCAGTTCAGAACCTGGCTATATGCAAATTAGTCTGTTCCTGTCCCAGTGCATGATGGGAACAGGGCAAACCAAACTACCAAGCCAATTCTTACACTGGGAAGGAAACAAGCTTCCGGGGACCAGTTTCTGGCATTTCAGCCGTCGTCGGCCCGGCTTGCTTGAATCCTGATGGTGCAATGAGCAAGGGACTCACATCTGAGTATACCCTTCCACGCTTAGGGTGGACAAAATATTTAACAACAAGGGGTGGTGATGGACAGAGTTTCTGAATTAAGCTGAATACTCTCACCCAGTCAAGAGAACAGGGCTACATCCAACACCGTTTTTTAGCTCACTGCACCATCCCAGTTCAGAACCTGGCTATATGCAAATTAGTCTGTTCCTGTCCATCACCACCCCCTTTTTGAAATTATTTTGGCCACCATAAGTGTGGAAGGGTATGCTCAGACATGAGTCCCTTGCTCACTGCACCATCAGGATTCAAGCAAGCCGGGCCGAAGACGGCTGTAATGCCAGAAACCGGTCCCCGGAAGCTTGTTTCCTTTCCAGTGAAGAATTGGCTTGGTAGTTTGGTCTGCCCTGTTCCCATGATGCACTGGGCCAGGGACAGACTAATTTGCATATAGCCAGGTTCTGAACTGGGATGGTGCAGTGAGCTAAAAAACGGTGATGGATCAAGCCCTGATCTGTTGACTGGGTAGGAGTGTTCTGATTAACTCAGATACTCTGTCCATCACCACCCCCTTTTTGAAATTGTAGTGGAGATTAAGCAAGCTATTGCCCAGAGTCGCAGAGTGTGACCCCGTGAGTTGAGTAGGCACCGGAGCGAGAATTGTCGAGTCCGTGGAATTTGTTTTGAGCCCGAGACCCGCCGAGGCGGGGAATCGAACCCTGGTCCACGGCCGATCTCAGCTTCCGGGTCTGCCGCCTCTAACCACTAAGCCACGCTTCTCCATGAACTAAACCTGAAAGATGTGTTTTTTACACTTGTTTAGTGAGTGAGGTCTGGCCGAAGCCTCTGCGTTTGACAGGCTCACAAACTACCAGGGGCTTATTCTGAGAAGCTAAAGGTAGCTGCACTGAAATAAAGCTAAGAACACTAAATCTGCGATCAGTAGCTTGACCTTGTACCGCTGGCATTGCTCTTGAAATGAAACTGACCGTCCAGGATTTTGCGGCCTGGGATGGCAAATTTTGTGGCAAAAAAAGCAAAATCTGCAATGCCTAATCGCAAAATGTGTTGCCATTTTGCAGCAGGCAGAACATGTGCCTGTCCAGAGCTGGACTGGGAACCCAAAGCAGCCCTGCCAATTTTGTCGGACCTGGCCCCCAGTGGATGGTGGGGGGGGGGCAAGTGTACAGCACTGATGCTTTTGTTACTGGGGGCTGGTATTGTAGCACCTGCAAAACTGGGCCCCAGTAACAAAAGCGACCCCCACTGCTCCAAAAGCGGCCACCACCCTTCCAGGAAAACGCCCGATGCCCGCTATGACCAGTCCGGCCCTGAGCCTGTCACAAAGACACTGCTTAGTCCTTGATCTGTCACTGTTGGAGACTGTGACAAACCACCGCCTGTGGCACAGTTTCCAACAGCACAGCACAGTGGAACAGGAGGGTGTCTGATGCCAGAGAGTGCAGACCTTCATTTGACAATGCTGCTCTCTATGGAATCCGACAACCTTCATTCCAAAGGTGCACAGGGAAGAACGGAGCGAATGACTTGGTTGGTGTGGTGGATGGAAATGGAGGGGAAGATAGAACAGATGATCGTCCTGAAGATGGGGTGGGAGTTTCAGCCACATGAGAAACGGGGAGAGGAGGCACTGGAGAGGATGGGGGTGTAGAGAGTCATGTGGCTGCAAAGGGCAGTGGTTCTTGTTCCACGAGACAAAGGGCAGTGGGGAGGGAAAGGGCTGTGGAGACAGAGAGGTAAGTAGGGACCCGGCTCAGCCTCTTAGCACAGGAGGAGGGCCTGTGTATTTGCAAGGTGTTTACAGGAAGGCAACAGAGGAACTTAATACCTACGGTGCCAGCTGTCCTGTTGTTCACCCTCCTTTTATTGGTAGCGCAGAGCCAAGAAAGAGAGGATCAGTCGCATTTTTTTAAATGACTATTTTTGTGGGCGCTTTTGTTACAAACGTGTTGTAAGGATTTTTACAAAAGTGACGATTTCACAATTTGTTTGCTAACTGCATTTTGGTAAATCAATATCCATTGCATCCTATAGGCCTCCATGTACACATGAAGTACATTCCATATAAGAAACTGCAAATTTATAATTATTACTAAGAACATTTTATGGTTTCTTATTTTGAATTTTTGTAGATAAAGCACAACATCTTTGCATATTTCTAGACAATCTGAACCACAACATTTGCTAACCTAGGCTATATTAAAATGATTCTTATATCTTTTGGCAAAAATTTCGACCTGTTCTTTTAGTCTGATTCATTTTTCAGTAGGGATTCTGCATTTATTTTTGTTTTCTGTAATGAACATGAAAAAGCAACAGTTTGGGGGACAGGTAATAGTGTGACCATGTATTATACGAAATAAAATACACTCTGCCATACATTAAAAGAATAAAGTAAGTCACAGAGGAGTTCCAAGATAATATAGAGGAATGAGGCCTAAGTCCGATTTCTTTTATAAGGTCATGAAACTGTGAGATGACTTGCATTATCCTTTTAATGTATGGCAGAGTGTATATGATTCCTTATAATACATGGTCAAACGCGTTCAAATATATGTCAATCTGCGGCCAATGATGCATTTCTAGCAACTTATGTTTATTAGTGCTATTCTACCACACACCCTGCATGCAACATGCAAGGAAACGTTTAGGTTTCTATTACAAGTGGGCCTCATTGGGTGGGTTTAGGGAGTGAAACATTTGCTGCACTTCTTAAATATCAACGGAATTTACCAGGTACAGTAAAAACCTCTTATTCCAAAATTTCTTATTGAAAACGAGGAATTACAAGCAGAATTCTAAATTCTGCAATTTTCAGAATTTACCATTTATTAATTTCTGGTAAATTGCAGCAGATTGACCGGCCCACTCATGAATCCGATACTTATGCAAACAGGAGTTTATTGTAAATGGAAAGTAGTTATTGAGCCCACCTGTGAATCGGGCCAAAGTACCAGGGAATGAAAAGGAAGATGCTATCAGTAAAGCCGCACTCATCCACTATGAGATTGCCGTCCATGGAGTCGTCCTTAAAGTGAATATGGTGGATAGACTTGTCTCCCCTGAAGGATTCACTCCCTGCACATGAATCCAGAAAGCATAGAATTTGGCCTTGGTCTGGCCATGTGATTATGGATGACGGATGAGAGTAAAATTCCATGTATGAATTACACTTGTAATCATACCACCCCGGTACCTTCCGCCTGCACGAGACACTGAAAATGGGTTCGTTTCTGGCCTTTTTATCTAATGGAAAAGAAGGCTGCAGAATTAGTTACAAAGTGCCTTCTACCTTGCTGAACGGAGTCTAGTGGGTGTCTTTAGTAAAGCTGGATGCGTTTTCACTTCTAGAAGCTGTATGTGTATTTTTTACCGATAAGAACTTTGACACTTCAAGCTACAACTTTGTCTTCTGCGAAATGGTGTTAATGGCTTAGAAATGGATTGTAATTGTAGGTCTCTCGCACATGAGGATGATGCTATATCAACTACACATGTAGTGTTATGGGTAAACAATTGAGTATCTCATGTTGCTATTACTTCAAACAAGAAGTAAACGAACACAGATAAAATAATGGAACATTCACGTTGTTTGGGGAGAGGAGTTGGCCTAAGGCTAGGGCGGCCGAACTCCAATCTGGGAAACTGGGCTGGAGTCTCGGCAATGAAGCTGACCATCCTGTGATTCTGGGCAAATCACTTAATCTGCCCGTGCCTAACAAAAATGAATGTGTCCTCATGTAATGCAGCTGGTGCTATGTAAAGCGCTCTGATACCCGATTGTGGTTAAGTTCGCGCTATATTCAAAAATCTGTAAAAAAAAATAATAATTTTGCAGGGACACCACAAGGAGGGTTAATTGGAGAAGTTTTCCCTTGGCCTTTGCATGAGAGAGTATGTAATGCCCGTTCCACTGAGAAGAAACCAGGAGCTCCAGAAAAGATTCACTTTGAAAGTTTACAAAAGTCCCACAGGCGTCCCACAGACTCGATTCAAGAATTAAGAACAAAACTGATAGATGAGTCCCAGGGTCTAGAATCGAAAAGAGTTATTGCAAGGAAATGGACCAGCAGAGACATAGGTCTTGTTATACGGCTATGTGCTAAACAAAGAGTAAAGAGGCTCTATGAAACATGATTTATTTGAGACTGCCAACTCTGAATGGGCGGCTTGTTATTGAAATACCCCAATCATCCATCTTGAAAGGGACAGAAACTTTCTGAGAAAGAATATTCTCTTCGGTGCTACTCTGATCGGAATAATTTCGACCGTTCTACAAATTTTAACCCACATTCTTTACTTTGCTGTGCATTCACGAACCGGGCCTGTGCTAATACACGTATTTCTGACAGCAGCTATTAATTTGTATTTTTTGTAAGTGACAGAAAGGAATATGGCTGACTTGGGCCATGGAGGCTATGTTAGTGACTGAGACGGGGTAAGGGTAAGATCCACATTAAGTTCTGATTGTACTGACACTCCGGATGGAGACCCTTCTCTTCAATGAAGTGTATGTCTCAAGCATTGTTCAGCCCATGCCCCCCACAAAGACTGTAGGAACAACTTAGTGCTATTCATTGTGACCACTGCCTGATCTTAAAAAATATTTTCGCACACACTCGCAAAGGGGACCCCTTCCCGTTTGCGAGTGGTTTACTACCTACTTAAAGTAGGTGGTAAACTGCGAGTGTTTTGCGACCGCAAATGCGGTTGTAAAACAATCGTACATTGAAGTGCGAGTCACTATTAGGGAGGGATGCCCTTGGCAAGCCCCTTCCTAATAGTGAGTCGGAAACGCTATTTTGCAAGTCACCGACTCATAAAATAGCATTCGTACATGCCAGGACCCTTTTTTGCGGTCGCAAATGGGTCGATTTCCCGTTTGCGACTACAAAAAATGGTCATACATTTGGCCCAAAATTTTAAACAAAATGTATAGAAGTAGAGATATTGAATTGGCAAGCAAGTCTCTTCCAGATTACTTTGCATACTATATTGGCATAATAAATAAATAAATGATTATGCCCACACACATACGGGGAAGAGGCATACAGGAAGTAAACTAATGGTGAAACGCCAGCTTGTGAAGTGGGAGACAGCACGTATCAAGGTGCTTCATTTCCGTGTGGGCAGTAATCTGGAAGAGACTTGCTTGCCCCTGAGTATTTGGGGACCCAATGAAGAATAGGCCAATATTTATGCTGGAAATGTATATGGTACTATAGGGTGATTTTCGACATGCGTTTGGTGGATGTATGACATTTCAACGCATGCTTCAACTAGAAATAAAAAAGTTACTTTAGTTTGTACTGGCCCGGGGGAAAGTCAAAGTTAGCGCCAACTGCGATGGAGCGCCGGCCAGCTAGAGCACCCGTGCAGGTCCCCGTTCAGTGAACAAAGTACCTTTCCTGGTCACAAACAACGAGATGCGCCGATGAAAAGTCCCACTGGCTCATAATGAGCTGATCTTCACAGTGAGGGCGATGCATCATTTCCGAAGACAGGTGATGGAGTTGGGAGGTGTCAAGCGATGCACGGATTCGACCGCGCAGTGGAGGGCATGCATCAATCTCACTAAGCTGCAGCGGTGGAGATACGCTGTCAGATGAGTCAATCTTTGGAGGCAAAGTACTGGTTCCGATGTGATGCAGAACTCGGAGAGGGCCCCTCATGGAAGGGTAGGACTCACAGAAGGCAGAGTCCAGCAGCACCAGGCGAATTGTGGGAAGTCTTTTGTGTCTCTGAGAATTCAGAAAACAGGAGGCAAGCCAGCAAGCCCTTGGAGATCACTTGGAGGGAAGGCTGAATGCAGCTCTCCTGCAGCAGAGTCAGGGAGCAGCAGGCAGCAGGGCTACAAGCAGAAGAACCATCCTTCTAGAAAAGCAGTCCACTGGAGTACAACAGTCCTTCTGACAGAGGTTCAGTTCCAGATCAAGAAGTGTCTGATTTTAAAGGTTCAGAGAAAGTGCATATACCCAAAAGTGCTTTTGATGTATGGGGTGACTTCGAAGCAGCTCTCTGAAGTGCAGAAGGATCCCTTTCAGCCCAGTTCTGTCTTCCAGGCTATCTGTGGGGGGGGGGGGGGGGGGGGTAAGTGAGTGTGGTGAGGAAACTACCTATTGAGGTGCAAGTGTCAGCCCCTACAATTCCTTCCTGCCCATGAAGAGCCATCATATTGCAGAAGAATGCACAAAGTGTAGCTGTCACCCACCCCAGATGTGTGTTGGAGATAGGCTGTCAGCCACATAGAGCAGAGAAATGTTCACTTTTTAAAGGTGGCATTTCTAAAACAGTAATGTTAAATCCAACTTCACCAGTAAGGAGTATTTATCATTACCATTCCAAAGAAACATGAAAAACCTACTCCTCTCTGATCAGGAATTACTACACAAAAGTGTATTAAGGAATTCCCAATGCTGGCCGATAAGAGGGTTAGTTCTTACAGTAGTGAAAAACTAAATAGGCTGGTTGTCATTGCCAGGACATGAAAACATAAAAGTGCATGTCCTACCTCTAACCTATATAGCACCCTGCCCATAGGGTTACTTAGGGTCTGCCTTGGGGCTTACTCATATGTAGTAGAAGGGGAATTTAAGGCCTGGCAAGTAGTTTTAAATGGCAAGTCGAAATAGCAGTAAACTGCACACACAGGCACTGTAGTGGCAGGGCTGAGACAGGTGTGAAAGGTTACTTTTGTGGGTGGCACAATCAGTGCTTGAGCCCCAGTAGGATTTGAAGTACAGGCCTGGGTATATTGTATTGTAATTGCATTTATATAGCGCTTACTACCCCAGATGAGGCATCGAAGCGCTTTTTCGGCGAGTAGTACGTTACTCCGGAACCTATAAAGGATTAGTGTTGATTTAGTATAGTGAAATATGAAAGTAATTTGAGTGGTGGATAGGTTAGTCAGTTATTTGGATTCAGAAGGATAGCGGAAGGATAGAAGAGGTTAAAAGATTTGCATTTATATAGCGCTTGTTACCCCTGATGGGGTGTTGAAGTCCCTCTTTTTTTTGGCGAGTAGCACGCTACTCCGGAACCTATTAAAGGATTGATGTTGAATTAGTATAGTGACATTTGTGTTTGGTGCGGGCCCTTTAAGGTGGTACAATATATGCAGCAGCACTAAGGGACCCTCTCTGGTACAAGACTCTTGGTACAATTGGTACCTTTTACAAGGGACTTGTATGTGGGCCAGAGTGTGCCAATTGTGGGAGCAATGGTATGGGGTTGGGAAAGAACACAGGTGCTGGGACCTGGTTAGCAGGGTATCAGCACACACTCAGTCAAGTTAGCATCAGATATCAGGCAAAACATTAGCTGGTAACCATGCAAAAAGGGACACATTCCTACACTTATGGTGAAGTCTGATATTTCACTACTCTTTTGTATTTGCTAAGGAGCCCAAGCAGAAGGCTCTGATAGAGGGGTAGCTGAGAGGTAAAACACAAACAGATATTGAAAGCAACTAACATGACACTGTCTGGGTATATCCAAATGATGACGAGAATTTTCCCATTTCATTCCATCCTGGTTGGTAAAAACTGATGCTGGGGTTGCAGATGTGAGATTTCTCCTAACTACATGTTGCGTTCTCAAGCAGGCAGTGTGAATACAGCTAGTTGGTAAATGCGGAAGCTGGATGTGATTTTATCAACACAAAATGATAAATTACCTTTTTAAACTGGCTTGTGGCAACAGTTCAATTAACGGCCAACAACAAGTTTACTTACCCAGCTTGGGAAGTCAGACCAGGTTGGAACCCGTAGGCAGAGGTGACGAATAATATGGATGATAATCAGACCGGACTGCAGACCATTTGCTCTAGCCTCCATCCTATATGGTATACCTCTTTACAAAGGGCTGGCCATTACATGAAATATACCAGTCAGGTATATACCAATGTCATCATGTTTAGGGAAGAAGCACATGCACTTTAACACTGGTTAGCAGTGGTAAAGTGCTCATAGTCCTAAGACTAACAAAAAGAATCAGCAAAAACAGGAGGTAAAAGGCAAAAGTCTAGGGGAAGACCACCCTACGGATGACAGGTCTAACAATAAGTGTAAAAATGGGAGATCCTCAGACCCACTTTTCAGTACACTCATGAACTTATGGATACTACAGAAGAAGGACTGCCCTGCTACCAGAGAACTGCCCTGCTGCTTGAGGTCTGCCCTGCTCTCTGAGAAAGAAGCCTGGTCCTGCTCACTTCATCCCAAGCACAGTGTTTCCAGGGTTCAGGTGGTTGACATCCTGTTCTAAGCTATAGGGACACACCAAGATCCAGAGACCTCCCTGCAACTACCCAGCTGACTTGCAGCACTGAATTTGCCTGGACCTGCAAGTGGACCTGCCTGAGCCCTGCTGTTCTCTGCTGGAGTGAGTTCCTGATCTCCATGAGGGGCCTCCCCAGGTCATGGACTCTTGGTTGGCATTAGTTGATCTCCTCCTGTGAAGAAAAGGAGAAATCCTGAAGTTTTGAGCTCGTCACGGCCACAAAAGGGCCAGTTTGCGCAAAGATCTTGTGGCATGCAATGACAGCCAACACGAAGTTCCGGTAGACCAGACTCTTCGCGCTACATTGACCACTAGGCACGATCAGTAATGCGAATTCTGCACTTCGTGCTACAGCATCGACAGCCTGTGGTGACTGCCAATGCTAAGCTTCAGCTACGATCGTGCGCAATGCCCGACAGGATCTTCACACTACATTGATGACCGTCCACGACACCCAGCCTGCTCATCATGCTATTGCAAGACCACCCACAACGCTTTCCCTGCTCCTCGAGGCCACATCCTCCACAACCAGTACTCTTTGTGTCAGACTTTGAGAAGGTAACATTTTCAGCAGGACTAACCGGGTCCCTTTATCTTGCGCGCATTCCGAAACTTCACCCGGTCTAACACTTTCAGATTACCTCGAGTCGAGCTTTCTATTTTTAAGCGCAATTCCTACCTAAACCTTTGAAATTACATATTCCCAGTTCTACTGACTGAATTTTTGTCATTTTGGTCTAATTTTATTTATTACATTTTACTCTATTTTTCTAAGTTGGTGTGGGATGTTTCTTATGTTTTGATCACACTTTATTACTTGTAGTATGTAGAATAAATACTTTACACATTGCCTCTAAATTAATCCTGACTGCTTTTATGCCAAGCTACCAGACGGATAGCACAAATTAATTTAGTGACTTTTGTGGATCACCCTGACAGGGTTTGTGCTGCTGCTTGAGAAGGGTCTTCATTCCCATCAATCAAAACCCAATTTCCTACAGTTTGTTTACATTCATTGCATGGATTTGATTCATGTAAGACAAAAGGCTAGAATTTTGTTTTACATATTTCCTTTTTGTTGGCCCCTGAGGGGGAAGGGAAGGCTCTTGGCCATTTTCTGGGTTAAGGTCTAAGGACTGCAAAACATACGTAGGTAACAGATGGCATCCTTTTTTACTCATCAACTCAGAAGAAAGGTTACTGTGTCCAGGTCAACTCTAGTCTTTCAAATATTTTAAATCACACTCAACAGCAGGTTGGGAAAGCCAAGTCTGAAGATGGAGAGGGCACTAGCAGCAATTTTGTAAAGCACTATAGGATGTCTAAATCAGAGGGAGAAATATATCAAGTGATACATTTAGAAATTCTGGCCCTTGACCACCTCAGAGCCCTTACACATTCCAAAACGTACTGTCTTTGTCAAACCTTAGATCGGGATTCCCTTGGGAAAAATTACCGTTGTAAATAGCCTGGTTGATATCGTGATGAGCAGGAGAATGCAGGCAACAACTTTCACCTTGAAAAGATCAACGACCACAACACCACCACCCTCTTGGACAACCTCGCCAACCTCGGACTTAAACAACTGGTCACTTCCCCCACCCACATCGCAGGTCACACACTCGACCCCATCTTCACCTCCAGCAATCATGTCTCCTTCAGCCACACTACGGATCTCCTCTGGACTGACCACAGCTGCGTTCACTTCACCTACAACAAGCCAAAACCCATCAACCACCTCCAACCAACTCTGCAAAGAAACTGGAACAAAATCACCATCGACCAGATCTCCTCATCGCTCCTTCTAAACACCCCAGCCCACTCTTCTAACCCAGACCAAGCCGCCGGCAACTTCACCCTATGGTTATCCAACACCGCCGACACCTTAGCACCACTGAAAAAACGTCAAAGCAAACCTGGCAACAAGAAGGCCTCATGGTTCAACGATGATCTTAAGAAGTCCAAGAAACTCTGCCGCTCCCTTGAAAAGGCCTGGAAAAAAGACCCAACCACTAGCACCAAGGACGCCTTCAAAAACGCCACCCGCACTCACCACCAACTAATCCGAAAGGCCAAGAAAACAGCATTCAAGGATCGTCTTGACAACAACGCCCACAACAGCAAGGAACTTTTCAACATCGTCAAGGAATTTACCAATCCCTCGGCCAACTCCAACAACATCACCCCCTCTCAAGCCCTCTGCGACTCCCTAGCCTCATTCTTCCACAACAAAATTGCAGACATCCACAACAGCTTCGACAACCAACCCGGAGACCAACCCACCCAACCATATGCTGAACATTCTCCCCCCTTGAACACCCTTAACGACTGGAACCCAATCTCCACTGAGGACACCATCCGCCTGATGAACTCCATCCACTCAGGATCCCCCACAGACCCATGTCCTCACCACATCTTCAACAAAGCAGACTCCGTCATAGCACCGCACCTCCGAGACGTCATCAACTGCTCCTTCAACTCCGCCACCTTCCCGGAAAACTGGAAACACGCTGAACTCACCGCCCTTCTGAAAAAACCCACAGCGGACCCCACCGAACTCAAAAATTACCGCCCCATTTCGCTCCTTCCATTCCCGGCCAAAGTAATCGAGAAAGCTGTCAACAACCAGCTCGCCGCTTTCCTCGAAGCCAACAAATCCCTCGACTCCTCACAATCTGGCTTCCGAGCAAAACACAGCACTGAGACCGCCCTCATCGCAGCAACAGACGACATTCGAACTCTACTGGACAATGGAGACACAGTCGCCCTCATCCTCCTCGACCTCTCTGCAGCATTCGACATAGTCTGCCACAGCACCCTTTTACAAAGCCTCAGAAACATAGGAATACAAGGAAAAGCACTTGAATGGATCACCTCGTTCCTCACCGGAAGAACCCAGAGAGTCCGCCTTCCACCATTCAAGTCCGAGGCCACTGAAGTCATCTGTGGCGTACCACAAGGATCCTCACTCAGCCCCACCCTCTTCAACGTATACATGAGCCCCCTCGCGGCCATCGCCCGCCAACACAACCTCAACATCATCTCTTACGCGGATGACACTCAACTAATCCTTTCCCTCACCAACGACCCCAGCACCGCCAAAACTAACCTACACGAAGGAATGAAAGAAGTTGCCGAATGGATGAAACACAGCCGCCTGAAACTGAACTCAGATAAAACAGAAGTCCTCATCTTAGGTACATCCCCCTCTGCATGGGACGACTCTTGGTGGCCGGAAGCCCTTGGAAAAGCACCCATCCCGACAGACCACGCACGGAACCTAGGCGTTATCCTGGATTCTTCACTCTCAATGAACAGACAAGTCAGCGCCGTATCCTCATCCTGCTTCAACATTCTTCGCATGCTCAAAAAAACATTTCGCTGGATCCCCACCGAAACAAGAAAAACAGTCACCCATGCTCTGGTCACGAGCCGACTGGACTACGGAAACACCCTCTACGCAGGTACTACCGCTAAACTCCAGAAGAAACTCCAACGAATCCAAAACGCCTCAGCCAGGATCATATTAGACATCCCGCGCAACGAACACATCTCTGGTCACCTGAAAGACCTCCACTGGCTACCCGTCAATAAGAGGATCACTTTCCGACTGCTAACCCACGCACACAAAGCACTCTACGACATCGGACCAGAATGCCTCAATTCACGACTGTCCTTCTACACCCCCTCCCGCCAACTACGTTCTTCCAGCCAAGCCCTCGCCACTGTACCTCGCATCAACAAGACCACCATGGGAGGCAGATCCTTCTCATACCTGGCTGCTAAAACATGGAACTCACTCCCCACTTACCTTCGCCTTACCCAGAACCACCTAGCATTCAGAAAGCAACTTAAAACGTGGATATTTGACAAGTAATCCTCCTCCCCTTCCTAAGCGCCTTGAGACCCTCTGGGTATGTAGTGCGCTATATAAATTCTTTGACTTGACTTGACTTGACTTGACTGGCCATTTGACCATCCTCTTACTGACGTTAGCAACTAATTAACTGTCCAAGATGGCCTTCGTGTTTTTTCTTTTAGAAACATTGGACTTGCGTTTGGTTCCTCATAGGTAGGGTTAAGTCAGGAAAACTGATTGTTGCAGAAGATTATTTGAGGGGTGAGAGAAGGAGAGTTCAGGTCACACGAGCTTCCTCCAGTAACATGAGCAATTGATTTTCTCTTTAAATTACACAAAGTAACCAAATTAATTGATTTGGTCAATATTTTAATGCTTAGTTGCTGTGTCCTTTATCCTAAAAATACAAATTTAGCTGCTCTGGTGAGATATTGTCTAGAGAAATTAGGAGTTAGACATAACAACATATCCAATGACATCTTTATTGCATAAAAGTTATGACGTCAATTGTCGTCTGACAAATACAACACTGAATTTAGTTTCCGCTCCAAATTCATTCTTTCAAGCCATACCCCATGTGCATTTAGAAGAATTTATGGTGGTATATACTTTTTATTTTTTACATGAAGGGAAATTAATAATGACATAGAATAAGCTTCGGAATACTTCTTAGCTACTAAAGTATGCAAAAAAAACATGATTTATACTAGAAAACCCTCTTTGGCAGGCCTTGCTTGTTCTAGTCCAGTGCCTGACATGAAACTCTGGGAACTCAACGCCTTGGCAAATCCTTCCATGAGCGATCACGAACAATACAGAGGATATTAAGAAATTAGATAAGATGTGGAGATAAGCCACATGACTTCAAGGAAAATAGAGGAAGTTAGAGCAAGGGAACACAGTGAAAAGTTGCACTTCAATAAATGAGCTGATCAGGTGAGTTTATTTACCGTCTAGAGTACGGTATACACCCGTTACAACGGATCTTTTACTCCGCAGACCCATTACAACGCGACCATTACTCCGCATACCATTACAACGCATTGCGCTGGGGGGCGCTCTAGGATAGGGGATAAGTATAATTTACTATCCAACACCTTCCCTAGGGTCCACGGGGACTGGAGTTAGAATAGTAAATTATACTTACCACTATCCAGCGCCCCAAGGCGCTATGCGTTGTAACGGTATGCGGAGTAAAAGTCGCGTTGTAATGGTCTGCGGAGTAAAAGTATGCGTTATAACGTCATACATCCCTAGATCACAGGCGGTAGTGGCGAAAGAATTTTGATAACTACCTTTAACCAGAATTACAAAGAAGAAAAACATGGTCCAAAGTGCTATGTATTCATGACAGCTCAGTAAAAACTAAAAAAGTGCCAAACCTAGAACGGCTGATGTTGTGCCTATGTCCACAATGATTAATTCCAAAAATTATTCTGCACTTATCGTAATCTTAAATTAGGAAAAATAGCAGAACAAAACAAACAAACAAACATATTCTTTTTAAAGCAAATCAAACAGTGCTTATCAAACACAAATTTATATGTGGGAACTTGTAATGGCACTGTCAATGCACTTTATTCGTGATTTCAGAACGTGCCTGTAATGAGGAAAATGTGTCACTTGTGCTCTTAAACCGTGTAGTAGAGCCAAAGCACCTGGACCTGATGGGGTCCCAAATGATTTCTTTTTATATAACCAGGACCTGTGGGCACCAATACTTACAAATGTTTTCAACACCATAGCCCGACAGATGTTTTGCTATCTTGGAAAAAGACAGTCATAATTCCGAACTACAAAAAAGGGGATAAGGCTATCCTGAAAAACTATAAGCCGATATCTCTATTAGAAAGCTCAGCCAAATTAATGGGGTGGTTACTTCTAAATAGAATGGAGGATTGAGCTCTTGAAAGGAACATAATAATCTCCAGTCAATATGGTTTTAGGAAAGGAAAGGGGACAATTGATCAGTGCATTAACTTAATTTGAGAATTACAAAGTATACAGCAGCTTTATATGGCCATATTTATATGGCTTTTATGGATTTATCTACTGCCTTTGACTGCATGGTACACTCTAAGTTATGGGCAATAATAGAAGCCATGGAAATTGAGAATCGATAATTAATTTTATTTGTGAGATGTACTCCACTGCTACCACTTGTGTCCGTTATGGGAGAGAAGGTGAATGCCCAAGACACTTTAGAATTGCCCGTAGAGTGAGACAGGGGTGCATCCTCTCCCCATTTTTTTTTGCACTATATGCCAAAACCGTGGAGTTGGCTTTGGCTGGGTCTACTACAGATGTCCATTCTATTAAATCATCTCTTGTCCCGATACTCCTCTATGCAGACGATGCAGTGCTGCTGGCACGAACTGGCAATGCGCTGCAGAAACACATAGAGAAATATGCAAAATGTATGAATAACCTGGACCTGAAAAGAAACAAATCCAAGTCTTTTGTACTTATTGCAGGATCGAGACTACAGAAACAATCTAGAATGTTTGTAGAAGGGCGAGAGCTGGAGATAATGGATACCTTTAACTATCTAGGGGTCATGTTTGATGGGAAAAGTGCCTGCCAAAATACAGTGACTAATAGAGGGCTCATAATAAAAAACCGTATTGGAGGGCTCTTTATCTTCGTAAAAAAACTCAGATCGAAGCCAATTGAAGTAATAAAAAAGATTTATAAGGCAAATACAATATCTGTTGCCTCCTATGGAGCAGCTATCTGGGGCATAACTGATACAGCAAAATTGCAGCATATAGAGGATGGCTTTTTGAAAAGATTGGCGTGTGTCTCCTATAATTGTCACTCTGAGCTGAATTTGCCTTACGTTACAGAACAGAATCGTCTTGCATCGATTGTTCTGTGGCACTCAGTCTGGCGAAAAGAAATGTTAGACCTAACCAGAGATATCCTGAAGGATTGCTTGAAGTTAGATGGTGTAGATAAAATAAAATGGCAAAAATATATTGAGACCAACTTGCAGGCAATCGCCTTACATAACTTATACAAGGATCCGAAGTTATGCTCGACAGTATCAAGAAAATAATTGAATGGTCGACTATCATATCATATTAGTAGAGGTAGGTGGGAGCTTAACTGTAACATGACTACAGTTAGACAAGATCACCCAGCCACTAGTATAAACAATACTTCAACCTCTTACCTGACCTTTGTCACAAACCCCCAACATAGTGATGGAGCAAGGATTCGCACATAAAGCGACTTGCTTGTGCTCATGAACCTCGAATAACAGTATTAAAAGACAACCAATATGTTTGTCATTACTAAACTTTATTTTTGCTTACATTCCGGGTATCCGAGTGAAGCTTGTTTATGTGTTTTCTAATCCTAATACGCTTGTAAGTAAAATGGCTGCTGCTACGCGGGAATTTCTACTGCGCATGCGTCGGTCATACCCATGTGACGTGACGTACTCGCAGTTTTGGAGGAAAGCTGTTTGCATCTGCGCATTAGAGCTAAGATGTCTGCTTTGTGTTCTCACATGCAAGAAGTTTGCAATGCTGCTTTTGCTAAGCTGTTCGTTCTGCTTAATCCTAATGCTATAGTTTATTATAAAGTAATGGGTATAGAGTAGAAGTTCATGGTATACAGTGTATTCATTTTTTCTGTGTTCTAAAACTGTTTCTTTTCCATTTCATGGTAAATTACGAATTATAGCCTATTGTCCCTTGCTGCACTCCATCTTGCTTGAAACTACGTCTGCGCGAGATCTGCGAGTCTCCACAGCAGTAACCTTTGAAATCCAGCCAAGGAGCTGACTGACTGAGAAGATGCTCCTGGGAAGGGGAACAGCGTTTACAACGCAACTTTTACCACGCACTACCTTTACCACGCAACTTTTACAACGCAAGTTGTTACAACGACTTGCGCTGGGGGGCGCTGTAGGATAGGGAATAGTTTAATTTACTATCCAAAACCTTCCCTACTATCCACGAGGACTGGAGTTGGAATAGTAAATCAAACTATTCACTATCCAGCGCCCCCCAACGCAAGTCGTTGTAACGACTTGCGTTGTAAAAGTTGCTTGGTAAAGGCATGCGTTGTAAAAGCATGCGTAGTAACGAAATACATCCTCCTGGGAATGTCACCTACTGAACTTTGGACACATACATTGTTGTATTGAATAAAACATCCATTGTGTGCGAGTGGAAAACTTCATGGAAGCCTGAATTTAATAGGCGGGACCCTTAATTTGAATAGGAGACGGCAAAATTCAGAAATATTAGGGGGTGTGATGACCTGTCCTCTTCCTTGTCCAATCAAAATTGGGGATTCTTACATTTGCAACATTGGGGGGTGGTACACTGACCTGGAAAATAGTATAACTAGCATAGGTTTAGCTAGAGAAATTGTCCGACTTGTCCGAATAGCTGACCTGTCACTGACCCAACGCACTCAATAGCTGATCGAGAACAGAGGTGCTGCGAAGCACTCTGTCAGAAAACTCGCTGACCCAATCGGGGTTTCGGGACCTCAAGTGCTGCCGAAGCACTTTGCTGGGGAATTCGATAACCCAATCGGGGTTCTGATTGATAGCTGCAGAGAGGGAGTAGCGCAGGCGTTGCAACTGAACTGCGGGTGCTGGTCTCAACTTGGTGGTCCTGTTCTGATCCTAATCTGGTCTACCCTGTCTTGGTTTCCATACTGCCCATGCTGGCCTACTGGCAACTACATTCCTTGGGGTTTTCTACTGTCCTTAACTGACCCGTGGCCAGGGTTAGTCTTCACACCGTTCTAGGTAAATATAAATCTGCGTGGGAAACAAATAGTACCTTTGCGTCCTTTTCATTACCCTCCTTGAATCTTGCTAGAGTCATAATTGCATATGTTCCTTTTTCTCTGCCCCTCCTGTGAGAAATAATAAAATCGGGATTATTGCTATTTTAGCATGACCCAACTTTCTCTTATCCTTTAGAACTGAAGATAGAGAACTGTTCATGGAAATATAGATGTTCCTTTTCTTTACCCTCCTTTAGCCAAACTAAAGTGGTTGCTCTGAATTATTAGCATGTTCCATTTTCTTGCCTTTCCTATAGTTATATGGTAAACTCAGTTATGTCATTATAATTTGTGTTCCCTCTTTCTTACCCAACCCTGCAAAGCAATCAAACTGTGATTTCTAGCATGTCCCTTATTTACCCCGTCCTTTAGAAGACACCTTTTCAAGTCTGATTTCTGTGAGTTTATTACAGTATGTTCCCTGTTC
This sequence comes from Lissotriton helveticus, assembly GCF_964261635.1. Taxonomy (NCBI): domain Eukaryota; kingdom Metazoa; phylum Chordata; class Amphibia; order Caudata; family Salamandridae; genus Lissotriton; species Lissotriton helveticus. Next base: position 770,734,243 of record NC_136057.1, read on the forward strand.
TTACCTTCCCTTTAGAATTCTAAACTGTTGACATAATATATCTTTTGCATAGTTATACACTTTTGATGATTCTGGTTATTGATAGCTTGCTTGTTGTAAACCTTTAGCTTTCAACGCTTGATGAAGATTCGATAAAGGTTTTCAAAACTTCTCGAGTCTGTGGTTATTATAAAAGAGTGCAAATGTTATGGTAATTTAGACTGTTTGCTTATCTTTACAACTAACTCCCTGATCCATTGTGGTCATAGGTACCAGTGACAAGGATTGGTAAGTTAATGGTATAGGAACCGGTAATAATTAATAAACTGGTAGTCAGAGTGTAGGTTACCCGATTGAGTAATATGGAGAACTGAATTATGGGCCCAGGTGTGCATTGGTAAAATTATAGTCGGGTGACCTGCGCGCTCTATTAGATATGTATTACTAAGGTTTCAACTAAAATATATTCCGCTTATGCTAGGCCATCCATCTAATAGCTATTCTATTGATGTCCTCCCTCCTTGTCCGTGTGAGGCGCGATCTCCTCAGAGTGATCTTCATTTTGTATTTTTTTGTAAGTTGTACAGTGAGGAAACAAACAGATATATTCTCCCTCTCATGCGCAAACTTAACTTCAGACAATGCTGTACAGCTTTGTATTATCCCCAGTTATTAGCTGATCCCTTAGTATGTTTCTGTTTAGCCTCGTTCTACTTGTCTGTTATAAAAAGGAGGAGATTACACTCATAGCCTTCACAAGCAAAACAAGAGTCAAGCCAACTAAATCCTGTTTACATTTACATAAATTGTTAGTTTTTAGACTGGGCTTGATTCATATTTTTATAATCTTAACTGTATCTTTTTATCTTGTGTATATTGGCAGGTGCTCTTTAATTCATAATGATTTTAATATTGATGATTGTTTGTTTATAGAATTCTTTTTATGCCTTATTTTTAGCGAAAAAATAAAGTTATCATGACTGAGTAACTCTTGTAATAAACCTTGCTAGTAAGAATTAATTTCAAGAGAACAGAGACATCACAATATTCCCTTCCCACTGTCAAGTTTTAGGTTTCCCTCATTCTTCACAACCTCATTCATGGTAGAAGGAAGCCCTAATATAGATACCAGCGCCAGTATCAGAAACACTTCTCTCAAATCTTGCAAGGCATGATGATACTATCTCCCTAGCAGACCATGTGGCTGATTTATAGTTTGGCAAGCGGAGGGTAGTCCATTGAGATGATGATGGTCACTGCCCCTGCCGTCCCGAGGGACTTTGTCTGCCAAATCCAAAGCTGGTTGCCGGCCCCACAAACAACATTGACAAAAACTGTTGTGACAGCTGTTTCTGTCAATTTATTAAAAGAAGTTTGGCTCAGTCAAATATGACAGCCGTCTATCACACTTTTACAAATGTTATCAGTTTTCAAAAACAAACTGCCAAATCAGTTTGTTTTTGTGAAATGAAAAATGAATGACCCCTTCACCATGGAGGTTTTCTTCCATAGCGTGGGGTTTATTTTGTTGTTTTTTTACTGTCCCTTACTGCCAGATTTTACCAGGAGTGGAAGGACATTAAAAAAACACATAATGCCATCCACTCTAAGAAGGACGGGAGGTGTTATGTGTTAAGCTCCAATGACCTATACTCTGTCAAGTTGTCGGAGGAGTATGTTGGCGACCGAGCAAGGGTAGGCTCAGTTGTCGACCTTCTCATGGTCATCACTCCTCGAAATCACCTTGACCTTGATCTTGCCGATGGGATACTGTACTCTGTTGCAAATGTAACAAAGTACCCTCTCCACCAAACTCCAGATCAGCCCCTATTTGTGCTACAGACTTCCTCCGTTCTTGCCATCCTACTGAAAACAGGCAGAACAAAGGCAGATGGAGCCTGAGCGACTGCAAACAAGTCTGCACATACTACTATCAGGCTCTCTTTTTTCTTGCATTTTGCTGGCCCTCACCTAGCCTGTAAACACAGGAACTGCTGCATAAGAGGGAAGGGATACCCCTGGGAACTTTTATCCCATTGATTAGAGTGTGCACAGGAGTCACTCCCACCCACTACCTAGTGCCAGACACAAATGTGGCACCGTCGGGCACCTGCTTAAAAAAAAATTCTGGACCTGTGGATAATAGGAAGAGGACTGGACCTGCTTTTTGTGGCCTTAGAGGAGTATTGACGGGCAGGACGGGTTCCTTTTGGTACCTAGAACAAAAAGTGGACTCCAAGAATCCGTTGCCTGACCTCCTTAGTGGCTGCAGGGAGACGGCAAGCTGCAAGAGGATTTTTCCTGGAAGTACCCAACTGACTAGTGGCAACTGAACCTGGAGGACCCTGCTGATGACCTCTACATCTGACAACATAAGAGTCTCTAACCAGCTCCTCTGAGGTTCTGAGGGCTTTAAAGAAGTATATTTCTGTGGCGGATTGAGTCAGAAGGTAAAATCTTTAACCAGAATGAACGTGGTAGGTGTATTCAACTCACACTGGTCAACATCAAATTAAGCCTAGGTTCTGGTCTACCATGACCATTGACTATCAATGGCACTTTGTGCTTTTGTCATAATTTCGACTTAAAACATAAAAAAAGTAATAACTCTGGTTACCTTTATTTGATTTTTGTCGTTTTATTTATAAACGTTCAGTCTATTATTCTAATTTGGTTTGGGATTTTATAGTTTTACATTTTTACTTTATTTTTGTTTTGGCACTGCATACATATTTTGCCTTAAGTTAAGCCTCTCTGGTCTAAGCCAGAGATATAAGGGATTTGTATTCAGGTTAATTTAGTGACTTTGAGGGTTCATCCTGGCAAGGGTTGTGATTATTCCTTGAGGTGGGTAACTTTCACCTCAAATAATAATTCAATTACTTACATATTATTTATGATGCTAAATGTGGGACTGCATCGGTGGGTTAGGTGACCTTTCCCTTCAGAGGCACAGGAGTATTGAAGTGAAAATACCCCTTGTGTGACAGGCAGTAATGTGTGAGGTGGCATTTCCCATGGTATTAAAATTATATTCCTGACTATTTCAGATACATTCTATGTGAAAGGCGGTGGTGCTAGAGGTTGTACTGCTGCTTCTGTTTTTCCTAGCATGTGAAGAACTGAAGGGTGCATAGAATGCTACGTCACCATGGTGCTAGGTTCACCTTGTATAAGCTGCTCCCCGCTCACAAGCTGTTAGCAACTCCTTGCATGGATTGTGTTCAGGCTGTCTCCAACACTTGTGGTACCTAGCATACTGCAGCGTGTGTGCGTTACTCCATGCTTGAGAGTTGCTGTCATGACAGTGTATGAAGTGGGCACTCCCACCTTCCACAAGTGGTACCTGGTGTTACAGAGGGTCCATTCCGAGGTTATTTGTGTCTTTTGGCATGGAGGCAGACATCAAGCTGCTGTCTGCTCCTGTGGCTGCATTTTGAGAATGTGCTATCTGCTCATTTGCCCTTTAGCACCCGCAGTGCCCCACGTGCTGTGGAATTCACAACCTCTTCACTTCTTATGGGACAAGAACTCGAAGTTGGTTCGGTGTTCCCCTGTCCCAGTGGTGCCAGGAAGAATTAAGGTATAAAGGCACCACTTTCAGTGCAACTTGACGTTTGACAACTCCAACCAGCCCCTTGTGTTCCATGTTTGTGACGTCTCCTCTATGTGCAAATTCAGAAAGTTTGCCTCACTTCTTCCACTGCACATTCTACTTCCAGTACTTTCACTTTGTCTAACTGTAATGTGAGAGTCTCGCCAGGTAACAGACTGGCTGAATAATCTAGTTTCAGCCCTCCTATTCTTGGTTCCTTCTTGATCGCCATCTTCGTTTCCTTCCCTCCATGTAACCTTTACTCTTTTTATTTCTGGTTCCGTTTCACTTTCATGTTCATCGTTTTCCCTCTGCAGATATTAACTTCTTTTCAGACGTGTCTTTTATACAAAAAAGAAACTCTATTTCCTAAGAGTTTGGTTTATTTCACTTTGACCAACACCTCAACTCACAATTCCAGGTGTTTCCTGACCTGGAATTATTTGGTACACAAACAGGTGGGGACAGTCCAAGGGGAGCAAACAATGCTTCCATTGGATGGGCCCAAGCCTGCCCTCCCCAACCCGCTAGTGCTCCTGCTGACACTTTCTGTCTGCTCAGAAGAAGAAGAAAGGAAGGCATAGCCGCTCGAGGTTGCAGGAATCAGGATTGACTGTCCCCCACCTGAGGAAGGTTGCGGAGGGGCTTCAAAGGGCAGAGACATTACCACCAGTGGCGCAGCGGGACTGCGAGTCCCAGGTTTCCAAGCGGCTGCTGAGACGCCGCACCTGGAGACTCTTCCCGGCTGGCCACGCCTCCCCGCCCTGAGGGGTCAAAACCGCGACTCGCGGCCCCCGCTCCGCGGGGGCCGCTCGAGGTTGCAGGAATCAGGATTGACTGTCCCCCATCTGAGGAAGGTTGCGGAGGGGCTTCAAAGGGCAGAGACATTACCACCAGCGGCGCAGCGGGACTGCGAGTCCCAGGTTTCCAAGCGGCTGCTGAGATGCCGCACCTGGAGACTCTTCCCGGCTGGCCACGCCTCCCCGCCCTGAGCGGTCAAAACCGCGACTCGCGGCCCCCGCTCCGCGGGGGCCGCTCGAGGTTGCAGGAATCAGGATTGACTGTCCCCCATCTGAGGAAGGTTGCGGAGGGGCTTCAAAGGGCAGAGACATTACCACCAGCGGCGCAGCGGGACGGCGAGTCTCAGGTTTCCAAGCGGCTGCTGAGACGCCGCACCTGGAGACTCTTCCCGGCTGGCCACGCCTCCCCACCCTGAGCGGTCAAAACCACGACTCGCGGCCCCCGCTCCGCGGGAGCCGCTCGAGGTTGCAGGAATCAGGATTGACTGTCCCCCATCTGAGGAAGGTTGCGGAGGGGCTTCAAAGGGCAGAGACATTACCACCAGCGGCGCAGCGGGACTGCGAGTCCCAGGTTTCCAAGCAGCTGCTGAGACGCCGCACCTGGAGACTCTTCCCGGCTGGCCACGCCTCCCCGCCCTGTGCAGCTATTTCATCACGCCCACAGACGCGCATCGCGGGACGCGCGCGGGCGGCCGCCGGGCTAAGCCCGGGCAAAGGGCGGGCCGTTTGAGGCCATTAGAGAACGGGAGAGACCGGACCGGACCATCCCTCTTCCGTTCCCATTTCCATCCTGTGGTGTACCTAGGCTGAACCTCACGCCATGGCAAGCAGAGAAACGAGAAGTAAGGCTGTCACTGCAGTTACTGGTACCATGGATAAATTTTTACGCAAGGCCAACCTAGTGACTGCTAAGGACATCGCAGTACTAGACAAAACAAATGACGAGGGTGTGGAAAACTGTTGCTTATCCTCGCCAGGTATTGCTACGATTACTAGTACATCGCCCTTGCTTGACGCCACCCACCTATCCATAATGGATAGTATAGACCAAACAATAGAGTCCGTACTCCAACAGCTAAGGACACCATCATCTCTGTCAAGGGTTAGAGACACTTCAAGTATTAGTAGTGATGTGGTTCATTCCCCTGTTGCAGAGTTAGCACCACATGGGGCTCAGGGTGTGGTTGATATCTCGCCGGAGTGTATGGTCTCAATAGAAGATCGTGTAATGAAAAGGAAAAGATCCAGAAAGGCCCAAGTCGCTAAAAGGGTCAAAATCGATTCTGTTCCACCAACCATAGGTGAAAGACCGGATCCACATGACATTTTAAGTTTGGGGAAAGAGAGGGTATTGTTAAGTGCTCCTACTTCTGCATCCACTCCCGTACTTACCCAGCCCTTTATTTTTGGTGGGGCCAGCCCTAATGTTACAGATTCCCTTATTGCTTCACTCACTGCTGTCTTCAAAAGTCTATTGAGGCCTCTTTTTTTAAACTGGATTCGATAGAGTCAAGATTGGCAGCAATTGAGAGTTTAAGTGTGGGTACCATGGGACAGTCTGGGCCAGGAGCAAGTACAGATGGGTCATCCGTGGGGGGACCGAGAGTTTTACATCCTCCTCCGGTCCTCACGACCCATGTTCCCCCATCTTCTACAACTTTCAATGGGGAAAATAGTAATTATAGTACAGCTCCTGTGCCTCAAATCGTACCAGTACCACTGCCCAGGTTACTGCCACCGGTTCCTCCTCCTAGGAGGTCGAAGCAATTAGTACAGGCTAACCCACCCACACAGGGGATTCCACCAAACACGCTAACTAATAGTTCTATCCACCAGGCCAGTCCCAAAACACGGCGCAGGGCAGTGAACCTGCCCCCTGAGGCGGCGGGTTATACCGTTATACTGATGGGGGTACCTGAACTGGCTAGTGGTGTAACAGAGTCTTTTGAATCCTTACGTAATAAGGTAATCAGCTGGCTAAACATACAAAGGCCCCTCCCATCCAGCAGAAGTTCTCATGGTTAGAAGGGTTATGTGGGTCGGCTACACCGCCAAGAAAAGTGAGGGGGACTGTGTAATTGTTAGCTTTAAGAATCCCCAGGTTGTTTCCTACATCTGTAATTGGTTTGGCAACACCGCCAATACATCGATCGAACTCGTCCATCTCTCATATTTCTATCCTAATTCTAGCAAGTCATCTATGAGAAGGGACGAAGGATGGACAAAGGTGGGTTTTGCTGTAGATGGATCCAGATATAGGCCTAGGTTCAATACCCATTCTGCCATTGTAAATTATGCACACCCCAACAGGTTTAATTGGCTAGATGAAGTAGATTGACTTCGAGGGGGCCTTCCCGTAGAACCTCACCAAGTCAATGAAAGTGGACCTGTGGGACAGGGGATAGCAACTGAAGGGATTGACATCTTGAATAGAGAACTGGTCTTACCCCAGGGCGGTGGTCTGAAATCCCCTAGCCTTGAGGCTACTGCTGATACTGCATTGCCGAGACAAATGGTTGGCACTTCATCCCCCCAAGCGCTTTGCGCCTTAAATTTAACATCTACTGCTAAACTCACCCTGGGAATGCAAGATTGCCTCCCCGTATCCCCATCCACGGGTACTATACTTGAAACAATTGAAGGGCCCCCTCCCAAATTGACCTCCGAAATTCTAAAGGTCCTCTCCTGGAATGTGGCAGGTATTGCAAACAAAATATACACAGCAGACTGGGACCTTCTAATAAGTACCAGTGATATCTGCCTCTTCCAGGAGACGTGGGCTAGGGACTCTGTGAGCAATGCGGGCTTTGCAGTTTTTGAAATTCAGGCTAAATGGAGCGGAAAAGGGAGACCTTCGGGGGGCCTGGCGTTTTGGGTAGCCAGCCACACTGGCTGTACTGCGGAGAGCATTTCCACGCTCTCGGAGGACATCCAGCGTGTACTTCTTGGGTGGCCCAATGCAGTAAAATTGGCAATTATAAATGTATATTCTCGTCCGGTCAGTGTGGCTAAGGAATCGCCTACCCTGGAAGATCTTGCGTCCTTCCTGGACTCACTGCCGAGCTACTATAAAATTGTGCTAGGCGGTGATTTTAATTGCCATTTCGAACCCCTGGAAGGCCTAAGGGAGGGTGCCCTCACCACCGAAGATGATTTTTGGGGTGTTCCACCATGTTCATCCCCTCACCCCAAATCTTGGTCCCCACTTGTTGTGCAAATCATGTCCCTCACCTTAAACTATGCATTGAGGGCTTGTAACGGTCGTACCCCGTCAGACTGTCCCTCAGCGTGTACCTTTTAATAGGAAGGGCCACGAATCCAGGTTGGATTACATTCTTGTTGATATTGGTTCATGGTCCAAGGTCCTGGACTTTAGAGTAGTTCTTAGAACTGACAGCGACCACAATGCTCTTTTATTAGACCTGAAACATCCAGCACCTTCTGCTGAGTCGCTAACTACCAACCATAAGGATGACCCTGGAAACCTGGCCCTTAGTTCTAACAGGCGCAGGGTAAAATGGGGGAAAATAATCAGTACAGAGGATAACATAAGGAAAATCTTTGACATTACAATCCCGAAGTTTGTAGAGTTAGACGATTTAATTAACCAACCTAGATTCACAGACTTTAACCACAAACTGGGTCATATACATGCTAATTTAGTAGGCTCATTAGCAGAGGATTTCTACCCTGTGGCTGCCCCTCGGCGCAAACAGACCCGCACTTCAGCTTGGTACAACGCTCCCTGCCGAAAGGCTAAGAAAGAATTGATTGCCAACATCAAAGCAGGGTCAGATAAGGGTTTGGTTGCTAAACTTAGACGGGACCATAAGGATGCCATTGCGTTGGCAAAAACGGAGTGGGACTGGAATCATTGGCAGGATCTCTCCTCTGCATTAGAAACCAGAGACTTAAAAAATTCTGGTCCCTGGTAAATAATGGCACAGGAGAGGCTAAAGCTGCCGTGGAGCCAAATATTGCACCATCTGTCTGGGAAGCCCACTTTGGCAAACTTTATCAAGACACTGTATTGTCCACCAAAGAAGTGGCTCCTGATGATATACTCACTCCTACAGTTGGTTTGGAATTCACTCTTGGTGAGGTGTTCGGTGCAGTACAGAGACTGGCAATGGGGAAGGCTCCGGTTTTGGACAGGCTGCCCGGGGATCCCTTTAGACAATATCCTGAGATTTGGGGTCCGTACCTCCTTATTCTGTTTAATGCCATTCTAGGAGGTATGGAAATCCCCTGTACTTGGCTGGGAGCAGAGATAGTGTCAATCTACAAAAAGGGCTCTCCTCTTCTCCCAGCCAACTACAGGCTGATTAGCCTCATAGACGTTCCCCAAAAACTCTTCTCCCGTCTCCTTTTGGACCAGCTCCTTGATTGGATGGAGGCAAATGAAATCCTTAGTCCTCTCCAGGCTGGCTTCAGAAAAAACACGTCCACCATGGACCAGATCTTCCGCCTCATCCTCCTGTATTGGAAAACGGTGAGGATTGAGGGGGGAGGGTATACATGGTGTTCGTGGATCTGAGGTAAGCCTTTGATTTGGTCCCACGGAAAAAACTATGGGAGGTCCTAAGTGAGTTGGGTGTTCCTACCCAGCTGTTGCATGCCATAATCAGGCTTCACGATGGCAACTATGCGCAGGTTAGGTGTGGGAGGGACGGAGCGCTTTCATCAAGGTTTCCTGTTCTCAGAGGGGTAAGGCAGGGTTGCGTCTTGGCGCCGACCCTGTTTTGCCTCTTTGTCAACAGCGTTATATCTCACCTTGATGACGTTAAAGACAAGGACGCTCCTTTTCTGGCAGGCAGGAGGGTGCCAGCCATTATGTTTGCTGACGACACCCTCCTGCTCTCTAAAAGCCCAATGGGGATCCAAAGGATTTTGGACGGATTTGGTCTTTTCTGTAGACAACATGGTTTAGAGATCAATACAGAGAAGACCAAATTCATGATTTTTAACCCATCTTCAAAGAGTAGACCTAATCCTACTCTGGGGACAGCCAGCCTGGAAAGGGTTGCAACTTTTCAATATCTGGGGGTAACTCTTCACGAGAATCTGTCTTGGGACCCCCAGATAGTGAAATCCCGGTTAAAGCTGACCCAACTATCCGGTGCAATACTAAAGGTTGCAAACACCTCAACCTTCAAACCTATAAGTCCGGCACTTGAACTGTACAAAACGCAAGCCAAAGCGGCTGCAGTGTACGGCAGTGAGCTATGGGGGTACAGGGCTGGACCGGATCTCGCCAGAGTAGAAAACATCTTTCTCAGACGTCTTCTAGCCCTCCCCCACAGCACACCTCTGATTCCCCTGAGACTGGATGTGGGCTTAGTTTCTATCGCTGCTGAGCTGGAGTCTAAGCCAGTAAGATTCTGGCACAGGCTCTGGTCCACCAGCGAGCTCGAACACTATAGGAGTGATCTCACCCACGTAATGGCCTTGAACCATCGAGAAAGAATCCCATGGCTGGCCTTCGTCAAGAAGGAATTGTACCGTTTAAAATTGCCTGAGCTTTGGGAGGCTCCAGAATTGGGCTGCCAAAGGCTATCTCGGAAACGCTTAACCCAAATCTACAAGGAAAAAAGCCTTGATTCACTTATGACCTCAACTACTAACGGCACCCTTACTGAACGTTTTTTGCAATCCAAAAACTCCTATGAATTTGAGGGTTTTATGGACATTATTTTCCCAATCCAAGCCAGAAAACTGTTTATTCAGTGGAGGTTTGGTACTTTACCTATTAAAACTTTTACCTCAAAATGGCTACAGAGGGAAAATAAGACCTGCCCGGGTTGTAATTCCCATGATGAGGAAGAAACCCACCTTTTCTTTTTCTGTCCTGCATACCACAGACCAAGGAAATACTGGCTGGTCCCCGTGTGCAGGAATTTGGGTTTCAGGAGCCATAAAGATGCTTACAGAGTTTTAAGAACTAGTACTCTGCCTCACATAGTCTTTGCTGTGGCTAAATTCATCATGGCTATGTGGCACATCAGGAGAAAATTGTTAATTTCATAAAACCTTAAACCATGAATTTGTTTTTAAAATCTGGACTGTGTTTTTTAATCAATTCATGTATGTTTCTTCCCTGATTAGGGAATGTTCCCTCTTTCTCTCATCATGTTTGGAACGACCCGCACTCATTTTATGTAATGTGTCTGTAGAATTGTATCCCTTTTTTTTAAATGGTTGTTAAAATGTATACTCATGTATCTTTTATGGTCTTATTGACCGAAATAAAGAATTTTTGGATTGGATTGGATTGGCATAGCCAAAGTTTGGGGTGGAGATACCGCTTGGAATCAGAAATTCTGGTCCCCTAGCATCCCTTCACTAAATTCCAGCAAGCTCGTACTGAGGGCCTATGTCCATTAAATTGTTCATCACGAGGACGCAATTTCCTCCTACACTGTTTTTCATTGCTTTATGAAGCTATCATGAAGAGTTTTCTGTTACTTGATAATCAAAATTGCTTAGTTGACATTTTATAATTCCTTATGCTTTGCTTATTTCGTTACACCTCATCAGACCTTTGGTTTAATAACTTAGAAGGTTGTTGTGCTGAGGTGCATGAAAGAAAATGTCATGTTCATGCTGCTTGTCTGCATCTCTGTCAATTTTAGTCAATTAATGTTTTCCATCTCTGCACCCATGATCTGAACCAACATTGCCAGAAGAACACTACATCACAATGCATTAACCATCCACAACCCAACATTCTCTCCTATTACTCGTTGTCTTTGATCATGCATAGACCTATGCTGATTTGTGGCAAGATGTGTGCTAATGATGGCGACAGACATCATTAAAGTGTTGCTCCTCTCTGGCCACATTGTGATCTACTTGAATTGGCTTTGTCCAGGTCAAATAAACAGAAAAGACCTTTCCTGTTCCACTCATTGGATGTGACAGAGAATGTTGAATAATGGAGTTGAAAAAGCATAACTTCAACCAAATGAAAGGCTGACATGTCTATTAAGTATGTTAATTATGTTTATACCCTTTTGATGACACATCTGTTTTTCAATACCACACAGCCCCACACACTTATAGAAGTAAACATCCTGCCTCCAATTTGAGAAGAAGAACAAATGAACATATATGTTAAATACTCTAATGTGACTGCAGATAAAGCACATGTACACATCACTGTCAAAAATAAATGCAGAATCGTTGTTGGTTTTAGCAACTGAGATGCAAGTGATTGAAATGGCCATCAAAACACAAGTTCCTCAATGACATACAAAATGGACCACAGTGAAAGAAATGCTTTATCATAGAAATAAGATGCCTCTTATCCAACACGAGCAGAATGCTTCATCCTAGGAAGAACTGTTTGCATACATGAGGGTCAGTGGGACATGCATACAGAAATGTCACATGTGAGTGTTCATTGGATTGGGACAGTATGAGTGAAGGGTTTTCCAACTTAATGCTCAAAAGCTAATTTGTTGTAATACCACTGTAATATTTTAAGCTTACTCCAAGTATTTGCAGCATCACTGTACAAAAAACCTTAAAAGGATGTAGCACTTTCATGGACAGAGGTACAAAAGAACGGAACTAAAAGAGGGAATGATTGAGAAAATGTAATACCTCAAAATGACATATCTTTTGAAGTCTCTGTCTGCCTACTAGGGGCAAAAGTTGGAATATTATATATGTCTCCCTCGACGAATAGCTTCCTTTCCTTCTAAAAATCCACTCAAACATATGTAATGAAGTATGATTTTTCCTTGCTCTGTCTTTCAAAATGTGTTTATTTTCAGATTCCAAAATGTAGAGAAGATGAAGTCTTTTGTAAAGGGATGACGGATATAAGTAAGAAAAATATAATTTATTATTGTTAAAACTGTCTTAAGATAAAGCAGTAGAATTAAAATAAATATCTCAGTTCTTCATTCCTGAGCCCTAGAATATGTTATGGATTAGGGATTTCCACACCTACCATTCCATCAGCATGGCCTCCATGACTGCCTCAATTCTGCTCTTTCAATAGTATAATGTTAATGGATTCTTTATTACAATTATGTGGTAGGACTTTATGGGTGTTCATTAGCTTGAAGATGCATCACCTTTGCTTGGCTGGTGAGAGGCAAAGCTCATGTTTGTTGATGTGGTTCGAAGAGACTTAAAACACTTACTGGGAGTAGTGTAGTGTAATCTGGGCTTTTCCTGACCGTGAAGGTTGCCTCCAGGGTCACAGAGCATAAATCTAGTGGGCTTCCATGCAAGCTACACGTGCAATTCACAATAACTGCATATGCTGGCAGTTGTGTGTGAGACTTTTTATTTTATGCATGCTGAGCTTCGTTCTTGTGGGAGGGTTACCATTGCTTTTAGTGGGTCTTGACTTGCTAATGGCAGGCTGCTGCTGTAGATGAGATAAGCATCAATGTGGGCAGCCAGATTAAGTAGACGTGGCACTGTCACCTGTGGTTAATTTTTAGTATGACTTTGCTCACAGCGGGTGGGATAACGGGTGCCAGCAGGTCGCACCTCTTCTGCTCAACTCTGATCCCAACAACCCTTCTACCTGCCCCAACCTACTTAATGGTCAAACCAAGAGAAGAACCCACCAGCTCTTTGGTAGTCTGGGCCTTACACTTGGATTTGCTTTAACAGGAAGAGTGAGGATCAGCAGAAAACATGGGCCTTCATCATAGTTGTCAGGGCCCACTAAAGCTGTGTGACAGCAAGGTACAGCATGGGTTTAGGAGCATAACCCTGAATGCAGTGCATCTCTGCAAGACCTGGAGACAGTAGAGCTGATGGCAAATAGTCTGGGTGGACAAGTATCTGCCTCAAGATATGTGCACATGTTTGCTAGGACTCCAGGAAAATCCTGAGGAACATAGTAGTAACAATGAACATCCTGGGGATATTTTGGAGACATGGTGCATCTTAGTCCAACATGGCCAACATGCTTGTTGCAGTAATGCTTCGATTTACACAAAGGTCGATCAGCATAGCTTGCTTATGACAATGTGCAAAAGGATAGGACCTGATAAGCTTCCTCTAACAATCTTACTTAAGAGGTCATTTCCTCTAACACTAATGTTATAGTTTTCCTCTCAAAATACTAAAAGCAACTATGGGGGTCTCTTGATCTGGGCAAAAATCAATCTAGAGGTTAATATTGAGGTGATAGACACAAATTCTGTAGATATCCTAGCATTAAAAATAACAACAATAACAACCTCCAATGGGAATAAATTATTCCTAATAAATATCTATAATAGGCCAACCTCCTCTTCAAAGGAATCTTCAATTGTTTTTAAGCTAGATTGTTTTTTGAGTGGGTTGGATCCTAGGGAGGATTTTGTCATCTTGGCTGGGGATCGGAATTGTAACTACGAACCTGTTTCGGGCCTAAGTGAGATTTTTGAGGAAGAAGATCAGGCAAATAAAATCCCCTTCCTCGGGAATATCAAATCGGTTAAATGTTCCACACTGGCTCTACAACTGATCAAATTATGCACAGAGCACCACCTTAGGGCTTGTAACGGTCGGTTACCATCTGACATCTTAAAAAAACCAACCTTTAGTAGGAACACCTATAAGAGTAATTTGGATTTTGTAATAGTTTCCATCCCCCTCTGGTCGTATCTTATTGATCTCGAAATAATGGAGAGGGCCGAAAGTGATCATTTTCCATTAAATTTGACACTAGACGCTGTACTATTTAGTGATCCTTTTTTACCACTCTCATCTGAGGAAGGTGTTGGTGATGGTAATGAGATCCATATTAGTAACAACAGGAGATCGCTAAAATGGCCATTTATTTTGGATCGTAATGATATTCTCAGCGAAATATACTCACTGTTTGCTGGGACCTTTGCTACATACTTAAGTTTAACCCCCGAGGAGGAAGTTAAAACTCCCTTTTTGACTATACACCAGGAGTTTTTTCTTAAATTAAAATTACTGGTAACAAAAATGCCTAAAAAAACCCAGCAGAAGACTCAGAATTTGTCTCATAGCAAGCCCTGGTATGACAGATCCTGTAGAGATTGCAAGAGGGAATTGTTAATTGCGATTAAATCCAAATCGCAATTGGATGTACAAAAAGCTAGAAGCAACTACAAAACCGTCCAAAGGACATCAAAAATTGCGTGGGAGGAAGAGAAATGGGCGGAATTGTTGTCAGCTGCAAGATCACATGACACTGTAGCTTTTTAGAGGTTGATAGCAAATGGGAATAACGTAGGAAGGGTGGTTAAGGACACTTTTTTAGATGAGCAAACCTGGGTAACCCATTTTACCAATTTGTATAGAAAATATGACGATCCTCACATAGCATCCAACGCAGCAAGTTATGAAACTCCAGCAGATCCGCTTGTTTTTACCTTGGGGGAAACAGAGTTGGCTATAAGCCAAGTAAAAACTGGGAAAGCTCCAGGTTTGGACAAAATCCCCGGGGATCTTTACAAGCACGATTTGAAAATATGGGCACCATATATTAACTATCTGTGCAATAAACTATCATACAGCTTAGAATTTCCTGAAAGCTGGAAGGGAGCTGAAATTGTTTTAATATACAAAAAAGGAGACAGGAAGGATCCCTGTAATTATCGGCCAATAAGCTTAATGGACATCCTTCAGAAAATTTACTCACGCCATATTTTAGTACGAGTGAGTAATTGGTTGGATGAAAATTCATTTTTGACTAAATTCCAAGCCGGGTTTAGAACAAAAGTCAGCACTATTGATCAGTGCTTTAGATTTTGCTGCCGCTATTGGAAGTACGTAAAGATAAAAAAGGCCCACTTATATGTTGCCTTTGTTGATTTAAGGGCAGCATTCGATCTGGTGCCACGTGATCTTCTGTGGAAAACGCTGAGTACAGCGGGCATGCCAAACAATATAGTACCTCAGATTATAAAATTACATGAAGGGAACTTCGCGAGAATCAGATGGGGTCAAAATGGCGAATTATCACGAAAAATTCCAATTGAACGTGGAGTTCGCCAAGGATGTGTTCTGGCCCCCACGCTTTTTTCGATCTTTGTGAATGATATTCCCTCATACCTAGAAAGATGTAAAAATGATGCACCTAAATTAAATGGCGAAAGGGTAGCATCTCTATTATTTGCTGACGATACTATCTTGATATCCCAAACAAAAAATGGCTTGCAGATTTTATTGAATACTTTTAATGATTATTGTAGTCAAAAGGGGCTAGAGATTAACGTAAAGAAAACGAAATACATGGCCCTAAACCCAACCAAACCAGACAAGGGTTGCCTAACCTTAAAAGGAATAAAGTTGGAGTCAGTGCCTCACTTTTCATATTTAGGGGTGACACTAGATTCCAACTTTACCTGGAAAGCACAATTGGAAAAAAGCAAATTGCTATTTGCTCAGAATGTCAAACCAATACTTAGAGAGCAAAGCTAAAGCACTAGTAAAGCGGTGCTTCCAATAATGGAACTTTTTAAATTTAAAGTTCAATCATCATTGCTTTACGGTGCCGAATTGTGGGGGTCAGGGTCCAAGGAGACCTTTAGTATCCAAGATAATAACTTCATGCGAAGCTTGGTAAGGGTTCCGAGAGGAACTCCATTAGTACCTCTGCAATTGGACCTTAATTTTAAAAGAACAGATCACCACGTTCTTATTAGACCGCTTATGCTCTGGGTAAGATTGTGGCATGTCCCCGAACTTCAAGCATATAGAGAAGGGCTGATAGAGATCATGGCGCTGGACAGCCAGAAAAAAATCCCATGGCTTAGGCATGTTAGCACTTGGTTTAAAAATATAGGCCTGAAACATTTCTGGGAGTCCCCTGAGCTGTTACCATCAAATCCCAAACTAGTCCTGAAAAAAGCTTTTTGGTCCTATGTAGCAAATGTGACTGTAAATACCATAACTAGTGGCTCATTAGTTTCAAAATTTCTAAAGGAACCGTGATCCATCTTCCGAGGTACTGGACGAAGTTTGCTCACTTTGTGAAAATAACCAAAAAGAGAATGAGCAGCATATTCTTTTCTTCTGTCCTATCTACGGTCAAGAAAGGAAAAGATGGATTAAACCAATATGCCTATTATTAGGCTTGAGGTCCTGCCCTCAGGCTCTGAGAATTTTAACTACAAACACTTCGCAACAGATAACATTTAGTGTTAGTAGATTTTTACTTTCTATTTGCTACCATAGGAAAAAAATGGGCTATCAGCTGTGAACCAAGTTTCCTCAATCTATGGTCTTGAACTATGGACTTGAATTTGTTTGCAATAGCATTCCATTAACTGAAACTGCTTTTAGAATTATTGAGGTGTCCTCCTGTCTCATATGATTTTATTGTTATGCTCCAAGTGTTCTCTAACATACGTTGCACAGTTACATAGAATGTGTTTTATATTTCAACTGAATGTTATTAATTTTTACTGAATTGCAATGTTTAATTTGTTCTTTTATGGCGTAATGCCGAAATAAAGTTTTATTTAAAAAAAAAAAAAAACTATGTTAAAGTGTTCTAAAACACAGTGATAAAATGGCTTTGAACAGCTACCAGACAACACATCTTTAGATTAAATTACAGTTGCAAATTGAAAAACAACTACACTACATGAAATAATGACCTAATAGAATTGTTGGTACACTGGAGAATGAAGGTCATGACTGAAGATCTTGTTACCATGACAGCATGCACAATCAACAGCAACTGAAGCCAAAGAAGCCCCACAAAGCAACATCCTTGAAATTCATTGAAACTCTTCCTGAACCAGCTAGACTACAGACACCTTTCACGACTAAGACAGTGAAAAACGTAGACTGCTATCTCAAGTGACATTTACCTCTGGGGAAATACGCCTATCATCTCTCTACTACATGCATTCTCTCGCTGAGGATGCTAAGAAAAATGCTTCCACATCTACCTTTATCAGCCTGCTGAGTGGTGGTCCAGGCAACCATTTTGATAGCCTTGATTATTGCAGTTCATTCTTGACTGGTGCCCCTCTGGATCTGCTGAAAAAGCTTAGCATATTCAAAATGCTATTTCAAAACTAGCTCTAGGACTGCCTCAGAATTCCTCCACTGCTTTAGACAAGCTGAATGGGCTCCCAGTGGCAAAAAGGATAATTTTTAAATGCATTTGTTATATTCATAGGGCCCATCCATCACATCAGACCTTCATATGTGAGGCTTTCTTTGCTTGAAGAAAACATTCCTTCTTACAATTCCTTAATTCATTCAGGCTCAGACTGATGGCAGTGCTTTTTTGGTGACATCTATCAAACTTTGGAATGCTCTTCCAGTATTGTTACTCAAAAGGCATGCCCTTTCGCTCTTCAAAAAGGCCGTGAAGACCAGGCTGTATGAACAGTAGCATGAAGTAGCTGTTTCCTGTTGGCATTTTTCTATTTCTCTCAACCCTATGTTTGTTCACTTGAAATTGGGCAGCCATTAGCACCCGATAATTGATACTGTTTGACCAAAATAGCAACTAATATGTAAATTAGCAATAGTCTCTATTATGAGAATAAATTCATTCATTTTGGCAAATCATTAAACAAACATATACCTATGCTTGCTCGTGCTTCACCTTGCTGGTGTATGCTTGATGTCTCTGGGTCCATAATAGGCGATGATCAGCAACCTCCCATTTGAAATTAGCAATATCAGAGAATGTGCATGGCTCTTAAATATTTATTAAACTCTTTGCGATGGAGTAACACAGGAACACTAGAGTCATTGATCTTCATTACCTGCATTTCTATTTTCAAAGTATTCAGGAACGGTCTTTAAGAGCAGTTTTTTATTAGATTACTGAAGCCAAGAGAAAGGTATTTGGGGATACTCTAAAGGCGTAAAAATATGTCAAGTTAACTTAATTTTAGCATTTGCATCACATTATATTTGGGGTTAGGAGATCGGTGTGACACTGAGTCTGACAATGTTTATCCTAGGAGTTCTGGACAATTTTATGTTGTTACTAAGAGTCACCTCAAATGAGTGGGCAATACAGAAATTGCTTGGTATCCCTTTTAGAAACAGGATGGGGTCACATCCCTCACATACCCTGCCCCAAAATGAAACAAATGTGTAAACATATTTACTGAATTCCTTTAATGTTGCACATTTTTATACATTTATGCAACTAAAAATAGAAGGATGCAACCTCAAAGTATTTTGAAAATGTGTCTCTTGGACAAAACTTGCTGTGGTGCTAATGAAGACTAAAAGTTGTATCAACTACTCAACTCAGATCTCAAGCTAGGAATGAGCATGTGCATCATGTGCACTATTCTGGATAGAGTCCAACATGAAATATTTTGACTGTTACTTCAGTGAGTTTTTTCCTTCAGTTAAGTGCTGCCAGGATTGTAATGTTAGTCCATCAAAATGGTGCAAAATTGTTTAGTTAGCAATTCCTGCATGCTGAATCTCAAGCTTTGACTTAGGGCTTGATTACGAATGAGACAGTCAGACAGCTGACAGGCCGTTGGTGGCGGTCCGACCATCAACAGCCCTTCGGTCCGACCACCGGATTACGATGCTGCCAGTTGGACCCACTGCAAGACCGCCTCCCCCTTCAGGATCAGAAATCCCGACGGGGCGGTGGTCAGAGTTGCGTCCAAGAGTAGCAGAGGTGCGCAGGCAGCACCGCTGTCGCGGTTACATTATTCCTTTCCAACAGCCTTTTCATTACAGGAATACCACCATTAAAATGTTGTCGGAAAGGAGTTGGGGGACCCCAAACTCTGGGGGCACATGTAATGCAACCACTCACCCCTGTGCGCTGTGTGCCATGCACAACATGGTGCATGGCACATGGTGCACGCAGGGCACCGGCATGTGCTGCAGCCCTTTCTTAGGGCCACAACGGGCTTGCTGTGTTTCTGAGCAACCCCGCGGTGGCATCACAATACGGCGGTCACCCACATGCTTGCCGGTGGTCTAGTGACTGCCACAATGGCAACTGGCGATCCAACCAACTGGTATCATAATGATGCCAAAAGTCATATCCTGTAATTTTTTTAAACTGAATTCATTTTATCCTGGAAATTGCAAGAACGTGTGAGGATTTATAAAATCATGTAAGGAGAAGTGATTTAAGACTCATGGGTATATATCGGAGTCAACGGAAGGTGAGGATCAGATTCCGCAACTGATTGAAGAAATTGTCAGGACTGATATTTTACCAGGAATCAACAAGGAGTTAAACTATTTGCAGAGTTCACTGGGTGCCTTTTCTTTTTCTACCATAAACAGGTTCAAAGCCTAGAACTATATTGGTGAACTTCGGAGATTACAGAGTAAAGGAAAAAATAATGTCCAAGGCAAAACAGATGAAGACGTTTATAGGAGAGAATCAATATGATTTACAAGTATTCCTCAATATGTCTTTTGAGAGTTCCATCTCTGGAAAATGAATGAGTTAATACTGGGGTTTAGTCAGCAGGTGCCCAAGCTATGTTAATCCAAATATAAAGACTAGGATGTTCTCAGATGGCACATATTTAATGATGTTTCTTCAGCACAGGCAATCTTAAATAAGCTCCAAAGGACTTAGGAGTAAAGATAAATTAGGTGTGCCATCAGAATAACGTCACCAGAATAATGCAGGTCTAAATTGAAGTAGTATACTGGGGGAAAGAGAAGAAATGTGTGTCAATGAAATATAAATCCCGAAAATGTAATTAGATAATGAAGAGATTGGCTTGGTTTGGGTGGTGGTTTAGAAGGCATATCAACGGTACATAATGGTGTTTGGACAAAAGGTTGAGTTTTAAATATCGTGGGACATAAATGTTGTTAAAAAAATATTTTTCCTACTAAAATATCATGGGACAAAATATAATTGGGAAGAATATTAGATTTTGTTTTGGTATATATAACGTTTTCAAGAATATTGTTGATTTTAGTATCATTTTCTTTAAAATAGCAAAAAAAGATAATTTTTTAATGAATGAATTATGTTTTAGTTAATATATTAATTGTATGTGTTAAAAGAATTGTTGTATTAAAAAAATACTATTAGAATTTTTAAGTGTTTTAGTATTTTTTAAATGTAAGTAGTAATTTATACTTCAGTAGTGGTTTGTTTCAATTTTAGGGGAATAGGATGGAAAGTTAACTACATTATAAATAATGTTAATTTAATGGTAATTAGTTTTTATGGTAAAACAATTATTTACTTGACAGTTAATTATGTAAAATGTTTACTTGTGATATTATATTTTTAGTTGAATTTGTTATAATGCCTAATTTTATTTTATTATTAGTAGAAGTAAGTTATATTTTAGAAGAAGGCTGTGAGGTTTGTAGGGGAATAGGGTGCAAAGTTGATTAAATAAAATGTCTTTAATTTTACAATCCACTTATCTCATTGTTATGTTATTTAAATATATAATTAAATATTAATTATGTAAATTATTTTTCATTTTTAGGTTTTCATTTAACTTGTGAATTGTTTTATCTCTTTTAATCTGCATTTTATTTTTGTGTGTTTATTATGCATGCCATTTTTTATGCTGTTTTTTTGTGAGAGAATAGTGTGGTAGACATTACATTTATAATATTTTTTACATTCATTGTTATTTATATGTAATTGATTAAATAATACATTTGTATGTATAATTTTACCATTATATTTATTATGGTATTTGTTTTAATTGAATTTCAAAATAAATTAATGTTTTTTGTTTTTAAATTGTATTTGCTTTTTTAAGTATTATTTTAAAATAAATGATTTGGAATTTTTGTGTAAAAATCTTGTAAACTCTGCAGTTAGGAAAGTAATCTTATGTTTGATATTTTAAAACATTTTATTTCTTTTTTCATATTTTTCTTAAATAATACAGTACTTTTTTTCTATGGACTATAATTTAATATTTTTTAATTAGGTATTGAAATATTTTTTGTAAATGATTAGGACTTGTATTCTTATATGTAATCCCTTTGAAGTCCAACACTTGCCATACTGTTGCTTAGACTGGAGTGGGAATAGTAAACGTAATGCCTCCAAAGCCAAACGCCTTCCCTACTGTTGCTTAGACTGGAGTGTGAATAGTAAATCTGATGCCAGCAAAGACCAACAATTGTCCTAGTGTTGGTTAGACTGCAGTAGGAATAGTAAATCTAACCACTTTGAAGTCCAACACTTCCCCTAGTGTTTGTAAAACTGGATTTATGTTAATATTTATTTATTTAGTTGTTTATTTGTAATATTGTAAGGCCAAGACCGTGACAGGCAGCCAACCACACTCTGCACACAGCCTAAAGCTGTTTGCGGTGGAGAGTTGGCCAGAGGGCCTAGTCCTAGTGACTCCATGGCCCCCCTTCTGAGCCAATTATTGCCCTGGGGCCCCATCCCCCAGGGCCATATGTATTTTAAACGGGAAGAGGGCAATTTAGCCCCCTCCCCAAGCCTCATTAGGCCCTGGGGACCTCATCCCCCAGGTTTGTTTCTTTAATTAAAGCGCACCCTCCCCAAGCCTTATTGGGGCCTGGGGACCCCATCTTCTACTTGAAATAAAGGGGAGGGGGATCACGGACTGGCTCCCCTCCCGGAGCCATTATCGGCCCCGGAAACCCCCACTCCTTGGGCCCGCATTACTTAAAGGTTGGTGCCATGGTGGCCACTCACCACACCCCGTGGCGCCCGTGGCATTGCTGCTGCCTACAGGTAACAGCTACTTATGATGCGCCCTCCAGGCAGATTCCCTGCCCACATCAGTGCAGGCAGGGAAACAGATCAAAATTCTGCTCCCAGCCGGTGGTAGCATTTTCAAAGCTCCTTCGGCTGGGAGTAGGCTTTATGTTTTGACAGGAGTTTTAAAAATGCTTTCGCCAGGCAGGACTAAACACATGTTCCCCACCCGCTACGGTGCAGGCAGGGAAACCGCTGTATCCCAGGGGTGGGCTTCCTGGGACACAGCATATATAATGGCTGAGGGAGGTGGGCCGCATGGCCCCTCCTTCCTTATAGTTTAGCGGGCATAGGTGATGTGTTACCCAGGGCCTTTCTAGGCTCCAGAGGGACCATGTGGCCTCCCTCCCCTTAGTGGGCCCGAGGGATGGGGTTCCCAGAGCCAAATATAGCCTGGGTAAGGGTTTGCTCAACCCCTCCCCCAAAAAATACTTTGGACCCCGGGGTTAGGAGTCCCCGTAGCCAAAAGCGGCGCAGGGAGGGTGCTTTGTGCACCTCTCCCCTTAAGACATAATTCGAGTCCCGGGGCTAAATTGGCCTGGGGAGGGGGTCCACGTGCCCTCCTCCCCCTAAAATACTACTTTGGATAACAGGGGATGGGGCCTCTAGCTGTTTTGTCATCAGAACATTTTGAAAACATTTATCAAAAACAAGCTCATATTTCAAAGTAGTGTATTAGAAAACATATAGGTTCATTAGCTATTTCGACACTAACAAAAGTATATTCTGGAAACTTAATAGCCCCATTAGGATTAGAAGAAATTGTTACATTAATAAATAGCTTAGGCAATTGTTAAGTAGCTAGGGAAGATGGTTTTCCAGCAGAAATATCTAAACAATAATACATGAATTAAAATTTCCATTAACAAAGTTAATCAATGCCCGCTTCCTTCCATGAGGGTATATTAGTATGTTTTGATAAAAACCCATTAGATCCAAGTTCATATTGACCTACCACTATGTTAAACCCCTCTTATTCAACAGGCTAAATAAGACTCCCTCCATGACCCTCTTCCCCCTAGCGTCTTCAAGCAAGTCCTGAGATGTTGGCTCCCTGCCTTACCGACATTTTTAATGCTATGTTCTCGTCTGGTGTTTTCCCCACTATATGGAAAAAGGCATCCATATTGCCACTATTAAAAAAAAAAACCTTAACCCCACACAACCCACAAATTATAGGCCAATTTCTCATCTTCCTCTACCTGCCAAACTAGTGAAGAAAGTCATGAACAAACAGCTGGCAGACTATTTACTAAAACATACCTATCTAGATGAAACACAGTTCGGTTTCAAGACAGAACACAGCACGGAATCTGCTTTAATCAAAGCCATAGACGAAACCAGAGCAATTTTGGACTCAGGGGGAGCTGCCGCTCTGATTCTGCTCGACCTATCGGCAGCGTTTGACACTGTCGACCATGATCTTCTGCTAAGTCGACTAATTTCCATCGGCGTTTCTGACAAAACACACTGTTTTCATCAATTTTGTCAGGCAGAATACAATCAGTAGCCTTGGGAAGCTACGAGTCTCCGCCTTTCGTTCTCCCATGTGGAGTTCCTCAGGGCTCATCCTTGAGCTCCACACTATTTAACATTTATGTATCAGAATTGCCTAAACTCCTAAGATCTTTTGGTTTAGCGCTGACATTCTATGCAGATGATACACAAATTCCATTGTCTGTATCAAAAAAACTCAGCACCACCAATGAAACATTTTAGGGATTGCATGCTGGCAGTCAGTTCCTGAATAAATTCTCATTGTCTGAGATTAAACTCAGACAAAACAGAAGTAATCACTTTTGGCAGCTTTTTGTTTAACTGGTCACAGAACTGTTGGCCGGACGAACTGGGATCAGCACATATTTCAGCCACCAAGGCAAAAAACCTTGGTGTGATCATCTATGACAAATTGGATTTTAAACCACAGGTAAATGCTGTCTTCTCATCAAGCATTTTCGTGCTGAAAACCATTAAAAAAATACTACCTTTTATCCCACGGACAGCAGACAAATAGTGATTTCTTCTCTGATCCTGGCAAAACTCGACTATTGTAATGGTCTCTATATTGGCCTGCCTAAAATACAACTCAATAAGTTGCAAATGATCCAAAATGCGGCTGCGCGTCTCCTGTTAGGTATCCCTAGGCACTCGTCAGTCCGAAATCATTTGTATAAGCTGCACTGCCTCCAAGTTAGGAACAGCATCATCTTCAAAGCCCTTTGCAGCACCTATAGAGCACTTCAGAATACTGACCCCATGATTCTGAGACGCCTACTCTACTGGTATGTTCCAAAAAGGCATTTGTGCTCTTAACAAGCTAAACTGCTAGCAACTCCGAGAGTCTTCAAGGCCAGATGGGGTGGTAGTAGCTTCCGGCAGCTGAGCTGTCCCCAAACTCTGGAATGCACTCCCTCCCTCCATCAGAACACTCCCAACTTTATTTACATTTAGGAAGGCCTTGAAAACCTGGATATTTGAGAAATAGTCACTTTTGTCTTACAGATACTGGCTCAATCCACTGCTCAACGCCAAGACACCCCTGGATACTCACGCGCTTAATATATTTATTAACATTAACATTAACAAACAGTGACAACAAAATGCTAACGAAAATCTTTCCTCTTTGGATTACAATCTGCTCAACTCTTCTCCTTCATACAGATCAAAATGGATGTGTACCATCATGTTCATCAAGTGTATACCGATAGTCATTTTGTAACCAAAGCAATTGACTCCACCTCGAGCACCCCTGCTGCAGTCAATCTTTTAGATGCTAAAAAAGGATTTGACCCAGTGACTTTGAATTTTTTATTCGAAGCTTTACAGAAAATGGGGTTCCCTATTTTACTGACTTGGATGATAGCTTCGTGTGCAAAATCATTGACATGTGTGACATTGAATAATTATCTAGTAAAAATAATACATATAACAACAGGAACTTGACAAGGATGTCCCATGTTACCAATTATATTGCACTAATACATGAACCATCGGATATCGCACTCTGTGCCAGTCTAACCTTAAAATCTGTTATCAATGTGTCACCCTAGTTTGAAACTCTATGCAGATGACATGATATTAGTTTTACATGCAGAATAAGCAGACATTCAACATGTTTTTATATGATAGCTAGCTTTACAAAGCTTGTAAGATATAAAATAAATGTCTCAAAAACGAAGACAATACTGTTCAATGCACAGGTAGAGGTGTGTTACCTTCACGTTTGCAACTGACTTATAATAAAACTCCCTAGAGATACATGGGCATTTGGAAGAATACCTCTGATATGTACTGACCCTCCCTCCAGCACTACAACAGGTTCCTTCCAGTCTTTCCCACTCCTCAGGCCTCTTAAGCAGCCACAGACTCCAGCATTGCGGGACTACTACTTACTCTCCCACCAGCACTACAACCCCCAACCGACTCCATCACTAAGAGGATAACTGCTGACCAGTTCCTTCTGGCCTTTCCCATGGGCCTCTTAAGCAGATCTTGTCTCCCACATCGTGAAGCCCAGGACTAGGGCGGGCCCGTCCACACCTGTCAGAGCCGGGAGGAGCCTGGGCTGGGACACCCCTTTTTCACCTCCACCTCCAGGTAGGACCCTCCCTCTGGGTCTCTCCAGCTCAGCTTCCCTCTGCTGCCTGCTGCTGGCTCTGCAGTGCTTCCCTGGCCCCAGGCTGCCTTGACATGTGCCACTTGCCCCTCTTACTTTCTGTCTTCCCCCTAGAGCCTGCTTTGCCTGCTGACCCTGGTCCTGCCCCCTTCTCTGCTGCTCCCGCATCCCTGTTTAACTACCCCGCTAGCCTGCAGTCTTCTGCTCTCCCTCCCTCCACCCCCCTTTGCCGTGCCTAGTTGCTCCCCAGTGAAGGTCCACCTCTCCCATGCACTCCTGTCCCCCACGCCATGGGGACTGCAGCACCACCATGTGGTGGATGCGTGCAGAGGGCACGCTCGCATCTGGACCATGTTCAGCACAGGACCCCTACCCCCCGTGGACTACCACTTCTCACCTTGGACGTACTACGAGCCATGGTCCCCAGATGCAAGGACAATAACAACTATGCTCATGCCTCCCCCAGGACCATAGAAGGCCCTTTTTCCTGCCAGCAATGGCACTTCTCCTGCATCACTGAGGATGCCACGCCCACCAGCCACACTGCATCGCACACAACCACCAACACGGCCATCACTAACACCTCCGGAAAGATCCACTGCCTTCAGATCAACGCACACTCACTCAGAAAACACACAAGGGAAATCTGGAACACTATCTCGACCAATGCCCCGGGGCGCCATCTTCATCACAGAGACCTGGCTGAACCCCGCATCTGCTCCACACATGGCCACAGCCACCCTCAACAGATACAAGATCACACACCGGGACCGACCCAACAGAAACTGTGGCGAGATCGCCATAATCTACAAGGAGAACCTCAAATGCTCCACCACCACGGACAACTCCGCCTTCTTTATGGAGCACCTCAACTACCAACTCTGAACCTACAGTAAAACCACCAACAGAGGCACCCTCACCTACAGACCTCCAGTACTCCGACCCGCCTTCTGCAACACCATCCCCGACTTCATTGCCTCTTTCGTCATATACTCAAATCTGCACATCTTCCTAGGACACCTCAACCTCCACCTTGGGAACACCGAAGACCCTAACACAGCAGACCTCCTAGAAAGCATGGTGAATCTTGGATTCAAACAGCTGGTTACCGAACCTACCCTATCTGCAGGGCACATACTCAACCCTATCTTCTCAGCTAGCAACAGAGTGAAATACACCCACACCAAGGAGCTCACCTGGACTGACCACCATTGAGTCCACTTTGTCCTCGACCTCCCTGAACCCCCACCTCCACCACCAGCCAAACACGGCGCAGCTGGGAAAAAGTAACAGAGCAACGATGGACTAACGCCTGCAGCGCCCAACTACCAACCACCACTGGAGACACAGGACAAGCGGCTGACAACTTCGAGAACTGGCTCGCGGCTACCGAACCGAACATGATACCCCAATTGGTTCACAGAGAAACTCAAAATCCAGAAATGTGAATGCAGACAGAAGAAAAGAAGATTGCCCGCCAGTAAGACCTTGATGCTCTCAAGCAATATCACCATCTCCTGAAGAACACCAAGAAGGCCGCCTTAGCCACCAAAAGCATAGTCAAAGAGTTCACCAACCCCTCGTCAACTGAAAACAACATCACACCCTCACAAGCTCCATGTGACACCCTTGCTGATTTTTTTCAGAACAAAATTTACCAAGACTTCGCACCTCATCCCCCACTGAAGACAGCTTCAACTTCATCACGCTGACTGACATACACCCACACCAGACCACCTCTTGGAGCATCCTCTCTGAGATGGAAATGGCGTCCATCATGAGATCCATCCAATCCCGAGCCCCAGCAGACCCCTGCCACACCATACTTTCAACCTCGGCAATCAACCCATCAGCAAGGAAGTCACCAAGTCCGCAACTCCTCAATCATCACGGCCCACTTCCCCCAGAAATGGAAAAATGCTGACGTGAAGCAACTGCTGAAGATGCCATCCGCAGACCCAGGAGAACATAAGAACTATCAACCTATCTCCCTGCTCCCTTTCCCTGCTAACGTCATCGAGAAATCCATCAACATCCAGCTCGCCCGGCACCTGGAAAACCACAACCTTCTGGATCCCTCCCAATCAGGTTTCAGAGCAAACCACAGCACAGTGACAGCCCTGATTTCAGCCATAGACGACATCAGAATGCTGTGGGACAATGGGGAAACAACAGCCCTCAACCTCCTCGACCTCTCAGCATTCTTTGGCACCATCTCCAACCACAGACTGCTAAACAGACTCCACCAGATCAGCATCAGAGGAGCAGCCCTCAAGTGGACCGCATCCTACCTCACAGGAAGAACGCAGAAGGTCATCCTCCTGCCCTACTCCTCGCACCCCCAAGAACATCCCCTGTGGTGTACCTCAAGGCTCATCCCTCGGCCCAACCCTCTTCATGACGGACTTCTGCCATTCAGGAAGGCTGTAAAAACTTTCCTGTTCTCCTCAGTTCCCTAGTGTTGTTGTGTTTGAGTTCTGTTATCGCTTTTGTCCGTTTTTTTGTTGTTCTGTTAGCGCCAGGACGCCCCTTTGCTGGGGCATCTGTGCGCTCTATAAATCCGGCTAACATAACATAACATAACATTATATACATGACACCCCTGGCAAACATCGTCAAGAGCCATGGACTCAACATCATCTCCTACACGGATGACACCCAACTCATCCTCTCCCTGACTAATGACTCAATGACTACCAAGGACAAGCTCCAAAAATGCATGAAAGACATGGCCGCCTGAATGAACAATAACTGTCTCAAACTCAACACCACCAAGACAGAAGTACTTATCTTTGGGAAAGACAAGGACACCCTCTGGAACAACAAATGGTGGACACCTGAACTAGGCCCAACCCCCAAACCCACTGAACATGCCTACAAACTAGGCATCATCTCCAACAGCCAGCTCTTCATGATGAAGCAGGTCAGCGCCATCTCCTCTGCTTGCTTCCTCAGCCTCCGAATGCTCAGGAAGGCCTTAAGATGGCTCCCATCCAACGCCATCCAAACAGTCACATTAGCTCTAGTCACCAGTAGATTAGACTTAGGCAACTCCCTCTAAGTTGGAACAACCGCCCAACTCATGACAAAACTCCAGACTATGCAGAACACTGCATTCCGACTCATCACTGACCTCCCCAGACGGACTCACATCACCCCTCACCTCAGGAAACTCCACTGGCTACCAGTCGGGAAGAGATGCCAGCTAAAGCTACCAGTCGCGAAGAAATGCCAGCTATGCTTACAAGGCACAACACAACGAAGGACTAGCATACCTCAACACTCAAATGAACTTCCACCAACCTACAAGGAAACTCTGCTCTGAATCCATCACCTTAGCAGCCACACATCGCATCTGCCGGACGAACAGCGGAGGCTGTTCCTTCTCCCACCTGATGGCTAAGACCTGGAACAACCTCCAACTGGACCTCAGAGCCTCACCTTCGCTCCTGCAGTTCTGGGTGGACCTCAAGAACTGGATTTGCAACCAATAGTGGAACCGACAGATTGTTCTTGCAGCGCCTCAAAACCCTCACGGGTGATGCTGTTCGTGCTCTACAAATCCAATTGATTGATTGATTGATTTGTATAATTTAACTACATACCAATTTTTGCAGAAGGTCCAAATCTTATCAGGGCAATGGAATAGGTTAGCCTTTACATTAATAGGCAGACTTGCCCTGATAAGAATGAATATAATTCTGCTTTGTGTTTATTTTTTTATTCATCATTTTACCTTGCGTTCTATAAGAAAAATTCTTAATTACTTAATTTTTATGAAAGCATAAACAAAAGCAGAGCATAAAAATAAACTTTATCTCCCTCCAGGCAATGGGGTGATTACTATTACCTGATTTTAGAGAATACTAAATGGCTGTAAATATAATTAATCTCACACAATTTACAGCCTAGTGTTTTTTATGACAAATATTTTATAGATCAGATTGGTGGTGACAGAAGTGTGTGTTTGATTTTACTTAAACAAAAACCCTAAAATCCTAACTTGATGCTATATTGCAGGTTACAGGTATTGAACATACAGTATATTAAATTCATTACAAGATTTACTAATGCCTCCCATACATACAGATACTGCAACTTGAAGCAATACCTGATAATCGAATGGCTAATGAATGACATTGCTCTCAACAACTAGAGCTTGGGTACAATTGGAAATAGTATCACTTATTAGCAAGCCTGTAACAAATGCAATAGTTCATTGGAGTGGCGTGAATACTCCTACATACACATTATGGCTCAATTATGTAATCTCCCATTAGATGAGTATAAAAGGTC
The DNA here is from genome assembly GCF_964261635.1 of Lissotriton helveticus. Lineage (NCBI taxonomy): Eukaryota > Metazoa > Chordata > Amphibia > Caudata > Salamandridae > Lissotriton > Lissotriton helveticus. The sequence goes on from NC_136057.1 coordinate 770,764,194, forward strand.
ATGTTAATTTGTTACAACAGTGTTTTCTAATAAGACTAGAAACCTTGCAACAGGTCAATGGGTCAGATACCTATATAATTTAAATTTTGAACAAGAGTGAAAGTAGAATATTATAAAAATGGAAGGACCAGACGGACCCTCGGATGAATATGAAATATTGGGTAGATGCCTCAGTCCACGTTCGTAATGCATTAGGAGGGGTGAACTTAAAAACAAATGCAGCTATTTAGTCAATGGCTTGTATCTCATCCAGCGAATGTTCAATTTAAATGGAATCCACATATCTCTGATTGCTGGTCAAGATACCAAGGGAGGGTGACGTGGCTTCATATGATAGTGGCATATCCAAAAATGCAGGCATTCTAAAGCTCTATATTTTGCTATATTAAAACATGTATGGAGTAAACTGTGCCCACAGATGCTCTACATATATTATTAGGTAGTTCCAAACACGTGGGTATGGCCCCTATTGCCAAGCATAGGTGGTGGTTTATAGCAATGCATGTTGCCTGTTCACTGATTATGGAACTATGGAAGGCAAAAGATCCACCTTTGTCTCACTAAGGGGCAGTAGCGGTCGGTGGTGGCAGTAGCTGCTGGGCGGTGATGTGAGGAGGGGGAGGGGCAGGGTGGGGGTAGTAATCTATGGATTACGGAGGATTACTTGTAAATAAACATATAAATAAATTAAACGAATTTCGTTGTGTGCACTGCATCGCATTTGGGGATGCAGTGCGCACAACGAAATTTGTTTGATTTATTTATATGTTTACTTGCCTGTAATCCTCCATAATCCATAGATTACAATCCCCCGTCCCTGCCCCTTCCCCTCCCCACGTCACAGCCCGGCAGCTACTCCCACCACCGACCGCTACTGCTCAGGGATTTGAAAGATGA